>NC_082667.1:75825063-77123364 GCF_025265405.1 Mesoplodon densirostris
TACTGAGTTAAAGATGAAAAAGCACCTTCATATACCTTGTTATATTTGAACTTCACAATTCCTGTGGTGGGCATAACCTATTACTTCTTGTTCACCTAAAAATGCTGCATAACATATAAATTTTGGTGGGGGGGAGGTCGGGAGGAAATTGGTGCAGCTGGGAATTGAGGTAGGAGAAAAAAATATCAGAGACCAGAAATGTTGGAAAAGGGTGATTCTTTGAGATAAGTTAACACACTGGAGTTGGCATTTGCCCAGAGGGTAGAATGGTAGAATCTGGCTTCTAATGGACACTGTTTAAGTAGACAGGAGACAAAGCCTGGGGCTGGTGTGAGATGCATAAATCAAGAACCTTGAAGGGTAAATCCTCAGTGGGTGACTAGGAAAAATCCACTCTGCAAGAGAAGACTTGCCTATCAGTCTCAACTCTAGATAGCGAGTATGGCAGAGAAAAGTTTGCATTCCTGAAAGCTTAGGGCCTAAATTTATTCTACCCGTGTGGCTCAATCCTTATGCCCCAAGGCAAAATGTAATTTAAAGTGATTTTGGGTTGATAGTTCCCTCAGGCACCTGACAAAAGCAAACACAGATGCTCTCTGAAGAAATACAATTTTACAGCCCAAACCTCAAATAATTTCCACAGATTAAATCCTAAAAAATATGAGCTCACAAATAAAAGACTCACTCAAAACAAAAGAAAATAAGTCCTCATGCATGATACTCAGCAAAACAACAAACTGTAAAATCAGATGCTGACTTTACTTTAGTAAAGTCGGAAGACTGAAGATACTGGAGTTATCTGTATAAAATATGTCTAATGTGTTTTTAAAAAAGGAAATTAAAAGATGAAAGAATAAGAGACCACAAATTTGATCAAGGAGACTGAAAAAGAAAGAAATTGAATTCTAGAAAATAAAAATGTAAGTAAAATAAAAATGATATGTATGACTGAAACAGAACATGACACTACTTGAGAGAATTAATAAACCAAAAGATACATCGAAAGTTAAACAGAATTCAGCATAGAAAAAAGCAAGGGGAATATTAAAGCAAGTCTAAGAAACATGGAGGAGAGCTTGAGAAGGAAGGAATAATATTTATCTAGTTAGAATTCCAGAAAGAGAGAATAGATAAAATGGTGAAAAGAGAATGTTTGAAGAGAAAATACCTGATAATTTTGCAAATTGATAAAAGATTTAATCTTTAGATTCAAGAATCCCAAGGAATCCTAGGAAGAATGAATAAAAATAAATTCACACCTAGATACCTTAAAGTTAACGAATACAAACAAACCCCCATCCCCATCAAGCAAACAACCAAATAAAATAGATCTTAAAAGCCACAGAGAAAGTGTTTGTCACATACTAAGAAATGATGATTAGGTTAACAACTGACTTCTCAACAGTGATAATAGAAGCCAGAAAACAATGGAATATCTTCAAAATGTTGAGGCAAAATAACTCTATACCCAAAAAAGCTATTTTTCAATTAAGAGGGTGGTCAAAGGACATAGTTAGATAAATTGAAATTGAGCACAGTTACTATCAAAATATCTTCATTAAAGGAACTTATAAAGGATACATTAAGAAAAATAACTATCCTAGAAGGAATGTCTAAGATTCAAGAAGACTCTTGGGCAAAGAAATATTAAACATGTGGTTAAAAAAGTATGCGTCAGGAAGCATGTTCAAGAACATTTCTTGCAGCATTGTTTGTAATTCAAAACCTGCAAATAACTCAAATGTCAATTTGTAGTATAATGGATAAATTTTGGAATATTCATGCTATGGAATATTATACACCATTGACAAATAAATGAAAGATAGCCAGAGACATTAACATGGATGAATAGAAAAAAAAACACCATGGAAGATATTACAGTATTATTTCACATGTGAAGTTCAAAATGGGCAAAACTAAATAATCTATAATTTAGAAATACATACCTATGTATGGTAAAACTATAAAAATGTGTAAGGGAGTGATTAACAAAAATTAAGAGAGTTGTCTGATGGCTGGGAGGAGGATTCATTGGGGACCTGTAATAAAGGGGTACTGATAATATTGTATTCGTTTTATTTATATATTCATATATATTCATTTTATAAATCTCTTATGTATCATAAATTTTGCAATAAAACAATTATAGAAAGACAAGTCATATAAGAAAGCAGTAGAAAGAAGATTCAGGATCAACATGGATAAAAACCTTCAAGAAGGAACAACTTTAGCAAGTTTGTATATTAGGGGGAAAAATGTGAAGCATGGTATGGTCTAAAGTTTCCTAGTCCTATTCTTCTACCCCCTTGCCAGCTTACCTTTGCATATTGCCAAGGCGTGTTCTCATGTATGCTGACATATAATAAAAATGTCTCATGTTTTATTATTTGGAAGTCTTTTATTCTTTTCGTTCCTGATGTAAAATTTTATTTGCTTTTTCTAGGTCATAACTTTTGTGCTGAAGGACCTAAATGCGGTGAAAACTCAGAGTGCAAAAACTGGAATACCAAAGCTACTTGTGAGTGTAAGAATGGTTACATCTCTATCCAGGGAGACTCTGCCTACTGTGAAGGTAAGTGAACTATTTAATAAAGTCAACTTGTGAGAAATATATTCCTGGTAGACATGGTTGAAGAATGAAAGCCTTCACTTGGTTCTGGTCCTATGGGATCCTATAAAATATTATACCAACAGTCTAGGATATTCTCTTCTTCTGACTTATCCAGGCTGCTAAGTAGCATGTAAAAGCAAGACCTTTCAATCACCAGCAAAACCATAAACACCCCGTTTTATGTTGTCTTATTTGGGTAGATTGTCTTCTTCAATTTCAGTTAAATGTTACATGGTGGATCCTCTTTTTGAATGGATGCTTTGATACTAGCTTATACCCAATTGCCATCATCTTCACCTGCCAAGGGCAGAGTTTTATTTCAGTTGTGTTGCCTAATGACCGATTCATGTGTTGCTAATTCCCAAACTCTACTAAAAGTCCCAGTGACAGATGGACTCATAACTTTGGCACATGGATTGGTATAGTAGGTTGGTGGTCTCAAGCATCAGTGACCCCCTTTTCTACTTTATAGAGCAGAGCAACTCCTCTGTCTTATGTGAACCCCTCTTTCCATGCTCAGCATGCTGGGGCAAGCATTGCGTTCTCCTGTTCCTTTAATATACCAGAGGATCAGGGATTAGTTCTGACCCTGGATTTACATGTACAGTACCCTAAAATCTGAGCCCATCCATTTCTACAGTGCTCACTGGCTCTCTCCCATCAGTTTAGAGAAATTCTTGTAGGCAAATTGATGGCTAGGCTGTTTTTCCGTCCTGGTTGGACCTAATTATTCCTGTCGTCTTTACTAGTATATTGAATCTTGGTGTTCTGTTAATTAGGAAGGTAGATGTCTTGACTGGAATAAATGCTGCAAAATCTTGGTCACTCTCCTACTGATTTGGTTCTCAAGTGGGCCAGGTATTGCCAAGGTAAAGACAGTTGATGACAATAATGGTAAATTCCTTTGCATTCTTCTGTTTTGTGTTGTTAATCCCTGCTTAGCTTTTTGGTTTTGACTAAAGACCTCTTCAGTTGTTAAGGAATGTTTCTAATTACTGTTAGTGTTCAGAACCTGGTAGGAAGCCTCTGTTTTTCATTTCTTCTGGAAGACTTTCTTTATTACTGCTCTGGTTCTCATTAGCAATATAAGTCTAACTAATAGTTAACCCCTGACACACACACTTTTTTATACACTTTTTTTTCCTTTTGCTTACCTGTATAGATTTGAACTTGATTTGGGAGACATGCCACGTGGGAGGGTGAAGTTGCCCTTTAGTTATGAACCTTTTCATCTATCCATTAACGTCATGTTACTTATTTGTCAGTTTTGAGGAAGAAGACTATTAATTTCCATACTTCACATTAACATTTATTTTTTATATCTTACCTTATGCTATTTTGTTTTTTTTGTCAGAAAATTACTGTAATTTTAAAAATAAAAAATGTGAACATTTTCCTCTCCATTTAACATGAAAAAATGCCACAAGCCAGGTAATGGTCTAAAAAATTTGTTTTCTTACCTTCTGCTATATGTGGGGAGAGACTATGAACAATTATAAAAATGATAGAAGGAACCTCAAAATAATTTGAATCTTGATTCTACCATTTGCAGGTGTTTTAGTTGTCTATTGGAAGCAGTACACCCACCATTCCTGGCTTCCCTTAGCTATTGAGACCTGGCAGAACCTGGGAGGAAATTGCTGGTACAAATGCTGTTTTGGGACTCTTTGATTCCCTCCTCATTTTTTGTTACATAGAATCAATTTTATGAGGTACCATTTGTGGTATTATGCCTACCCTTTGTGTGTGAGGCCTTAATTTATTGATTATGTTGAGCGATCTTAGGTCTGAATCCCTGTTTTCTTGAACATGCTTCTTAACTCGTTGTGTGCGCGGGGCCTTGGGTCAGTGTATACTGTGGTACCACCTTGAGTCATGGTAATGTCCTTGGGCTTTAGACATTTTTCTGTGATCATGGAGACATTCCACAATTCCAGAGGACATGTTCATAATGAGAAGGATAGCACTTAAGGAGAAATGACTAAACATTAGAGCCCATTTACAGTCTAAGAATAGAACTCAGGGACTAAAACAGGGGTCAAATACTGGGCATCTGAATGGGAGGCACTGAGAACCAAGTAGAGTTAATATCAACATTTAGAGCAATCGCCCTCCTCTCTTTTCATTCAGCCATCTTCAGCACACTTGGGCTTTGGGCTTATTTTCCTGTGGTTGCGTGGTGGCTGCCATAGCCCCAGACATGATGTCCTCATACCAGCATCCCAAAGAAGGAAGGAAGGGGCAGGGGTTAAAAATCTTCTGTGTGAGGTTCTGTGGTTTTTTTTTTTGTTTGTTTTTTGTTTTTTTGTTTTTGTGATGATCATATGGTTTTTATTCTTCAGTTTGTTAATATGGTGTATGACATTGATTGATTTGAATATATTGAAGAATCCTTGCATCCCTGGGATAAATTCCACTTGATCATGGTGTATGATCCTTTTAATGTGTTTTTGGATTCTGTTTGCTAGTATTTTGTTGAGGATTTTTGCATCTATATTCATCAGTAATATTTGTCTGTAATTTTCTTTTTTTGTAGTATCTTTGTCTTCTTTTGGTATCAGGGTGATGGTGGCCTTGTAGAATGAGTTTGGGAATGTTCCTTCCGCTGCAATTTTTTGGAAGAGTCTGAGAAGGATAGCTGTTAGCTCTTCTCTAAATGTTTGATAGAATTCACCTGTGAAGCCATCTGGTCCTGGACTTTTGTTTGTTGGAAGAATTTTAATCACAGTTTCAATTTCATTACTTGTGATTGGTCTGTTCATATTTTCTATTTCTTCCTTGTTCAGTCTTGGAAAGTTATACCTTTCTGAGAATTTGTCCATTTCTTCCAGGTTGTCCATTTTATTGGCATAGAGTTGCTTGTAGTAGTCTCTTAGGATGCTTTCTATTTCTGTGGTGTCTGTTTAACTTCTCCTTTTTCATTTCTAATTTTATTGATTTGAGTCCTCTCCCTCTTTTTCTTGATGAGTCTGGCTAATGGTTTATCAAGTTTGTTTACCTTCTCAAAGAACCAGCTTTTAGTTTTATTTATCTTTGCTATTGTTTTCTTTGTTTCTATTTCATTTATTTCTGCTCTGATCTTTATGATTTCTTTTCTTCTACTAACTTTGGGTTTTGTTTGTTCTTTCTCTAGTTCCTTTAGGTGTAAGGTTAGATTGTTTATTTGAGATTTTTCTTGTTTCTTGAGGTAGGCTTGTATAGCTATAAACTTCCCTCTTAGAACTACCTTTGCTGCATCCCATAGGTTTCGGATCATCGTGTTTTCATTGTCATTTGCCTCTGGGTGTTTTTTGATTTCCTCTTTGATTTCTTCAGTGATCTCTTGGTTATTTAGTAATGTATTGTTTAGCCTCCATGTGTTTGTGTTTTTCCATTTTTTCCCTGTAATTCATTTCTAATCTCATAGCGTTGTGGTTAGAAAAGATGCTTGATATGATTTTAATTTTCTTAAATTTACTGAGGCTTGATTTGTACCCAAGATGTGATCTATCCTGGAGAATGTTCCATGTGCATTTGAGAAGAAAGTGTGATCTGCTTTTTTGGATGGAATGTCCTATAAATATCAATGAAATCTATCTGGCCTATTGTGTCATTTAAAGCTTGTGTTTCCTTATTAATTTTCTGTCTGGATGATCTGTCCATTGGTGTAAGTGAGGTGTTAGAATCCCCCCCTATTACTGTGTTACTGTCAATTTCCTCTTTTATACCTGTTAACATTTGCCTTATGTATTGAGGTGTTCCTATGTTGGGTGCATATATATTTATAATTGTTATATCTTGTTCTTGGATCCCTCGATCATTATGTAGTGTCTTTTCTTGTCCCCTGTAACATTCTTTATTTTAAAGTCTATTTTATCTGATATGAGTATTGCTAGTCCAGCTCTCTTTTGATTTCCATTTGCATGGAATATCTTTTTCCATCCCCTCACTTTCAGTCTGTATGTGTCCCTAGGTCTGATGTGGGTCTCTTGTAGATAGCATGCATATGGGTCTTATTTTTGTATCCATTCAGCGAGCCTGTGTCTTCTGCTTGGAGCATTTAATCCATTCACATTTAAGGTAATTATCAATATGTATGTTCCTATTACCATTTTCTTAATTGTTTTGTGTTTGTTTTTGTAGGTCCTTTTCTTCTCTTGTGTTTCCCACTTAGAGAAGTACCTTTAGCATTTGTTGTAGAGCTGGTCTGATGGTGCTGAATTCTCATAGCTTTTGCTTGTCTGTAAAGCTTTTGATTTCTCTGTTGAATCTGAATGAGATCCTTGCCAGGTAGAGTAGGTTGTAGGTTCTTCCCTTTCATCACTTTAAATATATCATGCCACTCCCTTCTGGCTTGTAGAATTTCTGCTGAGAAAGCAGCTGTTAACCTTATGGGAGTTCCCTTGTATGCTATTTGTCGTTTCTCCCTTGTTGCTTTTAATAATTTTTCTTTGTCTTTAATTTTTGCCAGTTTGATTATTCTGTGTCTCCGTGTGTTTCTCCTTGGGTTTATCCCACCTGGGACTCTCTGCACTTCTTGGACTTGGGTGGCTATTTCCTTTCCCATGTTAGGGAAGCTTTTGACTATAATCTCTTCAAATATTTTCTCAGGACATTTATCTCTCTCTTCTCCTTCTGGGACCCCTATAATGTGAATGATGGTGCATTTAATGTTGTCCCAGAGGTGTCTTAGGCTGTCTTCATTTCTTTTCATTCTTTATTCTGTTCTGCGGCAGTGAATTCCACCATTCTGTCTTCCAGGTCACTTATCTGTTCTTCTGCCTCAGTTATTCTGCTATTGATTCCTTCTAGTGTAGTTTTCATTTCAGTTATTGTATTCTTCATCTCTGTTTGTTTGTTCTTTAATTCTTCTAGATGTTTGTTCTTTAATTCTTCTAGGTTTTTGTTAAACATTTCTTACATCTTCTCGATCTTTGCCTCCATTCTTTTTGCAAGGTCCTGGATCATCTTAACTGTCATTATTGTGAATTCTTTTTCTGGAAGGTTGCTTATCTCCACTTCATTTAGTTGTTTTTCTGAGGTTTTATCTTGTTCCTTCATCTGGTACATAGTCCTCTGCCTTTTCACTTTGTCTATCTTTCTGTGCATGTGGTTTTCCTTCCACAGGCTGCAGAATTGTAGTTTTTCTTGCTTCTGCTGTCTGCCCTCTCAGGTTCTGTGTTTTTAAGTTTGAAGAAAGTCCTTCCTAGAAGGTCCCTTGTAACCTCCTTGCCTCTCTCTCCATGCAGAAGTCTTCTGCTTATTTTTCAGACCACATTACATCCTCTCCACCCTGAGACCAATGAAATGACTGTCATTGGTTTGGGCTAATTGTGTCCAATCCCCGGATTTGGAGTAGGGGGTTTGCCTTCCCATAGACTAAATGATCTTTGCTCTTTGTCTGAACTAATTAGAGTTGTAGCAATAGGAGGCAAGTGTATGGATGGTTTTGGGTGGGCAGAAAGCTATGTATACTACATTCTTTTATGGTAAAATTTAGCTTATGGCCATTTACCCAGCTCTGTCTTCAGAATTTTCCTCTGGGATGTTCACCACATGCCTGCCTGGGTACTAGAGACTCTCATAGGCTGAGTTCATTGTTTCACTATATCATAGAGAGGAGTAGATAACTTATGAACTGCTTCAGGCAAGTTATTTTTTTACTCTGAGCAAGTGGAGTGAAAATGACCCATATTTCACAAACCACGATGAACAAGACTGGCTTGCAAATTAAAGCAAAATATTACACACATTGTCCAGGCTAACTTGAAAAACCTATTCAGGCTTTCAGTGGAAAAAGAAGCACAAAAGACTTTCAATTTTCTTAACTTCCTAAGGCAGTAGTAGAGATATAGTGTATTAAGGACTCCTGCTCTGCAGAGACTGCTGTGGAAATTGCCATAGAGAAGATATCGGAACTCCTGGCCAATCAATAGAAGGTAAGAAGACCCTTTGTCAGCTATGATACAATTCACAGGAGTTCGTTTCATTTTGCCTCATCTGACTCGAGCAGGAGCATTCCCCATTTTGAGAATTGGCTGTAGTTGGACTTTGGTGTTTTATGAATCTGATCTACTGAGGCTTTTTTACCTTTGGGATGACATTTTCAATGGGTTGGTCTTAAATGGTTTCTGATTCATTAGCTTCAATTAGAGGTAGTGTCTGAGGAAAGTACAGCAGTTGGGGTCTATTTGTGATCTTCTTGAATTTGGAGTCTATATAGAGTCTCATAAACTTTTTCTTCCTGTACTAAAAAGTTACGTTGAAGAATAAAGAACAATGTGATGCATATACATCATGCAATCTGCCAGGCATAGAGAGTACTACAAGTAGCATTAAATAATACCTCCTACTTACAGAGTGCTCTGAATTTTTCAAACTCCTTTTATATATATTGTACTCTTTGAGCCTTCAGTAAATCTCTGAGGAAAATGGTAACATTGGCCACATGAACTCCATTTTTCAAGTGCGGACAGAAAGACTCAGAGAAATAAGTAAAGATAATACTCAACTCATTTCTCCTCCAGTGCTTTATGCCCTGACTTATGCTGCTCCCTTCCTCCCCATCCCCCACCCTGTTCCAGTGTGGTATTGTTCAGAATATTTGCTATCTCCTTCATCTAATGAAATCTGAATGGATGTGAGATGTGTACCATTTCATAGTAGATCTAAGAGCTATTACAGGGTTCCACCTCTTCCTCATAAACCTGCATTGTTCCAGAGCAGGGCCTCTCCTTTAGCTAGGGTCCCAGAATGAAATCTACATAGAGCTGTGTGACAGCTGACAGGTGGTGAACATGTGGCATGAGTGAGAAATAATTGTGTAAATCACTGAAACTTTGGAGGGTGCAGTTATCTGTTACCGTGTGTGACTTAGCCTAAGCCTGTTGGTACACCTGCCAGAATTAGTTGACCCACATCTTGTAGTTTCAGAAGGACACCTCCAACTCATCGCTCATGACTGAAAGTAATTTTTTATGGAGCAAGCATTGAGAGTTACTAGAAAAAGTATGAATTGTATGGATCATTAATAGTCTGCTCTGGCCCTGCTACCAGGTAATAGATATTATGCAGACCGCAAGTAGTAAATCAGTGCTTTATTATGGCCAGTTCCAACATGGGAAATTGGATTTCCCAATTAAGATGATGATGAGACAATGCAGGTCAAAAATTTAGCAAATTGTCTGCTATTTACTAGTGATTTAATGGGTCACAACAGTTATCATCATCAACTTATATCAGTGTTTATGAGGATCTTTCTTGGAATTGGAAGAGTGTGTACTCATTGAGACCCATACTTTGAGAAAGTGGGCTTCTCATGTCTGCATCTTTTGGGAGAATTGGAAGGTAGCAGGGGAGAGTGTTCTTAGATGGAAGGACCAGGTTTTATCAGTCCTACCAGGAGCATATTTTTAGCAGTGAGGTACCAAGTATAATAATTTATAAAGATGAAGTTATTCCTTCCTTGGAAAAACACAAGTGGAGCTGAATTCAAGGATAATATGTCGTGGAACAAAATGAGTTTTATTGGTTTGAATTTAATAATGTCATGTAACAAAACTACTGAGATGTCTGAAACACAGCAACTGATTAGCAAGGTGATTTATAACTCTTTTCGCATGACTGGCAATGATGACAAAAGGTCTGACCCTTAGAGTGTTAAGAGGCTGGGAAAGTGGCAGAAAGGTCAGAGTTCAAGCGAAAGAAGATACAGAAGAACTAAGGGAGTAGATATTTTTTGGATGCAGAGGCTAGAGTGAGTGCATTGCCATAGAAACAAGCCCCTGTGAATTCCTGATGAAGAGAATGCATGGGAAAATGGTGAGTATGCATAGTTATACTTCTAATTCTCCAAGGATTAATCAGGTAACCCTTGTTTTGAAATTTTATAAAATGCACACGCCTCATGATCCACGTAGCCTAATTTATGCTCAAATCTGGGCTTCAGTCTCCTGCTTTGGACAGCACAGGGATCAAAAGCCTCTTTTGGATTATTCATGTTAGTAAAACCTGAACTCTAAGCTCCTGCTCAAATTTATTTCCAGGGGTTCAGAATGTTTGAGATAAGAATACCTCGGGGTATCCTTTTTCTCCCCTTCTTATTTAGCCTGCATGACTAATGGAGAGATCTTCTGGTATTCAGATATCTGGCAACAATCTCACTGCCACCACCTCCCTCACCGCCCCTGTCAGCCTTCCCAGGACACAGAGGTCTCTAGCCATTGCTTTGCTTATGATAACCCACTTGCCACCTTCCTCCTAGTAGGAGATAGAGACGAGCTTTCTTCCTGGGCCTGGCTTTTCTTCGCCTCTGCTGCTTTATTCCCAAGGCTGCTTTACAAAAGCATCTACTCCTGCTCTCCCACCTACTTAAACTCTTGCCTCTTCTTAACGACATCCCCCCACCCCCATCCCTATAACTTTCTTTTTGGAATTAAAACAGCAAAAAAATATAGCCTAAATCCAAACCTTGGTTATTGCACTTGGGTTGAACCATGGGGTTATTTTTTCAGCTCATTACTTAGGAAGGAGCCCCAGTCAAACCAACTGGGGCAGTGGTCAGGACCAAAGGTTAAAGTAGCACTTGTCTTTTTTGTTGTTTTGTTGTTGTTCTTGTTTTTCAATTTAACCATGTTTTGAAAGATCATTTATAAGATATCTGGAATTTTTAGTTATTTCTTCATGATAAAAATGTCCTGAGTGTTGATTAGTTTTCTAAGCCAGCACATAGAAGCCAAGCGAACTCATCATGTAGCTGAACTATTGCACTACAGAGCTCTCCTGAGTTCCAGGGTTCTGAGAACAGAGGACCATGTATCGGGTTGGTCAAAAGTTCTTTCGGGTTTTTCAGTAGAATGTTATGGGAAAAACCCGAATGATCTTTTTGGCCAACCCAAACACTTTTCTCCCAATCTCAGTTAATGACACTTTCATCCATCCTGTTGCTGAGGTCACTAGATGGATAAGTCATCATCAATTCCATGCTGCCTTCACCCACAGCATCTGCTACATCAGGAAGTCTTGGTAGTTTTACTTGGAAAATGAGTCACATGTCTTGCTCCGCCTCTAGTCCAAACCTCCTTTATCTCATGGCTTGTGATTGCAATGCTGTCCACTCTTGGCCCCCATAATCCATTCTCCAAACATCGATCAGGGTGAGCTCTTAAAATGGTAAGTCATATTATGCCACTCTTCTGTTTAAAATCATCTGATGGCTTCCATGCATCTTAGAATAATGTCCAGGATTGGTCCTGTGTAAGGCACTGTGTGAACTGGACCCTGCCTACTCCTCTGTGTTTGTCTTGTACCACTCTTTCCTGTGTTCTCTCTTCTCCCATCAGGCTCTAACTCCTTGTATTCCTCCAGTAGGCTTGTGCAATAGTTCTTACTTGGCCCTAGGATGCCCTTCACCTAGATCTTTGCAAATCCCCTTTCCAGTCATCATTTAAGTTGTAGCTCAAATGTCACTCTTTAGAAAGGTCTCCCCTAACTACCCTCACATAATTAGCCCTGCTCCTACCCTCAGCTCCTCTATACCATTTTCATTTTATTTAATTATTTTATTTTCTTCATAGCACTTTCTGAAATTGTTTTCTTGTTTGTGTTTTCCTGTTTAAAGGTTTATGATCTGACTTTTCCCTTTAGAATAAAAGCTGCAGGAAGGCAGTGATTTTATTTTATTCACTGTATCTCCAGCACTAGAAAATTGCTTAGGATGTGATGGGTACACCAAACTGTTTAAAGAATAAATGAATGAACGAAAGTCTCTCCCCACTTCGTGCCTTTCTGTATCTGACACTGCTTTCTTGAGTCCAATTTGTCTTGTTAGTGTTGATCAAGGGCTACCACTTATAATCTGTATTTTGGGGGCTGATTCTGCTCTTTTTTTTGCTAATACCCCACTCATGTAATGTTCTGACACTGCCTGCTCACTTCATTCCATGTAAACTGCACTTCCATTATTTGCTATAGATTGACTTTCTTCACCACATAGCAAGAGAGAAATTGTAGCTCTTTCTTAATTTTGATAAGAAGAGCATCATTTAAAAAATTGTTTTAGTCAGTTGCTTATAGAAAAAGAAAACATTCTCCAGGATTCAACAAAATAGAAGCTTTTGTTTCTATTCATATAGGCTTTGAAATGGATGCTCCTGGTTGGCAGGTGGCTTTTCTCAAAGCTGCGATTCAGGGACCCAGGCTTCTTCTCTCTTTGGCTCTGCCATGTGCAACGTGGCTTCCAAGGTTTCCATAGTAGGGGAAAGGGAATGGAAGGTGATGGCCGGGAGGCTTTTATGGACCAGTCCTGGCCACATTCCACGTGTCTCAAACTTAGTGACTCACCTTACCTAACTGCAGGAGAGGCTGCTAAATGTTGTCCAGCTGTGTGCCTAGGAAGAAAAAGAATCTGTTTAGGTCAATAGTTTTCCAGTTTTGCCACAGTTACTAAGTGATTAAAAATAATCTCCCCCATTAATTTTATGCCTCTTCCTTTTTGTTTATTTCCTGAATCCCCCCAAATGTACCTCTGGTTTCAACTGATTGTAGGAAAACTTGCTCACTTGGAAACCAGACAGGATTTCACTATCTTGCTTCCCCTTTCTTGTTTGTGTTATCTCCAGACTTCCCCATGGTCCTCACTGTATCACCTCATCTGCAATTGCTCTATCCCTGATACACCTCATGTCCCGATGTGACCCATCTCTTCTTCCTTCCAAACAAAATTTACAGCTTCTCATGTGCTACAGTTCTGAGGTTTATGCTAGGAGGAAAACAATTCATGAAACAAGTTTACACACATTTGTAAATGATTGATATCCATATAACATTCCCAGAGGTAAATGTATTCTTAAAAGAGGTGCCTGTTAATTAAGAAAACCCCCAAACTGTTAAATTTCAAGTAGCATAGCAAAAGAGAGTGAAAAATTAAAGTCACTTGAATGTGGGAGAGAGAGCTCTTGGCAGGAGAACTAAGCAGGTTGTCCGTGCCTCAGGGTTTGCCTTGGTAGTCAGCTATCCTCAAATATTCCTGCTTTGTAGAAGTTTCCTTGACTCCATTTTTTTTTTTTTTCTTGACAACTCCCAGGGCAGTGATATAGTGAAAGAACGTGAACTAAGGATACGGAGATCTTGAGTGATCCTAGCTCTACCCCTTACCAGCTGGGTGATCTTGGAAAGTCACCCAGTTCTTTTGTATTTTGAATTTCTCATGGTCCAAACAGGACTTTTAACCATCTGCTAAATAGTACTGGTTGCTGGTGCAGGTTAAATAAGGTGTTGAATGTGAAAGTATTCAATATTTTGTAAACGCTAGAGCAGTGTAGCTCTGTACTGTGACTTATTGATGATGATAATTACATAATTATACATTACGTAATTATTCATCATTATAGTAACAATAAATATTTTCATCTTTGGCGGTGCTTGGGCTAGAACTTGGCCTTCAGGTATTTAGGGTTGAGATATACTTACACACACACATGCGTGTGCACACACACACATACACACACACAGATTATATATCTAACTGTGATGGTTAATTTTATGTGTTAATTTGGCTGTGCTAAGGGAAGGCCAGACAGCTGGTAAAACATTTCTGAGTGTGTCTATGGGGGTGTTTCTGGAAGAGATTAACATTTGACTCCCCTTACCAATATGGGCAGGAGTCATCTAATTCATTGAGGTCCCGGATAGCACAAAAGAAGGATAGATTCCTCCTTTCCCTTGAACTAGGACATCCATCCTTTTCTGCCCTGAGACAGTAGATCTCCTGGTTCTCAGGCCTTCAGACTCCAGGACTTATAACAGCAGCCTCCTGGTGTGCATGTTTTTGGACCTGGACTCAGTTATACCACCCACTCTCCTGGTTCTCCAGTTTGTAGATGCCATATTGTGGGACAGCTAAACATCCATAACATAACATATGTGTTACAATGTCTGTATGAGGTATTGAGCCAATACCTATAATAAATCTCCTTTTATGTATAAATCTACATGAGAATGGAGATATGGCTGGTGGTCAGATGGTGAAAAGCATTGTAAGCATGCTAAGGAGTCTGAGTTTTATTCTGTAGGCCAGTGTACACCCATGTAGGATGCAGACATAACAGCAGGTGAGAACTTGGATCCATTGGGGTATGGAAAAAATATTAGAACTTTCATTGAAGTTTATTTTCATCTCATCCTTTAAATTTCTATTTTGGTATAAGTTTTATAATGTACATCATATATTAGTATAATAACACATATATGTATTTTATTAAATAAATATTTTCATATAGGAGGTACATGCCCCAAATTGGTATCAGTGAAGATACATGATTAAAAGCAGAGATCACCGCTGTAGGCCACAGAGAATTTAGTGGGGGATCTGAGGTGGGGAGGACATTATTGAATTGATATGTTAGGAAAGTCAATCTCATAGCCACATGGAGGCAACGCTGGCTGGGGAGATGCTGGGGGCAGAGAGCCAGGTTAGGTAACAGTGCTTCCGTAGTGGTGTCTTCATGGCCTCTCAGACTTGGCCACAATGGATGCCGAGGAAATAAAGCATCATTAAATCAAAGAAATAAGCTTGTCTGGCCTTGCTTGGTATCTTTCCTCAAATCCTTGCATACATGTTCCATCTGATTCTTGACCATGACTTCCTTCTGAGATCTGGGTGCTCCAGTGTCTGGCATTTTCCCAGGTGAATCTTCCTTGCTGTGCTCTTTGGTGAATGTATCAGAGGGGCTGGATGGTACACAGAGGCAAAGCCTGCAAGGATGGTCTTAGATTATTTTCCAATGATGTACTTTCACCTTTGACTTACTGTGCAGTAATTTAAGACTTCAGAGTGTCTCCTTGAAAGACATTATGCATATATTATGTTATGTACAGTCCTTAGCATTTTTATGTAGCAAAAAAGAAAAAAAAACAATAGAAAAAAGAAAGGAAGGGGAAAAAAATCCCTGCTCACTTTCCAGGGACAAGTCAAAGTTTTAGAGCTTTAAATGGAAATGGGAATTTAGTAGACTTAAACATTTTTGGTTGTTTATAAAATATACACCTCTTGTTCTCTTTGTTATGGAGGGGAGGCTGGCACACCATTGTAGAGCAATTATACTCCAATGGAGATGTTGAAAAAAGGAAAAAAAAAGAAAGTAAAACATTAATATATATATATATATATATTATATACATATATATAATATATATATATATATATATATGTATATAATATATATATACCTCTTGGCTATCTCCAAGATGCCTAATATCTAGACAGGACTGAGAAGAATTCAAATCAGTGAGTTTTAATTGTGCCCTTGGTATTGTGGCTGGTATAATGCCTACTGTGGCTTCTGCTTTGTTATGAAGCTTGCCTGGGAAAACAAGAATTGTACACTCAGAATAATTAGGGAAGAATAGCAGGGGGATAATAGAAAGATTTGACTTAGATTAAGTGCAATTGAATTAGAAATCCTGACTTTGCCATTATTTTTGTGAACTTAAGCAGGGAACTCATCATTCTCCATTCCACTTTGTAAAATTAGTGTGCCAATTTTTACCTTATTAGTCTCTTTTAACAACTGTTATAGGAACTCAAGTGAGCAAAAAGGTCTAAGGTAGGATCTAGTACAAAATCGGATTTTAGTTAAATGTTACGTTTAAGTGTGATAAATGCTCAATTAGACATAATTCAGTCTTACAATCTATGGTTCAGGATATGCGTCAGTGAGTAGTAAGGAAGAGGCCATCTAATTCCTGGAACTAGCAGGAAAGGTGCCATAAGAGGGGGTTTTGCAAGGTTGGGATTGATTGGGAAGGTAAGTAGGGGGTGCTATGGGACATTCAAGCAGAGACATTAGGATGAGATTCAGTTAGTGAAACCAGTGGGAGTGTAAGAAGGAGATCAGTGTGAGAGTTGGGAGGAACAACATCTTTCAAGATCTGGAGGTACAAGAGAGCAAAGGCACACTTTGTTTGGAACCCAGGGTGGGAGATGGAGAGTGGTGAGTGCAGAGGGAGGCATCCTATAAGCCTGTGAAGTTCAGGGTCCACACTGAACAATGGGAAGTTGCTGAAGGGTTTAAGAAAGATATAATAAGATCTGATGTGTATTTTGAAAAAGCATTCTGGCTGCAGTGGGGGATGGAATATAACAGCAAGGCAGGGACTCCAGCTGTCAGTCTGTTGGAGTCATCTAGGCAAGGTGTCGTGGTGGACGTGGAGGTGGAAAAAAGGGCAGGAGGTGAAATTGGCAGGATTGGTTGATGGAGTGGATGTGAGGGGTAGATTGGATATTATCTGAAAAGTGGAATTAGAATCAGTTCTCTGGCTGCTTCATCTACAACACAGCAAACTCTAATGGCTGACTTAGTGGCTTCCTCCTCTGGGCTCTGATAGTATTTTGTTCAGATTTGTATTAGAGTGCCTGTCACATAGGATGTTAATTACTTTTTTTTTTAAACAAAAAACTTTATTGCAGAAGTACACTTCAAAATTTGGATGGGGGGTAGAAGAGAAAAAGGGATGGTGAATGCTGAGGAAAATAAAAGAGGAAGAGCCCACCCCTCTTAATTACTTTTTAACATATTTTCTAGGTAAAGAGCTATTCAAACTTCAGGGCTATGTCTGATTCATCTTTGTATCCCCAAGACCCAGCCTAGGGCTTGAACATGCTAAATATACAGAGAATACTTTCTGAATGAACCGATGAATAAATGGAGTCATGATTCCGCATGAATAAACTTCAGGGCTCTATGGCATCTTTCCGTGAAGGTGTTTAGCATCTCATAGAGAAATCTTGTTAATTTCTTTGCCAGTTTTAAAGTGGAAAAAGCGACCTTGATATGTGTTCCAACTGTAGCTTGCACATCTTTACAAGAGCCTTCCCCTCCTTTTATAGTATTGAAAAGATTTGCAGAAAGCTCAGTGCTAACTAACAGCTTCTGAGGAGCTGCTGCAGAGATTCAGGGACTTCTTCCCATTCACTTCTGGCTATTTATCACTTTTCTTGCTGCTGCTGAAATGCCGAACTTTGTCTTTTGTTGTTGACACCTGGCTCCTCAAAAATCTAATGGGAACTTTTCTGAGCCAAACGAAAGGAATTTGGTGTAGCAGATAGATTAGAGTTTACCTGTCAATGCCTCCAGTATTGTGCAAACTTAGGTTTTGCAGTTGACTGACAAAGTAATTTATTCATTTAGGGTTGGGAAGAAAGAAGGGAAATGAGCATTCAGAATTTAAGATTCATGGGGGCTGGAATTGTTGCTTGTTTTGTTCACTGCTGTATCCCTAGCACCTAGGACAGTGTCTGGAACAGAGTGGCTACTCAGTTAAGTATTTATTGAATAAGTGAATGATTGGTGGTGGGAAATGGTAACCTCTCAAGTATTTGATAGTTTTCCTTTGTCCAGAAAAGCTTAGCATTTGTGCTAGGCAGGTCTTTATACTTGTTATCTTATTTAATCCGAACTGTCTCTACTTGGTTAATAAAGAAACCCAACATCACACATCACTGCTCTGTAGTAAATGACAAAGACAGGACTTAATCTAGGGTCCTCATGACACAAAAAGTAGTGCATAGCCCGATGGCATGATCCAGAGGAAAAATAACTCCAGTTGATTCCTGTTATACTTTTTTTTAATTTGCCAAGACACATCTGACTAGGTGTCCATTTTCTCCAGTTCTAGTCTGTGCCAAATTTCTTACACAGGAGTAATATTATATTTCTGACACACTAGCACAGCATTTTGTGGTGGGCAGTGTAAACAGAGCATCCTTTCTCAATTGCAGACAAGCTGTGATAAATAGTGATTCTCAGGATGCTTGGGGATCTTTAGTTAGCTCTCCCTTCCTGGGCTACTCTTCTGCAAATCCATAGGAGACTGGGCAATTTCTCTCACATCCAGGTTTTATTGGTCTGGGGTGTAGGCAGTCAAAGGGAATCTGTTTAATGTGAAGTTTGAAATGCTTACATTTCAAAAAGATAAGTGGTTTCAGTACTTTTTCTGTTCCCAATATCTCAATATACTTCCACAAAGTGGATTTTTTTCCAAAGCCTTTTTGATGAGTTGCAACTCATTAGTAGCGAATGATTATCTACTATTATTCACTAATGCTGTTCCCATAGGTGATCAAAATTAGGGGCTTCTTTGAGTATTCTTGGATATATCTCAGTGCATTGCCTGCCTTCTTCCCCAATCCATTGTTAAGAGCTGGGCCTCGCCTGAGGATGCAATTGAAATCCACCACTTATTATGTAATTAGTTCTGGTATAACTTCAAAAGTAGACTTTTCTTGTTAGCGGTTATGAATATTATATTCGAAAGTGAAAAACTCAGCCTGAACACTATACACACACACACACACAGAGTGTTCAAGTTGTTTTTTTTCACTTTTGAACATAATATGTAATATATTTTAGTATAGATAATAAATGTCCACATACAGTAATTGGCCAAAGCACACTGGAATTTAACTGGTTACCTAGTGACAGCTGGGCAGTTTGGTTTCTACATCTCCACCCAGCTTTGTGGCTATCCACTGGTCACTGAGTATTGAACCCCTCTTGTTGAAGATCTGGAAGGATCATCCCAGTGTTGCAGTTGTGCTTACTGTAGCATTTGTAAAGTTTATTCCACTTGTCCTAAGAAGGGAGGGAAAAATGATTCCTTTGCTCATATATGTTTCAAACATGTTGCATACCAGAGATCAAAATTGTATTCAATGCTTTAAAAAGCCCTTAGGAAAAAAAAAAAAAAAAAAAAAAAAGCCCTTAGAAAACTGTGTTTAACCTAGCATCTGTTCAATTTATTTGTACGTGAAATCATCTTAACACATGAAATCTCTTATCATTCCATGAAACTAGTGTTTTGTGGAACACATTTTGGAAAGTGGTCCTTAATGTGTTTTACTACCTAAATTATAGGCTCTACTAATGTTTACAAATCTGGGGATTCCCAGAAATTTCTGGATATTTATGTTACAAATGTCAAGATTTCATATTATGACTCAGGTGAGTTGTAAAAGTTTAAGAAATCTTCTTTAATGTGAACTCCTACAAAATCTGTTTTTTCTCTTTAGGAATTTGTCTAATCTATGCAAGTCCATTACAAATCCATTTTTTTCAGAATAATAATTAAGAAAATGGTTCATCCTGTTCTTTTCCCTCATTTGGTAAAGTTTGGGTTTGATATTGCTGAATATGTGATCATTAAGTGTATGTATGAGTAGAATAAATATAACAAATATTTGTATAGTGCATTGTAGTTTATCAAGTGCTTTAATATATTTTATTTCCTTAATCTTCTATCAAATCCTGTACAATATGGATTGTCATTTTAAGACTATTTTATAGATGAGAAACCAGGATCCTCTCTTAAAACATACTCAAATTGCTTTTTGAATCCTTACTGGACACAAGGCGCTCCTATTAGCATGGAGAGTAGACTCCAAGAGGTCAGGGGTTTTTGTCTGCTTCCTTCACTGCTAAGTTTCTAACATCAAGCCTCACCTGGAATGTAGAGGCTAATCTGTTGTAATGGTTGGGTGCACCAATGAATGAATAAATCGTAGTAATCATTGCTGCTAATATTTATTAATATATTTTATATAATTACTTTACGTGCTTTTTCATCTTTTTCATATTATACCCTAAGAAAAATATTGATATTCTCATTTTACAGATGAGGACCTCAGGCTAGGAAAAGTCAAGTGGCTTGCCTGAGGTTACCCTATTAGTTAAGTAGTGGAGTTAGATCGCTTAGCTTCTGTAATCCTAGTTCTTACCTCTGCAAGAGGGAATTGAGGCTCAGACGTTATAATTAAACCTGTATCTTTTTATACCTAAGCCAGCTGTTTTTATACAAAACCACATCATTAGATCGAATTCAGCCCCTTGGTAAACAAATAATGACGCTGCTGTTGCCACTGCTGCCAGTTACCATGTCTTCAGCATCTATTCAGTGACAGTCTGTGTGCTTAGCATCTTACATGCATCATTTCACTTAATTCTTACAACTCTACAAGCTAAGGTACTACTTTTATTTTCATAAAACCACAGCTTGGAGAGGACAAATGAGTAACCCAAGGTTACTCTGTTAATAAATGATATGCCCACAACCCTAATCTCAGACTGTATTTGTCTCCATGACAAAAACACAAAACAACAACAGTGACGACGACAACACCAACAACAAAAAAACAGAAGAAACAATCAGAGGAACTCAATGAGCTGTTTTATCTGTTTTTACTTTCTCTTCTTATAGTGGGTCCCGGGAGCATAATTTGGATCCCTTAGGTAGGAAACAGTTTGGGCAGTTTTTATTTCACAGTCCTAGACCACGCAGCTAAGGAACGCCCTCCTGGATTTCCTAGATCCCTTTCCTAGTCTCTCCCAAATGGAGACCTTCACGGAAGAACCTAGATGAATAGCAGACCTGAACCTATCACCTTCCTGCTCTCATGCTGTCATCCCCTTCCTCCATCCTCCTCCTCCAAGACCCAGGAGTCCTCCCCTCGGCTTCCTTCCTTTCTCCTTAGGTTATCCTGCAAAATCAGCTCCTCTCGTTTAGCTGTCTGCTCCATTTCCCTTCTCTTTCTAACCCCGCCAGTTTCCTCATTTTCTAATTATTATCCACATTATTGATGCTTAGTGTATAGTGTAATAGGACATTTTGTTTATAATGGCCACAGGTAGTTACACTTCAAAATGAATGAATGGGATTCGGCAGTCCCCTCCATCATATTTACTGGAGGAAGACAAAGGGTTTAAATTAACGGATTAATTGGAAGCCTCTTAGGTGCACTTAGTTTCTGGTTGACTGAACCAAGTTCTTCTCTTAAAAGGTCAATGAGTTTTTCCATAATTTTTAGCTGCTCTGAGAAAGGAACTGTAAATCTTTCTGTTTATTTGCTTTATAAATCTTCCTTCAGCTCATTTAGTACAGGGTCGAGCATCGTAAATCCATGGCTTTCTTCTAGAAAAAGAAAAACAAGCCATGTTAACCTAAAGGAAACCTGGTCTGCTAAAACTATAAGAAACTGTAAAGGTCAACTCTTCCTGACTGGAAGATATAAGTGAGAGTGTGTGTGTGTGTTTGTGTCCACACACACATACACAGGTATATACATATATATGTCTTGAAGAGTCATACCACTGGGCCTGCTGGTATTATGTAAATAGCATATTTTACCATATTTTCCAAGGGAAAGAAATAATCTTTTTATTGAAATGATATCTGCTTTAACCCAGGCACCTTAGAGTTGGAAATAATAGAAAACATGGTCAAACTAGTTATGATGTGCTTGGAGACTTGGAATTTTGGATTATCTGAGGGGAAATCTTGGGAACCCTTCTGTGCCCCTTGGTTGTTGAAAAATCTTTCAATTCCTGAATCTCTTTTCTGGCCTTGGAGTGCATGAGGCTGTGCTCCTTATTGATTTCTGCTTGGTGACTGAGGTTACTCACAAGGCCACCAGCTATTCTTGGGCATCGATTCTTAGCTTCTTCTTGTTTATCATACTAAGTGTGTATGGTCAGGTTGAGGCTCATTGCCTCTAGTCATGTGTACATGGAAACACAACTTTGGAGGTGGTTTTGGTGCCCTATTGTTAGCATTTGGGTTTTTTCTCCCAAAGTGGTACCCAGCAAAAGAAGAATGGGATCTTCTTAAAGTCAGAGAGGGTGTCTTATTCATTGATGCAACTCCAACACCTAGTGCTGCTCATGGCACACTGGTTAGAAACTGTTTTTTCTAAGTATTTGATGACTTAAAATAGACGTGTTTGAATCACTGAGGTTTTAAGTATTTTGGATAGTTGACCTCTCTTCTTCCCTCCCTTTCTTTCTCTGAGTTTACTGAGCGCTTCTTGTTCTCAGGTACACTGCGGGCACAAAGACTACCAAGAAGGGAGATTAGGATCTCCTGACCTCCTCTCTCACATTAGACATTGGTTGCTTTTACACATGTCCTCTTATCTAATGGTCACAATACACTATACAGTAGATTTTATACTCCTCATTTTTAAAGATGAAGATATAAATTCCAGAAAGATTATAGCTAGGATCAACATTTAGGTCAGCCTGTGTATACACATTCATTTATCCCTGGGGTTCCTGAATGCTGCTGAGCAGCAGAATCTCCTGGGAAGTTTGGTGAAGATTCAGTTTCTGGGGACCCTTCCTGGACCCAGAGTCCATGCAGAATCTTTAGAGACCCTAACTGCTGAGAGGTTTATGATGTATCCCTCATAGATAAGTCATTATTTTTGAAAATAAAATTATAAAGTAGGTATAAAGAGGTCCTACAAAGTTCTTAACTTTTCTTGGGATGACTAATGTATAACTTAAGAAAGATTACATATCAATTTATTTTTGAATTTCATACTCTTGCATGTACTCTCTCTCTCTTTGTCTTTTGCTCCTTTTGCTTTCCTTGTGCCTTACCCCATAGTCTGACTATTGGATAACTCAGCAATTCCCAGACCATGGGATTCTGATGCACAACTATGGAGCAGTTCACTAAATATTTTGGGTTCTATGCACTTCTAGGCACTAAACATTTGCCATGGGACATGTTCTGGCCAAGGAGTTTTAAGCCGAAGTCATGTGTGTTGCTTCCAAGCCAGAGTATTTAATTTCTGTGTAAGAACCTCCCAACCCCCTTGGCAACAGCAATCCCAGATAAGGGCAGTTTTGTTAGCCTAGATTCCTGAGTATTACAGTAATCTGCACCCACCTCCTCTGACCTGCACTGGACATGTAATGTGAGTTAAATTAACTTTTGTTGTCTTTAAGCTACTGAGATATGGGATCATTTGTTATCCCAGCAAAACCTGTGGTAGCCATATGTGGAAACTACCATTCTATATTATACAAGACACTTGAAAGTGAGTTTTAAAGGCTGAGTAGTATTTTACCAGGCAGATAGGGAGGAAAAGGATATCAGCCAGAGGAAATGCAGATGTATTTTGACACCTTTATTTATCAAATTCTTAATTTTTGTCATTTTAGAAGTGATTTTAAAGGATTGTGTAGAAGTTGAAATAATAATTTTAGTAGGGACCATGAATTCTCAGCTGGGGATATCATAAGGTCCATCAAAGGCATTTGGGTATGACAGAAAATAGGCTGGAGAGAGGGCACGATGTGATGGTGAAATGCAGTTGAGTAGTTTATTATACCTAGAACATGAATTAAATGTGGGGAAGTGGTAGAAAATGAAGCAATTTAAGTTAATAGTGGCCTAGAATACAGCCACTATGGAAAACAGTATGGAGATGCCTCAAAAAATTAAAAATAGAACTACTGCATGACCTAGCAATTCCACTCCTAGGTATTTATCTGAAGAAAATAAAAACACTAATTTGAGAGGATATATGCATGGCTATGTTCATTACAGCATTATTTACCATTGCTAAGATATGGAAGCAACCGAAATGTCCATCAGTGAATGAATGGATAAAGAAGATGTGGTGTAATATATATATACACACACACAATGGAATATTATTCAGCCATTTAAAAAGAATGAAATCTTGCTATTTGCAACAACACGGACCTTGAAGACATTATGCTAAGTGAAATAAGTCAGACAAAGATGAATACCACATGATCTCACTAATTTGTGGAATATTAACAAAAGAAGAAGGCAAGCTCATTGGTGGTTGCAGAGATGGTAGATGGGCAAAATGGGTGAAGGGAGTCAAAGGTACAAACTTCCAGTTATAAATTAAATATGTCATGGAGATGTAATGTACAGCATGGTGACTGTAGCTAACACTTGTATTGCATATTGTAAAGTTGCCAAGAAAGTAAATCTTTTTATTTTATTTTATTTTTTTTGTGGTACGCGGGCCTCCCACTGTTGTGGCCTCTCCCGTTGTGGAGCACAGGCTCCGGACACGCAGGCTCAACGGCCATGGCTCACGGGCCTAGCCGCTCCGCGGCATGTGGGATCTTCCTGGACTGGGGCATGAACCCATGTCCCCTGCATCGGCAGGTGGACTCTCAACCACTGCGCCAACAGGGAAGCCCAAGAAAGTAAATCTTAAAAGTTCTCATTACCAGAAAAAAGTTTTTTGTTAACTATATATGGTGATGGATGTTAGCTAGACTTATTGTGGTGATCATTTTGAAATACACACAAATGTTGAATTATGATGCTGTACATCTGAAACTAAAATAATGTTGTATTTTAATTGCACCTCAATTTTAAAAGTGTAAAGGAAACAAAACAAAATAACAACCAGTGCCTAGGAGGCATCCCTCTTCTTCTGAGCAGAGCAGTGCCACATTAGGCCTATTGTCTTAATTTTGCGAATAGTTGGCAAAAATCATCAGACCTTTGACAAACTCAATTAAGCTTAAGACGTTTGACTTGGCCCTATTCCTATTTCTCTCACCTCTGGTTTCCCTTAATAATAAGCTAAGCAAATGTAGGTATGTGTTAGATTCAGAGTTTCTAGCCAGAAAATTTCCCCCTGAAAAAGCAAGGAAATAAGAATCCAGTAATGATGTATAAGTGTGCTCGTTGTATGATTAGATTTCTTTGATATACAAATAGCCGAAATCCAAACCCAAAATGGCTTAAACAGAGAAAATTTATGGACTGAAATAACTGAAAGTAGCCTTCAGGCAAGGATGGATCCGGGCTCAAACAATCTCACCAGGACTCTGTCTCTTTATCTCTGGCTTTTGTTGGTTTTATTTACAGGCAAATGTATTCTACTGCTACCCTCAGCTTCAAGCTTGCTTGCTAACTAGGTAATCCCGGTCATTTTAGCAAGAATCATAGAATTGAGTCTAATTAGTCTGGTTTAGGTCCAGTACTTGGCCCTGAACCACTCATGATATCCTTGAAGCTGTAACATACTGATTAGCCAGCCTTGGGGTACAGTCCTGTGCTTGGAAAGTGACAGCAAAAGTCATCTCTACTCAGTCTATGTGGAGAGGAGAGGTGGTTCCTTAAAGGAAACTCAAGGTGTTATATCAGAAGAAATGAGGGATAGATTTTGGGTAGGAAAAGATAATAGCTATCCTCTACTGTGATGTCTTTCAAGTTTGCTGATGAGGTTGCTGTAAAAATGATGGTATGGTTGATAATGATTACTCAGAGAAAGCCCTGAATTGAGGTTTAGGAGAACTAGATTTAAATCCCCATTTTCTACTCTCTGGCTATGTGATCCAATCTCTGTGTACCTTAGTTGCCTTACCTGTTGAGTGGATGAAATGATACTCTGCACGATGTTGCTATGCAGGCAGTAAGATAGGATATTTCCCACGTGGTATCTTTAGAGATTGTCCAGCCCCTTCATTCTGCAGGTGAAGAGGGTTAAATGACTTGATCAAGGTTGTATAGTCACTAAGGGCAGAATCAGAAGTGGAGTCTCTGTCTCTCAGTGTTAAAGCCAGGATTTTAGTAACAGTTGTGAAAGTGCTCTGGAAGATTTTAAAAATTATGTGTATGTGATTTGCTCTCTCTAAAAAGTTGTTTGTATGTGGAATTTTTGTTAATGAAATAATTTAAAAGACAGAGCTTACTACTTTAAAGGATTTCTATAGTTAATCATTTAGAATCTTCTTGTTACGTGAAAAAAACCTCCACCCAATTTTACCTTTGTTTTGGTAAATATTATATATTTTTACATACCACCTTTACTTCGAGTAAGGTCAGATCTGCTAATTCTGTTATTTTAAGATGACATCTTTTTTTTTTTTTGCGGTATGCGGGCCTCTCACTGTTGTGGCTTCTCCCGTTGAGGAGCACAGGCTCCAGATGCGCAGGCTCAGCGGCCATGGCTCACGGGCCCAGCCGCTCCGCGGCATGTGGGATCTTCCCAGACCGGGGCACGAACCCGTATCCCCTGCATCGGCAGGCGGACTCTCAACCACTGCGCCACCAGGGAAGCCCTAAGATGACATCTTGATTTTCATTGTTTTTAGCATAACGTAGTGGGGAGAGAACAATCTTAGGCAGCAGAAAGATTTTGGCTCCAATTCTGCTTTAGCTCCTATTAAGCTTTGTGACAGTGGCAAGTTACGGAGCTGCTGGTCTTCATCCTTTGTGGTGTGTATTATTGCCCACGGTAGCATTCGAAGCTATTCAATTCCCACCCCACCTGCACCTTCTTAAAACACATACTCTACTGTGGCGCAACATTCTGGAATTCTTGCTCCCTCTGGGCTCACTTCCATTCTTCAGCTGTTAAGCGACGGAGATGGAGCTCTGCAAGGCTTGATCCTAGACATTGTCTCTGCTCACTCCCTCTTCCTTGTCACTGCCCCACCCATCTACATCAGTGCTTCGCTTAGCTCTGATGGATGATTGACTAACACCTTTATACTGGACCCCCAGCCGAGACCTCTCATCTAAACTCCATGCCTTCGAGTCTAATTGCGTGCTTGACAGCTACTTAGATGTCTCAAAGGCACCTCAAATGCCGTGTGGCCAAAACAGATGTCCCGTGTTCCTCTGGAACACCTGCTCTTCTCCTAGTATTTCCTCTAACTGTGAGTGATAGCACCAACCGTCTTGTTACACAAGGCACAGATTTATGAGGCATCCTTAATGTTTTCCTTTCCTTCATCCCAGTATCCAATCCATCGTCAAGTTTGCTTGATTTTGTCTCCTGAGTATCTTATCAGTCCATCCATTTCCATCCACATTCCCTTTAGTCGCAGCTTTCCTTGTGTCTTATCTCGACTGTGGCAGTGTCTTCTTAATTTCCTTCCTTCTGGCTCTTTCCAGCGGGTTTTGCATGCTGCACAGAGAGCCATCTTCTCAAAATGCAAAACTTATCATGCCATCCCCCTTGCCATAGTGAATGGATTCCCACTGCTTTAAGGAAAAAGATGCACCCTTATCATGGGCCCTAAGGCCCTTTAGGATCTCTCTTCTGGTCTCACTTTGCACCATCTTTCTATTCACATGAGCATTCTCTCACTAACAATCTGTAGCATCCTTTCCCCATTCCTTGTAACTTCTCCTTTGTTATCTTCCACCTTTTCTTCAGATCTCAGATCAATTACTTCTCAGGTGACTTCACCATCAGGGTCAAATTTTCAATATACACTCTCTTAGGACCATATATATCTCCTTTTTATGTACCCTCACAATGCTAATTTTATGTTTGCATAATTTCTTGATTCTTCCAGTGATTTTGCCCTTGAACATTATATCCCTAGCACCTAAAAAAGTGTTGGACATATTAGGTGAATAAAAAATATTCAACCCTCTTACTTTCACCCACTTTTTGTGAAAATGCATGACCTCTGAAGCCAGACAGATCTGAATTTATATACTGGGTTTGCTTCTTACTTGTTACCTGTCTTGAGTGAATGACTTGAGTTCTCTGGGTTCTCGGTTCCCTCATCTGCAATGTGTGCTAGTAATTCTACTGTATACGTTGGAATCAGATGAGATAACATAGTAACCCACCCAGTAGGGGGCCTGATGCATGGTAGAAACTAAGAAAATGTTCATTCCCTTTCTTCTCCCCTCCAGCTCTCCTTAGAATATGATAGGTTAGTTTTTACAAATGTCGTGATGCTCTTCTCTTTACATTTTTGTGATCTTTACAGCCATCTCCTTTTTTCGCCTGGGCTGGGCATCTGCATGACTCCTACTGGATTCTGTTCAGTTCATTAGTGATGAGTCATCACCATCTCGTGTCCTCTCAGTGGTCCATGCAGAATCAACATGGCACCTTAATAGCCAACATTTATGATGATGGGCCATTTGCAGGGAGATGGGAGTAACTTGCTTAGGTTTAAAGGTACATTAACCTGCTTTGGTCACTAAGACTCAAGGATTAAATTTTTTCTGAGTCCCCAAATGGCATCTCTACTTGGGTCCTCTTTGATTCCAAACCTGATTTCAATGAATTTAAAAAAATCCATGTTGTACTGACCGAGTTATTGGTTCCCTCCCACTTATGTTGATTCCCTCAAGGATCTGGGTTGATCAGGTCAGCTCTGTTTGCTGAAAAAACTAGTAATGCAACTTTTTGATCTGATTTACCTGGTCAACTCACCAGAATGATCAAACTAGTTGTCTTGAGTACATGTGAACAAGAAGAATGGACATGCCATTAGGATGATGAGGTCAAATAAAGTTGCTCTTCGTTAGGTATATCCTGCTTTGTTCCATAAAGTGTTTGAGGTCGCTTACAAGAATATAAATGAACAGTAAAATTGTAGAAATAAATGTAAAATGAAAATCCCACTAGACAATGAAATCATGGCTAGACTAGAAATATAGAAGGGAATTTTATACCTGAATCTGTTGGCAATAAGCCTCATATAATTACTAAAATTGGACTGCACATATTTTGCTGAGCAAAAGAGGAACCTTGATTAGTTACAAGATTCATACTGTAACAAAAATTAGGGCATTTCAATGGAAGAAGGAGCCTTTTGGATTCAGGGCCAGGCTACTGCTGCCCCTGTCTTGTGAGGCTTTGCTTAGGAACTTTCACCTCTTTGATCTCTGTTTTCTTCTTTGTGATGAGGCAGTTGGACTCAGATTGAGAAGTCGCACTCTGGCACCCTAGGTGCCGTATTTGGCCTGCAGATGTTTCTCTCTGGCTTACAGGGCACTTTGGAGACTTTATTTGATGCCTCTTGACAAGGTGTGCAGGCCTCCAGTTTGCCACATTCCTCTTCACTCCCTCTTGTGATATACCTGGTTCTCTTCTCTGGAAGCCAGGAAGCCCCTGCCAGAAGGCAGACCAGGTGATGCCTCAGGCTAGTCTTGAAGGAGTAGATGTTTGATGAGGGCTTTTCAGGGTCCCGGGACCCTCCTTTCCCATTCTGCCATTTTACAGTCCTGCCCCAGGTCCACTTCTCTCCTCAGACATTGACTGTCCATGTTCCAGATGGGGATGAGAGGGAGATGGTCTGGAAAGATGGCCCTTGTCAGCTGGCCACTCGCACCTTCACCCCTAATTTGAAGATGCTCATCCTGTCAGTCTCCTATCTCCCCATGAGCTCTGGGCAACTGTAACCTTCACCTTCTCAAGGACCCCGAAGGATCGGGTTTTACCAGGCGCTAGTGGCTCATGAACTTCATCCTGCTTCAGAATCACCTGGAGTCAGATGGCCAGGCCCCATCCCCAGAGTTTCTGATTCATTAGGTCTGAGGTGGGGCTTGGTAATTTGATATTTTGACGTGTTCCCAGATGATGCAGCATCCTCCCTCATTCCGGATGGCAAAAATATGCTTTGAGAACCACTGTTCTGTACATTTGGGCACCTTTTGACCTTCTTAAGTCCACATCAATAAAACAAATGGCTGTAGACATCATGTATGCCTTACGCTGCAATGATGGGACGTTATCTCCCTCTCTAAGAGAATCAGAGAACAAAGTTGTGGCCAGGTGGCTCTTCTTTTCTTTCCCCTCAATTTTATAACCTTCACTTACATAACATTATGTAAGAAATCATGTAAATAAACTTCAAAAATTAAAAAATTTGTAATTTTGTTATTATTTTTCAACTGGATTGAAGGGTTAAGTATTTTAAAGAATTAATCCAGAAGAAAACTACTGAACACATAATGCAATATTTGCCTAGTACAAACTCTGGCATACGGTAGGCAATAATCAAAATGGCTTTTTTTTTTTTTTTTTTAGAAATAGACAATTTGAACATTTATTTTAGAAGTCAATTAAACAAAAACAGCCAAACAACTTTTTTCCTAACATAATTGCTTCAATACCAGAACAAAGTGAATACTATTCAAACTCTTTGACATTTTGGAATTTCAGCATAGTCACCTGAGAACAGTTTTCTTCATATGTCATTTATGTTGCCACAAAAATCATACTAAAAAACATGTCAGCTCTATTTTGACAACATTAGATGCTATGCAGAACTTATACAAGGCCAACAATCTCAAAACTAATGGTGACTTAGAAGACCATGAAGGAGGTTCCCAGGAAAAAAGCAGCTGCCAAAAAGGAAAGATGAAGTTTGAAGGCTGAATGGGAATGGCTGTACCAGAAATGGAATGTAAAAACTGGAATTACAAAATCTGGAGTTACTATTAGGGAGAAGGCAGAAAAAGAGATTAAATAGGAAATATACTTAAAAAGAACAATGCAAAATTTGGTTAGATGAAAGGGAAATATATATAAAAAACAGAGAACACTCTAGGACAAGGAATCTATAACTCTCCCTATAGGACCAAGGAAGTGAAAAAAATGTTCTACTGATTCCCTAGCCTCATCTATTGTCTTGCAAAAATACACGTTATCGATAAGGAGTCAGACAAGCTCAAAAAAGCATGGTTTATCACAGCTCTTTGTCCCTGTTAGAGAAAAGGGGAGCTAAGAGTTCTGTGTATGGAGGTCAGTATTATCTGACATTATGGAGGACCTTCCAATTAAATTAAAAAAACAACAACAACACCTAAAACATGCAAGACAAAATAAGGAACCTCACTAAAAAATACATTCTTGCAGCCCTAGATTCTCTTATTGCTGCGAACCTGATGAAACAAAATATCATTTCCTTCATTCAAAAACATTAGAAGAAGTGTCCAGTCACTTGGATTACATATGCATTTCTGCAGAATTATAAGCATTATTCTCCAATATCAAAATAGCTGTTTAAAGAATTCTTAAACTTCCTGGATGAAGTTCTCTCTCTCTGGAAATTGGAATAAAGAACCTTCCCATTCATTAACCAAAACAAATACCCCCTCTAGCACTTCCTCATCTCCAACTAACTTCCTATTACTTCCTGTTTTTTAGATTAGTGAAGCCAAACAGTGTTGGAATAGAAGATTCAATATTGTGAAAATTCCAACTATCTTCACCTCTTTATTAAAGTTGGCACAGAAACCTTAAAAAAACGCAAAGCACATATGAATGGGAGATACGCCAACATTAAAAAAAAGCCTTTGCTAGTTTTGAAATGATTAAGATATTCTTAATAAAAGAATTCACTCACCAAATCTGGGTAGTCTTTAGAGTCTCAAGACCTTTTGTCAAATTAATGTCAAGATAATCTTAAACAGTTACTCATATGTTTTTAAAGTACACTATATATCAGAATCCTTGCTTTAAAAATGTCAAGGATGCCATCATCTAACAAGACAGGTATCCAGTTTAGAATATCTTCTGACATTTAGGATGTAAGATCAGATTTCTATTGACGTGTTAATGTTATTAACTATGGCCAAGGTTTTACGATAACCATTTTTTTTCCTATGGCACAAAACTAATCACAAATATGCCCCAAATTATAACTCTCAACTGCCATATATTCACCAATCCAAGTGGATAGTTGGAATTTTTAAAATATCAAGTTGATTTTATTACAAATTTCAGATACACATATTAGAAAATTGTTTTACTTGGACCCTTTACAAAAGTATTAATTTCACCAAATCTGGAATACTGGCAGTGTAAGAGTCTTAAACTAAATTTAAAGCTAACAAATCAAAGGCACAGTATTAACACATGTAAAATAACTAGTATTCACAGGACAACATTAAGAGGCGCTTTATAAATAAAGTGTTATTAACCTAGATTCAAAACTATCTAGAAATGACACAACCAGGAATGAGAGCCTTAATTAGTTACAATCCATCAATTTCTAAGACTAAAATGCTATTTTCCATAAGAAGAGAACCTAATAGTCATAACTTTATTATAAAATCTAACTTCCAGACCTTAAGAACAAGCAATTGATGAAAAGTTTCTGGACTTGATTAAAAGGATATAGAAAATTAAGAAGGCATGGAATTGATGAAAAAATGCCTGTAATGCAGATTATACTATAGTAAGTTATTATTCATGGCTCAAAATTGGGTCACTCAAGTCTTCTATCCCAAATTGATTTCAAAGATTTGACAAGTGATAATATGCTATTTTCATATATAAACTGCTAATATCCAGTATTTGTCAAAAGGAGGCAACTGTTGTCTATCACAGTCTAATACCCACTTTCCAATGGTGTCTGTAAATAGTAACAAATTCTGAACCATAAGTTGTAGAAATTAGTCACAAGAGTGCAAAAAGTCCCTGGAGAGAAGTAGTCCACCTAACAATTACAAATATAAGGAAACACTTTACAAAGTTTCATTACTATGAAGATGATTTCCCCTTTGTTCAAACTTTGAACAAATGAAGAATTTTTCTTTACTGCAGGTAACAAACTGTAAATAACAGTGCATTTTTAGGCATAAATAAGTATTTATGTCTGGTTCCAGTATGGTCAGGTTAATACATAAATACTTTAGAAACACAGAAGTTCACATTAGTGGAAAAATCCAAGTTTCTCACGTAACCATTCTTCAGTTAGGTCTTCGGTATTTCTTATTTCAAATACCTTGGTGAGTTCAGCTGTTTGGACTAGCTTATTCTTACTCCCAGCATACATCATCTGCTGTTCAGGCTTACAACCAACAGGACTGGAGAAAATAAAGCACAGAGGGTATGAAACTCTTCCATCATCATGTTGATACTTATAACTATACACAATGAAGGCGAGGTTGTCGTTCAGGTAGTTCATCTTTAAGTTCATCTGGTGAAATGCCCTCAAACTCTTCATCCAGAACCACCAGGCGTTTATCCTTAACAATTTTCATTATAATGGCAGCATTGTTCGTCTCTTTGCGAAAACGAAACTTTCTCAGCTTTTCCACTAAATCTTCAGCAACATCACAAACTACCAAAGACTCGCTCATTTTCCTTCCGGCCGTCAGCCCAAAATGGCTTTTTTAATAGTTAAGAAAGAAACCACACAGGGCTGAAATATTGCCTAATTCTGATGAAAAAGGCCAAAGCCATTTTAACTAGATTTTGCTCTAGGTACATCCTACTTAATTTATTATTCTCCCTTTGTAACTCTCCTCAACTAATTTGAGCTCAGTTGTTATGATCTAGTAAAAATCTGTATGGCGTCGGCTCTGGAGCCAGACTGCCCAGGTTTAAATCCCTTCTCTACCACTTACTAGCTGTAGATACTGAGCAATTTACCTAACTTCTTTGTGCCTTATTTTAACTCATCTGGATAATGGGGATAATAATAGCTCTTACATCATACCATTGCTCTAAGGATAAAATGAGTTAATATATGTAAAAGGTTTGGAACGATTCTTCACACATATGTATGTCAATGTTATAATGGTATTCCTCCCTTCTCCAGGGCATGGAATATTTTGTGGAGATTACTTCTCGATTTTGATATATTGTTTTCCACTTAATAAAAGAGAAAACGAAAGCACAAAAGAGACTGGAATTTGTCTGTTTACAAAGACTAGTTACCATCCCCAGCTCAGCCTCCTGGGTTGAGCTGCAGTTACACCTTCCATCAGGCAAGGTAAATGTGATGTGATGTTTTCACTCTGCTATTTGGTAGTTGGAATCTCCTGTTGTTTCAAGAAGTACCATTTCCTTGATTTAATACATTCCCCTTGCTTTTCCTGCTATTTTATCACATAGGGATGGACTGAACTTCAGACTTAAGATTCCTTCTTCTGAGCAGACGTTACACTAGTCATCTGAGTCAGAATTGAACCACATATCATGGTAAATACTAGCTGTGAATGTAATCCCAGAAGTCCTATTATCACCTGCTTGTAGATAATAATGGCAACATCTTATGCTCATAATACTTCGATGGGTTTTCCAAAGCTTTTTCCTCAGGAAGGGTTGTTATTTTTTCACCTTGCTACCACACAAAGATTTGGAATCAGACAGGCCTGAGCTCTTCAGCTGCCTCCCCAACTAGCTAACTGTTTAGCTTCAGGCAAAGTGCTTAACCTCTCTGAGCCTCAGTTTTTCCACCTTCACGGTGTTGAAGTACCTCAGAGTTGAGCCACTGGCCTGCACTCTTCCAGCCAACCAGTCTCAGAGCTGGGTATAAATCCAGGTCTCTGCAACACAGAATGCTCTCTTATTTATTATTATTATTATTTTTCCCTGTAATTGCTTAAGAGCAAGATAGTTTGTGGTTGCTGGTCCTGAGCCTCTGTGGGATGAAGGATCCTGGGGCTCTTGACCAGGAGCTCTCGTTCCAGCAGTTTGGTTGTAGCTGATAAGCTTAGGTAAGCCCCTCCCTCTGGGTAAGGCATCTTCCCAACTCTGCTGGAAAATCAAGCCTGTTCACTCACTCAATACAAAAAGGGTGATGGGTACAAACCAGGCCTGGGCATTGAAACTTTTTTATTGTTTTGATTTCTCCATTTTGCTCTTATTATCCTCTCTGTTCCACTGCCTTAGTTTCTTTCTTTCTTTTTTTTTTTTTTTTTTTTTTTTTTTGTGGTACGCAGGCCTCTCACTGCTGTGGCCTCTCCCGTTGCGGAGCACAGGCTCCGGACGTGCAGGCTCAGCAGCCGTGGCTCACGGGCCCAGCCGCTCCGTGGCATGTGGAATCTTCCCGGACCGGGGCACAAACCTGTGTCCCCTGCATCGGCAGGTGGACTCTCAACCACTGTGCCACCAGGGAAGCCCTGCCTTAGTTTCTTGACATTGACCTTCCTTCTAGTCCTCGAACTCATCTAGTATCACATAGCAGACTTTGATGTTGGTCTGTTGAATGGTCTGAAGTCAGTTGGGGTATAAAGCAAGAAGCAGCTTTATTTGTCTTCGATCACTGCCATCAGTTGTTTCCTTAACAACATCCTGGGCTGATTCTACCACTTTCTAGTGACTTCTGTGTATAAAAAGTCCAGTCTAGTTCGAGACTTCAGTTTCATATCCTATTTATTTATTTATTTATTTAGTGGGGTTTTTTTTTTTACATCTTTATTGGAGTATAATTGCTTAACAATGGTGTGATAGTTTCTGCTTTATAACAAAATGAATCAGTTATACATATATGTATGTTCCCATATCCCCTCCCTCTTGCGTCTCCCTCCCACCCTCCCTATCCCACCCCTCCCATATCCAATTTAATGCTCATCTTTTCCCTTCCCTTTGAGCACTGCCCAAGCTTTGGCCTGAAGGCTTCAGTGGGGATGGAGTGTAATCCAGTTTTTCATACTGCCTCTTCTTGGGTAGCCAAATACTTGTCCTTTCATGGGTCAGTGTGTAAAGTCTGTGGCAGGTCCTGTGGGAACTCCCGTGGCATCTCCCGTGGCATGTGTCCCAAACATGGAGATTGACTCTGGCCTGGCCTTTCATATCTAACCACCCCTCCTTTTATTTTCCTTTCTCAACAAGGTACTCCAACAGCCCCTTGCTGCTGGGATTTCCTTATTCAAGTGGCAATTATTTTGGATATTGACCTGGAAAAATAGCTCGAATTCTGGGTAGCCTTCAGTGTTCACTTGACACATAGGAAACACACATTCTTTTTTTTCTTTTTTTTTATATATTTTGCGGTATGCGGGCCTCTCACTGTTGTGGCCTCTCCCGTTGCGGAGCAAAGGCTCTGGACACGCAGGCTCAGCGGCCATGGCTCACGGGCCCAGCCGCTCTGTGGCATGTGTGATCTTCCCGGACTGGGGCACGAACACGTGTCCCCTGCATTGGCAGGCGGTCTCTCAACCACTGTGCCACCAGGGAAGCCCAAAACACGCATTCTTGACATGCCAATACCAGGGGTGCAGGCCACTGCTCTGCAAACCTCTCTTTCTGTTGGCCACTTCTCTCTAATACTCTTTTCCTTCTGTTCTGACACAGAGAAGATCAGTAGGTTCATTGCCTAAGCAGATATCCATCCAGCTAAATAGCATCTCAGTTTCTCCTTCTTGCTGGCACCCCCAATCCTTTGGAACCATCCTTCTGTGACCAAGACATTCCTCCCAAGCTAATGACTCTTGGCATATTATCCTGTCTCCCTGCTCCATAATCTTCTGCTTGTGTAGACAGGGGAGAGGAAGGGAGTTGCAGTGCTTTGGTTAGCAGAGCCTGCTGAAGGTGTCAGGCACTCAATTGCTTTTAACTTGCTTTAGAATTTGGTACTTGACTCCTTTCTGTCCTCAGGTTTGAGACTGAGTCTGGCCCTCAGGAGAAGTCCTGGTCAGCATCCGATGACACTCACTTCTCTGTGTCTTGACCCCAGCAGCTTCCCCAGCCATGCCCTGTGGCTGTCTTGTGGTGCTTCCTACTCCTGGATTTCTCAGCTCCCTATTTTCCTGACTAGCCCCAATCCCTGAAAACCAACTGTGGTGTTTGCCCAGAAGATCCAGCTTTGTCAGATGTGTTCCAGCTCCTAGGTGAGGAGATTATCCAAAGGAACTATCCAGGGAGGGTCAGAGTGGCCACCATGGCCTGGTGAGAAAGCGTGGAGCCATAGGCCATCACCAGGGAGGGGAAGTTTGCCTACTGGGGGCACACATGCCCAAGAATGTCTTTCCCCTGTCTCGTTACTTCCATCTCTGATACCAACATTTCTGGCAACAAATGCTTTTGTTGTAGTATGTTGTCTTTGTTCCTGTAGCTCTGTGGGCTGGGCTGACCGCAGAAATCCACCATTTAACTGCTAATGAGATTTCTAAGGTGTATTTTCAACAAGGGAGTCATGAATCTTTATTTTCTAAACTTCATACACATGCTCTCATTTAATTTTCCCAATGACTTGTGTGTGGTAGGTGACCTTATTCCCATTTTAAAGAGGCGTACACTGAGGCCCTGAGAGACATACGTCACATGCCCAGTCTGGCTAGAGCCTGGGCTGGAGTTAAAAATCCAAAAAGGTCTGTCTCCAAAACCCTGAGCTCTTTCCCCTACATAACAATGAAAAGATAGCTGAGGAGGCATTCCAGGCCAGGCCAGCACACGGGCACCTCCCTTGGGTTGGTTGTTTACATAAACTGCCACAGGTTTCAGTAACCACCTCCTGACGCTGATGCTGACCTCTTCGGAGGACATGTCTGGCCAGTTCTTGGCCTGAGGAGTGGCTGCCCTTTGAACCAGAACCTGCTCTGGGGAACATGCTTGCTAGTCCACACTAGCATCCCATTCTCCAGGCTTATCATTATGCACATTCCTCGCAGCAGCAGAGGAAGTTAATTTGGCAGAAGGAAATTAAACTCGTCTCTTATTCTTCATTCCCCCAGAAGTATTGTACTTGAGGAAAATCACATCCCCCAGGTGAGAGGTATTGTGCAAAAAGGCACAGCAACCCCTCTCTTTCCTTTGTTCCTTCAAAGCCTGTGTAGGGTGAAGGAAAAAAATATGGAAAATATTTTTATTTACCCCAATAACATTTTTATGAAGACAAAGATATTTACATGCAAGGTCATTAATTCAGAGTTGCAGGCTGCTTAATATGTAACTAAGAACAGTTCCTGGGGCAGCTCTGTAAACAGGGCTTTGCAGATGAGGGGGCTGGGCAGGAGACTGTTTCTATTTAAATGTGATCTCCATCACCCGCATGCGTGCCTGACAAATAAGACTGGGTTTGTGTATTTCTTGCTTCGTCTGTGATTTTAATTTCTGGCCTTGCCTTTAAATTGGATTCTTTACATATTTCGTTGCTGTCCAGGGTGCTGGAGGCTAGGGTTTGCAGTCTGCAGTACTTTCTGGAAATTTCAATCTTTGGAAACTTTGGCTCAACCTGTTAGGAAGGGCAATCCAAAGAGATTGAGAACCTGGGTTTTAGTTGTAGTTTCTGTCACTTACAAGTCAGTGGCCTCTCTATCCTGGTGTGGGTCAAGGTCAGGTGAATAGTGATTGGTAACAGCCTGGAGCAGAACCTCTGTCTTCTGATCCAAGTCTTGGCCTCTTGCCACTGAATCAGAACGACTGCTATTCCCCCAGCCTGAAGTATCATTTTTGACCACTTACTAGAAACTTTGAGTTTGATGGTGCTCATCACTGCCTTGCTGTGCTTACAGCTTTTAGTGAAGTGGGTGTCTCTCTGCCTAGAATGCCTTCCTCTTGCTTGTGTGCCTGGCAGACTCTTACATAATATTCCTGGCTGCATTGAGACACTACTTCCAGGAAGCCTTCCTTGACTTCCCCCAGGCAGACTTCGATATTCTCTCTACTCTGTTTCCATTTTACATGTTCTATTCAATACAATTCCACTTATCGCGCGACTGATGAGTGATACGTTATTCCCTGCAGTGCTTTTCCAGGACAGGCGCTAGCCTAGGGTTGGTGTGCCATACCTGTGTGTTGACTAAGCGAACACACAGCAACACTGGGCTGTGGTAGGTCTGTTGGTGAGACTTTTGCTGCAGCAAGCAGGGAGGTTGCCATCACTTCTCACTTAGGGCAACAGTGGACCACTTTTGGCTAGTGTCCATTAGCTTGGCCAGCAAACAGAATCTTAATGAATATATTTAAATGTGCTTTTTTGTTGCGAAAGAAAGAATATATTTGGTCTCTGCCCCCATCCTCTTTCCTGGCACTGTTGGCACAAAGTTCCTAGAACCCCTGGAAACATCTGAAGTGATACAGGTCTTTTTTATGCTAATGAGATGACTGGTGCCTGTGGGTAGGGACTGGTTGCCAGGGGAACTAGTCCTGTGATTAGAGAGTTAGCCCTACCCCTGACCTCTAGAGAGGGAAGAGGGGCTGGAGGTTGAAACCCCCATAAAAACCCTAACCTAAGGGGTTCAGAGACCTTCTGGGTTGGTGAACAAGAATATATCCTTGTGCCAGGAGAGTAGCACACTCCAAACTCCACAGGGACAGAAGCTCCTGTGCTTAGGACCCTTCCAGACTTCACTGTATGTATCTTTTTTTTTTTTTTTACATCTTTATTGGAGTATAATTGCTTTACAATGCTGTGTTAGTTTCTGCTTTATAAGAAAGTGAATCAATTATACATATGTTCCCATATCTATTCCCTTTTGCGTCTCCCTCCCTCCCACCCTCCCTATCCCACCCCTGCGGTCACAAAGCACCGAGCTGATCTCCCTGTGCTATGTGGCTGCTTCCCACTAGCTATCTACCGTATGTTTGGTAGTGTATATATGTCCATGCCTTTCTCTCGCTTTGTCAAAGCTTCCCCTTCCCCGTATCCTCAAGTCCATTCTCTAGTAGGTCTGTGTCTTGTATCTCTTCATTGGACTGTTCATATGTATCCTTTAAAATAGTCCTTGTAATAAATCATTAATAGTAAGTAAAGTGCTTTCCTGAGTTCTGTGAGCTGTTGCAGCGAATAATACAAATTGAGGCAAGAGTCATGGGAAGCCAGTCAGAAGTACGGTGACCCAGATTTGCAATTGGCATCTGAAGTTGGGGCAGTCTTTTGGGACTGAGCCCTTAACTTGTGGGACCTGACACTACCTCTGGGTGGATAGTGGCAGAATTGAATTGAATTGTAGGACACCCAGCTGGTGTTTATTTATTTATTTTTTTAAGGACTTTATTTAATTAAAAAATTTTTGGCCACATGGGGTCTTTGTTGCTGTGCACGGGCTTTCTCTAGCTGCACCTAGCAGGGGCTACTCTTCGTTGTGGTGCGCAGGCTTCTCATTGCGGTGGCTTCTCTTGTTGCAGAGCATGGGCTCTAAGTGCGCGGGCTTCAGTAGTTGTGGCACGCAGGCTTCAGTAGTTGTGGCACATGGGCTTCGTTGCTCTGCGCCATGTGGGATCTTCCCAGACCAGGGATCGAACCCCTGTCCCCTGCATTGGCAGGCGGATTCCTAACCACTGTGCCACCAGGGAAGTCCCCCAGCTGGTGTTTAGAGAGTCAGTTGATGTGGGAATAATCCCACACATCTGGAGTCAGAAGTATTTTGTGAGCAGAGGAAACAGGAGGGGTTTTCCTTTAGTAAGAGTTTCTCTTTTAGCATCACCATTTTCTGTATCCTCAATGAAATTTGATAGCAAAATAAATGTGATTTCTGTATTCTTCCATATCTTCAAAGACAATAATGTAAAGATAATCTGGGATCATCATATATCCCTATCTAGCTTACAAATAATGTCCTAGTTAATTAAACCAACTTCTGAGGAATCTTAATTTTGCAACATATACAGATTTGGGGGTATCATATTTTGTAGCTATTAAGTCATTGTTGTTTAGGATTTGGATGTTGGATTCGAAGACACATACACCTGTTTCCCCCACGTATAGCACACTATCAAAAACAATCCTGATATGGGGCCTCCCTGGTGGCGCAGTGGTTGAGAGTCCGCCTGCCGATGCAGGGGATACGGGTTCGTGCCCCGGTCTGGGAGGATCCCATATGCCGCGGAGCGGCTGGGCCCGTGAGCCATGGCCGCTGGGCCTGCGCATCCGGAGCCTGTGCTCCACAACGGGAGAGGCCACAACAGTGAGAGGCCCGCATACCGCAAAAAAAAAAAAAAACAAAAAAAAACAATCCTGATATGAACTTAGCAGGCCAATTTTGAAATAAGCACTGAGCATTGTCATGAAAAAACATGAAGATTCCCTGAGCCACCAAATGCTGCAATAAAGGAAATATGATGAAACCTATGTGAACTCTAACAGTTAGAAATAGCTACAGTGCATCAATGCCTGTACAGGCTCACAACAGCATGACTGTTTTTATGATCCAATGTATTGTTCACTGTGAACAGAGAGCCATCAGCTGAAAGCTATGCTTTCTAGACATTCACAATTAAAAGTAAGAAAGGACAGCAACAGCATTGGTAATGAACAGAAAGGTTTTTTTACATTGAAAATGTAAAACCAAGCAGTGGAAACTTATGAGGAAAATGTAAATTATACATGTCCCCAAAGTGGTAAAGAAATATTTATACTCGTTCTCATAGATTGTCCACATTTTCCAAATCTGCCATTATACTTACAAGTGAATTAGTTTAAATTTTATATTACAAGTGCCAGGCCTTAGAAGAACTGAACTAGAATTATTCGTTGTCCCCTGGAGTTACTCTAGTTATTTTGGTGTAATACCCTGCTGAGATTTATATGAAAATGAATTTTAATTTCTAATAAAGTAACCATATGCTTTGGAAGATGTTGCAATAAAGTGTCATAAATAATTATTGTTTCTAACAAAGTCAACCTTGCGACAATCAGATCTTATTTTAACAACTACGTTAGACGTGGATTTTAGCCATTTCCATATTTCCACCACACTTTCCGCGAAATCTTGAAATCTCAACAGGAGGGGTAGCCTGGTGGAAACCTTTTTCTTTCTCCTCACTTACATAATATTATTTTATTTTAGAACTGCAAGTTCCTCAAAGGAGACAGGTCTCTCACAGAGTTCATGTTTTTTTATTTCTATCTTAATTTGTTGTTTTTCCCTTGCTGCTTTTAATATGTTTTCTGTGTATTTAATTTTTGATAGTTTGATTAATATGTGTCTTGGCATGTTTCTCCTTGGATTTATCCTGTATGGGACTCTCTGTGCCTCCTGGACTTGATTAACTATTTCCTTTCCCATATTAGGGAAGTTTTCAACTATAATCTCTTCAAATATTTTCTCAGTCCCTTTCTTTTTCTCTTCTTCTTCTGGAACCCCTATAATTCAAACGTTGGTGCGTTTAATGTAGTCCCAGAGGTCTCTGAGACTGTCCTCAGTTATTTTCATTCTTTTTCATTTATTCTGCTCTGCAGTAGTTATTTCCAGTATTTTATCTTCCAGGTCACTTATCCATTCTTCTGCCTCAGTTATTCTGCTATTGATCCCATTAGAGTATTTTTAATTTCATTTATTGTGTTGTTCATCATTGTTTGTTTGCTCTTTAGTTCTTCTAGGTCCTTGTTAAACGTTTCTTGTATTTTCTCCATTCTATTTCCAAGATTTTGGATCATCTTTACTATCATTATTCTGAATTCTTTTTCAGGTAGACTGCCTATTTCCTCTTCATTTGTTAGGTCTGCTGGGTGTTTGCCTTGCTTCTTCATCTGCTCTGTGTTTTTCTGTCTTCTCATTTTGCTTAACATACTGTGTTTGGGGTCTCCTTTTCGCAGGCTACAGGTTCGTAGTTCCCACTGTTTTTGGTATCTGTTCCCAGTGGCTGAGGTTGGTTCGGTGGGTTGTGTAGGTTTCCTGGTGGAGGGAATTAGTGCCCGTGTTCTGGTGGATGAGGCTGGATCTTGTCTTCCTGGTGGGAAGGTCCACATCTGGTGGTGTGTTTTGGGGTGTCTGTGGCCTTATTATGATTTTAGGCAGCCTCTCTGCTAATGGATGGGGCTGTGTTCCTGTCTTGCTAGTTGTTTGGCATAGGGTGTCCAGCACTGTAGCCTGCTGGTCGTTGAGTGAAGTTGGGTCTTGGCATTGAGAGGGAGATCTCTGGGAGATTTTCGCCGTTTGATATTATGTGGAGCTGGGAGGTCTCTTGTGGACCAGTCTTGAAGTTGGCTCTCCCACCTCAGTGGCACAGCCCTGACTCCTGGCTGGAGCACCAAGAGCCTTTCATCGACATGGCTCAGAATACAAGGGAGAAAAAGTAGAAAGAAAGAAAGAAAGAAAGAGGATAAAATAAAATAAGATAAAATAAAATAAAGTTATTAAAATAAAAAATATTGTTATGAAAAAATTTTTTTAAAGTAAAAAAAAAAAAAGGACGGACAGAACCCTAGGACAGTGGTGAAAGCAAAGCTATACAGACAAAATCTCACACAGAAGCATACACATACACACTCACAAAAAGAGGAAAAGCAGAAAAAATAATCTATCTTGCTCTCAAAGTCCACTTCCTCAATTTGGGATGATTCGTTGTCTATTCAGGTATTCCACAGGTGCAGGTACATCAGGTTGATTGTGGAGATTTAATCCGCTGCTCCTAAGGCTGCTGGGAGAGATTTCCCTTTCTCTTCTTTGTTTGCACAGCTCCTGGGGCTCAGCTTTGGATTTGGCCCCGCCTCTGCGTGTAGGTCGCCGGAGGGAGTCTGTTCTTTGCTCAGACAGGACGGGGTTAAAGGAGCAGCTGATTCGGGGGCTCTGGCTCACTCAGGCCGGGGGGAGGGAGGGGCACGGAGTGTAGGGCGAGCCTGCGGCGGCAGAGGTCGGCGTGACGTTGCACCAGCCCGAGGCGCTCCGTGCGTTCTCCCGGGGAAGTTGTCCCTGGATCACGGGACCCTGGCCGTGGCGGGCTGCACAGGCTCCCCGGAAGGGAGGTGTGGACAGGGACCAGCGCTCGCACACAGGCTTCTTGGTGGCGGCAGCAGCAGCCCCAGCGTCCCACGCCCGTCTCTGGGGTCCGCGCATTTAGCCGCGCCTTGCGCCCGTCTCTGGAGCTCCTTTAAGCAGCGCTCTTAATCCCTTCTCCTCGCGCACCAGGAAACAAAGAGGGAAGAAAAAGTCTCTTGCCTCTTCGGCAGGTCCAGACTTTTTCCCCGGACTCCCTCCCGGGTAGCCGTGGTGCACTAACCCCTTCAGGCTGTGTTCACGCGGCCAACACCAGTCCTCTCCCTGCACTCCGACGGAAGCCCGAGGCTCAGCTCCCAGCCCCGCCCGCCCCGGCGGGCGAGCAGACAAGCCTCTCGGGCTGGTGAGTGCCGGTCGGCACCGATCCTCCGTGCGGGAATCTCTCGGCTTAGCCCTCCGCACCCCTGTTGCTGTGCTCTCCTCCGTGGCTCCGAAGCTTCCCCCTCCGCCCCCCATAGTCTCCGCCCGCGAAGGGGCTTCTAGTGTGTGGAAACCTTTCCTCCTTCATGGCTCCCTCCCACAGGTTCAGGTCCCGTCCCTATTCTTTTGTCTCTTTTTTCTTTTGCCCTACCCAGGTACGTGGGGAGTTTCTTGCCTTTTGGGAGGTCTGAGGTCTTCTGCCAGCGTTCAGTAGGTGTTCTGTAGGAGTTGTTCCACGTGTAGATGTATTTCTGGTGTATCCGTGGGGAGGAAGGTGATCTCCGCGTCTTACTCTTCTGCCATCTTCTCCTGGTCCTTTCTCTCTTAATTGCTGCAAAGAAAATGGATCACCTTAGGTTGCAGTGTGCATGATTTGTCCAGAGGAATTAACTTGGCTCATTCTTTTCCTGTGATTAATAGTTATTAATTTGGTAACTGAATAACTAAGAGTCAGAGGGAGCAAAAAAACAAAACAAAACCAAAACCGGCTTCCATTTATTGTTTCACTTTCCACATCTCAGAAGAGCTCAGTGGTTTCATTTCTCATCTCCTTTCTTCCCTTTGTTTTCCCTTCACCCTGCTTTCTTTGCCTTACTTTAGTCTGTGTCAGTAAGTCAATTAGCACATATTTATGTGCTGCCCAGTTTCATGATGGGCAGTGTGGGGCATCGAAAGAAGAGTAAGACAGGGTTTTTTCTTCTGTAAATCACCTCCTTAGAGCTAATCATGCTACCCGGCATGCTACTGAATTTAAGTGGAGGAGGAATTCAGAGAAATGTTAGGTCAGTGGGGGCTGAACTGGACAGGGGTTTCATGAAGAGGGTGGGAGCTGAAGAATGAACAGGATTTGGATGGAAGGATGGAGGAAAGGAAACATTTTATGCTCATTCCACGAAGGTTTATTTTTACTTAATATTTTAATACTCTGGTATCGGGTATATTAATACTCAGAAATCAATACCCTACAATTCAGTATATAAGAATTTATTTTCTTCAGCCTGATCTAATTCCCTTGCCTTCTTCTCAATAAAATAAGTGGGGAAGTGTCCAATTAGCAGTACTTGGGTCACTCTTAGTTTGAAACTCTTATTTGGATGAACTCAGTCTCATTTAGGTAAGCCTAAGTGTTCAGTCTGTTCAAAGTTTCAAGCTTACTCACAGCTTTTGGAGATTTCCCCTTTCCCTTCGTTTTCTCAAGATGGTACTGACATGTCCTTATGGCAGAGGGGCTAGGGTGTCTGGTCTAAGCATTATTCTTCCAAGCTGCTTTGCTCTATCTACCCTTGGATGAGGTATAATTCATCTTACCCAGTCTTTGGGTGGTGGTCTCTGTTCTTCTGTGTCCTGTGGGGGTTTCCGTGCATGATGAGTGCTCCCAGGGAGCCTTTCCATCTTGATGACCATGGTTCCCACCTCTGCTGTCATGGGGATGTTGATTCTCTGAGACCTGATTGCAGCTCCCATTTGCTCTCCTGTTGGCCCCTCCTTGGTGACCTCCCTAGCTGGCATGCTCAGGAACCTTGTCATGGTGGGGACCCAGGAAACTCTGAAATCCTTCCTGCCCATACCCAGGGTCCTGAGAACCACTGATCCTCTCTGCATAAGTATGCCACGCCACCATTTCTGTTCAGTTGCAACTTCCCCCTGTTGGTGTGGTAGCACCCTGTTGGAGGGTCTCCTTCCAGACTTCCAAATGGCAAGTTGACTAGCAAATTCTTTGTTTTTATATCCTCCTCTGCCCTCTCTGGGGTTTTTATCTTCTTGATGCCTCTGCCCCCATAAAGCTAAAGAGCTGAGGTTGTTAGGTCCTTAACACCTTCATTCTTCATATATCCTCTTGGAATCTCCCCCATCTCTATGCTGCCCTCACTGGAAAGTCTTCAACTTCCTCATTCTATCTAGTAGGAACTTCTATATCATATTCTTTTTCCCTACCCAGTGGGCATACTTTCCATTTTTCTTTGGCAAAAAAGCCATTTATCCTTAATGATGAGGAAAGCTATAGGGGAGAACCCTACCCCCCACCACTAGATTATCAAGGGGGAAATATGCCAAGAAATATTTCTCTAATAATTAGTCACACCACTCAGAATAGCCATCATCAAAAAATCTACAAACAGTAAATGTTGGAGAGGGTATGGAAAAAAGGAAATGCTCAGGCACTGTTGGTGGGAATGTAAATTGATACAGCCACTATGGAGAACAGTATGGAGGTTCCTTAAAAAACTAAAAATAGAACTACCATATGACCCAGCAATCCCACTACTGGGCATATGCCCTGAGAAAACCATAATTCAAAAAGAGTCATGTACCACAATGTTCATTGCAGCTCTATTTACAATAGCCAGGTCATGGAAGCAACTTAAATGTCCATCAACAGAGGAATGGATAAAGAAATTGTGCTACATATATACAATGGAATATTAGCCATAAAAAGCAACGAAATTAGGTCATTTGTAGAGACATGGATGGACCTAGACAGTGTCATGCAGAGTGAAGTAAGTCAGAAAAAGGAAGACAAATATCACATATTAACGCATATATGTGGAATTTAGAAACATGTTATAGATGATCTCATTTGCAAAGTAGAAATATTGACATAGACATAGAGGACAAATGCATGGATACTAAGGGGGAAAGGGGGAATGGGAGGAATTGGGAGGTTGAGATTGACATATATACACTAGCGATACCATATATAAATTACATAACTAATGAGAACATATACAGTATATAGCATAGGGAACTCACTTAATGCACTGTGGTGACCTAAATGGGAAGGAAAGACAAAAAAGAGGTGATATATGTATATGTATAGCTGATTCATTTTGCTGTACAGTAGAAACTAACACAACATTGTAAAGCAACTACACTCCAATAAAAATTAATTAAAAATAAAGTGAAAAAAGAAATATTTCACAAAATCTACCAGTAAATACAACGTATGACCAAATGAGCCCAACACTATTTTTCTGATTCACGATTCAATGAAACAGCGAAAGGTAATGACTACTCTGGATTTAAGATTTCAAGGTTCCTGAGACCAAGTCAGTCGTATGGATGGGACGTGACAAGACCAGGTGTTGGGCATCATGAAGAGCTACAGGATGAGACATGAGGCTCAAGGGTTCCTTTATACTTTACAACCCAGAAAACTAGGAGCAGATTTGGAGTCCATCTCCCCAAACCAGCCTGAAAAAGAGAGTAATGCTAAATGCAACATGTTACCCTTGATGGAACCTGGAACAGAAAAAAAAGACATTAGTGCAAAAACCAGTGAAATATGAAGTCTGGAGTTTAGTTAATAGGAATGTACCAATGTTGATTTCCTAGTTTTGACAAATGCACCATGGTAATGTAAGATGTTAAAATTCGGGGAAACTGGATTACGATATTCAGGCTCTCACTGTACTACCTCTGCAACTTCTTTGTGAATTTAACACAATAGAAGGTTTCTTCAAAATGAATTACTTATCTGTAGACGAAGCCAGAAAGCAAGAAGCAAAATGCAAACTATTATTCATTGTTACAATCTTCTTTCTTTATTCTTTTTTGCTGTCCTTATATTTTAGAATGATTTTAAACATCATGAATGTTAAACAGTTTCTTTGGTGCTATATATATGTGTATATATATATATATGTGTGTATATATATGTATGTGTGTGTATATATATATATATATAGTTTATATGGGCTGTTTTCAATAAATGGTCATTTAGATATGTGGAAAAAAAGAGAAAGATTCCTCTTTTCCAGCACTTTTGATAGATTGATTGTCTATGAGTATGCAAGCCACCCTGCATTTCAGTGATTTAGTTTAGATACCAGAAGATTTTTTTTTCTTTTTTCTTTTAGCCACAGCTCATTTTGTTGTTGTTGTTACTGCTTCTGAAGTTTCTTTTGTAAGGAGCTATTTTTGCACTTTCAGTTTATAATTTTTTTTTTCCACTGATGGTGGTGACAATTTTCATTAAGAACCTCACACATTGCCTTCTACCATCTTTAGGTACCTCCAGTCCTGTTATTACCAAAATTAATCTTCTTCCTAGGTGTTTAAGCACCTCGACACAAAACACATCTTGCAGGCTATTGAGCCGAAGCAGCAGCTAATTTACCAGCTTTGGCTTGGTCAGTAATGTTGACCAGTAGGAAAACTTCGACTGTCTTTCATCCTCCTGCTGGTCAGCCATCTTTAGGTACCTCCGGTCCTGTTATTACCAAAATTAATCTTCTTCCTAGGTGTGTAAGCACCTCAACACAAAACACATCTTGCAGGCTATTGAGCCGGAGCAGCAGCTAATTTACCAGCTTTGGCTTGGTCAATAATGTTGACCAGTAGGAAAACTTCGACTGTCTTTCATCCTCCTGCTGGTCAGCATTATTAACTCGATAGTCTAATGAGTGTGCTTGAAAATTACCATCCATGTTTGCCTCTGTATAAGGGAAGATTGGATTAAATTCAATCTGTACAATGTCAAGGATGATGAAAATTACATGTGTTGCCTATTTATAAAGGCTTCTTTTATGGAGATCTTCCTTCTTTCTATAAACTCAGCTTTTTTTTAATAAATGAAATATGCATTTTCAATAGGAACTTATTTTCAATAGGAATAGAATAGGATGACACCTATTACTTGATGAGCAACAAATGTAATTTGGCAGACTACATTAAATGAGGTTCCCATTACACATTAGGCTAAACTCATTATGCAAAAAGACTCATGGCATCCAAGTTTGGACTACGTGATGGTTTGTAATATTTTATATTGTACGCCATGCTCCTACTCTAGGTCAGTGATGGATGTCAAATGCCAGGGTTAGGGTGCCATGCCTGTAAGACTGGCGCAACCCTGTTATGGCAGAATACTGTACATAAAATATATATGGCAACTTGCCGCTTCGTTTTCTGTTTCTGTGCTTTGCTTTCTTGCCCATCGTAGTTGGCTCTTTCTAACAGTTGGGGCTTCATCATATTTTAATGTGATGCTACTGTGTCATCCTGATGCAGTCTGTCCACAGCTGTGCTACTTGTTAGTTCTTGGGTTCCTGGCAACACTGTATCTGGTGTATGACATTTTTCCTGTTGATAACATAGATGACCCCAAATAATCAACTGGTCCCTTAGACTTTCCATCCTAAAAATTTGTGCCCCAGCTTGAATTTCCTTTGGTTTCATGCTACTGTATTTAGATTTCCAAGGCAAGATTTTGAAGCTTTTAAGGGAAGCTGAAGGGCATCCATTGAATTCACCCTCCAAAATTAGTACCCCTTACTCTGGTGGCTAGATTGGTACTAATAAAAGTCCATCAATAATGATGGAATTGAAAACAGGCGATTTTTAAAAGAGTTACATGCTTACTAGTATTCTTCCTCTGGACCTTGTTTTATTTTGTTTTCTTTTAAAAAACTCATTGATAAAAACTTTGACCCCCGTGTAAAAAGTCCCAACTTCCGTTACTTGAACCTTTCCCTCAACTTTAATGGGCATGGGCTTTTCTTATTTTGAGTTTTAAGCTGTTTTAACTGGAAATGTGTCTCAGCTTCAAATTAGGTGGATTCTGTTGTTCTTTTGTTCATTATGGTATCAAAGGTTTAGCTTCTAATCTGCCACCTGCTCTGTAAAGAACATGGATACTCCAGAGTGTGCTTGCTAATTATATTTGATTACTTGAAAGGTCGTGTGAAGGCTTTGAGTATGTTTGGGTGGAGATGTTTAGAGTGTTGATGGATGATGTCCCCCAGATCCAGAAAGGGCTAATAAATGGGGTTGGGCAAAAGGTGTTGGCAGTGATTAACTAAATCATGGTGAAAGATGTGGATCTGCCCTTGGGAAACTTTTCTCTCCTAAGTAGCTGGTATTCATAGTTGTTGTTTGACCTTGAATGAGAACCTTAATCTAGTTTCCTATGTCACTGAGGGGTAGTGGGATTCAAGGTCATTGTGAAATGCTTGAGTGTAACTACTTAAGAGCACCTTCTTGAACTGTCCAGTCATCCTAATCATGCCTTTTGGGGCCCAGAGTTAGAACCTCAGAATTGTTGGCTGTTGATTTTTAGCCAGAATCTAAAGTGATGGTGTTAGGGTCTTATTATCCTTTCTCCTAGCAATTATGGACAAATATACTTTTTAAAAAGCTAAAGAACACCTAGGAAAGACAAAGACAGCTCTTAGGAACTTTTAACATCTTCTTATGTTTTTGAAGTCATGGGAGACTCCATAGGAGAAGTAATTTTGAGACCCCATTGGAGAAAACACTTGTAAGGCCTCCAGTTCATCCTGATGGAGTACATTTGACAGGGGTTTATATAGGTCAGATACCTTGCTTTTTTATAAGCCACAGCAGAATGTGAGGCTTTTGATAGCCATTATTTTGGGACTTAAACGTTCTTTATGTAGCAGGATATTAAAATTGGACTCTTTGTGTCCTGCGGAGAACAGCTCAGAGGCATAGAACAGAACATCAGGTGGCAACAACTTCCTCATTCCGAAATGCTGCTGGACCACTTAAGTAGGACTTACAAAGAGGTGCCTAAAACTCTGAACCATCCACTTCATCCTACTGAGAAGGTCAGAGAGGGAAGAGAAGAATGGACAATTGGAGAGAGCATTTCTCTGGATGGAAATAAACTCTTCCTACCGTTGGGAGAGGGAGAAAATTCCCTCCTCCCCATTCAGCCCAATGAAAAGAACTTCATGGATACTCCTGGAGAATTTGTGTTTTGGGAGATTTTGAAGGGCAAATGATTTATTGGGGAGGATGGGAATGCCTATTAAAAATGAAGTGAAAGGAAGTAGCTTTGTGCAGGGAAAGCCCCAGACCACATGGACACCTGATAAGGGCTTGGCCCATCAGTGGGGAGCTCCCCAAAAAAGAAGAGTCCCATGTGAGGCACAGATGGCCTGGGCTTGGTACTTCTGCAGGGCTCAGTTACTCGCTGGGGGCAGCCTGGGGAGAATGTGGCCTCAGCTCTGGTGCTGTGGCACGGGGATGCAGACGGGGGCTGTCAGCTATCTGTGCTTTTCACAACCAAACAGTAAGGTCTCTCTTGAAGAGAGACCCGAGCGGCATATCTCCATGGCTACCAGGAATGGCAAATGGTGTCTCCATGTGCTTCCCAACGGTTCCAGCATCTCTGCAACGTAACATTTCTGAGGAGGACCTAAGTACCTATTAGGGGTCATAAAAGGCTTTAGACTAGAATACGGAGGCTCTTAGAATATGGAGGCTGGGCAAAGATATTCTATAAAAATTACCTACATTGATTAATGAACAAAGGGAAAGACTATGTGGATATTTGGGTATTCTGGCCATTTTGTCTTTGATAAACATTGTATCCATAGCAGTGAATGCGAAATGCTGAGGATCGAGGGATAGATGGAGTGGAAAGTCTTCCTGCTTGTCTGGACTGTCTATTACATTCTATTTAGAAAGCTTTAATTTTCATAAGTAAAGAGTAATGGGATGCTGCAGAGCAAGAGGTAGGTATATTTGTCTGGAATTTCCTGAGCTGGAAAAGTCTTCCTGGATTTGCACCAAATCTGCCTCCCACATTCCCCCCTTTCCCCCAACATCCCTGTCTCCTGCTCCATCCAAAAAGTGTGCCCTTCAGTCTGGCAGAAGGTGTTACTGCCCAAGGGCTGCCTGCCAGAGAACTGCACAATCCTGTGGCTCTCAGCCAGTGGAAAACTTTCCTCCTCTGCTAAGTCACCTTAGTGAGGCACACTGCCCTTAAATTTAGACTCTTCTCCTAATCCTCTTCCCCCCCTGCAGCTGTCACATGCTGTCTCCTGCCACTTCCACTTGCAATGGATTTTCTTCTGCAACCTTTGGCTATCCTAGGAGTCATCTTGAACGCTAAGGATTTCTTCTAATACCCGCAGTTCCTCTGCCCCTGAGGTGTTGTGCTGACTCCTTAAAAGCATGACTGCAATTTTTAACTACTAATAGAATGAGTATTAAATTAATATTTCATTTGCTGATGGAGTTGGTAATTTCTGTATTCTTTTTTTGGTCACAGCTTACCCTTCCCCCTCCCCATATCCTCAAGTCCATTCTCAAATAGGTCTGTGTCTTTATTCCTGTCTTACCCCTATGTTCTTCATGACATTTTATTCCTTAAATTCCATATATATGTGTCAGCATACAATATTTGTCTTTCTCTTTCTGACTTACTTCACTCTGTATGACAGACTCTAGGTCCATCCACCTCATTACAAATAGCTCAATTTCATTTCTTTTTATGGCTGAGTAATATTGCATTGTATATACGTGCCACATCTTCTTTATCCATTCTTCCGATGATGGACACTTAGGTTGTTTCCATCTCTGGGCTACTGTAAATAGGGCTGCTATGAACATTTTGGTACATGACTCTTTTTGAATTATGGTTTTCTCAGGGTATATGCCCAGTAGTGGGATTGCTGGGTCATATGGTAGTTCTATTTGTAGTTTTTTAAGGAACCTCCATACCGTTCTCCATAGTGGCTGTACCAATTCACATTCCCACCAGCAGTGCAAGAGTGTTCCCTTTTTTCCACACCCTCTCCAGCATTTATTGTTTCTAGATTTTTTGATGATGGCCATTCTGACTGGTGTGAGATGATATCTCATTGTAGTTTTGATTTGCATTTCTCTAATGAGTAAAGATGTTGAGCATCCTTTCATGTGTTTGTTGGCTGTCTGTATATCTTCTGTGGAGAAATGTCTATTTAGGTCTTCTGCCCATTTTTGGATTGGGTTTTTGTTTTTTTGTTATTGAGCTGCATGAGCTGCTTATAAATTTTGGAGATTAATCCTTTGTCAGTTGCTTCATTTGCAAATATTTTCTCCCATCCTGAGGGTTGTCTTTTGGTCTTGTTTATGGTTTCCTTTGCTGTGCAAAAGCTTTGAAGTTTCATTAGGTCCCATGTGTTTATTTTTGTTTTTATTTCCATTTCTCTAGGAGGTGGGTCCAAAAGGATCTTGCTGTGATTTATGTCATAGAGTGTTCTGCCTATGTTTTCCTCTAGGAGTTTGATAGTGTCTGGCCTTACATTTAGGTCTTTAATCCATTTTGAGCTAATTTTTGTGTATGGTGTTAGGGAGTGATCTAATGTCATACTTTACATGTCCCTGTCCAGTTTTCCCAGCACCACTTATTGAAGAGGCTGTCCTTTCTCCACTGTACATTCCTGCCTCCTTTATCAAAGATAAGGTGACCATATGTGCGTGGGTTTATCTCTGGTCTTTCTATCCTGTTCCATTGATCTATCTTTCTGTTTTTGTGCCAGTACCATACTGTCTTGATTACTGTAGCTTTGTAGTATAGTCTGAAGTCAGGGAGCCTGATTCCTCCAGCTCCATTATTCGTTCTCAAGATTGCTTTGGCTATTCGGGGTCTTTTGTGTTTCCATACAAATTTTGAAATTTTTTGTACTAGTTCTGTGAAAAAAGGCCAGTGGTAGTTTGATAGGGATTGCATTGAATCTGTAGATTGCTTTGGGTAGTAGAGTCATTTTCACAATGTTGATTCTTCCAATCCAAGAACATGGTACATCATTCCATCTATTTGTATCATCTTTAATTTCTTTCATCAGTGACTTATAATTTTCTGCATAGAGGTCTTTTGTCTCCTTAGGTAGGTTTATTCCTAGATATTTTATTCTTTTTGTTGCAATGGTAAATGGGAGTGTTTCCTTGATTTCACTTTCAGATTTTCCATCACTAGTATATAAGAATGCCAGAGATTTCTGTGCATTAATTTTGTATCCTGCTACTTTACCAAATTCATTGATTAGCTCTAGTAGTTTTCTGGTAGCATCTTTAGGATTCTCTATGTATAGTATCATGTCATGTGCAAACAGTGACAGCTTTACTTCTTCTTTTCCGATGTGGATTCCTTTTATTTCCTTTTCTTCTCTGATTGCTGTGGCTAAAACTTCCAAAACTATGTTGAATAAGAGTGGTGAGAGTGGGCAGCCTTGTCTTGTTCCTGATCTTAGTGGAAATGGTTTCAGTTTTTCACCATTGAGGACGATGCTGGCTGTGGGTTTGTCATATATGGCCTTTATTATGTTGAAGAAAGTTCCCTCAATGCCTACTTTCTCGAGGGTTTTTATCATAAATGGGTGTTGAATTTTGTCGAAAGCTTTCTCTGCATCTATTGAGATGATCATATGCTTTTTCTCCTTCAATTTGTTAATATGGTGTATCACGTTGATTGATTTGCGTATATTGAAGAATCCTTGCATTCCTGGAATAAACCCCACTTGATCATGGTGTATGATCCTTTTAATGTGCTGTTGGATTCTATTTGCTAGTATTTTGTTGAGGATTTTTGCATCTATGTTCATCAGTGATATTGGCCTGTAGTTTTCTTTCTTTGTGACATCCTTGTCTGGTTTTGGTATCAAGGTGATGGTGGCCTCGTAGAATGAGTTTGGGAGTGTTCCTCCCTCTGCTATATTTTTGGAAGAGTTTGAGAAGGATAGGTGTTAGCTCTTCTCTAAATGCTTGATAGAATTCGCCTGTGAAGCCATCTAGTCCTGGGCTTTTGTTTGTTGGAAGATTTTTTATCACAGTTTCAGTTTCCGTGCTTTTGATTGGTCTGTTCATATTTTCTGTTTCTTCCTGAGTCTGTCTTGGCACGTTGTGCATTTCTAAGAATTTGTCCATTTCTTCCAGGTTGTCCATTTTATTGGCCTAGAGTTTCTTGTAGTAATCTCTCATGATCTTTTGTATTTCTGCAGTGTCAGTTGTTACTTCTCCTTTTTCATTTCTAATTCTATTTTTTTTTAAATTTTATTTTACAAATTAAATCAGTTATACATATACATATGTTCCCATATCCCCTCCCTTTTGCGTCTCCCTCCCACCCTCCCTATCCCACCCCTCCAGGCGGTCACAAAGAACCGAGCTGATCTCCCTGTGCTATGCGGCTGCTTCCCACTAGCTATCTACCTTACGTTTGGTAGTGTATATATGTCCATGCCGCTCTTTCACTTTGTCACAGCTTACCCTTCCCCCTCCCCATATCCTCAAGTCCATGCTCTAGTAGGTCTGTGTCTTTATTCCTGTCTTACCCCTATGTTCTTCATGACATTTTTTTCTTAAATTCCATATATATGTGTCAGCATACAGTATTTGTCTTTCTCTTTCTGACTTACTTCACTCTGTATGACAGACTCTAGGTCCATCCACCTCATTACAAATAGCTCAATTTCATTTCTTTTTATGGCTGAGTAATATTCCATTGTATATATGTGCCACATCTTCTTTATCCATTCATCCGATGATGGACACTTAGGTTGTTTCCATCTCCGGGCTATTGTAAATAGGGCTGCTATGAACATTTTGGTACATGTCTCTTTTTGAATTATGGTTTTCTCAGGGTATATGCCCAGTAGTGGGATTGCTGGGTCATATGGTAGTTCTATTTGTAGTTTTTTAAGGAACCTCCATACCGTTCTCCATAGTGGCTGTACCAATTCACATTCCCACCAGCAGTGCAAGAGTGTTCCCTTTTTTCCACACCCTCTCCAGCATTTATTGTTTCTAGATTTTTTGATGATGGCCATTCTGACTGGTGTGAGATGATATCTCATTGTAGTTTTGATTTGCATTTCTCTAATGAGTAAAGATGTTGAGCATCCTTTCATGTGTTTGTTGGCTGTCTGTATATCTTCTGTGGAGAAATGTCTATTTAGGTCTTCTGCCCATTTTTGGATTGGGTTGTTTGTTTTTTTGCTATTGAGCTGCATGAGCTGCTTATAAATTTTGGAGATTAATCCTTTGTCAGTTGCTTCATTTGCAAATATTTTCTCCCATTCTGAGGGTTGTCTTTTGGTCTTGTTTATGGTTTCCTTTGCTGTGCAAAAGCTTTGAAGTTTCATTAGGTCCCATGTGTTTATTTTTGTCTTTATTTCCATTTCTCTAGGAGGTGGGTCAAAAAGGATCTTGCTGTGATTTATGTCATAGAGTGTTCTGCCTATGTTTTCCTCTAGGAGTTTGATAGTGTCTGGCCTTACATTTAGGTCTTTAATCCATTTTGAGCTAATTTTTTTGTATGGTGTTAGGGAGTGATCTAATCTCATACTTTTACATGTCCCTGTCCAGTTTTCCCAGCACCACTTATTGAAGAGACTGTCCTTTCTCCACTGTACATTCCTGCCTCCTTTATCAAAGATAAGGTGACCATATGTCCGTGGGTTTATCTCTGGGCTTTCTATCCTGTTCCATTGATCTATATTTCTGTTTTTGTGCCAGTACCATACTGTCTTGATTACTGTAGCTTTGTAGTATAGTCTGAAGTCAGGGAGCCTGATTCCTCCAGCTCCGTTTTTGGTTCTCAAGGTTGCTTTGGCTATTCGGGGTCTTTTGTGTTTCCATACAAATTGTGAAATTTTTTGTTCTAGTTCTGTGAAAAATGCCAGTGGTAGTTTGATAGGGATTGCATTGAATCTGTAGATTGCTTTGGGTAGTAGAGTCATTTTCACAATGTTGATTCTTCCAATCCAAGAACATGGTACATCTCTCCATGTATTTGTATCATCTTTAATTTCTTTCATCAGTGTCTTATAATTTTCTGCATACAGGTCTTTAGTCTCCTTAGGTAGGTTTATTCCTAGATATTTTATTCTTTTTGTTGCAATGGTAAATGGGAGTGTTTCCTTGATTTCACTTTCAGATTTTTCATCATTAGTATATAGGAATGCCAGAGATTTCTGTGCATTAATTTTGTATCCTGCAACTTTACCAAATTCATTGATTAGCTCTAGTAGTTTTCTGGTAGCATCTTTAGGATTCTCTATGTATAGTATCATGTCATGTGCAAACAGTGACAGCTTTACTTCTTCTTTTCCCATTTGGATTCCTTTTATTTCCTTTTCTTCTCTGATTGCTGTGGCTAAAACTTCCAAAACTATGTTGAATAAGAGTGGTGAGAGTGGGCAGCCTTGTCTTGTTCCTGATCTTAGTGGAAATGGTTTCAGTTTTTCACCATTGAGGACGATGCTGGCTGTGGGTTTGTCATATATGGCCTTTATTATGTTGAGGAAAGTTCCCTCTATGCCTACTTTCTGCAGGGTTTTTATCATAAATGGGTGTTGAATTTTGTCAAAAGCTTTCTCTGCATCTATTGAGATGATCATATGGTTTTTCTCCTTCAATTTGTTAATATGGTGTATCACATTGATTGATTTGCGTATATTGAAGAATCCTTGCATTCCTGGAATAAACCCCACTTGATCATGGTGTATGATCCTTTTAATGTGCTGTTGGATTCTGTTTGCTAGTATTTTGTTGAGGATTTTTGCATCTATGTTCATCAGTGATATTGGCCTGTAGTTTTCTTTCTTTGTGACATCCTTGTCTGGTTTTGGTATCAAGGTGATGGTGGCCTCGTAGAATGAGTTTGGGAGTGTTCCTCCCTCTGCTATATTTTGGAAGAGTTTGAGAAGGATAGGTGTTAACTCTTCTCTAAATGCTTGATAGAATTCGCCTGTGAAGCCATCTGGTCCTGGGCTTTTGTTTGTTGGAAGATTTTTAATCACAGTTTCAATTTCAGTGCTTGTGATTGGTCTGTTCATATTTTCTGTTTCTTCCTGAGTCTGTCTTGGCACGTTGTGCATTTCTAAGAATTTGTCCATTTCTTCCAGGTTGTCCATTTTATTTGCATAGAGTTGCTTATAGTAATCTCTCATGATCTTCTGTATTTCTGCAGTGTCAGTTGTTACTTCTCCTTTTTCATTTCTAATTCTATTGATTTGAGTCTTCTCCCTTTTTTTCTTGATGAGTCTGGCTAATGGTTTATCAATTTTGTTTATCTTCTCAAAGAACCAGCTTTTAGTTTTATTGATCTTTGCTATCATTTCCTTCATTTCTTTTTCATTTATTTCTGATCTGATTTTTATGATTTCTTTCCTTCTGCTAACTTTGGGATGTTTTTGTTCTTCTTTCTCTAATTGCTTTAGGTGCAAGGTTAGGTTGTTTATTCGAGATATTTCCTGTTTCTTAAGGTGGGATTGTATTGCCATAAACTTCCCTCTTAGAACTGCTTTTGCTGCATCCCATAGGTTTTGGGTCGTCGTGTCTCCATTGTCATTTGTTTCTAGGTATTTTTTAATTTCCTCTTTGATTTCTTCAGTGATCACTTCGTTATTAAGTAGTGTATTGTTTAGCCTCCATGTGTTTGTATGTTTTACAGCTCTTTTCCTGTAATTGATATCTAGTCTCATAGCATTGTGGTCAGAAAAGATACTTGATACAATTTCAATTTTCTGAAATTTACCAAGGCTTGATTTGTGACCCAAGATATGATCTATCCTGGAGAATGTTCCATGAGCACTTGAGAAAAATGTGTATTCTGTTGTTTTTGGATGGAATGTCCTATAAATATCAATTAAGTCCATCTTGTTTAATGTATCATTTAAAGCTTGTGTTTCCTTATTTATTTTCATTTTGGATGACCTGTCCATTGGTGAAAGTGGGGTGTTAAAGTCCCCTACTATGATTGTGTTACTGTCGATTTCTCCTTTTATGGCTGTTAATATTTCCCTTATGTATTGAGGTGCTCCTATGTTTGGTGCATAAATATTTACAATTGTTATATCTTCTTCTTGGATTGATCCCTTGATCATTATGTAGTGTCCTTCTTTGTCTCTTCTAGTAGTCTTTATTTTAAAGTCTATTTTGTCTGATATGAGAATTGCTACTCCAGCTTTCTTTTGGTTTCCATTTGCATGGAATATCTTTTTCCATCCCCTTACTTTCAGTCTGTATGTGTCTCTAGGTCTGAAGTGGGTCTTTGTAGACAGCATATATATGGGTCTTGTTTTTGTATCCATTCAGCCAATCTGTGTCTTTTGGTGGGAGCATTTAGTCCATTTACATTTAAGGTAATTATTGATATGTATGTTCCTATTCCCATTTTCTTAATTGTTTTGGGTTCGTTATTGTAGTTCTTTTCCTTCTGTTGTGTTTCTTGCCTAGAGAAGTTCCTTTAGCATTTGTTGTAAAGCTGGTTTGGTGGTGCTGAACTCTCTCAGCTTTTGCTTGTCTGTAAAGGTTTTAATTTCTCCATCAAATCTGAATGAGATCCTTGCTGGGTAGAGTAATCTTGGTTGCAGGTTTTTCTCCTTCATCACTTTAAGTATGTCCTGCCACTCCCTTCTGGCTTGTAGAGTTTCTGCTGAGAGATCAGCTGTTATCCTGATGGGGATTCCCTTGTGTGTTATTTGTTGTTTTTGCCTTGCTGCTTTTAATATGATTTCTTTGTGTTTAATTTTTGACAGTTTGATTAATATGTGTCTTGGTGTATTTCTCCTTGGATTTATTCTGTATGGGACTCTCTGTGCCTCCTGGACTTGATTAACTATTTCCTTTCCCATATTAGGGAAGTTTTCAACTATAATCTCTTCAAATATTTTCTCAGTCCCTTTCTTTTTCTCTTCTTCTTCTGGAACCCCTATAATTCGAATGTTTGTGCGTTTAATGTTGTCCCAGAGGTCTCTGAGACTGTCCTCTGTTCTTTTCATTCTTTTTTCTTTATTTTGCTGTGCAGCTGTTATTTCCACTATTTTATCTTCCACCTCACCTATCCGTTCTTCTGCCTCAGTTATTCTGCTATTGATCCCATCTAGAGTATTTTTTATTTCATTTATTGTGTTTTTAATCGATGCTTGATTCGTCTTTAGTTCTTCTAGGTCCTTGTTAACTGTTTCTTGCATTTTGTCTATTCTATTTCCAAGATTTTGGATCATCTTTACCATCATTATTCTGAATTCTTTTTCAGATAGACTGCCTATTACCTCTTCATTTGTTAGGTCTGGTGGGTTTTTATCTTGCTCCTTCTCCTGCTGTGTGTTTTTCTGTCTTCTCATTTTGCTTATGTTACTGTGTTTGGGGTCTCCTTTTTGCAGGCTGAAGGTTCGTAGTTCCCGTTGTTTTTGGTGTCTGTCCCCAGTGGCTAAGGTTGGTTTAGTGGGTTGTGTAGGCTTCTTGGTGGAGGGGACTACTGCCTGTGTTCTGGTGGATGAGGCTGGATCTTGTCTTTCTGGTGGGCAGGTCCACGTCTGGTGGTGTGTTTTGGGGTGTTTGCGGACTTTTTATGATTTGAGGCAGCCTCTCTGCTAATGGGTGGCGTTGTGTTCCTGTCTTGCTAGTTGTTTGGCATAGGGGGTCCAGCACTGTAGCTTGCTGGTCGTTGAGTGAAGCTGGGTGCTGGTGTTGAGATGGAGATCTCTGGAAGATTTTCGCCGTTTGATATTATATGGAGCTGGGAGGTCTCTTGTGGACCAGTGTCCTGAAGTTCGCTCTCCCACCTCAGAGGCACAGCACTGACTCCTGGCTCCTCAATTTGGGATGATTTGTTGTCTATTCATGTATTCCACAGATGCAGGGTACATGAAGTTGATTGTGGAGCTTTAATCCACTGCTTCTGAGGCTGCTGGGAGAGGTTTCCCTTTCTCTTCTTTGTTCTCACAGCTCCTGGGTCTCAGCTTTGGATTTGGCCCCGCCTCTGCGTGTAGGTCGCCGGAGGGCGTCTGTTCTTCGCTCAGACAGGATAGGGTTAAAGGAGCAGACTCTTCGGGGACTCTGGCTCACTCAGGCCGGGCGGGAGGGAGGGGCACGGAGTGCGGGGCGAGCCTGCAGCGGCAGAGGTCGGCGTGACGTTGCACCAGCCCGAGGCGCGCTGTGCGTTCTCCCAGGGAAGCCGCCCCTGGATCCCGGGACCCCGGCAGTGGCAGGCTGCACAGGCTCCCGGAAGGGCGGTGTGGACAGTGACCTGCGCTCGCACACAGGCCCCCCGGTGGCGGCAGCAGCAGCCCCAGTGTCCCACGCCCGTCTCCGGGCCCCACGCCCTCAGCCGCGACCCGCGCTCGTCTCTGGAGCTCCCCTACGCGGCGCTCTTAATCCCCTCTCCTCGCGCACCAGGAAACCAAGAGGGAAGAAAAAGTCTCCTGCCTCTTCGGCAGCTCCAGAGTTTTCCCGGACTCCCTCCTGGCTAGCTGTGGCACATTAGCCCCCTTCAGGCTGAGTTCTCGCCGCCAGCCCCAGTCCTCTCCCTGCGCTCTGACCGAAGCCCGAGCCTCAGCTCCAGCGCCGCCCGCCCCGGCGGGGGAGCAGACAAGCCTCTCGGGCTGGTGAGTGCCGCTCGGCACCGCTCCTCTGTGCGGGAATCTCTCTGCTTTGCCCTACCCAGGTATGTGGGGAGTTTCTTTCCTTTTGGGAGGTCTGGGGTCTTCTGCCAGCGTTCAGTAGGTGTTCTGTAGGAGTTGTTCCACGTGTAGCTGTATTTCTGGTGTATCTGTGGGGAGGAAGGTGATCTCCGCGTCTTACTCTTCCGCCATCTTACCCGGAAGTCTCTAATTCTATTGATTTGAGTCTTCTCCCTTTTTTTCTTGATGAGTCTGGCTAATGGTTTATCAATTTTGTTTATCTTCTCAGAGAACCAGCTTTTAGTTTTATTGATCTTTGCTATCGTTTCCTTCATTTCTTTTTCATTTATTTCTGATCTGATTTTTATGATTTCTTTCCTTCTGCTAACGTTGGGATGTTTTTGTTCTTCTTTCTATAATTGCTTTAGGTGCAAGGTTAGGTTGTTTATTCGAGATGTTTCCTGTTTCTTAAGGTAGGATTGTATTGCTATAAACTTCCCTCTTAGAACTGCTTTTGCTGCATCCCATAGGTTTTGGGTCGTCATGTCTCCATTGTCATATGTTTCTAGGTATTTTTTAATTTCCTTTTTGATTTCTTCAGTGATCACTTTGTTATTAAGTAGTGTATTGTTTAGCCTCCATGTGTTTGTATTTTTTACAGCTCTTTTCCTGTAATTGATATCTAGTCTCATAGCATTGTGGTCAGAAAAGATACTTGAAACATTTTCAATTTTCTTAAATTTATCAGGGCTTGATTTGTGACCCAAGATATGATCTATCCTGGAGAATGTTCCATGAGCACTTGAGAAAAATGTGTATTCTGTTGTTTTTGGATGGAATGTCCTATAAATATCAATTAAGTCCATCTTGTTTAATGTATCATTTAAAGGTTGTGTTTCCTTATTTATTTTCATTTTGGATGACCTGTCCATTGGTGAAAGTGGGGTGTTAAAGTCCCCTAGTATGATTGTGTTACTGTCGATTTCTCCTTTTATGGCTGTTAGTATTTGCCTGATGTACTGAGGTGCTCCTATGTTTGGTGCATAAATATTTACAATTGTTATATCTTCTTCTTGGATCGATCCCTTTATCATTATGTAGTGTCCTTCTTTGTCTCTTCTAGTCGTCTTTATTTTTTTTATTATTATTATTATTGTTAGTGGTACGCGGGCCTCTCACTGCTGTGGCCTCTCCAGCTGCGGAGCACGGGCTCTGGATGTGCAGGCCCAGCGGCCATGGGTCACGGGCCCAGCCGATCCGCGGCATGTGGGATCCTCCCGGACCGGAGCACGAACCCGTGTCCCCTGCATCGGCAGGCGCACTCTCAACCACTGCACCACCAGGGAAGCCCTAGTCTTTATTTTCAAGTTTATTTTGTCTGATATGAGAATTGCTACTCCAGCTTTCTTTTGGTTTCCATTTGCATGGAATATCTTTTTCCATCCCCTTACTTTCAATCTGTATGTGTCTCTAGGTCTGAAGTGGGTCTCTTGTAGACAGCATATATATGGGTCTTGTTTTTGTATCCATTCAGCCAATCTGTGTCTTTTGGTGGGAGCATTTAGTCCATTTACATTTAAGGTAATTATCGATATGTATGTTCCTATTCCCATTTTCTTAATTGTTTTGGGTTCGTTATTGTAGGTCTTTTCCTTCTGTTGTGTTTCTTGCCTAGAGAAGTTCCTTTAGCATTTGTTGTAAAGCTGGTTTGGTGGTGCTGAACTCTCTCAGCTTTTGCTTGTCTGTAAAGGTTTTAATTTCTCCATCAAATCTGAATGAGATCCTTGCTGGGTAGAGTAATCTTGGTTGCAGGTTTCTCTCCTTCATCACTTTAATTATGTCCTGCCACTCCCTTCTGGCTTGTAGAGTTTCTGCTGAGAGATCAGCTGTTATCCTGATGGGGATTCCCTTGTGTGTTATTTGTTGTTTTTGCCTTGCTGCTTTTAATATGATTTCTTTGTGTTTAATATTTGACAGTTTGATTAATATGTGTCTTGGCAAGTTTCTCCTTGGATTTATCCTGTATGGGACTCTCTGTGCCTCCTGGACTTGATTAACTATTTCCTTTCCCATATTGGGGAAGTTTTCAACTTTAATCTCTTCAAATATTTTCTCAGTCCCTTTCTTTTTCTCTTCTTCTTCTGGAACCCCTATAATTCGAATGTTGGTGCGTTTAATGTTGTCCCAGAGGTCTCTGAGACTGTCCTCTGTTCTTTTCATTCTTTTTTCTTTATTTTGGTCTGCATCAGTTATTTCCACTATTTTATCTTCCACCTCAATTATCCGTTCTTCTGCCTCAGTTATTCTGCTATTGATCCCATCTAGAGTATTTTTTATTTCATTTATTGTGTTTTTAATGGATGCTTGATTCATCTTTAGTTCTTCTAGGTCCTTGTTAACTGTTTCTTGCATTTTGTCTATTCTATTTCCAAGATTTTGGATCTTGGAAATAGAATCTTGGATCAGCTTTACTATCATTATTCTGAATTCTTTTTCAGGTAGACTGCCTATTACCTCTTCATTTGTTAGGTCTGGTGGGTTTTTATCTTGCTTCTTCTCCTGCTGTGTGTTTTTATGTCTTCTCATTTTGCTTATGTTACCGTGTTTGGGGTCTCCTTTTTGCAGGCTGCAGGTTCGTAGTTCCCGTTGTTTTTGGTGTCTGTCCCCAGTGGCTAAGGTTGGTTTAGTGGGTTGTGTAGGCTTCCTGGTTTAGGGGAGTAGTGCCTGTGTTCTGGTGGATGAGGCTGGATCTTGTCTTTCTGGTGGGCAGGTCCACGTCTGGTGGTGTGTTTTGGGGTGTCTGTTGACTTTTTATGATTTTAGGCAGCCTCTCTGCTAATGGGTGGTGTTATGTTCCTGTCTTGCTAGTTGTTTGGCATAGGGCATCCAGCACTGTAGCTTGCTGGTCCTTGAGTGAAGCTGGGTGCTGGTGTTGAGATGGAGATCTCTGGAAGATTTTCGCCGTTTGATATTATTTGGAGCTGGGAGGTCTCTTGTGCACCAGTGTCCTGAAGTTGGCTCTCCCACCTCTGAGGCAGAGCACTGACTCCTGGCTCCTCAATTTGGGATGATTTGTTGTCAGTTCATATATTCCACAGATGCAAGGTACATCAAGTTGATTGTGGAGCTTTAATCCAATGCTTTTGAGGTTGCTGGGAGAGATTTCCCTTTTTTCTCTGTATTCTTAAATGTGTATTCTATTCTCATTCATTAACTAATTGATCATTAAGTGAACAAGCATTTGCAGAGCATATCCTATGTTCCAGGCTCTGTGCTATATTTTGGAATAATGTCATTTAGACTTGGTTCCTCACTTCAGGAGGCTCAAGATCTTTACATTTTCCTATAAATCATGCCTATAAACATAGAACTATTTTTTTTCTTTTAGCTTTACTGAAAGGTCCCTGGTTCTTTTACAGAGTGGGGATGTGTCTGGTAGGCCAGCTACCACTACATCGAGATATGATATAAGCCTATATGATGAGAACAAGCCTAATGAACATCAACAATGAAGTGGTCACTGAGACTCCCTTGTTCTATTATGTCACATTAATCTCGTGTGTTGGAAAGTTGAGGCTGGCAGGAACACTAGAGACCATCTAGCTCAGACTCTAGTTTATTGACCCAGAGACCACAGCTCGGAGAGGGAAAGTGACTTGCCCAAGGTCAGATCCCATTAAATGAGAGATCTGGGACCCTGGCTCTTTCTCCACACTCTTTGCTTTCTTCTGACATGTATTGGTGCAGAGACCAGTGGACCTTGTGCCAGGGAAGCTGGAAGAGGTTTTGCCACCCTGTAAGCTACAGGATGGGCTAAATCCAGGATCCTTAGCTCGAAGGGTCTCTGACTCCAAGAAATAAACTGCTAGAATTAATGCCAAATTACTTTTTGTGTTGTACATAAATTATGAAAGTAGGTGTTTCTAAACTCTGTAGGCTCAATTTTTTTTTAGCTGTTGTCATGTTTCCTTTTTATTGATTTATTATGATTGTGATTTATTATGGTCATCCACAAGGGTTGAAAATGTGGAGAAAGCAGCATTTAGAACTTCCCCAGCTTCGATGATATGAACTTTTGCTTTGACCACAAATGGCATTTTGAACATTTAAGTAGCTGCTTGTTGTTTGTTCCATGTCTGATTCCCTCACTCGAGAGCAGGGACAGGATCCTCCGAACCTTCATCCCCAAGCCTGACCTCAGTCCCACGTGAAAGATGTTATGGGTTTGGATGGTGGGCATGGTTTCTTGATAAGCAGGTCATCCCAGTAATGAAACTATGTAGCCCATTGGAGCTGAGCTTTTGAAACAAAGCCACGTAGGCTCAGATTTTAAGGTGAAGAAGTGTTTAAATACAAAACACAGATGAAAGTTTCCCCTGGACTTTTTTTTTTTTTTTTTTTTTTTTTTTTTGTGGTATGTGGGCCTCTCACTGCTGTGGACTTTCCCGTTGCGAACACAGGCTCCGGACGCGCAGGCTCAGCGGCCATGGCTCACGGGCCCAGCCGCTCCGCGGCTTGTGGGATCTTCCCGGACCAGGGCACGAACCCGTGTCCCTGGCATTGGCAGGCAGACTCTCAACCACTGTGCCACCAGGGAAGCCCTCCCCTGGACTTTTGTAGAGTGACGGATGTGAGAAAAATTGAAGGACCCATGTATATTCTTTTTGCGTTGCCTTTGCCTTAGAATCCCTTCCTCAGCTTCTCTGCCTGGAAACCTTGTACTCATCCTTCTATCACTAGTGCTGTATGCTCCCACCTGAAGAACTGTCTTCCTGTCTGTGTCCCCACTGCACTTTATGATGACCATTATAGCGCTTGTGACACTGAAGTTTCATTGTCCATCAGTGTCTTTCTCCCTGGCTGTGCTGTGAATTTCAGTGGCAGGGAATCGCCATATTCATCTCTGTGTCTCTAAAGCCTATCACAGATGCTGGTACATAATAGGTGTTCAATATATATTAATTGAAATAATAGATAATAAAATCTAATAATTAGAATGACTTAGGCCAAGTTTACATAATAATATGTATAGTAATAAACATGAATGCAGATCTTTTTTGATTACAAAGTATTTTTGTTTATTGCCTTACTTGATTCTAATATCAACCCGAGGAAAGAGGTATTAGTATTCCCATTGTTCCAGGAAGGCATGGAATCAGAGGAGTCATTTTTATCTAATAAGAAAATTGAGACTTCCGGGTAAGATGGCGGAAGAGTAAGACGCGGAGATCACCTTCCTCCCCACAGATACACCAGAAATACAGCTACACGTGCAACAACTCCTACAGAACAACTACTGAACGCTGGCAGAAGACCCCAGACCTCCCAAAAGGCAAGAAACTCCCCACATACCTGGGTAGGGCAAAGCAGAGAGATTCCCGCAGAGAGGAGCGGTGCGGAGCGGCACTCACCAGCCCGAGAGGCTTGTCTGCTCCCCCGCCAGGGCGGGCGGCGCTGGAGCTGAGGCTCGGGCTTCGGTCACAGCGCAGGGAGAGGACTGGGACTGGCGGCGAGAACTCAGCCTGAAGGGGGCTAATGTGCCACAGCTAGCCGGGAGGGAGTGCGGGAAAACTCTGGAGCTGCCGAAGAGGCAGGAGACTTTTTCTTCCCTCTTGGTTTCCTGGTGCGCGAGGAGAGGGGATTAAGAGCGCCGCGTAAAGGAGCTCCAGAGACGGGCGCGAGTCGCGGCTGAAAGCGCGGAGCCCAGAGACGGGCGTGGGACGCTGGGGCTGCTGCTGCCGCCGCCAAGAAGCCTGTGTGCGAGCGCAGGACACTGTCCACACCGCCCTTCCGGGAGCCTGTGCAGCCTGCCACTGCCGGGGTCCCGGGATCCAGGGGCGGCTTCCCTGGGAGAACGCACGGCGCGCCCCGGGCTGGTGCAACATCACGCCGACCTCTGCCGCCGCAGGCACGCCCCGCACTCCGTGCCCCTCCCGTGCCCCTCCCTCCCGCCCGGCCTGAGTGAGCCAGAGTCCCCGAAGAGGCTGCTCCTTTAACCCTGTCCTGTCTGAGCGAAGAACAGACGCCCTCCGGCGACCTACATGCAGAGGCGGGGCCAAATCCAAAGCTGAGACCCAGGAGCTGTGAGAACAAAGAAGAGAAAGGGAAACCTCTCCCAGCAGCCTCAGAAGCAGCGGATTAAAGCTCCACAATCAACTTCATGTACCCTGCATCTGTGGAATACATGAATAGACAACAAATCATCCCAAATTGAGGAGCCAGGAGTCAGTGCTGTGCCTCTGAGGTGGGAGAGCGAACTTCAGGACACTGGTCCACAAGAGACCTCCCAGCTCCACATAATATCAAACGGCGAAAATCTTCCAGAGATCTCCATCTCAACACCAGCACCCAGCTTCACTCAACGACCAGCAAGCTACAGTGCTGGACACCCTATGCCAAACAACTAGCAAGACAGGAACACAACACCACCCATTAGCAGAGAGGCTGCCTCAAATCATAAAAAGTCCGCAAACACCCCAAAACACACCACCAGACGTGGACCTGCCCACCAGAAAGACAAGATCCAGCCTCATCCACCAGAACACAGGCAGTAGTCCCCTCCACCAAGAAGCCTACACAACCCACTAAACCAACCTTAGCCACTGGGGACAGACACCAAAAACAACGGGAACTACGAACCTGCAGCCTGCAAAGAGGAGACCCCAAACACAGTAACATAAGCAAAATGAGAAGACAGAAAAACACACAGCAGGAGAAGGAGCAAGATAAAAACCCACCAGACCTAACAAATGAAGAGGTAATAGGCAGTCTATCTGAAAAAGAATTCAGAATAATGATGGTAAAGATGATCCAAAATCTTGGAAATAGAATAGACAAAATGCAAGAAACAGTTAACAAGGACCTAGAAGAACTAAAGACGAATCAAGCATCGATTAAAAACACAATACATGAAATAAAAAATACTCTAGATGGGATCAATAGCAGAATAACTGAGGCAGAAGAACGGATAAGTGAGGTGGAAGATAAAATAGTGGAAATAACTGCTGCACAGCAAAATAAAGAAAAAAGAATGAAAAGAACAGAGGACAGTCTCAGAGACCTCTGGGACAACATTAAACGCACCAACATTCGAATTATAGGGGTTCCAGAAGAAGAAGAGAAAAAGAAAGGGACTGAGAAAATATTTGAAGAGATTATAGTTGAAAACTTCCCTAATATGGGAAAGGAAATAGTTAATCAAGTCCAGGAGGCACAGAGAGTCCCATACAGAATAAATCCAAGGAGAAATACACCAAGACACATATTAATCAAACTGTCAAAAATTAAACACAAAGAAATCATATTAAAAGCAGCAAGGCAAAAACAACAAATAACACACAAGGGAATCCCCATCAGGATAACAGCTGATCTCTCAGCAGAAACTCTACAAGCCAGAAGGGAGTGGCAGGACATACTTAAAGTGATGAAGGAGAAAAACCTGCAACCAAGATTACTCTACCCAGCAAGGATCTCATTCAGATTTGATGGAGAAATTAAAACCTTTACAGACAAGCAAAAGCTGAGAGAGTTCAGCACCACCAAACCAGCTTTACAACAAATGCTAAAGGAACTTCTCTAGGCAAGAAACACAACAGAAGGAAAAGAACTACAATAACGAACCCAAAACAATTAAGAAAATGGGAATAGGAACATACATATCAATAATTACCTTAAATGTAAATGGACTAAATGCTCCCACCAAAAGACACAGACTGGCTGAATGGATACAAAAACAAGACCCATATATATGCTGTCTACAAGAGACCCACTTCAGACCTAGAGATACATACAGACTGAAAGTAAGGGGATGGAAAAAGATATTCCATGCAAATGGAAACCAAAAGAAAGCTGGAGTAGCAATTCTCATATCAGACAAAATAGACTTTAAAATAAAGACTACTAGAAGAGACAAAGAAGGACACTACATAATGATCAAGGGATCAATCCAAGAAGAAGATATAACAATTGTAAATATTTATGCACCAAACATAGGAGCACCTCAATACATAAGGGAAATATTAACAGCCATAAAAGGAGAAATCGACAGTAACACAATCATAGTAGGGGACTTTAACACCCCACTTTCACCAATGGACAGGTCACCCAAAATGAAAATAAATAAGGAAACACAAGCTTTAAATGATACATTAAACAAGATGGACTTAATTGATATTTATAGGACATTCCATCCAAAAACAACAGAATACACATTTTTCTCAAGTGCTCATGGAACATTCTCCAGGATAGATCATATCTTGGGTCACAAATCAAGCCTTGGTAAATTTAAGAAAATTGAAATTGTATCAAGTATCTTTTCCGACCACAATGCTATGAGACTAGATATCAATTACAGGAAAAAAGCTGTAAAACATACAAACACATGGAAGCTAAACAATACACTACTTAATAACGAAGTGATCACTGAAGAAATCAAAGAGGAAATTAAAAAATACCTAGAAACAAATGACAATGGAGACACGACGACCCAAAACCTATGGGATGCAGCAAAAGCAGTTCTAAGAGGGAAGTTTATGGCAATACAATCACACCTTAAGAAACAGGAAATATCTCGAATAAACAACCTAACCTTGCACCTAAAGCAATTAGAGAAAGAAGAACAAAAACATCCCAAAGTTAGCAGAAGGAAAGAAATCATAAAAATCAGATCAGAAATAAATGAAAAAGAAATGAAGGAAACGATAGCAAAGATCAATAAAACTAAAAGCTGGTTCTTTGAGAAGATAAACAAAATTGATAAACCATTAGCCAGACTCATCAAGAAAAAAAGGGAGAAGACTCAAATCAATAGAATTAGAAATGAAAAAGGAGAAGTAACAACTGACACTGCAGAAATACAAAAGATCATGAGAGATTACTATAAGCAACTCTATGCCAATAAAATGGACAACCTGGAAGAAATGGACAAATTCTTAGAAATGCACAACCTGCCAAGACTGACTCAGGAAGAAATAGAAAATATGAATAGACCAATCACAAGCACTGAAATTGAAACTGTGATTAAAAATCTTCCAACAAACAAAAGCCCAGGACCAGATGGCTTCACAGGCGAATTCTATCAAGCATTTAGAGAAGAGCTAACACCTATCCTTCTCAAACTCTTCCAAAATATAGCAGAGGGAGGAACACTCCCAAACTCATTCTACGAGGCCACCATCACCTTGATACCAAAACCAGACAAGGATGTCACAAAGAAAGAAAACTACAGGCCAATATCACTGATGAACATAGATGCAAAAATCCTCAACAAAATACTAGCAAACAGAATCCAACAGCACATTAAAAGGATCATACACCATGATCAAGTGGGGTTTATTCCAGGAATGCAAGGATTCTTCAATATACGCAAATCAATCAATGTGATACACCATATTAACAAGTTGAAGGAGAAAAACCATATGATCATCTCAATAGATGCAGAGAAAGCTTTTGACAAAATTCAACACCCATTTATGATAAAAACCCTGCAGAAAGTAGGCATAGAGGGAACTTTCCTCAACATAATAAAGGCCATATATGACAAACCCACAGCCAGCATCGTCCTCAATGGTGAAAAACTGAAACCATTTCCACTAAGATCAGGAACAAGACAAGGTTGTCCACTCTCACCACTCTTATTCAACATAGTTTTGGAAGTTTTAGCCACAGCAATCAGAGAAGAAAAGGAAATAAAAGGAATCCAAATGGGAAAAGAAGAAGTAAAGCTCTCACTGTTTGCAGATGACATGATACTATACATAGAGAATCCTAAAGATGCTACCAGAAAACTACTAGAGCTAATCAATGAATTTGGTAAAGTTGCAGGATACAAAATTAATGCACAGAAATCTCTGGCATTCCTATATACTAATGATGAAAAATCTGAAAGTGAAATCAAGGAAACACTCCCATTTACCATTGCAACAAAAAGAATAAAATATCTAGGAATAAACCTACCTAAGGAGACAAAAGACCTGTATGCAGAAAATTATAAGACACTGATGAAAGAAATTAAAGAGGATACAAATAGATGGAGAGATGTACCATGTTCTTGGATTGGAAGAATCAACATTGTGAAAATGACTCTACTACCCAAAGCAATCTACAGATTCAATGCAATACCTATCAAACTACCAATGGCATTTTTCACAGAACTAGAACAAAAAATTTCACAATTTGTATGGAAACACAAAAGACCCCGAATAGCCAAAGCAATCTTGAGAACGAAAAATGGAGCTGGAGGAATCAGGCTCCCTGACTTCAGACTATACTACAAAGCTACAGTAATCAAGACAGTATGGTACTGGCACAAAAACAGAAAGATAGATCAATGGAACAGGATAGAAAGCCCAGAGATAAACCCACGGACATATGGTCACCTTATCTTTGATAAAGGAGGCAGGAATGTACAGTGGAGAAAGGACAGTCTCTTCAATAAGTGGTGCTGGGAAAACTGGACAGGGACATGTAAAAGTATGAGATTAGATCACTCCCTAACACCATACACAAAAATTAGCTCAAAATGGATTAAAGACCTAAATGTAAGGCCAGACACTATCAAACTCCTAGAGGAAAACATAGGCAGAACACTCTATGACATAAATCACAGCAAGATCCTTTCTGACCCATCTCCTAGAGAAATGGAAATAAAGACAAAAATAAACACATGGGACCTAATGAAACTTAAAAGCTTTTGCACAGCAAAGGAAACCATAAACAAGACGAAAAGACAACCCTCAGAATGGGAGAAAATATTTGCAAATGAAGCAACTGACAAAGGATTAATCTCCAAAATTTATAAGCAGCTCATGCAGCTCAATAGCAAAAAAACAAACAACCCAATCCAAAAATGGGCAGAAGACCTAAATAGACATTTCTCCACAGAAGATATACAGACAGCCAACAAACACATGAAAGGATGCTCAACATCTTTACTCATTAGAGAAATGCAAATCAAAACTACAATGAGATATCATCTCACACCAGTCAGAATGGCCATCATCAAAAAATCTAGAAACAATAAATGCTGGAGAGGGTGTGGAAAAAAGGGAACACTCTTGCACTGCTGGTGGGAATGTGAATTGGTACAGCCACTATGGAGAACAGTATGGAGGTTCCTTAAAGAACTACAAATAGATCTACCATATGACCCAGCAATCCCACTACTGGGCATATACCCTGAGAAAACCATAATTCAAAAAGAGACATGTACCAAAATGTTCATAGCAGCCCTATTTACAATAGCCCGGAGATGGAAACAACCTAAGTGTCCATCATCGGATGAATGGATAAAGAAGATGTGGCACATATATACAATGGAATATTACTCAGCCATAAAAAGAAATGAAATTGAGCTATTTGTAATGAGGTGGATGGACCTAGAGTCTGTCATACAGAGTGAAGTAAGTCAGAAAGAGAAAGACAAATACTGTATGCTGACACATATATATGGAATTTAAGAAAAAAATGTCATCAAGAACATAGGGGTAAGACAGGAATAAAGACACAGACCTACTAGAGCATGGACTTGAGGATATGGGGAGGGGGAAGGGTAAGCTGTGACAAAGTGAAAGAGCGGCATGGACATATATACACTACCAAATGTAAGGTAGAGAGCTAGTGGGAAGCAGCCGCATAGCACAGGGAGATCAGCTCGGTTCTTTGTGACCGCCTGGAGGGGTGGGATAGGGAGGGTGGGAGGGAGACGCAAAAGGGAGGGGATATGGGAACATATGTATATGTATAACTGATTAAATTTGTAAAATAAAAAAAAATTAAAAAAAAAAAAAAAAAAAAAAAAAAAAAGAAAATTGAGATTCAAACCCAGGAATCCTGGCTCCAAACCACATGCCCTAACTTCTTCATGGAGATTTTCAAATAGCAGGCATGGACTGGTGCCTGTTTGATAGTTTGCACATATCCATGATAAAATGAGTAAAATAAGAGTAATAAATGAGTTTTTTATAACGCTGAATTTAAAATAAAGAACCATCCTTTATGTTGTTTTAAAGTGTCCTTTTTAAAATAAAATGATAGTGGTAGCACATGGTATACTAAACATCTATACTGTCCAAAAAGAATATTGGCTACAGTTTGTAAGATAAACATTATTACAGAAAAAAAATTTTTTGAAGTGTTGCCAGTTTGCTAAACCCCAAAACCTAGGAACCACAGCTACCTTGGTGAAATACCTCAACTAGTTAATTTTTTCCACACCTGTCTCCTGGAAGCAAATGATGAGGAAACAAGCACGTATCAGAAATTTAATTAAGACCACATCCATCCCAAAGTCATCCAGGGCGTGTCCTGGAATCAGAATATACCAAATCTAATTTCTCATATTTGCCTTAGCTACATCCCTGGAAAGTGAGGACTCATATTCAGAATAATAACTGTAGTCACATTATTCTTATGAGCTTGTATTTCATTATGACGGTATTCATTGACGCTTAGGCATGGGTAAAAACGTCTGTATGATGACTGTCTACACTAAGACTTAAAACGAGGTTCTTTGCTATTTCTCACTTAAGCCTCATCTTAAATTCGTATTCTATTATTTCTGGAACATGCTGGACAGTTGCCTTTTTTCCCCTGTGTTTACAAATTGGATAACACAACAGATTTCCCCACTTTTCAATCCAGAAGCTGATACTGGTTGCAGAAGGTCTGCTCCACCAGGTTTAGTGTGGTTTTTGTCCCGGACTGCATTTCCACCCAGTGGCTGTTGAACTGGACTCTTGACAGAGTTTTTGCTGGTCAAAGAACGTGGATGGTTCATCACACTGGTGGCCTTTGGAGCCCACGTCACTGCTCAGGGCTGCTGCTGCCTGATCACTGGCATTTTGCTGCCTCTTGGCCCTTGTCTTTAGGAATGAGTAGCCTGTATTTCCAATCTCTCCTCTTCTTGGTAAACACAGTGTTTGTGAGCGTCAGCATTAACGGCACAGTTTTGCAGCCCAAGGTTAAAAGCTTTCCGATGTCTCATTAACTCACAATGGCATTTCATTTTTAATAGTGCCTAGGAACCCTTGCTTGAATCATCACCATTCAAATGCCTTTAATTTGCAGAGGCAAACTTAGCGGTGATGGATGCTTTAGAGATGCAGACCATAGTGCAAAGTGGTGGGTGCCACTTTGGTGGGCTTATGCTTGGTTAATAATTGTTCATAATGTTAGGAACATAACGCGTGACACTAGTATAACAAAGCGGCGATAAAGCCAGCTTTGGACTTAGACTAATTTGGGCTTGAATCCCACCTGTGTCTGTTGCCGGTAAGCCTTAGGCAACTCACTTAACCTGCGTCACAGTTTCTTTATAAAATAGATGTAATTATTAATCTCCTAACTTCAGGGGAAGATTAAATAAGAAAAAAGTAAAAATTAAAAAAAAATATATATCTAGTGTCTAGCTAAGTAGTGGGATAAAGTCTGTCCTGTGTGTTACCTTCCTGGAGGCACACAAAGAACTTTTAAAACCAAATGCTTTGCCTGAGGTCACTAAGACTCAGAGTGACAGCAAGTGTAGACAGTCAGAAGCCTTCCTGCTCCCTCAGTAAAGTCTCTGAATGGCAGAATCTCCACCCTGTGGTGGGGGGGTGGGGAATGCAGGATATGGCGGACCCTTCTCTCCAAGTCTTATTTTTCTCAAGAAGTGGGACCATTAATATACCTGTGTCATATTGTAGTTTGATGATTGAGCCCCATCTTCTAGTGGGTTTGGTCACCGTGCTTGATCTTCGCCCTTGTTCATCTTCCCTCCATGTGGTGAGTGACTCAGGCCTTGCTCCTGGAGCAGACCCCACCCACTCTGGTCCTCAGTCCTCTCTTTGCTCTCCTCTCATCAGTGTTTATAGGTTCTCAGGGACAGGTCTCTTATGTAGCTGGCTGCAGCAGGGTAAGATCCCAAGACTTCTCTTGGGATTGAAGCCACTAACTCCATCCCATTCATCTGAAAGCTTGGCACTGGAGTTTTGGCCAGTGTGGTGCCTTATTTCCCCACTGTCACTGACCCTGACACGACTCTTTCTCTCTGACAGTTTCATAGGGAGGTCGGCTGGATGGGCCAAAGTGAATTCCTTGGCCTCTGAATGAAATAAACGTCTCTATCTCCCTCTAATACTGTGAATTCCTGGGAAAGCAAAACACAAAGTAAAAATCAGAGTTAACTTTTTATGGCTATCCGCCTGTGGGTGGGGTAGCAGGTGATATATTTACATATAACAGTGCGAGGTGAAGGTGGGCTGACCTTGCTTTATTCTTGGGACTAGAACAGAAGGTCACAGACCTTTTTTCTTGAACAAGGCAGGATTCTATTCCAGATGTCATCCTCCATCCTATCCCATAACTAGGGAAACAAAAGAAAGCAGTCAACTCACCTAATATCTTTCCCTTATCCTCTTATTGTCTGGATACATTTTGTTTTCCAAAGTTGGGATGGAGACAGGCATTTCTGAAATTATTAGAACCTTTACACTTGTTACAACTATCAGTTCTTTGTGACATATTCTCCCTAGAAGACATAATAACATGCAATATATTGTTAGGATCGGGGCATTCACAACCGGTGTGTATATATCAGGCATGGGGCTGGGGCTGCTGTGTGCTGTAACTGCTGCAACTCTCCTCTGGAGCTTTTTGCATATGCATAGTTTACATCCCCTCCCCCCGCCAGCTTTCCTGGCTGGCCTTCTCTTCCCTGTCTTGGAGAGCTCTCTGTTTTGTTAGAAACAAGGCAGCCAGCTTCCATCCTCTTGGTGTCTCAGTGCCAGGTTTGTGTGGGAGGGATGCATGCTCATTCACACTCAGTTGCAATTGTAGGTGCTATGCAATTATGATTTAACAGTGAGTAATTTTATCTCACATCCTTCAGTTCTCAAATTAAAGAACAGTGATCATAGGATCTAGATGCCCAGTTAACAACAAGCAACTTTAAACTTTAAGGTGTGGCCTGCTGTCTAAGATGATTTCTGTAACTTCACATATGTAGTTAAAACATCATATATATAGTTACAGATGTAAATAAGAATAGCAATATCCACATTGGTTTATCTGCAAAGGCTCAGATGAAGTTCATGCCCGAACATGAAGCCTTCTATAACTGGTACAAGAGACATATCAAGGAGTTCAGAGCTGGAAGTGAATTTATTAAATCATTGAAGACAACCCTCTTCTTTTGCAGTAGGGGTAATAGATGCCCAAAGGAGTGAAGTAACTCACCTAAGCCTCTTTAGTGGAGGAGGTCGAATTCACCAGCTCTCACTAAACTGCTCCCACTCAACTTCTCTCAGCTCTGACAGTAATTATACCCTGAATCCCCGAGTAATTAGAAATTGGATCACATATTTTGAAACTTCTTACATTGCTTGCTTATTGTTTCGTATGTGCAGACTTGTCTAACCTACTTCACTGAAAGTGTGTTGAGGGTAAGACTTGCAAGCTTTTCTGTCATGAAGGCTGGATTGATGCTGATTGTTTAGCGGAAAGATTCAGTGAATATACATTGATTGATTGAAAAAGCCAAGTATTTTGTCTACATGATTCTATGTAAAAGAATACTAGGAAATTAAAAATGAGATCTGAACATTTTAGATTTCCTTCCAATAGATGACATTTATTGGACTGAGAGTGTCTTGGGGAAAAGGTGGCATTAGTGTAATTCTTAGATTCACAGAGCCTGGTACATAGTAGATGCTGAAAAAAAAAGTTTGCTGAATAAATGAATGAGTAAGTGAATGAAGAATGTGAGTAGAGAACTAATTAGGAAAAAAAGCTATGGACAGAAGCTGAGAGAGAGGAGGTCTATAAGGAAAAGCTAGCTTGTCGGTATCCCCATGCTTGCCCTCACATGTATCCTACACCAGGATGTGAGACAGGCAGACTTGAGAGGTCTCCCTCTGGGGGCCTGGGCCCTAGAGAACTTTCTGTTGTCTTGTAGTACCAGCTCTTCTACTAACTCACTGACCTCGGGCACTTGAGAGGGCAAGTGGTAATTAACATGGAGGGGAAGATGAAGTTCCTAAAATACTGTTGCTCTCAAGGTCCCATCAACGGAGGCAATTCAAAATACCAAGTAAAGTGCAAATGAGATAATTCGGTTGGTGGGAAGTGAACATTTATGAACACTTGGTTGTCCTATGGCCTGTGTCAATTTGATATGTTCCCAAACCTTTGTACTTCGTTTTACTATTGTAATCATTACAAGTGCTGATGATGGGTCCCAGTAATGACCACCTCTGACTCACAGCTGCCACCAGCAAAATTCCTGGAACTCCAGTGCACCTGATTCAGCATTCTCCTTGGTTTTGAGCCCACAGTTGTCTCACATCAGCTTCTAAGGAGCCCCATGGAATTGAGCATCACTTCATTCATTCATTCATTTAAGTAACATTTATTGAAGGTCTTCTACTTATTAGGTGGTGTGCAAAGTGCTGAGGATATGAAGATGAAAGGACCATTACCTGTGTTCCCAGTGCTCCCTGTGATGTAGGAGGAGTAAAATAAGGCCCCAAGCCCTCATCTGACTTCATAATATCTCATAGAACAAGCCTGGGGCTCACAGTGGAGCCGAGGGTTTCACCAGCAGAGGTACATGTGATAGGTTACCCAGAGGGTGGCGATTCCTCTGATGCACATCACTGCCTCCCAAGTCTGCCTCTTGCTGCCTCAGACATCTGATCTTGCCAGTTTGCTGAGAAGAGCTCCATCTCTGAGGGACAGGCTTCTATTTGACATGCTCGTAGAACTTGATTATAGACAGTATCTCAGAATGTCAATTCAGTAATTTACAGTAACTGTCAGGCAGGTCAGACATTTATCTCAGGCAGACCAGGATATTCTCACCTTGAAGGGAAAGAAAAATGATCAGAGGGTTCCTTAACGAGCATGTGCTCAGAGGAAGGTTTTCATAGTTGCTGGCTCTGGTATGCTGGTCACTCCATCCGAACAGTACACAACCCCCGGTCAGGAGGTGGCTCTTCTTGAATGGCCACCAGAATCCCCTCTCCCCAGAACGGACCCTCCTGACATCCCAGTTCAGTCCTTGCACTCTGGCAATGCGGCTGTTTACTGTTCTGGCTTAATCGAGGTGTAAAGCATTCAGAGGAATGGATTGAGGGCATGTCTTTCAGACTGTGCTACAGGAATTTTTTTTTCTCTTCAGAGAGCATTGCACTTCATATTAATTACATTTTTATCAAAATACAGCCTTTGTATATATATTTTTTTTTTTTTTTTTTTTTTTTGCTGTACGCGGGCCTCTCACTGTTGTGGCCTCTCCCGTTGCAGAGCACAGGCTCCGGACGCGCAGGCTCAGCGGCCATGGCTCACGGGCCCAGCCGCTGCGCGGCATGTGGGATCTTCCCGGACCGGGGCACGAACCCGCGTCCCCTGCATCGGCAGGCAGACTCTCAACCACTGCGCCACCAGGGAAGCCCAGCCTTTGTATATTTTAAGGTGACATAGGGATCCATGGCTTATAATGGAAAAAGCAGCAGTCTGCCGCTCACCCCTTCCCACTCCTTCCCTAAGGAAGTGTCTTTCGAAATTTCTTCCATTGTATATTTCCATTTGTTCTTGTGCATGTGTGTGTATGCTATCATTTACACAATTTTGTTCATTTTCCATGGTGTTTCTCTTACAGTAAACAAGGATTCAGCTTGCTAACTACTCCCCACCTCGCCTTGTCTGCTCTTCCTTCTTTTCACCCTTCCCCTAGAACTAGGATTAACAGGAAGCTTCTGGTGAGGTTTGAAAAGGCTGAACTTGCCGAGTGTGCAGTTGTAATCCCCAAAGCCCAGGGCACAGCCAACCAGGGTTCAAATGCCATGCTCTGACCTAACCGTTAAAACTGCAGGCAAGTCATTTAAAATATAGGACCCTGGGTTTCAAGCTCCTCAGAATTAAAGTGGTAATACTTGCCATCTAGAAAGTGTAGGTAAATAATATATAATGTATGTAAAGTGCTTATAACTGCATACCTTAAAAACAGGCTAAGCTAAGGGTAGACCTGAGGGGCTCTTTTGAATGGCAAGGTGTCGCAGAGAGCTTGACTAGAAATACTTCTATACTGGAGAATTTAAAGCAGGTAGAAATATGCCCCTCCTCCTTGGCCTCAGATCCTGAAAAAAAAAAAAAAATCTCTGCAAACTGTCCTTAGCTTGGCCAGCTTTGAGCCATGTCACTCTGCAGTAATTTTCCACCTTTGGCTGCCCAACCCCCTTTCTGTTCAGTTTTTCTCTAAACAAGGTACAATGTCATTGATGAGGCTTCCTTCTGCTTAGTAAATTATAATCACACGGCAGTTCTCATTCCTTGAAATGACTCCCAGATCACCTTGATTGGGATTTTCAGTGCTTCTGAATTCCTCAGTCACACATTTACAGACATTCCCTAGGTTTATTTCCCCAGGTGGCTAATCTCACCCCATTGTATGTGGATTTTAGGAGTTTAATTCTCAGGTGGCAACCTTATTTCTCTTCTCTTTGCTTCCTTAAGATCTAATCATCCTCAGAAATCAATCTCAGCATGTCCTTTCTGGTGAAGTCTTTTTGGACTTCCTTTGCCATCCATGGGAGGGACCACACCCCTCTCTTCCTGTTACAAGTTGGGTTCTCCAGAAGCAGATGCTGCTGAGATGGAGCGTGAGGTACAAAATGTTTATTAGGGATCAACACCTATGAAACGGAGGGAAGCAGGATTGGGCAGAGGGAGAATTTATAATGCTGATACAACGAAGAGCTGGAGTAAATATTGTATGTAAGAGGTGTCATGATGTCATGTCAGACCAAGACACCCATGCCTTTAGATCTACTCTTGGCTCCACCCCCAGTGCAGGCTGCCCTGGGAAGAGCATGTCCTCAGACCTGCAGCTAAGGTGGACCCGGAAAGAGCTGACAGATGGGGGCTGCCTACTGACTGCGCTCTGCAGCTGGGTGGCCAGTCCTTCCTGCGGGGTCAGCGGGGGGCTGGGGGTGGCGGTCTTAGACGTCCATTTTTGTGTCTGTCACATATGTAGAGTACTTATGTCAGTTTCTTAGTGAACACCCTTGATTGTAATTTATCGGTTATTGCCCGCCTTCTCCCTAGGACGGTAAGCTAAGCTCAGGAGCTCTGTCTCTGTTGGGCTCATCATCTCCAGCATGTAGTGGGCATGCAAAAAAAAGTCATAAAACCAGTGTTTGTCTTCCACGTCTAGAGTTATTTCTACCACTTTAGTCATCGCTGTAATCTGAAGGGCAGAAAATGACTATTGCCTGAGCCCCTCTTGGAGGCCTGCTACTGCACCAGCCTTACACCTGCAAACTGGTTTTATCTTCACAACCACTTTGTGAGATAAAAGCCATTGCTCCCACATTACAGTGGAAGAGCTCGGCTCAGAGAAGTTGAGCCACTTTCTGACTCCAGGGCCTTAGCATTTTCCCAGGCACTGAGCCAGCTCTGCTGCTGAGGCTGGGCTTCCGGGTACCACGATGAGAGCGCCTCTGAGTTAGGACCTGTGTCTCCTCTGGCTTCCATGTCGATATTCAAGCCCAGAGGACATAGGCCACCCCACATTGAGCACCACTTTAGCTGCTGTATTTTCCTGTTGATGCCACACTAAGATAAGTCGAGCACCCTCCTATAACCAGAATGCTCTGTTTCATACAGCAAGCATCCTGGAGCTGCGAATCTTCATGTGCTTTGCTCTGTCTTTTCCAACTCTGAGAGCGTATCCCAGATGTTGCCTTTGGGAACGTATGAGCGTATCCCAGCATACCCTTTGATGTGCTGTGTTCTGTTCTCCCTGTCAGCCTTTCACTGAAGACCACAAAGTTTTCCCCAGGGGTGCCTTTTCTCTCTCCCCCATCAAGGAATTGTCTTGAGTTAGGGGCATGGGAAGCCCACTCACCCCCTTATCCTGGGGGAGTCTTGACTGGCATCTCTTAGGACCAGCCCACCATTCTTGGTCTCTCCCATGATGCTCATGGTGCCCTGATGCAGGCAGAGCCCTGGCCATCCCCTCGGACTGCTGGCTTGTGCCCCATGTTGAAGTGGATACTCATCTGACCTAAGCCCTCCCTCTGGCCCCAGGGTATAACAGTGCTGAAGATATTAACCCTGGAAAGGTTAGAAAAACCTGGAGTTGGTTGGGAAGAGCCTAGGAAGATGCCAATTTGGTTTCTAATCTTGAGGCAAGGGGTGAACATAGATGGCCAGAGGATGGGCGGGGGGGCGGAAATGGCAGCAAAGGAGGCAACCAGGCAGGAGAAAATCTCAGAGCCTGTGCCAGGAAAGCCCAGAAGCAGTGGTCTAGGCTGGAGAAAAGCCCTATCCCTGGAAGGGATGAGTAGGAACAAAGCACGTGCAGGTGAGAAAGCACTTGGAGTGTAGGATGTGGGGTCAGTACAGTGTGGTGGCTGAAAGCACAGTCTCTGAAATCAGACCATTTGGATCTGAATCCACTTGCCACCAGTCATGTGACCTTGAGCAAGTTGCTTAACTACTCTCTCTGTCTTAGTTCTCTTCTTTGTCAAATGGAGATAATTACAACCGTTACAACATTGGGTTGCTGTGAGAATTAAGTAGGTCCAACATCATCTGCCAAGGATGTTTTTCCTCTCTCTTTTGTTCTTTAAATGAACTTTTGACTTCAGAACAGTTTTAGATTTACAGAAAGATTGCAAGGAGCGTGCAAGGAGTTCTCAGTTTCCCTTATATTAGCATCTTAAGCTAGCTGTGTGATGCATTTGTTACAATGGATGAACCAGAGTTGGTACATTGTAATCAATTAAAGCCCATGCCATTATTCAGACTTCATTAGTTTCACCTAATGTTCTTTATCTGTGACAGTATCCCATCCAGAACACCACTTATATTTAGTCATCATCTCCCCTCCCCTTAGGGACAGTTTCCTTGTTTTTGATGACCTTGACAGTTCTGAGGTGTACTGGTCAGGTTATGTAGAATGCCCATCAGTTGGGATTTGTCTGATTTTTTTTCTCACTATTAGGCTGGGGTTATGTGTTTTGGGGAGGAAGACTCATATTTATTTTGTACTTTGGGTTATAATCCAATACTACTTTATTTTGCTGTGCTAATTGTTCCAGCCTTGTCGTGTGGGAGCTTCTTCAGCTGGCTCCTCGGAAGGGGGTTTTCAGTTGGCTTCAACTGTGTCAACTCAGTGACTTAGTTGGATTTGATACAGTAGGAAACCGGGGCCCTGAGCAGAAGTTGCCTTTGCGGTCACTTTGCGATTAGATACTTTCAGTTGCCAGAATGTGTCTAACCAGCTCCGGGCAGGTCTTCCTAACCTCCGAGATGGGAATTCTTGGAGTGGAATCAAGTTTGTACATTTTGTTACCTTATCTTCTCTCCCTGTTCACGCTGTAAATTCTGTTTGAACAGCTGAGAAAGATCCTCCCTAGGACAGATTAATGACGAAATGGAGTTTAATGTGCTATTATTTCCTCAGCCCTGCAATGCTGGCATTCTTTACAGTCTGAACTTTTTCTAACCAAGCACTAGACAGGCTGATTTCCCAAGTAAGTTTTATATTCATGGGGCTGATGAAACCGTCATTCAGTGAATGCACAACTCCTGGTTTGAGCACTTATATTTCTGTAATTATTTGCTTGTAGATTGCTCTAATCTCAGGACACTATGAAATCCTGGAAGACAGAGAGTATATTTTATGTATATTTGTGAATCCATTGCCTAGCACAGTACTATATTAGAGGCTTAACAATGTTGATTAAATAAATGAACACAGGACTGGAAAAGTAACTAATTTGTTTACTTGGTGAACTTGTTAATAAAATATTATTTAAAGAAAGTCAGAGACTGTGTCCCACCCCCCCCCCATCTCCCTGTTGTGGTGTTTTTTTTTTTGTTTTTTTTTTGCGGTACGCAGGCCTCTCACTGTTGTGGCCTCTCCCGTTGCGGAGCACAGGCTCCGGACGCGCAGGCTCAGCGGCCATGGCTCACGGGCCCAGCCGCTCCGCGGCATGTGGGATCTTCCCGGACCGGGGCACGAACCCGTGTCCCCTGCATCGGCAGGCGGACTGTCAACCACTGCGCCACCAGAGAAGCCCTGTGGTGGTTTTCTTATCAGCTTCTTAAGCACTTTTGAAAAAATAGCCTTAATTTTGGCTCTTGTTTTCCTTTGCTGACCTTTCCCATTGCATTTGTCAGACATTTTGCCTCTTGGCTTTCACTTGTCACTGAGCGTACTTGTTCACTGACCTGAACTTTGTCCTTTTTTTTTTTTCAGATTTCTGTACCTTTTCTTGTTATGTCAACTCTGTTTCTCTTTAGGTAACCACCTTTTGACAAGTTTTTTTCTGTCCACCAGTTTTATTTCTTTTTCCTTTTTTTCTTCCTTCTTCGGGAGGTGTGATGCTCAGTTTCCTTCAAGCTTTAACATCAAGGAGTTTGATGAATATATTAGTTTTGTTTATTGCTGGATGCCATTTTAAAGAATGGACCCAAGTGTGAATGGAGCAAGGTTGTCAACGAAGGGCCCAGAAGAAGAGGAAGAGATTCATCCTTGCTGTTGAGCTTACTGCTGTGGGTACTGGATATACGCACATAGTGGGCTCAGGGTTTGCTCTGCAAACCAACCTCCCATTTCTCTATGGTGAAAGCAGTTCCTACTTGGGAGTGACCTTGGTGATAAATGCCTGTCTGGGTTGTGTTGGCCTGACAATATATTAGCCTTTGAAGGTCAAGCTTCTTTCTTCTTTCACAATTTGCTTTAACCTGTTACCCTCAGGTGACTGTTTTTTTTGCTCCACGGCTTTATTGTCCTGTGGCTGAATCAATGCTGTTGTGAAAAGGTCAGCAGCTCTGAAACACCTTTGGTTCATAATGGAATGTAAGGCCCATTTTCAAGTTCCTCCCCATCCCTTCTTTTTTCCCCTCCCACCAATAATCGATTCCAGAGCCCCATCTGTGCTTTTCCTCTAAATGGTTCTTCTTTACAGGTGTTAACATTGCATTTAAGTAAAACATAACATTACCCTCTTTTAAGCAGGCACATCCTGTTAGAAACACAGTATGCTGTTCATTCCCACAAACAATGATCTTTGCACTGTCGCTGTTTCTGGGCAACTGTTTTGCTATATAAATGGCCATTTCAGCCTGGCTTATGTGGATCTGATGTATAGAGCTTTTATATCTGAACACTGAGCTGCAGGATCCTATAGCATTTGCCTTCTGTGCTTCCCATATTGGCAGAAAGTAACTGCATCCTGCAGATCCTGCGGTGGAGAGAGGCTCTTCCATTGTGGTGCTTATTGGCATTACTGGCCACTAATGGATGGATGCCAGATAATGAATATGTCGTTAACTAACCTTTCCATTTCCATTGTGTGTTTGGACAGGCAGGACTATTCAGGGCAAGGTGAGTGCCATTACATACCTTCTCTTTAATGACAAATCAGTTTTGGTTGAATTCACCCACTTTCTCCCTTCCAGTAGCTAAGAATAAACCAATTACCTAGAGGAGCCTTGAGATAAATCAGATAAACACATTGCTTACTTTTTCTTAGGCCATGGAAGCATTTGGTTGGGTAAACACAAACCAATCCTACTTTGAATACCCAGGAGGTCTCCAAACCCCTGAGAAAGGCACATAAGTGTGCCATGATTTAGTTCCACCATCTCTCTAGTTTCCTTTCTCCATTCTCACCCACAGGCACTCCTTTTTTTTTTTTTTTTTCTAGCTGTAGTGAAGAAATCACAGTCCCTGTAACAATCTATGCCCTTCATCTGTTGGTGCCTTTGTACACGCTCTACTTTTACCCTAAGTTACCTCTCCCTACCGGTTTCGCACTCATGCCCCATCATTTTTCAACCTTCAGTGACCGCCTTCCCCACCTGTAGAACTGACCATCCCTAACTTCATCCCCCACTTGTACTTGGTACATTGTTGTACCTATCATGACACCTGGCAATTTTTGGTCAATGTGTCGTCTAGACTAGTGCTGTCCAATAGAACTTTGTGCAGTGAGGGGAAATATGTTTAATAGGGTAGCCAGCAGCCATATGTGGCTACTGAACACTTGAAATGTGGCTCGTGCAAGTGAGCACTGAAACTTTAATTTATATAGTTGGTTGTTGCTACCATATTGGACAGCGCAGGTCCAGACCAGTGGTTTTCAGATGTTAGTATGTATCAGAATCACATGGTGGGCTTATTAAAACACAGATTTCTAGGGCCCATCCCCGGAGTTCCTGATTCAGTGGGCTTGTGTGGAGCCTGAGAATCTGCATTTCTAACAAGTCCCCACGTGATGCTGATATTTCCTTTTTTTTTTCTTTTTTTAGAAATTGGGATGTAGTTACTTTACAATGTTGTGTTAGTTTCTGCTGTACACAAACCGAATCAGCTGTATGTATACATATATCCCCTCCCCCTTACACCTCTCCACCCCCGCATCCCACCCATCTAGGTCATCACAGAGCACCGAGCTGAGCTCCCTGCGCTATACAGCAGGTTCCCACTAGCTATCTGTTTTACACATGGTAGTGTATATATATCAGTCCCAGTATCCCAGTTCATCCCCTTCCCTCCCCCCACCCCGTGTCCGCACGTCCATTCTCTACATCTGCATCTCTATTCCTGCCCTGCAAATAGGTTCATCTGTACCATTTTTCTGGATTCCGAGGTTTCATACTTTGGTTTAGTGGTCTAGACCACTGTTGGCAAATTATAGCCTCCAGGCCAGATTTAACCAGCTACCTGTCTTTTAAAAAAATTAATTAATTAATTTGGCTGCATCAGGTCTTAGTTGTGGCACGTGGGATCTTCGTTGTGGCATGCGGGATCTTTTGTTGCAGTGAGCGGGCTCTTCCTCGCAGTGTACGGTTTCTCTCTAGCTGTGGTGTGTGGGTTCCAGAGCACACCGGCTCAGTAGTTGTGGCGCATGGTCTTAGTTGCCCTCGGCATGTGGGATCTTAGTTCCCTGACCAGGTATCAAACCTGCATCGGAAGGCGGATTCTTAACCACTGGACCACCAGGGAAGTCCCAGCTAGCTACCTGTCTTTGAATGCATCTTATTGGAAACAGTCTGCCTATCCATTTACGTTGTCCTGTGGAGGCTTTCACACCACGATGACAGAGTCTAGTAATTGCAAGAGTAGATCATATGACTTGTAAAGCCAAAAATATTTGCTATCTGACCCTTTACAGAAAAAGTGTGCTGACCCTTGGTCTCTATGAATGTGACTTTGTTGTCTTTGTAGCTTTGGGCCCTGCAACAGTGTGGGGTACAGAGTAGCCAATGAATGAATGAATGAATGAAATATTATAGAGGATTCCAGTTAGGTATAAATATTGGCTTTATTTATTATGGTAGATTGTTGTAGGCTTTTTAAAAATTTTGAAACAATCTATTTGAGTCATTTTTACTTGAGCCATAAGGCATTTAAAATTCATGTCCCTTAGCAATTTGATCAAGGTGAAAGCTTTGAGTAAAGGACTATGAAATGGAAAAGCCACATTAATCTGAATAGTAGGAATACTGGATGTTGTGTTTATTATTAGTAGCTGTAGTAACATTTTATAGAAATCTCATTGGAAAGCCATTTTATCCTGGGACTATTAGGGCAACATTCTCTTAAGACTGAGAAGAGCAGCTTCAGGGACCTGATCCCAAAACCTCTGCTCTGCGTCCAGGGCTAAAATTAAGGGGGCTTTCACACTGGTTTGTCCTGGCACTTCCTCTAGGCCACTGAAGTCACAGGTGTGCTGAAAATTTTCAAGGTCCAGATACCAGTAACTAAGAGCTTTTTGGAATTCCATTAAAGTGAGGATTATAACATTTAAGCTTTTTTTTTTCCTTCTTTTTTTCTGTTTCACATGGCTTTTTTTGGGGAGCAAAAGAACAGTTTAGAATAGTTTAAATTTAGCAGCATCTAAATTTGTTATCCAATCTGAAAGCTGCAAGTTATTCTTCATCTCTTCTTTTCCCTCATTTCTCATATCAGCATAGTGGTTAAATGAGTAAGCCTTGTAATCTGACTGCCTAGGTCCCAGATTCTGGCTTTATTTGTTATGAGCTGTGTGACCCTGAGCAAATTACTTAACCTCTCTGGTCTCAACTCTTAGGGGTTCTTGGGAAAGTCACCCAAACTCTCCGTGCCTCAGTTTTTATGCTGGATTCTGTGTTGTTGACTGGGCACCACCACCACCACCATCCCCTTCTAAAGACACCATTTACATCATATTACAGAGAAGCAGGAAAAAAATTTCCCAGACTTTTCTTTCCTAAATGATTTCTGGTTAGTAGCAGCCAATGACAGGCCCTTGGACACGTGTTGGGAGGCAGGAGAGGAGAAGCCCCTGTTCTCCAGAAGCAGTTACAGCCAGACACCTGATGGATGTGGGAGCCACAGCTGTTTTCCAATGAGCTCTTAAGAATGACCTGTTTACACTGCAGCTCCAAGCAGTGGTAGGAGGGTCCCAGAGATTCTTTAGATTTTTAGCGGCTTCCTGGTGAGCTCTCAAAATGACTGACTTCATTGCTACAGTCTGAGATCACTAATGGTTGCTTCCCAGCATTTACTCTCCTGGTCCTTCCAAGCATTATGAACAGCTTCAGTGTTCACCTTCTTTCCCATACCTGGAATCCATAGGTTGGCTTCTATTTTCCTAATCAAGCTCTGACTGATATAGTATTCTCATGAGTTAAATACAGATAATAATAGTACCGCCTCGTAGGATTAAATGAATTTTATACAGAGACACACACACACACACTCACACACACACAGAGACATATATACCTGAAGCTCTTTTTACATATTTTATATTTATTTTTTATGTGTCTTCCCCATTCCCATTGGAATATGAGCTCTGCTCTATTTAGATTTTTTTGTTGGAAGCCTCCTCTGCTTTTTTTTTTTTTTTAAATAATTAATTTTTTGGCTGTGTTGGGTCTTTGTTGCTGCATGCGAGCTTTCTCTAGTTGCGGCGAGGGGGGCTACTCTTTGTTCTGGTGCGCAGGCTTCTCACTGCAGTGGCTTCTCTTGTTGGGGAGCACGGGCTCTAGGCGTGCAGACTTCAGTAGTTGTGGCACGCAGGCTCTAGAGTGCAGGGTCAGTAGTTGTGGCGCACGGGCTTAGTTGCTCTGCGGCACGTGGGAATCTTCCCAGATCAGGGCTCGAACCCGTTTCCCCTGCATTGGCAGGTGGATTCTTAACCACTGCACCACCAGGGAAGCCCAAGATGGTTTATCTCTTGAACCTTCTCCACATCTCAACTGTTCAGTCTCCCTGCCTTGTATCACTTTGACTTTATCTCCCTGATCTGCAGTGACAGGAAGACATCACTCCTTCTTGTCTCTCTGTACTTTTTCTGCCTTATAAATAGACTTGCATCAGAAAAGACATCTTTGTGTGGGAGGGCCTCTGAACTCGCTCCTTTTATCCCTTTCCTGCTTGGAAGAGATACCACTGTAGGAGGCCCAAACTGGCCACTAATTTTGGGAGCCCATGCAGTAGACCAGCTGGACACTGTACTGATCAGCGGTGATCTGGGAAGCTGTCTGAACCTATTTACCCTCGTGATGAGCAGGAAAAAACCTCTCCTGGTAGGGATTTGCTGGCTGATAGTACAGAGAGAAACTTAGGAATAAAGAAAAAAAAAATCTCTTTTCTAAAGGTTTTAGACCTTCAGAAGGGTACCCAAACTACAAAGTGCCCTTTCTACAGAGAAAGAGGGATTATGTTTTGCTTGTAACTGTATTTTTTTTTTTTCCTGCGGTACGCGGGCCTCTCACTGTTGTGGCCTCTCCTGTTGCGGAGCACAGGCTCTGGACGCTCAGACTCAGTGGCCATGGCTCACGGGCCTAGCCACTCCGTGGCCTGTGGGATCTTCCTGGATCGGGGCACGAACCCGTATCCCCTGCATCGGCAGGCGGACTCTCAACCACTGCGCCACCAGGGAAGCCCTGTAACTGTATTTTAATGAGCTACATTTGCCTTAAGAGTTGAGATAAATGTGTTTACATATCCAGCCTTACAGCCAGTCTCCTGAGCCAAGCTGCACAGACTGAAGGAAACACTGAATATTGAAGCTTGGCCTGATGGGGGTAAGGGAGGGGTGCAAATCTGAACAGAGTTTTTTAAATCTTTAATATCTCTTTCATGTTTATCTGAGAGTGTGAAAAAATGAGTGAATGATCAATTAATTATGGCCCGTACAGTTGAGGGTAATTGCTCATTCACACTCAGAGTTGCTTCATTTTAGGCACAGGGCTTAAAAATTAAACTTGTTTCATCATCAGAGCATGTCCTAGGGAAGGCAAGTCAGGTGAAGGCTTTATTATTGCTAATTATAGTTTTGTACCTTTAGAGAAGCACCTGTGTTGATTGCATGCAAGTTTGCTGTTCTTTGAATGCATGCAGATTGCATTATGTACGCTGTACTTGGCCTCTTGATTCCTTACATAGGGAGTTGCCTCTGAGATGTGAGATGATACTTTCAGAGTGATGATAGGCCCATTTGCAATTTGTTTCTAGTAATTAAACTATCAAAAGAATGTACCATTTCTCTTGAACTCCAAGGAGACTGATTTCAGTAGCGTCATGTTTGGCCTGACCCAGGATAAAACCGTGAGAAGCCAAGTGAACTTCTGTCCTTGACATCAGACCTTCTCTACCCTCTCTTCTGCTGCCTTAATGGAAAGTGCATTTTGGGGGTGTCTCCACCTTGGCATAATTGCCATTTTTTCGTAGGGGCCTGTTCCATGCATTGTAGGGTGTTTGGTAGCATATCTACCTTCTGCCCACTAGATCCCAATAGCACTCCCTCCCCGAGCTGTGACAACCAAAATGTCTCTAGACATTGCCAAGTGTTCTCTAGGAGGCAAAATTGCCCCTGGTTGAAAAACCACTGTACTATTCAATGCTTCATTTATACAGAAAAAAAAAAAGGAGTCTATTACACTGTGACCCTCAACTATATGCTAGGCAATTCAGAAGGTTATTTGACCTTAACAGAGGACCATGTGTACTGATTTACCTTGGCAAGTCTTGTTTTATACCTGTTGTCACACCACAATTATTAATAGCACCCCCTTTCCCTTTCAGAAGTATACAGGTTTGAATGACAAATTTTAAAGACACCATAGGTTTGAGTAAAATACTTAGATCCTCCCAGTTGGAGAAAAGGAAATTAAGCTCTGAAATTCAAGTGATTTGCCAAAGGTCAGGAGCACAGCTACTAAACTGGGTTGCTGAACCTTGAAATCAAGATGATTTACATCCGAAGTCCTATTGGTTGTTTTGATATTTCTGTCTGATTTCCCCAGAGTGATCTGTAGTAACTCTTAACAATAAAAGGGTTTCAAGAACAGCCATGGTAAGACCCTGGAAGAGTTCATCCTTCTCAGTATCCAGAAGCAAGAAGAGTTTAGAATTGGACAGTCCTAGATGCAAATCTGAGTTTCACTATTTACTTTTCCATGACCTTGGGAATATGCCTCCTGTATTTCTGTGTCTATGAAATAGAGATAATAAACTGAATACACGGCTATCCTAAGTGTTAAATTAGATAACGTATGTATAATATGACACCTGGCATATATGAAACACTCAATAAAGGGTTGATATTATTAGTATCAACCCCAAGAGAAGACAGGAGGTGGTAGCGTTCAAGACATAAAGGAAAGCAGGCAGAATCCTAGGGACTGTGATAGGCGAGAAGAGTCCTGGGCGAGGGGTGCCGTGAAGGGCTGTCAGGGTCCTCTGACTCCCTTGAGGGGCTGCATCTGGAAAGAATACTCACTGAAATTTTGTAACTCAAAGCTTAAGCTCTTCCTCCCTTCCTAGGATATTGTGAACTTATAGGGCACTGTTGAAAAGCAAAATGCCATAAAGACCCAAAGCCATGAATTTATAACAGTGGGATTTCACCTTGGAGAGTTGAGTACAGAGAAGGCCAAGCCTGGTGCTCGAACACAGCAGTTCTAGTTCTGTTCAGATAAGCAGCTGGGTGGTCCTGATCTCCTCCTTTAAATCTTTATTTTCTCACTATAAAAAGAATTGTGACTAAGCCCTAATATCTTCTTTCCCATAAAAAAAGACTCACAGAATGACTTTATAGCAAAGTTAAAAGAACAGTAAAAGAAACTGTCTAGTCAGCCACAGCACTGTCATCTCTCCAAGTCCCGTGTGCTAGTTTTACTTGTACTTTGATTTTTAAATTCTGGAATCTAAGGAGTTACCCCTGGGGAGTGGCCATACAGGTGACTTTTATAGTTTTTTGTGTTTACTTGTATTTTCTGAATGTTCTACCATGCGCATGTTATCACTTTGCAAATCAGAAAATATCTAATGCTGCTCGTTTATTTTTTAAGGCTATGAGACTGCAGGTTGAATAGGCCAGTGGGGAAGAATACTTCCTACCTAGAAAAAAAAAGTCCTTTGAGTATTAAGACTTAGAATATCCGTAGTGTGTAACCCTGCCGGGCCCGTGAACCATTACCTGAGAGATAATGTACCATGGAACATGCTAATAAACACAATGCATGATACTTGCTCACGCTCACCCCCGTGTCCCAGCTGCATGGGCACAGGTGGCTGGTGTGGCGTCTTTTTTCTGGCCCATCACTCTGGGGAAAACAGACGTGTTTGGTGTTCTGTTCAGTTGCTTCGATGGGTTTTAGTACACCACATTTTATTTTATTTCCATTTTGTGCATGTATTAATAATCACTAAGCATTTCTCTAAGGAGGTGCATCATTGCATAGAAGCTGCTCTACCAAAACAGGTGCAAATGTTTTTCAAAAGCCTTCTTGCAAATAAAGATGGCTAATGAGTTTTCAAAACTAGTAACCATTCTCATCCTTTAGAGAGAAGAAAAAAGATCTAGAGGTGTTTTGATGTTCCAAAGTAAGAACAAGCACATTCAGTTTCACTCAGAGATTAGGGTACTTTTGGAATGTGTGTATTTTGTTCATTCGTTTACGAATATCTGAACTATGAAACCAACTTAGAGAAATGGATTTGCTCAAAATCAAGTCAGTCAGGGGAATGATATTGATTATGATTTTTACCATTAATTTGACTAAATTCTCTGTTCCATGGCTTTCTTTACCTAACAGGTTCTTTGGCGCTTGTCAGTGTTTGGACCTATGCACTCATATAGTCTCTACAGGACACACTGTAATAGCCAAGGGCTCAGTTCTGGAGTAGAGGTGCAAGTCCTGGCTCTGCTAAGTACTTAGTAGCGTTAGTTAAAATTGTATTGTCCCGACTTCTTCATCCATCAAGTGGGAATAACAATAGTATCTATCTTGGAGGATTCTTTTGAGGAGTAACTGAATGTAGATTGCTTTCAAGAGTGCCTGGCCCACCTACTAGAGAATGGACTTGAGGATATGGGGAGGGGGAAGGGTAAGCTGTGACAAAGTGAAAGAGCGGCATGGACATATATACACTACCAAACGTAAGGTAGATAGCTAGTGGGAAGCAGCCACATAGCACAGGGAGATCAGCTCGGTGCTTTGTGACCGCCTGGAGGGGTGGGATAGGGAGGGTGGGAGGGAGACGCAAAAGGGAGGGGATATGGGAACATATGTATATGTATAACTGATTAAATTTGTTATAAAGCAAAAAAATAAAAAATAAAAACAAAACAAAACAAAAAAAAAAGAGTGCCTGGCCCAAATTAGAGCTCAGTGACCGTTCACTTTTATTTCTGATATTCATGAGTGAAGGAGATTGCATTCTGTGATTGACAAATGAGAAACAAAACAAACTTCCTAATACAAAACTTAGCAAGGCAAAAGGATTCTCTGTTTAGATTCCAAGGCTTACTCAGTAATCCCAATGCTATAGTTTTTTATAATCCAGACTCTTTTTTTTCTCTCTTTCATCTTGCCTGTTTATGTAAATTGTGGTTCATTCAGTGGGAAACATTTACCTACAACGTTTTCCCCCATCTCATTGATGAAGTGTTCTCTGTCCATTTCAACTCCCAGTGATCTCTCTCTGCCACAAGCTCTTAAGTGTTTCTTCACATCAGTCTCTTATTCATTCCTTCTTGAGACACCTGAGTGCCCTGCTTGTACCACTTGCTAATAAGACTGTATCAATCAAGTGGAAAAGGCCACTTCTTTCAAAGAGCTTGTCTTGGGGACCATGGTCTATATAATGTTTTTGAACTTTTCATCTTTTGTTCTCTGCTAGATTTAATTCTGTTCTCAGTGCCTGAGACTGTGCTATTTGCATTCCCTGTAGGTGATGAAAAAGTGCTTAATGAGTAATAATTTCAAAAACTGTAGCTATATATATATATATCACATCTTCTTTATCCTTTCATTTGTTGATGGACACACTTAGGTTGCTTCCATGTCTTGGCTGTTGTGAATAGTGCTGCTATGAACATTGGAGTGCATGTATTTTTTCAAATTAGAGTTTTCTCTGGATATACGCCCAGGACTGGGATTGCTGGATCATGTGGCAACTCTATTTTTAGTTTTCTAAGGAACCTCCATACTGTTCTCCATAATGGCTGCACCATTTTACATTCCCACCAATAGGGTAAGAGGGTTCCCTTTTCTCCACACCCTCTCCAGCACTTATTATTTGTAGACTTTTTGATGATGGTCATTCTGACTGGTATGAGGTGGTACCTCCTTGTGGTTTTGATTTGCACCTCTCTAATAATTAGCAAAGTTGAGCATCTTTTCATGTGCTTATTGGTCATCGGTGTGTCTTCTTTGGAGAAGTGTCTGTTTAGGTCTTCTCATTTTTTGATTGGGTTGTTTTTTTGTTATTGAGTTGTATGAGCTGTTTGTACATTTTGGAAATTAATCCCTTGTTGGTTGCATCTTTTTTTTTTTATTAGTTTCTGCTTTATAACAAAGTGAATCAGTCATACATATACATCTGTTCCCACATCCCTTCCCTCATACATCTCCCTCCCTCCCACCCTCCCCATCCCACCCCTCCAGGCGGTCACAAAGCACCGAGCTGATCTCCCTGTGCTATGAGGCTGCTTCCCACTATCTATCTACCTTACGTTTGGTAGTGTATATATGTCCATGCCTCTCTTTCGCTTTGTCACAGCTTACCCTTCCCCCTCCCCATATCCTCAAGTCCATTCTCAAGTAGGTCTGTGTCTTTATTCCTGTTTTACCCCTAGGTTCTTCATGACATTTTTTTCTTAAATTCCATATATATGTGTTAGCATACGGTATTTGTCTTTCTCTTTCTGACTTACTTCACTCTGTATGACAGACTCTAGATCTATCCACCTCATTACAAATAGCTCAGTTTCGTTTCTTTTTATGGCTGAGTAATATTCCATTGTATATATGTGCCACATCTTCTTTATCCATTCATCCGATGATGGACACTTAGGTTGTTTCCAGCTCCGGACTATTGTGAATAGAGCTGCAATGAACATTTTGGTACATGTCTCTTTTTGAATTATGGTTTTCTCAGGGTATATGCCTAGTAGTGGGATTGCTGGGTCATATGGTAGTTCTATTTTCAGTTTTTTAAGGAACCTCCATACTGTTCTCCATAGTGGCTGTACCAATTCACATTCCCACCAGCAGTGCAAGAGTGTTCCCTTTTCTCCACACCCTCTCCAGCATTTATTGTTTCTAGATTTCTTGATGATGGCCATTCTGACTGGTGTGAGATGATATCTCATTGTAGTTTTGATTTGCATTTCTCTAATGATTAATGATGTTGAGCATTCTTTCATGTGTTTGTTGGCAGTCTGTATATCTTCTTTGGAGAAATGCCTATTTAAGTCTTCTGCCCATTTTTGGATTGGGTTGTTTGTTTTTTTGCTATTGAACTGCATGAGCTGTTTATAAATTTTGGAGATTAATCCTTTGTCAGTTGCTTCATTTGCAAATATTTTCTCCCATTCTGAGGGTTGTCTTTTGGTCTTGTTTATGGTTTCCTTTGCTGTGCAAAAGCTTTGAAGTTTCATTAGGTCCCATTTGTTTATCTTTGTTTTTATTTCCATTTCTCTAAGAGGTGGGTCCAAAAGGATCTTGCTGTGATTTATGTCATAGAGTGTTCTGCCTATGTTTTCCTCTAAGAGTTTGATAGTTTCTGGCCTTACATTTAGGTCTTTAATCCATTTTGAGCTTATTTTTGTGGATGGTGTTAGGGAATGATCTAATCTCATACTTTTACATGTCCCTGTCCAGTTTTCCCAGCACCACTTATTGAAGAGGCTGTCCTTTCTCCACTGTACATTCCTGCCTCCTTTATCAAAGATAAGTTGACCATATGTGCGTGGGTTTATCTCTGGGCTTTCTATCCTGTTCCATTGATCTATCTTTCTGTTTTTGTGCTAGTACCACACTGTCTTGATTACTGTAGCTTTGTAGTATAGTCTGAAGTCAGGGAGCCTGATTCCTCCAGCTCCGTTTTTCGTTCTCAAGATTGCTTTGGCTATTCGGGGTCTTTTGTTTTTCCAAACAAATTTTGAAATTTTTTGTTCTAGGTCTGTGAAAAATGCTAGTGGTAGTTTGATAGGGATTGCATTGAATCTGTAGATTGCTTTGGTTAGTAGAGTCATTTTCACAATATTGATTCTTCCAATCCAGGAGCATGGTATATCTGTCCATCTATTTGTATCATCTTTAATTTCTTTAATCAGTGTCTTATAATTTTCTGCATACAGGTCTTTTGTCTCCTTAGGTAGGTTTATTCCTAGATATTTTATTCTTTTTGTTGCAATGGTAAATGGGAGTGTTTTCTTGATTTCATTTTCAGATTTTTCATCATTAGTGTACAGGAATGCCAGAGATTTCTGTGCATTAATTTTGTATCCTGCTACTTTAGCAAATTCATTGATTAGCTCTAGTAGTTTTCTGGTAGCATCTTTAGGATTCTCTATGTATAGTATCATGTCATGTGCAAACAGTGACAGCTTTACTTCTTCTTTTCCAATTTGGATTCCTTTTATTTCCTGGTTGCATCTTTTGCAAATATTTTCTCCCAGTCCGTACATTGTCTTTTCATTTGGTTTATAGTTTCATCTGCCGGGAAAAAGCTTAGAAGTTTGATTAGGTCCCATTCGTTTATTTTTCCTTTTATTTCTATTGCCTCTGAAGACTGACCTAAGAAAACATTGCTAAGATTTATGTCAGAGACTATTTTGCCTGTGTTCTCTTCTAGGTGTTTTATGGTGTCATGTCTTATATTTAAGTCTTTAAGCCATTTTGAGTTAATCTTGTGTATGGTGTGAGAGAATGTTCTAAATTCATTGATTTACATATGATGTAGCCATTCTTCATTGAGCATCTGGGTTACCCAGCTCTATGCTCTATATGCAAAGTCTCCTTTATTCCTCATAATCCTATGTAATTAGTGTTATTCTCTTCACTTTATAGTCAAGGAAACAGAGACTCAGCAAGGTTAAAGAACTTCCCAGCATCACAGACCTCGTTAGTGGAAGATTCTGGATTTGAATCCAAGTTTATGGCATTTTAAAGTTCATGTTCTGAACTGTTTTGCCATACTAGTTGGGTAGGTACATGGGGGCATGCATAATTAGGTGAATAAGTTTAAAGGAAGTTTAGGTTACATATATATCACCTGGTTGTCCTCATTGGCTAATTCTTCTCAGTATCATTTGCTGGTTCTTCCTCGCTTTCCTGAGTTCTGACCATTGAAGCTCCCAGGGTGTTCTTCATGGACTTCTCTTTCTGTTTTTACTCCCTTCCTTGCTGATCTCATCTAGTCTCATGGTTTTAAATACTGTCTATATACTAGTGATTCCCACATTTACATGTGAATCCAGCCCTGGCCCCTCCATCCTAGATTCACATATTTTACCTATTACTTTATAACTCCACTTGGTGTACAGGAAGCATGTACAACTTACATCTGAAACTGAGCTTCTTGTATTTCCCGTGACCTGTCTTCCCCAACCTGCTTCTCTGTCCATCATTCCCATCAATTAAAGGCTGTCATTCCATTTGCTCAGGCTAAAAGCTCAGGAGCTATCCTTGATTCCGATTTCTCACATTGCACATATAATTCAGTGGCAAATTCTGTCGACTAAACCGTCAAAATAGATCCAGAATCTATCTGACCACTTCTCACCATCTTTATTGTCATTATCTGGTTTAAGCCACCATCAACTGTCACCTCTATGATTGCAACCGTCTCTTCACTCCCCTCTCTGTGTCTGCTCTTGCACACCTCCTCCCCATCTCTGCACATCGCTGCTATGGGGATCCTGGTAGAGTGTAAATCAGATCGTGTCACTGTCCCAGACCTCTTCCTCAGCTTCCTAATTCACTCAGTGTAAAAGCCAAGCTTCAAAGCCCTCCCTAGTTGGCGATACCCTTACCTCCAGGATCTCACCTCCTCCTAACCTTCCCCATACTTAGCCTCTTCCTGCCCCTCCTACCTCCTCGCTTATCTGAAACACACCAGACAAACCTTTCCCTCTAGGCTGTTGCAGTGGCTTTTTCCTCTGTAGGGCTCATTCCCATACCTCTTCAGGTTTTTCCTGATTTGACATGTTGTCAAATCAGTAAGGTCCATTTCAAACTGCGTATCATCCCCACTCCCTGTCCCCCCTCTCCGCTTTCATATTCTCCATAGCAGTCACCACCATGTAAAGCACTCTGCACCGTAACAGTAGATGGTAAGCAGCACAGAAGCAGGAATTTGTGTCGTGTTTCTTGTCCCAGTCCCTAGAACGTTGCCTGGCACCTTCTATATACTCATGAAATATTTCTTGCGTGAGTGAATCAATCGTGCATTTATTTTGTGCCAGGCATTGTGCTGAGCATTTTGCATTCATCAGTAAATTGTAAAATATCCACCGTTATCCTTTGAATTAAATACTCTTATCCCGTGTACTTGACAGAGGAGAAACCTGAGCTTGGAGAGATTATATATCCTGCTCAAGGTCATGCAGCTAAGTGTAGACATGGGTCTGCTTCACCTCAAGGCCCCTGCTCCAAATAATTACATTCTGCTGCTTTTTGTATGCCAGCCCAGACCCCTGTCCCTCTCTTTCTTAGAAACACATGCACGGTTAGCCCTTTGGGGACATTTCCTTCTGGTGGGCTGTAATATGTCCTTTCTTAGTGTTCTGCCAAAGATTAATGAATGTTCTCTGGGGGAAGGTAGGAGAATCAATGCCAGTGATTATTTTTCTTTCATAAAGGAGCATAAGGGACTGGCTGAGGGGAAGGTTTAGGATCAAAATTTATTTTAAATGACATATGTAGGAAAAATGTTATACCCATTGGTTTAGCTCTCACAAGGCAGTAATTCACCATGTCTGAGAGCACCGGCCAGTCTCACAGGGCATCTCTGATTGAAGCTCCAAAAGCTCCCGTGATTACTCTGGGGAAAGGCTGACTTAGCTGTTTCCTCTCTATTTCTGTTTTTTCTACTTAGTTTTCCAGCTCCTGCAGGGCAGGGACCGTGTCTCCAATTAGCAATGAGTAAAGCACTCTTGACTATTAACCAAAGTAAACAAAAAATTCCAAGCTGGCAGAATAAAGGAACACACGATGACACGAAGTCAGTTCTCAAACATCCTCTGCTGAGAATCTTCACACCAGGCCCAGAGTTGATAATGATCTTCATGCCTGTTTCTTCCTCCACTGTCCTGTTACTGCTGAAAGATGTCCATGGATTATGGACAAATAATGTTGTGGTTCTCTCAGAATTGGGTTGTCTCAGCGATAACTACCTCTCAGGTTCTGGGATTCTGTCAATGGAACCAGAGGGCAAAGGGTCAGTTTTAAGGACAATTTTCTTACGGTTTACAGTTTCTAAAAGGCTTTTGTTTTGTTTTGATTTTTAGCAGTTTAGTTTCCTTGAAACCTTAGCACCCTCTCTGGAACAGTTTATTTGTTGGACTAAAATGAACAGGTAAAAGGCATTAAAAGGTGCTGAGCTGCCGGGGTGGGCCTGGCAGTGGACAAGGGGGGGTGAAGTTGAGCTGTGCTTCAGGGGTCATTGAACACACAATTCCTGCTGCAGCTTAGCTTTCTCAGTGGTTTTAGCTCCTCTTTTGCACACACGTCACAAAGGTCAGGTAGACACAAATCTGCAGAGAAAACCTGCCTCTGAACTTGGTTCCTAGAAACTCATTTGTTTTTTTTGTTTTTGTTTTGGTTTTTTTTGCGTTACTTGGGCCTCTCACTGCTGTGGCCTCTCCCGTTGCGGAGCATAGGCTCTGGACGCGCAGGCCTTGCGGCCACGGCTCACAGGCCCAGCCGCTCCGCGTCATGTGGGATCTTCCCAGACCGGGGCATGAACCTGTGTCCCCTGCATCGGCAGGTGGACTCTCAACCACTGAGCCACCAGGGAAGCCCGTTTATAGTTCTTAAATTAAAAAGCTCTCAAGCACAGATGTAGAGAACAAATGTATGGACACTGAGGGGGGAAAGTGTGTGTGGGGGTCATGGGCTGAACTGGGAGATTGACATATATACACTAATATGTATAAAAGGGATAACTAATAAGAACCTGCTGTATAAAAAAATAAAATAAAGTCCAAAAAAAAGAAAGCTCTCAAGTTAACCTTAATATGTTGCCCTGAAGATTTTGCCCTCCCCCACTCTGCTCTCTGCCTCTTGTGAGTTCTTGGAACCTAATAGAAATAGATTCCCTTGCTGGGTTAGCACAATACAGGTTACATTAGAATCATCTGAGCCAGCTAATGCTCCCTTCTCATCCTGTACATCATGTGTAGGTTTGTAAGTGTTAACTTTAATGTTTCAGAAACCAAGCAGTGAAGTACAGAACTGTTTGCTTCCCGGTAAATATCTTAATTGGATGTCAGGAATGTGCTTGTTGTGTTGTACCTTCCTGACATTCATTGAAAGTGGAAGAGACAGGGGTTTTGTCATCAATAAATGGCAAAGTTAAGCTTAATTTAAACTTCACATCATAATTAGGTCTGTACTGTCTTCCTTTGACGTCGGTTGTATTTTAGTCACTTCGGTGTTTGTGTAACAAATGTGTTTTGTTTCATAGGCTAATCTTTGCTGAGTTTCTCAGCTCATATCACTTCTTTCTCAACATCTTCCTCCTCTCCCTCACCATCATCATACCATCATCATCACTACCACCAACACTGTGACCACCCAAAGGCACCTAATTGAGATCTGAGTCTCTATGCAAGAGCCTGACCTACCAGGGTTGTATCTGAAAAATCCACTTTACTGACTTCAGCTAGATTCATCTGATTTTTCTGAGTTCCAAACTTATTTTTTCCTGAACCGCTTGGATTCAGGCTCACAGTGTCAAGGAGAAGCAGGTGAGGAAGAAGGAAACAGGAGAGGGCTTGAATAAAGGATACAAGAAGAACGTCTGATTGAAATAAAGGGTCGAATCACCTAATATGTTAGCTTCCAGCTTTCATTCCCCTCTCCACTCACCATTTGTCTAACAGAAAAGAAATGGAAAAACCGTTAACCGCTTTTATTTTGATGGCGGGGACGTTATACCTGAAAATAAGATTGAAGATCTTAAAATTTCTCCATCCTCAGCAAGACCTCTAGTGACCTGCTGAATAGTTACTTAAGAGATTGTCAGTATAGAACTAAATGAAGTGATCAGAAGCTCATCACGATATATTAGATGATGGGTACACAGAAGTTTGGGGAAGTGACAGCCTGTAGTATTGGATGCTGGCTTGTGAATTGAACTTTAAATTAGATATTTCTTTAGGAGTCAGCAGAAGAGACTCAGAACAGGTATCTTCTACAAGAAAATTGTTACTGCCCTTGCATGCCTGGATTTAGGAACTGTAGATGGTTAGGAAGGGTCCCTAATTTGTCCTGGTTCAGGTTACAGCCTTACGATTAGAAGATATGATGTGTCTCTGTAGTTGGGTGGTTTGTACTTTCTGAGACATCATTTGACCTTTCAGTGGCACAGACAACTGTTATAGAGGAAATGTCGCAGCTGGAGTGGAGTGCCTTTTTTGGGGGGCAGCCTTTTTGATATTCAGCTAATAGTGTTGGTACTCCAGAAACTTGGGGGATTAGGGTCCTTCTGTGTTTGGTTTTCAGTTATACGTCTGAGGCCAGTTAACCTATTTGTTTAGGACCCTGTGATAATGAGAACCAGGCCTCATATAATGCAATTTCAAAAATGCTTTATCTTCAACTTTGATTTGTTTTATTTTCTTTTGGTTTTGGTTTCTCTTAGCATGGTTTCTCTTAGCAGGTTTCTTTTAGCTGTTTGACTCAGTGGGGGAGTAAGATATTTAAAGTTTCTGGTGCTTTTGTGAAAAGGGAGGTCTAAAATTTGTTAATTTTGCTTTGCTCAGATTAGAGCAGCAATATGTGTTCATTTTAGAGAATGAAGATAAAAATCATTGATGATTTCCACCCCTCCACCCCAGATATAATTGCTGTTCATGTTTTGGTGCATTTACTTATAGGCTTTCAATATGCATATATCTATCATTATTGCCAGTTTTTACATCAACATCTATAGTTTAAAAGAATGGATATTACAGTGTTAATATTTACCATATTTCCCCTTAATATTATATCATTAGCCTTTTCCTAAGATACAAATATTCTTTTAGAATATGGTTTATCATGACTGTGTAACATTGCATTGCACAAATATACCATTCTCTGCATTTCCGTATTGTGAGATATTTAGGTCATTTTCAATTTTATAAATAATGCTTCAGTGAACATCCTTGTGCATAAATGTTGTTTAAATTCCTTTTGAGTATGTTAATACTCAAATTATGTTAATACTCAGAATTTTTTTCAGGTAAAATACCATTTCTATGGGGCTTGCTGCTTCTATAAAGTAGTCCTTAAATTTTTTTGACAGATGCAAGGTAGCACTGTGTTCTGGGGAGACACTGAATTACAGTTAGAAGACTGAGACGGAGGACAAGTTCTGCTACTTTTTGGTTGTGTGACTTTAGGAAGGGGATTCACTGCCCTGGTCATTTTTGCTTCCTTGTTTGCAAAATGGAGAATATGAAACTCATCTTACTTTCCTTTTCCGCTTGTTGTGAAGCTCAAATGAGGCAGTGAGAATAGAAGCACTTTGTAAACTTGAAAGCACTTTCGCCTTGTGAGGTTTTTTAAATACTTCTTTGTACAGCAGATATTTTTCAAGTGAGACATATCATTTTTTTTTGTTTTAATTTATTAAGTATTTTAGACAAGTGAAACGATACAAAAGATAAAAGAAATATCCACATGGCCAACATCTGATTTAGGAAATTAAACATTTATTTATGTAACAGTTACTAATCTAATTGAGGCATTGTACCCACTCCAATTGCATGCCCTCTCCCTTCCCCCAAAACGTTGCTCTTCAGAATTAGGTTTTTATCATTCCTAGTATGTCTTTATCACTTCACTGGCTTTGAAGTTATCCACTTTATTCTCTATTTCTGGTTGTTATCCTTCAAGTTTTAACATCCAGACTTAGCTTAACAAAATCTAAAGTTATTATTTTTATCCTCCTTCTGAACAGACCTTACTTAGAATGCTTGAAGTCCAACCATCTCTGTCTTTTATGTTGCTTTTCTCAGAATTTTAGTTCTATTTTGTTTCGTCGCTACCCAAACTAATTATACTGCATAGTCATTGTTGGTGTGATTTATCCACGTGGTCTTTGCTCACCATTCCTTTCTACCTGTCAGTCTTTTGTCCTGGCTTACTTTTCTTTTGTCAGAAGGTATCCGTGAGAAGTTTCTTCAGTGAGAACTATTAGGGGTAAATGTATTAGTTTTTGTTTGTTTGAAAATGACTATTTCAATCTTATTCTTGAATAATTATCTCTATATTTAATTCTAGGTTGTCACTTATTTTCTCTCAGTATTTTAAAGCCATTTTCTCACAGTCTTCTGGCTTCCCTTTGTTGATACGGAGACATCTGCTGCTGTGGTCGTCAATATTCTCTTGAATATTGTGATGCTTTTCAGTCTGTATAATCTTGTTTTCTTTGATTATCTGCAGTTTTATTAAGATTTATTCATTTCTTTTATGAACAATGACAAAATAAATGTGTCTTTTAATTGTAAAAAAAAAAAAAAGATTTATCCAGGTGTGGATTTCTTTATATTTATCCTGTTTGGTATTAATTTCCTCAATTTGAGGAGGGGGAGTATCATAAAATTTGGAAAATGTTCAGCTTTTCTCTTCAAGCATTGGCTCTTTGCCATTCTCTCTCTTCTCTCTCCCTTAGAAATCCAGTTAGATTTCCTCACTCTGCCTTTCATGTCTCTTTACCCATATTTCTATACTTGCTGTGGAAAGTGCTGTGTTGCACTCTTGGTAGTTTATTTAGATATATCTGCCAGTGAATGAATTCTTTCTGTAGTCACTGAGTTTGTAATTTCAATGATTACACACACATATATCACATATATATGCATACATATGTATTTCTAGAAGTTCTGTTAGTTCTTTTTCAAATCTCCCTGACCCCTTTTGATAGCATCTTTTTAATTTGTTACATTTTTGAGTCCGTTTTCAATTTAAAAACATTTAAAATGTGTATTTTATAATATGTATTGGAAAATTCTATTATCCAAGTTGTTATTAGCTTTACTCCACTGTTCTTTTTCTGTTTACTCTCACTCATGGTGCCTTGTTTCCTTGTATTTTTTATTTTTAGTAATTGTGGATTATGAACTCATTTTCAGTACCAGTTAGCTATGGGGGTCTTATGAAGCCTGGCTTAAGAGTGTGTATGTACAGACCAGTAGTGTTCAATAGAAATGTCTGCAATGATGGAAGTATAATATTTTCTATCTCTGCTGTCCAGTATGGTAGCCACTAATCACATGTGACTATTGAGCACTTGAAATGTGACTAATGTGAGGAACTGAACTTTAAATTAAAATTTAATTAAAAAATTTAATTTAGTCATAAGGCTGGATAGCATAGGGCTTTTTGCTTCTTCCAGGTACACTTGGGAACTACTAATTTGAGGCCACTTTATGTTAATATTTTTACCTATAGTATCTATCCCATGCTACAGAGATGAATAGATTTGATCTTGAAACTGTCAGTCTAGGCCTATGGTTACACAAATTCAGGGGGATATTTTTATACAAGAGGCACATTACTTGTCCATCTCCCTTTTCTGGTGGGCAGATGAAGTTTTAGCCCACATTTTCCTCAGTGCATGCATGATTCTTTAGGAGTCCCAGCTTTACTTAAGGATTTTGTTTCTAATCTTGAGAAAATCTAAATTCTTCTCTTCTTTCCTGAACAGTGAAATCTGGTGGTTATTTGGTCATCTGTCACTCATACCTGTGGTTGCTAGCTCCCCCTTCCTTTTGCTGACTGCAAATTTCTTCTCTATCCTTGTAAGCTCAGATATTCATTTGTTGAAAAGGGTTTGTTATATGTTATCTGACAACACGCATTGTTATGAAATCGGCAGTTCTCAGGATATTTGTTCTGCCTTATTGCTGGAAATGAAAGTGTCTCCAATTCTTCTAATTTCTTTGTAGTGGGCAGATATTGGAGGCCTTTCTTGCTGGGCTGGGGAGATATGTTTGTTGGTAGTTAAATAACAGAAGATAAATGTAAATAGGTCTTTTTCATGGGCTATTAAGTTCATGAATAAAATAGATGAAACATGATACTTTGTATTGGCAACTGAATACCACTAACTTGTTTATAGTTAGGGTTTAACGTACCTGGTTTATGAGCAAGCTGCAAGCATCCTATTCTCCCAGCTATATCAAGGCACATAGAATTATGATTTGTGAGCCATGAATCCACACTGTGAAGGTTACATTTTCGTATTGCAACTGTAGGAGAAACCTAGGAGAAAATAGTGAGGTTCAATCAGCGAGACAATATGTTGTAGATGCTTTTGTTTTATTTGTTTTGATTGTTTTTGGAAAGATGATCTTGATTTGATGAGTCTCTCAGTGTTAAGTAGTCAATATATTTTCCATCCCTCTCCATTTTAAAATGCATGTATGAATTAGATGCTAACACAGAAAAAACAACTGTAATACAGAAAGAGAAGGCCATGGGTAATTTGTACTAGGAAGACTGTAGGACTATACTTTGGCTAATAAAAAACAGGGAAGGGCTAGTGGTGATGGCTCCTTTTCTGAATCTTTTAATTTTATTCTCTCAGCACTATCATTGTAATTGCCAATATTCACTGAACGCTTACCATATTCTGTGTACTGTTCTAAAAGCTTATTCGGGCTTCCCTGGTGGTGCAGTGGTTGAGAGTCTGCCTGCCGATGCAGGGGACACGGGTTCGTGCCCCGGTCCGGGAAGATCCCACATGCTGCACAGCAACTAGGCCCGTGAGCCATGGCCGCTGAGCCTGCGCGTCCGGAGCCTGTGCTCTGAAATGGGAGAGGCCACAACAGTGAGAGGCCTGCGTACCGCAAAAAAACAAAAAAACAAAACTTATTCATTTTTCTTTTTAACCCTTCACTTACTCCATAATGTAGGTTCCGTTATAATTCCACTGAGGACATTATTCTCCACTGAGGACATCAGCACAGACAGATTGAGAAACTTAATCAAGTTCACACATCTAATAGGCAGTGAGACTCAGGTTAGTGCCCAACTCTGAACCGCTGCATATCATTTTAGAGATACTCTCTAATGTTGCATGTTTTGATTTCTGTAACTACAGAATCAGTGGTGTAAGTGAAGGTTGTAGGTGTGCTCTCTGCTATAATACGGTGTTTGTAATTTTCTTTCTCACGTAGCAAGATGTCTGGATGCTGGTTCAGTGATGCTGTCAAGGACCCAGGCTCTTTTATTTTTCCTCCTTCCATCGTTAGCATGTTTGGTTTTCATCCTCAGGCTTGCCTCATGGTTGCAAGATGTCTTCTATACTCCAGACATCACATTCTTCAAAGTAGGAGGAAGGGGAAAGAAGTGGCAGCTACGTCTGTCCCTTTAATGGGGAGAGAAAAGACTTTCCCTAAAACCCTCACAGAGCCAAGCTCTTCTGTCTCACTGGAAAGGATTGTATCACATGGCCACCCCTTGCTGCAAAGGATGTTGGAAAATTGATTGCTTCACTTTTTTCAAACTCGTGAGTAGAATGTAGGCAAGGAAGGAATTGGGAATGCGTATGGAGATAGTTAAACAAGTGTCTGCTATGGTGCCGTGCTGGAAACTTGGAATGGTTGGAATCTACTTGGTGAGACAAATTATCTGGAACTCATCTGGGTGAGGAAGTCACATTGTGGGAGGCAGGAAGGCCCACTTGCCTTGGCTCTGCCTTCTGTATGCTTGTACTGGCGAGGACCCAAGGACTTCTATCCTTGGCACCAGCCTCATTCAGTCCCAGAGCCAACCTGTGTGCACCAGCTGGTGGCTGGGATCTGGAATTCATCTTGTTGTTCTAGCACCAGGCTTCTGGAATGGAATACCTAGCTGAGACCCTAGTTTCCACCTATTTGCTCCATGTTCTAGTTAGTCTTTAAGTGCTAAAGAGTTTCTCCAATTCCTGGGGCTGGAGTTCAGCCTTGATTCTTAACTGTGCTTCAGACTGTCCTTGGCATCTCAGCATGCCGGGCTGACGTTAGGACACCTGCATTCATGTTATGCAGGCCCTTCCCCTTGATGCTTTTTACTGAATCATGACACCATCACTGCCAAGAAACTCCTGATGCCTGGCTGCCTCTCATGGCTCCTGTGTATCAAATCAAGATGCCAACAAGGCAGTCTCAGGTTCAGCATGACTTGGGGATACTGTTGATTTTATGTGCCTTCTTCTCAGGCTTGCATTTTCCTAACTTTAACATCTTACTCTTCTTCTTGTTACATGCTTCACTGCCATGGCTGCCTAAGCTGTATCAGTTGTTATGACCTACACTGTCCTATGTCCACACCTTCCTAGGCCTGAGGCAGAAACTCCCAATAGACTGCTTGGGTCCTAGTCTCTTCCAACTACAGCCAGTTTTGATACGGCCTGAGAGTTGCCTGATGATCCAAATACCTTTCCAGTCTACTTCATAATATCTAAAATTCTACAACCAGCAAGTTGTTCGTCATTTCAGCCAATTTAACAAGGAATTATTGGTACTTACTAGGTTCCAGGCTCTGTAGTGGGAATACAGTTACATAATACATTACCAGCTACATTATAGCCTGGCAGAGAAGACCAAAATCAACACAGTTATCACAAGGGTGAAGGTTTTATGAAAGAGGTAATACACAGTGGAAATGCAAAAGGTCTAAACTATCCCAGGGAGCTTAGAAATGCCTCCCTGAGGGACAATCTGGGACCACTAGGTTAGGGAGAAGGGGAAGGTGGGTCAGGCAGCATGCAGGGCCAGCACGAGGACAAGTGTGGCAGGTTCAGGGAACTGAAAGCAGGCTGGCTTCATGGGTGAGCAATCTGTATAATCACACAGGGTCTTGCCTTTAGAAAGACCTCGCCCTTGATTTCATGTTCTGCTGTTGCCATCTTGAGATTTTTGATAATAATTTTGAACACAGGGCCCCATGTTTTCATTTTGCGCTGGGCCCCACAAGTTATGAAGCTGGTCCTAATTGAGAGGAATCCAGTGTGCTGAAGGGTGGCCATCAGGGGTTGATGGAGAACAGGTAGGCAGTTGGTGGAGAGAAATGCCTGTGGGAAGGTGACAAAAATTACCTCTTGGTCAATAATTTATATTCAACAAATATTAAATTACTACGCATGCCAGACACTGTGCCAGGTACTGGGAAGCTATAGTGAACAAAACTAATGAACAAAAACAAATTGCTTCTCTCATCATGCTTACTTTCTAGTAGAAGAGACAGACAATAATAAATAGTATGTCAAATGACAAGTGCTTTGAAAAAAAAATGCAGTAGCGTGGGAAGAAATGATGGGGAGATGTAGGGTGTGTGTTTTCTTTTACGTGGGTTGGTCAGGGAAAGTGTGGTCGTGTAGATGGAGCATGTGACAGAGAGGATGAGGTAGGAGGTGAGCAGAGAGGTGATCGTGCGAGTCCTTATAGAGCTTGGTAACTAAGGACTTTGGATTTCATTCTGAGTAAGATAGAAAGCCACTGGAGAGTTTCCAGCAGAAGAATGACATACTTATTTATACCTTACAAGTGCCATTCTGATTGTGTGTTAAGAACAGACTGATGGGAGGCAAAGGTAAAACCAGGAAAATCCATTACAATGCTGTTATAATAGTTTAGCACAAGAGGCTGGTGGCCTCATTAGAGTTCTAGTGGAAAAAGTGGTGAGAAGTGGTTGGCTTCTTGGACAGATACATCATCCAATCATGACATTGAGAGGATTTGTTGATGAGATGGGATATAGTTTGTGAGAGAGAGCAAAATTGAGGTTGCTCCCATATTAGTCATTTACATGTTAGTGTGAATAAGCTTATCTAATCCCTTCCTAAGAGCAAATTTGATAAAGAAGATAGAATATTCAGGGAGATGCAAAGGAAACAGAAGGGAAAGATTGTAAACATTTTGGAGAAACAGCATATGCTTACAGTTTTGCCTTGTTAACTTTTATGAGAAAACTAGTAAAATTATATTTTGTTCATATTGTCCACAGGATGGAAGCAAAGCATTACTATAAAGATTGATACAGATAAGATTGAAAAGGACCCCCAGAAAGGCATATGAAGGAATAAGAAATATTGAGCTTGCTGAAAGGCATGTTCTTTAGAGTAATTTTATCATTTATACTAAGAGTTCTCAAATGTTTGTCTGACAACAGATGCTGGCCTAGTTCCATTGGAATCACCATCAGTGTTTGTTAAAAATAGAGATTCTTGGGGTCCATCCCTCCCAAATTCTGATATACGACTAAATTTGTCGGGTGTATTGTTTTATGAAGCTTCCTCTGTTGATGCCAGTGCATAGATATTTGGGAAACTACTGGTTTATAATCTTTCTTTGATACTTAATCAAAATGTTGTCAGGAAAATTCTGGACTGGCAAGAAAGCAAATAGTAAACTTATACAGGAATCATGCATAATGAGTGAGCCAGGGATTTATAGGCTGTGGGATAAAAATCTATTAGTCTTCATACCTGTTAAAGCCTGGAGAAATTAAGGAAAAAACTACTTGGCACAGTAGGTTGATTGCATTGCCTTTTGATATTAGACCATACAGGTATTAATAATGTTGTCTTGGCAATTTGCTGAAGGAGAAAGAAAACACTAGATTAAAAAAATATGGGAGGGCTTCCCTGGTGGCGCAGTGGTTGAGAGTCCGCCTGCCGATGCAGGGGACACGGGTTCGTGCCCCGATCCCGGAAGACCCCACATGCCGCGGAGCGGCTGGGCCCGCGAGCCATGGCCGCGGAGCCTGTGTGTCCGGAGCCTGTGCTCCGCAACGGGAGAGGCCACAGCAGTGAGAGGCCCGCGTACAGCAAAAAAAAAAAAAAAAAAAAAAAAATGGGAGAACAAACTTATGGTTACCAGAGGATAAGGAAGGGGAGAGATTAATTGGGAGACTGGGATTGACATACACATACTACTATATATAAAATAGACAACTAATAAGAACCTACTGTATAGCACAGGGAACTCTACTTAATACTCTGTAATGGACTATATGGGAAAAGAATCCAAATAAAGAGTGGATATATGTATACGTATAACTGATTCACTTTGCTGTACACCTGAAACTAACACAACATTGTAAATCAAATATTCCCCAATAAAAATTAAAAGAAAAAAATGGGTTCTAGAACCAGCTCTGGCACTAACTTGCTTTTGGCAATGATGTGCTGGAATTGTCTGGAATTGGCTTGAAATGGCTTGTGAGAGCCAAGCATGATGCTTTCAGGAATCTTGAGAGCCAGTTTAGCATAGCTCATATTAAAACTAAATTACATCGATTTATGATTAAATAAATCATATTAAAAACAAAGGTAATAAATACGGCAAACTCATCATTCCCTAATTATTTTTCTACATTTTACTGTTCTTATCTGTGATCTTGCATCTGTGTGGTGGAAATGCTATGAAATGGTTCTATGGACTGAATGTTGTCCTCCTAAAATTCATACATTGAAGCCTGAATCCCCAATGTGACTGCATTTGGAGATAGGTGAAGAGGTAATTAAGGTTAAATGAGGTCATCAGGATGGGGTCCTGATAGGATAAGATTAGTGTCCTTATACAAAGGGACACCAGAGACCTGGCTCACTCGCTGTCTCTGCCATGTGATCATGGAGAGAAGGGGGCTGCCTGCAAGCCAGGAAGAAAGCTCTCACTGCAGACCAAGTCAGCCAGTGCCTTGGTATTAGACTTCTCGGCTTCTGGAACTGTGAGAAAATAAGTTTCTGTTGTTCAAGTCACCTGATCTATGTCATTTTGTTATGGCAACCTGAGCAGATTAAGACAAATGGTGCGCTACTGTGCATTTCTTCCCAGCTCCACATGTAGTGACATCATGTTAGTAGCTTCAAACTGGCCATGCTGGAAGTATTTACTTCACAGAAATTGGCAAATGATACAAATCAGAGTGTATTTGATTTATTGTTTTGTTGATTGTTTAGACCAGGATTTGACAAATCATGGCTCATGGAACAAACCCAGCTCAGGACTGATTTTATATAGCTAGAAGGCTAGGCATGCTTTTTACATTTTTATAAGGTTATAGCAACAACGAATTTAAAAAATACACAAAGAAGAATACATGACACATACATATATGGCATTCAAAGCTTAAAATATCTGTCTGACTCTTCACAGAAAATGTTTGATTCCTGACCTAGACTAAACAAAGTGATAGAGAAAGTATTAATAATACAGAGTAAATGTAAGAGCGTTTCATTTCTGTATTAGTTACCTTGTGAATAGTACAAAAAAATGGAGGAAATAGTCTTCTGGGATTCAAAAACTATTTTCCAATTCAGCAAAATGTCTCTCAGCATAAAATGAACAAAGTTTTGAAATATGTCTTTTTTGTTTCATCTTCCTCATTAGTTTAAATAAGAATATCAACCAACATGCATGTTGGAACTTTGCTTGTTCATCAGTTGCAACAATAGGTTGTCTGTGGATTCAGGAATTCAGAAAAAATCAACAAAAGTATTCTGTGAGAATCAACTGGCTATATAGAATTGATAATAAAGACTATTGCATATTTTATCATTTGTAGTACTACACATCCTTTATAGCAGTAAGACTATAATAAAAGTGTGTACATATATATGTCTATATTAGGTATAGATTGCTACAGAATTAATTATGGTAAACTTATTGGCTTAAACAGTATATATTTATTATCTTACAGTTTCTGTTGGTCAAGAGTCCTGCACAGGTTAGCTGGGTTCTAGGCTCAGGGTCTCCCAAGGTTACAATCAGGGTGTCAAGTGGGCTGTGTTTTTATCTGGAGGCTCAACAGGGTTGGAAGCTGCTTCCAGCCTCCCAACAGGGTTGGAAGCTGCTTCCAGAGCTCCTTTCCTTGCAACTGTAAGACTGAAGGCCCTGGGTTCTTTTTGGATGTCAGCTAAAGGCTGCTCAGGCTGCCTGGAGACCACCCTCAGCTCCTTGCCCTGTGGGCCTCCCACATGGCCACTTTTTTTTTTTTTTTTAGCACATAGAAAGCATTTAATAAGTGTTAGCTATTACATTTAAGACCTTTGTTGTTATTGGTGTTGACTTGTTTTATTGTGAAGCATAACACACACAGTGGATCCCCAGAAGCTCCTGTACCCAAGTCTTTTTTTCAGGTTCTGCTTTCAGGGATGGCCACTTTTGTGTGTGTGTGTGTGGTACGTGGGCCTCTCACTGTTGTGGCCTCTCCCATTGCGGATCACAGGCTCCGGATGTGCAGGCTCAGTGGCCATGGCTCACGGGCCTAGCCGCTCCGTGGCATGTGGGATATTCCCGGACCAGGGCACGAACCCGTGTCCCCTGCATCGGCAGGCAGACTCTCAACCACTGTGCCACCAGGGAAGCCCACAGCCACTTTTTGAAAGCCAGTAGGCAGAAAGAAATTCTTTAGTGAGAGTCTACTAGCAAGATAGAGTCTTCTGTAAGTTAATCACACAAGTGACATCTCATCAGCTTTGCAAGTCACAGGTTCTACCCACATTCAAGGGGAAGAACATACAAAAAAGCATGAGCATCAAAGTTTGGGGATCATAAACGTCACCTAAGAGTATGCCCATCACAGTATGTGTATTCTGGGGATAGGAGGGAGGAGGAGAGTTGGTTGTTAAACATTTACCAGCACACTACTGGATGTGGGTCAAGTCATCAAATGTCTTTGAACCTCAGTATCCTCAACTTTAGCTGTTGGAAAGCATATCTCAACTTGGACTCCAAGGAACACTTGGAGATTCCCAATGCCCACTAGCAGCTGAGTGACATTTTCTTTAAACAGTTTAAACTTAATTTGCTCAACTTTTCCCAAACTTACTTGAGCAGGGAGCATTTTTAAAATGAAGTACCATTTAACGTCCTGTGGAGCTTTAGGATACTCTAGCCTAGGTGACTTCCAAAATTCACTTGCACTTAATAATTCTATCATATTTTTACCTAAAAATTTTTTTTATTGGAGTATAGTTGGTTTACAATATTGTGTTAGTTTTAGGTGTACAGCAAAGTGATTCAGTTATACATATCCATATATTCATTCTTTTTCAGATTCTTTTCCCATATAGGTTATTACAAAATAATGAGTAGAGTTCCCTGTGCTATGCAGTAGGTTCTTATTAGTTGTCTATTTTAGTAGTGTGTATATGTTAATCCGAAGCTCCTAATTTATCCTTCCACCCTTGCAACATTTCCCCTTTGGTAACCATAAGTTTGTTTTCAAAATCTGTGAGTCTGTTTCTGTTTTTTGTAAATAAGTTCTATTTAAAAAATTACATTCCACATATGAGTGATAGAAAAAGACAAATATCATACGCTATCTGACTTACTTCACTTAGTATGATAATCTCTAGGTCCATTCAAGTTGCTGCAAATGATATTATTTGGTTCTTTTTTATGGCTGAGCAATATTCCATTGTATATATGTATCACATCTTCTTTATCCATTCCTCTGTCTGTGGACATTTAGGTTGCTTCTATGCCTTGGATATTGTAAACAGTGCTTCAGTGAACACTGGGGTGCATGTATCAATATCTTTTTGAATTATATCATATTTTTACTTAACTTTCGTATTCTACCTAAGGACCTTTGCACCAGCTATTTCCTCTACCTGGAAATTCTTTCTCTAGATCTTTGCTCAGCTAGCTGCTTCTTACCAACTCATAAGTCACCTTCAAATACAGTTCTCCCCTGAAGTAACTCAAAATGTGGTATGTGGACTAATACTGCCCTCCAGATATTTGTTGCTGGTCTATGACAGGAAATTGAGCTTACTCCAGGATGTAAATCAATGAAGTCACTAAGTATGCTGCTTATTTTATTTTATTTTATTTTATTTATTATTATTTTTTGCGGTACGAGGGCCTCTCACTGTTGTGGCCTCTCCCGTTGCAGAGCACAGGCTCCGGACATGCAGGCTCAGCGGCCATGGCTCACGAGCCTAGCCTCTCCGTGGCATGTGGGATCTTCCTGGACCGGGGCACGAACCCACGTCCCCTGCATCAGCAGACGGACTCTCAACCACTGCACCACCAGGGAAGCCCTATGCTGCTTATTTTAGATGACATTTTTGTTCCTTTCTCTATTGGTATTATTATTATTATTATTATTTTTGCAGCAAAACTTTATCTAAGAAGAAAGTACATTCCGGAATAAACTTCTTAACTTGTGGACTGAAACAAAAATTACTCAAAATAATCATTTTTAATAACATAGGGTTAGAGGATGAGGAAGGGTTAAAGGATCAAGGAGGTAGGAAGGAATAGGGGTAAGACTCATTGGGAAGGGGGCGGCAGGTCAGAGGTGAATGGAAGGCCCTACGTTTAAGGGGAAGGGTGCAAGTTCTAGGAGAGAAACTCCAGGGCTTTTTTTTTAAAGCACGTATATACTCTGCCTTTAGAAAAGTTTTTTAAGATCCATAAAGAAAAAGATTCATAAAGAAAAAATTAACACTGCTGGATGATTTTCTAGACGAGGGAAAATCCAGTTTTCTGGGGAAGATCTGTACCAAGATCTCTTAAAAATCTCCAACATCATCATTGCTAACTGGTTCAATTTTTGTTGCATAAAACAAAAAAAAATGCAATAATAGCAGGTTTGGCTTTATTGAGTCCCCATGCAGGGGCTAACAGAGGAAAATCCTTCTCTAAAAGGCATGAAATTGGAGGGTGGGAATTCCTGAAGGTAGTCTGGGGTCACCTCTGAGCCGACAGAGATCTTTAATGCCCTTATTCCATTGACACACACCTTTCTTTGCCTTCAGGTGATACAAAGTCTTCTTTTGAGGGGAGCTCAGCTCTGTTTCAGTGGATGCAAGAAATGTTAATAGTTCTGTAGAAGTTGTGTCACTTAGTATTTTTACTGATACTGAAGGAACATGATCACTTCAGATATCATGGAAAATACAGATAAAATATGAATCAGAAAGAATTTCCTCCTAATCTCACCAATCTAAAATTATAACATATATTTTCATGTATTTCCTTCCAGCTTTCTTTCTATTCACCTGCATACTTTTTTTTTTTAAACACAGTTGAGATGACTCTGTGAATATTTGCACCTTTTAAAAAATACTGGGCATCATGTCAAAAGCACTTCCCTATGTCCTTAGAATTCTTTGTAAACATCAATGGAATGGCTGCACAGTATCCTATCACGAGGATAGAGTAAGTTACATAAACATTCCACTATTTTTGGACTATTAGGTTGTTTTAATTTTTACCCGTATTATATGTATGAGTTGGTAAACATCTTCTGATTCATCTTTGAATGCATTTTGAAGGAATTAAATTGTATTAATGAAGTGGGTGTGCACAAATGTGGCATCATGTGTCAAAGCGTTGTAGACTTCTAACCGTTACCCTGCCCCTATGTTTCTACTTCTGTTACCTTTGTGCTCGTGGAGCCATGGGTTTGCTGCTAGTGCTGGCTTGGTCCCCTTCTCACATGAGCATGAGAAGGATCTGGCATATTCTTTTTATTTTTAATTTCTTTTAATTTTTTATTTTATTTTATTTTATGGCTGTGTTGGGTCTTCGTTTCTGTGCGAGGGCTTTCTCTAGTTGTGGCAAGCGGGGGCCACTTTTCATCGCGGTGTGCGGGCCTCTCACTATCGCGGCCTCTCCCGTTGCGGAGCACAGGCTCCAGACGCACAGGCTCAGCAATTGTGTCGCATGGGCCCAGTTGCTCTGCGGGATGTGGGATCTTCCCAGACCAGGGCTCGAATCCGTGTCCCCTGCATTGGCAGGCAGATTCTCAACCACTGCACCACCAGGGAAGCCCTCTGGCATATTCTTAATTGGGAATTTTTATGTCTGCTTGGACCCTGAAATTTCTCTGGCAATAGTGTTTGCCAGTCTTGGACTTTGGCCCTCATAGCCAATCTTGGGTAAAAATGATGAGAGTGAGCAGTTCCCCCAGTTTCAATGGAAATTCAACTGTACCTATATTTTCATGGTGAAAGCTTAAACCACTTATCCCTCATATTATCTTGGGTCATTAGAAAAAAAAATAACTCTTCTCTGACCTAAAATAATTTCCAAAGCCATTACACAACCTCTTTGCAGCATGAATTCGTAATAGGCTTTAAAATCCGAAAGGATACAGTTGTGAGCAGAATGATGAAAGGAGAAAGGGAAAAATGAAATTGTCAAGGTCAGTAATCAGTGCCCTTGCTTTAAAGCCAGTGTTCCCTGCCATGGCTGTACAGCTTTTCTTTCTCAGCTTTGTTGTTGTACATTATTTATGAAATAGCTGGGCCCTTTTCACATACCTATCAGCAAACCACAGTGTAATATTACATTGAAAGAATTTAGAGGACTCCTTTGATCATAATCTGGACGTAGTCTAGTGAAGAGAACAGTGACACTTGTGTAAAAAGACTTAAAGGAGCTGAGTGCAAACTGTACCATTGATGATGTATCACTGCATGATTCTCAATTTCTCTCAGCTGCTTTTTTTTGTTGAGGTATAGTTAATTTGCAATGTTGTGTTAGTTTCAAGTGTACAGCAAAGTGATTTAGTTATACATACATAGATATTCTTTTCCAGGTTCTTTTCCATTATAGGTTATTACAAGATATTGAGTATAGTTCCCTGTGCTATAGAGTAGGTCCTTGTTGCTTATCTGTTTTATATATAGTAGTGTGTATATTTTAATCCCAAACTCCTAATTTATCAGCTGCTTTAAAATTCATTTTCCACTTCAACAAGACTGGGCTAATAATGCCTAATTGCTTGCCTCCAAGGTTACTCTCAGTTCATACTTAACTGTGTTATAAAAATATAAAGGGTTAATACTAATGTAATATTGTGCCATTAATGGGTGAACACTGAGTGGTTATTGAGTTCAGTTGTTTAGCTGGTTTTACAGAGCAGCAAGTCCAGGGAAACCAAGCTTTATTTCTCACCAGCTGTGGGCTGGGTGGTTAGCATACATCACTTTTCATAATGCTTACAATCATTCTGGAGAAACTCTGGTTCAAAGGGAATGTGTAAATTGCTCCGAAAGACTGCAGTGCTAGTTGCTGGCAGAGCTGGGGTTTGAGTTTAGATTGGTCTGATTCTAAACATCATGCTTTTTATACTAGATCAGTATTCATAAACTTTTAAAGGGCAACAAGCAAACATTGACCTTGATTTAAATGTCTGTTCTAACAGTTCTTAAATACGTACAAACATAAAATCACGTATATGTTCCCTATAATTAGAGCTCTTATACATCTACAAAGGCAAACCAATTGATTAGTTAAGTATAAACAAAACCACAGGCCAATAAAATTCAAATTTTAATTTCATTGATTCAGCATGACCAATGATGGTGTGTGCTGCAATTCAATCTGCAGTGGTGGCATGTGGAGAGCACGGATTCTAAGGTACAGTTTCTTTGGATTTGGCACATGTACACCACCAACTGCGGTGTGACCACTCATTTGCCTCCACTTTCTGTATCTGAACCATCGTTAAGTCTTCTTTTGGAAAGTGTGCCATAAATTTCATTTGGCCTTGGACATATGCTTTATCAGTCAAGTCCACCTCTTTCTTATTTGCTAATAGTCCTTAAAGTATAACCTCTTAGCACAGCGCTTTATAAATGAAAAACAAAGATGGGCACAAAAATTGCACAGCAGCACTGTTATAAAGAGTTCATCCAGATAATCCCAAATATACTTACATAAAACAAAGATTGTTGTCAAAACGTATTGTATTGCATAGGATTCATATACCCCGGAAAACATCCTTATATTCTTAATGTCTCATGGACCGTTTTTCAGGACACTGGGCCATACTGCTCTGCTCATGAACCCACAGGGAAGACAGTGTCTGGGAGAAAATAATAAAACAGGGGCAAGAAAATAAATATTCACAGGTGTTACTGAGCCTAGCAATGCTGTGGAGCAATATTCATTGAGAGACTCAACAGTGCTGCTAGTCCAAATGGCCTGCACTCCCAAAGCTTAGCCTGGACACAGAGGTGTCAGAAGTCTCAGCACCAGGTGCCTGAAATGGAAACCCGCTCTGGGGACAGCGGCTTCCTCACTGCAGCGTCCTGTCTTTTCACCTCTTGCTGGTGAGAGGCTCACCTGGGGACTTGCAGGTGATGATGCTTGAGAACATCTGATGAGAGGTGAATGGTAGGTCAGGGAACTGTTGCTGACACCGATTCCCAGCCTTGTGTTCTAGCACCACTGGGAACTGAATTTTACTCTATTTGTTTTATCCATGTGCCCTAGCTGCATACACAGAGCATGCTTTGCGAGATTGTATTTCATTGTAATGCCTATTTTTTTCATATTTAGTACATAAACATGTCTTTTGGTAAATTGAGGACCCAGATGAATACTAATTATGGATCAATGCATTGAAGTAGCTTTTGAAGTTGTCATAAGCACACTGAGGGTTGCTTATGGTAATGCACGTAAAATTCATAAAAAGTTTATGAATACTGATCTAGTTGCTATTAATAATGCACAAAGATGGAAATGGGACATGGTTGTGACAAAATTATCTTTTCAAAGCAGCTAAAGATGAGTGCAGGAAAATATGGTAGTCCCATTTGGGGTGAAAGCAGCATGTGGGCAAGGAGAGTACTTCTGTTCACACCCAGTAACTTCAAAAATACTTACTGTGAATCTATAACGGCCAAGCACCTATGTTCATTGCAAGGCATATAGCAGTTAAGAGGTTGACAGGGTCTGACTCTGAACTTGTGAAAGTTATTTTCTGGATATTAAATAGATACTAAATGAGAAAATAAATGAAATGGCCAAAAATGTTAATAAATGCTAGAAGTCGAGGCCTTAAGTTTGGAAAAGGACATGGTGTGTTTTGGGGAGTGTGGGTTTGCTTAGAGAAATGGGGGAAAGAGGCACACCATGCATTTCAGGAGGCTGGCAGAGTTCACATGTTGAAGAGTCTGAGGGCTGTGCTAAGGAATTTTTAATTTTTTCTAAGTGTAAGGATTCATTACTAACAGATTCTAAGCAGAGACAGAACATGGGCTTTAGATTTTTATATGATCTAATGACTGATTTATGAAGAATGTGGTGGAGGAGATCACATGGAAACAAGGACTCCAGAGAGGCTTCTCCAGGGAGAAAGGACGGTGACTGGATGGTAGCAGTGAAGATGGAGAAAAGTGGATGGACTTGACGTGCATTTACTGAAATATATTCAAACAGATAATAATACTTGGGGATGGAGAGAATAGAGTGGAATAAAAGACAAGAGGATTCAGGGATGATCACAGAGTTTCTGGCTTTAGTAGTTGTGTAGACGATGGTGTCACTTTGTGAGAGGGAAATTCAAGCATTCCCTTTGGGGCATGTTGTTCTTGAGATATCTGTGAAATATCCAAGAGGAGGTGAGTAGTAGGAGGTTGGACATAGGAGTCCTGAGTTCAAAGGAGAAGTCTCCAGTGCAGAGTGGAGATACCAATGTGGCAATTATCAGGATGTAAGTGATATTGGAAACCATAAACACGGCTGAGATCATCAAGAGAGAATGATAGGGGCTCAGACCAAATCCTGAGGATTTAAAGTTTCGAGTTTAATGGAGATGGAGCAGCTAGCAAAGAGGACTGATAAATTGTGCCCAGGGAGATAGAAGGCGCTTTCAATGAGAAAGCAGAAGCCTAGGATAAGGATTTCAAGAGGAGGAATTAATTCTGTCAAATGCTGCTGAGAAACATTAGATCAGAAAAATATCTGTTTGATTCAACAAGAGGTTTTTTTTTTTGTTGGTGACTTTAACAAAGAGCAGTTCCCAGTGGGAGTAGTTGAGGCAGAAGGCTGCCAGGTAGGAGTAGGTTGAGGAGTGAATGAAAAGTAAGAATGTGGAGAAGACATGTGTAGGCAACTCTTTTGAGAAGTTTTGAAGGGTAACAGAAAAATGGGTTAGCAGCAGAGGGACGGATCAGGGGACAAGTTGAAGTTTGTTTTTGTTGTTTGGGTATTGTGTGTACATATGTTCATGTTTTAAGATGAGAGAGATCAGAGCATGTACCAACCTGGTTGGAAAAGATCCAATAGAGGAGAGAGTTGTGATGTCAGAGAGAGGGGATCATTTAGGGGGCAAGTAGTATGGCATCTATAGGACAAGTAGAGAAATTGCGCATTGATAGGGAATGGACATTCCTTTTTTCTTAAGAAGTAAAAGATGGGTGTGGTTGGTGTGTTGATTTGTTGGTGGAGAGAGATGAGTGTGGTTCTATATTAGGCAGTTTGTTTTCTCTATGGAGTGTGAAGTGGGGTCACCAGATGAGAATACAGCGATGGGAATCTGGAGGTAAGAGGAGAAGGTTTAACTAGTCTTCTCAGAGTTGGGGAGGGAACGGTTAAAAGGAATGTATAGGAGTGTCCATTAAGCTGGTTGTGTGAATTAGTGTTTTTGTTGTTGTTGGGTTTTTTTGTTTGTTTGTTTTTTTGAATTTCAATTAATTGTGTGAAGGCAGAGCAAAACAAAGAGTTGAGTTCAACAAAGCTTAGGGTTTTGCCTGGACAAAGTATATAGAGGAACAGATGACCGAGGAGGTCGAGGTTAAGGAAATGATTAAAAAGAAAGACATGGAATCTAATCTAAGACAGGGGAGAAGGCTGGTGACCATTGAGAAAGTAAATAGTAGATTAATGGATCTACTATTCTGTGAGGTAGAAGAATAGTGACAGAAGTGAAGCAATGCAAGTGAGCCAGAAGTATAAAGAGCTATTGGTTTGAATGTAAGAGGCTTATAATGAAATTGTTGAAGGAAGTAAAATTTCTGGTCCTGATAAGGTCTTGGGTGTGAGTGATGGTGTGAATGGCTGAAGTGGATTGAAGGAAGAGTGTTGATAGTGAGGAGGTCAAGAAACAGAGTCCAGGAGACTCATTTGTAGTATTTTGAGCGTTTCTCAAACTGTCTTCTATGGTGCAGAGGAAACATATATAGGGACTGTTTTATAAAGAAGAGTTTCTTTTTCAAATGCACTTGGTAAATACTGCATAATTTTCTATCACTCCTCTTCCTCAGATACAGATCGTATTTGCACTGGAAAGGCACCAAGAACTCTGGTAGAAAGATACCTGTTTAGTTAAATTAATTAACTTTTATAACTTTTCTGGGGACCACATTCTTATTTCTTAACTGTTGCTAAACTTTCTTGACTATTCTCACCGTTTTATTCTTCTAGGCCAACATGATTACATTTCAGTAATAATCTTGTGTGGACTTTAATTGAAATTGAGTTAAATATATAATTAAAATTCGGCATAATTGCCTTTTTAAACATTATTTAGTTTTATCCCAAATGCCTTTCTTTCCACTTATTCAAGTACTCTTGAGTCTTTAGGTTAAGTTTTAATAGTTTTGTTCCCCCCAACTTATGCCTTTCCTGAATATTTCTTGTTAATATTTTTCTGGTTTGTTGTGCTGCTAATATGGTGATTATCTTTTCCCACTATATTTTATACCTTTTTATTGCTGGTGCTTAAGGGTGCTATTGATTTTTGTATATTTACTTTGTATCCGTCTTTATTACTGAACTCTTTTATTAGTGGTAATGCATTTTAATTGATTCTCTAAAGCAGTGTTTCTTTTTTTTTTTTTTTTTTTTTTTTTTGCGGTACGCGGGCCTCTCACTGTTGTGGCCTCTCCCGTTGCGGAGCACAGGCTCCGGATGCGCAGGCTCAGCGGCCATGGCTCACGGGCCCAGCTGCTCCACGGCATGTGGGATCTTCCTGGACCAGGGCACGAACCCGTGTCCCCTGCATCGGCAGGCAGACTCTCAACCACTGCGCCACCAGGGAAGCCCTAAAGCAGTGTTTCTTAAGTCTCAGTAAGGTGTAGACCAATTTTTAAAAGAAAACAATGTTTTGAACAGTGTGTAATGACAAATTATTTTTTGAAGATAATTAGAATAACATTCCTAAAATATAAAAACTTATAACTAGGAATATGCTTCTTATTTTGGTAGCTCTTAATTATAAGCCACAAAACTAATACACATCAGATTTACAGCATTCATTACATGTAGTTAATAACATTATTTTGCTGAATTCAAACCAGTGCTTGTGATGTGATGGTGTACTGATTGCTTCAACCCAGGGTCATAGGTTCAACACGTCTCAAATATCATGTGCTCTGTGAAGGCTCAGTTCTCTCCCTGAGTTTCATTTATTCCATCACTGCAAAGCCTTCATTCATGTCATCACTTGATGAAAATGCTAAATTTTTGTGCAACTGTGTTCATTTCCTATTAGCACTCAACAGTACACTAATTGTTGTACCGATGTAATGTATTAATAAATTGGTGTAGCCACTATAGAAAACAGTATGGCGATTTCTCAAAATACTAAAAATAGAACTACCATATGACCCAGCAATTCCACTCCTAGATATATATGTGGACAAAAAAAAAAAAAGAAAAAACACTAATTCGAAAAGATACATGAATCTCAATGCTCATAGCAGCATTATTTACAATTGCCAAGATATGGAAGCAACCTAAGTGTCCATCAACAGATGAATGGATAAAGAAGATGTTGTATATATATATATATATATATATACAGTGTGGTATATGTATACAAAGGAATCCTACTCAGCCATAAAAAAGAACAAAATTTTGCCATTTGCAACAATATGGATGAAGTTGGAGGGCATTATACTAAGTGAAATAAGTCAGAGAAAGACAAACACTGTATGATATCACTTATATGTGGAATCTGAAAAATACAACAAATTAGTGAATATAACAAAAAAGCAGACTCGAAGATATAGAGGACAAAATAATGGTTACCAGTGGGGAGAAGGGAGGGAGGAGGAGAAATATGGGGGTAGAGAATTAAGAAGCATGAACTATTAGGTATAAAATAAGCTATAAGGATATATTGTACAATACAACACAGGGAATATAGCCAATATTTTATAATTACTATAAATGGAGTATAACCTTTAAAAATTGTGAATCACTGTATTGTACACCTGTAACTTATATAATATTGTACAGCAACCATAGTTCAATGAAAAACTAAAGAAAATCCAATAATACTTGGGAATAGTTGTGAGCAAATTATGTGGCCATTTGCAGTTATAATCATCTATGACCTGCAGGCCAAATTCAGCTCTCCCCATTAATTTATTCTAGATTTTTAAAAGTTTATATTTCAGATGATCATAGAAATAAAAATATAAACATAAAAGCACTATTGAGAACTGGAGGATCCCTGAGAATGTACCCATCCATGAACCTTTAGGGATTCCATGAAGCAAAGTGTGAGAAATGTTGCTCTTGGGAAATTGAGGTAAAACAATACAACCCATGTATTTTATGAAAGAGGTACCAATTAGATCTTTTCATTTTCAGTTGCTCTCTACGTTAGCTTACTGGCAGAACTGTCTAATGGTAACTAATGTTTAAAAAACTGATAGTAGGCATCCTGTTTTTATTTATTTGTTTATGATTTTAATGAGCATTCCCCTAGTGTTTCACTATAATCTGCATCAAATTTGACCATATTCATTTTATTATTAATTAATTAATTAATTAATTAATTAATTAATGGCTGTGTTGGGTCTTCATTGCTGCGCATGGGCTTTCTCTAATTGCGGTGAGCGGGGTCTGCTCTTCGTTGTGGTGCGCAGGCTTCTCATTGCGGCGGCTTCTCATGTTGCGGAGCACTGGCTCTAGGCGCGCAGGCTTCAGTAGTTGTGGCACGCAGGCTCAGTAGCTGTGGCTCATGGGCTCTAGAGCGCAGGCTCAGTAGTTGTGGCACACGGGCTTAGCTGCTCTGTGGCATGTGGGATCTTCCTGGACCAGGGCTCAAGCCCGTGTTCCCTGCATTGGCAGGCGGATTCCTAACCTCTGTGCAACCAGGGAAGCCCTATCACATTCATTTTAGGCATCTATTAGTTGATCCTTTTGGTTATTAACAGATGCATTCATGATGTTATTAATAGATTTTCTAATAGTCATTGCATTACTGAACAGACATCTATTCAGTGGCGGTATACAATTTAATATTTCATGCTTAAAATTTCTAGAATATCTAAATACCTTAAATACTATTTTCTAGTATTTTACAACTCGGTTCTTTATCAGGATTGGCTTCTGTCATGGAACTGGTTTTCTGATTGTTTTGTGTTGTCACATTAGGTTATGGTATCCAGGTTTGTTAACATAATAAAATGGATTAGGAAGAGAGTTTAGCAAGACTGCTGAGGGTTGGTTTAGGTTCAAGAATGACAGCTTACACTCAGTTCAGAGTTGCTTTTACTTGGTTTGCCTACTGAACCAGCTAACATGTAGACATAGAGCTTATACAACAGCTGAGGATTCAGGTGAATGGACACAGCTCACCAGCACCTCCTAGTCCTCTGGGGAAGCGCACCAAAAGTTGGGTGATAACACAATCCACTTGGAGGGTGAATCCTTCAAGTCAGAGAGGCCCAGAGCTGAGGGGTGTGCCTTTGCACACTTAGGTTAGGCTGAGGGAGGGCTCACATCCGCATTGGAGGGTCCGTCTCTTACCATATAAAGCTTTACTCTACCACAATGAGGTACTTCCGTGTTCTGTCTCTCACTGTTTCATCAGCCCTAGAGCAGTACTGGGCTCATCAGGGAACATCTGTTTCTTCCTTTTATTGGGACACTATATCGCATATGGGTTATTGGTAACTTTGAAGTTAGAAACAACTTTATGGTGAAAGTATATCTGGAAGCTTTTTTGAAACTAATTATTGGATGTCTTTTCATTTCTTAGATGCATTTTGATGTCAAATTTTACACTTTTGAATCAACCTGTGATCTTGTGATTTCTAGAAAGTGGTTTATTTCTTTAAATTTTTCATGTTCATTAACAAGAAAGGCAAAATATTGCTATAATTTCCAATTTCCTTCAGCTCTTTTTTTAGATTCTCATTTGTATTCCTGTGTCTTTGTCTCATTTGATCTGTTGATGTCTTTCTGCCTCTTACAATCCTTGTTTGATATGTGGCCACATTCTCCTGCTTCTTGTCCCCTCTTTTCACCTGCTTGTTTTTTTCTGTTTTCTGGCTCCTGTGACTTAGGTTAGGTCTTCTCCTTGCAGTGAACAAACATGATTCTTGCTTTCTCGGGGCTATACAAACCATGGGGCGCCTGTCACAAGGGTGTTTAAGCCCTATTCATCAACTACTTTCTTTCCTTAGGCTACTTCCCTTGCTTCCTTTTCATGCATATGGCACATTCATGCTTCTGATGGTTTCTTCTCCTTTTCCGCCTTTTCTTCCCTGTTACCTGATGGCTTCCTTCTGTGATTGCTGCCCTTTATTTTCCTCATCTGGCAAGACAGTGCTTCTGGGAGTGTCTCAGATCCAGTTCACCGTAACGCCCACCCTGGCTTAGAGACTAGCATGCAGGAATTTTTGGAGGCAGTGATCTCAGGATCAATGTCCATGAAGAAAGCAAGGAAGCAGGACTTGGAAGAGGAAGAAGTTGAACTGCTTTGTGGTCAAAATTAAAGCCCCAGCCAATCCCACAGGAAGCTCTGGAGTGCACTTGGCTGGCAGACTTGTCCTGCATTTGAATAAGCAGATTGCATCAACCCAGGGGGGACCAGTCATTGGATGTGATCCTAGGAAGGGGACATGACCTTGGGCAAAGCAGCTTCTCCTCAGCTGAGGGAAATTCCTAGAGAGCGAGAGCGACTCAGCTGAGATCTTATCAGGTGCCAACACTCTCAAAATTGGAGGAATTAAGTGCTTCCGTCCTGTAAAGGGAGCCGGGCAGCATAGCCCTACAGCCATTACAGGAAGACTCACTGTTGTCCTTTTCCGCTTTTGCTTTTGTTGTTGAAACTTCTCCTGACCAGGCATCTCTGCCACAAGTGTTTTCAAATGTTACCTTTCCTCCCAACATTACATCGCTTTCAGCTACCTTTAGTTGATTTGGCCTTGCGATGATGCCAGAAACTGTAGCTACTTGAAATGTTCATTAATCAAGAAACATAAAGGAAATTCTCCCCCAAGATCTGAGCTAGATAGTATTGGATTAAAATGTCTAGGATTGCACATTAAACACAGTCTTTCCCAATCAGGACCACTGTCATAGGATATATCTTTGAGTTTCCCCTGCCTTAGAGTGAGGTACTGACTCAATAACTTTTGTTGAATAACAAACTACCCTCAAGGTTATTGTCAAATAACAAAAATGGGTATCATTTCTTATGTTTCTTCAGGTCAGCCTAGGCTGGATGGTCTTTGAAGGGCCTACTTATATGACTGAGAAGGTGGCTTAATGTCAGGTGGGGCATGGAGGGAATTAGCCACACATCTGCCATCCTCTAGGACGCTAGCTTAGACTTGGTCACGTGGTAGTGTTTTCAGAGTTCCCAAGAGCAGCATGAGAGGGCAAGTGCCAACACACAGGCACTTTTTATGTCTCTGTTTTTGTGATGGTTGTTATCGTCCTATTAGACAAAGCAAATCACATAGCCAAGATGAGAGTTAGTGTGGTAGGGGACTACCCAAAGGCAAGGATACAGGGAGGAGAATTATTATGGGCATTTTTGCCCACACTCTACCACAGGTACCATCCTCAGATGGTGTGACAGACGTGTTTCATCTTTGCTTAAGGGTCTGAAATTGCAGTGTCCCGGAATCAGCCTATATGGCCTCGAGTCCCCCTCACTAATGTTTCCTTATGTCAGCAGGAAATCTGGTGGTCCATCCTCATACTCCTTGGTGTCTGAGGTGTTTCTGCATATTAGATATGGTTTCTTTGCCCCTATGTAGACCTGTGACTCAATTCAACTTGATTCTGTCATTGGCCAGTGCCCAGCAATATGTAAGCTGTCAGTGAATGTTTGTAGAATGGATGAGTGAATGAAGGAAATGAGAGAGTGATGGGAATTACTGATAGATGGTGGCACTTTTTTTTTTTTTTTTTTTTTTTGCTGTACGCGGGCCTCTCACTGCTGTGGCCTCTCCCGTTGCGGAGCACAGGCTCCGGACACACAGGCTCCGCGGCCATGGCTCGCGGGCCCAGCCGCTCCGCGGCATGTGGGATCCTCCGGGATCGGGGCACGAACCCGTGTCCCCTGCATCGGCAGGCGGACTCTCAACCACTGCGCCACCAGGGAAGCCCTTTTTTTTTTTTTTTTAATAGTAAAGCACAAAGCCCTTGATCTTGCCCCTTGGAACTGATCTCATGGGTTTACAAATGTCAGCATGTTGAACATTAGGAGTTCCTAAGTATTTTCCTGCTAAGTCATCAGGGAAGAGGAAGAATTGTTTAAGCCTGGATACCTATTCACAGATCGGGGGTACTTGAACTACCCCCACACCCAATTTGGTGGGTCTCAGAATATACAGACTCACCCCCAACAAAGATCTCAACTTTATGTTGCTACATACGAGTTCAATCTTTTGAAGACCCACACAGCTCAGTAATTCCTGGCAACTCCCCATTGCAGGCCCAAATTCAAGGCTTTAAAATTTAAATGGAAAAAAATATGTATTAATGAAATGTTAGTTTGACAACGGATGCCACAAGCAAACACAGATGTAGATGTCAGTTACTGGCGGTGGCTGTGCTGCATTTGAAATGCTTTCAGAGCCCATGAATAAAAATAAGATATAATTGTCTGCCTTTGACGGCAGTATTATTAACTTGGCTCGCCCCATCCCCCTCCCATCACAGGAGATCATCTGTATGGTTTTATTTAGCATCGTAATATCAGGGATAGGTGGGGAAACGAAAAGAAAAACCTGCAAGGTTTTCTTTTTTTCTTTTAAGGCTTGCTTCAGTCTTTCTTCTGTAAGCTAATAATTTTAATCAGATTCTTAGAAGTGACAATCTGAATAAATATTACTTAAAACTCATAAATTATATAAATGTAATTTTTGAGACAGTCTATTTTAAATTGGCTTTCTTGGGGGGTAGTTTGACTTAATAAGGTGTAGATAGCACAGACTCTGAAATGACTGGCAGAATTAAAATATGCAGCGTTGTCTGACTCAGACAAGAAGAATTATTTCTAAATCTGCTGTGACATGTAAATCTGCAGCCCTACATCCTGGATCAGCCTGCACAACTAGGGTTGGGGTCAGCAAGAGCCTCTTTGTTAGAGAAATGGTTTTGAAAAAGTTTTATTCTTTAACGTTTGTCCTCCTGCCTTAACCAAGATTAGGAAATACCTGGGTGACCTCAAGGTCACTTAACCTCTCTGGGACTTAGTTTTCTCATCCGTGAAGTTGAGGGGGTTGGACTCAGGGGCCACAAAGATTGCATCTCATTTTGAAATTCTGTGACTCTAAGATCTATTCCTGACAGCCAGGTGACCATGCCTCTGTAGATCTGAGGTTCAGGGGGTTACTCTTAACAATTCCTCACCACCCTGCTGGCTCACCAAGATCATCACGGCTGCTGTGGTCTGTATCCTGTTAGTGGGAAGGGATCCCAGGGACAGGAGCTCATAGAGGAGCACCTCTCACTTTCTGGACTCTGCACCCAATCAAATCCAGTGGTTGCATTTTATTTGCATCTGTTTAACTGTGGGACATGACATTTTTCATTTATGAATTCTGGGGCAGCAGTGGCAGAGAGATAAGGAAGTGACCTTCGCCACATGTTTGACACAAATGGTGCCACAATAAGTACTTGTTCTATTTCTTCTTCTTGTGGTTCATTCATTCATTCAGCAGATATTTGTTGAGTGCCTATAATGCGTCAGGCATTGTTCTAGGGGGCTGTGGAGGCGGGGGGTGGATATAGCAGTGAACAAAACGGACACAAATCCTGCTTCTGTAGGGCTTACATTCCTGTCTAGCAATTGGAAGTAGAACATAAATATAATGATTTAGAAGATGGTAAGTGTTAGGGAGAAAAATACAGTAGAGTCAGGCAGATGGGCAGTGCTGATCCTAGGAAGGGTGCAGCTCTCAGTGGGGTGGTCAGGGTGCTGCTCACTGAGAAGATGACAGTTGATGAGACTTGAAGAGAATGAGTGAGCCATGTGGATATTTGGGGAGGAGAGTCCCAGGCTGAGGAAACAGCCAGTGCCAATGCCCCAAGGTGGGAATGTTCTTGGCAGGAGCGAGGAGTGGCAGGAGTCTGGCCAGTGTGGCTGGAGTGTGGGGAGGAGGGGAGATGGAGCGGTCAGGGCGGGTGAGATCTCCCAGACCTTGTGCATCATTGTAAGAACTTTTGCTTTTGCTCTGAGCAAACTTTCCCACAGGGGAACCTAAGCTGAAGAGTCACATGGTCTGACATTTCTACACAGGATCACTATGACTGTTGTGTTGGGAATAGACTTTTGTGGGTGGGGAGACAAGGGTGGCAAGGGTGGTGGCAGGCAGATTACTCAGGAGGCTGTTGGGAAAATCCAGGAAGATATGGTGGTACCTGGGACCACAGTGGTAGCAGTGGAGATGCTGAGAGTGTTAACATTCTACATATATTTCGGGGGTATAGTCAACATTGTATTAATTTAGTGAATCAATCCACAGATATTTATTGAATGGTCTTCAGTATGCTAGTTCCAGACATGGAGATATAGTGAGCAAGGGCATTTCTGATAGTGCTGTGAAGAAAACAAAAGTGAGTTATATCTTGGACTCTAGATGAGTCGTTGAGAGCACTGGTGAGTTGGTTAGTTGATCACTGAAGAGGCAGTTGAGACCTGAAGGAACAGAAGCTACAGGGTAAAACGTTTCAGGAGAGCATTCCACTGCCGAGGGGACGGTGGATGCAAAGGCCCTGGGGCCGGCACAAGCTTGGCCTGTCTGAGGACATGAGGAGCATGGAGTGGGTGGGTGAGTCGAAGGAGTGGGCGTGGAGATAGAAGATGAAGTTGGAAAGGTGGACGGGGCTAAATCAGGGTGGGGATTGTATCAAGGGGGAGAGTTTGAATCGCTGAGGCTTGTCAGGTCAGAGACATCAGATGGCTTGAAGGGTGAAACAGGCATTTTTGGTTTGATACTAGAACCACACTGCTGCAGCTGAGTGCCAGCTGTCTTGAGCCCATATTCAGTAAGGCTCCATCCCAACTGCGCCAATGAGGTGAAGCTGGGACTATTGATCCGTTACAGCTGGATGGTCTGTGTTAGCATGACCCACTCAACTCAAGTGCACTGGGACTTCAGAGGATCTCCTCTGAGACACTCAAGAGATCAGTGCAGGAGCTCTCCCCAGGGAGCCCAGAGGGGTATGCTCAGCTGTATGCTGTGTACATTACATACTCAGTGTCAGCGTATAAGTTGCAGGAGGTGCAGAATAAACTACCTTGAGTCCTGCACAGTTAGGGGGGAAAAAAATCCATCAGCATTTCCCTCAGTTGTTTTTTATCACTTTTGAGAGCTTCCTGCCATCATCTCCATCAGTCAAAAAAACAGAGACAGTTTGGGAAATTGTCAGGCCTAGGAAGCTTTCCCTAAAACATAATTGTTTAGCAAAATTGCTTTTCTTTGTGTGTGTGTGTCCATGTTTACAATAGGTCTCCTTCAGGTGGCAGGGTGCCTTACTTGAGTGAATGTGTCTCCCTGATAAACCAGATTCTTGGTCAAAATCAATTCCTGTTTCTATGGAATCTAAACAATAGGAATAAAAACAGCAACAAAAAACTTGATGTGTTTTTTTTCCCATTAACGTTTTTGTAGGTTCTTCCTATGTATCTTTCAAAATATAATTGCTTTTCCTGATTTCAAAAGTAGTCTATTTTCATTGCAGAAAAGTTGGAATGTAGAAAAATCTCTCAAGACAAAATAAAACCATCCATAATCCTATAACGTAGAGATCAACCACAGTTAACATTTCGATAATGACTTTTCCAGTTTCTGTCTCCGTTATTTCTGTCTCTGTCTTTCTCTCTTTTCTATCTCTGTCTTTCCCCCTCTCTCTAATATGAATACTTTTTTTTATAAAGTTCGTATCATATTGTACTTACTATGTGCTAAATGCTTTTCCCTTAAATAATATATTTTTCAGCATTAAATATTCAAGACCATAATTTTAAGTGGCTTCTTGCATTATATCTTCTGTGTATTATAATTCTCTAACGTTTAATAATATTTAAACAATTGTTGTGGGGACTTTGTGTACACATTTTTGTGAATCTCTGTTTTTTTTCTTAGAACATGTAGAATGGCTAAAGAAAATAGATTCTACCCTCTTAAGGTTCTTGTGAAATATTGCTAAATTGTCCTCAAAAAATTGTATGACTTCATACCCCACATAGTTTATATAGTACTTTTACCCCAACTGCGTTATCCTCATGATAGTATAGTTTTTGAGTCTTTCCAATTTGATAGGTCAATAAGTGATAGTGCACTGTTGTTTTAATTTACATTTGTCTGATTCTTAATGTGTTAAATATTTTTCATATGCGTATTGTACATGTGCATTTCTTCTTTTGGGAATTGCAAATTCATGTCCTTTGCCCATTTTTTTTTAATCAGTATATTCATCTTTGCCTTTTTTTTACATTGAATATTCCTATTTGTTTTTTTTGTTTGTTTTACATCTTTATTGGAGTATAATTGCTTTACAATGGTGTGTTAGTTTCTGCTTTATAACAAAGTGAATCAGTTATACATATACACATGTTCCCATATCTATTCCCTCTTGCGTCTCCCTCCCTTCCACCCTCCCTATCCCACCCCTCTAGGTGGTCACAAAACACCGAGCTATCTCCCTGTGCTATGCGGCTGCTTCCCACTAGCTATCTGTTTTACGTTTGGTAATGTATATATGTCCATGCCACTCTCTCACTTTGTCACAGCTTACCCTTCCCCCTCCCCATATCCTCAAGTCCATTCTCTAGTAGGTCTGTGTCTTTATTCCCATCTTACCCCTAGGTTCTTCATGACATTTTTTTCTTAGATTCCATATATATGTATTAGCATACAGTATTTGTCTTTCTCTTTCTGACTTACTTCACTCTGTATGACAGACTCTAAGCCCATCCACCTCATTACAAATAACTCAATTTCATTTCTTTTTATGGCTGAGTAATATTCCATTGTATATATGTGCCACATCTTCTTTATCCATTCATCCGGTGATGGACACTTAGGTTTCTTCCATCTACTGGCTATTGTAAATAGAGATGCAATGAACATTTTGGTACATGACTCTTTTTGAATTATGGTTTTCTCAGGGTATCATCTTTGCCTTTTTTATTTTTGTGTTTTATGAGCATGTTCAGTTATTTTCCAAGTATGTCATTTGCCTTTTAGTTTTGTTTATGATGTTCCTGGATTAATAGAAGTTTTTGGTTTACATCAAATCTTTAAAATCTTAATCATCATTGCTACCTTATTTGCTTTTATGATTAGAAAGATATTTGTCACTGATGGACTGTTGTAATTTATACATTAGTTTCATTTAAAACCATTATTTGTGCTTTACTTGGCCTTGTGGTGAGTAGGGGTGTAGCATTATTATTTTTTTCTTCAAATAGTTGATCAAATGAATCAGAACTATTTACTTAATAATCCTCATTTTATTTCTGATTTAAAATTTTTTATCAAATAAAAAAATAACAAGTCAGTATTTCAGTTTTTGTAGTATTGCACTGTGTTTTTAATATCAGACTATATACGTTTTTACCTCAAATCTTTTTTTTTTTTTTTTTTTTTTTTGTGGTACGCGGGCCCCTCACTGTTGTGGCCTCTCCCGTTGAGGAGCACAGGCTCCGGACGCGCAGGCCCAGCGGCCATGGTTCACGGGCCCAGCTGCTCCGTGGCATGTGGGATCCTCCCAGACCGGGGCACGAACCCGTGTCCCCTGCATCGGCAGGCGGACTCTCAACCACTGCACCACCAGGGAAGCCCTGAACTTTTCTTTATCCACAGTGCCAAGTGCACTTCCTCTTGGTTGTGGGGAGATGTGATTAAGTCAGATGTAGCAGTGGATTATTTGTATAAGCAGGGCTTTGAAGCTCTAGAATGTCTTAACGAAATGTGACATTTAGTTTTGATGCATTGAGGCATCAGAGGGACTACGCGCTATGCGGCTTCCAACAGACTTCTGGCCCTAATTCCTTTCCTCCCACCCTTTCACTGTTGTGTCATCTCTTTGGTTTTGTGTTGAGTTCCAGAATGAGAGTTATGATTTTCTGCAGGGAGAGAATTAACTTCCATTGATTGTGGACCCAGAGCCAACTCTGGTCAGACAGTCACCATTTTCTCTGGTCTCCTCTGGTTGAGTCTTTGCAGCCCTGGCACCTAATGCTGTATTAGACACATGATGAGTTGTGAAATCCTGCTTATCCTTCAGGGCTCAGTGCAAATATTACCCTTCTCCATAGTAGAACAAACAGTTCCCTCATCGAGTTCTGGTAATATTTTAAAGATAACCTCTTTTTACATACTTTTCACCTTGCATGGCACTTAATCTTAACTCTCTATCTCTATATCTGTACTGTGAGTTTCTCAGCTTCCTGAGGGCACAGACCAAATTTTATTTAGATTATTACCTTCAGTGCCTAACCCATGGTCATACTCAATGAATATTTACCTCATACGTTGAATAGAACTTTGGAAATTTCCCAGTCTGCTTTTCTGAATCTCTCCAAGAGAATCCTTCTCAAATGCTCTCCTCACCTTCACCCCCCAAAGGGAATCTTGCCTTTGGGGCAAGATTCTCCTGGCTTTTATTCCTGATGATACTAAAGGCATCCCAACAAGACATTCTTACTTACTCTGATTTAATTTTATTTCACCAAGGAAAAGCAAAATTTATATTTTACCAATTCAAAGAAATTAAGAGCTTCTTGCTTTCTGATATACATTAGGGTCTGAAAGTGATTGACATGATATGGCTGGCTTCCCGCATTCTCAAGGATAGCTGTCATCTGTTCTCTGCCCTAAGAGACCTAGGGATGACAGGGCATGAGGATGAATAAATAGATCTGCTTTGTACTAGTGTTTCTACCATTGCTGCCATTGGGATTAAGTGGAGTATGCTGTTGCTGGATCAGAGGTTGGATCTATGTTCTTATATTTAAAAAAATTTAATTCATCTTATGATATCCTCAGGAGTCTATCTGCATGGGCCCAGCAGGGCAGCCAGAGTGAAGAATGTTTTGTGCTAATGAACCACATGGCATTAGACATATTAACTAGGTCAATAGGACCTTAGTGTCACTCTCCACTTCTGCTTCTCCTTGGGAAGGCCACGTTGTCACTATTCATTTCTTTAGGCCATTTCTATAGCTCCAGCCTTGCTTAGCAGAGTTGTGGCTTTGGACTCACACAGTTCTGGATTTGAATCTTGACTCTGCTTCTTATTCACTTTGGGACTGTGAGCAAATTACTTAACTTCTCTGAGTCTCAGTTTCCATCTTTGTAATGGTTAATTTATGTGAAAATGTGACTGGACTAAGGGATGCCCAGATAGCTGGTAAAACATAACTTCCAGTGTGTCTGGTCTGTGAGGGTGTTTGAATCAGTAGACTGAGTACAGAAGATTGCTCTCCCCGTGTGGGTGGGCATCAACCAAACCACTGAGGGCTGGACTAGAATGAAAAGGCAGAGGAAGGGTGAATTCTCTCTCTCTTCTTGAGCTGGGATGTCCGTCTTCTCCTGCCATTGGATATTGGAGCTCCTGGTTCTCGGGTCTTCAGACTCTGTGACTTACACCAGTGGCCTCTCATGTTCTCAGGCTTTTAGCCTCAAACTGGGAGTTACACCATAGGTTCCCTTGATTCTTAGGCCTTCAGGATTCTGACTAATCCTGACACCAGTGCCTTGCCTAGTTCTCTAGCTTGCAGTTGGTAAATTGTGGGACTTCTTGGCCTCCATAATGACATGAACTAATTCCTCTAATAAATTTCCTTTTATATATATATATATATATATATATATATATGTAAATATGTAAATATGTATATATATTTATCCTATTGGTTCTGTTTCTCTGGAGAACCCTGACTAATAACCTCTGTATAATGGAAACGATAATATTATTTACTTCATAGGAATGTTTTGAAGATTAAGTTAAATTATATAATATGTGTTAAAACCTTGGGAATTATAAGCACTTAAAAATATTAACTGTTACTGTTAACTAATCAGTTATGTCATTTGGTTTCCTGTGAAGATGTGGATTAGCTGTGCCATCATTATTACGAGGATGGTCTTGGCGTGCTATGTGTTTTTACATAGCATTTCAACCTGTTTCTCCGTTTGCTTGCTGACATCTGGTAAAATGTTATATTATTGATTTCAGAATCCTATTATGTACCAAATAATGAACCAGAGTGTAGGGAAGAATAAAATACAACAGAAGAAAATCCTTGAATTGTATAGGATCCCCTCAGTTATCTCTACTGACAGTGGTTGTGTTTGTGGACTTCCCTTTTTTTTTTTTTTTTTTTAATACCTGAAGCATCTTTGGCATCAGAAAACCTGATACCTGGCCTGAAACATCTAGTCAATTCATCAGCTCTTCCTACTATATGTACAAATCACTGATTTAAACCCTGGGGCTACAACAGTATACAAGATGGACAAGGTCTTTGCTCTCATGGAACTTATATTCTAGTGGAGACAGACAGTGAGGAGGCAAATATGTGAAATGTGTGTGTGTAAAAATTTCAAGTGATGATAAGACACTAACAAAATCAACTAGAGTAATGGTTGGGGTGGAGTAGGAGTAAGGTCTACTTTATTGAGCAAGGAGATCACGGAAGGTTTCACTGAGGAAGTGGTCTTTCAGTTGAGCTTTGATGGGTGTGCAGGAATTGGCCAGGTGAAAAGAAAGAGGGAAAGCTGTTTACACTGTAGAATTTTAGTTGGGAAGTTAGGCTTTGGGCTCAAAGTTTTGGTTTCCAAATTCAAATCTGCTCCTTACTAGCTGGCCTTGGATAAAGTATTATATTTAACCTCACTGTATTTAATCTACTTATCTGAAATAAAGGTTTGCTGTAAAGATTTTTTAAAATAAATTTATTTTATTTTATTTATTTTTGGCTGCGTTGGGTCTTCGTTGCTGTGCCTGGGCTTTCTCTAGTTGCGGCAAGTGGGCTTCTCGTTGCAGTGGCTTCTCTTGTTGTGGAGCACGGCTCTAGGCATGCGGGCTTCAGTAGTGGTGGCACGCAGGCTCAGTAGTTGTGGCTCACAGACTCTAGAGCACAGGCTCAGTAGTTGTAGCGCATGGGCTTAGTTGCTCCGTGGCATATAGGATCTTCCTGGACCAAGGCTCGAACCCGTGTCCCCTGCATTGGCCGGAGGATTCTTAACCACTGTGCCACTGGGGAAGTCCCTGCTGTAAAGATTAAATGAAATATATTTCTTAAATTTCTTGATGAGGTGCTTTGCTCAAGAAACATTAGCTGGCATTAACACTTGCAAAAGCCTTGCAGTGAAAGGGAAACCGTTTTCTCTACTGTTTTTGCTGTGGCTGATAGAGAAGCAAAGTTCCCTTTTTTTCCCCTGTGGAGAACTGGAGGTTGTGGGATTTCTGCTGCTTCCCTGTTGTACATCCCCTCCAATTTGACTAGTCAGAGTCTGAGACATTCACGGGGCCGTGCTTCCTTAGAAGAGGGTGAACCTGTTCTTTGCTCTGGAAGGATGGGCTCCGCTCTTTTGAAATGAGCACACTCCCCTCCCTACCTCCTAGCCTGAGGTTCCTGCTCAAAGGAAGTGACTTAGGCAAGACCTGCTTCAGGCCAGCCATTCTCCCATTTTCCCTCTCGTAACTAGTTAGTCTATTCTTTTCAAGACAGTTTCTGGTATCTAGAACTGAGCTGTCCAGTATGGTAGCTATTAGCAACATGTGGCTGTTGATAGCATTTGAAATATGATCAATCCACTTTGAGATGTGCTATTGTTACCAGGCAGGGTCTCCTGTGCCCAGGGCACAGAAAGCCAAACCGACATTGGATATTTGCAGCAAAGTAAGGGTTTATTTGCAGGGCACCAAGCAAGGAGAATGGGCAGCTCATGCTCAAAAGACCTGAACTCCCCAGTGGCTTTCAGGCAAGGGTTTTTAAAGTAGTTGTTAGGGGTGAGGGTCATAGGATGCATGATTAGCTCATGTACCTTCTTCTGATTGGTTGGTGGTGATGTTTGGGGAATCTCAACCTTCTGGTTCCCACCATTCTGGGGTCTACATGCTTGTGGTCAGCATGTAGTCACCATCCTCCACCTGGGTTGGGGCGGGGGAGTCTTAGTTTCTTTAGAATGACTCAAAGATATACATCAGATTGTTATCCATATGCCTTCAGGAGGAACTAGGAGTCCTGTGACTCTTCTCCTAACCATTAACTGCTTGAGCCTGTTCTTTGGAAGTCTTGGAAGGCCTAGGAGGTTAAAACCTTTTTCCTACAAACAAGGAATAGGGGACTGGGTAAGGCTTTTGTACCCCAGAAGGCCCCATAGGGTCCTGCTTGTTTTCAGTATAAGTGTAAAATATGTGGCAGATTTTGATGAATTAGTGTGAAAAAAAGTAAAATATCTCAATAATTTTTTATATTCATTACATTTGGGGATGATATTTTGGACGTAATGAGTTAAATAAAAATTTATTAAAATGAAATTTACACTTTATACTTTTTAAAAAGTGGTTAGTAAAAAAAACTAAAAATATGTAGGTGGCTAAGATTTGAGGTTCACATTATATTTCCGTTGAATGGTGCTGATCTAGAAGTATGAGGATTCTAGGAGATTCCTTAGATCTATGCCATAGTCTTCAACCCAGTATTAGTAAATCTATTAATTTGATCCCTTTTGCTTAATGCTCTTTCTCTATTTTATAAACTAATTAAAATTGAAAAAAGTAGAAAGAGTGAACTTTAGGCCCCTTGTCCCTAATAGGTTTGAGGGACTATATTTCTACATGAGCAGGTATATTGCATTTCAGTTCTGGCCTTAAGCGCTGAGAGTTAGCACAACCCTGCAACTTAAAGGGCCCAGCTTACAATATGACTGCCCTAGCTTCAGACCCACTGGCTACAAATCTGAGGTGGGAGGTGGTTTCACAGCCTTCCTTAGGTTCAATAATTCACTAGAACAAGTCAAAGAACTCAGGGAAGTTCTATATTTATAATTACAGTTTATAATGGATACAAATCAGGAACAGCCAAATGAAGAGAAGAATAGGGCGAGGTCTGGGAGGGTCCTAAGCATAGAGCTTCCATGTCCCGATGGAGTCAGGATGTGTCACCCTCCTGGCACATCAGTGTGTTTGCCAACCAGGAAGGTCCATGAGCTTTGATGTACAGAGTTTTAATTGAGATTTTATTATGTAAATATGATTAATTGAATCACTGGCTATGTGATTGAAGTCAATCTCCAGCCCTACTCCTCTCCCTGGAGGTCAGGTTGGCTCAAAGTTCCAACCCTGTGATCATGTAGTTGGTCTTTCTGGTGACTAGCCCCCATCCTGAAGTTACCTAGGGGCCCACCAAGCAAAAACTCACCCCATTAGCAAAAACTCAGATGTGATCCAGGGGGCTCAGGAATAACAAAAACACTTCTGTCACTTGGGAAATTCTAAGAGTTTTAAAAGCTCTGTACCCAGATCCTAGGACAAAGGCTAGGCAAATTCTTTATTATACAACAGACTGAAACGTCCAGTATGGGAAAAGCAAATAGACCAATTCATCGTTTAACCTGTGTTCATTGAGCTGCCAGGCATAGTTCTAGTAACTTGAAATATACCGTGAACATCAAACATCCCTGGTCTCTTGGAACTTATATTCAGGAAGGGGCAAACAGATAATAAACAAAAAACCAAACAACAACCCTACTATATAAATTAGTTACAGACTATATTAGAAGGTGGTGCCCTGGGTAAAAGCAAAAGTAGAACAGGGATTACCAGTGCTGGTGTGGTTGGTGTGGCAGTGATAGGTTGTGACTTATAATATGGTGGTCAAAGTCGGTCTTGTTAGAGACTGACATTGAAGCAGAGACTTGAGGGAGGTGAGGGAGTTAGCCCTGCAGAAATCTTGAAGAAGTATGTTCCAGGCCAAGGGAACAGCCAGCACAAAGGCCCAAAGGCAGAAATGTTCCTGGTAGGTTAGGAAACCACCAGAAGGCCAGTGTGAACCTAGCAGGAAAAGCAAATGAAGATGAAAGAAAAGGAGAAAAGTAGAGAGAGCAAGGAACCAGACTATAGGGGGTGCCTAGTAGACCACTGATGTGGACTTTGGATTTTATTCTGTTTGAACTCTTCCACTGGAGAATTTTGAGCAGTAACGTGACCTGATTCCTTTTGAAACATTGACTCAGGCTGCTATGTAAAAATTCACTCTAGCAAGCAAGGATAGAAGAAGAGAGATCTGCTTTGAGACAGTTGTCATTCTCCAGGCAGGAGATGATCCTTGCTCAGAATAGGGTGTGATGGCAGAGGACGTGGTGAGAGCGGTCCAGTTCTGGATATGTTTTGAAGATAGAGTTAATAGGGTTTCCTCAAAAATTGGAGAGTGAGGGATTGAGTGGTCTAAGGTAAGACTGGCCCCTGAATATCTTCCAGGCCATGATAAGGAGCTTGGGTTTTATTCTAACTGCGTTGAGGAGCCACTCAAGAGTGTAAGCAGAGGAGTTATCTGATTACATTAGTATTTTACAGCCATCACTCTGGAGGGTCTGTGGAGGAAGGATGGGAAAGGGGAAAAGAGGAGAGGATGCTGGGGCCAGGGGAGGCAATTAAATCCTTGTAACTGTTAAGTACTCATACTGTGGAGGACCTAACCCCCTTCATATTAAACAATTAAAATACACCCATGTCCTCTGTTAAATAGCAATTTTTACTGTAATAATTTTAAAGGAGTTTATTAATTTTGCTGTTGAAATTTTTGACCTGGGTTACACATTTAATTCATGAATGACTTTGACTTCTCAACAATCATAATGCATACCTAGGGTAAGTGAGAAAAGTCTAACCTACAAATTGTTTTCAGATGTAAAGGTGCTTTTGCAAATGTAAATTTTAATAGTTTTTGAAATTGACATAATGGTACATTTTGTAGACAAATCAACACACGTTAATATTGATTATGTAGTTTTCTTTTTGTATTTTTGAGCACATTCTTTCCCCCCGCCCCAGGTCTTAAAGATTTTTATAGGCTCCTAAAAATCTTACAGGTTTATAAGCCTAACGGATTAAATGACCCTGGATAACAGGAGGACAGTTAGGAAGCTGTTTCGTCTGAGAGGTACATTTTTTTTTAACATCTTTATTGGAGTATAATTGCTTTACATTGTTATGTTAGTTGCTGCTGTATAACAAAGTGAATCAGCTATATGTATACATATATCCCCATATCCCCTCCCACTTGTGTCTCCCTCCCACCCTCCCTATCCCACCCCTCTATGTGGTCACAAAGCACCGAGCTGATGTCCCTGTGCTATGTGGCTGCTTCCCACTAGCTATCTATTTTACATTTGGTTCAATGCTACTCTGAGAGGTACCTTTTTTTTTTTTTTTTTTTCTTTTTGCGGTATGTGGGCCTCTCACTGTTGTGGCCTCTCCCGTTGCAGAGCACAGGCTCCGGATGCGCAGGCCCAGCGGCCATGGCTCACGGGCCCAGCCGCTCCGCGGCATATGGGATCCTCCCAGACCGGGGCACGAACCCGTATCCCCTGCATCGGCAGGCGGACTCTTAACCACTTGCGCCACCAGGGAGGCCCTGAGAGGTACCTTTTAAAAGGATTTGGTTCCCATTGGCTTCATGATGGCAAGATTTTAGAGAAATTCAAGTATAGTCAGTGTCCTAGGTTTTGTTATATAATTTCTACATTTCTTTTTCAGAAGTCACCTTGAGTCTCTTAGACACACTGATCTTAGATTTGCTAGAATGAGTTGATGATTTTGCTCCTTGACTCCATTTGCTTTAACATGGTCTGTTCATGTCACCATGGAAGTATTTTCCACCCTGATTCAGTGAGGGCATCTAGAGAATTATTAAGAGGCTTCAAAAAAAGTACAAATCGTTGGTTTTGTTTTTACCAGACTAGATAATAGGTTTCCTTTTTATTTTCCTGGTAGCCTGGCATTGGATTGCATGTATTGAATTAAAAGAGATGTTTAATCCTAGCTATATTATATAGGGCTCGATTTTAACTGTGGAGTAAATAATTCTAAGGGGTCACTGCTTGTCTTAACTCTGAATTCACTTTCAGTTATTATAAAACATGCCAAAAGGTTTTTCAATGAATCTGGGAAGAAACGACTTTTCTGCATTCAACTGAGTACTTGTGTGATTAAATGTTCTGATATTCTTTGAGCTACGGAAGAAAGAGAAAACATCAGTTTAAAAAATCAAACTAGCAATCTTCAAGGATCAAGTATTTTCCCCTTTTTGTCAAAAATGCTCTGGGTAGGACCCTTTATAAACACTTTATGCCTTTGCTGGGGAACTCATCCGTGTCTTCCCTAGGTGTCCTTAATTCTTTTATAATTTTGAATATTACAGTTTATCTGATTCGTTAGCCTTTTCCTGAGTGGGATTTCTAGTTCCCCTTTTAAATGAATACAGTTCATCAAATTTGTTCTCTTGGGCTCATTTGCTCTGGAGTCCTTGCTCGTAATGAAACAAAAGGCTTTTCAGGCTAGATATGTGAATGATAAACGATGACATCTTTTCCCCCTTTCCCTTACTTAGAGCTGCCAATCTCTTTATAAAGACGTGATGTCTCCCTGTTCTCTCAGGGTACCACTTTCATCCCTCTGATAAGAAAACCTTAACAGGCAGCCCTGGAATTGCATTCATCCTCTGATGATCTCACATTTTGCCTTGGCAGTGGTCCGTAGCAAGTGTTTTAACTCTCTGCTCTGACCGTATCAGTGGAGTTGGCAAAGGAATGCTTTTTGATTTTGTTTTTAATATGCCATGAAAAAGTACAACATGGAATAGTGGGGAAAATATGGGCTGTGGATTTACAGTTTTCAATCTGTAGCTTTTCCCTCATCTGAGTACTTTGAGTTATTTATTCCTCTTTGTGTTCATCAGCTTACTGATCTGTAAGGTAACAGGTACCTTACAGTCATTCATTGTGTGTTTATTGACAACTCCTACATGCCAGGCAGTGATCTAGGCACTGGGTTTATAACCTGAATAAAATAGTTCCTGCTCTCTTGGATCTTTTTATTAAGGCTTGAATGAGGTAGGAAATGAGGCTGTGTGACACGTAGTAATTCCTAAGTACAAAGTTAATTCCTTGACTTTCCTTCCCTGCAGAGTAAGGGATTACCTTAGTGAAAGTATATTTAACATTTTTTATTGTTTCATTTCTGTTGGTTTGTTTTTGAATATGAAAGTGGAGTTCATGTGAAGTCACACTTTTTAAACATGAGAGTCCCTAACAAGTGCAAAGAAAACAAATGATCAAGGGAGATTTCTAGACAGCACATTAAGCCAGATGTCCTAGATACTGACTGTTTGCAAGACTTGAAAGCTTCTAAATTTGCAGGCACGATATTTTCTGAAAGTCTTGCATTCTAAAGTAGTGTTCAAACTCCCTGGCCTAGCCTGGGTTAAAACACTCTGTCTCTAATGGAAGTAAGGCTTGTTCTGCTGAGACCTTCCCTATGTTGGGAGCAGGGCAATTTTCAATGTTCAGAGGAATATCTTCAGGATGGTCTTTGGCCAAGGGAAATACTGACAGGTTTTACAGAGGGGGGATTTCCTCTTCACTGAGGAAAAATGCATTCACAAAGAAGTCTAGAAAGGAACTAGAGGCAAACACAAAGAGCTTGGGAGGAGCACTGTATATACCAGCAATAAGATAATGTGTATACCAGCAATAAGATACATTTCTAAAACTCCATCATCTACATTCTTTTCCTCCCAAATTTGACACTTTCCTTGCTTTCAGTCAGTCCTTCTCATAAAGGGTGCTGTGTTCATTGCGGTGTGGGTGGACTTTGGGTGTATGCCAGACCCTTCGATAGGATGAATGCAAGTTCCTTTGTAGGAAGGGCCCTGCTTTACAGGACAGAGTAATGCCGTGAACAGTGGCTAACATCTCTGGAGTGCCTACCCTGGGGTATGTTCTATTTTATATCTTTTATGCGTATTACCTTATTTAATCCTCACAATCAATATTCTCCCCATTTTAGATGTAGACATTGAGAGCTTAATTTATTTGCCCAAGGCTGCTGAGTTAATAAATAGACTCAGGATTTAAAGAAGGACATTCTGAGTCCAGAATCCACTTTTTTCTACTTAGTTACATAAGCAGAGGATAACTGTATATGGATTAGGATCACTGACAGACCTGGGGTACGTGTAGAAATTGAACTATCACTTTCCATCTGGGGCTTCCTCTCCTTCTCTTCACTTTTCAACACACACACACACACACACACAGACACACACACACACGCAGACACACAGAAACACACATACGTTCAAACATGAACGTTTTCCAGAGTTTTGATTCCGCATCAGCTCAAGATAAATGGATAGAGCAGGTAGGTGGGGCTGCTGAGAGTACAGTCAGAATCTCAACTTTGAAGAGTTGAGACAAGAAGAAGAAAAAAGGTCAGTGGGCTGGTCAATTTGCTATTGACCAACAGATTCAGGAGTCCAGGTGCCTGCCACAGCTGTGCAGTCTGACTCGAGGTGAATCGAATCTTGGGGCTAGATTGATGGGGCAGGACTGCCTTTAGAACACCTTGAGTTTGCCTGGAGGAAAACCCCCAGGGTCTCATAATGTGCTTAATGTTTATTAAATAAACAAGGCTTTGGGGGCCCAGTGAGCCTCTGAACTAAGGCAGTGGCAGCAGGAATGGATTAGCTCTAAACACGTGTACGTACAAGTATACCTGCATTCCTTGGAGTCCTCGGAGACCTAAAGCCTACATAACAGAGCCAGACTCTGCGTTTCTTTCAGAATTTTCTGTCTTGTGGAAACAAGAACAGAAGGCCTTAGAATGTGGAAACAGATGTGTTTCTTTTTTTTTTTCAAGCCCTTTAGATGGTTCATTCCCTGGAAAATTATTACACACTGTACCTCCCATTTGTGGTGAGGGCTTCTAGAAGTTGTCAACACTCTTTAAAGATTTCAAGAAGGGCACCTTTGGAGCATTATTGTGGCACTTGGCTTAATAATGTTACTCTGGGAGAAGGGGGTCAGGAGGGGAAGTAATGTGCAGAGTAAAATCTGTACATTTAGTCCAGTAAGTCCCAACTGTTTGTGAAGTTGTGTAACCTGATTTTATTTAATTAGGTCTGTTCTTCCACGCACAGGGTTGTGGGACATACATTTATTATTAAACGTTTTAAAATTAGATTGATTTTTGGTTTGCAGTATTATTTGGAGGACTTTTGAATTTTTCTTGAAATGGTTATTATACTGTAGGCTTGGAATCATCAACTGAGGACCCGAGGAATATACTGGAAAAATATGGACTGTGGAGGCAGCTTCACATCTTCACTACTTACTGTTTGTGTGACCCTGTTTGGGAAAGTTATTTAACCTTTCTGAGCTTTTTTCGGGTCATTGTAAGCTTGAAGATGAAGTATGTGGGCACAATGCCTGACATAGAGTTAGGTATTCTTTGTATATTCACTTTATTTTTTCCCTTATCACAGATATCTAGGTATTTATAGACAAATATGGTGCTGTCAGGGATCATGCGGTCATTTAAATTGAAGGGACAAGATCATTTTCCTGCCCCGAACAGCATGTTTGTTCATCTCACACCCCGAGTAGCTTACTTACCTGGTCACTCCAAGGTGGTGTTATTGAAGTAGCCTGATGCCAAAGGGAAACTGATCAGGATTCCAGTGTGAAGCCTTGTGGTAAAGTAAATGAGAAGAAAACTGGAAGGAAGTTAGTTATACACTAATATCTGTACATAGCCTTTCTCCTCTGGGGCTTTCTTATTTAAGAGAGAGAGAGAGATAAACAGCAAGGTCCTACTGTATAGCACAGAGAACTATATTCAATATCCTATAATAAACTATAATGGAAAAGAATATGAAAAAAATCACTTTGCTGTACACCAGAAACTAACACAACATTGTAGATCAACTATACTTCAATAAAATAAATTAAAAGAGAGAAAAGTTCAGGAGTTAAGAAGCCCTTATAAACATAAGGAAGGTTTTGGAATTGATAGACTCATGGTTGAGAATCCTGGTTGAGCTTTAAATTAGAACTGTTTTTTCTCTCCATTTGGTGTTGGGAGGTCAGGTTCTCAGAGGCTGCAGTTAGAGGCAAAAGAATTAGAAAACCAGACAATGGGGCTGATCCAAGAGCAGTGAGTCTATTACTGTTGTTTCAGGGGCTCCACGAGGGGTCTGCTACTAAAATGGAAGAATACAGGTGTTTTCCTACTTTGCATGAAAGTACATTAATACACAGAATGTGTTTATTTGAAAGGCATGCTTCCATGTTTTTTCTTAACTTTGGCACCTGCTGTTTCTTATCTCATCTAGAGCCTGGTATGTGCTGAACATACACAATTCAGCACAGTGTGATTTGAGTAAAAAATCTCCATCATTCATAATGAGTTGCAAAGTGCCCAAAGACATTGGGATTTGCGTCTGAAGAAATTTGAGAAATCACTGTCCAAGATCCGAGCCTGAAGATGCCTTAAACAGCATCTCCAAGTAGGAGAGATTCTTAGCCATGTCAGCTTTCCCACTTGCCAGATGGATAATATTGGGCAATTTTTTTTTGTCCCTCATTTTGACAACTGGAAAACGTACTTATCTTGCTTGCCTAGAAACTGACAAACATGTCTCCCAGTGTAAAGACACCAAGTACTCTAAGAGCTCACCTTGTTTCCAGCCCCCCTGCATTGTATAGTCCAGGTTTGCCTCAGAACATCAGCATGGTTAAGAGGTTAAAAACATGGGTTTGGAATCAGGGTGCCTTGGTTTTAAATCCTGCCCCATCACTTATTTACTGTGTACTCGGGCAAATTTTAATAATAGTACCTATCTAGTAAGTTTATTGTGAAGATTAAGTAAATAAATTAACCAGAATGTATGCTTTCTCTAGGGAAGGGATTGAGTCTGGTTTGAACATTGCTGTAACCCTGATACCCATAGCAGATGCTCAATAAATATTACTTATGGGAATTAATGGATAATGCATATTAAGCATTTAGCAGTAAATCTGGCATATATCAGTCTCAAAATGGTTAGGATAGTAGTAATAATAATAATAGTTGTAGCATTAGCATTAAGTTACTGCATCTGCCAAAATAGAAAACTACAAAGTATTTTGTAGCTGGAAGGAGGGTGGGATACATTTCAAATGGCATCTTGCAAAGCAGTCTCCTGTCATTTAGATTCCTTTTCATATCATCAGTGTGGTTTTGGACAGGTCTCTGGCTGACTCTAATTTCATCAGGTGAGGATGACATGACTTCTAATCTCTCTGTTTAGCCTTGTGCGTCCAGACTGATGAGGGTGGCTCTTGGAAGCAGCAGGTAGCTCATGGACATAGACATCTGGACTCAAAACTTTACTCTAAGAGTGGAGAAGGTGGCAAATTCTTCCAGTCTTTTAGCTCAGTAGGTGACCTAATGGGACAGTCACTCCGGAAAGCATTTGTTTCCTTCCTTGAAGAATGAGTATCTTTGAGTGAAAGTGTTTCACCCTTTTTCAGGTCTGACATCTTAGATATCTTTGTAGGGTTTCTTTTTTGTCTGATGGCTCAATGTGTCTCATAATGGTCAGGTCTTCATCATCCTGTCCACCTGGATAGCAGAAGTTCATGAGAAGCAAAGAAAATGGGGAGCCACGGTCCTCTCATTATCAGGGGAATAGGATTACCTTGTTACCCATATATGCAGAAGGGAATGAATTTAAACTAGCAACTAAGATATCTTTATGAAGACTTGGTCTGTTAACTTGTTTAGCTTGGTGCTGGAAGCCATCAGAGTTGCTAATGTAGCAGGTGAACTTCTAGAGAGCTGATGCGGCTAATAGCCAAATGCCATACAACAATCAAGTCAGTAACTGTGGGAATTATTAAACACAAGTGTAATGGCCGGGAATAGAAACACTGAGTGCTTGTAATTACTCCATTGTTATTTGAAGGAAAGAACAATACAGGTTGAAATATTGAAACTTCATACATCACAGTTGTCTCACTATTATTGTCTAGTACAGAGTGATCTCTGGATTTTATTTATAATTCACAGCTAAATTGTTTTTTTTCCCCTCAGTTGCAGAACTCTGACTTGAATTCTATTTTCATTTTAAACATCAATAGTTCATTGTGTAAAAGCATTCTCTGCCCTGAAAGTTCTTGGTGTTTTCTATGAGCAATAGAGCACAGTAACAATTCTTTATATGGATGGGAGATATAAAAAATGACAGACTAAAGATAGGTGGTTAAGTTGTAACAAAACCCAGCACATAAAGCTTGGCAAAGATTTATACAGAGAAACAGAACTCTGGTTCATGCCAGAGAAATGAGTAAAGAGGAATTGAAAAAAGAAAGAACGTATACTTCAAAGCTATATCGAAACATGGCTGCCTCAGGCAACATCAGTCAGGAATAACATGCCCTAATTTTGTTACCTCAGAAGCAAAACATTTCTTTTTCTGTTGATTATTCAGAATACGTGCCATTAACCATATGTGTACGTCTTTAGTCAACAATATGGCTGTAGCCTACATTTCACTAACGTGTGTTCTACTTCCTGTTCAAGTTCGCAGCACCCAGAACTGTGCCCCTGACCTTTTAATCTCTCTTGCTCTTTCCTCATCATTTATCTCATCAAAGCTCCCTGAACTTTTTCTTCTTAGGCCGTCTCCCTCCCTTTTTCTTTCTGCTGTTGACGTTTTAAGCTGCTTTTTTTTGTACAAGATGACTTGGAGCCAACTCTTTCCACACCTGGAAGTTATGTTGAATGACTGTCTGGTCTCATCACCTGGGAGGCAGATAACAAACCTTAATCAGTGCTAGCATTTTGCAGATAATCTTTGGTAATCATCATAGGCCACCTTGGAATAGATTACTTAGGATTGATCTGGAGTCTCAGTGCCTGGATTTTCTAAAGAAAGAATTAGAGGGTGCTATTTCCAGGATGTATCTTGAATGGAAGAGAAAGTACAGATATAAACCAATTTTTAGTCTATTGCAGTCTGACAATTTTGGGAATATGCAGCTGGATATAAATAGATGTCAGTAGGGACAGTTTATCTAATGAATGAGTTGATGATTTTCAAGTTGAGTTCTTGTGTAGCTGTTCAGTGTTGAGCCAAAGGAGATGTCAGCCCCTCAGATGCAAGTTCTAGTGGATGGGGTGAGACCTTTGGTGCATAAGGTTATTATGAGCAAGCACAGTCAGGAAAGGCTTCTTGGAGGAAGTAGCATTTAATCTGAGATTTGAAGGCAGTAAAGTGAAAACAATAACAACAGTTCAGTTGTTTTATTACTTCACATTTTAGTAATATATCTTAAAAAATTTTTTTGTAGTTAGGTTCAACCAATTAATTCAAGTGCTATAAACAGGGAATACGTAAACCTCTTCCATTATCAGTTGAAAAAGCGGCTTCTAAGCAAAACACGATAAAGTTTAAGCTGGAGAGAAATGGGCAACTACCTCCTTCCAGTAGCTGTTGAATATCAAGTAGTCAGGAATTAAAAAAGACAAACATTTGGTATATAGTTGAGAACTAGATCAAGAATGGGAAAACCAGTTTTTTAGCCTTATTGGTTGAGGATGAGTTTTTGTGGTAAATGACATTTCTAGGAGATTAAGGACTTTGCTGCCCAAAATGTGGTCCAGAACCATTAGTATCAGCATCATCTGAGAATTTATTAGAAATGCAGAATCTTAGGACCCTCATAGACCTACTGAATTAATTCCTCATATTAACAAGACTCTCAGGTTCCTTGTAGGCACTTTCACATTTGAGAAGCACTATCGTAGAAAGCAGAAGTATTCTCGTGTGGGCAGCCTGTTGTAATGCAGTCATACCTCACTGACAGTCATCTGAATCAGAGTCAATTGGGTAGCATTTTTTTAAAAGCAGTCATGCAGATCTAATGAATTAGAAGTTAGGGCTAGGGTTGTGGGGAGGTTGTGGAGATTAGGTATAAATTTCCACATTTTGAAAACCTACCCCAGACATTCTAATAATCCAGGTTTGGGAGCTACTGATGTGTGAGACCACAGCAGTGATTCTTACCATGAATGCTCACTAGAATCCCCTGTAGTGTTTCAGAGAATGCCAATGTGAGGGCCAGACTCCAGAGACACGATTTAATTAGTCTAGGGTGGAGTTTATACATGAGTATTTTTGTAACAGCCTTATTGAGATATAATTTACATATAAAACACATGAATTACAAAATTCATCCATACATGAGTGTTTTTAAAAAGCTTTCTAGATGATTCTAATGTGCTGCCAAGCTTGAGAGCCCCTGGAAGAAAACTAGCAGGAGGTTATTATACTTCCCAGGTGGAAGACACAAGAGGCTTCGAATTTGGGCAGTGTCAGTAAGTGAAGGTGTGTGTGATTGTATGAAGCAGCGATGTAGGGAGGAATTCAGAGAATTCTGAGGTTGAATTAACAGGATTTCATGATTAATTTTCATGGGGTAGAACAGGGGTCCCCAACTCCCTGTTAGGAACCGGGCCGCACAGCAGGAGGTGAGCTGCAGGCGAGAAGAGCTTCATCTGCCACTCCCCATCGCTCTCATTACCTCCTGAACCATCCCCCGCACCCCTCCCCCCGGTGGAAAAATTGTCTTCCACAAAACTGGTCCCTGGTGCCAAAAAGGTTGGGGACCACTGGGGTAGAGAATTAATTTAGGAGTCTAGGATTATGTCAGTTTTATTTGATGGACTTGGTGGATAGTGACATCTGGGGACTTTCCTACCTCTTTCCTATATGGGGTTCCTTTTCATACAGAAATTAGACAACGTGATGTGTGAAATATTTAGACCTATAGATTTTCTATAGTATGACCAAATTCAGCAGGAGCAACAAGTTATACTGTTACCAGAAGGGAGACCCCTTCCAGGGCCTGAGGGTGGGCTCTTGTCTAACCCTCAGAAATAAATTGTCAGGAGATACACATACTGACAAAACAAAAGATTTTATTGGGAAGGGGCGCTGGGTAGAGAGCAGTGGGTAAGGGAACCCAGGAGAACTGCTCTGCCACATGGCTGTGGCTCGTAGTCTCAGGATTTATAGTGGTGGGGTTAGCTTTCGGGTTGTCTCTGGACAGTCATCTTGCTTGTGCCCATATTTGGTCTGACAGAGGGTCCTTCCAGGCGGCACATGCAACTTTCAGCCAAGATGGATTCCAGTGTGAGGATTTCTGGGAGGTTGGCAGGACATCTTATGGGCTGGCATCTCCTCCCTCCTTTTAGCCCATCCGGAATGCTCCAGGTTAGTTTTTGGTGGCAGCACCATGTTCCTTATCGGGACCTCCTGTTGTGAGACAACTCATGCAAGCAGTTATTATTGTGTCTGGCCAAGGCACGTGGTTTCGGTCAACAGTTCCCAAATGCTAACATACCAAAGAAATTCCTGAACACATGACCTTAGTACCTTTTAAATCTGTAGTTAAAGATATCTCCTTTTTGATCTGTTCATTGTGTGTTGCACAAAACTTTCCAAGTATCTCCCTGTACCTTCCCTAAAGGTGAGTTAAGATAAATAGTATTGATACATGTGTTGCCCCACTCCACATCCTCTTCATTTACACTGGCCAAGTTTCATTATAATGTCATGAGCAAGAGGAGGGAGCTTCAAACTTGAAGTAACTACGGGTGATACATGCAGAGATCAGTCTTTGCCAAGATCTCAGTTCTACAGTGTTTTTGTTTCACTTCACTCTTAAACTCACAAGAAAGACATTTCCTGCAGTGTTCTCCTTATCTCTCCATTTTTCAATAATGGGTCACATGGCACAGAGTTCAGAAGAAACATGGTTATTGAGAGTGGTAAGGAGAAAAACTTGGTCGTAGAACAACTTGGAATCTATTAGAATCTCTGACTATGTCTCTCTTGGGTTCTTACTGATTCTGGATGAATTTTTATGAAGACATAAACAACTGAACTCTTAAACTGTTAACTGAAGATGACTAAACAGTTTTCCAGAGCCTGGAGGAAATTTTGTTGACTCAAATGTTTACAGGTTGGATTGAGAAACACAGCTTTGGAAATGGTCTTTTACTCTCTGGATGTGGAACAGTTCAGCTAATAGGAAAAAGATTGAAAACAACCTCAACTCATCCCACCATCAGTGTCCAGCATGGATGTAGAGTATGCATCAACCAGAATTGGGCCTGACCCTCTATGACATGAGTATCATGTTCTGAGCTGGACAGAGTTGGATTTTCCCTTTAGCTACCATTTGTTGGCCCCTTAATTTCCTCCACTAAAGACTATAACTGTAAACAAGATACAGGACATTGCTGGCATCTGTGGTTATTTCACATACACTACTGTAGGCAGGGGCTAATGCAGAAAATGACCCGGAAATGATGTATGTGCAGGGAATTATGGTTTTTCATAGGCTGGATTACATTAAAGCAAGATTACAAACCATCTCAGTTTCTTTGGACAAAAATCTTTTTCAGAATTACAGAGTCAGGTAGGGGAGGTAAGAGAAGACACTGGCTAGCAGAACTGTACTTGAGAGTGTTAGCAGAGCCGGATTAGGTCTTGTCCATGTAAGCTCACCTTCCAGTTTGAAATATGGAGGGACAAATAACAAGTACTCAAGAGAATAAAAGTGATGGAAAGGATCTTTCACACCCTTTAATCACTAGTTCTACCTTGCTCTCTGTTCATTTAAAGATGTATAAAAAGGAAAGCGTATGAGCTTATTTAAAAATTGACCAGAATAACATAAGACATAGAATCATTTACATGCCTTTGTAAATGATGCTCTACAGGAAACAAAAGGCAGTTTTAGATGGTATCTCATTAAGATAGGAAATAAAAGTACATAATCACAAGGAGACATCAGAATACTATAAAAAGCCCGTAAGCTGAAGTTCAGTTCAAGATGATAGACATATTGATTGAGAAGGCAACTGTTGCAAGAGTATTAAAAAATTAAGAGCAGAATTAAAATTCCTGTTCTGTACCGTAAATAAGTAACACGGTGGAAAATAGAATCAATGGCAGATCAGTAGACTCAAACTTGAGAAGTTGTCCTAGAAAGCAGGGAAAGGACAAAAAAAGCGTCAGAAGGTTATAAATAGGATGCATCCATAATAGTGCTTCTCAAATGAAACATTGAAAGTACCATAGACTAGTAAATTATATAATCAATTATAAAACCAAAATGTATATTCATCCATAGAACAAAAGACTCCATGTAACAATAGCAGAAAGAGTACTATACCTAAATATATTCTGATGATTTTTTCAAAGAGAAAGAATTTTAAAATTCTATAAAATCCTCTAGAGGACGAAATAAAAATGAAAATAAAAGTATAGCCTCAAAGAAACAAAAACCAAGCGGGTCCCAGCCTTTTCCTCTGCAAAACAAGATATCAAAAGATAAAAGAGAAATTATGTTGAGTTTTGATGGAGAAAATTATGCAATCTAAGAAATACCTCTCCAGTCAACTTGTTCTTTATATATGACAACAGAAAGTCTAAGGGCTCAAAGTTCATACATTAGAAGAGGCATACCACATAACCAGGAAATAATTTAAAGTAAAGACCTCAAGAATGGAGTAATCATTTTAATAAATTATTTTTTAATAAAAAAACACATTCAGGGCCTCCCTGGTGGCTCAGTGGTTGAGAGTCCGCCTGCCGATGCAGGGGATACGGGTTTGTGCCCCCGTCTGGGAGGATCCCATATGCCGCGGAGCGGCTGGGCCCGTGAGCCATGGCCGCTGAGCCTGTGCATCCGGAGCCTGTGCTCCGCGACGGGAGAGGCCACAACAGTGAGAGGCCCGCGTACCGCAAAAAAACAAACAAACAAACAAAAAAAACACACACATTCAAATGAATATCAAAGCTGATTGCTCTTAGAAGGAAATGTAAATCATTTTTATGTAAATTAATTGCTAAGGAAAAACATTTACACACACATGTATGAGAGACAGGAGGAGGGGATGTGATTCTTCTTTTGAAAATCTTAAAGGTAAATACTAGTAAAATTAAAGATAGAGGATCAGTGTTCTAAATCACCACAGAAGGTACAAGCAAACTAATCACAGTCCTCTTAATACAATGAACAAATAAACAGACAAATGGTGAGGGAATCTAAAATATAGAAAATTAAACATAAGATAATGAAAAATTAAGTATGTGGTGTAAATTAAACTTAAAAAGTTAAGGTAAAAGACTGCCCTTGAATTTAAAAAACTAATTATATTCATGTTATAGGTGCTATTTCTTTTTTTTTTTTTTTTTTTTTTTCGGTATGCGGGCCTCTCACTGTTGTGGCCTCCCCCGTTGCGGAGCACAGGCTCCGGACGCGCAGGCTCAGCGGCCATGGCTCACGGGCCCAGCCGCTCCGCGGCACATGGGATCCTCCCAGACCGGGGCACGAACCCGCATCCCCTGCATCGGCAGGCGGACCCCCAACCACTTGCGCCACCAGGGAGGCCCTATAGGTGCTATTTCTGAAAAAACAAAAGCACAAAAGCAATAAAATTCTAGAACTGAGCCAAATATAGAAAACAAATCTGAACAGAAAAATGCAAGAGAGGCAGTATTAATATCTGTCAAAATAAAATTCAAGGTAAAAAGCTTTAAGAGAAAAGAGAATAGTCAATATTGATGAAAGGTAAAACCTCTAATAATGTTGTAGATATGAATCTGTGTTTACTAATAAAATATCAAGACATAAAGCAAAATCTGTTAGACAAGCAGGAAAAAATGGACAGAAACATAATTCCTGTGGCAGATTTTAATGTGCTACTCTCAGTCTATGACAAATAAAACAGAAAATAAATGAGCATAAGGATCAAATGGTTAATAAAAGGTAATTAATAAGTATATCTCAAAATTTGTACCCTATAGAGAATATACCTATTTCTCAAATGTTCATGGAACATTACCAATGATGGTAATAGAAAAACACTAGTAAAGTCCCCAAACTAGAAATTAGTCAGACTATATGCTTCGACATTGGGCACAGTAAAACTCTGAAAGAATGACAATAGTTTCAAAAACCTAAAAACTTCAACTACTCAGAAGTGTATATTATATTCAAAATAATCTCCTTAAATAACTCTGTTCAAAGAAGAATTCAAACAAAGAACAAATTATTTAGAATTATTAGAATATATAAAATAAACACAATACTACACACCAAACTTACACTATGTGGCCAAACCTATATTTTGATGTAAATTCATACTTTTACATAATTTGTTATTTTGGAAAGATAGCTTATAGGACTGATTAGAGCGGAAGGTATACCCTATGGGGAGCAGAGATGAGGAAAATCAAATGGGGCACTTGTCAATTGCTAAGAGTTATGAATGGTGGTTAGAAAAGGAAGATCTTAGAGGTTTTTAAATAGTGGGAGAGGGTGGCACCTTTTGGAAGTGATTTCTGGATGAGGAGGGGAGGAGACGATTGGTAGAGAGAATGATAACCTTGGTTTTGGACATACTGGCTTCTGATTCACTACTGCAATGAAATAAGGTAATAATAATAATAACAACAATAATAGCAGTAAATATTTTTATTACGAGCTTTGAATGTGCTAGGCACTGAGCTAAGAGATTTACAAAATTACCTGAATCCTCAGTGTACTCCTATAATTAAAGAGTGGGCTTTGTCTTATATTTTTCCTTTTATAAATTTATTTTATTTTATTTTGGCTGCATTGGGTCTTTGTTGCTGCACGCGGGCTTTCTCTAGTTGCGGCCAGCAGGGGCTACTCTTTGTTGTGGCGCACCGGCTTCTCATTGCGGTGGCTTCTCCTGCTGCGGAGCACAGGCCCTAGGTACGCAGGCTTCAGTAGTTGTGGCACACGGGCTTAGTTGCTCTGTGGCATGTGGGATCTGCCCGGACCAGGGCTCGAACCTGTGTCCCCCGCATTGGCAGGCAGATTCCCAACCACTGTGCCACCAGGGAAGCCCCTGTATTTTTCCTTTTAAATAAAGTGTAGTGGTTTTATTTTTTTTAAAAAAAGCAATACAATATATCATTAAATATTCAATCTTTATAAGAAACTATTGAGTGAAATACACATCTCCCTCTTGTCTCTCTTAGACCCCCCAACAGCCCTCTTTGGAAATAACCACTATTCTTGTTTCTTGGATGTCCTTTTAGTGATACTGTGTGCATATTTAGGAAAATACGTACATATAAGTTTGTGCATATATTCCTCTTTATTTATACAAATGGAAGCGTATTATACATGGTTTAAGTGCCCTTTTTCCACCTTACTATATATGTTGGATATAGTTCCATGTTGGCAGCATATGGACTCATTTTCCTCTTTTCTATGTCTATGTTGTATTCCTTTGCACAGCTCTGGCATTATTTATTTAACCAAACTACTATTGGTGAATATTCCAGTTGTTTCTAGGTTTGCTTCTTCAAAACATGTTTTCAGTGAATATCATTGAACTTATCTCTTGGTGCACATGTACATGCTCATGTTCATCTGTAGAAAAAAAATTCTTGTAAGTGGATTATATTGAAATGTGCATTTCAAATTTTGGTAGATACTTCCAACTTGCCTTCCAAAAAGTTTGTGGCGAAAATCTCTCTCATCACTGGGATCCACACAATCTGACTATACCTATCTCTCCCTGATCTTGCTACTCTCATCTGTTATCATTTTCCCTTATCCATAGCTTCTGATTACAGTCTTTCTCTTCATGCCAATTCCTGTCATTATTCTTGATGACTTCAACATCTACTTGGATGAAGCTGTCCAACATGGTGATATCTCAGTCTCATGAGCTTCTTATCTCCACTTGACCATAGCCATCCATCAACTCCTTCTCATGGTTTAAACAATATTTTTATGCTGATGATTTCCATGGTGGTGCCTAAGGATTTGTCATCATCAGAAATGGCAGTGTTTCCGGCATCTTGAATCAATTCCATTCTTTAGGCAGAAGATTGTATCTGTCCATCTTCCTTGCTCAACCACTTCTATAGCAAAAAATGACTTTACCTCTTTGAAATGTTTAATCCATTGCTTCCACCTCTTCTTCATGATTCCTGGGTCCTCTCATGTCTTTCCTTGATACAGGTTAAATTCCATGGCCCATTTTTATAATCACTTTCTTAAAAATATTTCCCAATGCCTGTGGCCTTTTCTTCCACGTTGTCTACCTTAACCTTGAATGAGCCCAACTATCCAGCTTCTCCACATTGTTCACAGGGGGCTTAGCATTACCAGAGAAAGAAACCAGGTAAACTTCATTTTACACTTAGGATCACAGAATTTCATTTAGAAATTCAACATTACTCAGCAATCATCTAATGTTTTACTAGTAACCTTGTATGCTTTCTTTTTCTACTCAAACTTTCAGCCAAACCTCTTCATGCTGTCACTCCCACCCTTAATTTGTAACCTTACTTCATACGTCAGTGAGAAAAATAGAAATCTCCAGAAGAGAACTGCCTTGTCATCCAACCCCCAGATCCGCCCCATGTCAGCACCCAAATGCTCCTCTTTCCTGTTGCAACAAGTGCCTCTTAGCTGATTAAAGGCCAGTCCTTCTCTGTGCTCTGCATTCCATGTCCTCTTTGCTTTCCTGGGACCTCACTCTTTATTCTGCTTCATCAATTTCACCCTCTCTCCAGAATTCCTTCCTTCAGTGTTTCCTTATCTTTCTCTAATTCCTTCCTTATCTTTCACCCTACAAAAATTCTTTTCTTTGTCCACATCCTCTAGCAGCTCTTGCTCCTATCCGTATGTCTGTTCAAGGCCGTTCCTCGGAATTTTCTCTTTAGGCTGCTTCCAACTCTTATATCTACTCTGTAACCTATCCCAGTGCCATTTCCAGCCTACCACTCTGCTCTGACTTAACGTGTTGCCAGATCCAGGGGACAGCTCCCTGTCATCACTTTACTGATCTCTCAGCAGCATTTGACCTGGGCTAATCATCACTCCTCTTCTTGGGACAATTTCATCTCTGTTCTTCTATGATTACGTATTTTCCTCTTTCCCTCCCCAACTCTTTGGTCACTCTTTCTTAATCATCTTTGCAGGCTCCTCTTCTCACTAAACTCAAAATTTTGATGTTTTCCAGCTTCAGTCCTGAACTCTCTTTTTTTAGTTTCTTTTTTTCCCCTATAAATTCGCATTAGGTGGCATCAGTTTAATATCATCAGCTCAGATCTTTCTGAGCTCCGAGTGTGTATATAATCATCCAGTTCCTATTTCGAAATACTGTGTCCTAAGCTGAACTCCTGACTTTCTACCCTAAACATGCCCCTGGCCGTCTTTACTATCTTACTCTATTAGACTGGTACCCATCCAGTTCTACTGCTGGAAGCATGGGAGTCATTCTCGTCTTCATCAACCAAGTCTCCATCCAGCAATTTCTATCCAGTTTACCCAGGAAATGTATCTTCAGTCCATCTACTTGTCCCCATGTTCAAGATGCCATTGTTTCTTCTGTGGACTAGTGAAATAGCCTCTTTTCTGCTCTCTACCTTTCCCTTTTCTCCCCATCCCATGTAGTCTACATCCAGCAGTCAGAGCGATCTTTGTCAAAAGTAGAGATCAAATCCTATGAGCACCAGCTATGTGTTAAGTGATGTATGTGGATCATCTCATTTATTCTTCAAATGATCTTACGAGGTGGGTACTACTCTTGCCCTTAGCGAGGTTAAACAATTTGATCAAGGTCACGCAGATAGCAGGCGAGGCAAGTGAGATATGAACCCAGGCTGCTTGATTCTAAAGCCCAGTCTGAACCACCAGGCAATGCTGTTTCGCAGAAATGTACCATTTTTCTCCTAACAGCGACTTGAACTCTTGTAGCTTAATACTTCATCTGTAGTGCCTCTGGGGACCTTGAAAATTACAGCTGAATTCTTTACAGTGGCGATCACTTGTTTTTCTGGCTCTCAGCGTCAGAAGGAGTCATGTTATAGGCAGTTGAATTAGGACAAGCTTATTGGCACTTCATTCTGAGTTAGAGAGCTCCATTCTAGTGAGCTCACCATTTTGGGAGTCTGTTGTGGACCCAGCAAGGGAAGAAAACTTTCTGAAAGTACAGAGGAATTGGACAGCACCAAGGTGATGCTATAGCAATAACATATTTACATACTCTTTCTCTGCAACTGCCCAGTAGCCACTGGTCTCTTATCAGTTCATCATAGTAATCAAAGATGCAGAGATAGACTGTTACCTTTAGATGACAATTTCTCCATGAAGCTTTTGCATAAAAACAGGCACCTTTAGTTCTTTCCCTCCAATCCATCCTCCCCATGCTGCCAAATTTATCTTTCTAAAAATATAGCCCAGATTCAGCAAGTTCAGTAAGTAGGAACCTCTGCAGCTTTCTCCTGCCTTTTGAACAAAGACCAGACTCTTATTTTGGCTTTCAAAACTCTCTAGGATGTGGTTCCAGTGCTATTTTTTCCCCCCAGACTTATCTCTGCCTGTATCCTTAATATATACTATGCTCTCATAAATGAAAACAAATTGCTTTTCCCTACACAAACGCGTATTTTTCTCACTCCATTTCCTTGTTCTCTTAGGTTCTTCAACCTATAATGCTTTGTACTCCCCAATGTCTGCATTTAAAATCCTTATTTAAGGTGTGAAAGCATATGACATAGTGTTAGGTAGATATTAGATGATGTTACTGTTTGCTACTCTTACAGCATGACTTTTAGTAGACAGCTCAGAAAAGTGGAAAGCAAGGCTTTCTAAAGGGATGGCGAGTTTAGGGGTCCTTGGTACTGCTGGGCTGGTGGTAATGCGGAGAGCAGGGGCTGGGCCATTTGGGATAGCTAGAGCCTCAGGGCTGGAGAATGTATATTCAGGTGGAGGTCACTGAATTCCCAGACTGGCCAGCTACAGTGGGCATCTGGCCAGCTCCCAGGTGAAGTAGAGAGGAGGGAACAAGATTGTAGATGAGAATTAAGTCAGTACGTTTTTTACTGGGCCATTGGGAAGGTTAAAAATATCAGAGATGAAGAACTGGTTAGGAGTGTGGTGGACCGCACAGCAGATTGCTTGGAGGGTGTTTTCTTGTGAGACAACACATGGCCTGAGGTCAGAAGCTATAGGAGGGATTTTGCCCAGGGAGAGGATCACTCTCCCCAAACTGGCCTACTAAGTTTCCTTTTATGAGAGCCTTCTGGAAGAAAAAGGGGTTTGGAGAAAACAATAACATGCTTCGGGTCACACTGCTAGTTGAATCTCTTATGGTATCAGTGTCACCCTGGCATATACTGCTTCTCAGAACACCTCTTGTTGGCTATTATATTATGAGTTGTGATAAGGTTCAGGGCAGAATCACAGGCAGAGTGGAAGGCCCATTTGTAACGACCTCTAATTTAGACTGTAGACATTTCCTTGCAAGGTTATGCCTGGGGTGACAGAGACATTCTGACAGCATTGAAATTATGCATCTATCATACAGTTTTAAACTTGGGCCTTATTACCAGTCCTCACTGCTATATAGTCTACGTAAATTAACGTGCATTAATTTTTTTAATCACTGCCAATGACTCAGTGAAAATGCACTGTTATGTTACAAGTCTTATTTTGTGTTAGGTAAACATTACAGTTTTTATAATCCTATTTTGGAATTTCATTTTTTAAAAATATACAAAGAGCCTCAAAAAAATAGAAATGACTTGGCAGGAACATTGCTTATGATAGTGAAGCTTGCACTTTGCACAACTCCAGGGAGTGCTGTTCTCAACTTAGGTACTATAGATTCATATTGTTATTGCGATTTTCAGGTAGGTGGCATTGAAGTGTCTTGAGGAAGGGGCGCCTTTGTCTCCCTTTCTCATACAAGGTTGCGGTTGCATCTAACAACGGGGCTACATCCTGAGCTTCTCTGAAGCTCTGAGGTCCTGGGTATATGAATGTTAAAGGTAGAGTCAAAGGTAATTACTTATCTGTCACCTCAGTTTCTTAGTCCTCCTGGATGTTACATTGATGGAAATAGACCAATATGCCCTTCAACCAACAAATTTTTCAGCAATGATTAGAATAGTAGCAATTGCTTATGATTGTTCAGAGGATAGAACAAGATAAAGAATACATGCAAAATGTGGCATTTGGCTAAATAGATTTTACTTATTGTATTGATTTGATTTATTGGTTAATGAAATTTGTTCTGAGCTGAAAGTCTGGCTTTCCATATTAGCATCGAGGATGTCTCAGGCCCAGGATGGAATGGTAGCTTGCTGGGCCAACTCTGCTGGGGTATCAAGTAGGTACAGGCACCATGATTATTTCCAGATAGGTGCCATTTGTTAGCCAGTGGTTTGTAAGTACAAGGGACTGCCCATCATCTTGTTTTGTTTGGTTCCCTTTGTCCTGATGGCACAAGCACAGTGCATCTGTGTCACATGGCTCTAATCCTTCTCACAGTACTAGAGTTGAGAGGACTTAATGGCAGTATATGCATAGACCCAGACAGGTTAACAACACACCATCTAGGATAGTTTTCTCAACATGGTAATGGTTTAAGAGCGCATTCTCCTAGCTTGTGCGCTTTATTAGCTGTGTGACCTTGGACTAGAACTTGATGATGGGGTGCTTCAGTCTCCTCACCTGTATAATGGGTATGACAAGTAATTACCTCTTACGGTGTGGGGATTAAAGGAGATCATTCATATAATATGCTTATAACAGTGTTTAGCACATCAAATTAAATAAGTGTTAAATATTCTCACACGTGAATATACATTCAGTTATTTATTAAAATACTGAGTGCCTATCATATGTTAGATATTATCCAAAGTATTGGGGTGCCATGGTGAGTAAGACAGACAAGCTCTCTACACTCATAGGAACCACATACTATTGGAGGAGACGGATAACAAACAAAAGAATAAATAAATGAGCCCTGTATTTCAGGATGATAGAAAGGGTGGCAAGTGACTGGAGAAAGTGCTAGTTTATCCAGGTCTTCAGAGGGGCCATGTCTGAGGAGGTGACCTTAGAGTTAAGACCTGAAGGATGAGAAGGGACCAGTTTTGGGCAAAGATTATTCTAGATAGATTATTCTATTCAGAAAGAACAAGAAATGTCCCAGTGCAGTAATGAGCTTGATAGGTTCAAAGAACAGATAGAAATTTGGTGTTGTTCTAATAGAATTGGAGGGCAGGAGGGTGGTAGGAAAGACAGATGAGAGTCAGGTCCTATATGGATCATAGGAAAGCAAATAGACTTTATTCTAAATGTAAGGAGAAAACAAAGGAAAGTTTTAAGCAAGAGAGGGATATGATCTGATTTATGTTGCTTTAAAAATAGCTCAGGCTGCTTTGGCAGAAATGGACTTTCAAGGACAAAACTTGACATGGGAACATCAGGAAGCTGTTGTATTTGTGTTTTCAAACCCATGAGCTCCTGAAGGGCAGCTGTTTCATCTTTCTGTCTTCTGTGTTTCAAATGCAGTAGTCACTTAGTAAATGCTCTTGGAAGGAGGAATAAATGGAATGAACCAGGAACCTCTAAGTTCCATGTATGGGAAGCATATTCCCTATGGGCATGTAGGCAGGGGCCGTGTCTTACCCTAGCACCCGACCAAACCCAGTTGTTTTGTTCTCAGTAGTGTAAGTTGAATGACTATTCCCAAAGTCAAAAACATAGCAGAAGACTGAGAAAGAAGGAAAAGAGTGCTCTTTTTCAGCCTCTAGATTTTCAGGCAATAAACTTGGTGATGTCAAAGTTTTGCTTTCTGTTTGGGTCCATGGTCTATTTAACAGTAAGATTTAGCTTCTGCAGTTCACTAAAAGCACTAGTGTTTTCATTTAACTAAGTGTGATCTTAAAGTATGGAGTAGATGGAATTAAAAGACTTCTCAAGTGATCATTGCTGCAGCTAATAAATGAAATTTGAGGTGAGTCTGAGTCCACCCACTGTGGACACCCACCACTCACTGACTTCTGTTATTTGGATAAACTTAAACTAAGAGCGTGATGTTCCCAACTGCATCTGGCAAATTCTGACTGCATCATTGTCAATCCTGGATGCTCCCACTCACTTTCATAATAACCCATTCATCCTTTATCAGCCTTTACCCTAAAATAGGTTATAAATCCAGATCAAACTCAGCATGACTTTCAGATAAAAAACACCAGTTTTAAAGGTAGATTGAAAAAATCTTGAACAGGAGAGAAAAAGAAATGAGTAACCAGTGGACTATTGAGTCTTAATGGAATAGTTTTTAACTGAAGATAAAGCTTGGCTTTGACATTGGAGGCAGCAGAATGAAAATGTTAGTTTTATATCACAGCCAGGAGCAAAACAATTTAGATCAAATTTTCACTAAGCTTCAAGTAAGGGTGAGAAAATGTTGTGTTCATATCCTGGAATTAAAAAACAAAAAAGCTTTCTGTTTGAGTTACCTTAGGTTATGTCTAAGGAATTTAGTGCTTGTGTGATCTGGAAAGACAAAAAAAAGAATGAAAATAGTTCTCTAGTTACTAGTGTTATAAATTATAGCAGATCACCCAAATTCATTGAAAGAGGTGTCTATTCTCTATTTTTTCATTATCATACTGACAAGTGTTACCGTTGTGTATGAGTGAGAAATGATTCTTTGAAGACCAATAAGAACTCCCTGTCTTGCCCTAATATTATATGAGTGTTGCAAACTTGATGTCCTGTGAAAGTGTTTGGATGTGAAAGTACTTTAAATACCAGGGTTTGCTGAAACACAGCAGGAGGGAAGGAGAACAAAAGATGCTGACTCCATGTACTTGTTCCCTGCTTTCCTTTAGGTCAAGAGTCAGCTAATTATGGTCCTTGTGCCAAATCTGTCCCACTGCTTGGTTTTTGTAGATAAAGTTTTATTGGAACACAGCCATACTTGTTTGTTTATGAATTGTGTATACAGTAGCTGTTTTCATGCTAAAGTGCCAGAGTTGGGCAGTTGTGATAGAGACGTGACCCACAAAAGTCTATTTACTATCTGCCCATTTATGGGAAAAGTTTGTCAACCTCTGCCTCAGAGTCAGGTTTTACAATTTGCTGTATTTAGATCCAAAAACAAATTGGTACTCCTTGGTATTTACCCAGAGGAGTTGAAAGTGTATATCCGTGCAAAAACCTGCACACAGATGCTTATATAAGCTTGATTCATAATTGCTAAAATTTCAGGGCAACCAAGATGCCCTTCAGTAGGTGAATGGATACACAAACTGAAGTATATCCAGATGATGGAATATTATTCAGCACTATAAAGAAATGAGCTATCAAGACATGAAAAGACATGGAGGGACCTTAAATGCATATTACTAAGTGAAAGCCAATCTGAGAAGGCTGCATACTATATGGTTCCAACTATGTGATGTTTTGGAAAAGGCAAAACTATGGAGAAAGTAAAAAAAGAAAAAAAAATCAGTTTTTACCAGAGGTTGGAAGGGAATGAATAGGTGGGGCACAGAGGATTTTTGGGTCAGTGAAAATACTTTGTCTGATACCATAATGATGGATACATGTTGTTATGCATTTGTCCAAGTCCATAGAATGATTAACACCAACAGTAAACTGTAATATAAACTATGGATTTGGGGTGATTATATGTCAGTGTAGGCACATCAATTGTAAAACAAGTACCACTCTGACGGGGGATATTGGTGATGGGGAAGGCTCTGCTGTGTGGAGGAGGAGGATATGGGAAATCTCTGTACCTTCCCTTCAATTTTGCTGTGAATCCAAACAGTCCCTATAAAAAGTCTTAATTAAAAAAATTTAAAAAGCAAACTGTCAGTCAGTCTTCTGGGCTGACAGCTTGTTTTCTGTGACTCCTAGGGAGTAAGTGATTTTGTGTGTGTGTGTGTGTGTGTGTGAGTGTGTGTGTTGCTGAATAATTTTTGTAGCTCCAATAAAGCCTACTGTTCTAGATTTTATACACCTGGCTGTAGGAGTTTATAGATGACCAGGGCAAGCCCCAAGGGACATGACTCAGAGTGTGTGATTCAAAGGAGGCATAGCAGCGGTCTGGGAAAAACGATAATCTTGATGGAAGTAGACTAATTTTAACAAAGTCCTTCTGTATGTCTGAATCTGTATTGTACGTTTTTGTCTCATTAATTGTCACCATTACCCTACGAGGTGGAAGAGTTAGGGTTTCACATAAGGAAACTAAGATTCAGAGAAGTTATTTGCTTAAAGCAACAAATCTAGTGAGCAAGCCCAGACTCAAACCAGAATTTGAGCTCAAAGCCCATATATGTCCGTTCTACCACCTAGTTGCTTTCCCCTGGGTAAGCTGTGTACATAAGCCAGACAAAGTCAACAGATTTGTACTGATGGCAGCAGGTCATTTTCCTCAACTTCACACTATCTTATGTTGCATGTACAGGTCAAGGAAATACAATTTTTTTTCCAGCTGCAAAGTAAGAGAGTATTAATTTCTTACCACAGGCTGCAATTCATAATTCACATCTAATTTTTTAAAAGTATATCTTCAAAATGGTTAGAGGTCAGTGTTCACACTTCTTGGAAGATTTGCAACATTTTTTAAGGTAGAGAGAGAGAGACATCCTCCCTTCAGCATTCTCATCAGCATTTAATTTTTCAAGAAGGTACAAAGTCCTTCAAAATGCCAGAGCTAAAGGTTTTTGGGGGCACGGGGAATTTGAGATCAATTATATGGGTAGCCTGCTCTGATTTATCACTTGAAAATAGCATCTATCTGAATTTAAAGAGAGGCTAGTCAATATCACAGCACAGAGATAGGACACAGCCAGTGTAAGAGTATTAGAGATAAAAAAGAGAAGTGAAGAGCCCGCCCCCCAGCCCAGATGGTTGGGGGATGGGAATTAGACAAAAATACTCAGAGTGGCAGCTATTTTAATGTAATTGTTCAGAATAAAGCAGTGGTAAGGCAAGAATTACTCATTTTCAAGTACAGTGATCTGGTGTTCATCCTAGACCAGTAGCAGAATCAGGTCTAATGGATGACAAAAGTGAAATATGTATTAAACATATGGAAATTGGTTTAATTATATTAATATGTCTCACTTTTCATTCTCATCTTCAAGGTAGGTGAAAGGCGTGTATAAAAATAACCTAAGTGTGGTAATCCCTTGAAATTCTTCTAAAATTTTGAATAGTATTAAATAAAATTATCACTGGGATCAGAATGAAAAATTATTGTGGATGAATCTCTTCCCACCTTTGGACCAAGTCATCTGTCTTTTAATGGCTTCTTTTCGTGGACAGAGGAGTGGGCTATAAATAATGCATCAAGCCCCTCATTTAGGATACATATTGATATGGCTAACTATATACATTCTGATGTATATCTGATGTAACTATATACAGTCCGCAAAGAAGAGAAATGGCCCAAGAATGGGTGTTAAATGGCCCAGAAACATTTGCTCGCAGCTGGGTCTATAAAGGTGAGTTTATCTTCCCAGGATTCAACAGCATCATTAGTCATGTGTGATGGTGTGGGTGTTTGCCACGAAATTATGGTCAACACCCCTCTCTTAGGAGGGTAAGCAAAATACAGCCACGATGTGGATCATAAATAATGGAAAAAGGCTTTGGGGTTCTCCCTATTTGCTTGTTCAGTGTTTCTCCAGGTTTAACACAGATATTTTGGTTGATGGTGTGGTGGCATATTTCTGATAAGCAGCAGTGAACCTTGGGGTCAGGGTGTCTGAGATTTAGGCTTGGCTTTGTCTCTTTCAGCCCTGTGACCTTGGGCTCATGGAGAGGCCTGGTATTTTGAGTAGGACAAATTAGGGAGGAGATCAGTGCCATAAGTGCAGAGAGGTCTGCTTAAACTTTGGCTTTCTTGGTCTGATTACCTGCAAAAGAAATGGATTTATTTTTAGATGGACCTTAACGAATATCTTTATGAGTGTGTCTGATGGAGAATCATTTTTGTTAGATGGGATTTGGATGTGAGGCAAAGCCTCCAGCTCCTTGGGAGACAAATGACAGAGATTCACTCAGATAGAGGATGTATTGGCTCTGGTAGGAAGGACCTGTTATAATATGCTCACTCCTAAGTCATTGTCTTATGATCAGGCACAATCTCTTTATGAGCATCATAATTTGAAAAAGTTGGAGCTTCAAAATAAAATAGATAGGTTTCAACCCTGGCTCTGCCACTTGTGAGTCACATGATCTTAGAAAACTTAACTAACTTTTCAAAACCTTAAGTTCCTTCTCTATAGGGTGGAAAATTAATGCCTTGAAGAATCAGGTAGGTTAAAGCTAATGAATGCACATTTCCCAGCACATAATAGGTGTTCAGTAAACTGTAGCTGTTTTTATATGACACATAGGTATTTTACCTCAGCCAGTGTCAGGTAGTTCATTTGTGGCTGAATATCCTCTCACCAAGACATACCCTCTTCTCTAAAGACCTCTTCTGGAGCTTGGAAATATATTATGTTACTCAATAGGTTTTAGCCCAGTATTTAAAAAGCTTAGCTAAAGACCTCAGAACATTTTCTTAACATTATAAAACATACCTAGAGGAATTTCTAGCTAGTTGAAAACTGACCTTCATTTAACTCTGGTTTAAATAACCCAGGTATGTGAGAAAGGGGACTTAGTAAGTAAATGAGGTTATTTCTGAAGCTGATAGCAAATGCACAGGAGCATGGATAGGAGTGGGTGATAATCTATGTTCAAATTTTAGAGGACATTTTTAAAATCAAGGTGTAATTGACATATTGTATTTCAGGTGTACAACATAATGATTTGTTATTTGTATACACTGTGAAATTATCACTACAATAAGTCTAGTTAGCATGCATCACCATGCAAAGTGACAAGATTTTTTTTCTTCTGATGAGAACTAAGATTTATTATTTTTATTTTTATTTTTTTGCGGTATGCGGGCCTCTCACTGCTGTGGCCTCTCCCGTTGCGGAGCATAGGCTCCGGACGTGCAGGCTCAGCGACCATGGCTTACGGGCCTAGCCGCTCCGCAGCATGTGGGATCTTCCTGGACCGGGGCACGAACCCATGTCCCTTGCATCGGCAGGCAGACTCTCAACCACTGCGCCACGAGGGAAGCCCAGATTTATTTTTTTAATCAACTTTCAAATATTCAGTGCAATATTATTAACTATGGTCACCAGGCTGTAAATGACATCCCAGAGACTTAAATTTATTTTATAACTGCAAGTTTGTGTCTCTTGACCCCCTTCACCCATTTTGCCCACCCACCCCAACTCTCCTCCTCCCTGGCAATCACCAACCTGTTCTCCATATCTATGAGTTTTGTCTTCTTTGTTCGTTTGTTTTGTTTTTTAGATTCCATATATAAGTGAAATAATATGGTATTTGCTTTTGTCTGACTTATCTTACTTCATAATACAATTGACCCTTGAACAAGATAGACTTGAACTGCGTGAGTCCACTTATACTGGATATATTTCAATAATTAATACTACAGAACTACACAGTTGAATCCACAGATGCAGAGGAACCATGGAAATGGAAGACCAACTATAAGTTATATACAGATTAACCTCTGTTTGTTCAAGGCCGACTGTGCTCTCAAGGCCCATTCTTGTTGTAAATGGCAAGATTTTATTCTTTTTATGGCCAAGTAACATGCCACTGTGTATATGTATGTATGTATATGTGATATATATACACATATCCCCCACGTCTTCTTTATCCATTCATCCACTGATGGATATTCAGGTTGTTTCCATATCTTGGCTCTTGTAAATAGTGCTGCAATGAACATAGGGGTACAGATACCTTTTTGAGATAGTGTTTTCATTTTCTTCCGATATGTACCCAGAAGTAGAATTGCTGGATCATGTGGTCATTCTATTTTTAATATTTTGAGGAACCTCCGTGCTGTTTACTAATACTGCACCAATTCACAATCACATCCAGTGCACAAGGGTTCCCTTTTCTCCACATCCTTGCCAACACTTAGCATTTCTTGTCTTTTGGACAGTAACCATTCTGACAGGTGTGAGGTGATATCTCATTGTGGTTTTGATTTGCATTTTCCTGATAATTAGTGATGTTGAGCATCTTCCATTGTGCCTGTTGGCCATCTGTATGTCTTCTATGGAAAAATGTCTATTCAGATCTTATGCCTATTTTTTAAATTGGATTGTTTGTTTCTTTGTTATTGAGTTGTACCAGTTCTTTATATGTTATGGTATTAACCCCTTATAGCATATATGATTTGCAAATATTTTCCCCCATTTGGTAGGTTGGTTTTTCATGTTGTTGGTTTCCTTTGCTGTGCAGAAGCACAGTTTGATGTAGTTTTGCTTTTGCTTTTGGAGTCAGATTAAAAAAAAAAATTGCCAAGATTGATGTCAAGGAGCTTACTGCCTGTGCTTTCTTCTAGGAATTTTATGGTTTCAGGTCTTACATTCAAGTCTTTAGTCCAGTTCGAGTTAATTTTTGCATATGGTGTAAGACAGTAGTCTAGTTTCATTATTTTGAATGTGGCTGTCCTGTTTCCCAACACCATTTATTGATGAGGCTGTCCTTTTCCCATTGTATAATCTTGCCTCCTTTATCCACAATTAGTTAATAATATATGTGTGGGTTTATTTCTGGATTCATTTTTCTGTTCTATTGATCTGTATGTCTGATTTTATGTCAATAACACACTCCCCCCCCACTCTCTCTTGATTACTGTAGCTTTGTAATATAGTTTCAAATCAGGGAGCATGATGCCTCCAGCTTTATTCTTCTTTCTCCAGGTTGCTTTGAGTATTTGGAAATTTCTGAGGTTCCATACAAATTTTAGGATTATTTGTTCTATTTCTGTGGAAAATGCCATTGGAATTTTGATAGGTATTGCATTGAATCTGTAGACTGCTTTGGGTAATATGGATAGTTTAATAATATTAATTAGTATTAATTAATATAAATCAATACATTAATATTAATAAATTAAGTAATATAAATTAATCCATGAGCATAGAATGTTTTTTCATTTATTTGTGTTGTCTTCAATTTCTTTTATCAGTGTCTTATAGTTTTCATTGTTCAGGTCTTTCACCTCCTTGGTTAAATTTATTCATAAGTATTTTATTATTTTTTTATGCAATTGTAAATGGGATTGTTTTCTTAATTTCTCTTTCTGATGGTTCTTTCTTAGTGTATAGAAACAACTTATTTTTATGTATTATTTTGTACCTCACAACTTTATTGAACTCATTAATGAGCTCTAAAGTCTTTTGGTGGAGTCTTCAGGGTTTTCTCTTTATATAAAATCATTTTGTTCACAAATAGTGAGTTTTACTTCTTCCTTTCCAATTTGGATGCTTTTTATTTCTTTTTCTTTCCTAATTGCTCTGACTAGGACATCCAATACTATGTTGAATAAAAGTGGTGAGAGTGGGCATCCTTGTTTTTTTTTCTGATCTTAAAGGTAAAGCTTTGGGCCTCCCTGGTGGCGCAGTGGTTGAGAGTCCGCCTGCCGATGCAGGGGATGCGGGTTCGTGCCCCGGTCTGGAAGGATCCCATGTGCCGCGGAGCGGCTGGGCCCGTGAGCCATGGCCGCTGGGCCTGCGCGTCCAGAGCCTGTGCTCCGCAACAGGAGAGGCCACAACAGTGAGAGGCCCGCATACTGCAAAAAGGAAAAAAAAAAAAAAAAAAAAAAAAAAAGGTAAAGCTTTTAGCTTTTCACTGTTGAGTATGATGTGGGCTTGTCACATATGTACTTTGTTATGTTGAGTTACATATCCTCTATACCAGTGGTCCCCAACCTTTTGGCACTGGTTTCGTGGAAGACAATTTTTCCACGGAGTGGGGAGGGGGATGGTTCAGGCGGTAATGTGAGTGATGGGGAGTGATGGGGAGCAGCAGATGAAACTTCGCTGGCTTGCCCGCAGCTCACCTCCTGCTGTGCAGCCCGGTTCCTAACAGGCTGAGGACTGGTTCTGGGGGCTGGGGACCCCTGCTCTATACCCACTTTGTTGAAAGTTTTTCTCATAAATGGATGTTGGATTTTGTCAAATGCTTTTTCTGCTCTGTTGAGATGATCATATGATTTTTATCCTTCATTTTGTTAATGTGACATATCATGTTGATTTTGTAGATGTTGATCCATTCTTGCCTCCCTGGGAATAATCCCACTTGATCATGATGTATGACTCTTTTAGTGTCTTGTTGAATTCAGTCTACTATCATTTCGTTGAGGATTTTTTCATTCATGTTCATCGGGGTTATTCTGTAATTTTCTTTTTAGGTGGTGTCTTTGTCTGGTTTTGTTATTACTGTGATGACAGCTTCATAGAATGACTTGAGAAGTGTTTCTTCCTCTCTAATCTTTTGGAAGAGTTTGAGAAAGATTAGTGTAAGTTGTTCTTTGTATGTTTAGTAGAATTCCCCAGTGAAGCCATCCAGTCCTGGACTTTTGTTTGCAGGGAGGTTTTGTTTTTATTTTATTTTTTTTATAACAGATTCTATTTCACTTCTAGTGATCAGTCTGTTCAAATTATCTGTTTCTTCTTGAATCAGTTTTGGTGGGCTCAATGCTTCTAGAGATTTGTCCATGTCTTCAAGGTTGCCCAATTCGTTGGCATGTAATTGTTCATAGTATTCTCTTATGGCCCCTGCTAACGTTGGACCTGCTCCAGCCATGGGAAAGCCAGTAATCCACTTGGATGTCTGACAGAAACTGCACTTACAAAGCCAGCAGCCACATAAATCCAAAGCCACCAGCCATGTAAATCCTCCAAAGTCACACAGCTGCGGGACTTGGCTCAGATTTCAGCCCTGCCTTCGCGTGTGGGTAATCCACTGGTGCTTGTGGCTCCCAGAGCTCCTAGAGGTGGCCCTGCCCCTCCTTTTACTTGTGCATTAACAATAGGGCTTCTATGGTGGAACCTGGCTCTGTTCTGCCCACACACCCAGTTGTGGCCGGACCACACTCCTGTCCCTTTGCGCTGTCTCTGCTCAGCCAACCCCAGTCCTCTCCCTGGGTCTGTCAGCTGAAGCCCTACCTTCAGTGCCTGGCTCCCACATGCAGCAGTGTACACATGTCCCGGGCTGGGGAGTGCAGGGAGGTGGCCAGGAGTGTCTATGCTGGTCTCTCTCTGCCCTGTCTGCTGTAAGCCAGCTGCTGCACTCTCCTCTGAGCCTCTGAAGTTCCCTGTCTGTTCTGCCTGATCTCTCAGCTGGTGAAGGGGATTCCCAGGGTGAGGGACCCTTTCCTCTTTCATAGCTCCATTCCAAGTGTACAGGTCCTGTACCGATAGCTTTTTAAATTTCTTTTGTCCTACCTAGTTACATGGCGAACTTTCTTGTAGCTTTCATCGTGTGAGATCTTCTGCCAGTGCTCTGTAGGTATCCTGTGAGAATTCTTCCACATATAGATGTATATTGATGCATTTGTGGGAGGAGGTGAGCTCTGTGTCCTTCTATTCCGCCATCTTCATCTCCGCCCAGGCTTGATGACTTCATACTAGCTTTTTAAGTGATTAATCCACTATGCTTACTATATATTTATCTTTACCTGTGAGATTTTTACTCTCATGTGTTTTCTTGTTACTGATTAGTGCTCTTTTCAGCTTAAAGAAATCTCTTTAACATTTCTTATAAGGCTGGTTCAGTGGTGATGAACTCCTTTAACTTTTTAGATGCTCAGTAAAAATTTATTCAATGAAAAAATATTATTCTGTTCAAAGTTTATACAAATCAATGTAAAATTTTAATCAAAATTTCAACAAACAAATCATAGAAATGAGAATTTTAGAAGTTTTGGATTTCTAAAGAGAGAAAGATGAGTTGATGTGTTGGAAAAGCAAAGACCATTTTATTTATTGTGATCTATATTAAAGGCAATGATTTCATCAGACAAAAAGTGTGCATATATTTTTCCTTTTAAATGTATCTTTTATACATTAGAGGTGTGGCTATGTATCATGTAGCATGCTATTACTCTTTATTTCAAAGTAATTTAAGGTGAGACAGAAAGTGGATTCTGGTAAGATACACTTAGGAGTGTTTTGCTCAAATGTTTTATTATAGTCACAATTATTTGAAAAGCCATTTAATATATTACAGACATTTCACTGTAAAAATGATCCTTGTAAAAGTTATATGGAATATTTTATAATGTGGTATATATTATAAATAAACACTAAAAACTGTATTATTGAGAAAAATACAAATAAGCCCTACAGCATTTTTTTAAAAAACCGAACTTGAGTTTAAAATTTTAACTGTTGTTTCTATAACCATTGAAGAATACATTTAATAAAAAGATACAGTATTATTCTAATAATTGTCTTGCTAAAAATGTCTTTTTTATGTATTATGAGTCTTAAAATTTCTAGTGACATTTCACTGACTCCATACATTTAACCTAAAACTACAAATACTAACTCTGAATCACAGCACATGGGAAGAGAATTTGATTTATTCAACTCTTAAGGAGAAAATAGAAGTGCTGTTTCATTCCTTTTGTTTTCACTTTTGGAATTTTATTATTTTTTATGCAGCAGGTTCTTATTAGTCATCAGTTTTATACACATCAGTGTATATATGTCAATCCCAATTGCGCAATTCAGCACACCACCATCCCCACCCGCCGGCGGCTTTCCTCCCTTGGTGTTCATACGTTTGTTCTCTACATCTGTGTCTCAACTTCTGCCCTGTAAACTGGTTCATCTGTACCATTTTTCTAGGTTCCCCATACATGTGTTAATATATGATATTTGTTTTCCTCTTTCTGACTTACTTCACTCTGTATGACAGTCTCTAGATCCATCCACGTCTCACCAAATGACTCAATTTCATTTCTTTTTATGGCTGAGTAATATTCCATTGTATATATGTACCACATCTTCTTTATCCATTCGTCTGTCGATGGACACTTAGGTTGCTTCCATGACCTGGCTATTGTAAATAGTGCTGCAATGAACATTGGGGTGCATGTGTCTTTTTGAATTATGGTTTCCTCTGGGTATATGCCCAGTAGTGGGATTGCTGGATAGCATGGTTATTCTATTTTTAGTTTTTTAAGGAACCTACATACTGTTCTCCATAGTGGCTATATCAATTTACATTCCCACAACAGTGCAAGAGGGTTCCCTTTTCTCCACACCCTCTGCAGCATTTGTTGTTGAGAGATTTTCTGATGATGCCCATTCTAACTGGTGTGAGGTGATACGTCATTGTAGTTTTGATTTGCATTTCTCTAATAATTAGTGATGTTGAGCAGCTTTTCATGTGCTTCTTGGTCATCTGTATGTCTTCTTAGGAGAAATGTCTATTTAGGTCTTCTGCCCATTTTTGGATTGGGTTGTTTCTTTAATATTGAGCTGCAAGAGCTGTTTATATATTTTGGAGATTAATCCTTTGTCCATTGATTCATTTGCAACTATTTTCTCCCATTCTGAGGGTTGCCTTTTCGTCTTGTTTATGGTTTCCTTTGCTGTGCAAAAGCTTTTAAGTTTCATTAGGTCCCATTTGTTTATTTTTGTTTTTATGTTCAATACTCTAGGAGGTGGATCAAAAAAACCTTGCTGTGATTTATGTCAAAGAGTGTTCTTCCTATATTTTCCTCTAAGAGTTTTATAGTGTCTGGTCTTATATTTAAGTCTTGAATCCATTTTGAGTTTATTTTTGTGTATGGTGTTAAGGAGTGTTCTAATTTCATTCTTTTACATGTAGCTGTCCAGTTTTCCCAGCACCACTTATTGAACAGACTGTCTTTTCTCCATTGTATATCCTTGCCTCCTTTGTCATAGATTAGTTGACCATAGGTGCATGGGTTTATCTCTGGGCTTTCTATCTTGTTCCATTGATCTATGTTTCTGTTTTTGTGGCAGTGCCATATTGTTTTGATTACTGTAGCTTTGTAGTATAGTCTGAAGTCAGGGAGTCTGATTCCTCCAGCTTCATTTTTTTCCCTCAAGACTGCTTTGGCTGTTCGGGGTCTTTTGTGTCTCCTTACAAATTTTAAGATTATTTGGTTCTAGTTCTGTAAAAATGCCATTGGTAATTTGATAGGGATTGCATTGAATCTGTAGATTGCTTTGGGTAGTATAGTCATTTTCACAATATTCAATCCAAGAACATGGTATATCTCTCCATCTATTGGTATCATCTTTAATTTCTTTCGTCAGTGTCTTATGGTTTTCTGACAACAGGTCTTTTGTCTCCCTAGGTAGGTTTCTTCCTAGGTATTTTATTCTTTCTGTTGCAGTGGTAAATAGGAGTGTTTCCTTAATTTCTCTCTCAGATTTTTCATCATTAGTGTATAGGAATGCAAGAGACTTCTGTGCATTAATTTTGTATCCTGCAACTTTACCAAATTCATTGATTTGCTCTAGTAGTGTTCTGGTGGCATTTTTAGGATTTTCTATGTATAGTATCATGTCATCTGCAAAGAGTGATAGTTTTCCTTCTTCTTTTCCGATTTGTATTCTTTAATTTCTTTTTCTTCTCTGATTGCCATGGCTAGGACTTCCAAAACTGTGTTGAATAATAGTGGTGAGAGTGGACATCCTTGTCTTGTTCCTGATCTTAGAGGAAATGGTTTCAGTTTTTCACCATTGAGAATGATGTTTGCTGTGGGTTTGTCATATATGGCCTTTATTATGTTGAGGTAGGTTCCCTCTGTGCTCACTTTCTGGAGAGTTTTTATCATAAATGGGTGTTGAATTTTGTCAAAAGCTTTTTCTGCACCTATTGAGATGATCATATGGTTTTTATTCTTCAATTTGTTAATATGGTGTATCACATTGGTTTGCATATATTGAAGAATTCTTGCATCCCTGGGATAAATCCCACTTGATCGTGGTGTATGATCCTTTTAATGTGTTGTTGGATTCTGTTTGCTAGTATTTTGTTGAGGATTTTTGCATCTGTGTTCATCAGTGATATTGGTCTGTAATTTTCTTTTTTTATAGTATTTTTGTCTGGTTTTGGTCTCAGGGTGATGGCGGCCTCATAGAATGAGTTTTGGAGTGTTCCTTCCTCTGCAATTGTTTGGAAGAGTTTGAGAAGGATGGGTGTTAGCTCTTCTCTAAATGTTTGATAGAATTCACCTGTAAAGCCATCTAGTCCTGGACTTTTGTTTGTTGGAAGATTTTTAATCACAGTTTCATTCCTTGTGATTGGTCTGTTCATATTTTCTATTTCTTCCTGGTTCAGTCTTGGAAGGTTATACCTTTCTAAGAATTTGTCCATTTTTTCTAGGTTGTCCAATTTATTGGCATAGAGTTGCTTGTAGTAGTCTCTTAGGATGCTTTGTATTTCTGCAGTGTCTGTTGTAACTTCTCCTTTTCCATTTCTAATTTTATTGATTTGAGTCCTCTCCCTCTTTTTCTTGATGAGTCTGGCTAATGATTTATCAACTTTGTTTATGTTCTCAAAGAACCAGCTTTTAGTTGTATCGATCTTTGCTATTGTTTTCTTTGTTTCTATTTCATTTATTTCTGCTCTGATCTTTATGATTTCTTTCCTTCTGCTAACTTTGGGGTTTTTTTGTTCTTCTTTCTCTAGTTCCTTTAGGTGTAAGGTTAGATTGTTTATTTGAGATTTTTCTTGTTTCTTGAGGTAGGCTTGTATAAGTATAAACTTCCCTCTTAGAACTGCTTTTGCTGCATCCCATAGGTTTTGGATCATCGTGTTTTCACTGTCATTTGTTTCTAGGTATTTTTTGATTTCCTCTTTGATTTCTTCAGTGATGTCTTGGTTGTTTAGTAACTTATTGTTTAGCCTCCATGTGTTTGTGTTTTTTACATTTGTTTCCCTGTAATTCATTTCTAATCTCATATCATTTTGGTCAGAAAAGATGCTTGATATGATTTCAATTTTCATAAATTTACTGAGGCTTGATTTGTGATCCAAGATGTGATCTATCCTGGAGAATGTTCCATGTACACTTGAGAAGAAAGTGTAATCTGCTGTTTTTGGATGCAATGTCCTATAAATATCAATTAAATCTATCTGGTCTACTGTGTCATTTAAAGCTTCTGTTTCCTTATTTATTTTCATTTTGGATGATCTGTCCATTAAGTGAGGTGTTAAAGTCTCCCACTATTATTATGTTACTGTCGATTTCCTCTTTTATAGCTGTTAGCAGTTGCCTTATGCTAGCAACACCTTGAGGTGCTCCTATGTTGGGTGCATATATATTTATAATTGTTATATCTTCTTGGGTTGGTCCCTTGATCATTATGTAGTGTCCTTCCTTGTCTCTTGTAACATTCTTTATTTTAAAGTGTATTTTGTCTGATATGAGAATTGCTACTCCAGCTTTCTTTTGATTTACATTTGCATGGAATATCTTTTTCCATCCCCTCACTTTCATTCTATATGTGTCCCTAGGTCTGCAGTGGGTCTCTTGTAGACAGCATATATATGGGTCTTGTTTTTGTATCCATTCATCAAGCCTGTGTCTTTTGGTTGGAGCATTTAATCCATTCACATTTAAGGTAATTATTGATATGTATGTTCCTATGACCATTTTCTTAATTGTTTTGGGTTTGTTTTTGTAGGTACTTTTCTTCTCTTGTGTTTCCCACTTAGAGAATTTCTCTTAGCATTTGTTGTAGAGCTGGTTTGGTGGTACTGAATTCCCTTAGCTTTTGCTTCTCTGTAAAGTGTTTGATTTCTCCATCAAATCTGAATGAGATCCTTGGCGGGTAGAGTAATCTTGGTTGTAGGTTCTTCCCTTTCATCACTTTAAGTATATCATGCCACTCCCTTCTGGGTTGTAAAGTTTCTGCTGAGAAATCAGCTATTAACCTTATGGGAGCTCCCTTGTATGTTATTTGTCATTTTTCCCTTGCTGCTTTCAATAATTTTTCTTTGTCTTTATTTTTGCTAATTTGATTACTATGTGTCTTGGCATGTTTCTCCTTGGGTTTATCCTGTATGGGACTCGCTGCCCTTTGTGGACTTGGGTGGCTATTTCCATTCCCATGTTAGGGAAGCTTTTGACCCTAATCTCTTCAAATATTTTCTCAGGTCCTTTCTCTCCTTCTTCTCCTTCTGGGACCCCTATAATGTGAATGTTGTTGCGTTTTATGTTGTCCCAGAGGTCTCTTAGGCTGTCTTCATTTCTTTTCATTCTTTTTTCTTTATTCTGTTCTGCGGCGGTGAATTCCACCATTCTGTCTTCCAGGTCACTATCGGTTCTTCTGCCTCAGTTATTCTGCTATTGATTCCTTCTAGTGTAGTTTTCATTTCAGTTATTGTATTGTTCATCTGTTTGTTTGTTCTTTAATTCTTCTAGGTCTTTGTTAAATGTATCTGGCATCTTCTCGATCTTTGCCTGCATACTTTTTCCGAGGTCCTGGATCACCTTCACTATCATTATTCTGAATTCTTTTCTGGAAGGTTGCCTATCTCCACTTCATTTAGTTGTTTTTCTGGGGCTTTATCTTGTTCCTTCATCTGGTACATAGCCCTCTGCCTTTTCATCTTATCTATCTTTCTGTGAATGTGCTTTTTGTTCCACAGGCTGCAGGATTGTAGTTCTTCTTGCTTGTGCTCTCTGCCCTCTGGTGGATGAGGCTATCTAAGAGGCTTGTGTAAGGTTCCTGATGGGAGGGACTGGTGGTGGGTAGAACTGGCTGTTGCTCTGGTGGACAGAGCTCAGTAAATCTTTAATGCACTTGACTGTTGATGGGTGGGGCTGGGTTCCCTCCCTGTTGGTTGTTTGGCCTGAGGCAACCCAACACTGGAGCCTACCTGGGCTCTTTTGTGGGGCTAATGACAGACTCTGGGAGGGCTCATGCCAAGGAGTACTTCCCAGAACTTCTGCTGCCAGTGTCCTTGTCCCCATGGTGAGCCATAGCCAACCCCCGCCTCTGCAGGAAATCCTCCAACAGTAGCAGGTAGGTCTGGTTCAGTCTCCCCTGGGGTCACTGCTCCTTCCCCTGGGTCCCGATGTGCACACTACTTTGTGTGTGCCCTCCAAGTGTGGAGTCTCTCTTTCCCCCAGTCCTGTCAAAGTCCTGCAATCAAATCCCACTGGCCTTCAAAGTCTGAGTCTCTAGGAATTCCTCCTCCCTTTGCCGGACCCCCAGGTTGGGAAGCCTGGCATGGGGCTCAGAAACTTTGCTCCAGTGGGTGGACTTCTGTGGTGTAAGTGTTCTCCAGTCTGTGAGTCACCCACCCAGTAGTTATGGGATTTGATTTTACTGTGATTGCGCCCCTCCTACCGTCTCACTGTGCCTTCTCCTTTGTCTTTGGATGCGGGGTATCTTTTTTGGTGAGTTCCAGTGTCTTCCTGTCGATGATTGTCCAGCGCTAGTTGTGATTTTGGTGTTCTCACAAGAGGAAGTGAGAGCACATCTTTCTACTCTGCCATCTTGGTTCCTTTCCTCCTTTAACTTTTGCTTATCTGGAAAACTCTTTATTTCCCCTTCAATTCTGATTTATAACTTTGCTGGGTAGAGCATTCTTGGTTAGAGGTTTTTTTGTTTTATTTTGTTTTCCTTTCAGCACTTTGAATACATCATGCTGTTGCCTTCTGGCCTGCAACTTTCTGCTGAAAAATCTTCTCTTAGCCTCATGGGTATTCTCTTATACATACAAGTTTTTTTCTTGCTGCTTTTAAGATTCCTTATCTTTAAATTTGACATTTTAAGTATGTCTTTTTTTAAACATCTTTATTGGAGTATAATTGCTTTACATTGTTGTGTTAGTTTCTGCTGTATAACAAAGTAAATCACGTGTACGTATACATATATCCCCATGTACCCTCCCTCTTGCTTCTCCCTCCCGCTCTCCCTATCCCATCCCTCTAGGTGGTCCCAAAGCACCGAGCTGATCTCCCTGTGCTATGTGGCTGCTTCCCACTAGCTATCTATTTTACATTTGATAGTATGTATATGTCAGTGCCACTCTCTCACTTCATCCCAGCTTACCCTTCCCCCTCCGTGTGTCCTTAAGTCCATTGTCTGTGTCTACATCTTTATTTCTGTCCTGCCTCTAGGTTCTTCAGAACCAAGTATATAATGTGTCTTGGTGTAGATCTTTTTGGTTTCCTCTTGTTTGGAACTCTCTGGGATTCTTAGATCCAGATGTCTTCCTTCCCCAGGTTAGGGAAGCTTACAGACATTACTTCTTCAAATAATTTTTCTGCCTCTTTCTCTCTCTTCTTTCTTGGACCCCTATCATGCTTGATGGGTTCTATAGGTCCCTTAAGGTATCTTCACTTTTTAAAATTCTTTTTTCATTTTGCTGCTCTGTTTGGGTGAGTTCCACTGCCCTATATCCAGATCACTTATCTTTCCTCCTGCTTCATCCAGTCTGCTCTTGAACCCCTCTAGTGTATTTTTCAGTTGAGTTATTTTCTTTAGCTCTGTGGCTTCTGTTTGGCATTTAATTTTTTTTCTCTTTGTTGACGTTTTCACTGTATTCATGTATTCTTGTAAGTTTGGCAAGCATCTTTGTGACCATTACTTTGAATTTTTTATCAGGTAAATTACTGATCTTTGTCTCATTAAACTTTTTTCCTGGGGTTTTATCTTGTTCTTTCATTTGCAATATGTTCCTCTGTCTCCTCATTTTCCTTGCTTTTCTGTGTTTGTTTCTATGTATTAGGCAAAACAGCTACCTCTCCCTTTCTTCAAGGAGTGGCCTTGTGTAGGAGATGCACCTTTTGTTCAACCTTGCCCTAGCTCTTGGTTGTTTCTTCAACCTTTGTGATTATCAAAGCAGCCTGATTTATTCTTGATAAGTTCCAGTTGTTGAGGGTGTGCCATGACTTGTCAGTGTTCCAAACAGAGGGATCTTAGTCAGTGCCTAGATTCAGGCTGATTGGAAGCCAGGCCCTCAGGCAGCTGCTTTTAAAGTATGCAGATATATACAGTCCTGTGGCCTGCCGTTGTGAAACCTGCTGGCCTCCAGAGTGAGCAATTTTCATTGTCCTCTGGGGTCAACAGTTGCAAATACTGGGGCTCCAGGTGAGTGTGTAAGCTCCTTTCCAGGAGGTACTGGTGAGCTCTATCAAGGCCAAGGGGGAGTGCAAAGACGGTGTCCCTCATCTCTAGCCTTTCGATGTGTGGCAAACTTGAGGCCTGACCTGCAGGCTGAATCTCCAGGACAAGTAGATAGAACTTTTTCACAGGAAAACTGGGGGTGTATTTCAGTCTGCTCTCATTACCCTGGGTGTGATAGCCTGCCAGAAACTCTCTGCAATTATTTCAGTCCCATGAGACCTAGAAATATAAGCCCCCTGACCACTAGAACCAGGCATGCTTAAGGGATGCCCCCCTATCTGAGCTGTGTATTTGGCTTTACAAGGCAGGGGGAGTGCACAGGGCCAGGGCAGGGCTGGGGCATGTTTGGTAGCTTTCTCTGGGCAGCAGGAGAGTAACAAGGCAAGGTGTGCCTGCCGATTTTAGCAAGGCACCTGGAGAGTGCTGGCTGGGTGTGTCCCTCTCTTTTAGAGAGGCAGTGGGAAAGTACAGGGGTAGGGCATGCTTGCTGGCTTTAGTGGAAGAGTGGCGGGCCAGGGGGCACTCACTGGTTTCAGGGAGGGGGCATGAGAGTGCAGGCCCAGGGCACACTCACTGGCTTTAGCAGGACCACAGTGGAGTGCTGTGCTTGCCTGCTGGAGTTAACGAGGTAGAAAGACAGTGCACATGTTGTGCCTGCTCTGCCCTTCGCCCCCAGAGAGAGTCCCAGCAGGCCCCTCCCCTCTGGCAGATGCTCTGAAATTAGCAAATGAATCTTCACATATGGTCTGGGCTCTTTTTAAACGTCTGTTTTTGTGCTGGCTCTCAGGATGAGTGAGTCTGTGTGCAAGCACTCTATGAATGGAATCTCAATATCCTACAGCCCTTTGGGGTCCAGGGCATGCGTCCCGCTGGTTTTTAAAGCTCAAGATTTTGGGAGCTTGTCTCTCTGGTTCAGGTTCCAAGTGTTGGTATGCCTAATGGGGGGCATGAACCCCTTGTTCATCAAGGAGAAGGTTCGTATTCGTGAGATTTCTCCCAATTTTGGGTAACCATGCCTCGGGTAGGGTTTTGGTGAGACCACATCTCTGCCACTTTTGCCCATCTTGATGTGGCCCTTTTATCCTTTGTTGTGGAGCTAGTTTTCGGGTCTTTTCCAGAGGGAGTTCTTCCACTTGTAGTTGTAGATTTGGTGTATCTATGGGAGGCAGAGAGTTTAGGATCTTTCTATGCCATCATCTTGAATTGCCCCAGTCCCTAGAGGGCAAATATTTTAAACAATTTTCTCAGTGTTCAACTAAGAAACTAGGCAGTGGAAAAAGTGATCATTGTTGGAGGACCAACTCTTATCTGACTGTGTCTCTGATTCTGAATTTTACTGTATAAGATATTCATCATAGGTCTTTTTTTTTTAAGTTAAGTATTTTTTTAAATTAATTAATTAATTAATTTTTTGGCTGCATTGGGTCTTCATTGCTGCTGCGTGGGCTTCCTCTAGTTGTAGAGAGCAGGGGCTACTCTTTGTTGTGGTGTGCAGGCTTCTCATCGCAGTGGCTTCTCTTGTTGCAGAGCACTGGCTCTAGGCATGTGGGCTTCAGTAACTGTGGCACACGGGCTCAGTGGTTGTGGCTCATGGGCTCTAGAGCGCAGGCTCAGTAGTTTTGGCGCATGGGCTTAGTTAGTTAGTTGCTCTGCGGCATATGGGATCTTCCTGGACCAGGGCTCGAACCCGTGTCCCCTGCACTGGCAGGCGGATTTTAACCACTGCTCCACCAGGAAGTCCCTTATCATAGGTCTTATTCTTCGCTATTTGTTATTTATCCATCCAGCTATCCATCCATCCAATTAGTCATCATCAAGTCACTTGTTTTCAAATGTTATTTTGCCCATATTTTATAGTAGGTGCTTTGTGTCATGGGTTTTATGCACATGGAAGTGTCCCTAAGACAGCCTCTCTGTTTGAAGAAAAAAAAAATTCAGGCCAGCAGGGGAGAAGATAAATGCAGAAATAATGACAATATAAATTTACAGAAGTTAACTTTCTAGAAGTTGAGGAGATAGAGTGGTTCTTCCACCAGGGTGGTTCTTGAGTCAGGAGTATATACAGGGCACCACAGGGGAGTCAGTGGAAAGACAGAGAATGGGAATGCAGGGGATTTTGCAGAGTGGAGCTTAAGATGGGCTCTGTATGATGTGCATATATTTGTTAAAAGGACAGGTGGGCGGTGGGGTTGGAGGCACAAACTACTGGGTGTGAGACAGGCTCAAGGATGTATTGTACAACATGAGAAACAGAACCAATGTTTTGTAATAACTGTGAATGGAAAGTAACCTTTAAAAATTGCATAAAAAATTAAAAAATTAAAAAAGTAAAAGGACAGGTGAGTAGAGAACCCCAAGTCAAGAGAACAGCATGAAAGGTGGCATTGTATATTCCAAAGTGATGTGGTTTGTCTTTCTTTCTGGTTGTTTACCATAATATTTACTGAATAGCTTTATCATTCTCTTGGTTCAAGCCTGTTACTAGGACTCAGTAGTTCAGGGTTTTGGACAGTAGTGACTTAGGTTTGATTGGCAAGTTAGGCAGCCTAGAAATATTCATGGGGAGTAAGAGTGAAGAGAATAGGGAATAGAGACTACTGGGAAGATAGCTTAGCAGTAAAGAGTGAGAGCTCTGAAGCTAGCTGCCTGGCTTTGGGTCCTGGCTTTAGTAGTTATTAGCTGTGTGATCTTAGGCAAGTTACTTAACTCTTCTGTGCCCTAGTTTTCCCCATAGTGAAACAGGGTGAATAATGGTACTACTGCATAAGGTTCCAGTGACAATTAAATGAGTTAATACATGTAAAGAGCTTAGAAGAGTGTCTGGCACACAGAAGTACTGTGTATTCCAATAATAATAATAATGATGATGATGATATCTGCTTCTTAGAGAGAATGGGAAAAAATTGAGGCCCTTATGCATTTCAGGCACAACTTCAGGCAATTTATGTACTTGATCAATTCTTAAAAACAATCCAATGTGGGTATTTCTATAAAATAGCCACTCTGTAGGAAAGGTCACACAGCAAGGTACAGGAAGAGAATCGATATTCAAATCTACTTGTTTACTATTAATATTTATCATTCCAAGACCATGCTGGAGAGCATGGTGGTGGGCAGTCACTGGGAGAGTTTGGGGCCTGGGAGGCCCATGGGTAGGTCTAGTGTGAGAGTACCTAAAAGTGAAGGTGGAACTAGAAACAGACTCACTGTAGAAGTCTAGGCAGGTGGGCAGTTCTCTTGAGGGTGGCCTGGTGAGATCAGAGTAGAGAAGAGGCAGCTTGGAATCTGAGGCATGAATGTTGTTTCTCATGAGTTACAGAAACAAGGGCAAGGCAGGCAGTGGTGTGCTGGTCCATGTTTAATGTTGGTTCAGGGAGCAGGGGGCCTGATTTGTAGCGATTATTTGTTTCCATGCTTTAACGATAACCACTAAGCAGCCAATGTGAAGACGTGACTGGCTTTGGGAAGATACGGACACAGTCATCTCTCATGAGCTCGTTCAAAGCAGCAGCACCAGCATCACACCACTGAAGGCAGGGCCCCAGCTCAAGACCCCAGATGACAAACCGTGGTGGTTATCCTTGTAACCCACAAATGCCATCTTTTACCACTTGGGCAGAATCCTCTGGGGGGTTTCTCTAGCCATCATGATGCAGTCTCCACTAGTTCTGCCTCTTCCTTGGCCCCAAAGAACTCTCTGGCATTCAGTCTTGTCCCCAGCAAAGGATGTACTTGTCGACTGAACAACGTCTTCAGGCTTTTGACGTTGCCTAAGATCATCCCCCGGGCTTGCTGGAGCCATGCCACTGCCCATCTCCATCATCTTTACTCACTGCATGAACTGCCAGGTCTTCTGATCGGTTGTCCTCTAGACCCTACTTCCAGTCCTATTTTGTGTGTCCTTTGAGCTGATTCTTCTTTCTGTCTGGTCTTTTTCCTCCCATTGCACTGTGTTCTCTGGAACCCTTGTTGCCTTGTAAACAAATGCCCCCACGTCCTCAAACTCGCTGCAGAATAACGTCCCTCCATCTCTCAGCCTCCTTGAATTCCTCTCAGAATACAGCTCTCTGAGCGGAGACTGCATTTTCTTCCGAACCTCATGTACCTTCGAGGCCAGAGGTGACATTGGCTTCTCCAAAGATAGCTTTGCTGCATCTAGAGTAATTTCTTTCTTCCTCATAACAAAACCTTTTCTATTTTGAAGTCTCAGCCATCTGCTCATGACACCTGCTGTCCCTTCTAGTTGCCGTCAGTGACACATCTCTTGGCCACTCCCCCTCACTCATGGAGGCCTTTGGTACCTGGCTGCTCACGTTTCAGCTCCACGCTGAGCTGTGCCCTCATCCTTGGCAAAAGACTTGCCTTGAAGATTTTTATCTTTGGGAGCACAGTCACCTTCGCTCCCACACCTCTTCATTAAGCTCTTGACCTTGCCATCACTTAGTGGCTCTGTCCCTAAATTCATCAACTCCTGTCCCTGGGTATAATCTTCCAGCTGCAAGCTCGTGCACACTCTCTCTCCACTTATCAACCCACTGCAGCCAGACTTCTACCCTCATTCTACTGGTGCTGTTCTTAACGTGGTCACCAGTGCTCTCCTGCCAGATCCACCCTCCATGCATTTCCAGAATGATCTTTTAAAAATGCATCAGTGATCATGTTATTCTCTAGATGAAAACACTTTAATAATTCTATTCATTCATTCATTTACATTGATCTACAACAATGATCTACAACAGTTCATTTACATTGATCTACAACAATGAACTAAGTAGTAAAAAATCACTGCACTCAATAGGTGTATACACCTCATTAATATTTTCTTTAAGAATGAAATAAAAATATTTGTCAACTTCTCGTGTTCAAAAAATTGCTATCCTCAAGCAGCTTGTGTTTCCATGTAGTCCATATAACCCTTTTAATTCAGAACTGAAGTGGAGGCCCCTGAGCATGACGTTCAAGGCCTGGCTTTGACCTATGCTCACCTTCCCCCCACTTTCCTTGGTTCTGTCTGGTTCCTTCACTGCCTTTCAGTTCTGTGAAGTCATGTTCACAGATGTGTCTCCTTCACGCCCTGGGCCTTTCCTCTGGTAATCCTTCTTTCAGGGATTCCTGTCCTTCCCATTTCTTTCTTTTTTTTCTGGTCAAAGCAGTTTATTTTTTTATTTATTTTATTATTATTATTATTATTTACATCTTTATTAGAGTATAATTGCTTTACAATGGTGTGTTAGTTTCTGCTTTATAACAAAGTGAATCAGCTATACATATGCATATGTTCCCATATCTCTTCCCTCTTGCGTCTCCCTCCCTCCCACCCTCCCTATCCCACCCCTCTAGGTGGTCACAAAGCACGGAGCTGATCTCCCTGTGCTATGCGGCTGCTTCCCACTAGCTATCTATTTTACATTTGGTAGTGTATATATGTCAATGCCACTCTCTCGCTTTGTCACAGCTTACCCTTCCCCCTCCCCATATCCTCAAGTCCGTTCTCTACCTTCTCCCTTATCAATTGTGTGAACATTTCTTTTATGACAGTTCCCATCACGCCCTTTGCTGGATAGAATTGCTTATTACCTCCTTGTGGCTCTTCCATGAATATTCCCCCCAAAGTGGCTTCAACCTCAGTGTCCTTCTTTGTTTATGCCTCGGTCTCCCCTTATTCACTGTGGACGCCCTGGCCAAGCTGGCCTCATCTCTGTCACCACACCAGCCATCAGAGTTCCTGGCCTGTTGAGCTCCTGAAGGCAGAGTAAGCATCCCAGGGCCAGGCTTGGGCCCAGGTAAGCACTTTCACCCTCAGGAACCCACAGAGAAAACACCTGCCCCACCCTGTCCCCCCAGCCCGAAATAGTGCCGCAATCCTTGGAAAGATCAATAGTAATTTTTAATGTGGCTTTTTAGAGAGCCCTGGTTGTACCACTTGGTAAAAGCATCTTTACCTTGAATTAGGTCCTCCACGGGCTAAGGTGTATAAGACCCCGAAAAGGAGAGGAGTCTGCCATTGACTGAGCTCTGGCCCTCTTTTCTTCCTCCAGCTTTTCTCCCCAGTAAATATTTTTAGATGAGCATTTGGTAATCAATGCCTCCCAATTCCATCTCCACCACCCCCTTCTCTGCCTCTTTTTCTCTGTTTATTCTGTGGAGGGGCGGTATATTTTAAAATTCTAAAATTTGTTTGCAACTCTCAGGCATGTCTTTGAATTAGACCTCAATGTATATCTAAAAGGAGGGATCTCAGCATTTTTTTAACTTCACCGAAATGCCATTATTATTATTGGTATTTAAATTTTATTTTTCTAAGATTAAGTTCATTTTCCTAAAGTAGGAAGACCAATTCATCTTTGTTATCAGCCTTTCTTAAAATTAAGAATCTGCTGCTCTCAAAGGAGGTTTCAACTCAAAAGGCATAAATTCTGAGTTTTTAAACTTAGGCATTTTAATTTTTCACACTTTACTGGACAAAGACATTACAGAACACACACATGCACACACACACCCTCAACAGATCGACTGTCTACGCCATCATGTAGTCCCAGGAATGGCAGCTGCTCTCAGGAGGAAAAGGAAAGTGAGTTAGCCTGAGCAGCGGGTGGCAGCCTTGCTGTCACCAATGGGGATGGGGAATGGGGACCCGCAGGGTGAGGAGGAGGAGAGTGACTGCCTCTTCTCATCTTTGAAGGAACAAGTCAAGGGACGTTGGCTGGCTCTGTAGAGGAGTCACTGACGGGCAGAGGATGCTAACTTGAGAAGGCTGCTCCCGTTGGCTTGGGTCCCCCAAGGCCGGCTAGAGAGGAGAGCCAGGCCTGGCAGCCTGTCAAGAATGGCTGTCTTTGAAGCCAAAAAGTGAGAAGAGGCAGCCAAAGACATTGTGGAGGCCCACGACCCTGTCCAGGGTGCACATGTGTTTCACGCACGCTGTCTCATTGACTCTGCATGAGGATACTGTGCTCCTCAGACATGGAAACCCAGTTCAGAGATATTCCGTAAGTTGCCCAGAGTAACACTCATTGGTAGTGAAGCTGGGCTTTGAACTGAGATGGGCCACATAGTTTTCTTTCTAGCTCTGTCACATTCAGCTGCACAGGGGCTTACCTGGTTTTGTCCCCCTGAGAAAGGAGAAATACAGGTTGGGATTGTCCCCCTTGCCCCCTTTTCAGACAGCTTTATTGAGGTATAATTCCCATACCATACAATTCACTGATGTAAAGTGTTCAAACCAATGGTGCTTGACACAGTACATTATTTTACAAATTGTGTGTTAAATTTTATTTGACATTTCATTTGAACTAACGTTTGACATTTTAGCCATTTTAGGTGTACAATTTCATGGCATTAATTGCACTCACAGTGTTGTGCAACCATCACCGCTCTCTATTTATGAAACTTACTCATCACTCAACAGAAACCCTGTAACCGTTAAGCCATGACTTCTCATCCTTCCCTCCTCCCAGCCCCTGCAAACCTCTCATCTTGGTGCAGCCATAACAGTTTGGGGCAGTAAAACAGTTCAGTGGTTCTTCAAAATCCAAGCATAGAATTACCAGATAGCCCCACAATTCCAGTCCTAGATCTACACCTAAAGGTGTTGAAAGCAGGTACTTGAGCATATACTTGTACACCAGTGTTCATTGCAGTGTTATTCGCCATGGCTAAAAGGTAGATGGTTCTTTTTTTTCTTCATCCCAACCATATGCCTGATCCTCTTCTTTACCATAGCAGCTCTGCTTAAATCTTTTCTTTTTAACAATACAGTGTTGTTAACTATACTGACCATGTTGTGCATTCCATCTCCATGACTTACTTGTCTTATGACCAGAAGTTTGACCCCTTTCACCCATTTTGTCCACCTCCTCACCACTGGCAACCATCAATCTGTTCTATGAGTTTGGATTTTTTTTTTCAGATTCCACATGTAAATGAGATCATATGGTATTTTCTTTCTCTGTCTTCCTGCACTTAGCATAATGCCCTCGAGGTCTCCCATTCCTATTGTCACATATGGCAAGGTTTTCTACCTTTTTTATGGCTGAATAATATTCCATCGTGTGTGTGTGTGTGTGTGTGTGTGTGTGTGTGTATGTATATATATCTATATCTACATCAATATCTAAATCTATATATATCATATTTTCTTTATCCTTTTATCCATTGATGGACACTTGTTTCCATGTCTTGGCTATTGTAAATAATGCTTCAGTAAACATAGGGGTGTGTATACCTTTTTGAGATGGTGATTTTATTTCCTTTGCATAAATACCCAGATGTGGAATTGCTGGATCATGTGGTAGTTCTATTTTTTTTTTTTTTTGGTGGTACGCGGGCCTCTCACTGTTGTGGCCTCTCCCGTTGTGGAGCACAGGCTCCAGAGGCACAGGCTCAGTGGCCATCGCTCACGGGCCCCGCCCCTCCACGGCATGTGAGATCTTCCCGGACCGGGGCACGAACCCACGTCCCCTGCATCGGCAGGTGGACTCTCAACCACTGTGCCACCAGGGAAGCCCGTTAATTCTATTTTTAATTTTTAAAGGAACCTCCATTCTGTTTTCCACAGTGGCTGCACCAATTTACATTCTAAACAACAGTGCACAAGGGTTTCCTTTTCTCCACATCCTCACCAACACTTGTTTTTTCTTGTGTTTTGGATGAAAGCCATTCTGACAGGTGTGAAGTGATAGCTCAGTGTGGTTTTAATTTGTGTTTCCTTGATGATTAGAGATGTTGAGTAACTTTCATGGGACTCTTTGCCATTTATACGTCTTCTTTGGAAAAATGTCTATTCAGGTCTTCTGTTTTTTAATCAGATTGTTTGACTTTTCTCTGTTGAATTGTATGAGTTCTTGTATATTTTGCATATTAAGCCCTTATCAGATATATGATTTCCATATATTTTCTCCTGTTCAGTAGGTGGCCTTTTCATTTTGTCGATGGTCTCCTTTGCTGTATAGAAGCTTTTTAATTTGGTGTAGGGTTTAATTCTGTTTTTTATATTGAGCTTCCAAGTTAGATGTTATTCCAAATGGAGTTACTTCAGTATAGAGCAATATGTCTTAAATGTTTTTTTTCATTTTCAGCCCCCTAATGTCTTTTTGACATTTTTTTCCTGATCATTTTCTCATGAAAATTTAATACCAGAGATATACTATATATCTGCTCCTGTGCTGTGGCCCTTTGGAGACTCACAAACTTTTAAAAATAGCTAAGATTTTTTCAGTCCTCCAAGAACCCGGTTGAGAGTGAGGGTGTGAAGATTAAAGTATTACCTTGGGAGCCAGGTCTGCCTGGACTTGAGTTCTAGCTCTGCCCGCTCCTTGTTGGGTGATCGTGGGTAAGTTGCTTAGTCTCCCATGCCTCAATTTCCTCACCTATAGACTTGAAATTATGAAAAACCTACTTCAAAGGGTTATTATGAGAATTAAATTAGTTAATAAATGTAGGCCAGTACCTGGTACTTGGTAAATGCTACACAAACATTAACTATTATTATTTTTTAAACGGTTCTTCCATTTAAAAGTAGTTCAAGACCAGTGGATTTTATGAAAACCCGATTCTCTTCCATTTTCCTCCTTTTGAATGGTGTTTTCCATTGTACTTTTGAATTGTGTTTTTAGAGGAAAGTGGGTTATGAGTCATTATTCTGTGGGTTTTTTCTCATTTCTCTTCATCCATTTATTTTTAAATTTTTCAATAATCACTTTTCATAGGAGTCTGGACTTGGTGAATTTTAAGGACCACTTTAAATGCTTTATGGTTTTGGCTTTTTATTAGATAAGATGGATTCAGTCAGATGTGTAAAAATTTAGAGTTGGGAATAATGTTGATTTCAATTCAAGATTGTTTCATCTAAGGAATCTCTTCATATGGGGAAAGGCACAGAGAAGTAGCTGTCCTTCCTGAGGACATTCAGCTGATCATCATTCTTCATACAGGTGCTGGAAGACAAGGACTGGTTTTATTGAAACCCGGTTGTGTTCATTAACGAACTGCCCATAGGTCCACAGGGGCCTGTTTGTTTGTATAATTCAGAGCCTGGTATTTAATCACTGGTTAATTTGATACTGTAGTGAATCAGATATAAACCTCTGGCATCAAATCATTTATTTTTAAAAGACTGAAACCTCTGTGCACTTTATTTTGACTGCATGGGAAAAGTGGTGAATAAATAATTTGACAAATTGTGGCTACAGGAAATTATTATTTAATTAACTGAGGAAAGTGGATATGAGGAAGGGGAAGCTAAGGTGGCTTTGTTAGAGAGGCAGAATAGAGTAGATACCAAGGTTCAAATTCTCTGAGGTCACCTTTCAGCTGTTTAACCTTTTGTGCCTCCATAAAATAAAATGAAAGTATTAATATATACCTATCCATATGGTACTTGTGAGGATGAAATGGGTTAATACATGCAAAGTGCTTTATAACTATGGCACAAAGTAGTGATCAATAAATGCTACCTCTAGAAAGAATAGTGCAACCAGAGATAAAGAGGATGGAGATGCTTGGCTGGTGGTACTGCAGTCTCCCATCTCATTCACTCTTGGCTAACTTTTGTGTGTCTTTGTAAAGCAAAAGAATAGCTGCCCAACATCTCTCCATTTTCCCCAACTGCCAGACCCTGGTAATCACCAGTTTAGTAATTTCTATGAGTTTGACTTTTTTAGATCCCACATATAAGTGGTATCTTACGGTATTTGTCTTTCTCTGTCTGAGAGATAAGTGCTTATTTCACTTAGGATAATACTCCCAAGGTTCATCCATGTTGTTCCAAATGGTAAGACTTCCTTCCTATGGCTAAATGATATTCCATTGTATGTGTGTTGTGCATCTCACATCTTTTTTCATTCATCTTTTGATGGTCAAAGAGTACAAATTTCTTAGTTATAAGATGAATAAGTTCTTGGGATCTAATGTACAGCATGGTGATTATAATGAACAATACTGTATTATGTATTTGAAAGTTGCTAAGAAAGTAGGTCTTATGTCTTCTCACCACAAAAAAGAAATGGTAATTATGTGACCTGATGGAGCTGTCAGCTAAGGCAATGGTAGTGATCATTTTGCCACAATAAGTGTATCAAATTTACACATTGTATACCTTAAGCTTCCACAATGTTATATGTCAATTATGTCTTAATAAAGCTGGGGGAAAAAGAAGAATTGCTGCCCAATCAAAGTGATAAGGGAAGGCCATCAACATTTTATGAAGGCTTCTTCTTGCCTTCTCAAGACTCACAACAAACATCTTTTGGGTGAAAACTTCCTCAGTAGTTTTTGATGGAATTAGCCACTTCTTTTTCCGGTAGAACTTTGTTCATGTTCAGGTAACTGCCTCTTTACTGGATTAGGACTGGTTCTGTATGATCTGGCTTTTTTCACTTAGTATAAAAGCCAGAATACAAGGACCACATCTCACTGACCTTCGGAATTGTTACTGCCTCTAGAATTCAGCAGTCTCTTAATAGCTCTTGAATTTCCTTTCCCAGGGGTAGGGAAGGCAAGAGACCATCATAGCTTCCACATTTCCAACTGACTCATAACTCAGGAGGAAATCTTGGATCTTTTTGGAAGCGCTCACTCGTTTTGTTGGTAACGTTGGCTGAAGTAGGGTTCAGATATTAATAGATTCAGGTAGGCTGGAGCACAGCCTACAGCTAAAGCTGAATGAGTCAGCTTTCACTCAATGAGCTTCTTTCCTTGCAGATGCTCAGCATCAGTTTGTGGATACTCTCCAAGGTCAGAAAAACCAGCCTAGGAGAAAAAAAAAAAAATCAAAGAGAGGTATCTTACAATGTTCTTCCGATGTCAGCTAAAAATTGGTGTGCTGTGATTCCCAGTGGCACAAAGAGATGTTGCTTTATGACAGTATTTAATTCTGAAATTGAGCCCAGCAGGGGGAAAAGAAATCTTAGCATGAATTTGCAAATATCTGACGTAGCTATATATGGGAAATACTTTTAAAATGTCAGAAAATCCAACGATCTAACTTCTACCTTATGATGTATTTAACCCTGTTTGAGAAGACTTCTTTACTATGCATGGGATGACCAAAAGGTTATTTGAATTTTTAATCTGCAAATATTTGATCTGGCAGGCAACATGTTTGTTTGACACATATCTTGGAATATGATGGAAAAATTCATCTCACCAGGCAACAGAAATTTAAAGGGTTATTGTATTAGTCAGTTGGAGCTGTCATAACAAAGTGCTATCGACTGGATGGCTTAAACAATGGAAATTTACTCAGTTCTGGAGGCTGGAAGTCTGAGATTAGGGTGCCAGCAGGGTTGGGTTCTGGTGAGGGCTCTCTTCCTGACTTGCAGATTGCTGCTTTCTCCCTGTGTCCTCACGTGGCAGAGAGAGAGTACGCTCTTTCGTGTCTCTTCTTTAAAAGGCACTGATCTCATCAGGAGGGCACCACTCTCATGACCTTATCTAAACCTAATTACCCCACAAGCACCCCATCTCCAAATGCCATCACATTGGAGGTTAGTGTATAAACATAATGAATTTGCTGGGGGAGCACAACTCAGTCCATAGACATTATATAGGAAGCTCCCTAAATTGTCTTATTTTTCTCTTCTCTTCTCTTTTCTTGTCTTACTTTCCCTTTTCTTTGCCTTCCTATATTCTCTTTACTTCCTGTCATGTTCTCTCCCTTCCCCTCCCTCCTTCCCTCCCTTCTCCTCCTCCTTCCTTCCCCATTTCCATCCTCCCTTCCATCCTCCTTCCTCTCTCTCTCTGTCTTCCCACCCCTCTCTCTTACACCCCCCTGCCCCCCAAAGCTCCTTGTGATAACATGCTTCAAGGCACAGATATTTGTGGGTTGAATCTGATAGGCAGATGTGTTTTGCTTGGTCCAAAATATTTGAAAAAAAAAATGGAGCCACTATTTTAAAAAGTTAAATTAATACTAGGGTATGTAACTTCTCTAGAAAGATCAGAGATCTAGCCCACAGTCCGTGGGAGGTGATACTACAGAGTGATGAGTACAAACTCTGGAGCCAAGCTGCCTGAATTCACATCCTCACAGTCCAGGTACACCTCCTGGCTGTGGGACCTTAGACAATTAACTGTCCATTCCTATGGCCCTAGTTTCTCATCTGTAAAGTGAAGATAACAGTTCAAATTCTTCCACTGTCTTTCCTCCACTGAGGTTTAGTGTCATTTTCCATGTATCATTCGCCTTGCACAGTGTTTTGTACCTTGTAAGAGAGAACCATTTCTTTGTTCTTGGAAGTAGAGAAATGAAAACGATTGAGAGAGATTGATAGAGTGAGGGAGGGAAGGGAGAGAAAGGTAGGGAGGGAGGGATTGATTTATATTTTAGGAAAAATAATATATACCTTCTTTATTTGGGGGAAGGGGCATATTTTGCACGTATATCTTCTACCTGGCTTCTGTTGGCATTTGGTTTATATTTCTAGATTCCATAGACATTTAATTTCTCTCCCCTTGCTTTAGGAAGAAAACAATAATTATAGAGAAGCATGGAACATTGGATAAAGCACTAACTCCAGAGTTAGAAGACCTTGATTCTGTTACCAGCTCACTGATTATCTATGTACCTTTGGGCAAGTCAGAATTCTTCTCTAGGTCTTTATTTTCTCATCTGAAAAAGGTCATAATAATTCATATCTTGTCTGCTTCACTGGATTTTTATAAGTTCAAATCAAAGACCATATAGGCCCTCACTTTACAAAATATCCAGTGTGACACAGTTGGGAGAGTATTCACAGTTCTAATATCAATCCCAGTGCCCCTGGGATTTTTATAACTCATGATTTCTGAATCATGAGTTTTTATAACTCATGATTTCTGAAAAGTCAGGAGATTAAAGTCTGGTAGAATTGCTCTGCAAGTTATCTTACTAGTCCCTGGAGGACTTGTCCTGAGCTGTGCCTTTTTTTTTTTTTTTTTTTTTGTGGTACGTGGGCTTCTCACTGCTGTGGCCTCTCCCGCTGTGGAGCACAGGCTCCAGACGCACAGGCTCAGCGGCCATGGCTCACGGGCCCAGCCGCTCCACGGCATGTGGGATCCTTCCGGACCGGGGCACGAACTCGTGTCCCCTGCATCGGCAGGCAGACTCTCAACCACTGCACCACCAGGGAAACCCCTGAGCTGTGCTTTTGTTTGAATGTCTGTTGCTAGTCCTGGCCGTTCTTCATTTTCTGGGGAGATGCCAACTCATTTGAAACAGGTATCAAGGAACAGTGTGAAGGTTCAGGTCATCTTAGTAGTATTTTCTAGGACTTTTGTCTTGGAAAAGACATTTGGAACATCTTCAAGCTCATTGAAACAGGATGAAAGCTGGTGGCCCAGCATATAATGCTACAGAGGCAGGGTTTATGATGAATTGTGAGGACAGAAACACCTGAATGTGTCAAGAACTTTAGAACCAGGGAAGTCTTTAGATGCTCTCTGATCCAACTCACCATTTTATAAATGGGAAAACCAATGTCTAGAGAAGTGCCCAGTGCTAGGGTTACTAACAGAAAGAACAAGACTAGAGCTTGACTCTTGACTGTCAATCTAGCGCTCGTGTCCAACAGTCAGAGTGGAAGAAGTGTGCTCTTGAAGTCACAGAAACCTGGGGTGAAATTGTAGGTGCTCTCCATGTCGTTTCTGATGACAGTCCATTGGATGGTTGGGGATAATGAAATGAGATGCACACAGTTCTAGGCACAGAGCACAGTCTCAATAAGTATTGATTTTCTTTGTTCACTCTGTTTCTTTTTTACATGTACACAGGGAGTGGGGCATAACTTCTCCCCCTACTCCCCCTCGCCTCACCCTCTGCATCCAGCCCTCTCTGGGCTGCCTTTTTCTAGGAAATTCTTATGTAACAAGTCTGAGTAGATCACACTGTTTTATTTAGAGAATTCTTTGCATTTGCTTCTATCTTTGCTACCCAAGCTCTACACTCTAATTTAATGACGACGATGCCAAATTCAGCTCTGTTTGTTCTGAACAGTCTTATGCAGATGGAGGCTGGTGATGTGTGAAGAATCATTATGCCACATCAGGTTACATTTGAAAGTCCATAGGTATACCTTCTTAAAACAAAAACAAACTATTTTTCTGGGAAGGGACATAAATCATGTATTTTTTTACCCCAGAAGACCATGAGAGGACAAGCACTGATATTTCAAAGGTGACAAGCAATCTATAAGAAGGAATCACAATTTGAGCCCCGTTATACTCCAGCTGATATATACTGCAGTGGGGTTTATAGATGTTTCTCTAACAACATTTAATAAAAGACCCAGGCCCCTTTGTCACTAGTTTCTAATCCTACAGGGGGCCTTCAGTAGTCTTAAGGATCCTGAGTTAAGGTTGTATCAAGGGTTCTAGCTCAGAGCAGAATGCTATCACCTGTTTTGGGGTCCTGGATCTCTGGAATCTAAAGTTTGAAAGTGTTAGGATTTAATATAAAAGAGCCACAGAAGTGGTGATGCACAGTACAGCTTTACTATTTTAACAGAGAGTGTAATACAAAACAAACGTCATGAACAGTATTGCACATGGACATAGAATTTGGAGATCTGCCTGTTTCCATACACTTTGTGATAGCATCAGCCATGTGTAACATAGTCACAGGATCGAAAAGTTACGGAGGGCTAGAACTGGCCCAGTGAAATCAATGCCAACTTTGAAGTGAGACTGTGGATTCAAACCCAGGGTCTTAGGCTTACTGACTTTATGCCTTGGACAAGTGATCTAATAATCTCTGAGCCTTGGTTTCCTCATCTTGACATGGGGGTATCTATCTCCTATAGTAAGTAGTCAAGTGGAATAAATGGGGTGATGGGATGCTACCTGTGGAGTACCTAGCATAGTGTCTCATATGTCGAAATGACATCTACTGGGTATTAACCAGGTGCTAGGGGCTGTTCCTAGTTTTACCTTTTGAGATTAGCAACTATTAGTCTCTTATTCATTTTGGTATCATACTGTGCTTAATGATGTGTTTTAAAATTTTTATCCATTCATCCTTCTGGTAGTCATCTTAACTGTGGTTCTTAGAAATTCTTGCTAGACTAATCAAAACCTTTAGATTGAGCCTGGCCTTGAGTGTGTTCAACTTCTCCTTTGAAGTTCAGTCTCAGACATTGCCTCTTCTTGCCTTCTGGCTTTTGGGTAAATATCAGACTGGAAAGGACCATTGCTTGAGAGAGGGACCTGCTTTAGGCAAAGCACAATCACAACCTGGGCAAAAGTCAGATGGCTTTTCAGGCTTACATTTAAAAACCTCATTGTGGGACTTCCCTGGTGGTGCAGTGGTTAAGAATCGCCTGACAATGCAGGGGACACGGGTTTGAGCCCTGGTCCAGGAAGATCCCACATGCCTGCCATGGAGCAACTAAGCCTGTGTGCCACAACTAGTGAGCCTGCACTCTAGAGCCTGCGAGCCACAACTACTGAGCCCACATGTCACAACTACTGAATCCCACACGCATAGAGCCTGTGCTGTGCAACAAAGAGAAGCCACCACAATGAGAAGCCTGCGCACCACATCGAAGGGTAGACCCCGCTTGCTGCAACTAGAGAAAGCCCATGCGCAGCAACAAACACCCAATGCAGCCAAAAATAAATAAATAAATAAATAAATTTATATATTAAAAGAAAGAAAAAAAAAAACCCTCATTGCTTTGGGCTCACTCAGTTTCTCTCTCTGAGCATCAGTTCATTCTTTAATTGGGGAGTTCTGTTTGTTTCTTTTTCTTTTTTTTGGGGGGTAACTATTCATGACCTTTTAGGATCTTTTGTCTATGAACAAAAAGCATTTGTCCTAGGCTCGTTTTGAAAAATCTCAGTTGTTTTCTGTTTCTCAAGATTTTCTCAGGATATCCCAGGTCTCTGAAGATGATAATTCTGTTTTGATTCTCTGCATAACCAGACTTGCTTGTGAAGCACTCTTGAATCCTCTTGAAACTGTCTCCAGGGTTGTGCCTTTCCCTGAGGATGGAGAGGCAATCTTTCTTAGGCAGATGTGTCTCCCCTCCATCCCCTGTTCCCATCCTGAAACTAGGGGAATTGTCAGTTCCTTACTTTCTTCCATCCTCTTGTCTCAAGTGACCTAACCGATGACTCTAAACACTTTTTCTCTCCCTACCATCATTTTTTACCAGGAAGTGATTTTTATATCTGCTGTTTGTGTGATAGAAGATAAGCAACAAAGATAAGATTGTGATAGTTTAATTTTCTGGTACATTTGTCAACTTTTCTGCCTTACTTTGGTTCTTCCTCTTTCTGGACTGGTACCAGAGCATTATTAGATGTGCAAGGGCTGGAATTACCGATGGTATGAATTGAAAACAAAAGCAACTCAAAGACACATCAGCAGAGTGGCAGGGATGTGTGGCCATGGGGTCCTAGGTGGCTCGCAGAGAGCAAGGGTTGGATAAACCTATGTGAGAAATTCTCTCTGGGGTTTCCTAACATCCCCTTTCTGATTTTTGAAAATATTTTTACTCAGGGCCTTGGCATCCTATGAAACAAGGAGATAGCTTAGCTGTTTGAATCAAAATAAACTTGTTATGGCCAAGTAACTCCTTCAAATCCAGATGAGGCAGACACCTCTCAGCAGTTAGGCAGTGGCCTGAGGGAAATGAGCCAGGAGTTTCTCTCTGGGAGGAGCTGACAAGGGTCCATGAGAGAGAAACAGTCATTGCCATCAGCAGCCTGGTTGGCAGATGTGGCTCATGGGTGGAAGATTGAATTGCCTCTGAGGCAAGTCCTGACTAGTTTCTCATCTTAAAGAATGGCTGGGCATCCTAGCAGTACAGAATGAGTTCAGTGTGGCTGCATCTCTGTGAGTAAAATACCAGTGTGATTTAGCCTTCAGCTTGCCCTGCTCCAATCCATTCTCTTCACTACAGCCAAGTGATATTTTGAGAACAGAAATTGGACTGTGTCACCACCATGATTAAAGCCCAGGCTCCTTTACGTGGTCTCCAGGGCCCAGCAGGGTCTGGCCCAAGCTCATCTTTCCAGTTTCTCTTCAACTAGGCAAAGTTCCCTCCTCTAACAAATTCTTCTTATTCTTCTCTATCTGGTATGTTATTCCCCTCCCCTTCACCTGTTTCATTTCTATTTCAGGTCTTGGATGACCAATCCCTTCCATAGAGAATCCTTCTCTGAACCTCTCAGACTAGGTCAAATCCCCATGAAATGATCTCACATTATCGGTAGAACATATAAGTTCTGCTCAGTGTCTTGCCAGGCTATGAGGTCCATGATGGAGTTTTGTTCATCACTCTGCCTCAAAGTGTAGTAGAGGGCTAATTAGTGTTCTTTGAATGTACAGACTAAATGGTCCTCTCCCTTTCTAACTCTGCAAAGACAAAAAGTTTAGCCCCTGTATTTTCCCTTCTGTTTCCTCTTCTCCAATCTCCCATTCTTAGGGTTGTATTTTCGTCTTGTTTATGGTTTCCTTTGCTGTGCAAAAGCTTTTAAGTTTCATTAGGTCCCATATGTTTATTTTTGTTTTCATTTCCATTTCTCTAGGAGGTGGGTCAAAAAGGATCTTGCTGTGATTTATGTCATAGAGTGTTCTGCCTATGTTTTCCTCTAAGAGTTTTATAGTTTCTGGCCTTTCATTTAGGTCTTTAATCCATTTTGAGTTTATTTTTGTGTATGGTGTTAGGGAGTGTTCTAATGTCATTCTTTTACATGTAGCTGTCCAGTTTTCCCAGCACCACTTATTGAAGGGACTATCTTTTCTCCATTGTACATTCTTGCCTCCTTTATCAAAGCTAAGGTGACCATATATGTGTGGGTTTATCTCTGGACTTTCTCTCCTGTTCCATTGATCTATATTTCTGTTTTTGTGCCAGTACCATGCTGTCTTGATGACTGTAGCTTTGTAGTATAGTCTGAAGTCTGGGAGCCTGATTCCTGCAGCTCCATTTTTCTTTCTCAATATTGCTTTGGCTATTCAGGGTCTTTTGTGTTTCCATACAAATTGTGAAATTTTTTGTTGTGGTTCTGTGAAAAATGCCATTGGTAGTTTGATAGGGATTGCATTGAATCTGTAGATTGCTGTAAAGCCATTTTTGAAAACATAAATTCCAGAAAATACTAAACTCTGTACTTAAGGTTGTAGGTTATCTTAATTCTTACCATGAACTTTTTATGAGAAAGCAGGTGGTGCTCTGATCTGCATTCCAAAGAGAAAAGATCTTTTTTGTTGAATCAGCCCGTTATTCTTTGACATGGGATGCATCTCCAGGTTAAGGGGTGAAAGACATTAATTTGCATTAGACAGTAGCTACAGTCTGTATTCACAGTACAACGTGGGAGAAAGTGGCTACACCATCATTTTGTAACAGATGGATTAAAGCATGTCTTAGTAAGAAAAACAAGCAGAGAGGGGTTGGATTCCCTTTATCTCTCTGATAAAAGCAACATCATGTACAGTGGACACCTAATAAATATTCATTGGTATCAATGCCTGGACACAGACTCCTTGATTTTGGACATTTAAAACAAGCATCTTTCTTGGTTAGAGATTAATCATGACATATTCAGTCTTCATACTTAGGTTCTTCACTGTTGTGTCCCACCACGCATCTTTCTAGAAATATTTTCAATTTAAGATGAGATCTTCTGCATCAGCTGAATTTGCACTTAAGCTTTTGTGTTTAACGCATCTTGCTTTTTCTCTTGGCTTCAATGGGCATTCGCTTTTTCTAATTTCATTGTAAGATGATTACATTTCGGTTCAACCATTTGACTAACTGTGATATTGCTTCTTTTTTTTCTCCTTCAGATATTGATGAATGTGCGGCTAAGATGCATTACTGTCATGCCAACACTGTGTGTGTCAACTTGCCTGGGTTATATCGCTGTGACTGTGTCCCAGGATACATTCGCGTGGATGACTTCTCTTGTACCGGTGAGCATTAAGAAGCAATGTTGCTTTTCTGATTCAGTCCTTCTCTGTGCCATATCTGTGTCATTACATTTAGCTCTAAGTACACTAAGTACTATTTTTAGCTAACTAGTTCTTCTCTTACATTATCTTATCATCAACTTTTCAGGAATGAAGTGATAATAAGAGAAATTTTGTCTGCCTAATTTATTTCCACTCCCAGTATTTCTGCCTCTGTGTGTGTGTGTGTGCGCATGTGATTGGGTATATGATTTGAAATTGAAGACCCAGTTGCCTATGGTAACACTGAAGGACTTAGAGAGAGAGACATCAATTCCAAAATGAGAAAAGTATCAAACTATTTTCCTTCCATCAAGATGAAATGTGTTTTTATGTGAGAAAATGTACTTTGTTCTCGTTGGGAAAGACAAGAGGTTAAATTTAAAGTATGAGCGAGAGTATCTGGTGGGCACAGATTGGGTATATGGGAGCCAGTCAAGACTTTTCACTGACATATGCTTATTGTCAGTTTTGTCCCTCTTCTTCCCTTTATCACTGGGCTGTCAGCACCAAACTGGAACTCCAGGGATTGTGGTCACTGCCTCTGTGTGAGCAGTGCTGGCTTGGTGGGCATTTGGTTGGGGTTCCATTATCATTCAAATCACGAACACGGAGACTGGAACAGTAAACTGGTTAAGGGTGGTAGAAAATTCTGAGTCTTTTTTCTCTTGGATGAAATGTCTTTAAAGGCCCAATCTGTAACCTATAAGGAAGGAGCTCCCTGAATACAAGATTTCAGTCATGCTGTGTATTTCTCTGACTCTTGGCATCTTTCTCTTTGTCCTAATGACTGGTATATAAAAAATGATTTCTTTTAAAATTAATTAATTTATTTTAATTTATTTTAAAATTTTTAAATTTATTTTCACTCACAGTGGAATTCCACTCTTTTCTTAATATATTTTATTTTATTTTAATTTTTTTAAAATTTATTTATTTATTTATTTTTGGCTGCGTTGGGTCCTCATTGCTGCATGCGGGCTTGCTTTTAGTTGTGGCGAGCGGGGGCTACTCTTCGTTGAGGTGTGTGGGCTTCTCATTGCGGTGGCTTCTCTTGTTGCAGAGCATGGGCTCTAGGCATGTGGGCTTCAGTAGTTGTGGCATGTGGGCTCAGTAGTTGTGGCACACAGGCTTAGTTGCTCCACGGTATATGGGATCTTCCTGAGCTCGAACCCATGTCCCCTGCATTGGCAGGTGGATTCTTAACCACTGCGCCACCAGGGAAGCCCCAATGTATTTTATTTTGAATGGCCTTTTCAGAGGTGCAAAAAGTTATAAAAGTTTGAGAAGCATGTTTGTATGTCCAAATACCTTTGCCATTGATTGTTGTATATTTTTACGTTACTGTTCTTTGGCTAAAGGATTTCAGATTGATGCAAGGTTCTGACTCCTGCAGTAGACCAAATATTGTTTACCTGTCTTTTACATATTATTACAAAATTCCCAGAGAAAAAAGAGACTTTATAAACATTATGCTGTGATCCAAACATTTTAAGGGGGCAAAACTCTTTTGGACCTGTAAACACAGTCTAAAAATCTGTGATATTACAGATGAGTCTTGTTCTGTTCTCAGTGCTCTGTCCAGGTCCTGACTTATGTTAACCCTAACATGAGGCAAAGGCAGTGGATCGTCTCCCAACACAGAGGCACCATATCATGCAACTCAGACCTGATTAAGGCACTGCTGGGTGGAAAGGCCTTGTTGAAATTATATCAGAATACATAGCACCTCTGCTCTATGGAGGAAGACAAGAGCTGGTGCTTGTTGAAAGCCTCTTAAGGACAGGTGCTCTGCCTGGTAGTTTGTACAGTATATATGCAACCAGATGGAAAATGTAGTATTTTAAGAACTAGCTCCAGAGTTACTTTTAGAAAGAGAAATGTGTTGTTTGGAGTAAAAGGCAAGTGTATAAGTATCAGTGGGTACATCATCCAAAAAAATAGAGTAAGTAGTTCTGCAGGGAAACTTTTTGTTTTGTTTGCGCATGTATTTTGTCTGAGAGAGAATAGAAAAGTTAGAACAAAAGAGAGAAATAAAAGAGGGAGGAGAGAGGAACCAGCCAGAAAGCAGAAGGCTAGGTGCTGTGGAGGACAGGGGTCAACGAAAACTGCTCAGTGAAAGGATGGCTGAAAGGACTTTTAAGGGTAGGAATATTTAGTGTGAGGGGTTTTGTTGTGGTGGTTTTGCTGTATAGTATGCAGGGTGAGTCTTCCTCATGACCCTCCAACTTTCAGCAAAATCTGCGACCTTGAAGACTGGGTGAGACCCTCCCCATTCTGACCCCAATGAATGCAGGTTAACACGAGGTACAATGAGGGAAATGGTACATGTGTGTATAGGATATCATGACCTCAGAGGCAGAGGTAACCATTCTGATCCTTTCCCTGCTACCCAAAGTACATTTATACAGATATGAATGCAACAATCACAGTCACCACGGCCTCCTCTCAGGAGTGTCAGAAATTTCAGTGAGGGCTTTTGGACTTCCCCCATAGGTCATAGAATTGGGGATAAGATCTTTTTCTTAAAAAAAAACTTCCATTGAGCCCAGATTTCTTCTTGTCTACTGCCTGTTTTTCTGCTTCTGTTCATAGCAAACGTCTTAATTGCATCGTCAGTGGTTACTGCCTTCCTTACATGTACTTACCTCACACACCCTCTTCATCCACTCCCACTAAGTCTTCCAGATGCACCATTCGACAGAGAGTACATTTATCAAGGGCAACCATGAGCTCCATTTTGTTCAGTCTAATCTTCTTATCTCTTGTGACCTCTCAGCAGCATTTAGCAAAGCTGACTACATCTTCCTTTTTTAAGCACATTATTTTATTCACTTCTGAGACAATGTATGTCCTGATTTTCCTTCTATGTCACCGGTCACACCTGCCCAGTGTCCCTAGCTATTCTTCTTCCTCTGCTGATATCTTAAAGGTTACAGTACTGTAGAGCCCTGCCCTGGACCCTTTTCTCTTGTTCATCCATATCGTCTTTTCAGATGCCTCCATTCAGTATTATGACATTACAGCATCTCTATGTTAATAACTCCTAAATTTCTATCCAGTTCCAGTCTTTCTCCTGAGCTTCTGAATCATATATTCAACTTGACATCTACACATAGGTATTTAATAGGCATTTCATATTAACATGTATGAGACAGAACTCTTGATTTCCTTCCACCTCTGCAAACCTCCTCCTCTTCCAATTTTCTGCATCTCAGCAAATGAAAGCACCATCTATCTAGTTTTTCAAGCCAGAAAGCTATGGGTGATACTTGATTGCTTTCCTTCTCTTGTCCCTCCACTTTCAGTCTGTACATCAGACTTGTTGAAGCTACCCTCCACACCCTGTCCTAAGTCCGTCCACTTCATCCATTTCCGTCCATATCCTCTACTACCAAACTACCAGACTTCCTCAGTGGTTACCATTCTGGACCTGCTGCCCCAGGCTTGCTCTACTGTAACTCTCTCTTCACAGAGTGATGAGGGTAAACTTTTAAAACCAGGACTTTCTAAAGATCTCTTATAGTTTTCCATTTCTCAGAAAATCAAATTAATTCTTATTTTGATTTAAAACCCTATGTGACTTTTTTCCTTTCTGCCTCTCTGACTTTATCTTGTACCATTTCCATCCTTGTCCATTAGGAGGTGGCCACCCAAACTTTTGACTTTGTTTTTTTTTATTCAACAGGCTTGTTCTGCCTTAGGACCTTTGCATGAGTTGTTGCTTCTTTGTAGAAGTCCTTTCCCCTTATTCTCTGCATGCCTGGCTTTCTTGGCATTCAGATCTCAGCCTAAAAATGATCAGCTCAGAGAGGCTTTCTCTGATTCATATAATTAGCCACCCATTTTTCTGTCATGTCACCTGATTTTAATCCTCTGAATATCACTTATCACCATCTGGAGTTTCTGTTATTTGTATATGATTTTTAAAAATTTATGTCTTTCTATTAGAATGTAAGCTCTGAGACGAGGAACCCTTTCCCTTTTGTTCACTGCTCTACCTTGGCTACTTAGAATATAGCCCAGCACAGGGCAGTGCTCAATAAGTATTGAATGAGGGAATGAATAAAGCTGCTTGACCCTGGGCTAATTGTTTACTTCTCTAAATCTCACTTATAAAACATTGCTCATATCTGCTGTAACTGTAGGTTACTGTGAACATCAAATAATATGTGTGAAAACATTTATCATGGCCCTTGTATCAGTCAGGTTAGGATGTTCTGCAGTAACAACCTCAAACATGAGTGACTTAAAATAATCAGGTTTTGTTTGTTGCTCATGTATTTCGCTGGTCAACAGGAGTGGTGCTCTGCTTATCATAAGACTTTGGGATATAAGCTGATGGAATAGTCAATATTGTGAACATTGCTAGTCACCAAGACAGGGAAAAGAGCCTAGAGCATCTTGTATCAGCCAAAATATAGTCTAACCAAATCCCTTTGACCTACAACTCATTGACGAACTATAAGTAGTTACCAGTCCTCAACCAACTACAAGGAGAAGAGGAAAGGCCTTCCTACCATGTACCTAGGTTTGATAATTAGATGTATTTGGTGAATGGTGCTAATAAATACCATAGCAAATGATACAGTAGATTCTTAACAAATTTTGTGTCCATTGACATGAGGAGCTGTTGGTTAAATTAACCTTATTTTTTAGTCGCAGTTCACAATGTGATGGGGAATGTAGTCTCAAAAAATAATGATGATATTAAACACATTGTACTAAGTGCTATGATGGAAGTTCAAGCAAAACGCAATAAGAAAAGGGTGTTTGATTGTCAGGATGGAGCATTTGGAATGGTTTTGCAAGCCAAGAGGAGCTATTGGAGTTTACCAAGGCATGTTGGCATGCATGTAAAGTAGAAATTTGGGAATGTAGATGAGATGTGAATGGGAATATGGAATATGGATGGGAATGAGGAGAGGTAAGAGACAAGCATCCTCCCTGATGGTAATTTCTCCTCTAGACCAGATTCAAGGTCCCCCATTAGACATTTCCATAGTAAGCTGGAACTCTGACATTTACCTTGGTGTCCTGAAAAAAATAAGCCTGTCAGGCCAAATGTGCTCTTTACAAGATAAGCAGGTCCACACCTTTAATTTCTGTCATTTCTTTATTGGCAAAGAAGACTTCTTCCCCCAAGTGGTTAGTAGTCTATGTAATAAATGAGGTATATAACAGATATCTGCCACTGTAAGAGGTCTTTTCAGATGCTTCGTTTCCAGAAGGAATTTGCTAGGAGAAATTGACAGGCCTGAAAACATCCTTTTGTCTGCCATGAGCTCCTGACCTGGCATTTCTCATTATTTACATTCTTATTTCCAAAGATCATTCTAGTCTCTGTCCCAAATCAGTTAGTATCTGCTGCCACTGTTCAGTTGGTTTTCAAAGTACATTGGGTCATTTTTTTCTGTCCTTTTTTTTTAGTTTGTCATTTACTCTGATGCTAACATTTTAGAAGTTAGTAGTCATATTGAAAATCTCCATTCAACCAAAAATTAGTGAGCCTAGAACTAAAGAAGACATATGAGCTTTGGTGGTACATTGATTTATTGGATGACTGATTCACTCATTCATTCACTCACTCATTCATTTATTCATTTATGTGTCCAATATACAATTAGTGTCGGTCATGAGTGTTAGGAAATATGGCCAAAGACATTAGTGACAAATGACTTCTTTGCCCAGGAATTTCATGGTTAGTGAGGGAAGATCTTCAGGTGAGAAAACTCAAATGTGCATTCACCATCAAAAATGTTCCAAGTTTACCAAATCAATCCCTCTTTAAAGTCTTAGTAGGCTTTAGATAAGTACTGGGTATTTCACATCCTATAGTGCTGGCCCTTGACAAGTTCCAGAGAAGGATCCCCAAAATTACCTTTCCCAGTTCTATGCTGTAACAACAGCTCTTTGAGAAAGACTGCACCAGAGACAGCAGATACCAAGCATGATGCTGGAGAAGAAAGACAATATATCAAACAGAAAAGAAATGTTACCTCTTTCCTACTTTTTTTCTAGTTAAAAAGTCTTATCTCATGGGATAATAAAAGTTCTGAGGATTCAACATTGAAAATAATTATATAGGGCTTCCCTGGTGGTGCAGTGGTTGAGAGTCCACCTGCCAATGCACAGGACATGGGTTCGTGACCCGGTCCGGGAAGATCCCACATGCCGCGGAGCGGCTAGGCCCGTGAGCCATGGACGCTGAGCCTGCGCGTCCGGAGCCTGTGCTCCGCAACGGGAGAGGCCACAACAGTGAGAGGGCCGTGAACCACAAAAAAAAATAAATAAACAAACAAACAAATAAATAAATAAATAAAATCTAGAATTTTAAAATGTGCTGTAACTTAATCATTACTTTGATAGCTGGGGTTCCCTGACATAACCGTGTAATTTGTATGAGGCTCCATGCTTTTTTCTAGGAACGTTTCTGTTGGTGAAATCGAAAACATTGGACCTTTGTCACTGGGGGAGTTTTTGGCCTTGGAATTTGTGTGTGATTCTAAATCACTTTCTGTTCTGTAAGAGATCCCTGAGTTGCCCTTGCTTTTTTATGAATTTTGAAGCTGGAGGAGTATCGAAAATTGAGGTTGGGGAGTCCTTTCCTCTTCCCTGGACCCTTTGATTTTTGAAATGGTCAACCTGCTTGATTTATTGGTCCCTGACTTTCATTTATCCCCAGTTAAACTCCCTGTGTTTAGGTTGTTTGATAAGACATTTCCTTTGAATACTCAGGAAGCTTTAAAGGAGGATACTTGTGATTTATGATAAAAGCATGCAGCAATAAGGCAGGTACTTGACAGTAATGGGTAAGCACCCATTTTTATGCCAAAAGCTTTCCATAAAGGTAAGAAATAAAGGGAACAAGTGAGATAACAAATATCATATGTGATTTCCATTATCTTGCTAAGAGATTTTTTATGTTTTTTGATATTGGCATGGAAGAGCTTGAAGGAAGTATGTATCTGAAATCAAGTAAGCTTAGTTAAAGTTAGATATAATAGTCTATTAATTTAATGGTTTAAATTAAGTACCAACCACATAATGAAAGATGTGAGATAACAGTTTAAAAGATGTAAAAGAAATTTTACACTAGTTTTCTGGAAAATATTTTCCTACTAAGGTCGATGAAATACAGAACATTTCAAATATGGGATACCTGATATTTTCTCATTGAGCAGAGCCATATGAAATGGAGCTAAAGTAGAAAATCCTCCACCTTGATTGAGCACAGTAGTAAATTATGCATTGATTATCCTTATCTTTCAAGCACATAGTATGTGCTTGTTTTGGACACATTTGCTCTGGTATACTTTTGACTATCTGACATCATAAAAGGTGCAAGTTCTAATTACTTGCCTCTCAGTCAAGAGGTGATACAGATATAAGAATAAAATTCCAGTCATGGACTTGTAGACTCCTTTTACTTTAGTGGGAAATACTCTGTCAAATGCTTTAGAATGCAAAACATTTTATTAAAGATAACAGACTACATTTATTGATATATTGAATAGGAAAAGTCACAATAAGACTTGTACCTTTGGATATTTCAAAACCCAATTAAAAACTCTGATGTTCTTTGGAGGCATTTGTCTTTTGTTTTGATTTGTTTGCCTGGTATATTCATTTTTTCTTCCCTTTCTTTAGACAGACTTTGTCACCTTCCTCCCCCTCCAGAGGAGGGATGTGAAAGTACCAAAGTAGGATTCCAAAGTTCTAACCCTTTAGGGCAGAGGGTCTCAACTCTCATCTCAGATTAGAATCACTTAGTACATGAATTTTCAAAAGTCGATACCTGGGATCTACCCCTTGAGGCTTTGATTTTCATTTGGTCTAGGGTTGTGACCTGGCTTCAGTGTTTTTGTTTAAACTTCCAAGTGATTCTAATATGCAGTCATGGTTGAGAGCTCTTGCCTTTGTAGAGCAGAGATGGTTAGAGTTTGGAGGGAATATTGGGGTGGGGTTGGAATCAGAGAGAAGAAGAATTGCCCTCTATATTGTAGACTAGAAAAGGATTCCTTTGAATGGGTGGTGGGTGACATGGTGGCAGAAGGTAATTAAAGCAGAGATTTGGATGGTTTCTGGATGGAAGGGCTCTGCCTCCAAGGCTGCCTTCTGGGATGTGTATAAGACTCTGGGGAGAGAAAGGCTGTGGGATGCTCTGTAGGTAGGGTCTCATGGGGAGTTCCCAAATCTTCAATTGTGTCCTGACGGTTATGATGCCTCAAAGAGCCCTTAAAGATAAACAGGACATCTCCATGGTGACCTGTGTGTTCCATGGGCCAAGGACCAGACTGATGTCTCTGCGAGTGTCTTGATTACTTGGAGTCTCCTAGAACTATGACACAGACAGATGAAAGCAGAGAATCCTTAAAATGACAGACATTTTCACTACCCCACTAGTCCAGAAGAATAGGAGCTCAGAACCATTCATTAAGTTGAAATGAAGAAATTACAGAAAGCTACATTACTTGCACGTACAAATTTGTGACTGGGCTTCTCTGCCCATCACCTGTTTTCACAGGTGAAAAACAAAACAAAACAAAAAGTTAACAAAAGGAGAAAACAGGAAAAAATTAAGAGACCCCTCTAAACAGGGTTCATGAAGTGAAAATTAATAGAATATTTGGTTTTCCGGACCAATTTTAGTTTTCCACATGTAGTCCTGGAAAAGCCAAAGACCAGAAACTTACTCCATTTAGCAACAGTAGTGTTAAAATAGTGCTAAGGTTTATTAAACCCAGGAAATATGTCTTAGGGAGGATAACAAAGGGCATTTCCCTTGATATTTTAGGATGAAGGATTTGTCTGGTGTTTGGCTTCCTTGTTGGGTTTAACTGAGAGGTTTTTGTTTGTTTGTTTGTTTGTGTTGGGTTTTTCGGTTTTTGTTTTTTTATCAGCACATATTGTAAAGGATCTGAACCACATTAGCTGCTGCAGACCCACTAGAATAAATGATGGATCTTGCCCCCAAGGTGTTTGTGCACAAACCTATTAAGAACTGTGTTGCCCTTGACTCAAATTCATCATAAAAGGCTTGTTAGTATTTCTGTACACTCCATTGTTGGAGTTGTGCATGCAGAATCACAATTAAGCTTTCACATAAAGGGGTTTGATTAAGGATGCTTTAGCACTTACAACACTGTTGAGGCCAGCCTTGCAGCCCTGCTTATACCCACATTTGAGTCGACACAATGAATGGGCATTTCTCTTTAATAACACAGCAAGCTATCATGTATTCTTTATTTCCATCTTAAAGATTTGGTAAATGCATATATGTTTAGCTATTTCCACACTTGTCTAAGATATAGTGAAGTATCTTTGGATTATGTTTCCTTTATGTAAGAGTATTGAAAATATACATTACTTATTCTTGAGCCAAATGAAAACTATAAATGCTCATGGTTAAAATCTGGTGTATAAACTAGAGTATAAATTCAACTTGTTGCAAGCTTCGGCAGTGCCACCTTTTTGCTTTGTAAATTAGAAAACCATTAACGTTCTCTGCTTCTTCATCAGTATCCTCTGCACACTTTCATAGAGTTGTTGAAGAATAAAGTGAGACAGTATAAGTACATCGGTTCAGATGATTTTAGCTTAAAGAATGATTTAAGAAAAACCCAACTCTACCAGCTTAAATGATAAATTTATTCTCTTATAAGAAAACATCTAGGACAGTGTTTCTAGAATTAGTTAATTCAGCTGCTCCATGACATCATCAGTGACATAGATTGTTTCCAACTTTTTACTTTGCTATTTTCATCGTGATAGTTTGAAACTTGATCTAACTCCCTTCCAGGTCTCAGAATGGCTGAGGCAACCCCATGCATCATATCTCAATTTAACAATGTCCCAAAGTCATAAGGGAAAAGAGGATTTCCTTCCTAGAGTCCTTTGTTAAGACCAAGGATAACTTTATCAGAAATCCATCCCTAGCAGATCTGTTTTCACGTCTCCTTGGCCAAAATTGTTTAATATGCCTATTTATAAATTATACCTTAGAAAAGCAAAGAGAATTACCTTGAATCAAGATTTATCCCTGAGGTGGGGCAGGTCCTGGTTTCCTTTATAATACTTGGGTTGTATTGTCAAGGCAGGAGATGATATGTATGTATGTGTAGGTCCATAATTGTCTAGGCAACTGATAGCGTCTATTAGAGTCTATTCAAAGCCTTGAAAACTATTTCAAGTGTAGGAGTAATTAAAAGAAATGCAATTAGATGCTTATACTAAATTTATGTATGTGCCTATCTGTGTAGATATATGGATAGATATATATTTATTTACATATATGTCAACCACCCATTTTTGGAGATGGTTTAGGAAACAGGCACCTTTTCATACATTGCTGGTAAGAATATATATTGATACAAACATTCTTGAGGATAATTTGACAGGATGTATCAAAAGGCCTAGAAATATTTATTTACAGCAACTTATTCTAAAGAAACAATCAGTCACAGTTACATATGTGAGAAGATTTTCATTGTGCCCATTTATTCCACTTATTATTTATAAGAAAAGAAACTAGAGGCAGCCTAAATATGAACTAATGAACGTTTGATTGAATAAATTACAATATATTCATATATTGGAATACAATGAATTTTAAAATAATATTCAGAAGACTATTCATTGTCAATGGAAAATTCTCATCATATAGTATGATGAAATTCTAACCAGTATATATACTATTTTCCAATTTAAATAATAAAAATTATCTATGGATATACATAAACACATAGAAATAGAGGCAAGGAATATTTCCCCAGATAAATAGGTATCAGAAAGTATCTGTGAATGGAAGATTATATGTGATATCTTTTCTTTACACTTTACATGTTTTCCACTTTCTTCTGTGGAATGGAATACAATGCAGTGAACTGTATTACATTTTAGTTTTAGAAAAGTGTTATTAAAATATTAGAAAACAGAAAATGCTAGATAAAGATGACATTGAGTTTATTCCTCCAAAATCTCCTAAGTGTCATCCTACTAAATTAAATTTTAAAAAATGTTTATGACTTGGTTGTGCTAATGCTTTTCATCCTTAGTGACATAGGTTAGGAGTCTGAACTAAAGAGATTAAAAGCAATGGCTTTGCTTCATCAGGTTTCTGAGTCATTTGATTGGCCAATATGTCAGTTGAAGGGCATTTGCAATTATGATGCTGTTTTCCTCCTGTGAGGGTCCTAGAAGGTGATCTGATAGCCAGGTTCTACCTGCCCGGTTTTTCTTCAGCTCTTCTGGCAGTGTTTCCAGATTCAAGGCAGTTGGTCCAAAAATTTTTTTTTTTTTCTTGACTGTAGCCAAGTCAAAGAGAGATACTGAGGGGAGACAGAAAAGTCCCAGGATTTTCATAGAAAAGCAACCACTGGATGAGAATCAGGCAACTTAGATTTTAGTTCTACCCTGGACACCAGCTCACTGAATGAATGCCACTGTCTCAACATTTTCCTTTGGACCTTGAAAGATTAAGGATTAATTAGCTCAATAGTTTTCAGTCAGAGGAACTGGGATTCCAAATAAGATTTCTTTTGAAAGGAGTTCAGCTTATTTAAAAAAAGAGGTAATCTTGCAAGCTACTACTTTTCTAATTCTGTGATTCTTTAAGATATGGTTCCTGACCTCTAGGAAATTATGGTCTCTTCAGGGGGCATACAATTTACATTTTAGGAGCATAATTTTATAAGACATATAGGTGCTAAATTGTGAGGTGTGAGTGTAAATGATGTGGGAAAGAGCACTGGTGCTGGGAGAAAGAAGGGCATTAATTACTACATGATAGAGAGAATGTGTTTTCCACAGGGAGCTGTCTCAATGGGTTTGATTTTGATGTTGAGTGGGAGATGGCATAAGAAAATAAGAAATAATAGGTTGAGTGGTGCTTTAGACATAGATCCATCTCCATGTTTGTTAATCTACAGCAAACCTGGAGGTGTCCTGGGTCAAAGTGGGAAAAACAGAAGGCTCTGAATCAGACAGACCTGGGTTCCTGCCCCAACTCCAGGTATTTATTAGTAGAGTCAACTTGAATCAACTTTGGGGAAGTGGACATACCTTTCTCCCAGACTCTTGTGAGGAGTAAATTAGACAATATTTCTAAAGTGGTTGGAAGAGAGCTCAGCACAGAGCAAATGTTCAACAAACATTATCTACTACTACCTCTGTTTTACAGGTGAGGAATCTTACTTGAGACACAGGGAGGTTAGAGAATTGTCCATAGCCACAGCCCTTGGGAGTGCTGGAGTAGGGGTAGATAGGAATGAAGGACTTCTACCTTCAGAGACTCAGATGCAACCTCCATCAGAGCTCTTTGGAAGACGCCTTTAAAATGCTAACGCAATACGGACTGCAGAGGCTCAGTAAACATTGGCCATTATTAGAATGACAGACAGAGTCTGGGACTTGGGTCCAAGAGAATCCTATTTAACCCACAGCTCTGCCCTTTATAAGCTTTGGGATATAGGGTGATTCCTTAAGTGCCCTATGGCTCAGTTTGTAACCCCAAGAAAGCAGGTTGGGTTTTCATGTTTAAACACATGAAAAAGCCCAACCCAATGACTGACTCTGAGATGGTGCTCAATATTGAAGCGCTAAGACCTGATCAACAAATTTCCCTTTCTCCCTTCTTCTCACCAAGTGGCTCTAGAAGCACTTCCAGGGACACCGAGGCTCTTTGAAATACATCTGGAGAGCCCCTTGTCTTTAGAAGCTCAGTCTCTGTTGACAGTGTCCAGATTCTCTGGGAGCCTGCAATTAGATGCTTTGGGCTCATGGGTTAAGGAGATCAGCAAAAAGTAGATTCACAATGGTTTGTAACTAGCAAGGAATACATTCCTTTATTTAAAGAAAAATATCACCTCTAGAGTCATTTGTTTTGTAAGTTCCTGTAGACCAGAGCTTTGGAATATGTTCTATAAGCTCCCTTAAAACATTCATGTTTATTCCCTGAGAAAGGAAGCGCCCTAAACTGTGAACACCTTTGGCATTTATCAGCTCTGCTGGCTGGCATCTGGTTAGTCCTTAGGGGCAGCCATAGGACAAATTACTTTCAGGACAAGGGTCAGAAGCTTGGTCTAGGTTGGACTCCAGTAGGCGGTTTTGACAGTTGGGAATTGTCCTCAGAGGGAAATCACAGCATACAGAGAGATGTGTAAAGCCAACAGTGAGTTTGTCGTCTACCTGTTGAATACCCAATGCCTACATGGGTATTCTACATTGTGGAAATCACACTGAAGCTATCAATTAATATTTTAATTGTTTCTACTTATTTCACGAGCATTGGCCAACTTAGTAAATTCCATAAAAATACAACTGTTCGTGGCTGCAAAATATCCTCTCTTCTGGATGCATTATTATAGTTTTTGCCACATTGAAGAAGTATTAAGATCCAGTTGCTTCTCTGTCTTCATTTGGGTCTCTCATATATGTGCATTTAGTCTTCCGTTATTACGATGGATGGTGATGGTTGTTTTTGCCTCAATTTGGATGAGGAGTGAGTGAGTCACACAGCAAAACTCAGACCAGCCCCAAGCAGGAAATACACATACTTAGAGGTTCATGCAGTGGGAGGAATCAGGGTTTCTTAGGTGTTATTCATTAAATAACATTTCTGGGAAAAGTATAGGACCGTAAAGAACTGTGTAGCATTAACACATATCTTGGCGGTGTCAGGACCTTGCATAATTATTTTACATTAGAACATTTTGTAACTAGACAGATGCTCCAGCGAGCCCCTGTCTTGTTTATGAGATGTGTTTTCCATATTTTTTATTGAGTTCTTTGTCCTTTAAAATTCAAAGAGTCTTCCTAGATCAACTAGCAATTATTTTTCCCCTTTTGGCGTTCATTTTCCCATTCTGATTGATCAGTTGAATGTAGGGAAAGCATTAACATATCAGGAATTTCAAATAGCTGGCATGTTAGAGACATATAAGGCGTCAGAAAATACCTTCATATTACAGTGATTTGATTCTGAATTTGGACGAACTGATGAAGAAATATGCCCAGAGAGAGCTTGCTTTTTGATTCTCCAAAACTTTAGGGTATTTTCTCATTAAGAGAAATTCTTTTCTTCAAGCAGGTGGTCCATTTGACTTGGTTATGTGAAAGATGTGGCATTGTTTGGAAGAAGATAGCATCCTTGCCTATCAATGCGAGAGGGGCATGAGGGGACAGTTCCTGTCTCAGCCAGAGAGTGTGTGGTCTAAATGACTGTTAGGTCACAGCAACACAGGCTGAGCGGCTTATAGTGCAATGGAGGAGATCAAGTGAAGATATAGCCTGTCATGCTTCTCTTGGCCTCAAGCAAACCAATTTTTTTTTTTTTTAAGGACAGGTTGGAGCAGATCATAGCTTCAGAGCCAAGTCCATGAGTGAGGCCAGAGAGCAGTGCCCTCAATCTATTTTTAGGATTTAGAAAACCAGCAAGTTAAAAAATAGCACTGGCATGTAATCGTGCTCACCTCTCAAAGTTCCTGGAGTTTTGAATTTGCTCCACTGCTATTTGAACATGTTCAATTTTATTTTGTCTCTTTTCTCATCTCATTTTGTCCCTTGACTCTGTACTCTTGGGTGTGTTATTATAGCTTTTTCCCTCGAATCTCCTTTCATTTTTTCTCTTTTCATATTTGCTTCATTAATGTGTGTGTTATTATTTATGACTGATCTGAACAAATGATGGTTTGAATGAGGGATTTAGGATCAAAAGTGAGTTAAAACAGAAATAAACAGTGTTGACAAGAATATGGAGAAATTTGGAACCCTCATTGTACCGTTGGGGAGAATATAAAATGGTGCAGCTGCTGTGGAAACCAGTTTGGTAGTCCCTCAAAAAATTAAAGATAGATTAAAAATCATATAATCCAGCAATTCCACTTCCGGGTATATACTCAAAATAACTGACAGTAAGATTTTGAAGAGATATTTGTGCACACATGTTGACAGCAGCAATAGTCACAAAAATAGCTAAAATGTGAAAGCAACTTAAGTGTCCCTCAACAGAAAAATGAATAAGCAAAATGCAGTATATCCATACAGTGGAGTACCATTCAGCCTTAAAAAGGAGGGACATTCTGACACATACAACATGGATGAACCACAGGGAACATTATACTAAGTGAAATAAGCCAGTCACAAAAGGACAAATACAAAATGATTCCACTATATGTAGAATCTCGAGTTGTGGAATTCATAGAGGCAGAAAGTAAAAGGGTGGTTGTTACAGGCTGTGGAGTTATTGTTTAGTGGGTATATAGGTTCAGTTTTACAAGATGAAAAGAGTTCTGGAGCTGGATGATAGTGATGATTGCACAATAATATGAATGTAGTATTTAATACCATGAAACTGTACAATTGAAATTGTTATAGTGGCAAGTTTTATGTTATGTGTACTTTACCACAATAAAAAAACGTTGGGAAAAAATGCCACCAGGACAGATCTCTTCCTGTTACTGGGTCTACTCTAGAAATAACATTTACCATGGTTTTCCTTGCTTCCTGTAACATATTGGGCATCAAATTCTGTTTTTTTCAGAGAGTGATTTATTCATTCATTACTTTATTCATTAAACACTTATTGATTGAGAAATCCACTGAGCATCAGGTATTATTCTGGATGTGATACATTAGTGAAGAAAACAGAAAATTTTGCTGTCAGTGGAGCTTTCATTCTAGTTGGGTGGAGTCAAACAGTAAACAGGAAATATCAATATATTGTATGCCAGACGGTAAGACCTATGGGAAGAAATAAAGTGATGGAAGGAGATGGGTGTGCTAGGGTTGGCAGCGGTGCAGTTTTTTTTTTTATGAGGGCGTCTCACTGTCGTGGCCTCTCCCGTTGTGGAACACAGGCTCCGGACGCACAGGCTAAGCGGCCATGGCTCACGGGCCCAGCCGCTCCGTGGCATGTGGGATCTTCCCAGACCGGGGCACGAACCCGCGTCCCCTGCATCAGCAGGCGGACTCTCAACCACTGCGCCACCAGGGAAGCCCAGTGGTGCAGTTTTATATGGGATGGTCTGGAAAGGTCTCACAGTAAGGGGCACAAAAGCAAAGACATGAGAGGAGTGAGGGGAGTAAGCCACACTGATCCCTGGAATAACGATCTTCCAGGCTGTGGAAACAACAGATGGGCAGAGCAGTCATCTACGCAATGACTCAGGATGAGGTAAGGAGGCTTGTTAAATCAGTAAACTCCCATTGGCTCTTATCTACCCTACGTCTGTCTCTAGTATTTTCCCATGGAATCAAGTACATGGGTTTCGTGGCCATTATATGCCGCAGAGACTTCTTTCACGGACTCTGGGTCATGGCTGTCTTCCCAAGACTTAAAGATGATAGAATTTGAGCCATTGGCTAAATGGGGAGTTACTGTGTTTTTTCCTTTAAATGGCTAGCAAAGCTTTAATGGCCCCAGCCATTACTAGGACAATATCCTTTTTAGAAGAATAGAGTTCACTACGGGGCATTTGAACACAGCTTGTAGGGAATTCAATTCTCATGTCCCATTACTGTTAACAAGGTCTCCACATTTAATTCCACAGGGTAAATGTGACAACTCTAGAGTCAGGGCCAGAAAGTATCTCTAAGCAACCAGGGAGCTGAAAGAGCCTTGCTTTTTTCTTTATTTTTATGTCTGTGGTATTCCATTTCTCCTGCTGTTGATAAATAATTCAGAAAAGAAAAGAATGTTTCAGCCCTGACTTTTTAATGCTGAGGACAAATACATTATGCGATTGGTCCCCAAACATGCACAGGCTTTTGCAAGAAGGTCAGTATTTTGTGTTTGTTGCTTGGCAGTGTGTTCTCTGGGGCTTTGCAATCAATTGGCTTTGTTCTTGTAGCTAGAAGAAAGGTGAGGACTGCGTGTATGAAATACACAGAACTGATGCTGTAATGTTGTCACAGTCCCTAAGCGGGCTGCTCAGCAACAGGTAATAGATAGACTGGTGGGTGTTGATGAGCTGTGCAGCTTGGCTTAGAAGGGGCGTTTATCGGAGGACATCTGGTGACATAAGGTAATTGTCTTGAAACCTGACTGGACCTGGGCTATAGTGCCACACTGAACATCTAGGTACCAGGGCGTGCTGGCAGGGGAGGACAGATGTCACAGTGCCTCATGTTGAACTTGTTTCTCCTGCAACTAGGATGTCCATGCTTACCCAACTATGGTACCCATTTGCTTACTTTGGAAAATAATTTCTAATACAGAGATAATAATAGTATATAATATATGTGTGTATATGTATATATACACATATATATATAAAATGATTAAGTCAGAAAATGACCTCTGTGGATATAATCGTGTTGACAATGCATGTTTAGAAACACTGTTACTATCCATATACTAAATGAATAATTCGGGTCACCATTCACAACAAATGCCAATGGTTAGTTGGCTAAAAGGAATGGGGTAGAGAGGAAAAAATTCTGTATTGGTTACTAGAAAGACATTTTAATCCAGACTAACGCAGTATATGCACTTGGGTAAGTCGTTTTATCTCTTTGGACCTCAGTTTTCTCATCGATCACAGGAGAATATTAGATTATAAATTGACGTTCAGAGGGCCTACTAAGCTCTTAATTCTTTGAAGCCAAGAATCATGGCTTTTCCTCTCTTTATCCACAGTGCCTGCCATACTAATAGGCACCTTTTTTTCCTTTTTTTTTTCCAAGTGCACATCTATAATCATTTGGAGTATTGCAATTGCAATTTTGTTTGATTTGTAGAACTTTATTTTTAAAGGTGCCTTTGAGTTTTATATTTACAACTTTTTAACATGTTTTAAAAGAATTGTGAATGTGCTACTGAAATACTCTTTCTTTGGTAGCATTTGTTTCACTGAATATTTTATGTGACTTCTGCATATTGACTCAGGCCATAATGATGTTTTTTTTAAATTTTTATTTTTATTTTTTTTATTTTTTATTTTTTTGCGGTATGTGGGCCTCTCACTGTTGTGGCCTCTCCCGTTGCGGAGCACAGGCTCCGGATGCGCAGGCCCAGCGGCCATGTCACGGGCCCAGCCGCTCCGCGGCATGTGGGATCTTCCCAGACCGGGGCACGAACCCGTATCCCCTGCATCGGCAGGCGGACTCTTAACCACTGCGCCACCAGGGAGGCCCCATAATGATGTTTTATTAACCGTTATTAACTTGTGACTTGGAATTATCATACAAGTGATCAAAGAACCTTCCTTTTGCACATGAGGAGATTTCTGTAAAGGAGAATGGGAGACACTGGTTCAGGATGGACAGCTGGTCTCCCTTTTGAAGCCCTTTTCATGCTGAGTTTTGTAGATGCTTTTGAACACTTGTTGACAAATGTCACCCCTCTGGCACTCACCCTGCTGCTTTGTTTAAACTGGTGCCCACAGAGCCCAAGCAGCAACACAGCTGCTGACAGTGTAATGATAATTGCTGCCAGTTGTGCCTTTCCTCAAGGATTAGCCTGTCCTGGGGGCAAGGGGAGGGGAAAAGATGTGATGGAGGATCACAAAAAGAATGGGGGACTAAATATCAGAAGATCCATAGTGAAATCTCAGCTAGAAATATTATGAGTTTTATGACTTTGGACAAAATACATAACTGTCCACTTTCTTCTTTGGTAAAATGAGGGTGGAGACCTCTGTTTTAAGGCCTTTTAAAATTTATGATTCTAAGTGCTATGAATGGTGCTGTGGTCTAAGTGCTATGGTCAGAGGAAAGGTAGCACTTCAGGCTGGGTTGACCAAAGAAAAGTTTGAGTTAGTGGCTTCAGAGCTGTGAAATAGCATTTTGTTATTGTTGGAACCACAAGGAGAGACTTTGCCAGTGGAAGGACTGGCAGGTGTCAAAGCAGGGACTGAGAAAGACTCAAGACCTGTTGAGGCAAAGCAGAGTGTTTTAACTTCACCTGCAGTGAGAGCCCTTAAGAGAGTGGGATGCCCTTAACCAAAGGCTTCCATGCTCCTTTGGCTTCTTTGCTTCTAAATCCCTGATTTTGACAATTCTAATAATCACTCATTCAACAGCAAATATTTGTGGAGTGTCAGCTCTGTTTCAGATCCTCTTTTATGTGCTGGGGACAAAGTAGTGGGAGAGAGATCCTTGCTGTTAAGCGTTTTTAGAGAATTTGACAATATTTGTGCCTAATGAGGACATCCTGCCATGGAATTGGTATGAGCAGAGGAGGAATTTTAGCAGAGTTTTAAGTATCACTTGAGAGGCATCTATTTACAGGCTACAGTAGCCTAGTGAAAAGAGCTTGCTCTTTGAACGTGAAGTCCAAATACGTGAGTATTGGAGGTATGATTGTAGAGTGCTTGGAGCTAGTGAAACTAGGTTTCCTAACTAAATGAACTTGTGTACATTTCTTAACTTCCCTAAAGTTTGCTCTCTCACCTATATAATGTGCATAATATTAATATTTATGTCATAGGGTGGTTTTGAGGATGAAATAAAATATCGGTGTAAAACACTTTGCCTAATGCCTAGCATATGATATGTGCTCAGTACATGTTAGCTGTTATTGTTCCTATTATTAAAATTTTTACTGGTTATGTTTTCCACTTAATATTTAACATGTAATCATAATACCTCTTAAAAGAGGCGGGGAACACACTATCACCTTTATTACTATTACCTTTATTGGTAATAGTAATAAAGAGATCCTTGGCTTTTGGGAAAGTGCAGATCAGAAGAGCAGTTTATTTGTAGCTTTTATAAAAAAGCATCTCTGGAGATTCCTTGAGTGGTAGGAAGAAAAGAAAAGAAAATTACTTACTACATGTTTTAGGCATGATGGCGATTGTATTTCTTAGGAATGGATAGAAAGGTCTCATGATTGTTAACTTGGGAAGGACCAAACCAGAGAAGTATGCCTGGTGTAGTCCAGGTATTCAGGGAGCAGATGAAGATGATGATTTGGGAGGCATTTGTTGATGTGCCCAGATTTACCAACTGGATGGAGGACACACTGTGCAGAGTTGAGCCCAGACTTTGGAGCCAGAAAGGCCTGAATTAGCGTCTTACCTCCACAGCTCATGTGACTGGCAGCAAGTCATTTTAACCCATCTGAACCTTTTTTCTTATTTGTAAAATAGGAGTGATAACAATAGCAGTACTTGTATCATGGCATACTATGAAGGTTAAGCGAACTAATAAATGTAAAACCATTAGTGGCAGTGTGGCACATGGAATCAGCAAATAAAACATATAACTAGATATCTCACCAAACCTGCAACATAGTAGTTGCTCAATGAATATTAGCCTCTTTTTCTCCTCAACTGCTTTATATATTTTAATTTGTTTATGCAGATTTGAAGGAAAATGTTTGAAACACTGGCTCTTACCTCTTATTTCTCAGTGTTTGGTCCCAAAACTTGGTGTTTCATTCTCATGCCTAAATCCTTGCAAACTTTTCAGATTCTAACACCTGTACCCCTCCCTACTACCAGGGCTAGAACTTAGGCTGTCTTTTACCCACATGACCTAAAAGACAGTTAGTGCTTTATTATCAGCCAGACGATTCAAGGAGTTGCAAAACAGATCTTAATGATATTTATATCAATCATTTATTCAAGAAATACTTGAGTGTCTGTAATGTGTTGGGCTTTGTTCTAGATGTTACATATAGAGAGCAGGGTATAAGACAGACCAAATCCCTGCCATCATGGTGCTTATATTCCAGACATGGAAACAGTTGATTAAAAACAAAAAACCTTGTTAATTCAGTTATAAGTGTTGTGATGAAAAGCAAAAGAGAATATAGGACTAGGAAATGATTGGTATGATCAGGAGGGTATTTTATAAAGGACAGTAGGATAAGGCTTATTGAGGCATTGGCCTTTTTGAGCCAGAATCTGAATAAAGGGTGAGGATAAGCCATACAAAGCTCTCTGAGAACACTGTAGTTAGAGGGACCGCTGAGGGCTGAGTCCCTAAAAAAGGATTGAAGTTGGTGTGTTTGAGGAACAGAGAGAAGGCTGTCCTGAGAGAGACACATGATAAGATTAGGTCAGTACAGAGAGATCAGGTCTTGCACGGTTATGTGGACTCTGGTAAGGGTGTAGATTTAATTCTAAATGTTTTGGAAAACCATTGAAAGTTTATCCAACCGTAGCAATGATAGGATAGTCACTACTGAGTACGACGGTGGTTATACTCCATTGATCAATCAATATGCATTTCTGTAGCATTTTCTGTATTTCCAGCAGTGGTGCAGTGGGTAGGGTTTGTGGGTATTGGTGAGTTCAGAAAGGTAAGATAGGAAATACCGGTGTCCATAAGAAACTTCATATAGAAATGGGGAGATAATTCTATTTTACATGGAATAATTCAAAACCAATGCTCTAAACTATAATATTATCTCTGAATACAAAAGAAGGTGATAAAAGGAAGAGGCCCCGTGTTTTGAAGAAACTTAGTAAAAATGTCTGGAAAGTCTGGAGGAACCAGGTATACAGGGCATATAAGTCTCCCAGAGTAGATTAGACATAATAGGTCATCAGGAGCCATTATAAACTCCTGGACTGGGTATTTAGATGATTGATCTGGCAGTAGTGTGCTTTGGAAGAAATGGGATTAAATGCTCAGAGACTAGTTTGTGGATTGTATAATAAACTTGTTCATCAAAGCCTGGATAAAGCTGGTGGCTTCGGTGGCAGGTTGGATAGAGGAGATTGAAGAGAGGGAAATAAGTTTTAAAAATCCTAATGTTTCTACTTTGTGAAACTAGAAAGATGGCATTTCCATGAATGGAAATGGCATTATTGGAAAAGATGAGTCATTTTGGAGTAGAACAGTATGGGTCCTGTCTGTAGTGACGATAGGATATTTATTCAGGCGTGTCTGGTCAGTGCAGTTTAATAAAGCAAAATGGTGTTAGGTGATATTTAACCAGAGGATTCAGGAGTGGCAAATGAAACTCAAGGAAGGTGATGATGATAGCAATAATGACTACTATTATTCTACTATTACTCTTTCTTATTACTATCATTGTCATCACGTCACTATCATCTTTTAGGTTAGTGTCCATTTTCTTCACTACAGGGTAATTGTGCACCAGTGGTGTGCAATAGGCAATTTAACCACAAGTTGAAGTGAAGACATCTTCACCAGTCAAGACCAAATTATCACCAGCTCTCCTTTATGGACCACCATGTCCAGTGCTCACTTGTAAAGAAGCAAAGACAAGAAGGGAAGTTGGCTGGGCCTGTCTTTAGATGTATAATTCTACCTGCAGTTAACATGGTCCAATTAATGCCTTGGACAATAACTCTGATTGATATGCCTTACCTTTTTTTTTTTTTTTTTTTTTTGCGGTATGCGGGCCTCTCACTGTTGTGGCCTCCCCCGTTGCGGAGCACAGGCTCCGGACGCGCAGGCTCAGCGGCCATGGCTCACGGGCCCAGCCGCTCCGTGGCATATGGGATCCTCCCAGACCGGGGCACGAACCCGTATCCCCTGCATCGGCAGGCGGACTCTCAACCACTTGCGCCACCAGGGAGGCCCGATATGCCTTACCTTTAGAGTGGAAAGAGCAATGAGACATATAAAGAAAGCAATGGAGATCTCCTCCCTTCTTATAAAGTGAATTCAACATATAAGTGGATAAAAATACCAAACTGGATTAGATGTGAGAGTTAGGTATGCGAGATAGAGATGTGAGTCATCCTGCTACAAGTATGTGAATAAGGATATAAGAAAGTGTACGGAGAAAGGTGCGTAAGGCCATGGCCTAGAGGAGAACCCCATATGAAGGCCTTGGGTTGTGGGGTAGCAGCAGCAGTAAATGTGGCAGTAAAATTAAGAGATTAAGATTAAGAGTAAAATTAAGAGACCATACAGAGGCTTTAGGAGAGTGAAGGTATGGAAAATTCTATTACATTTGACAAGAAGAGAGTCATTGGCAATCTTCCGAAGAGAAGAATCATTGCTGTCTCCGATAACAGGATTTAAAAAGATATTTTGATAGAAAGTTGGACAGTGGTTAGAATATGGAGGCTTTTGGCAGTCATGCAGTTAGAAAGAATTGTAGAGAAACCTAAAAGGGACAGCAAGGTCAAATGAAAGATATTTTGTCCGCCTTAAGTTGACTTTTTTTTTTTTTTTTTGCGGTACGTGGGCCTCTCACTGTTGTGGCCTCTCCCGTTGTGGAGCACAGGCTCCGGAAGCGCAGGCTCAGCGGCCATGGCTCACGGGCCCAGCTGCTCCGCGGCATGTGGGATCTTCCCAGACCGGGGCACGAACCCGTGTCCCCTGCATCGGCAGGCGGATTCTCAACCACTGCGCCACCAGGGAAGCCCTCAAGTTGACTTTTAAGATGAATAACATTTGAATGTTGTATGGGAGAAGTGGGTTGAAGATGCTTAAGAGGCAGGCTTTATTGTGGGCAGGCAGGGTACAGATGGAGGAGCTGGTCTATGGGAGGGCTTGGAAACGAATTGTAAGACAGGAAAGAGTAGAGGATAGAGCCAGGGAGAGGGGTCTAGAGTGAAAGCCGTGTATGCTTGTGGAGGTCCATGCCTGGCAATGCGCTAAAGCCAACTTTTCATTCAGTACGCTTTCTGCAGCATATTTTCCTGACTCTGTCTTTCACAGACCACAAATACCAGTTCTACTTTATGTAAATAGAAATGTAAGGTTTTCCCTCTGGTGGGACCTTTGAAATATACTATTGTTCTGTCACATTTCTCAGCACTTTGTTTTTTTTGTTTTGTTTTGTTTTTTGTGGTACGCGGACCTCTCACTGTTGTGGCCACTCCCATTGTGGAGTGCAGCCTCAGCGGCCATGGCTCACAGGCCCAGCCGCTCCGCGGCATGTGGGATCCTCCCGGACCAGGGCACGAACCCGCGTCCCCTGCATCGGCAGGTGGATTCTCAACCACTGCGCCACCAGGGAAGCCCTCAGCACTTTGTGTTTCAATGGTGTTTTGCTATGTGAGAATAGGGAGAGCCTGATGGCATTGTTAAGCAACTAAATCTGGGGTTGAAAGCTCTGCATGAGTGACATTTAATTCTTATTCCCTCAGTGCTTTTGGGGAAATCTCATAATTGCTCTCTCAGTCTCCCCGTCTGCAAAACTGGTATAAAACCAGCCTTCTTCTCCCTAGGGCATTGGAGGCTTACTAAGTTAATGTTTTATAAATCACCAAAAAGATTCTAAATGCAAGTGCTATCATTACCCACCCACCAGATACGATGGCACTCATAATGACATATGTATTACCTCATGTTCATTTCCATGGCAATTGCCTGTGCATTTGTAAAGAGATTCTGCTTTCTCTGCCAGGGCATAAACAGAAGCAGATCGTCTGTCACCCAGAGACACATTGGCAAGAGAGTGAAAAGTGGATATATGGTTTGTTTTGACCTAAATTTTGTTTTGGGTGTAGAGCCTGTTGTGAAATTTTCTCTTGAAAACAAAAAAGTCTGCCTTGCTGTAAAATATTGAAAATAAAACGAGACATGAATGCTTCTTGGGACATGTTGAATTTGGGATGTCAACATAGGAAATTTGAAGTTCAACTGTGAATAGGCAGGGTTTATCTCAGTGAGTGCTCAGCAATGTTTAAAATCACATTCAAACAACAAAGTCAAAAAGGTTATGAATTGTAATTAGGAAGGTATGATAGTTTCAGTTTGAAAGTGTGGCCGATGATGGGGTCCTTCCTCTTTGCAACGCATCAGTGCAAGGAGGTCTCTTTGTGTGGTCTTGGGTCAGGGTTCTTGGATTACTAGGGATTCCAGCATGACGCTCATCATATTTTAGGAAATACCTGACTTTATTTCAATTAAGTTAACTAACGACGATGCAGTTTTTCATGCACTGTCCTCATTGGAGTACTTCTGTAAGAATAATAGAAGTCAGAAATACTGAGGGTTTGTGTTTCCAATGGAGGCTTAGTGAATTATCTCCTCTAGATAGTGCAGGGATAGCATGGATTGAATCAGAACAGAACAAGTGCATCCTACCTCCACCCTCTAACATACTATCTTAAGGTAGGGGACAGGACCTTCTTCAGGAAGTAAAAAGTTGGTCCTTTTTCATACATTCTCTCAGTTGTTATTTTCTAAATGTGTCCTCATGACCATTGAAGCCTGAACTGGTACCATCAGTTCAGTCCCCATCTGGACTCAGGGGCATTGCATTTGCTGTTTCCTCTGTCTGGAATGTGCTTCCCTCTGACATCTGCCTGGTTCACTTCCTCACTTCCTTCAGGCCTCTAACCAAAGCCTTTATCTCAGCAAGGCTTCCCTGGCCACCTCTCAAAAATGTCAGTCCCTGGTGACACTTCCTTTTTCCCTTCTCCATTGTACTTTTCCTTCTTAGAGTGTATCACTATCCACCATGCACCATCCACCAAATATATCCACTATATATTTCACTGAGTTAACTTATTTATGGTCTGGTTCTTCCACTAGAATATAAGCTCCATGAGGGCAAGGATTTTTGTTGGTTTTTCTCACTGCTGTATACTAGTACCTAGAATAGTGTCTGGTATATAGTAGATACTTAAAAAATAATTGTTTACATTGTAAGTGAGCAATAAATGTGACATCGAAAAGTCTATGTGCTGTGGTGGATACTAAAGATGTATTCAGTTGCAAGTAGTAACAAAAAATCCATCTCAAAGTCGTCTAAGCCGTAAGGGGGATTTATTGATTCATGTACACATAAGTCCAGAGGTCAAGCAATTTTGAGGGCTGGTTTGACACAGCAACACGGGGATGTCATCAAAGACCTGGTTCCTTTCCTTTCCTTTCCTTTTCCCTCTCTCTGCTCTGACTTCCCTGATTTCAACTTCACGCTAAGCCTCCTGGGATCTCATTATCTCATTGTGATTCCAAGATGGGTGCCAACAGCACACTTTCTTTCACATCTGAAGAGAGAGAGAGAAGGTTGTCTCTGAGAAACTCTATCAGAAGTGCTAGAAAGCCTCTTTCCCAGAAGCCCCGAGCTCACATGTCCACTCTTGCACCAAACACTGTGGCCGGCGATTATGGTGATTAATTTAGCTTTAGTCACAGGCTCATCTCAAGAGCCTAGGTTGGACTTGGTGTTTCCCAAAGCTCCTGGTGTGTGTGTATGTGTGTGTGTGTGTGTGTGTGTGGTGTGGGTACCCTAATGAAAATCAGGGTATGCTTGATAGTAAAATAAACGGATAAAGAGAAAAAACTACAAAGCTTTCGAAAACAGATAAGACGTTATTTCACAAAGCCTAGGTCTTCTGCAGGAATTAAGTATGGAATTAGCCTCATGTGCTATATGCTATGAAGTGGGAACATGGATGTGAGGGTTTAATGAGACCACATATATAAAGCACTTGGAACTTTTGAACATATTGGGGTTTAATAACTGCTGTTAAAAGAGCTTTTAGTGTTATTTCAATATACAGAAACCTTGGGAAGGGTATTATGATGGTCATCTCTTTTGTCCATCACCAGCTTTGGACCAGGATTTAGCCACAGTGCTGAAAGTATGCAATTAATTAACCCTAAGACATTTGCTTCAGCTCATAAAGCTGTCATATGGTAAAATTTATCCAATTATTTATTTCCTGTTTATGTCATTTTTATAAAAAAGAGAAAGGAGAATTTAAGTTGTTAAGATTAAGATTTATAGTATATTGCCAGCTGTTTAACGAAACCTTTCCTCTGCAGTTACATAAGTATTGAATTGGAGACTTTTAAGTTAGAAGGGAGATTAGTGGTCATAGAGCTATCATCCTTATTTTAGGAATGAAAAACTGAGGCCCAGAGAAGTTAATTTACTCTAGGGTTACACGGGTGACCCAGATCATCAGACTCTGATTAAGTTTCTTCCAGATTATGCATCAGAATTTTCTGTTATTGACATTGGAGAAAATACATGAATAACTATTTATATAGACCCTACAAAGTAGTCTACCTACATCCCAAGAGAGCAAGAAACTGAGTGCTTTGGAAGATTTAGTTTTCACAGATGAAAAATGGTCGATTTGATCGTTTTGAGAAATTGGAGACTCAGTTTTATTCCATCTTGTGCCCATGTACACGTCCATTGCACACGCACATAATTCATTTGCAGAGAAAAATCTTGCTTGATTAAACTATCTGATCTTGAAATCAAATTTGAGATCTCAAAGCTCAAAAGATATACAATCTCACTAGAAAATTTTTAATCCTTGATATTCAGTTAATTGTCCCTTCAGGACACAGTCTAAAGCTAGCTCCTCCCCCTTCCCCCCCACCCCAAACTCTGTAGGTTTTCTCTAAGCATTTAGAGCTGGCCGGTTTCTTTGGGAAGCATATACCATTGAGTTGGAATTCCCTGGTGGTGTTTTTTATTCTTCTGTCTCATTGTGTGACCTTGGGTGAGCCAGTTAACTTCTTTGTGCCTCAGTTAATAAAAACCAGTCCCTCCCTACTGCATAGAGATGTGGTAAAGATAAATTACACTTCAGTGAATTTTGAATAAGAAATCTGTGAAGATAAATGGATGGTAGTGTTTGAACCTTATAAATCCAAGGAGGAATAATAAGGGAGGTGATTAAGGAAACAGAACAGTAGCTTAGAGCAGAGGGCAAATTCTCAGCACCTAGCAATGCAGAAAGCAGCGGTGCAAACACCATTTCGTGTCCCCTTCTCTCTCCTTTTTCTTTCTGTATCTCTCCAATCACTCTTTAATAGAGCCATGACTCAAAGGTCAAATGCTCTGAAACCAGATTCCAGTCCTGTCTCTCTTTTCCATTCCTTCAAATGTTGCTGGTTCTGGTCAGCAGAAGATGTCCTGTTAGGATGAGCCTTTTCATTCCTCTCAAGAAAAATACATTGAATGATAATGGAATCTAGATGGTAGACAGTGATTGTCTCACTCAACACCTGTTCAACCCCACAGAATGCCTTCCTGTTTTATGTTGGCTGGAATGCTAGAACCTGCATTTCCCAAATTCCCTTATTATCAGCTCCCAAGCATGACAAAGTATGATTGAGAGTTGTCAGACAGGTGACGTCTTGGAGGCTTTGATCAGGAACTGAATTATGTGGGAAGAAAGAGAGTGATAGAGGTTTCCATCATGCTGGTTAAATCATGGCAGAGACAATGGTGTCAGTTTCTAGCTTTTTCTGGAGCCTTTCTGATTTGACAACTTCCTGATCCTGGCAGAGTTGGAGTGGTTCTGGAAAGGTGGCAGCTCTCTAATGCTGTAACCTACTAATTGCAGCACAGGCAGCATCCTCATTGGTGTGGCAATTCTGTGGTGTTGTTTGGAGAATTGTTCCTGGAAGTTCAGCCTGGAGTCTATTTCTTCAGCCTTTTCCTTTTACCACCTCCTTCTCACCTGGAACTGGATACAGTGAAAGAGCTTGGGTGCCGCTGACCCTAGAACCAGCATATCTTTCACTCTTGGACTGCCTGCCTCTGAATTGCTTGAAATGAGAGAGAAATAAACTTCAGTATTTAAGCCCTCAAAATCAAGTCACTGCTTTTTGTTGCTGAAGCCTAATCCTAACTGATACATAGACCCCATGGCAAAGGAGCACAGTATGACATAAATAAAATTGTTCCCACGCATCTGGGAGCTAACGGTGGTTCCTTCTGGGTCCTGGGTTATGTGTAAGTAAAATGAGGTTGAGATATATACCAATGAACAAATATTTTCAAAAAGGCAGCTTGAGTGGGATGCAGGCAGAAGAGGAGTGTCTGGGTAAGGATTTTTTTTTTTAATTAAATTAAATTTAATTTTTTTAACATCCTTACAGGAGTATAATTGCTTTACAATGGTGTGTTAGTTTTTGCTGTATAACAAAGTGAATCAGCTATACATATACATATATCTCCATATCTTCTCCCTCTTGTGTCTCCCACCCATCCTCCCTATCCCACCCCTCTAGGTGGTCACAAAGCACTGAGCTGATCTCCCTGTGCTATGTGCTATGCTATGATTCCCACTAGCTATCTATTTTAAATTTGGCAGTGTATATATGTCCTTGCCACTCTCTCACTTCTTCCCAGCTTACCCTTCCCCATCTCCTTGTCCTCAAGTCCATTCTCTACATCTGCGTCTTTATTCCTGTCCTGCCCCTAGGTTCATCAGAACCATTGTTTTTTTTGTTTAGATTGCATATATATGTGTTAGCATATGGTATTTGTTTTTCTCTTTCTGACTTACTTCACCCTGTATGACAGACTCCAGGTCCATCCACCTCACTACAAGTAACTCAATTTCGTTTCTTTTTATGGCTGAGTAATATTGTATATATGTGCCACATCTTCTTTATCCATTCATCTGTTGATGGACACTTAGGTTGCTTCCATGTCCTGGCTATTGTAAATAGAGCTGCAGTGAACATTGTGGTACATGGCTCTTTTTCAATTATGGTTTTCTCAGGGTATATGCCCCGTAATCGGATTGCTGGGTCATATGGGAGTTCTATTTTTCATTTTTTAAGGAACCTCCTTACTGTTCTCCATAGTGGCTGTATCAATTTACATTCCCACCAACAGTGCAAGAGGGTTCCCTTTTCTCCACACCCTCTCCAGCATTTATTCTTTGTAGAGTTTTTGATGATGACCATTCTTCCTGGTGTGAGGTGATACCTCATTTTAGTTTTGATTTGTATTTCTCTAATGATTAGTGATATGGAGCATCCTTTTACGTGTTTGTTGGCAATCTGTATACCTTCTTTGGAGAAATGTCTGTTTAGGTCTTCTGCCCATTTTTGGATTGGGTTTTGTTTTCTTTCATATTGAGCTGCATGAGCTGCTTGTAAATTTTGGAGGTTAATCCTTTGTCAGTTGCTTCATTTGCAAATACTTTCTCCCGTTCTGAGGGTTGTCTTTTCGTCTTGTTTATGGTTTCCTTTGCTATGCAAAAGCTTTGAAGTTTCATTAGGTCTTATTTGTTTATTTTTGTTTTTATTTCCATTTCTCTAGGAAGTGGGTCAAAACGGATCTTGCTGTGATTTATGTCATAGAGTGTTCTGCCTATGTTTTCCTCTAAGAGTTTGATGGTGTCTGGCCTTACATTTAGGTCTTTAATCCATTTTGAGTTTATTTTTGTGTATGGTGTTAGGGGGTGTTCTAATTTCATTCTGTTACATGTAGCTGTCCAGTTTTCCCAGCACCACTTATTGAAGAGGCTGTCTTTTCTCCATTGTATATTCTTGCCTCATTTATCAAAAATAAAGTGACAATATATGCGTGGGTTTATCTCTGGGCTTTCTATCCTGTTCCATTGCTCTATCTTTCTGTTTTTGTGCCAGTACCATACTGTCTTGATGACTGTAGCTTTGTAGTATAGCCTGAAGTCTGGGAGCTTGATTCCTCCAGCTCCGTTTTTCTTTCTCAAGATTGCTTTAGCTATTTGAGGTCTTTTGTGTTTCCAAAAAAATTTGTGAAATATTTTGCTCTACTTCTGTGAAAAATGCTATTGGTAGTTTGATAGGGATTGCATTGAATCTGTAGATTGCTTTGGGTAGTATAGTCATTTTCACAATGTTGATTCTTCCAATCCAAGAACATGGTATATCTCTCCATCTATTTGTATCATCTTTAATTTCTTTCATCAGTGTCTTATAGTTTTTGGCATACAGGTCCTTTGTCTTCCTAGGTAGGTTTATTCCTAGGTATTTTATTCTTTTTGTTGCAATGGTAAATGAGAGTGTTTCCTTAATTTCTCTTTCAGATTTTTCATCATTAGTGTATAGGAATGCCAGAGATTTCTGTGCATTAATTTTGTATCCTGCTACTTTACCAAATGCATTGATTAGCTCTAGTAGTTTTCTGGTGGCATCTTTAGGATTATCTATGTATAGTATCATGTCATCTGCAAACAGTTACAGTTTTATTTCTTCTTTTCTGATTTGGATTTCTTTTATTTCATTTTCTTCTCTGATTGCTGTGGCTAGGACTTCCAAAACTATGTTGAATAATAGTGGGGAGAGTCGACATCCCTGTATTGTTTCTCATCTTAGAGGGAATGCTTGCAGTTTTTCACCATTGAGAATGAGGTTTGCTGTGGGTTTGTCATATATGGCCTTTATTATGTTGAGGTAAGTTCCTCTATACCTACTTTCTAGACGGTTTTTGTCATAAATGGGTGTTGAATTTTGTCAAAAGCTTTCTCTGCATCTATTGAGATTATCATATAGATTTTCTCCTTCAATTTGTTAATATGGTTTATCACATTGATTGATTTGTGTATATTGAATAATCCTTGCATTCCTGGGGTAAACCCCACTTGATCATGGTGTATGATCCTTTTAATGTGTTGTGGGGTTCTGTTTGCTAGTACTTTGTTGAGGATTTTTGCATCTATGTTCATCTGTGTTATTGGCCTGTAGTTTTCTTTCTTTGTGACATCTTTGTTTGGTTTTAGTATCAGGGTGATGGTGGCCTCATAGAATGAGTTTGGGAGTGTTCCTCCCTCTGCTATATTTTGGAAGAGTTTGAGAAGGGTAGGTGTCGGCTCTTCTCTAAATGTTTGATAGAATTCGCCTGTGAAGCCATCTGGTCCTGGGCTTTTGTTTGTTGGAAGATTTTTAATTACAGTTTCAATTTCAGTGCTTGTGATTGGTCTGTTTATCTTTTCTATTTCTTCCTGGTTCAGTCTTGGAAGGTTGTGCCTTTCTAAGAATTTGTCCATTTCTTCCAGGTTGTCCATTTTATTGACATAGAGTTGCTTGTAGTAATTTCTCGTGATCCTTTATATTTCTGCAGTGTCAGTTGTTACTTCTTCTTTTTCATTTCTAATTCTATTGATTTGAGTCTTCTCCCTTTTTTTCTTGATGAGTCTGGCTAATGGTTTATCAATTTTTTTATCTTCTCAAAAACCACCTTTTAGTTTTGTTGATCTTTGCTATTGTTTCCTTCTTTTCTTTTTCATTTATTTCTAATCTGATCTTTATTATTTCTTTCCTTCTGCTAACTTTGGGGTATTTTTGTTCTTCTTTCTCTAATTGCTTTAGGTGTAAGTTTAGGTTGTTTATTTGAGATGTTTCTTATTTCTCATGGTAGGCTTGTATTGCTATAAACTTCTCTCCTGGCACTGCTTTTGCTGCATCCCATAGGTTTTGGGTCATCATTTTTTCATTGTCATTTGTTTCTAGGTATTTTTTGATTTCCTGTTTGATTTTTTCAGTGATCTCTTGGTTATTTAGTAGTGTATTGTTTAGCCTCCATGTGTTTGTATTTTTCACAGATTTTTTCCTGTAATTGATATCTATTCTGTTTGCATTGTGGTCAGAAAAGATACTTGATATGATTTCATTTTTCCTAAATTTACCAAGGTTTGATTTGTGACCCAAGTTATGATCTATCCTGGAGAATGTTCAATGAGCACTTGGGAAGAAAGTGTATTCTATTGTTTTTGGATGGAAACTCCTATAAATATCAATTATGTCCATCTTGTTTAATGTATCGTTTAAAGCTTGTGTTTCCTTATTTAGTTTCATTTTGGATGATCTGTCCATTGGTGAAAGTGGGGTGTTAAAGTCCCCTAATATTATTGTGTTACTGTCGATTTCCCCTTTTTTGGCTGTTAGCATTTGCCTTATGTATTGAGGTGCTCCTGTTTTCGGTGAATGAATATTTACAATTGTTATATCTTCTTCTTGGATTGATCCCTTGATCATTATGTAGTGTCCTTCTTTGTCTCTTGTAATAGTCTTTATTTTCAAGTCTATTTTGTCTGATATGAGAATTGATACTCCAGCTTTCTTTTGACTTCCATTTGCATGGAATATATTTTTCCATCCCCTCAATCTCAGTCTGTATGTGTCCCTAGGTCTGAAGTGGGTCTCTTGTAGACAGCATATAAATGGGTCTTGTTTTTGTATCCGTTCAGCCAGTCTACGTCTTTTGTTGGAGCATTTAATCCATTTACATTTAAGGTAGTTATTGATATGTATGTTCCTCTTACTATTAATTGTTTTGGTTTTGTTATTGTAAGTCTTTTCCTTTTCTTGTGTTTCCTGCCTAGAGAAGTTCCTTATCATTTGTTGTACAGCTGGTTTGGTGGTACTGAAATCATTTAGTTTTTGCTTGTCTGTAAAGGTTTTAATTTCTCTGTTGAATCTGAATGCGATCCTTGCTGGATAGAGTAATCTTGGTTGTAGCTTTTTCCCTTTCATCACTTTAAATACGTCCTGGCACTCCCTTCAGGCTTGCAGGGTTTCTGCTGAAAGTTCAGCTGTTAACCTTATGGGGATTCCCTTGTATGTTATTTGCTGTTTTTCCCTTGCTGCTTTTAGGGTTTTTTTTACTGTGTATTTAATTCTTGTTAGTTTGATTAGTATGTGTCTTGGCATGTTTCTCCTTGGATTTATCCTGTATGGGACTCTCTGTGCTTCCTGGACTTGATGGACTATTTCCTTTCCCATATTAGGGAAGTTTTCAAGTATAATCTCTTCAAATATTTTCTCAGACCATTTCTTTTTCTCTTCTTCTTCTGGGACCCCTATAATTCAAATGTTGGTGTGTTTAATGTTGTTCCAGAGGTCTCTGAGACTGTCCTCAGTTCTTTTCATTCTTTTTTCTTTATTCTGCTCTGCAGTTGCTATTTCCACTATTTTATCTTCAAGGTCACTTATCCGTACTTCTGCCTCAGTTATCCTGCTACTGATTCCTTCTAGAGAATTTTTAATTTCATTTATTGTGTTGTTCATTATTGTTGGTTTGGTCTTTAGTTCTTCTAGGTCCTTGTTAAATGTTCTTTGTATTTTCCCCATTCTGTTTCCACAATTTTGGATCATCTTTACTATCATTACTCTGAATTCTTTTTCAGGTAGACTGCCTATTTCCTCTTCATTTGTTAGCTCTGGTGTGTTTTTACCTTGCTCGTTCATCTGTTGTGTGTTTCTCTGTCTTATCATTTTGCTTAACTTACTTTTTTTGGGGTCTCCTTTTCGCAGGCTGCAGGTTTGTAGTTCCTGTTGTTTTTGGTGTCTGCCCCCAGTGGGTAAGGTTGGTTCAGTGGGTTGTGTAGGCTTCTGGTGGAGGGGACTGGTTCCTGTGTTCTGGTGGATGAGGCTGCATCTTGTGTTTCTGGTGCACAGCACTGCGTCCGGTAGCGTGTTTTGCGGTGTCTATGACCTTATTATGATTTTAGGCAGCCTCTCTGCTAATGGGTGGGGTTGTGTTCCTGTCTTGTTAGTTGTTTGGCTTAGGTTGTCCAGCACTGTAGCTTGCTGGACGTTGAGTAGAGCTGTGTCTTAGCCTTAAGATGGAGATCTCTGCGAGACATTTCGCCATTGGATATTACATGGATCCGGGAGGTCTCTGGTGGACCAATGTCCTGAATTCGGCTCTCCCACTTCAGATGCGCAGTCCTAACACCCGGCTGGAGCACCAGGACCCTGTCAGCCACATGGCTCAGAAGAAAAGGGCAAAAATAAGAAAAATGTTAAAAGCAAAGCTATACAGACAAAATCACACAAAGAAGCATACACATACACACTGATAAAAAGAGAAAAAGGAAAATAATATATATATACATCTATATATTTTAAAAAGGGAGAGAGTAACCAAATCAATAAACATATCTACCAATGATAATAAACTCTAAATACTAAACTAAGATAAACATAAAACCAGAAACAAATTAGATGCAAAAAACAAACCTGAAGTGTGCAGTTGCTCCCAAAGTCCACCTCCTCAATTTGGGATGATTCGTTGTCTATTCAGGTATTCCACAGATGCAGGTACATCAAGTTGATTGTGGAGATTTAATCCGCTGCTCCTGAGGCTGGTGGGAGAAATTTCCCTTTCTCTTCTTTGTTTGCACAGCTCCCGGGGTTCAGCTTTGGATTTGGCCTCGCCTCTGCGTGTCGGTCGCCGGAGGGCGTCTGTTCTTTGCTCAGGCAGGACCGCGTTAAAGGAGTCACTGATTCGGGGGCTCTGGCACTCAGGCGGGGGGAGGGAGGGGTACGGATGTGGGGCGAGCCTGCGGCGGCAGAGGCCGGAGTGACGTTGCACCAGCCTGAGGCGTGCCATGCGCTCTCCCGGGGAAGTTGTCCCTGCATCCTGGGACCCTAGCAGTGGCGGGCTGCACAGGCTCCCGGAAGGGGAGATGTGGATAGTGACCTGTGCTCGCACACAGGCTTCTTGGTGGCGGCAGCATCAGCCTTAGCATCCCATGCCCGTCTTTGGGGTCCGCGTTGATAGCTGCGGCTCGCGCCCGTCTCTGGAGCTCGTTTAGGTGGTGCTCTGAATCCCCTCTCATGCACCGTGAAACAGTGGTCTCTTGCCTCTTCGGCAGGTCCAGAATTTTTCCGGACTCCCTCATGGGTAGCCGTGGTGCACTAACCCCTTCAGGCTGTGTTCATGCAGCCAACCCCAGTCCTCTCCCTGGGATCCGACCGAAGCCCGAGCCTCAGCTCCCAGCCCCGCCCACCCCGGCGGGTGAGCAGACAAGCCTCTCAGGCTGGTGAGTGCCGGTCAGCACCAATCCTCTGTGTGGGAATCTCTCCACTTTGCCCTCTGCACCCCTGTTGCTGCGCTCTCCTCCATGGCCCCGAAGCTCCCCCCTCCGCCACCCGCAGTCTCCGCCCACGAAGGGGCTTCTAGTGTGTGGAAACTTTTCCTCCTTCACAGCTCCCTCCCAGAGGTGCAGGTCCCGTCCCTATTCTTTTGTCTCTGTTTTTTCTTTTTTTCTGTTACCCTACCCAGGTACGTGGGGAGTTTCTTGCCTTTTGGGAGGTCTGAGGTCTTCTTCCAGCGTTCAGTAGATGTTCTGTAGGAGTTGTTCCACATGTAGATGTATTTCTGATGTATTTGTGGGGAGGAAGGTGATCTCCACATCTTACTCCTGTGCCATCTTGAAGGTTTCCTGGGTAAGGATTTATAGAATGGCTGTAGGCATGTGTTTCCAGACCAAACTCCCCCTTTATTCTCTTACCAGTTGCCTTCTTGAGTCTGTATTTGGCCATTAAGTGCCAGAGTTGATGATTAGTTTTCCCTGATTCACTGGAGCTTGAGGACAGTTTTGGATAAACGTTTTGTAGCAGGGCATAATTTTTTATTATCTTAATAGCTGGCCAGAGAATTCCTCTTAGAGAGGAATTTTTGCTTAGGAAAATAATTCAATGAGCTCAGTGGCTAGAATTGAGAGGACGGAAGGGATAGTTAGAGTAATTGACCGTGGAAGTAAAACAACATTTAGCGTTGTTAGAAAATGAGAAAGGAGATTGGAGGGCAGAGAATAACCAATGATATGATGGGAAGTTGGGACATGATGTGGGGTGAAATGGCTAGCAGAAAATTCTCAGTGGTGGTGTGGACAGAGGACTTGTAAGACCAAGGACATCTCACGTTCAGTGTTTTAAGTTTGCATCACTGGGATGTAAGGTACTCCTGTTAAAAAGTAAATAAATATATCTGATTTTACGAACACATATTGGGAGAGTGCTTTTCCTTCCATTCTTTCCTTCTTTACTTCCTTCTTTCAAAAATTAAGGGAAGAGCTGAGGGTTTTTTATTTTTAATTATTTATTTACGGCTGCGTTGGGTCTTTGTTGCTGTGTGCAGGCTTTCTCTAATTGCGGCAGGCAGGGGCTACTGTTTGTTTCAGTGTGCAGGCCTCTAATTGTGGTGGCTTCTCTTGTTGCGGAGCACAGTCTCTAGGCACACGGACTTCAGTAGTTGTGGCTCGCGGGCTCTAGAGTGCAGGCTCAGTAGTTGTGGTGCACGGGCTTAGTTGCTCTGCGGCATGTGGGATCTTCTCAGACCAGGGATTGAACCCATGTCCCCTGCATTGGCAGGCGGATTCTTTTTTTTTTTTTTTTTTTTGCAGTATGCAGGCCTCACACTGTTGTGGCCTCTCCCATTGAGGAGCACAGGCTCTGGATGTGCAGGCTCAGCGGCCATGGCTCACGGGCCCAGACGCTCTGCGGCATGTGGGATCTTCCTGGACCGGGGCACAAACCCATGTCCCCTGCATCGGCAGGCAGACTCTCAACCACTGCGCCACCAGGGAAGTCCCAGGAGCTGAGTTTGACATCTAAATTTATTTCATAGGAAAAGAAAATGGCACACGTCAGACAGTAAAACTATCCACAGGCATAATGAATTCATTCAAATTGTGTGCCTCAATCCCACCTTGTTGGGATTTGCTTAAATCTAACATCAGGGGGCTTCCCTGGTGGCGCAGTGGTTGAGAGTCTGCCTGCCAATGCAGGGGACACGGGTTCGAGCCCTGGTTTGGGAAGATCCCACATGCCGCAGCGCTACTAAGCCCGCGAGCCACAACTACTGAGCCTGTGCGTCTGGAGCCTGTGCTCCACAACAAGAGAGGTCGCGACAGTGAGAGGCCCACGCACCGCGATGAAGAGTGGCCCCCGCTTGCCACAACTAGAGAAAGCCCTCGCACAGAAACGAAGACCCAACACAGCCAAAAATAAATAAATAAATAAATTTATAAATCTAACATCAGGCTTTGGATTTCTACAGTTGTGTACTAGGGGTGTGGACCAATCTGAAAGGTCAAGGAAACCCAAGCTACAATTAGGTGATGTTTCTTTCCAAGGAGCTCTCTGTTTGTAGACACGTTGTTCATTATAAAGTCACAAGGAGGCTGAAATAGCCATCAGTATTTCAACATAAAGCAGAAGGTGAGTGTTGGAAAGATTAAAAAAGATGCTGGTCTGTTGACCACGTGAAAGAAGTCTGTGTCAAAACCAGTGTAAGGACAGAGAGCAAGGAGATGGACCATGGTGCCACCAGTAGCAGAAAGTGGGGAAAAGGAAGGTAAATAAGCGATAGACTCAGAAAAGCAGGAAAGGAGTAAGTATCAAGTCTGGATTGAGAGGAGGAATACACATCACATCTCAAAACGGTATCTGAGGGTAAGTGAGAAAGGGAAGGACAGTGGGGAGCTGAGGGGCATTATGGGGAGAATGTGAGTTGAAGGAATGGGCATATCTGTAAGTGAGACAGCTCCGTACAGGCAGAGCAGTATAGTTGATTTGCAGGAAACCTCAGGTGGGCCATGTGATGGGCCAAGGGAATTTTGCAAGGGAAGGTAAAGGGAACATCTTGGGATAAGCTCCTGCGAAATGGAAGTTAGAAGTAAACTACTGTTTTTCTTGAATATTTAATCTAAGGAGAGTTGTATTATGATCAAGTCAGGTAATTTGAGATATGTGAAATCTGCATTCATGCTCACATCCCTGCATCTGTTGGATGCAGAGTGTTGGAGACTACAACTGAGAAAATAAGAGCTTACCAAACAGCATGAGGGAAGCTTTAGGTTTTCAGATTTGTCAGATTATCTATCTATCTATCTATCTATCTATCTATCTATCTATCTATCTGAGGTAGAAAGACAGAATGAATACACGTTTTATTTGTTAGCAATAACATCCTCTCTCTTATGCTGTAGTTTTCCTTCCTACTCTGTCACTGGGGTCTTATTCCCAGGGGAAGGCTCCTAGGTACAAGGAGAAGTGGACATTTCACCCCAGAAGTCTTCTGCTTTTAGTGTGGCTGTTTCAGGAGCAGATGGGAAGTGAAGGTCGCAGTCACAGCAGGTGGAAGGCACATATGCCCATTTCAAGACCTAACCTTGATCCAAAGGCGGAGAGAGAGTCCCTGAAGAATTGGCTTGAATAGAATGCTAAGTAGGAAAAGGAGTTTCAGTAACAGAACATGCAGTAATTAGAGAGCAAGGGAGAAAAAGACTGACAAGCCCCAAAGCCCAGCGGTGAGGTAGAGGTTCCCTTGACAAAGAAGCCCCTAAAATGCTAGTCTGTAGTGCTCTTCATCTCAGACTCTGGAATCAGGCAGACCTGATAGGAATGCCCACTCCATCACTTACTGGCAAGTACCTTTGGGCAAATCATTTTAATTTGTCTCCTCAGTCGCAGAGCTTAAAGAATAATAATACCTGCCATATACGGTTTTTATGATTATTAAATGAATATATGTAAAGCACTTGAAAAAAAGCTGGGTACAGAGTAAGTGCTGTATAGTTATGTGTTTTATCATCCTCCACCTCCTCCTCATCTCTTATGTGCCAGGTACAGAGGGCAGTGCTTAATCTGGATTATCTAATGGTCATAACAATTCTATGAATAGGTGTTATCCCTATTTTTCAAGTGAAGAAACTGAGACTTAGAGAAATTAAGTAATTTGTTAAGTAGTACCTGTTGGAATTGGGTTTTAAACCTAGACAAGCTGGATCTAGAGCCCCAGTGCTTAACTTCAGAAAGTGGTCAGGTGCTCAGCACACACTTATGGCTCGGCACGTAGTTACTACCACCATCATTTGAAATGGAATTGGTCGGGTGGAGAGAAAGAGTTAATCCAAGCCATTAAGATAGAAAGATGGGCGTTGGTAATATGAATCAGATGTCAGTTACAGAAGAGAAATGTCAAAATTAATGTTTGGATACACAGATTGACACTGCTGCTATTATCTCTTGATTATCCAATTATGTCAGAGATACAATTCAAGAGCCATCAACTTGGGCTTGACCAGGTGTTTTAGCTTTGTTTGATTAGGACAGATCTAGTGCAGAGATGGCTATGGGGCTGCTTCTTCAGCCTTGGTGGTAGATGTTGCCCTCTACAATGTGCCTTGGAGCCAATGTCAGGATCAGAGTGGTGGGCCAGATGTACCAGGAGTCAGATGTAAGTCAATTCTTATTTTACAACATTGAGTTTCAAGGGTGAAGGGATTTCCTTTTACAACATGAGAGGTCAGCCTCTGTTTCTTCTCTCCTCCTTTTTATGTCCCTTCCCCCACTCTATCTCCAGAGTTTAGCCCAGGGCCTAAAACAAAGTAAGTTCACAGAAAGTAGTTGTTGACGGACTGAATACCCTCAGAATGAATGTGCTCCTGCCCCTCTTGGGCTATGTAAGCTCTTCCGTTGCCTTTCGGTTTCATTCTACTCATTTGTAAAATGGGGGTAATGATGCTTATCATCAAAGGTGGTAAGTATTAAATTATATAATTTATATAAAATTCTTTTGTGTACTGTCTGATACACAGAAGGTGCTGATAGATATCAATTCCCTTTCCTGTTCTAGAAATTAGGGTCTGCCAGAAGAAAACAAAAGAATTCATCCCAGATGGTTCAGAAAGAGACTGATTGATGGGGTTACTTACAGAGACCTTGGTGGGGTTAAGGGTATACGAAAGCAAGGTGACACACTCGGCCTTTGCCATCCTTAGGTCTGAGGGTGGCAGAGGCAAGAGAGAGCCAGAATTGTGGGTCTGGGGCTGCCATTGAGGGCTGTCGCTATGGAAGCATGAAGGAACTAGGAAGAATTACTCCTACCCTCTCGGCTCCTGTCCTCCACCTGGAAGGCTGCCAACAGAGAGCATCCGGGATGACAGCACAGGGCAGAGAAGGATGAGAATAGGTGTGGCTGTGAGTTGGGTGGATGGAAAATGGAGAGCTACCAGTACGCATACCAACAGTAAAGAAAGATCATAGGGAGAAAAATACAACTCACTTTTAATTGTCTAGAAAAGCATCATTTCCTGCTTCATGGTACTGAGAGATCCCGATGCACTGGGCTTCTAAAAGCAGCGCTGAAGGAATTTACTTAGAATACCTTTTAGTTAGAGCAAGAGTAGTTCTGTGGACTTTAATAGCTGAGATTTGGAAAAAAATGTTTTCCATGCTTAAATGAATGTAGGAAATGCTGAGTTGAACATAATTAAATAGATTTACTCACTGAAATCTTTCTCAGAGCCTGTGCTTAACTAAGGAGCATTTTGAATCTGTCTGTGGGAGATGTAAATGTAGAGCATTCCCCAAACTTGTTTTCTTGGAGCACTTCATGGATAAATACTCCTTGGAATATACCAAAGGAGATTCTCATCTAGGAGTTACAGCTGTCGACTGAAAAAAAAATGCACAACGTGAGAGTTGTGGGTTAAGTTTTATTTGGGGAAAAATGAGGACTGTAGCCTGGGAGGCAGCATTTCAGATAGCTCTGAGGAGCTGCTCCAAAGAGGTAGGGGGAAGACCAGCATTATATATGATTTTAGTGAAGTGCGGGTGTGTGCAGCCAAGCACACACTTGGGCAGAGGCTTGCTGCTAGTTACAAGCAACAGATGTCATCGTTAATGATTTTAGTGCTTTTCTAGATATGAGGAGATGCAAGATTTGGGCTCATAACCTTTTCTCCTGAAAATATTTAACTATTCCTAAAGACCTGTTCTGCCAGCTTTTCCCAGAGCACAGAGTGCGTCATTCCTGATCTCAGCCCTGACCTCCTTTCAGGGGGTGTTGAAGGTCAGCGGCTACAGTGGCTAGGGACCTAATCCTTGTAGAGGCAGATGGCAAGTGCCAATTTTTAGTTGGCATAGCCTAGGGGAAAGTCACGACCCTCTTCTCTCTGCTTCTCAGATGCAAGCTGGGGCCCAGACTTCCTGAGTCAGAATCCTCAGTTTCCATACGTGGATCAGCATATGGTTTTAAATGCCTTTGTGTGCTATATCCTTTCCATTTCTCTGATGCCTTAGAAGGGTAGTTGCCTTGGATTAGCTCGGCATTAGCAGGAGTCTCCTCATAGAGAGTTGAGCTGTACAGGTAGCAGTCTTCAAGCGAAGGCCTCTATTGACAAGGATTTATCCCTATTGGGTGTCCTCAGGGCAAGCCGGCTGTGTCCGCTTTCTCAGTATTATTTGAGAAGTATCTTAAGTGTGTATGACACCAAGAGATACAAAAAGGGCTGGACACCATCTCTGTCGCCAAGGAACTCAAAATCTCATTGTGAAGGCATATAAACACATAAACTGCTCAGAAAAGAATTCCATATCGCCCTTGATCAAATGCCAGAACCCATTGTGGAACCAAAGGGGTGTTCCGTAGTTGGTTGTGGTTGCACATATGAAGAAAGCAAGCTTCTCAGAGGTTGAGCAGTCCCCCCTGGACCTCACGGGTGGTGGGATTTTAATAGGTAGATGGGGACGACTGGTGGGTGTGGGGGAGGGGAGACAAAACCAGAGAGAGGTAATTTCAGGCAGAAGAAGCTGCAAGAATGGGAATAGCAGGGGTTTAGCAGGTAAAGCCTGTCTTCCTTTGGGTGATAGATTCATGGAAGGCAAGGACCAGGCTCTGACTGTTTTACTTCTGAAGCCAAACTGACTGCTCTTGGTCGATTTCACTTAAGCCGGCTTTCAGAGGCTTCCTTCAATCGGTTCCTTGAATTGCTGATGAACAGCAGCAGGTTCAGCTTCTCCCTGTGGGCTCGTGGTGTAGTTTTCACCCACTGAAAGTTAATTAGAGGACGCAAAGCCCCACACAGCTCTCACACTGGATCATCTGTAAGGAGCCAGCAAATTGGGCTAGGGACCAGGGTGAATTTCACTCGAGGTATTTTCTTTCTGCAGAGAAATTGGCAAAACAGAAGGCTTGTGAAGTCTCCAAATTTGAACAGCAAGTTTTCCTTTTTAAAATTCTTCTGTGTGATAGAACCTTCTGATAATATTTCCTTAATAGTGTGTTAGCTTAGGGGCCACACTGAAGTCCTGGAACATAAATCCTGCACGTGGAGAAATAAAGACTCATTGATCCTTGGTGCATCTGTTTGGTTCTGTTACTTCTTTTCCATCCCCTCTTTCTCACACCAGCCACAGCATACAGAAAAGAGTACCAGGGAAAATCATGAGACCTTTGTGCCAGTTTTTACTCTTTGCCTGAGGTTCTACTTAGGAAGGGAGACTTTTTATGCTTTAGTGGTTAAGAGCACCGGCTTTGTCATCCCATGGACCTGAGTTTGCCCCATTGGTGACCTGGCTGTTAAGGAACTTTCAGTTCACGGCTTAGTATTAGATGCATCGCTTCCCACTATAGCAGGTAGGTTTATATTTCCTGTCTTAGATTTCCTAAAACCTAAAAAAAACAGTCCTGCTCTTCATTCACTCATTTGTTTTTTCATTTAGTCAAATATTTATTGAGCACCTACTATGTGCCAGGATGTGGACAAGATGCAGTGAGTTCTTATGGTTGAGTTTGTTCTAGGCGATGGGAGGAGACAGGTAAACAGGTTCATTTGGTTACTGCATATATGACAACTTCAGGTAGGGCTAACGACAACATTAAGTTAAAAAATACTGGCTAGTGATACGTGCAATGAAGAAAACAAAATAGGGTAAAGCTGGCCAGTGACTAGGGTTGGGGGAAGGGCCATGTTAGATGGGGTGGTCAGGGAAGGGCTCTCAGAGGAGGTCACTTTGAGCTGAAGAACTGGAAAGAACCAGCCATGTAAAGACGTGAGAGGAGAGTATTTCAGGCAGAGGGCAGGGCAGTTGCAAAGGCACTGTGGCTGTGGTAATGAGTTTCTCTGGAGCATAGTGAGGCCCAGCAGTGGGTGCTCAGGTTGGAGACAGGTTGCAGGACCCCTTTGAACCAAAAGCAGGAAAGCTGGTGGTCAGCAGAAATGGGTGGTCCACATGCTATCGCGGGCTGGCCATGCCTTGCTCTCATCAAGCCATGGCTGCACAGTTGTCAAGCATACAGCAACTCTTACCCAAAACGCAGCCAAGAAAGGGGCTTCCCAGACTGGCATGGGAGCAGAGGGGGCTGCAGACTCTGACCTGGTGACTGTCACAGCTTCCTGTTTTGTGTTTTGGTTCAGTTTTAAGGCTTTAGGCTGGAAAGCTGGAAAGCTGCCACTCAGAGGGTCCCCTGCCCCTGTTCTCAGCAATCTCCCCCAGTTGCTGAGGGGCTAGGAGAGGGGAAGGTAGCAGGGAGGCAGTGGGGGTGGGTAAGCCCCAGCTGTTGCCTTTGCCACACTGATTAGGATGGGCCTCCCTTGTGGCCTGGGCAGTAGGATGCTGAGATGCAAGTACACTTGGATGAGCGGAAGACGTCCTTTTCCACCTTGGCTACATATTTGAATCATCTGAAGTGGGTGTGTTTTCGAATGCTGTGGCTCAGAACTCCACCCTCTCACCCAAACATTTCCAATTGAATTGGTCTAGGGTAAGACTTAGACTTAGGTATTTTTCCCAGAGCCCCCAGGTGGAACACCACGTGGCCTTGGCCACACAGTCAGGCTGTGGACCTATGGTCTAGAGTGATAAACATTCTGCTTTGTTTGTTGTTATTTCTTTGTTTCTTTTTCCTAAGACGTTTCTCCCTGTCTTTGACTTGAGAGCCAGGGTCCTTTACCAAGTTCTGAACACCTGCTCCCCAGAAAGTAGAGTGTAGGTAGCATCCCAGGGGCTTTGATAGCAACCTGAAAACAGGTGTGTGTGTGGTATGAGTGGCGTAAGTTCATGCACATATATGCATATGGTGTGAGGATGTGTATGCAGTACATGTATAAGGCGTATGTGGTGTGTGTGTGTGGTATATGGGTTGTGTGGCATGAACAGTGTGTGTGTGGTGTGTATGTGTTTATGTTGCATTTGTATGCTCTGTGTGGGATGTGTGTGTGTGTGTGTGTAATATGGAGGGTGTGTGTATGGTATATGTCGATGGAGTGTACCTGGTACATGTGGTGTGATGTGTGTGTTGCGGATGTATGGTGTGAGTGATGTGTGTGTGATTCTATTTTCATGCTGTGTGTTGATGGCGCATGTGACGTGTGAATTTCAAGTGGATCTTCCATCCCATGTGGTGACATTGGTTAAATTCTTTGCCTCTCTTAGTCTCAATTTCCACATCTGGAATGTGGACTGTCCATAGTATCTCTGCCTCATATGCTTGCTTTAAGGATTAAGTGACATAATGCATATAAAATTCCTTTAGCATGGTGCCTAGCACAGAGTAAGCTCTCACTAAAAGTTATATGATGGAGATGAAGTTTTGGTGAATTTCCTTAACCTTTCTGAGTCCTACTTTCTGTATCAGTTAAATGGGAATAACTATTACAAATAGTGTTATGGCAAAAATCAAATGAGTTAATATCCTCAAACATCTGTTCTGAGTTAAAGTGCTATACAGAGGTAGGTGTGTCTGTAAGTCTCACTTTATTGAAACATCTTCCTACATTTGTTAGGCCTGGCTGATTTCTTTGTTCTAAATAAGTAGAGGTCTGTTGTCTCTTCCTGATCTTGACCTTAAGATTGCTTGACGTCATAGAAGTAGGTATGGACACCAGTGCTCCCTGAAGGTGAAGCGCTTGATTTAATGTGCTTGGGGTATCAGAGTGTTTAGACCACTCCTGAAGAATGCGGGCGGATCTATTTCTAATGCCCTGCTGTACCTTGTCACAGTTCTGTATGTTTTCTAGCAAAGGAAGTTTGGCAGGGGAGGGGGGCTGATAGGTTTTTGTTTGCACAAAGCATTTGTTGTCTAGCAATGGTAGCATCAGTGTGATTGAGAGAATTTATACTTTTAATCTATTTCCTGATCCCAATTCTCTGCTTATCAACCTTCATCTCTGCCTATTGCTCCCAGTGTAGCCATTTGACAGGTGGTATGTTTTCGCTTGACAGTGATTAATGTTCCAACCCCACTGTTCAAAACGAAGTGCATGCTAAATGTCGAACCAGCAAAGCTGCCTGTAATTTTGGCTGAGAGACATCGTTTCAAATATGTTTGTGAAAAACTCAGTATGCATTTGTCTTCTTGTCAGAAAGGTCCTGGGCAGCTTGGGGGTTGGAGGAGGGAAAGGACAAAAGTGGGGCTTGTGATAATATTGACCTTGATCAGCCACTAAAATTCTGTGGACTCTTAGATGTAATGTTATTAGCATTTTCATTTTATGAAGTCTCAAACTTTTATCTGTGCAATTGACAATTGTGAAGATGGTCCTTAAAATGAGAATTCTCTCAAATGAATTTCTTTTTAATTAAACAAAAATATGCAAACAAGAAATGATAGGGCTTTTTTTTTTCCCTTCCAGGAATGAGCATGAGAATAAAATATTTCAGGCACAGGCCTTAACCGCTTCTGTGTCTTTCTGCATTTACATAGACTTTCTCACAGAAAAGTCTGATCTTGGTTCAGATTTGTTTTCTGTAATTGTCATTTATGTCACCTCTTAGAACCTCAGAATGACCTTTCTAAATTATTTCTCTGAAATTCATGAGATGCCTCCTTCCTGTTGCTGCAGACGGCACATAGACTGTTGGGACTTTTTATGTTCCCCGTAACCTTCTTAGAGAAGATGAATTTTATTCCAGACATTTAAAATACAATTGTATTTTTATCAGGTATTTTACAAATCATAAAATTGCTAGTGTGTTAAATAGTCATTTTTGATTTAGCCAGATGAACCATTCATTAAACCCATCTGAGGTCTACAGACAAGCTCTCAAAAATGAGAAGCTCAGTTTGGGGCTTTGGGTCCGAGTTGTTAATGGTGTGTGTGTTGTCTGTTGTGTGTCTGTGTGTCTGTGTGAGGGAAAGAGGGAGAGAGAGAGAGAGAGGGAGAAGGAGAGGGAGAGGGAGGGAGAGAGAGAGAGAGCATTATTGTGTCAATGTAGCTGGGAATAACCTAAAATTTGTTTTGGTGGGAGTGGATAGAACAGACTTGTACGTATATACATTTCATTAAATAGTTATTGAGCACTTGTGATATACCGGGCATACATACTAGGTACTTGGGATACAGCAGTGAACAAGACAGACACAGTCTTTCTGTCCTCATGTAGTTCATCTTAAATAGGGCTTTTGGGATCTGGAACTAAGGGAAAAGAAAGGAAATATCACTTATTTAAGGCCTAGAACATGCCTGGTACCCTGCAAAACAATTTAATACATTTTATCACCTTATTTATCATAATTATAAATAATAAGTCAGTGAGGTAGTGTTATCCTTATTTTACCGGTGAGGCAAATTGAAGCTCAGAGATTGATGTCAATTGCCCAAGGTTATTCCACTAATAGGAGGCGGATCTAGAATTACCTGACTCCAAAGTCTCTACGTTAGCACACTGTGCTATTTCTCTTTAGAAGTTGAGAAAGCATTTTTACCCCATAGAAATCCTACTTTCAAACCCCAGAGGCTGCCATTGATTTATCAAGTCTTTTTTACTAGGATTGAGAACCATGCTAGGGGCAGCATTAAAGTGTTCAAGTGTGACAAAACTCATGGCTCTTCTATCTTCCCATTTAGTGGACAAGATGAAAAGAGCTGTGAAAATGGGATTAGATTGCCCGAGTAAAAAGCCATATGGCTCTGTGGCTTATGCTGAAAGGTTTGATTGATCTGAGCCCTCTTGTGGGTAAAATGTTAGTCTTCTTTAAAGACCACTGAGTGAACTGTTACCTCTCCTGACCAGGGGAGGGGGAATGGATTATTTTCAAGACCCTGTTTCTAGATCAGCTGAAATCATCAGTGATCAAAAATAATGCATGCATTGCAGAGAATATTTTCTCACCCTGGGGAATGGTAACATTGAATCTGGGTAGAAAGATGATTGGTCCAGGACTTGACATGGCCGGGGAAATCTATCTTTGCAGCCAACTTTTAAAAGCAAAACTGAACTGTGAAATCCAATTCAATTCAATCCATCCAGCATTTCGTGACTGATTATTATCTGCCAGAGTTTATGCTAAGTTTTGAGGATACAGAGATAAATAAGCCACAGTTTCTTCCCTTAAGGAACACATGTCCAGTGGGTGAGGCATACATGTAAAACTATAGATACTCTTTTAAGGAGATCAGGGCAAAAATATAAAGATATACACATTTCTTACAGTATTTGTTTTCCTCTATCTGACTTATTTCACTTAGCATAACCCCCTCCAAGTCCATCAATGGTGCTGTAAATGGCAAGATTTCATTCTTTTTATGGCTGAGGAGAGTATGATATCAATTATGTGTGGAATCTATAAAAAATACAGCAAACTAATGACTACAACAAAAAGAAACAGACTCACAGGTATAGAGAACAAACTAGTGGTTACCAGTGGGGAGAGAGGAAGGGGGGAGGGGCAAAATGGGGGGGAGTAAGAGGTACAAACTATTAGGTATAAAATAAGCTACAAGGATATATTGTACAACATGGGGAATATTGCCAATTTTTATACTAACTATAAATGGAGTATAACCTTTAAAATTTGTGAATCATTATGTTATACACCTGTAACATATAATACTGTACGTCAACTATACTTCAATAAAAAAATAATATATACGTTTCTTAAGTAGTCAAGAGGAGGGGGAGATTAATGCAGAGGGAGAGAAGGAACTGAAGAAAGGCTTCCTGGAGGGAGGAGACTATGTAACCTTCCTGGAGGGGAGGATTTTGTAGGATGACAAGAAATAAACCACACAGTTATAGGACATGCGAGAAGGTGTTTCAAGCAGTGGAGACAAAATTTGAAATGGCCATCTTTAAGAATTATGTTTGGGAAATGTGTTAGTGCATAAAATGTGAGAGAAGGAGGTGAGGAGGGTAGATGATGAAAGTTAACACAGGCCATGTTATAAAGAACCTTGTATTGTAAGGTGTAGTATTTATAGGTCTGGGTTGTAAGCAATTGGTCTATGGGTGTCTTGTGGGTGAGGTTAGGGGCAGAAAACTCATATGAAAGTCTCTTGCGTTATTTCAAGTAAGAGGAAGTGGCCTGAATTAAGGCAATGAGGTTTGAGAGTGCAGATTTAGCCTAAGATACAAGTGGCAGTTCCAGGAGATTGTTGAGATTTGGGAGTGTGTGAGTGAAAAGTCAGCAGAGAATGATGTTCAGGTTCTGACTCAGGGGACTGGGTGGATGATGGTGCTACTAGCAGAGAAAGGCATCTGGGAAAATGAGAGTTTGGGAATGGGCATGGTGGAGATCATTTTATTCAATTTGGACAGGCCGGATGAAGGGAATTTCAGAAACCCTTATGGAAATGACTAGGGGCTGGGTAAGTGGATTGTCTGGAACTCTAAATCACTGGACATGGAGAGTTTTGCGGAGTGTTGTCAAGACAAGGGTGGCATTTTAAAATGTGTCAGTACATGAACTTACCTTTGGAGAGAACACAGAACAGAACTCTAGGAAAACCAGCATTTTAGGAACTTAAGAAAGAGGAAAACATAGCTAAGAAAACTGAGAAGTAGTTAAGAGGAAGGAGAAACACCAGGAATGTGTTGTCCTTGAAATGAAGGAGGTAGGAGTTTTAAGGAGAGAACAGGAAACTGAGAGGTCAAGTAACATTGTTGTAAATTGTCCCTTGAGTTAACATGTAGGAGTGCACTGTGACCCTTGCCAGGAAGTGCCGGGGACAGGGGCAGAAGCCAGAGGGCTATATATTAAAAGGTGAATGAATGATCAGGAAGTGAAGACAGTGAGTGTAAATCAGTTTGTCAAAGAGCTTTGGTGGAAGGTCATGAGAAAATGGATGGTAGCAAGAGAGGGCTATGGGATAAGGGAGGAGAGGCTGAGGTTGATGAGATGGGGAGAGACTTGAGCATACCTTTAGATGAAAGCAAGTTTTCGGTAACAATCCAGAGGCTGAAGAGAGAGGACATACTTGAATAGCACATAGACGAACAAGCCCGCATAGAGAGAGCAGTGTTGAGTAGAACAGGATTCTTCACCCTGGGAGTCAGTAGGGAAGGAGGAATTATGGGTATTCCCGAGACATGGAACTTCATAGTTGGGACATAGGGCAGGAGACTGAGGGAGTTGACTGCTCCTGATCACAAATTAACGGGGCACATTGGAACTGAGGGCATCTGCTGAGTTTAAAAGAGGGTGAAGATTTAAAGAGAGTGAGGAAGTGACTGAAGATGTGGGGAAGGGAGTGTCCCAGAAGGAAGTTAAAAACTTAATTTAAAGTGTTGAAGATCCACATGGAATTGGAAAGAAGAAATTTTCAGCAAAGCCCATCTGAGGACGTGATCTTTCTTCAGCCATGCTCAGCTGTCTTTCAGGGACAGAAGTCTGACTGTAGGGCTGAGCATTGGCTGGGGATACGGGAGTGTGTTAGTGGGAGAGACAGGAGTTTAAGTGATGGACTATGGAACTTCCCTAGGATAAACATCAGAAAACAAGGGAAAATAGGGGTAACACCAGGGTTCATAGTTTAAAGAGCAGGTGCATTAAGAATAGGGAAGTTGGAGATGTGGAAGGAGAGGAAGTTATGGTTAGGGATCAGGGTGTTAAGAGTTTAAGATTCCTGATATGGATCACTTCAAGGTCACTGGATAACCCAAGAGGTGATTATGAGAGGGAGACACTGAAGTGGAAAGGAGGTAGAAGTTTGATTTGAAGAAATCTAAAGCTTTGAAAATAGAGTGGTCACTGGTCACCCACATGGACATTGAAATCATTTAGGATAATGCCAAGAGTTGGGGTAAAATCACTGAGGCAGCCTTTAATACACACCAAATTAAAAAAAAAATTAAAAATCCCAACCTCTCTAAAATATTTGCCTTTGACCACTATTATGCTTGTCCTTGCTGACTCATTCCATCTAAATATCTTTACAGTATTTCATTTTCCTCTTCACATAAATAGACCATATAGTATTAGATATATCTTTTTGTAGTGGAAAATTGTACAAGCATATTACAATAAGCATTGTGTATGAATGCAAACATTTGATATTTGTTGAATAAATTAAAGTGTTTATCATCAACTTCTTTGCATTTTAAGAATGACACACTGGCGATTGACACAGGACATGCATTTGTATTTATACTTTTTGGTACAATGGTTCTTGCCGAGACATGACAAACCAACTTGTCTCTGGCTCAAATGAAAACTGCAATCTTCTCTCTTTTTTTTTTTTTTTTTTTTGCGGTACGCAGGCCTCTCACTGTTGTGGCCTCTCCCATTGCGGAGCACAGGCTCCGGATGCACAGGCTCAGCAGCCATGGCTCACGGGCCCAGCTGCTCCGCGGCATGTGGAATCTTCCTGGACCGGGGCACGAACCCGTGTCCCCTGCATTGGCAGGCGGACCCCCAACCACTGCGCCACCAGGGAAGCCCTGAAAACTGCAATCTTAAATTGATTATATATGTTGGTTGTTCAATTTTGAATTCAAGTTTCTGATGTCCTTGCTCTTTGATAACATTTTTTCTTCTTTGAGAAGCAATATGATACAGTAGTTTAGAGCATCATCTCTGGAATTAGGCTGCTGAGATACAAACCCTACCTGCAACCCCTTACTAGCTTTATGTCCTTGGACAATTACTGTAACCTCTCTGTGCCTCAGTTTCCTTACTTTTAAAATGAGTATAACAGTAGTCCTACAACATAGTATAGTTGTAAGGATTAAATAAGGATTCAGTGAGGTGTGAGGATTAAATTAGTACTTAAAGCAGTACCTGGCCATCCTCTATGAGTTTTGCCTGTTATTATTTTCCAACTATATGTTCTATAAATGCCTAATCACTTGAATACTAGATATGATTCTGCCACCTTGACATTCCATATTTTTACCTTGGTTCTTAGTCTCATGGGATGTCTTAGAGTCCTCATAGTAGATGAATTCATCTTTATAGTAAGTGAACATATTCTACTATGACATAGTTTTTGTCTGTATTTGGAAAATATTTTTTCAGTCTTCATATCATATCTGTATTTCATTCAGACTTCCTAATGAGTATGATGGGATTGTGTGGGCAGGCAGTTTTTGGTTTAGATGTGGTTATTAAATTCAGATTTATTTATTAAACAGTAAAAAAAATCTTACCTTTTTACCAAGATGTGTTTTTTATTCTTCCAGAAAGATTTGTGTTTTCATGTTTCCATGTTGTTCAGAAACCAAGCATCCTGTGTGTTCTCAATTTGAACATATGGTAGTAACATTATTGACAGAAGTGGAGGAATTGAGAGGTTACTTGCCTTGTCCAAGGTCATATAATGATTGGTATGCTTTTTTGTACTCAACATAGCATTCAGAATGCTTCTGGTCTGGTTTTGATCTCAGGCCTCGGTTCGATCCTGGCTCTCTCCCAGCATTATTAAAGCTGGATTCTAGTTTCTCTGCCCGTCCCCATCTCAATAACTTATCCATTACTCTGGATCCTCTAGAACTGATCCCCTGATTTATTTGTATCAGTCACTCTAAGTCCTTAGGGTGTGAACCCCTTTGTTCATAGACCGTCTTCCCTGAAGCCACCTACTTAGATGGAACATTATACATCCTTCTCAGTTTTCCATTGGTGTTAACTTAGTAGGCTTGACTGTGATTAATTTAAGCAAAAAATAAATGTTTTGGAAAGATCTGAAAGTAGGTAGATGGGAGATGTAAACCGAGGGAGTAAATGCACATCCACGATCTTGCTTTAGGAATGGCCTGATTAAAATGCCCTGGATGGTGCTATTGCACTTCAACACTTGCAACTGTGTATCTGGTTTTTCCAACCCTGGACACTCATCATCATGCCACTGAAGTCTCAAATCTAAAGTCCTACTGCAGTATATAAGTCTAATTAGCCAAAGCCTTTGATTCACTTCCCAAGAGCCAAAGGCCCTGAGAGAGGGCATCTAATTGTCTCTGCTGAAGTCACACCTCCGTGCTCTAGTTATCCAGGTGTGGAGAGGGGAATCACCCATCCTCTTTGGCATCTATCATGCTAGGTGGGACTCTGCCTCCAACCAATCTTTAGATAATTGACAAAATTTTAGTTGCTGGACAGTTAAGCAAAAAAGTTCAGCACACCGCCATTTGTTCTCCCATTGCTTGTAACAGCATCCGTATCCCTCCTACTTGAGCCACCTGCTGAGTCCAGTTTTCCCACTCAGATCATCTGCTCCATGGTCAACTCTCAGGATGGGATCAGGTCCCAAGACCTAATAACCAGAATACAATTATTCCTAATGGTTTTAGCAGTCTCCCCAGACACCTCTTGTCCTGCTAGTTAATTTGTATGTTACCTAAAAAACAAGGATATTCTTTTTTTTCCAAAGAAAACTGCATTTGGATTTTATTAAGTATAAGCACATTTATATCTTCAAAGAATACAAAGAATGCATATGGAAGTCTACCCTCCCCTTATTAAATGAGGACAGGTAAAAGCTTCAGGGGGTAATTTAAAGTATCAGAAACTGCAGTATTGTGCTGTGTGGGAAACACTGAGCATCCTCAGCTGGGAACTATTTTCTATGCATGGTTTGAGGACATATTTCTCAGCTAATATTTCTTTAGATCCTGGGTGTTGTTTGAAATGTCTATTTGTAAATATCATCTGACATGGTGTTCTCTAGGTTAATTATTCAGAATGAGAAGGAGTTTTTATTTTAAATCACTTTTCAGTGTGTGGTATGTTTTAATTTTATCATGTGCCCTTTTCTTCCTGAATAGTAGTTAAAAGGTCACAGGGTTTTCTTAGCTACACTAGACTCTAGAATCCGTTAGCAATTTGTATTTTTCTGATACTCCACAACTGGCACTTATATGTGTGTGGGTGTAATCATAACATTTGAAGTCTCCTTATTCTTTTGTTTAAAGGAAACAAATGGAGCTTTCAGGGCAAGTAATTTATTTATGAATATTTTAGCAAGTTTTGTGCAATGGGTATTTTATTTCAAGGCAAAAGAAACTAGACTAATAGTGTGTTTTCATGGAAACAAAGGAGACTTATACATTACTATTTCTGAAGAATATATTACCGGATTCATGCTCTGTTTTAGCTCTGCTACAAATGGAAAGGTCATCTTTTTTTCCCTGCAGGTATTACTGCAGTCTCTTTGGGAATAAGTTCCTTTTATCCTAACATACTGATTTTAAATAACTTATTCAATTTAAACGTGTATAATTTTCATGGATTTGTTATTTTAGCTATGATTTTAGCCTCTTGCTATGCTCCACACATAGACACAGACACACACATTGATAGTTGCTAGTAGCATTTTTTTCCAACCCAGGTGCAATCAATTTTAATACTACATTTTACTTAATATACTGTATCCAAAATATTATAATTTCAACATGTAATTAATGTAGAATTATTAGCAAGGTATTTTATGTTCATTCTTCCCCACTAAGTCTGAAATCCCATTTGTAATTTACACTTGCAGCACATCTCAATTTGGAAGAGTCACATTTGGCTGCATATTGGACAGTGTGGCTCTAAAATGTTAAACGTCTCTCTCCAGGCTTGCCTCTGGGAAGAGAATCTTTATCTCACAATTAGGTCAGAGTTTTTTCTTATTTGGTTTTGTCTTCTTTTTCTGCTTTAGTGTGAGCTGGATGGAGAGGAGGTGGGGCTGGCTGGAGCAGGGTTTGGGTATGAGATGCCTCTCAGAATAAGTGAGAGAAATGAGGAGGCAGGGAATCTAGTGGGGATGACTAGATTATTATACCTCAAGATGTAAGTATATTCCAGTGGGGTCTTACGGGTTGGTTGGGTTGTATTTGAGTAGTATAGTGTGTTTGTGTATATATCTTTTCTAGATACAGCCAGGTTTTAAGATTCTGGATATTTTAAGATTCTGGATATGGAAAAAAGCATGAAGCTATGCCCCCAAGAATGCATTACTTGGGATTAGTTTCTAAATGAAGTTGGTAGAGCCTGACCTTCAAGATCTCAAGCCTGTTCGACATCACAGAATCATTGGCGGGGCCGGGGGGCAGTCTTATGCAGAGACAGGGCAGAGCCAAAGACTGCTTATGTATTTGCAACCTTTCGAGTATTGTAGACAGTAGCCACTAGTTTAGGAATTGGTGCAATATGTACTTTTTGTCTCTATAATTGTATGTTTGAAATAATTCAATTCAGCAATTTCATTGAGACTTAAAGATGCAGAAAGACATAAATCACAGCTACTGTGTACCCAAGATGTTTATAGTCTAGAAAGGGAGACACATCATACTGCAGGAGTACAATAATAGAAATTGGTATGATTTAAAGAGATTGTACTGAGATAGAGATTAAACCTGCCTAGGGAACAATGAGACTTTACTGAGCTAATGATATTGGTTCCTAGTTTTGAAGAAGACCAGGTACCTGAGAGATGGGAAAAGGTAGTCCAAGTAGAGGAGTCAGGTGGCAAATGTAAGGGAAATTTTGAGTCAGCTGGTATCAAAGGGGTATGCCAATGTCAAAAAGGAGTGGACGGCAAAGAAGAGAGGAAGGGAGGCCGAGTCCTGGAAGCGGAGCTCCGTGCTGGGACTGGTTCCTTCGCAGCCATTTTCTGTCCAACCAAACAGCCGATTGGAGACGGGAGCCAACCAGGGCTGCATTGGAGGTTGGAATTGGGCAGAGATTAGACACCTCTTTAGGCAGGTGTTCTTGAGTACCACTGACAACACGGTTCTCAAAGTATTTCATGACAATGGATGGTGACAGTTCCACCACAGATGCTTCTCAACTAGGAATTTCTGCAGACTATATTGGAGGAAGTCATTATGTTATACAGCCTCATGATGATACTGAGGACAGCATGAATGATCATGAAGACACAAATGGTTCAAAAGAAAGTTTTAGAGAACAAGATATATATCTTCCAATTGCAAATGTTGCAAGGATAATGAAAAATGCCATACCTCAAACAGGAAAGATTGCAAAAGATGCCAAAGAATGTGTTCAAGAATGTGTAAGTGAGTTCATCAGCTTTATAACATCTGAAGCAAGTGAAAGATGCCATCAAGAGAAACGGAAGACAATCAATGGAGAAGATATTCTCTTTGCCATGTCTACCTTAGGCTTCGACAGTTATGTAGAACCTCTGAAATTATACCTTCAGAAGTTCAGAGAGGCTATTAAAGGAGAGAAAGGAATTGGTGGAGCAGTCACAGCTACAGATGGACTAAGTGAAGAGCTTACAGAGGAGGCATTTACTAACCAGTCACCAGCTGGCTTAATAACTGCAGATGGTCAGCAACAAAATGTTATGGTTTACACAACATCATATCAACAGATTTCTGGTGTTCAACAAATTCAGTTTTCATGATCTGAAGAAATGATGGACTGGAGAGTGTAGAGAACTGAGTCTGTATGATTCCAGAACAGAGACATTAGAAGGAGCTGACTGGTGAAAAGATGTCTCTTTGTATATTAAATAGTTGTAATGTAGCTTCCCAATGCTTGACTAATTGAGGTGTTAATTCTGACTTGAGAATCTTTTTCATGAATGATTTTAAAGAAAAATTTGGATTTTAAAGGTATTAAAATATTTTTGTTTTGTACAAGAGTTTGTTGCTCTGTATGACTCCTGTATGCATTGTATATTGCAGTTTATTACTGTCAGAGATTTGTAGACAGTTTCTTATTTTCATATTGAATCATGTTACTTTTGTAATAATTCAAGTAAGCAGCTGGGTTAATTCATGATGTTTGCCCTTTTAATAAAAAATAAGGGTAGAGTTTAAAAAAAAAAAAAAAGAAGAGAGGAAGACAGAAGGATTCAGGTTACAGTGGGCCTTACCCACTGTGCCTGGAGCTTCAACCTCATCCTGTAGAGTTTAGTTTAAAACAGAGTCTTTGACAGTCTTGCTGAGGATGGATGGAGAAAAGGCTATCTAGAGACAGATTGTTTTAAAACTTTGGGGATTGTCTGGATGGAGAACAGTGGTGGTCAAAAGTAAATCAATGGTAGTGAGGATGAGTTTGTGAGCTACTATTTAAAAGATAGACATTTTGGACTGGGTGGCTGTTATAGACTGAATTGTGTACCCCCAAAATTCATAGGTTGAAGCCCTAACCCTCAGTGTGACTATGTTTGGAGATGGGGCCTTTAAAGAGGTAATTAAGGTTAAATGAAGTCGTAATGATGGAACCCTAATCTCATAGGACTAGTGTTCTTATAAGAAAAGGAAGAGATACCAGGAGTGCTGGTACAAAGAGAAAAGGCCATGGAGGCTGCAGATGGAAGGTGGCTGTCTGCAAGCCAAGGAGAGATGCCCTCCAGAGAGACTAAACTAGCAAGTACTTTGATCTTGGACTTCCAGCCTCCAGGACTGTAAGAAAATAAGTTTCTGTTATTTAAGCCATGCAGTCTGTGGTATTTTGTTATGGCAGTCTTACCAGACTAATACAGTGGCTGATTTCAAGTTGATGTAAATAGTAAATAGTTTTCATTTATGGGCTTTTTCATTATTTTCTCTGCCTGTACTTCATAAGAGGCCTGAGAAACAGGGTTGCTTAAATACTTTGTGGAATTTAAGAGAACAAGGTGGCTAAAGTCAAAGAGCTAATTGAATACTAGCATGACTGTGTGAGTCTCAGAATTCTACACACATTACTACTCAGCCTCCACAAGTTAATCTGAGGTTTGAATGCCCACTTCAGGTACCTAGATAACTGTGGGAATATTTGTTTCTCCACCAACCTGATTAGCAAAAGTCACCTGCATTGGCCAAGGCCTGTTTTTGCCTGTTATGCTGCATGCACTTAATACCACACTTTTTTTTTTTTTTTTTTTTTTTTTTTTTTTTTTTTTTGCGGTATGCGGGCCTCTCACTGTTGTGGCCTCTCCCGTTGCGGAGCACAGGCTCCGGATGCGCAGGCCCAGCGGCCATGACTCATGGGCCCAGCCACTCCGCGGCATATGAGATCCTCCCAGACTGGGGCACGAACCCGTATCCCCTGCATCGGCAGGCGGACTCTTAACCACTGCACCACCAGGGAGGCCTGATACCACACTTTTTATCTCTCATCCAAAGTGCCCCCACTTGTCCCACTTCTGAAAGAAACCATGTTACAATATAAATGCATTAGTCATTTTGGCTTTTAAAAATAGTCACCTCCTAGAGTAATGGAAATAAAAACAAAGATAAACAAATGGGACCAAATGAAACTTAAAAGCTTTTGCACAGAAGAGGAAACTATAAACAAGATGAAAAGACAACCTTCAGTTTGGGAAAAAACATTTGTAAACGAATCAATGGACAAAGGATTCATCTCCAAAATATATAAACAGCTCATGCAGCTCCATATTAAAAAAACAAACAACCCAATCAAAAAATGGGCAGAAGACCTAAATAGACATTTCTCCAAATAAGATATGCAGATTGCCAACAAACACATGAAATAATGCTCAACATCACTAATCATTAGAGAAATGCAAATCAAAGCTACAATGAGTTATCACCTCACATCGGTTAGAATGGTTATCATCAGAAAATCTACAAACAACAAATGCTGCAGAGGGTGTGGAGAAAACCCTCTTGCACTGTTGGTGGGAATGTAAATTGATAGAGTCACTATGGAGAACAGTATGAAGGTTCCTTAAAAAACTAAAAATAGAATTACCATATGACCCAGCAATCCCACTACTGGACATATACCCAGAGGAAACCATAATTCAAAAAGACACACCCACCCCAATGTTCATTGCAGCTCTATTTACAATAGCCAGGTCATGGAAGCAACCTAAATGCCCATCAGCATGAATGGATAAAGAAGATGTGGTACATATATACAATGAAATATTACTCAACCCTGAAAAGGAACAAAATTGGGTCATTTGTAGAGATGTGGATGGACCTAGAGACTGTCATACAGAGTGAAGTAAGTCAGAAAGAGAAAAACGAATATTGTATGTTAATGCATATATGTGGAATCTAGAAAAATGGTGCAGATGAACTGGTTTGCAAGGCAGAAATAGAGACACAGATGTAGACAACAAACGTATGGACACTAAGGAGGAAAAGCGGGAGGTGGGGTTGTGGTGGTGGTGGGATGAACTGGGAGATTGGGATTGACATGTATACACTGATATGTATAAAATAGATAACTAATAAGAACCTGCTTTATAAATAAAACAAAATTCAAACAAAATAGAGTAAGGTCAAAGAAAATACAGTTCTTCAGAGCATTCAGAATCTTCTGCTCTGGTGCATTCTCATCAAGAGGATGGAAGGAGAACTAAAATCTTGTAGTTTGTACCTCATTTTAAAAAGTTTTATACTATTTCCATCACAAAACCACTTAATAGGATGAAAATGGAATCATAGGTGTGGAATCATACCTACATCTTATTACTTGGTGCTTCTCTACATGATTTCATTTTTAGCAAGCATTTTTCACTGGGAATCTTTCATTTTCTTCTTATTTCTATTCAACTCAATTATTTTGTCAATGACGTTCCTTCTCATGGAGCCTTGATTATTTCAAACAAGTTACCATCAAAGTTATTTTGACCATAAGTGTGTGGATTTATTTTGGGGCTTTCTATTCTATTCCATTGATCTATGTATCTGTTTTTGAGCCAGTACTAAAAATAGGACTACCATATGACCCAGCAATTCCACTCCTGGGTACTTATGCAAAAAACTCAAAACACAGAAACACTAATTTGAAAAGATACATGCATCCCAGTGTTCATAGCAGCATTATTTAAAATAGCCAAGGTCTGAAAGTGACCTAAGTGTCCATCAACAGATGAATGAATAAAGAGGATGTGGTACACACACACACACACACACACACACACACACACACACACGAATACTACTCAGTCATAAAAAAGAATGAAATTTTGCTATTTGCAACAACATGGATGGACTTGGAGGATATTATGCTGAGTGAAGTAAATCAGAGAAAGACAAATACTGTATGATATCACTTATATGTGGAATCTAAAAAATACAATAAATTAGTGAATAAAACCAGAATAAACAGACTCACAGATATAGAGAACAGTGGTTGCCAGTGGTTAGAAGGAAGGGCGCAGGGGCAAGATAGGAGGAGGGATTAACAGGTAAAAACTACTGTGTGCAAAATAAATAAGCTACAAGGATATATTGTACAACATGGGGAATATAGCCAGTATTTTATAATAACTATAAATAGAATTAACCTTTAAAAATTGTGAATCACTATGTTGTATACCTGAAACTTAAATAATATTGTACATTAACTCTACCTCAATAAAAAATGTTCTTTTGATTTATATCATCCTATAGATAAAGCAAGTCTAACTAACTATTTGTGTCGAGTAATTGTTACTAACTTTCAAAGGTTGACTTCAGAAAGCATTACTGTACTTTCCAGCTAATTATTGGTGCTATTGTCAGAGGCAGTAGTGATCTGCCCCTGTAGTGATCTTCACTTTAGTTGCCTATGTGCAGGCCTGTGGTTTTCTGTTTCTCATTCCAAACTGCTGAGGTCTATGGCCTGGGATATGTCCATTCTTTAGACTAATAGCAGGAATTTCATTGCCTTGGTGATCTCGTGTAGTCCAACTTCTTTTTCTTTCTTTTTTTTTTTTTGTTTAATAAATCTATTTATTTTTTATTTATTTCTTTTTGGCTGTGTTGGGTCTTTGTTGCTGTGCATGGGCTTTCTCTGGTTGCAGTGAGTGGGGGCTACTCTTTCATTGCGGTGCACGGGCTTCTCATTGCTATGGCTTCTCTTGTTGCAGAGCACGGGTTCTAGGCACGCGGGCTCAGTAGTTGTGGCTCATGGGCTCTAGAGGACAGGCTCAGTAGTTGTGGTGCAGGGGCTTAGATGCTCAGTGGCATGTGGAATCTTCCCAGACAAGGGATCGAACCCGTGTCCCCTGCACTGGCAGGCAGATTCTTAACCACTGTACCACCATGGATGTCCCCCAAGTTCTTTAAATACTTTTTTTATATGCTGATGATGTCAAAATGTATATCTCCAGTCTTGAACTTTCTCTTGGGATCTAATCTTCTAAATCCAAGAGCCAAGTTGACAGTTCTGCCTAAGTATCTAATAAGCATTTTAGACTTATCTTGTCTGTAAGTGAGCTCTTGAATTTTCTCTGCCCTCAAAACATCTTTTTCCTCCAGTCTTTCCTGTTTCTATGAATAGTACCCTAATCCATCCAGGAGCTGAAGCCAAAACTTTTGATAAAATGAAAGAAAAAGAAAGGGAGAAGGATATGGCCATCTAAAACAAATAATAAATTTACAGATGAAGGAATAAATATATTAGTTGGCCACTGAATGTGGAATTTGGAATTCTCTTATTAACAGAAAATAATTTTTAGAGTAGTTTAAAAAACAAAAATGTTAAGAAATTATTTCTGTTTCAAGCTTAAAAGTCTTCAAGAACTTCTCTTGTCCATAGGATAAAATTGAAGTACCTTACATTGTATATTAATTAGGGATTTTTTATATTGAGTAGTAGGAAACCAAATTGGCTTAAACAATGGAAGAAACATATTGACTCAAGCAACTGAAAAGTCTGGACATAGGACTAATTTTGAGAGAGGCTTGACACAGTGAATCAATGATATGATTTCTTCCCAAATACCAAGAACACAAAATTTAAGATATTGTTAGAAAGGAGGGAATGGCTTGATCATAAGGTTGGCACTTGACAAATACTCACTACAGCTGCCCTTGAAGATACTATGCATCCTTTCCTGCCTCTGACCTTGTGGGGTACCAGTATTCTCCCTTGCTCAGTATTACCCAGTTATGTTGATTTTCTTTTTATTCCTTGGTCACATTGAGCTCTTTCTTGCTTCAGGGCATTTGCACTAGCTATTCTCTCTGCCTGGAAGTTGCTTCCCTCAACACTTTGGCTCCTTTTCCTTCAGATCCTAGCTTAAAATTATCCTCTTAAAATACTCTTCTTTTGACCTCATACCTAGAATAGACTAGATGCTACCTTCTACCCACACCCACACCCCACCTTAGTTACTCTACATCATCCTATTTATTTCCTTTAGAGTAGTCATCAAAATCTGTAATGGTCTAGCTCACATACTTGCTTACTTAATATTTATTGTCTATTTCCTCATTATATTTTAAACTCTATGGAGAGAAAGGTCATATCATTCTTATTCCATGCTACATCCTTAGCATGTAGAAAAAAGCCTAAGAACACAATTGGTGTTTAATAAGTGTTTATAAAGTAATAAATGAATAGGTTCCTAAAGCCATAAAAATCTCTGAGCTGGAAGGAAATTAAAAGGTCATTTCTGACAAAAGGCCATCCAATCTCTGTGTTAATAATCCTGGTGCCATTGAATTTACTATCTCCTCAGGCATTTCATTCCAACTTTGGATGTCTCTGACCATTAGAATGCTCTTCCTTTTTATACTGAGTTAAAATATATCATCTGACCCAGATATGCTGAGGCTAGTTCTACTCCTTGGAGTCCAATTTGTATATGATATTCTTTCAAGCTGTTGAATATAACTGCCACCTCCTTCTCCCTTCCTGTGTCTTGTTTTCTTTAAAGTTAGATTTCCCTAATTTTTTCATCCATTTCTTATCTAACAAGGTTTTGACTTTCTTTACCATCCTAGTGACTCATCCATTAACATGTTCTAGTTTGTCTATTTAACTGTGCTCAGCTATACCCACAGTATTATTCATTGTCCATTGAGAGGAACCTTTCCCTGCCTTGTTTTATTGATAGATGCCATAATTCTCTTAAATCCACCTAAAGTCTCCTAGCTACTGATTCTAGTTGAACCTATGGGCAATTAAAGCTCCTAAGTATTTTTCCTCAAGTGCTGCTGTCAAACCTCATGGCCATGAACATGTAAAATTATGCATATTTTTCAGTGACTCATCTTTCTTTTCATTGAAACAGGCAGAGGATTGTTTTCTGAGGAAGGTTTTGCAAGGTCAAGTGGTTGTTCAGGCATTTGCATTGGTTAAACTCCTAAGTCCTGCTGGAAGATGTTATTGCTGCCTTCTTCCCACATGTTTGTCAGAGCTTATGATTCAGTTCTCTATTGGTGATGCAGTATATCTGCTCTCTGAATTCTGATGAGAGATAAAACCTTGATACTACTATTATATAATTCTTATCAAAAACTCAGGATTGCCTGAATGATATTCAATCCATCATTCCCAGTGCTCTAAATTATACCTTTTAACCTTGCCAATGTCTCTTGGGACCTTGGTGCTTATGTTTGCCCTTTATAAAACCACTTTTGGGGCTTCCCTGGTGGCGCAGTGGTTGGGAGTCCGCCTGCCGATGCAGGGGACACGGGTTCGTGCCCCGGTCTGGGGGGATCCCACATGCCACTGAGCGGCTGGGCTCATGAGCCATGGCTGCTGGGCCTGCGTGTCTGGAGCCTGTGCTCCGCAACGCAAGTGGCCACAGCAGTGAGAGGCCCGCGTACCGCAAAAAAACAAACAAGCAACGAAAAAAAAACAAACCACTTCTGTCAAGTGGTGTTTGGGCTTTTACCTTATTGGAGGATGTAATAGGGAACAACTGAGAGAAATTTGTTGTTGTTTTTGTTGTAGGGATATTGTTAAGGATGTTGCTTAAGGTACTTTACCGAGAACTCACCATTTTTATTATGAAGATCTAAGAGTGAATTTTTTCTCATGTTTCCGTATCAAAATGAAGCTCTAAAGCACCCTTGAAAGAATGACTTGTTCTTTTTTTAAATTTAATTTTATTATATTTACTTATTTGTTTTTATTGAAGTATAGTTGATTTACAATGTTGTGTTAGTTTCAGGTGTACAGATTCAGATATATGTATTCAGGTACATGTACAGCTGAATGATTCAGATATATGTACATTCTTTTTCAGATTCTGTTCCATTATAGGTTATTACAAAGTATATAGTTCCCTGTGCTATACAGTAGGTCCTTGTTCATTATATATTTTATATATACTAGTATGTATATGTTAATCCCAAATTCCTAATTTTTCTGAAGAATGGCTTGTTCTTATTTTAGGATGTTGTGTATCTTGTAACTGTCTAGGTTCTTGCTTTCATTTGACTGTTAGGAAGCTTAGAGCTACCTTTTGGCTCACACATAATAACTATGCAGGACTGTATTGTAGGCATTCCTGTTGCTGATATTACTGTTGATCTGGCTATTATGATGCCAATATTCCTTTTCACATTAAAATATGAGATTTGGTTTATAATTTTCTATTATGTAATGTATTATGTTAATTGAAGTTTTACTCTGCCTGAAGTCTTTTCCATCTCCTTTATTCTAGTATCTTTGGTGAACCCCTCCCTTACTCCATTTGGGTCTCATCGGGACAGTCAATCTTAATTCCTTGGTCACTTTTTGACACAGAGGTAGTCATGTGACCAGTCTGACCCTTGGACACATGGGCGGGCATTTGATGCAAGCTAGGTCAATTAGAATAAATCCAAGTCTTCTCTGTTGAAGACGCTGGGAAAATTTCATGTCCTTTTGCTTCATAACTGCAAGGGTGTGGGCTTAGAACCACTGGTGGCCATATTTCCTTCCCCATGGCACTCTCCCACATCATTTGTCTATGAGAATTAGGTTGATATGCAATTAGAAACAGAGGCAAAAATGAGAGAGACACACATACACACACACAAAGACAGACAGAGAGACCGAGAACACCTTAAGGACATAATTTGAAATCCAGCTAGGACTGAAGGCAGACACACCCTTACATGTCACAGTTTTATGCAACAAAAGAAAAATCCTATTTTTTTCTCCAAACAAATTGGATCTGGTTTCAGTCATATTTACCTAATATATAGTATTGTCTATTTGTGTGTTTGTTTGTTTGTTTGTTTGTTTATGCCACGTGGTTTGTGGGAGCTTAGTTCCCTGACCAGGTATTGAACCCGTGCCCTCGGCAGTGAAAATGTGGAGTCCTAACTACTGGACCACCAGGGAATTCCCATAATATTGTCTTTTTTTTTTTTTTTTTTTCGTGGTACGCAGGCCTCTCACTGCTGTGGCCTCTCCCGTTGCAGAGCACAGGCTCCGGACGTGCAGGCTCAGCAGCCATGGCTCATGGGCCCAGCTGCTCCATGGCATGTGGGATCTTCCCGGACCGGGACACGAACCCGTATCCCCTGCATTGGCAGGTGGACTCTCAACCACTGCACAACCAGGGAAGCCCCATAATATTGTCTTTTTAAATTTACTTTATGTATGTTTATAAGATCCCTTGGACTTCCCTGGTGGCGCAGTGGTTAATAATGTGCCTGCCAATGCAGGGGATATGGGTTCAAGCCCTGGTCCGGGAAGATCCCACATGCCGTGGAGCAACTAGGCCTCTGCGCCACAACTATTGAGCCTGCGCTCTAGAGCCTGCGAGCCACAAGTACTGAGCCAGTGTGCCACAACTACTGAAGCCCGCATGCCTAGAGCCCATGCTCTGCAATGAGAGAAGCCACTGCAATGAGAAGCCCGTGCACCGCACCGAAAGAGGAGCCCCCCACTTGCTGCAACTAGAGAAAGCCCGCGCGCAGCAACAAAGACCAAACACCGCCCAATAAAAAATAAATGAAATCCTTTTTAAAAAAAAAACCCCTTAAATACTTTGTTGAATGAGTGTCAGTGTGTGTGTGTGTGTGTGTGTGTGTGTGTGTGTGTGTGTGTGTGTGTGTGTGTGTGTTATACCTGCAATTGTTTTTTAAAGACAGAAATGAAAACTTTTAATTTTATCTCTATATAACTACATCTTGTGACACTTACCTACATCTTCTTGGCTTGCTATGATCCTTTTGGATTTAAATTCTATTACCTAACACTTTTTTCTCCTCACTAACCTGTTATCAGTCATTTATATATCCAATCAATGTAACATAGATGTCCATGCAAATCATTGACCAAAATGATAAACAGCAGACTTGGGCACATACATGCTTTTTAGAGACTGCTCTGCTGATAGATACAGCCTATTAATCAGGATTGGGGTTACCTTATTTCTCATCAGTAAATCCAAATAGTGAGTCCTTGATCTTATGGCTGTCCTCTAAAAGGTTTTCCTAATATTCTGAAACACCCCTTCATTCTAGTACTTTAGTGACCTTACTAAACTTTGATGTTAGTTCCTATAGAATTCCTAACAAATGATATACTCTTTAGCCCTACTATTTCAGAGTTTTCTTATTATAAAAGAAATACATGTTTACTATGGAACTCGTGTGCAATATAAATATATATAAAGGAGAAAGCATAATTAATCTGTAATCACACCCAGAGATAACTAGTAACTTTTTGGTACATATACTCTTACATATACAGTGCCTTTTACCTACACAGTATGTAGGTAAAAGCAACATTTTGGTATGTATACTTGTGTATACACAGAGATAATTATCCCAGAGATGACTATTAACTTTTTGCTATGTATACTTTTATTCCTTTATTTGCACAAAATAAACATAAAAATGCAAAATTTTGTATTTTTAAACAAAACCGTGATAGACCCTTTTATAAATTCCTTTTTCCACTTGACAAAAGGTGAGCATTTCTATGCATTACTAGCATTTCCAATGCCATATGGATTTTTTCTATTTTTGGATATTTATGTAAGCTGCTTACAACAGTCAGACAAATAGTTTTCTTACTCTAACTTTTGCCTTAAAGCCTAAAACCACAGTGGCCTGGGCTCCTTTGCATTTCTGAATCAGGATATATATGCTGATATATATATATATATATATATATATATATATATATATATATATTTCTTTTTTCCTCAAGAAACCTGTTTATTACTGTGAGGTATTTCTTGGGGTCCAAAATGGAATTTCCCTCTATTAAATTCAATACTACAGTACTCTTCTGGGGCTATAGAGCGTGTATTTCGATTTCTGATGCTTCTCCCTTAATCTTCGCTCCCAATTTGTCTCAAAATTAGATCCATCTTCTTTAACGCTTTGTTATTGTATTTGCACTGATCTTTTTCTAGTAAGATATTTTTATTACAATGAAAATAAAGTATTTTTCTTATGACTTTGGCAATTGAAATTACATTTGCATGTTTGTGAACTTCCTCTGAACCTGGTGAAGTGCTTTGCTCTGAAAGTACTTTATGATGGTCTGGTTTTCAAAGGCCCAAACAATTGTATTTCAAATTTTTCAGCCATCAAGACCATGAAAGTTGCTGTGTAAGCCCAAGAAAAAAATTTAAAAATTATACCCCAAAGGTTATTTTTTTATTTTATTTTATTTATTTATTTTTTTCTTTTTGCGGTATGCGGGCCTCTCACTGTTGTGGCCTCTCCCGTTGCGGAGCACAGGCTCCGGATGCGCAGGCCCAGCGGCCATGGCTCATGGGCCCAGCCGCTCCGCGGCATATGGGATCCTCCCAGACCGGGGCACGAACCCGTATCCCCTGCATCGGCAGGCGGACTGTTAACCACTGCGCCACCAGGGAGGCCCCAAAGGTTATTTTTTAGACCTATCTATTGAACCAATGTAGGGTCATTCATGTCTAGTCTAGCCTATATGTCTCCTCAGCTGCTTGCAAATCTGAAATTCTAAAATCCTTGTTATTAGATTTTAACTAGTAGCAATGTCCCCAGGACAGTATCAGGTTAGTAGACCAAGGAGTTGCTGGATTGCTGAGTTTTAACCCAAACTTGTTAGCCCACAGTATTTGACTTTGTGGTTTCTCATTTCCTATATCATATGTGGGCGGGGTGAGGGGGGGCACCTCTTTAAACCAGCCAGGCCCAAGACACAGTGACACAAGACTGATTTAGCAGTGCTCCTGTTCAGCTGATAACAGGCTCCTTGTCTGAGATCATATGGTTGATCCCAACTCTAAATCCACTCTCTTCTCTTTTCTTGGCTTTGAGAAAATAGCCACTATTTCAGGTATTATGCCCCAAATAGTTTTGTTTCCATATCTTATCCTGGGAGTGTACCATTCATTACCTTTCCTGAGGAATTAGTCTTAAGGTCTAATTATTAATACCTTTTTTCTATTCTTGTTATTTAATAATGCTATTAGTGCAAAGAAGATCCTTTATGGGATATTTAGTATATGCCATACACTGCACCAAATACTTTATGTACATGTTTAAGCCTGAGGCTATTTCTGCACATTTTCAGAAATGTAACTCATATAATTTCTTTTTAAAAGCAGCTTGCAGCTTAACCTAGATATTTCTGGGTAGCAAGGCAGGGAAAACAGGCTATTTTTTGTTAGAGGTTGATGGGGCTTATAAGACTTGACTCACTGACAGGTGTGTGTGTGTCTATGTGTGTGTGTGTATGTGTGTGTGTGAGAGAGAGAGAGAGAGGTGGAAAGAGAGAGATGCTACTTTGCCTAGATTTTCTAGAACACTCTCTCTGAAAGCGAGGTCAGCTATAGAAACAATAGAGATTAAAGAGTGTGATTTCCTCTATTAATTTATTACATTTACTTTACAGTAGAACTCACTATGAGATATCCCTAAATAACTAGCTACTCCCATGCATTTCAGATTTGATTTGGCTCAGAAAAATTTGACAACTTCTCAGAAAGAGATTTGTGCAGTACACTTCTCTGCTAAGAGACCCTTGCTGTTCCAGGCATCCTGATTTAGGTGAATTATTTGACAGTAGGAAGACAATGGGGTGAATTACAAGCTTCACTGTAGAGGCCAGTGAGGGAAAAGATGAATTGTAGACTCTGGAGGATTTTCTGGAAATGTCACTCTAACTTCCAGTTCTCTGTTTTGCTTATAATTAGGTATGTACAGTGATCTCAGATTTATAAAGCACTTTCACTTTCTTTTTCTAGTTTAATAGCTGATGTACTTTGTCACATGGAGAATGACACTTTCTGTCTCCCCTGCCTGTCAAAACTCTCCTGACATAAGTTCCACTTTCTCCTTGAAACCTTTCCTCATTACTCCAGGGGACGGCAGTGCTATCCCTCTTCTTTCTTCCCTTCAAGTCAGTTCATGAGATATTTGAGAGCTAACTATGTACTAGGCTAGATGGATAAGATGAATAAGGCAATTCTCCATCTTCAATAAGAGGCAATCCCAGGGCTTCCCTGGTGGCGCAGTGGTTGAGAGTTTGCCTGCCGATGCAGGGGACACGGGTTTGTGCCCCGGTCCGGGAAGATCCCACATGCCGCGGAGCGGCTGGGCCCGTGAGCCATGGCCACTGGGCCTGCGCGTCCGGAGCCTGTGCTCCGCAACGGGAGAGGCCACAACAGTGAGAGGCCTGCGTACCACAAAAAAAAAGGAAAAAAAAAAGAGGCAATCCTATAAATGGTGCTTGGTACTGTGCCTGATATATGATGCGTGGCTTTCAGTAAGTATTTGTTGACTTGATTATTGCCTTGGTACCTAGAGGGATATGTGTGTGTGTGTGTGTGTGTGTGTGTGTGTGTATGTATGTGTGTGTCTGTGTAGCTATAAAAATGCAGTGGAAGGAAGCTGAACCAGCCTTGGCAGTATGTGTTTGGGTTTGGAGTAGATTCAAGGAAGGTTCTTAGAGCAGGTAATATGTTACCTTAATTGATGTGTCTTAATTGATAATAATTGTGACTATTGCTACATGCCAGGTGTTCTCCTAAATGCTTTGCTACATTTATTTCTTTAATTCTCACAAGGATTTCCAGGAAGCAAGTACTATCATTCTCCCTCCTTTATACACAAGAAGACTGAAACTCTGTGTGGCTAAGAAACTTCTCCAGGTCACCTGGCCAAAAGGGAGTGAAGCCAAGATTCAAATCTGAGAGACAGCTCCCTCCTCACTGCATAGGGTACATTCTTCATCCAAACTCGGTCACTCCTGACAGTGAATGAGAGTACAATTCAGTAACTAAGCCAGGACAACAGGCAGAAATTGCCCCTGTCCCAGGCAAGCTGGAAGGTAGGGCCACCCTACCGAACAGTCCCTGTTATTAAATTTCACCTTTCCCACGAAATATTCATGGTATCTTGCAAAAGCTGCCTGACAACATTCAAAGTTATCCTTTCCCATCCTCCATAGCATATAATATCACTGTGAGTGGTGAGTGGAGTACACAGTTGTTGACTAAAAAAATAGCTACTGACCTTGAGGCCAAGTTAACCAGATGGTCTAGACTGCTATTTGTCCTCTCAAATGATAAGATAGTTGGTTAAATGTGGTCCTGATCTCAAACAATAGAAGTGAAGGACAGACAGTGGGGATGGAAGGAAGGAGAAAGATGCTACAGTTGCAGCAAAGCAGGTGGGAGCTTGGGGGGAGTTTTGGGGAGGGAAGGAGAAAGCAGGTGTGATCATTCATCCTCTGCGTTCAAATTTAGAGACTGCTTTAAGACCCATTGTTCTTAGTTTTTTGGTTTTTAAAAAAATTTTATTTATTTATGTTTGGCTGTGTTGGGTCTTCATTGCTGCACACGGGCTTTCTCTAGTTGAGGCGACTGGGGGCTACTGTTTGTTGCGGTGCGTGGGCTTCTCGTTGCAGTGGCTTCTCTTGTTGCTCTAGGCATGCGGGCTTCAGTACTTGTGCCACGTGGGCTCAGTAGTTGTGGCTCATGGGCCCTAGAGCACAGGCTCAGTAGTTGTGGCGCATGGGCTTAGCTGTTCCGCGGCATGTGGGATCTTCCCGGACCAGGGCTCGAACCTGTGTCCCCTGCATTGGCAGGCAGGTTCTTAACCACTGTGCCACCAGGGAAGCCCCCATTGTTCTTAGTTTTTTTGTGTGCTACAGTTCACATGGTGAATAGATTCCCTGGGTGTGCTCAGGTGAGCTAGCATCCTACATCATTTATGATTTCTCAATATGGGCTGCAGAATAGATAAGAGAGGCTGCAGGTGGTTGGTAATTAATCCCTGTAATCTACCTCCACTTCTTTCACTCCCTCTCCAGAACTGACATGCCAGTGAATGAGAGGGAATAACCTTGAAACCATTCTTATTGACATTCAAGAAGTAAATCATTCTAAATTTCTGTATCTTAATTATGAGTCATTGCAAATCCCTTGTTCCTCATCTCCCATGCAGACAGGCCATGCTGGAACAAAGCTGTCCTGGCAACCTTTTTGAAAATCGTGCTCTAGGCTACAAACAGAATATCTTGTCCAAAATTCAAGTTGACTGAGTTGCTGTCTAAAATGGGAAGCAGTGCCGCCCTGGCCTTCTTTCATTTCTAAAAGAAATATCCTATTTACTTAGCTCTTTCCTATCAATTCTGCATTATGGGTGGGTTTGTCAGTCGGTAGCCCCGCTAGCACTTGGAGATGACACCTTCTCATTTGTTTGGCTTCTGGGCCTTTCTGCATGGCTGGATTTTCATTTCTAACCATTCTTCAGTTTCATATTTGTGCTCTCCCTCGCTCTTTTTCTCTAACTCAAGAGTCAGTGTTAGAACTTGATTTTATTGTGAATGCACATGTGTTATATCCTGATACAAAGAGATATGAGAGGGGGTTTTTGGCAAAGCATACTTAATCACTGTATATATTTACGGTTGTTATTAGAATTCATGATGAATATGAATCAGGTGGATAATAATCCTAATAGGTCCAATTTAGAATTCAAAAGTAATCCACTGAAATAGGGTGTGACAGTCCTGGTTTTAAATTTATGCATTTCTCATCCTTAAGGTGAAAAATTGGTTGGTAGTTAGATATCAGTCTTTCTCCATTTAGCTTCTCTACAAACAGAATGATTAAATGACCTTTGGCTGCTCTGTTGGCGTGGAAGCATCTTCAGGTCATCATGACAATAGGATTGTTGCTTATTTCTTCAAGCAATAGTGTTTTTTTTCTTTGAACACATTTAAATGTTGGAACTTAGTTTTGAAATACCTCCTCTTTGGGATGACTGCTGTCATAGATAATGGGAAAATTTAGGCTTTGGGCAGTCTAATTCTGGCTTACAAGGTTGGCGTGCAATATCTTCAGTGAACTGATCCTTTGTGCTTATCTTATCTGAACACCCTTGTTTTCCTGCATGGCTTCCATAGTCTTTACCTTATATGGTTACCAAAGGGAAAAGGGGAGAGGATAAATTAGGAGTTTGGAATTAATGTATACACACTACTATATAGAAAATAGATAACCAACAAGAACCTACTTAATAGCACCGGGAACTTTACTCAATGTTTTATAATAACCTATAAGGGAAAAGAATCTGAAAAAGATTTCATCTATCTATCTATCTATCTATCTGTCTATATCTATATCTATCTATCTATCTATCTATCTATCTATATATATATGAATCACTTTACTGTACACCTGAAACTAACACAACATTGTAAATCAACTGTACTTCAATTAAAAAAAGTACTTACTATTTTATTCTTGCTAATGTTAGGCCTCCATATATACCTGCAAAGAGAATCGATGTACTAACATTAAGGTTTTTCCTTTTCTTCGTGAGTTGCTGTGAGTATTAAATAAGCTAATGCAGATAAAGCAACTTAGTACAGTGCCTAGTACATAGTAAGTGGTACCTGTTGTACATGGAAATGTCAGGAAGTTTTTCTGTCTCCAGGAACTTTCTGCACCATCCAGCTCAGAATTCCAGTACCTTTGTTTTGGTTCTCCCTTAGTTGTTTCATTGAAGTACAATAAAATGCATTCCCTCCCAAGAGGAAAGGTGAGTGATTGAGCAAATGCTTGTCTCAAGAGTCCCTTTGTTTTCGTCCTGTGGGATGCTGGAAATGTGATCACAGTTACATTTGTTGCTCACAGGGGGACTCTAAAAAGCTGCCTGTGAGCCAAACTGGCCCACCTGAGGTTTTGAGCAGCCATTGTTACCGTGTGACAGCTTCCTGCCAAGTGTCCTACTAGTAGGCTTGAACCAATTAGTATTGGCTGTCAAATTGACATACTAGTCACTATAGCATTTTTTAGGACTTTAAATTTGATTCCACTTAAATCACCTCATGCAGTTGAGGAACAATTGCATGGGCAATTTACATGGACATTTCTCTTTACGAAAGAGAAAAAGGGGAGCCTAGTATCCTTATACACTTTGCCTACATTTGCATCACACCCAATAGATGTCAAGCCAGCATGGGCCCTCTCTACTCTATTTTGTCATCAACCAGACATTTCGTTGGTAACACAAATGCGAATTTCTGATAATGTGAATCCCGACTGAAACTTCTGAGACTCTTGTGTTTCTGTCTGTATTGACAAACTCCAATAAGGACTGGCAGTCGGCATAAGGAATTCCCAGAATGGAGAAGTCTAACAGTAAATCCAGGTATAATGAGCTCCTGTGTGAAAATAAAATATAATTTGTCAAGAGTTATACTACTAAACTAATAGTGAGAGTAGCACCAAGACTCAGGTTTTCTGGCTCTAGTTATCTAAATGTGTTTTCTTCCCTAGTGACAGGGTTATTGACTTCAGATGCAAGGATAAGAGACCCCCTCATAGGTAACAGGGCTGCCTGACATTGCATTTTCCCCAAAGCCAAGAGACATTGCCCACAGTCCATGTGCTTTGGCAAAGACTCTAGACTCCTTGAGAGTAATATTGGTAGGTCACTATGTCATTGATGCACAGACTTCAAGTTGCATATTCATACCTGGAGAACTTGTTGCAACTGCTGATTCTTGAGCATCTACCCCAGAGGTTTAGATTTAGTGGACTGTAAGTGAGACCCAGGAGTCTGCATTTTAAAGTGCACCCCACGCCCCCTGCGCCTAGTGTGTTTTTTTTTTAACATCTTTATTGGAGTATAATTGCTTTACAATGCTGTGTTAGTTTCTGCTTTATAACAAAGTGAATCAGGTATACATATACATATATCCCCATATCTCCTCCCTCTTGCATCTCCCTCCCACCCTCCCTATCCTACCCCTCTAGGTGGTCACAAAACGCCGAGCTGATCTCCCTGTGCTCTGCAGCTGCTGTGCCTAGTGTTTTTGATGTGAATTCTCTACAGTTTGAAAATGACCGCACCAAGAACTGTGACGGTTCTGGTGCCTGCAGTGTGGGAGGTACAAAGGTGTATGCTTCTCTTATTTGATTCCCTTTTATCAAATCTTTACTAACTCTTGAAAACTGCACAATCTCCGGCACTTTAGTCTTGTCTGAAAACTCCTGTGTGGCCCCGGAATCCCTCCATGCTTTGGCCTTTTTCAAAATGGAGGTGGAGGAGGGCTGTGGATAGTTATTGAAATTATAGTATGGATCTGACTCTGTACTATGATTTTACATATGTTGTTTGCTTATTTCATTTAATGCTCACTACAGCACTATGAAATCGATACTGCCATCTCTGTTTTACAGATCTAGAAACAAATCCATAGAAGTCATGGATTTGTCCAAGTCACCTAAATAATGAACCATAGAACTGGGAGTCAGGTCCACATCCTTCCTTGTTTGAAGCCTACGCCCTTTCCATTGCAAATAATGTATAACATATCAGAGTATTTACCACCTCCTTCCTCCATCCTGACCCTTATTCACCCAAAGCCATGTTATGGACTTCAAGGACATTAATGGACTCCAGGTTTAAGGAGTGGTAACATGTTATGTGGTCAACTTGAATTCTCTCTTAGATGCTAATATGAGTTACCTACAATTCATTAGTGAACTAGTAAGGGGAGTAGTACTGGTTTTTTGTTTTTACAGTCCTCCTTCTCTAATAAGGATTTCATTTTGTTCTCACAATGTTTCTTTATTTTCTTGGCCTTGTCTGAGGCCACCAATTACCAAGTATTTAATGAGACTTGATCCTCATTCTCAAAGGGTTTGCAATCTACTTGAATAGATGAAAATAAATGTGGACTCACTCAGAACTCTTCCTCCTTCCCTCTTCACTCTAAAGGAGAGTCCAGGTGATATACCAGATTATTTTAAAGGCCTTTTGCTAAGACATTAATTAATCATATTACCATGAATAACACAATGAGACATTGACTTCTTTTTCAATGATAAAGTCTCCTTATTAGTACAATTAGTTAAGTCAAAAAATCAATTTAAAGGAAAATGTTAAGTAAATGACAGTAGAGACTTTTATGGTTGTAAGGCAAAAATCAGAAGTTATCCTTGAGAGCTACCACAGGATGAGAAAGAATGACCGTGATATTATGAAATGCTGAGGAGTTGTGTTCTGACTGGGCAAGGCATAGGAAAAAGGCAGAATATCACAAGCACCTGAGGAAATTTTAAAAAACTACTCAGCATCTTCCAGACTGAGAATCACTGATTCATAGAATAATTAATTATTGTCTGGGTTCTGGCCTTCAGGGAGCATAGGCGTTTCGCACTAGTCTTTTTTATGATCAGATCATAGCTGAAGATATCTCCTTGGAAAATTTGGTCTTGAGCTAGTTCCTGAAAACAAAATATTTTGAATATGGAAGAGGTAAAGTGAGGATATTTTAGGCCAGAGACCAGCAGAAATATAGGCATAGAGGAAGTAATGTATTTGGAGTGTTTTAAAGCATGGGTCCCCAATACCCATGCCGCGCCTGTTAGGAAACGGGCCACACAGCAGGAGGTGAGCAGCGGGTGAGCGAGTGAAACTTCATCTGTATTTACAGCTGCTCCCCATCGCTTCCCATGACTGCCTGAACCATCCCCCCAGCAACCCCGTCTGTGGAAAAATTGTCTTCCACAAAACTGGTCCCTGGTGCCAAAAAGGTTGGGGATGTTTTGCCCATGAATTTTAAACCTCTGCTTACATCATATCTGTTAACATCCACTGTCCAAAGCAATTCACGTGGCTGAGGCAAAAAGGTAAAGGAATATGCTATTCCTTTAGTAGTGGAGCTACAAAGTTACCAGACCAAGGGTGTGGATACAAAGAAGTGTGAAGAATTGGTACCAATAATGCAATCTATGATAGACTTGAACATGTGGTAGTAATGGGATATAAAATTAGAAAGATGGTGAATATCTATTACAGCTAATGTTTAATAGATAACAATTGCTATATAAGTAATAATAGATGTTTGATAAGTGTTATATGAATGTGTATGGACGAAAGGACTGGAATTCAGTAATGGTAGATTTAATAAAATTAACAACAGTATCCAGTTTACTTTCTTGACCATAAGAATAGAGTGGGGCTTCCCTGGTGGCGCAATGGTTGAGAGTCCACCTGCTGATGCAGGGGACATGGGTTCATGCCCCGGTCCGGGAAGATCCCACATGCTGCGGAGCGGCTAGGCCCATGAGCCGTGGCTGCTGAGCCTGCGCGTCCAGAGCCTGTGCTCCGCAATGGAAGAGGCCACAACAGTGAGAGGCCCGCATACCACACACACACACACAAAAGAAATGAAGACAGCCTAAGAGACCTCTGAGACAACATTAAATGCACCAACATTCACATTATAAGAGTCCCAGAAGGAGAAGAGAGAGAGAAAGGACCCGAGAAAATATTTGAAGAGATTACAGTCGAAAACATCTCTAACATGGGAAAGGAAATAGCCACCCAAGTCCAGGAAGCGTAGAGAGCCCCAGGCAGGATAAACCCAAGGAAACACACACCGAGATACATAGTAATCAAATTGACAAAATTTAAAGACAAAGAAAAATTATTAAAAGCAACATGGGAAAAACAGCAAATAACATACAAGGGAACTCCCATAGGGTTAACAGCTCATTTCTCAGCAGAAATTCTACACGCTAGAAGGGAGTGGCATGATATATTTAAAGTGATGAAAGGGAAGAAGCTACAACCAAGATTACTCTACCCAGCAAGTATCTCATTCAGATTCAACAGAGAAATCAAAAGCTTTACAGACAAGCAAAAGCTATGAGAATTCAGCACCACTAATCCAGCTCTACAACAAATGCTAAAGGTACTTCTCTAAGTGGGAAACACAAGAGAAGAAAAGGACCTACAATAACAAACACAAAATAATTAAGAAAATGGTTATAGGAACATACATATTGATAATTACCTTAAATGTGAATGGATTAAATGCTCCAAGCAAAAGACACAGGCTCGCTGAATGGATACAAAAATAAGACCCATATACATGCCATCTACAAGAGACCCACTTCAGACCTAGGGACACATACAGCCTGAAAGTGAGGGGATGGAAAAAGATATTCCATGCAAATGGAAATCAAAAGAGCAGGACTAGCAATACTCATATCAGATAAAATAGATTTTAAAATAAAGAATGTTACAAGAGACAAGAAATGACACTACATAATGATTGAGGGATCAATCCAAGAAGAAGATATAACAATTATAAATATATATGCACCCAACATAGGAACACCTCAATACATAAGGCAAATGCTAACAGGTATTAAAGAGGAAATTGACAGTAACACAGTAATAGTGGGGGATTCTAACACCTCGCTTACACCAATGGACAGATCATCCAGGCAGAAAATTAATAAGGAAACACAAGCTTTAAATGACACAGTAGACAAGATAGATTTAATTGATATTTATAGGTCATTCCATCCAAAAACAGCAGATTACCTTTTCTTCTCAAGTGCACACAGAACATTCTCCAGGATAGATCATATCTTGGGTCATAAATGAAGTCTCGGTAAATTTAAATCATATCAAGCGTCTTTTGGATCACAGCCCTATGAGATTAGAACTCAATTACAGGGAAAAAAACATAAAAAACACAAACACAGGGAGACTAAACAATATGTTGCTAATTAACTAAGAGATCAATGAAGAAATCAAAGAGGAAATCAAAAAATACCTAGAGACAAATGACAATGAAAACACAATGACTCAAAACCTATGGGATGTAACAAAAGCAGTTCTAAGAGGAAAGTTTATAAGCAGTACAATACTACCTAAAGGAATGAGAAAAATCTCAAACAATCTAACCTTATGCCTAAAAGAACTAGAGATAGAAAAACAAACAAAACCCAAAGTTAGTAGAAGGAAAGAAATCATAAATATCAGAGCAGAAATAAATGAAATAGAAGCAAACAAAACAATAGCAAAGATCAATGAAACTAAAAGCTGGTTCTTTGAAAGATAAAATATTTAGCCACACTCATCAAGAAAAAGCAGGAGAGGATTCAAATCAATAAAATAAGAAATGAAAAAAGGAGAAGTTACAGTGGACAGCGCAGAAATACAAAGCATCCTAAGAGACTACTAGAAGCAACTCTATGCCAATAAAATGGACAACCTGGAAGAAACGGACAAATTCTTGGAAAAGTGTAAGCTTCCAAGACTGAACCAGGAATAAATAGAAAATATGAACAAACCAATCACAAGTGATGAAATTGAAACTGTGATTAAAAATCTTCCAACAAACCAAAGTCCAGGACTAGATGGCTTTACAGGTGAATTCTGTGAAACATTTAGAGATGAGCTAACACCCATCCTTCTCAAACTCTTCTGAAAAATTGAGGAGGAAGGATCAGTTCCAAACTCATTCTACGAGGCCACCATCATCGTAATTCCAAAACTGGACAGATATATTACAAAAAGAAGAAAATTATAGACCAATATCACTGATGAATATAGATGCAATCTATATTCATCATATAGATGATGAATATAGATGAAAATCCTCAACAAAATACTAGCAAACAGAATCCAACAACACATTAAAAGGATCATACACCATGATCAAGTGGGATTTATCCCAGGGATGCAAGGATTCTTCAGTATATGCAAATCAATCAATGTGATACACCATATTAACAAACTGAAGAATAAAAACCCTATGATTATCTCAATAGAGGCAGAAAAAGCTTCTGACAGAATTCAACACAGATTTATGATAAAATCTTTCCAGAAAGTGTGCATACAGGGAACCAACATCAGTGTAATAAAGGCCAGATATGACAAACCCACAGCAAACATCATTCTCAATGGTGAAAAACTGAAAGTATTTCCTCTGAGATCAGGAAGAAGACAAGGATGTACACTCTCATCACTATTATTCAACATAGTTTTGGAAGTCCTAGCCACGGCAATCAGAGAAGAAAAAGAAATAAAATGAATACAAATAGGAAAAGAAGAAGTAAAACTGTCACTTTTTGCACATGACATGATACTATTCATAGAGAATCCTAAAGATGCCAGCAGAAATCTACTAGAACTAATCAATAAATTTGGTAAAGTTGCAGGATACAAAATTAATGCACAGAAATCTCTTGCATTCCTATACACTAACAATGAAAGAGCAGAAGGAGAAATTAAAGAAACACTCCCATTCACCATTGCAACAAAAAGGATCAAATACCTAGGAATAAATCTACTTAAGGAGGTAAAAGACCTGTTGTCAGAAAACTATAAGACATTGATGAAAGAAATCAAAGAAATCAAAGATGACACAAACAGATGGAGAGATATACTATGTTCTTGGATTGGAAGGATCAATATTTTGAAAATGAATGTACTATCCAAAGCCATCTACAGATTCAATGCAATCCCTATCAAATTACCAGTGGCATTTTTTTACAGAACTAGAACAAAAAATCTTAAAATTTGTATGGAGATACAAAAGACCCCAAATAGCCAAAGCAATCTTGAGGGAAAAAAATAGCCGGAGGAATCAGACTCCCTGACTTCAGACTATATTATAAAGCTACAGTAATCAAGACAATATGATACTGGCACGAAAACAGAAATATAGATCAATGGAACAGGATAGAAAGCCCAGAGATAAACCCACGCACTTATGGTCAACTAATCTATGACAAAGGACGTAAGGTTATACAATGGATAAAAGACAGTCTCTTCAATAAGTGGTGCTGGGAAAACTGGACAGCTACATGTAAAAGAATGAAATTAGAACACTCCCTAACACCATATACAAAAATAAACTCAAAATGCATTAAAGCCCTAAATGTAAGACTGGACACTATTAAACTCTTAGAGAAAACATAGGAAGAACACTCTTTGACATAAATCACAGCAAGATCTTTTTTGACACACCTCCTAGAGTAATGGAAATAAAAATAAACAAATGGGACCTAATGAAACCTAAAAACTTTTGCACAACAAAGGAAACTATAAACAAGATGATAAGACAACCCTCAGAGTGGGAGAAAATATTTGCAAATGAATCAGTGGACAAACGATTAATCTCCAAAATATATAAACAGCTCATGCAGCTCCATATTAAAAAAATAAACAACCCAATCCAAAAATGGGCAGAAGACCTAAATAGACATTTCTCCAAAGAAGACATACAGATGACCAAGAAGCACATGAAAAGCTGCTCAACATCACTAATTATTAGAGAAATGCAAATCAAAAGTACAATGAGGTTTCACCTCACAGCAGTCAGAACGGCCATCCTCAAAAAATCTACAAACGGTAAATGCTGGACAGGGCGTGGAGAAAAGGGAACCCTCTTGCACTGTTGGTGGGAATGCAAATTGTTACAGCCACTATGGAGAACAGTATGGAGGTTCCTTAAAAAGCTAAAAATAGAATTACCATATGACTGAGCAATCCCACTACTGGGCATATACCCTGAGAGAACCATAATCAAAAAGAGTCATACAGTCCAGTGTTCATTGCAGCACTATTTACAATAGCCAGATCATGGAAGCAACCTAAATGCCCATCAACAGATGAATGGATAAAGAAGATGTGGTACATATATACAATGGAATATGACTCAGCCATAAAAAGGAACGAAATTGGGTCATTTGTAGAGACATGAATGCACCTAGAGACCGTCATACAGAGTGAAGTAAGTCAGAAAGAGAAAAACAAATATTGTATATTAATGCATGTATGTGGAACCTAGAAAAATGGTACAGATGAACCAGTTTGCAGGGCAGAATAGAGACACAGATGTAGAGAACAATGTATGGACACCAAGGGGGATGGAGGGGTGGGATGAAGTGGGAGATTGGGATTGACATGTGTACACTAATATGTATAAAATAGATAACTAATAAGAACCTGCTGTATAAAAAATAAATAAAATAAAATTTAAAAAACCAAAACAAAACCAAAAAGAGGTAGCTGACTGGAGAGCTGTATTTAGCCCCAGGCCATAATTTGCATACATATGATTAGGAGAAAATTGTTTGCCTATATGCATTGTGCAACACTATATTGCTTTCTTTATAGTATTAATCTGTACTGTATAATCTCTGATTTATATCACATCATCTGGAAGAAAAAAGCCCAAAACTACGGTTGTCTCCAAAGCTGAGTTTATAGTAGGTGCTTCCTTTTTGTTGTTCAAATTAGTGAGAATTAATTGGAAAACAAATTTTTAGATTGAAATGTGTCCTGTTCTAGAATTACTAATTTGTGTACAATTCTGTTTGCCACGCTGTTGTTTATGATTTTTATCAGAGCATTTACATAGAAATTCTCTTTTAGCCTCTAACATGATTTGTGAGCAATTAAAAATACTTTAACATCAAGAGTAGACCATTTTGCTTTCTATGGAAGAGAAATTAGTTGGCAAATAATGTAGAAATCAATCATCCATTTCTATTTATTTACAGCTGGGAGATGTTTAGGGCTCAGTTTAGAAGGAAGGCTTCTCTTCCTCCTCTGGCTGAGCAAAGAACACAGTGGCCTAATCCTTTCTCTGAATTTTGTCTTAGAAGCTCTTTGGCTGTGATCAATCTGCTTCCTTCTGTTCATCTCTGATGTGTTTCCTTTCCCTTCTCTCGACCAAGGCTTAGGGTCACTGTCCTGGTTAGGTCATCTGGAAGTCCCATTGCAAATCTTTTGTCTAAGTTTCCAGCCCTTTTAAAGAAACTGTTCTCCATAGATTCTCCTAATAATTGAACAGCTTATTTATAGGTAAATCCTGAATTCCAGCCCTTATCTTCTTATCTCATCATTTATGTAGTAGGCAAAGTAAGCTCCATGTCAGAGAAACTTCTTTGAAAGTGACGATGCACCTGAGTGCCCACATTTCCCTAAGTTCCACCAGTCTTTAGTGAGCTGAATACTTCCTGTCCCCAAGGTGACATTGCAGGAGCTGGACCAATTTTAGACCTCTGAAACCTAATTTATGACTCATCATTGAGATTCTACTGGCTTTCATTGGACTGATATGTGGCAACGAGCAGTAATTTTATATTGGATTGATAAGGAAAAGCAAAAAAAATAGCAAAAGGTGAAACTAGACAGTTGAATTTATTCAGGGAATACTTACTGAAAGGAGAAAAGCTGCTACTTGTTCAACACCTACTAAGTGCCAAAGCTGTGTGGCTCTGAGGAATCCAAGGCTGAGGAGTTAGTAACTTGTCAGTTTCAGAGGTAGGACATGGCAGAGCTGGATTTGGAACCCAATTCCAACTTCAAAGTCATTCTCTTTCCCTACATTACACTGTCACGCGAGCAGTACATATTGATTTAAGGAAAGAGCTGGGGAATTACACCTCTTCTTTTACCGTCTCTGAACCACATACCCAGTAAGAAGTTTGTATTTTTGTAGTGTTAGAGACAGAAAATGTCTCCACTTAATTTTGTTGACCTTTACTCCTCTATTTTTTTTTCTTTCTTTTTTTTTTTTTTTTGCAATACGCGGGCCTCTCACTATTGTGGCCTCTCCTGCTGCGGAGCACAGGCTCCGGACGCGCAGGCCCCGCGGCCGTGGCTCACGGGCCCAGCTGCTCCGCGGCATGTGGGATCCTTCCGGACCGGGGCACGAACCCATGTCCCCTGCATCGGCAGGTGGACTCTCAACAACTGCGCCACCAGGGAAGCCCTACTCCTCTATTTTTTTCTCGATTTTAGCGAGTTAAGTGTTCTCACTTTCTTGACTGGACCATGGCAAATTGCAAAAACCTCATATCTTCATTTAAAGAATGGAAAATGCATCACCTTAAATTATCATCATTATTTCTTCCCTTCTAGTGCACCAAAGGTGAGAGACTGGTTTCTGAGTGTATGTGGTCCATCCTGGGAGAAGAACAGCTAAAATTTTAATAGTGCATCTGTGAGTTAGGTATTACTCTAATACTTGACATATATTGACTTATTTAATTCTCCCAACAACCTTACAATGTAGGTACTACCATTATCCCAAGTTAACAGATGAGAACACAGACACAGAGAGGTGAACTAACTTCATACAACTACTGCGTGGAGTAGCTGAGATTCAAACCCTGGTTGTCAGACTCTAGGGACTATGTTCTTAAGGAAATGGGATCCTCTGAACTTTACAGTCAGTCAGGGTTCACCCAGGAGACAGAAATCATACCAGATATATTAAAGGAGGGACTTAATATGATGAATTGTAACTATATATTAAAGAACTAAAAAGGCAAAAAGAGAATGTCAAGGTACCACCAGTAAAGCATCTTCTGGATGCAGATGGGCTGGGAGGACAAAAGGGTGAGGACGGAATTACTAATATTTCAGAAGCTTGGAGAAGAGGCTTTACAGAGCAGAGACTCAGATAATCTGAGGATGGGGCAAGTGGTATCATGGGACTGGTCTGTGGATGTCGAAGGAGGAAGTGTTGACCAGCTGGTATTGATATCTGGGGGCACCATAACAATGGTTCTTCAAGTGCTAGGAAAACTGCAAACTGGAACCAAATGCTGCTACTGGCAGAAAATTGCTGCTGTTGGATTGAAGAATCATTGCTAGGATGATGCTTACAGGAAGGAATCAAAATGAAAACAAATAAGAAGGATGAAGTCCCTTCTGCATTCTGAAACCTTGCTTTTCCCTTCCTGCATCCTTATGGGCAGAGCCTAACAGGGTGAAGCTGGCAAGGTAGAGATGTGGTTTTGAGTCCCAGTCCCAGCACCACAAAGCAGAGTTGGGTTTGACTCAAAGTGCAATTTTCAAATAGGGAAATCTGTTCAAAATTCAGGGGGAAAACATGCTACTTGGGAATTTTATTTGGTTCCCTCAGTACAATGAAATCTTACACACCTTTTATGAATATGATCTGCCTCTCCTATTAAATTAGAGAGTCTCTCTAACAGTGCCTGACTTAGACATTTTTCAAGGGCCAGCCTAGTATGATACACATAGTAGGTACATAATAAATTATGATTGCTGAAGTGATGTCCAAAAAACTTGAGTATAGATTTCCTGTTTAGAAATCATTTTATAGGTTTCAGAGAATCTGTTCATAGGTTCAGCTGAACAAATAAAGCATGAGTATATTATTCAGGGTAAGGGCTTGTTAGATCCTTGTGGATGCTCAAGGGAGCTCCAGTGTTTGCAGCAAAGTTTACAAAGATTGAAACAATATCCACTCTCTTTCCCCTGGTGAGATGATCATTAATTAAGGAAATGGAGACATCGATCTGTTTGATGGCACTCCATCAGCAGAGCCACGGCCTATGAAAAGGTAGGGTCCAATTTTCATTCGTATTTCAGGGATGCTTCCCAGTTGGGTGGCAGTGTTCTGATCCCCCATGTTACCTGTCAAAGGATAATGGATGTCCCTGATGGGAACAATGCTAACCCGACAGCTCTTCTTTCATTTTAATAATGTGATTGGAATCAGGTTTGTTGTGCCAAATTGAATAGGATTAGGAAATCAGTCATGTCTTTGAACAAAATCAAAAATATGTGTGAGGGAAGGTAAAAAGAAATAATTCCCTTAGTCTGAAACAAAAGAAGAGAAACAGCGGCATTTCCATTGCCGTGATTCTTACTTTAGGATTACAGATCCTAAAAGGATAATTTTCTGCTTCCTTACTTGTTGGCCCACAGTATGTTTTCTAGGTTGAGTGTGAACAATATGGTATAGAGGCGGTAACCCCATCCTACACGAGGATGCTTGAGCGTGAGCCCCAAGTCGGCCAGGAGCTGCTCTGTGAGCTGGCTGCATCACTTGGCTTCATTGACCTTCAGTTTTCTCTTTTGAAAAATGAAGAGGTTGGTCTTAATCAACATCTCACATTTTCTTCCTCATTCCTACAGCATCTTCTCTGGTCTTATTTTCCTTGGCATGCTAACGTGTATTGTTTCAGATGAGTCAGTTGAGAAGAAACGCTTGCTTTGTCAAGACCTATGTCAGTACCTCTGGGTGGGAGTGTGGTCACTGGGGGGGCACATGCCATTCCCCAAAGAGTAGTAGTTTCTTTACAAAATGACTTAATTTATGATATACATATTTTACTAAAGTGAAGGTCACCAGCCCAATTGATGAACAGATTTTGATTGAAATGAAATCCATGTTTTTTCTAAGTCATGTAGATTTTTGCTTTAGGTCCTATCTGTTGAGATGGAAAATTTGAAGCCATATAATAGTATAGTGACAGTAAATTTCTTCACTCTTCTAAATATCATGTTCAAAAAATCTATATGCAATATGAAGTAAATATGTTATATCTTAAAAATGGAAACTTCAGAGATAGCATTCTGTTCTATTTTTATGTTAGCACCAATTATTGCTTGTGCTTTAACAGCTAATCACATAAGAATTGTCTTCTCTTGAGCTAGACCAATGGTCTTTCCTCTTTTTGTACATCCATCTATCTATCCATCTATCCTGAGGGCTTGGATCTGACAGGATCACCCAGAGGCATTGTACAATAGTGTTTTCTCTCTTGATGTCCACAAAGATTATAAACCAAACAGTCCAAGTATCACTTGTTTCAATTTACAATTCTTTGTAGTTTGACTAGGGACATACTTGTATTTTATTCTATGCTCTTTCCTTTCTTACCACTTATCCTGGGCAAGCTATTCATCTTTCCTGAACCTCAGTTTCAGTCTGCAGAATTGAGATCCTACTTCTCACCTCACAGGGTTATTCTGAGACTTAAAAGCAATTGTAGGTATAAAGGTCTTAGTGCAGTATTGGATATACATCAGTTTCTTCCCTTCGAGTTTTTAACCTGCTTCTTACTTACTATTATTTTGAAAAAGTGGTTGCCTTGTAGCACCATATCTGGGCTTTGGTGAGTGTATCTGTTTTTTAGAAGTATCTGAAACTGACTCTAACCTAAACAAAAGGGATTTATGGCAAGACTATCAGGAACTCATAGACTTGCTTGGTAGGATGGAGAAACCCGTATAGAAAATGACTGGAATTCTGGAGGTTCCTAATGGCCAGGATACAGGAAGAAAGGAGTAGTTCCATAGCAAGAATGGTTGAGTGGATAAACCTAACCACCCCTTCTTCTGCTCTCTTATTTCTCCCTCTCTCAAAATTTAAAGCTCAAGGAGAGGAGGAATCTGATTAGCTGAGATTAGGTCATATGACTTCTCCATGGCTTTATGGTGCTATTGAAAGCAAGGCCCCATTACATCAGATCCTAGGTAGGAGGGAAATTCCTGAAATTACTCTTCCATCACAATACACACACTAGTGGTAAAGGACAGGAAGCTCCCCATAAGGAACCCCAGATACTGGGGGAAAAGGAAATGGATGCTGGATGGACAAAAAATAGCAAATGACAATGACGGTGAGCATATGTGTGCTTATACTATCTATCCACAGATATTTTTACAGACTCTGAATCCATCAGTTCTCAGTTTTTATGTTGGTAAACTTAAGGGTCTTGATTGATTTTAGTTTGTTCTTCTAGGACAGCCTTTTCTGTCTCCTAGGATATTTTAATTGCTCATCCCTGGAGTTTTTCCAAGTCTTGTTAAGTCCTTATTGAGCTGTGGCAACCAGAACAGCACAGCTCTTTGAGTGCTGATGTAGTGTGATTAGTTTCAAGGAGAGACCAGTGTGTTTGGTTTTATGTCCAGTATCCTTGGTCAACATTAATATTATTTATTGGAGGATAATACGTTTCATTTTTACATCACTTGGGCATCTGGCAGTGTAAGCCTTGCTGGCCCTGGGGAGACCTAACATTTTAGAAACAGAGAAATATGGCTAAACAACGGAGTTATTTGACACTACTTAGGAGATGGGGAAAAAATAAGCAAAGATCCACATTTCTGCATACCCCCAGTCTGTTCTTTGAGCAGAAACCCTTTGATTTGGGGTTTAGATCCAAGTTGATTTGGTTGTCAATTCTGGTTTTCCAAATGTGTGACCTTCAGCAAGTCACTTTAATTTTGCCTGGTTTCAGTTTTGTCATCAGTGAAATAGGAATAATAATAGCTTGACTGGATTAAAGGTGATTTTATGTGATTACAGTAATTGAGGCTTTAGCAGAATATCTGGCATATGGTAGAAACAGAATTTAAAGTCTCCCTTTCTCTTCCCCCTTATATCAAAAAGACAAGAGAAATCTGAAATAATTAAAATCATTGGATCCTCTTGGAGTTAGTCAAGGGAAGACTTTACAGGAGAGGTGAGCCTGGAGCTGGTCTTTGAGAGAGAGAAGTGACAGGACTTCATGGAAGGAGAGAGTGAGAACATGAACGGAAGACTCAGCATATCTGAAAGCTGGAAGTAAGGAAGACTAACCACCTTCCTTCTGGATTTCAGAGTAGCTGGTTAGAAAAAGATGGAAGATGGTGGTGAGATACCTGCTGATGAGGTTTGATTTGAGAGGTTTCTGTGCCCAGAAAAGCATACAACAAAGCAACACTTAAGGTGGTATATTCACCCATGATGACCTGCCTGTCTCGAAGAGTAGATTGACTACTAAGCAATGAACACTTTCCTTTCAAATTTACTCCTATTTGTTTTTAAATTTCATCCAATATCTCTGATAAAGAAGGTTGACTCTATTACTTGTCACAGGCTCTATTCTAACTTCATCTCTCCAAGTTGTCTCTGTGAATTATAACTCTGTGTCTGAGCCAGGGTTGCTTTATTCAGAGTCATAGAATGTTAAAAATAGGCTACTACAGTTCATCTACATTTCAGATGGAAAACCTGAGGATCTGAGAGAGGACATGAAGTGCCAAAGACTATGGACTTTTGGAAGCATGGTGTAGCAGAAAAAACGTGGATTTTCAGTAGATTTCTTGCACTTACCTAAGTGCATGAACTTGGATATGTTATCTGACCTTTGGAAACCCAATTTCCTCTCTGTTTAAGAGGGTGGACAATGCCTGCCTCAAAGGATGAGTATGAGGCTGAAATAAGGGAACATCTGGCAAAAGAGCTTAACAAATGTTAGTCCCCTTCCCCTTCCTTTGGAGCTGATTCACGTTCTGCAGTTTAAGAAAAGGGTTTGACCACCTCTTAGGGGAGGAGCACCAAGGGGAAAGGTAAAATCACAGAAGGAATCTAAGGGTAAATGATTGATTTTTGGTTCTGTTCTTTTCTAGGCAGTATCATTTTGGGAAAGGAGGTGAACAGCGTTTCTTCCTTAGTCACTGCTTCTGGGGTTGGGACACTTCTCATGATTCTGGTAGAAATTCAGACTGACATTTGAGGGATGAGGCAGGTGGCTGTCATCTCCATTAAGAATAACTGCACCCCAGCCCTTTATCCACAAGTCTGCAAGTGTGTTTGGCTCCCATAGGAAGTTTATGTGTTGGCAGTTTCAGCAAAATGATTCCTTCCAGCTCAGACATGTAAAGACTTTCAGATGGCCCTGTGGCTTTTTTCTCTCACCTTTACTTATTTCTGTAGTCTTGAAATTTACACCCCTTAAGGCTACAAAAGCTGTTACCCAGAACTGGAGGAGCTACTGAACTGGGATTTTTTTTTCCCTCTAATTAAAAATTTAAAAAAACATTTTATTTAACTAAAAAGAACCAGAAATGAAAGTAAAGCCTAATATACTGGAAGGCACAGTGAATAGAGAACAGATGTGCAAATTAGAGAAACTGTATTTAAGTTTCAGAATTTCCACTTAGCTGCTCCTAGGCCTCTGGCTGTGTGTTCTTGACCATCTGATCTTGAATACAGTATTTCAAGGATCCATTCCAGCATAATCTTTTTGTGCCCCAGTAAGTGTATTCTTTTAATAGGTTCACAAACGATTACAAACAGAGAAAAATTGAGAGTATAATGTAATGAGCAGTCTTGTACCTACCGTTGAATCCTATCAAATTTTAACATTTTGTTGTCTTGCCACATATACTTTCTTTAAGTTATAGGTAGCATTAAAATGCTTGTATACCTCTCTTGGATCTCATTCATCTTCCTATTTCTGTTGAATTTGATACTTATCTCCATGGATGTTTCTGTATTTTTACTGTCTATCTATATATCTATCAACACTATGTAGTATTCTTTGGTATGTTTCTCATATTACAAACATGATATCATACTGCATATATTCAATTGTCGTTTGCTTTTGTCACTCAACATGTTTTTGAGATTTATCCATGTTCACATATGTAGCTCTGGTTCATTCATTTTAATTGCTATATAGTAACCCATTACATGAGTAATCCACAATTTACTTATTTTTTTTCCTGTTCACTAGTTTTTACAATGGCAAATGATGCTGGAATTATTACACTGGTATAAGTCTCTTCTGCTATGTGCATCTTTAACTTGCCTTGATATTGTCAAATTGCTACCAAAGATTGGAATCACATTGTTCCAATTGCTTATTCCTATGTTTGTTTATTTTATAATCACTTGTTAGCTCAAGGAATTATTAAGAATCCTAAATTTACTTTCTTTATTCATTTAACACACATTATGTATTCTCCTTGGCACTGGACTGCATTAAATGTAAAAATCAGAAAGACTATAACCTGATTCTAACAAATTCTATACTGTAGATGAGCCATATGCACTTATTATCATACTTATTATTATCATATATAATAGTAAAAATGTCTACTCAGTCCATTGGGCTATACTAATTTACTAGGACCACCTTTCTTAAGTTTAGTTGAAACAAATGACCTTACAACAATTTTTTGGTGTTCTACTGTGGTTTTTATTTGTTTATGGTTTTTATTTGTTTATTGTTTATTGTTTTTGTTTTTACTTTTTTTACTTAGAGTGCTTCTAGCATTATAAGAAACACATATTACTTGGGACACAGATATATTTTAATTTTTTTCTATGTTTTTTTAAATTTCTATAAATCTATTATTTATTTTTGGCTACGTCAAGTCTTCATTGCTGTACACAGGCTTTCTCTAGTTGCGGCGAGCGGGGGCTACTCTTCGCTGCGGTGTGCAGGCTTCTCATTGCAGTGGCTTCTCTTGTTGCAGAGCAAATGCTCTAGGTGTGCGAACTTCAGTAGTTGTGGCATGCGGGCTCAGTAATTGTGGCTCACGAGCTCTAGAGCACAGGCTCAGTAGTTGTGATGCACGGGCTGAGTTGCTCTGCGGCATGTGGGATCTTTCCAGACCAGGGCTCGAACCCATATCCCCTGCATTGGCAGGCAGATTCTTAACTACTGCACCACCATGGCAGTGCAAATTCTTAATAAATTTGCCTTGGTTATGGTCAAAGCCCTCTGGATATATTGTTCAGCTGCATGTAATGTTGTAACTATTACCAGAAAAAGAAAGAAGACATTCTGTTGTTGTTTGAGTTTAAATACAGATGTGTGCTTGTGATATTTAGCAGTACTGAAACTGGAGTCTCAGGAATGGCTCTTGTGCAGATTGTGGAAAAATGCTCAGTCATTTGTTGAACAAGATAACAGGTCTTGTTTCCAGGTGTGTTGTCAGTCTAATTGACAAGACATGATAGTTTTACCCAGCAGCAAGTAACTTACTTTAAGAAAAGATATGGAACAAGGAATACTGCCACATGCAAAACCAGTAACATCATAGAGGCCTCAAACACCTAGATTCAGCTGCTGGTGTCCCGTTCCAAAGCATGGGATTTGTTTTGGTTTCAAGGCATGGGAGTTGACCCTAGTCTGGGTCCCTTCCCTGGAAGGGAAGACTTTGCATGTTATATTGGGCATATTCTAAGGTAGCAATATAGTAGAGGGATTTGAGAGCATGGCTTCGGTGTCAAACAGGTTCAAGTTCTGGCTGTAGAGAAGCTGCAGGGTCTGTGGTCCTTCAGCTTAATATCCCTGAGAGTCACCTAGTACGTGGAGGGGAGTGTGCCCAGTTCCCAATCTGAAGTACAACTGCTGACATAGGTACCTAACTATTCTGGCGACAGCCTTAAATCAGAAATCAGCATGTGGTAAACCTAGTGAGACCATCATTTATCTCTAAAGGTTGTATTTCCTCACTTGATGTTGCAAAATGTGCAGCCAGGGATCAAATGTTCCTCAAGCATTCCCAGAGGCTGGAGGAAGAGATTATCGCCCAGTTGTTAACTCTTACCTGTTATGTCATCTCAGTTTACTAAGCCTCAGCAACTCAGTGGACAATAGGGGAGAGAACATAGTAGAGACGGTGTTTTCTGCCTCCCTGGCAGAGAAAACTTTGCATGTCATAGTGGACATATTCTAAGGTAGCAATATAATAGTGATTTGAGAGCATGGGTGGGCTTTGGGGTCAACCAAGTTCATGTTCAAGCCCTGGCTGTACTACTTCCTAGCCATCTGTCACTGTGGTAGGCAGAAGATGAAGGTATCCACATCCTAACCCCTGGAACCTGTTAATATGTTAGGTTAAAAAACAAAGGATCATATGGTAGTTCTATTTTTAGTTTTTCAAGGAACCTCCATAATGTTCTCCATAGTGGCTGTATCAGTTTACATTCCCAGCAACAGTGCAAGAGGGTTCCCTTTCCTCCACACTAAAAATAGAACTACCATAACTAAAAATAGAACTACCATATGACTGAGCAATCCCACTACTGGGCATATGCCCTGAGAAAACCATAATTCAAAAAAAGTCATGTACCACAATGTTCATTGTAGCTCTATTTATAATAGCCAGGACATGGAAGCAACCTAAGTGTCCATCAACAGATGAATGGATAAAGAAGATGTTGCACATATATACAATGGAATACTACTCTGCCATAAAAAGAAACGAAATTGAGTTATTTGTAGTGAGGTGGATGGACCTAGCGTCTCATACAGAGTGAAGTAAGTCAGAAACAGAAAAACAAACACTGTATGTTAGCACATATATATGGATCCTAAAAAAAAAAAGGTTCTGAAGAACTTAGGGGCAGGATAGGAATAAAGATGCAGATGTAGAGAATGGACTTGAGGACATGGGGAGGGAGAAGGGTAAGCTGGGATGAAGTGAGAGAATGGCATGGACATATATACACTAGCAAACATAAGATAGATAGCTAGTGGGAAGCAGCCGCATAGCACAGGGAGATCCGCTCGGTGCTTTGTGACCACCTAGAGGGGTGGGATAGGGAGGGTGGGAGAGAGACGCAAGAGGGAGGTGATATGGTCATATATGTATACGTATACCTGATTCACTTTGTTATACAGCAGAAACTAACACAACACTGTGAAGCAATTATACTCCAATAAAGATGTTAAAGAAAAAACCAAAGGAGAATTCAGGTTTCAGATGGAACTACAGTTGCTCATCAACTGGCTTTGAGATGGCTTCATTATCCTGGATTATCTGAGTTGGCCCAATGTAATTACAAGGGTCTTTATAAATGAAAGAGGGAAGCAGAAGAAAGAGAACCAGACACATGGCATCATGAGAAGGAACTAGCTAGACATTGTTGGTTTTGAAGATGAATGAATGGGGCCTTGAGCCAAGGAATTCATGCAGCCTCTGGAAGCTGGAAAAGGCAAGGAAACAGTCGTCTCCATAGCGCTACCCACCTGCACCCTCCCACCCGCTGCAAAAGGAACACAGCTCTGCTGATACTTTGATTTCAGTGCAGTGAGACCCATTTTGGACTTCTGACCTCCAGAACTGAAAGATAATAAACTTGTATTGTTTTAAGCTACTAAGTTTTTGGTAATTTGTAACAGCAGCAATAGAAAACTAAAACAGTGCCCTTTATTCTTCTGTGATTTAGTTTCTCATTTTATAAAATGATGTTTGTAACAGTCCTATTCTCCTGCCGTGGTTAGAAGATGTAAGTACCTGTGTAGGGCTCTGCACTCATTTCTTTTCTTTTTATTGCAGTATAATTGCTCTACAATGTTGTGTTAGTTTCTGCGGTACAATGAAGTGAATCAGCTATATGTGTACATATATCCCCTCCCTCATGGACCTCCCTCCCATGCCTCATCCAGCAATCCCACCCATCTAGGTCATCACAGAGCACCGGGCTGAGCTTCCTGTGTTTTATAGCATGCTCCCACTAGCTATCTATTTTACCCATGGTGGTTTATATATGTTAATCCTTATCTCCCAATTTGTCACACCCTCCCCATTCCTCTCTGTGTCCACTCGTCTGTTCTCTACGTCTACATCTCTATTCCTGGCCTGGAAGTAGGTTCATCTGTACCCTTTTTCTAGGTTCCACATATATGCATTAATAGACAATATTTGTTTTTCTCTTTCTGACTTACTTCACTCTGTATGACAGACTCTAGGTCCATCCACATCTATACAAATGAACTAATTTCGTTCCTTCTTATGGCAGAGTAATATTCCATTGTATATATGTACCACACTACTGGGCATATACCCAGAGAAAAACATAATTCAAAAGGACACATGTACCCCAGTGTTCACTGCAGCATTATTTACAATAGCCAGGACATGGAAACAACCTAAATGTCCAATGACAGATGAATGGATAAAGAAGATGTACTCACTCTTGGTGAGACTCAATCTTTGGACTAGAAGTCAGGAGACTTGGGTTATGGTCTCAGGCAAAATGAGGACAATAGTAATTTCTTGCCTTTCATATGGAACTGATATGAGAAGCAAATGAAGTTGTCTTAACTTTTATTTTTTAACTAAGGTACTATTCAAATGTAACTTGTAGTTTAACTCTACATTTCAAATGGTCTTAAGAGACGTTATGTCAAAGATACATGAAAAAGGCAAAATATTACACATGAACCACCATTTGATTCCAGGAAACGGTGCTGGAGTAATAGGAGGTATTAATTTCATTGACTGGTACTGAGTAGTATTGTTTTTTTCTTTGAGATGTTCTATATTTATTGCATTTTTAAAATGCTTATTTATGTGGTAATAATTATGGTTCTTCATTACATATCCCAGAGTCGTATGTTATCTTTTAATTGCAACCTTTGCTTATAATGTCTGATTGTAAACACAATGATATTTATTTAATTCAACCGAGGATGAAGTGAAAGAATCATCTATTTGGTAAGAATATAATTATCATACATCCACTAACACATTTTGAGTGTTTTAAAAGGGGTGTTAATTTTCAGTAAGGGGAATAGTTCTCATAGTACTACTTGCTAATGATTAAGTAGTTCACAAATATTTATGGTGAGTTTTGATTGAATGTACAGTTGAATAGGTAAATTCAGGCAGATACAATTAAGACTTGTCTTGATTGCTTTTTAAAAGTACAGCTGACCCTTGAACAAGGGCATAAGGGGAGCCAGCCTCCACACAGTTGAAAATCCACTTAGAATTTATACTCAGCCTCTTTAGTGCCTCTGTATTTATAGGTTCAACCAACTGTGGATTGTGTAGTATTGTAATATGAATTTATTTATTTATTTATTTATTTATTATTTTTTAACATCTTTATTGGAGTATAATTGCTTTACATTGTTGTGTTAGTCGCTGCTGTATAACAAAGTGAATCAGCTATATGTATACATATATCCGCATATCCCCTCCCTCTTATGTGTCCCTCCCACCCTCCCTATCCACGCCTCTAGCTGGTCACAAAGCACCGAGCTGATCTCCCTGTGCTATGCAGCTGCTTCCCACTAGCTATTTTACATTTGGAAGTGCATATATGTCCATGCCACTCTCTCGCTTCGTTCCAGCTTCCCCTTCTCCTTCCCTGTGTCCTTAAGTCCACCCTCTACGTGTGCATCTTTATTCCTGTCCTGCTCCTAGGTTCATCAGAACCATTTTTTTTTTTAGATTATATATATGTGTGTTAGCATACGGTATTTCTTTTTCCTCTTTCTGACTCACTTCACTCTGTATGACAGACTCTAGGTCCATCCACCTCACTACAAATAACTCAATTTTGTTTCTTTTTATGGCTAAGTAATATTCCACTGTATATATGTGACACATCTTTATATATTCGTCTCTCGAAGGGCACTTATGTTAACTACATGTCCTGGCTATTGTAAACAGTGCTGCAATGAACATTGTGGTACATTACTCATTTTGAGTTATGGTTTTCTCAGGGTATATGCCCAGTAGTGGGATTGCTGGGCCGTAGGGTAGTTCTATTTTTAGTTATTTAAGGAACCTCCATACTGTTCTCCATAGTGGCTGTACCAATTCACATTCCCACCAGCAGTGTATGAGGATTCCCTTTTCTCCACACCCTCTCCAGCATTTATTGCTTGTAGATTTTTTGATGATGGCCATTCTGACTGGTGTGAGGTGATACCTCATTGTAGTTTTGATTTGCATTTCTCTAATGATAGGGATGTTGAGCATCCTTTCATGTGTTTGTTGGCAATCTGTATATCTTGTTAGGAGAAATGTCTATTTAGGGCTTCTCCTTTGAAAGGGATTGCATTGAATCTGTAGATTGCTTTAAGTAGTATAGTCATTTTCACAGCGTTGATTCTTCCAATCCAAGAACATGGTATATCTCTCCATGTGTTGTTATCATCTTTAATTTCTTTCATCAGTGTCTTATAGTTTTCTGCATACAGGTCTTTTGTCTGCTTAGGTAGGTTTATTCCTAGGTATTTTATTCTTTTTGTTGCATTGGTAAATGGGAGTGTTTCCTTAATTTCTCTTTCAGATTTTTCATCATTAGTGTATGGGAATGCAAGAGATTTCTATGCATTAGTTTTGTATCCTGCTACTTTACCAGATTCATTGATTAGCTCTAGTACTGTTCTGATAGCATCTTTAGGATTCTCTATGTATAGTATCATCTCATCTGAAACAGTGACAGTTTTACTTCTTCTTTTCCAATTTGGGTTCCTTTTATTTATTTTCTTCTCTGATTGCTGTGGCTAAAACTGCCAAAATTATGTTGAATAATAGTGGTGAGAGTGGGCAACCCTGTCTTGTTCCTGATTTTAGTGGAAATGGTTTCAAGTTTTCACCATTGAGAACGATGTTAGCTCTGGGTTTCTCATATATGGCCTCTATTATGTTGAGGTAAGTTCCCTCTATTCCTACTTTCTGGAGAGTTTTTATCATAAATGGGTGTTGAATTTTGTCAAAAGCTTTTTCTGCATCTATTGAGATTCTCATATGGTTTTTCTTCTTCAATTTGTTAATATGGTTTATCACATTAACTCATTTGCATATAATGAAGAATCCTTGCGTTCCTGGGATAAACCCCACTTGATTATGGTGTATGATCCTTTTAATGTGCTGTTGGATTCTATTTGCTACTATTTTGTTGAGGATTTTTACATCTATGTTCATCAGTGATATTGGCCTCTCGTTTTCTTATCTTTTGACATCTTTGTCTGGTTTTGCTATCAGGGCGATGGTGGCCTTGTAGGATGAGTTTGGGAATGTTCTTCCCTCTGCTATATTTTGGAAGATTTTGAGAAGGATAGGTGTTAGCTCTTCTCTAAATGTTTGATAGAATTTGCCTGTGAAGCCATGTGGTCCTGGGCTTTTGTTTGTTGGAAGATTTTTAATCACAGTCTCAATTTCAGTGCTTATGATTGGTCTGTTTATATTTTCTATTTCTTCCTGGTTCAGTCTCAGAAGGTTGTGCTTTTCTAAGAAGTTGTCCATTTCTTCCAGATTGTCCATTTTATTGGCATAGAGTTGCTTGTAGTAATGTCTCATGACGCTTTATATTTCTTCACTGTCAGTTGTTACTTCTCCTTTTTCATTTCTAATTTGGTTGAATTGAGCCTTCTCCCTTTTTTTGTTGATGAGTCTGGTTAATGGTTTATCAATTTTGTTTATCTTCTCAAAGAACCATCTTTTAGTTTTATTGATCTTTGCTATTGTTTCTTTCATTTCTTTTTCATTTATTTCTGACCTGATCTTTATGATTTCTTTCCTTCTGCTAACTTTGGGGGTTTTTTTTGGTTATTCTTTCTCTAATTGCTTTAGGTGTAAGGTTACGTTGTTTGTTTGAGATGTTTCTTGTTTCTTGAGGTAGGATTTTATTGCTATAAACTTCCCTCTTAGAACTGCTATGCTGCATTCCATAGATTTTGGGTTGTTGTGTTTTCATTCTCCTTTTTTTCTAGGTATATTTTGATTTCCTCTTTGATTTCTTCAGTGATCTCTTGGTTATTTAGTAGCATATTGTTTAGCCTCCCTCTGTTTGTATTTTTTACATTTTTATCCTGTAATTCATATCTAGTCTCATGCACTGTGGTCATAAAAGATACTGGATATAATTTCCATTTTCTTAAATTTACCAAGGCTTGATTTGTGACCCAAGATATGATCTGTCCTGGAGAATGTTCCATGAGCATTGAGAAGAAAGTGTATACTGTTGTTTTGGGATGGAATAGCCTATAAATATTAATTAAGTCCATCTTGTTTAATGTATCATTTAAAGCTTGTGTTTCCCTATTTACTTTCATTTTGGATGATCTGTCCATTGGTGAAAATGGGGTGTTAAATTCCCCTACTATGAGTGTGTTACTGTCGATTTCCCCTTTTCTGGCTGTTAGCATTTGCCTTATGTATTGAGGTGCTCCTATGTTGGGTGCATAAATATTTACAGTTGTTACATATTCTTCTGGATTGATCCATTGGTTATGTAATGTCCTTTTTTGTCTCTTGTAATAGTCTTTATTATAAGTCTATTTTATCTGATATGGGAATTGCTGTTCCAGCTTTATTTTGATTTCCATTTGCAAGGAATATCTTTTTCCATTTCCTCACTTTCAGTCTGTATGTGTCCCTAGGTCTGAAGTGGGTCTCTTGTAGACTGCATATATACGGGTCTTGTTTTTGTGTCCATTCAGCCAATGTATGTCTTTTGGTTGGAGTATTTAATCCATTTACATGTAAGGTAGTTATTGATACGTGTGTTCCTATTACAATTTTCTTAATTATTTGGGTTTGTTATTGTAGGTCCTTTCCTTCTCTTGTGTTTCCTGCTTAGAGAAGTTCCTTTAGCATTTGTTCTAAAGCTGGTTTGGTAGTGCTGAATTCTCTTAGCTTTTGCTTGTCTGTAAAGGTTTTAAATTCTCCGTTGAATCTGAATGAGATCCTTGCTGGAGTCATCTTGGTTGTAGGTTTTTCCCTTTCATCATTGTAAATATGTCCTGCCACTCCCTTCTGGCTTGCAGAGTTTCTGCTGAATGATCAACTGTTAACCTTATGGGAATACCCTTGTATGTTATTTGTTGCTTTTTCCTTGCTGCTTTCAATATTTTTTTGTTTTTAATATTTGATCACTTTTTATTAGTTTCTTCTTTATAACAAAGTAAATCAGTCATACATATACATCGGTTCCCATATCCCTTCCCTCTTGTGTCTCCCTCCCTCCCGTCCTCCCTATCCCACCCCTCCAGGCGGTCACAAAGCACCAAGCTGATCTCCCTGTGCTCTGCGGCTGCTTCCCACTATCTATCTGCCTTACGTTTGGTAGTGTATATATGTCCATGCCTCTCTCTTGCTTTGTCACAACTTACCCTTCCCCCTCCCCATATCCTCAAGTCCATTCTCAAGTAGGTCTGTGTCTTTATTCCTGTTTTGCCCCTAGGTTCTTCATGACATTTTTTTTTCTTAAATTCCATATATATGTGTTAGCATACAGTATTTGTCTTTCTCTTTCTGACTTACTTCACTATGTATGACAGACTCTAGGTCTATCCACCTCATTACAAATAGCTCAATTTTGTTTCTTTTTATGGCTGAGTAATATTCCATTGTATATATGTGCCACATCTTCTTTATCCATTCATCCAATGATGGACACTTAGGTTGTTTCCATCTCCGGGCTATTGTGAATAGAGCTGCAATGAACATTTTGGTACATGTCTCTTTTTGAATTATGGTTTTCTCAGGGAATATGCCTAGTAGTGGGATTGCTGGATCATATGGTAGTTCTATTTTTAGTTTTTTAAGGAACTTCCGTACTGTTATCCATAGAGGCTGTTCCAATTCACATTCCCACCAGCAGTGCAAGAGGGTTCCCTTTTCTCCACACCCTCTCCAGCATTTATTGTTTCTAGATTTCTTGATGATGGCCATTCTGACTGGTGTGAGATGATATCTCATTGTAGTTTTGATTTGCATTTCTCTAATGATTAATGATGTTGAGCATTCTTTCATGTGTTTGTTGACAGTCTGTATATCTTCTGTGGAGAAATGTCTATTTAGGTCTTCTGCCCACTTTTGGATGAGGTTGTTTGTTTTTTTTGCTGTTGAGCTGCATGAGCTGCTTAAAATTTTGGAGATGAATCCTTTGTCACTTGCTTCATTTGCAAATATTTTCTCCCATTCTGAGGGTTGTCTTTTGGTCTTGTTTATGGTTTCCTTTGCTGTGCAAAAGCTTTGAAGTTTCATCAGGTCCCATTTGTTTATCTTTGTTTTTATTTCCATTTCTCTAGGAGGTGGGTCCAAAAGGATCTTGCTGTGATTTATGTCATAGAGTGTTCTGCCTATGTTTTCCTCTAAGAGTTTGATAGTTTCTGGCCTTACATTTAGGTCTTTAATCAATTTTGAGTTTATTTTTGTGTATGGTGTTAGGGAGTGATCTAATCTCATACTTTTACATGTCCCTGTCCAGTTTTCCCAGCACCACTTATTGAAGAGGCTGTCCTTTCTCCACTGTATATTCCTGCCTCCTTTATCAAAGATACGGTGACCATATGTACGTGGGTTTATCTCTGGTCTTTCTATCCTGTTCCATTGATCTATCTTTCTGTTTTTGTGCCAGTAACACACTGTCTTAATTACTGTAGCTTTGTAGTATAGTCTGAAGTCAGGGAGGCTGATTCCTCCAGCTCCGTTTTTCGTTCTCAAGATTGCTTTGGCTATTTGGGGTCTTTTGTTTTTCCAAACAAATTTTGAAATTTTTTGTTCTAATTCTGTGAAAAATGCCAGTGGTAGTTTGATAGGGATTGCATTGAATCTGTAGATTGCTTTGGGTAGTAGAGTCATTTTCACAGTATTGATTCTTCCAATCCAGGAACATGGTACATCTCTCCATCTATTTGTATCATCTTTAATTTCTTTCATCAGTGTCTTATAATTTTCTGCATACAGGTCTTTTGTCTCCTTAGGTAGGTTTATTCCTAGATATTTTATTCTTTTTGTTGCAATGGTAAATGGGAGTGTTTTCTTGATTTCACTTTCAGATTTTTCATCATTAGTGTACAGGAATGCTAGAGATTTCTGTGCATTAATTTTGTATCCTGCAACTTTACCAAATTCATTGATTAGCTCTAGTAGTTTTCTGGTAGCATCTTTAGGATTCTCTATGTATAGTATCATGTCATCTGTAAACAGTGACAGCTTTACTTCTTCTTTTCCAATTTGGATTCCTTTTATTTCCTTTTCTTCTCTGATGGCTGTGGCTAAAACTTCCAAAACTAGGTTGAATAAGAGTGGTGAGAGTGGGCAGCCTTGTCTTATTCCTGATCTTAGTGGATATGGTTTCAGTTTTTCACCATTGAGGACAATGTTGGCTGTGGGTTTGTCATATATGGCCTTTATTATGTTGAGGAAAGTTCCCTCTATGCCTACTTTCTGCAGGGTTTTTATCATAAATGGGTGTTGAATTTTGTCAAAAGCTTTCTCTGCATCTATTGAGATGATCATATGGTTTTTCTCCTTCAACTTGTTAATATGGTGTATTACATTGATTGATTTGCGTATATTGAAGAATCCTTGCATTCCTGGAATAAACCCCACTTGATCATGGTGTATGATCCTTTTAATGTGCTGTTGGATTCTGTTTGCTAGTATTTTGTTGAGGATTTTTGCATCTATGTTCATCAGTAATATTGGCCTATAGTTTTCTTTCTTTGTGACATCCTTGCCTGGTTTTGGTATCAAGGTGATGGTGGCCTCGTAGAAACAGTTTGGGAGTGTTCCTCCCTCTGCCATATTTTGGAAGAGTTTGAGAAGGACAGGTGTTACCTCTTCTCTAAATGTTTGATAGAATTCGCCTGTGAAGCCATCTCGTCCTGGGCTTTTGTGTGCTGGAAGATTTTTTATCACAGTTTCATTTTCAGTGCTTGTGATTGGTCTATTCATATTTTCTATTTCTTCCTGATTCAGTCTTGGCAGGTTGTGCTTTTCTAAGAATTTTTCCATTTTTTCCAGGTTGTCCATTTTATTGACATTAGAGTTGCTTGTAGTAATCTCTCATGATCTTTTGTATTTCTGCAGTGTCAGTTGTTACTTCTCCTTTTTCATTTCTAATTCTATTGATTTGAGTCTTCTCCCTTTTTTTCTTGATGAGTCTGGCTAATAGTTTATCAATTTTGTTTATCTTGTCAAAGAACCAGCTTTTAGTTTTATTGATCTTTGCTATTGTTTCTTTCATTTCTTTTTCATTTATTTCTGATCTGATCTTTATGATTTCTTTCCTTCTGCTAACTTTCGTACTTTTTTCTTCTTCTCTCTCTAATTGCTTTAGCTGTAAGGTTAGATTGTTTATTTGAGATGCTTCTTGTTTCGAGGTAGGATTGTATTGCTATAACCTTCCCTCTTAGAACTGCTTTTGCTGCATCCCATAGGTTTTGGGTCGTCGTGTCTCCATTGTCATTTGTTTCCAGGTATTTTTTTATTTCCTCTTTGATTTCTTCAGTGATTACTTTGTTATTAAGTAGTATATTCTTTAGCCTCCATGTGTTTGTATTTTTTACAGATCTTTTCCTATAATTGATATCTAGTCTCATAGCATTGTGGTTGGAAAAGATACTTGATACAATTTCAATTTTCTTAAATTTACCAAGGCTTGATTTGTGACCCAAGATATGATCTATCCTGGAGAATATTCCATGAGCACTTGAGTAAAATGTGTATTCTGTTGTTTTTGGATGGAATGTCCTATAAATATCAATTAAGTCCATCTTGTTTAATGTATCTTTTAAAGCTTGTGTTTCCTTATTTATTTTCATTTTGGATGATCTGTCCATTGGTGAAAGTGGGGTGTTGAAGTCCCCTACTATGAGTGTGTTACTGTCGATTTCCCCTTTTATGGCTGTTAGTATTTGCCTTATGTATTGAGGTGCTCCTATGTTGGGTGCATAAATATTTACAATTGTTATATCTTCTTCTTGGATCGATCCCTTGATCATTATTTAGTGTCCTTCATTGCCTCTTCTAATAGTCTTTATTTTAAAGTCTATTTTGTCTGATATAAGAATTGCTATTCCAGATTTCTTTTGATTTTCATTTGCATGGAATATCTTTTTCCATCCCCTCACTTTCAGCCTGTATGTGTCTCTAGGTCTGAAGTGGGTCTCATGTAGACAGCATATATATGGGTTTTGTTTTTGTATCCATTTAGCCAATCTGTGTCTTTTGGTGGGAGCATTTAGTCCATTTACATTTAAGGTAATTATCGATATGTATGTTCCTATTCCCATTTCCTTAATTGCTTTGGGTTCATTATTGTAGGTCTTTTCCTTCTGTTGTGTTTCTTGCTTAGAGAAGTTCCTTTAATATTTGTTGTAAAGCTGGTTTGGTGGTGCTGAACTCTGTCACCTTTTGCTTGTCTGTAAAGGTTTTAATTTCTCCATCAAATCTGAATGAGATCCTTGCTGGGTAGAGAAATCTTCGTTGCAGGTTTTTCTCCTTCATCACTTTAAGTATGTCCTGCCACTCCCTTCTGGCTTGTAGAGTTTCTGCTGAGAGATCAGCTGTTAACCTGATGGGGATTCCCTTGTGTGTTATTTGTTTTTTTTCCCTTGGTGCTTTTAATATGTTTTCTTTGTGTTAAATTTTTGACAGTTTGTTTAATATGTGTCTTGGCATATTTCTCCTTGGATTTATTCTGTATGGGACTCTCTGTGCCTCCTGGACTTGATTAACTATTTCCTTTCCCATATTAGGGAAGTTTTCAACTATAATCTCTTCAAATATTTTCTCAGTCCCTTTCTTTTTCTCTTCTTCTTCTGGAACCCGTATAATTCGAATGTTGGTGCGTTTAATGTTGTCCCAGAGGTCTCTGAGACTATCCTTAGTTCTTTTCATTCTTTTTTCTTTATTCTGCTCTGCAGCAGTTATTTCCACTATTTTATCTTCCACGTCACTTATCCGTTCTTCTGCCTCAGTTATTCTGCTGTTGATCCCATCTAGAGTATTTTTCATTTATTTATTGTGTTTTTAATCGAAGCTTGATTCATCTTTAGTTCTTCTAGGTCCTTGTTAACTGTTTCTTGCATTTTGTCTATTCTATTTCCAAGATTTTGGATCATGTTTACTATCATTATTCTGAATTCTTTTTCAGGTAGACCTCCTATTTCCTGTTCATTTGTTAGGTCTGTTGGGTTTTTATCTTGCTCCTTCATCTGCTGTGTGTTTTTCTGTCTTCTCATTTTGCTTGTCTTTCTGTGTTTGGGGTCTCCTTTTTGCAGGCTGCAGGTTCGTAGTTCTTGTTGTTTTTGATGTCTGTCCCCAGTGGCTAAGGTTGTTTCAGTGGGTTGTGTAGGCTTCCTGGTGGAGGGGACTAGTGACTGTGTTCTGGTGGATGAGCCTCGATCTTGTCTTTCTGGTGGACAGGTCCACATCTGGTGGTGTGTTTTGGGCTGTCTGTGGCCTTATTATGTTTTTAGGCAGCCTTTCTTCTAATGGGTGGGGTTGTGTTCCTGTCTTGTTCATTGCTTGGCATAGGGTGGCCAGCACTGTAGCCTGCTGGTCGTTGAGTGAAGCTGGGTGCTGGTGTTGACATGGAGATCTCTGGGAGAGTTTCGCCATTTGATATTATTTGGAGCTGGGAGGTCTCTTGTGGACCAGTGTCCTGAAGTTGGCTCTCCCACCTCAGAGGCACAGCATTGACTCCTGGCTGCAGCACCAAGAACCTTTCATCCATCCAGCTCAGAATAAAAGGGAGAAAAAGTAGAAAGAAAGAATTAGAAGAAAGAAAGAAAGAAAGGAAGGAAGGAAGAAAGAAAGAAAGGAGAGGGGGGAGGGAGGGAGGAAGGAGGGAATGTAGGGAAAAGCGAAAGAGAGAAGTTAAAGTAAAAGAATAAAGTATGATAAAATAGCGTTATTAAAATAGAAAAGTAATTATTAAAAAAATTAAAAAGAAAACAAAAGAAACAAACAAAACCAAAAACACACGGATAGAACCCTGGGACAAATGGTGGAAGCAAAGCTATATAGACAAAATCTCACACAGAAGCATACACATACACTTTCACAAAAAGAGAACAAAGGGAAAAAAATTATAAATCTTGCTCTCAAAGTCCACCTCCTCAATTTGGGATAATTCATTGTAAAAAGAGGAAAATGGGAAAAAATCATAGATCTTGTTCTCAAAGTCCACCTCCTCACTTTGGGATGATTCGTTGTCTATTCATGTATTCCACAGATGCAGTGTACATCAAGTTGATTGTGGAGCTTTAATCCGCTGCTTCTGAGGCTGCTGGGAGAGATTTCCCTTTCTCTTCTTTATTCTCACAGCTCCCGGGTCTCAGCTTTGGATTTGGCCCTGCCTCTGCATGTAGGTCGCTGGAGGGCGTCTGTTCTTCGCTCAGACAGGACGGGGTTAAAGGAGCAGCTGCTTTGGGGGCTCTGGCTCACTCAGGCCAGGGGGAGGGATAGGTATGGAGTGCGGGGCGAGCCTGCAGCGGCAGAGGCCGGCGTGACGTTGCGCCAGACCGAGGCTCGCCGTGCGCTCTCCTGCGGAAGCCGTCCCTGGATCCCGGGACCCCGGCATTGGCGGGCTGCACAGGCTCCCCGGAAAGGGGGCGTGGACAGTGACCTGCGCTCGCACACAGGCCTCTTGGTGGCGGCAGCAGCAGCCCCAGCATCCCACGCCCATCTCCAGGGTCCGCACATTTAGCCGTGGCTCACGCCCTTCTCTGGAGCTCCTTTAAGCAGCGTTCTTAATACCCTCTCCTTGCACACCAGGAAACAGAGGGAAGAAAAAGTCTCTTGCCTCTTCGGCAGCTCCATACTTTTACCCGGACTCCCTCCCGGCTAGCCGTGGTGCACTAGCCCCTTCAGGCTGTGTTCACACCGCCAGTCCTTTCCCTGCGCTCTGACTGAAGCCCGTGTCTCAGCTCCCAGCCCCGCCCGCCCTAGCGGGTGAGCAGACAAGCCTCTAGGGCTGGTGAGTGCTGGTCGAAGCTGAATCTCTGTGCGGGACTCTCTCCGCTTTGCCCTCCGCACCCCTGTTGCTGCGCTCTCCTCCACGGCTCCGAAGCTCCCCCGCTCCGCCACCTGCAGTCTCCGCCCGCGAAGGGGCTTCCTAGTGTGTGGAAACCTTTCCTCCTTCACGGCTCCCTCCCACTGGTGCAGGTCCCGTCCCTATCCTTTTGTCTCTGTTTATTCTTGTTTCTTTTGCCCTACCCAGGTACGTGGGGAGTTTCTTGCCTTTTGGGGGTCTGAGGTATTCTGTCAGTGTTCAGTAGGTGTTCTGTAGGAGTTGTTCTACATGTAGATGCATTTCTGATATATCTGTGGGGAGGAAGGTGTTCTCCGCGTCTTACTCTTCCACCATCTTCCCCCAGCTCCAATATTTGATCATTTGATTAATATGTGTCTTGGCGTGTTTCTCCTTGGATGTATCCTGTATGGGATGCTCTGCACTTCCTGGACTTGATTGTCTATTTCCTTTCCCACATTAGGGAAATTTTCAACCATAATCTCTTCCAGTATTTTCTCAGTCCCTTTCTTTTTCTCTTCTTCTTCTGGGACCCCTATAATTCGAATGTTGGTGTGTTTAGTGTTATACCAGAAATCTCTGAGACTGTCCTCAATTCTTTTCATTCTTTTTTGTTTGTTCTGCTCTGCAGTAGTTATTTCCACTATTTTATCTTCCAGGTCACTTATCCGTTCTTCTGCTTCAGTTATTCTGCTATTGATCCGTTCTAGAGAATTTTTAATTTCATTTATTGTGTTGTTCATCATTGTTTATTTGCTTATTAGTTCTTCTAGGTCCTTATTAAACATTTCTTGTATTTTCTCCATTCTATTTCCAAGATTTTGTATCAACTTTACTATCATTACTCTGAATTCTTTTTCAGGTAGACTGCCTATTTCCTTTTCATTTGTTTGGTGTCGTGAGTTTTTACCTTGGTCCTTCATCTGCTGCATATTTCTCTGTGTTCTCATTTTGCTTAACTCACTGTGTTTAGCGTCTCCTTTTCGCAGGTTGCAGGTTCTTAGTTCCCATTGTTTTTGGTGTCTGCCCGCAGTGGGTAAGGTTTGTTCAGTGGGTTGTGTAGGCTTCCTGGTGGAGAGGACTGGTGCCTGTGTTCTGGTGAATGAGGCTGCATCTTGTCTTTCTGGTGGGCAGGACTGCATTTGGTGGTGTGTTTTGGGGTGTCTGTGAACTTAGTATGATTTTAGGCAGCCTCTCTGCTTATGGGTGGGGTTGTGTTCTTGTCTTGGTAGTTGTTTTGCATGGGGTGTCCAGCACTGGAGCTTGCTGTTTGCTTAGTGGAGCTTGGTCTTAGCTTTGAGATGGAGATCTCTCGGAGAGCTGTCTCCAGTTGATAATTTGAGGAGCTGGGAGGTTCTGGTGGTCCAATGTCCTGAACTCGGCTCTGGCACCTCAGAGGCTCAGGCCTGACAGCTGGCCAGAGCACCAAGATCCTGTCAGCCACACGGCTTTTGGGAAGTCTGAGGTCTTCTGTGAGTGTTCAGTAGGAGTTCTGTAGGAGTTGTTCCACATGTTGAAGTATTTTTGGTGTATTTGTGGGGAGGAAGGTGATCGCCACATCTTACCTCTTTGCCATCTTGAAGGTCCTCTCTCTTTACACCTATTGTTGCTAGAGGATCCGTTTTTTTTTTTTTTTTTTTTTTGCGGTATGCGGGCCTCTCACTGTTGTGGCCTCTCCCGTTGTGGAGCACAGGCTCCGGACGCGCAGGCTCAGCGGCCGTGGCTCACGGGCCCAGCCGCTCCACGGCATGTGGGATCCTTCTGGACCGGGGCACGAACCCGTGTCCCCTGCATCGGCAGGTGGACTCCCAACCACTGTGCCACCAGGGAAGCCCGAGGATCCGTATTTCATCTGGAAAGGACATAAAGCTGGCAATCTCACTTCAGGCCTAGCCCATCCACCTTTTTTCCCTTTGTGCTTAGTCTGTTTCAGTTGCTCTTAGTGGGCCCCATGCAGAGGCCTTGCCCCCGGCCCTTCTGACCAGAGTTCCTTGTGAAACGGCTGAGCCAACACCTCAGCTCGGGACATGCACTGAAATTCCTCCTGTAATATGAATTGAGTGAAGAAAATTCCAAATATAAGTGGATCCTTGCAATTGAAACCCATTTTTTCAAGAGTCAACTGATTTTCTTTATTGAGGTCAGGATTATATTACACGTGTGTGTGTGTTTTTGTGTGTGTGTGCACACGTGTGTGTTTGTATGGAATGAAAAGTGAATGAGGCTATTATTATAACTGGTTACCACTGTTTCCATTTTCAAAAACACATGGCAATATGTAGTGTGATAGAGGCCCTGTTTGCATGTTTTGAATTTTCAGGTGACTTGTGGTCATAGTTAGAAGGCACATTTTGTAGTGACAGATTTTTAAAAATGTATGTTTCCTGTGGAGATTTGATGAAGTAGTCTTTTGTTTAGATTCTATACTAGAAGCATCTCAGTTAAAAAGAAGGCCACAGAAGGGGGTGTGGTCACACTTTTATGGATCAGCAGATAGTCTAGTCAGTAGTGCTTACATCACACCCAGAACCTGAGCTGTTTCAGTTACCTCTTAGGGCTAAAGAATCACAAAAGGTCCTCACCCATTTTTGAGCCTAAAGGTAAAGAGCAAGGTGGACATCTAGGAATCTATTACGGTTTTTGCTGGACTTTTCAGTCATTGTTTTTAAACTGTTTATCACTGAGGAGCGATAGCCATTTGTAATATTTAAACAATTAAAATGAATATAACTAATGCAAACCCTGACAGTTTATTTCTTGTTATTTCTTCTCTTCCTCTAAACATCAAATAATGGGGAAGACTCTGGTTATTTGACTACTCTTATGTGAAAATTCAAGAGTTAAAATTGGAAAGATAAATGGAGCAATTTATAATGTTGCAAATAGTTGATTTACCTCATACAGGAATACAATTCCTTTTCAAAGAGGTTGGCAGACAGAAAACTTAAATTTGAAGTGTTTTGTAGTTTTGATACTCTCAAGTCAATCAGAAATAAAGAATGGAAGTTTCTCCTGATATTTTACAGCAAATGGGAGGGAATTGGATCATTCTTCAATAACTGGGTAAGGATTCAGTTGGGTCTGCATTCAGACCTAACTTTGGAAACTGCATAAGTAAAAGGAATTTTGTTATAGAAATCTTGAAAAAATATTATCAACAAATATTTGAAAATGTGTTTGCATTTTAGAGCCAGTCAGCATCTTTGCCATAGCCACAAGGCAATAAAGAAACATCTGAAAAAGAGAAAAAAATGTCTTTACAGAGAAAAAAAGTCCTCCTGTAAGTAAATCTAAAATAGAAGTGTTTCAGGAACTTTGTGTCCTGGAGATGCTTGATGGTTTTGAGTTGCGCTTCTTCAAAATTACCAAACACCAGAAAACTTCACAGATACGAAGTCATTTCATTTGATGTTTCTGCTTTTTTTTTTTTTTTTTTGAGTGACAGGGATAAAGGAAGGTTTTAGAGAATGTCTGCTGCTTTCACTTTTGACACTGCAAAGGGAGAAGCCAATATCAGATTTTTAGATTGCAAGGATGTGTCTTACTTTTATGAAAAAAAAGTCATGATGTTTATACATGAAATTCTAAGCTTTGTAGATTTTACAGGATTAGATGTTAGCTGTGCTGGGTCTCCTCTTTGCAGAACCTCACAGATGTGAATTATTTCCATTCCATCAACTTTCATTCCTGTTGAGCCACATGATAGTTATAACGTCAGTGTCCTTCACCTTAGAAGATTCTCCAGCTATGAAGCAAAGGACAGGGACTGAACACACATTGACCTTTAATCTATTAAACTATCACTACAGGACAGACTAATGTCAGTTACTGGGTGGCATTTCTGAGAGCTCTCTCTGCAGCTGCTGTGCTTGGCCTCCACACTTCCTAACCCCCATCCTGATAGCCACCCGTCAACACACAGGTGGGAGCTTAGCCCTGCAGTTGCACCTGTCTTTTGTGAATCAGTGATGCCTTAGCCCCTTGACTGGAATAGGCTTAGTTATTTTCCCCAATTTTATGTTTTGGAACAGCTAGAGAGCAGGGTTAAATAGAAGGAGCAGGTAGCTCAGTAGTTCTCAACCTTCCCTTCTTTCCTGGAAGATTTAAAAAATGCTTATATCTGGACCCCATCATAGAGATACTGATTCAGTTGTTCTGGGCTAAGACTGAGCACTGATTCATTTTTTAAATTCCTGAGATGATTTAATGTGTGGCTGAGAAGATCTAGGAGCTAGATATAGACTTAGGGTTCCCAAGTCTAGTTACTGGACCAGCAGTATCAACATCACTTGGGAACTTATTGGAAATCCAAATCCTCAGGCTCTACTCAGGAACAACTCAATCAGAAACTTTTAGGGGCAGGGCCCAGAAATCTGTGTCTTAATAAGCCCTCCATATTCAGATGCATGCCAGAGTTTGAGAACCACTGGTCTAGACTAATTTTCCAAGGTAGGGAAATGGCTTGAGGGTACACTCCATTGATACCGCTATATTATATGTGAAAGGAGGGTCAGCACAGACCCAAGTGGAGGAATAAGTCAGACAGCAACCTTTGGGGAACAAGCAGAATACCAAGATTCATGCTGGCAGTGCAGCATCCCAGAGAGTTCTGTTTATCAGGAAGTAGTACCCAATCCCAGCAAGTGGTGATTAGAGTGTGAGATTTAGAGAGATGCTGTACTGGGTTCAAATCCTGGACTTTATTAATTTAGGAAACTAACCTCTCTGAATTTCATTTTTCACATAGGTAAAACAGGGATGTTAGTTACTACCTTTCAAGGTAGCTGTGAAAAATAGAATAAAATTGTGAATGGAAAATATCCAGCAAGAGTAAATGTCCAACACATGCTCACAGCAAAATGCCTTCTCAAGAAATTATTGCTAATATTATTTCTGTACAAGAATAGTCATTTCATTGTATGTGGTGCTGTCACTTTCTCCTCTGGTGTCCATGGCAGATATTATAAATTAACCCCAGCAATCTTCCCAGTGGATTGGGGCCTTGAATCTTTTCTGATACAGCACTCCAGGCAACAACAATCAGACCTGGCTTTCAAGATGAGCCCCATTTGTCACCCCCAGTTAAGAATGCAAAAATCTTCTTAGAGATATTCCTGTTCCTCCATTTCTTTCCTGCCCACATTTAAGAAGCACCTGGTATAGCAGTGTCCAATAGATGCAAAGCGCTACCCACATTTAAAAGTTCTGGTAGCCACACTAAGAAAATAAGAAACAAGTGAAGCAAAATTTTTTTTCGGGCTTCCCTTGTGACGCAGTGGTTGAGGGTCCACCTGCCGATGCAGGAGAAGCGGGTTCGTGCCCCGGTCCGGGAGGATCCCACGTGCCGCGGAGCAGCTGGGCCCGTGAACCATGGCTGCTGGGCCTGAGCATCCGGAGCCTGTGCTCCACAACGGGAGAGGCCACAACAGTGAGAGGCCCGCGTACCACAAAAAAAAAAAAAAAAAAAAAAAATTTCATTTAATTCCATGTATCCAAAGCATTATTTCATTACATAATAAATATAAAAATTATTGAGATATTTTACATTCTTACTTATGGGACTAAGTCTTGAAAGCCAGTGTCTATTTTATACTTAGAGCACATCTCAATACAGATTAACCATATTTTAAGGGCTCAGTAGCCACATGTGGCTAGTGGCTTCCATATTGGACCATGAAGCACTAGGTCCTCACGTCAAGGACAGAAACAAAGCTTGGTCATAGCCTCAACAGGCTTACAGTTTATTGTGACTCAGTCACAGAGAAATGATAACATTTTCCTGCACAAAGTGCTGTTACCCCCCAGTTTGGATTTTCATGAAGAACAGGGTAATGTAGTCTGTGTGGGAGCAGAATGACTGGCATTTCTGCAGGCTTCATTTTCTTTTTTTGTTTCTGTATCTTGCCTGTGTGGCTGGAAATATCAGCCCCACTTGGAGCCAGCAGGTCCGACACTCTCTGATCTCATCACTTGCTTTGAGTGAAGGATTGTTTAGTGCCACTGCTAAGGAATGGGTTTCTGCTGTCCTACCTTGATATTCATCCATAATCACGTGACAACCAACCACTCATTGAGCTTGTGCTATAATATGCAAGGCACTGTGCTAAGCCACTCATATACCAGTGGCTTCCCACCACACTCAAAATGCTATCCTGATGACTTCAAGGGACCTACCTGATTTGACCCATGGCCACCTGGAAGACCTGATTTCCTACCATCATCCCTTTTCCTCATTCCACTCCTGCTACCTTGGCCTCCCGGTTCTTCTTTTTCCATACTCAAGCCTTTCTCTTGGATTTATCTCAGCCTTGAATGCTGTTCCCCAGAATAACCATATGGTTTCCTCCTTCATTTCACCCAGGTCTTTGTTTAAATGGCATCAGAGAAACCTTCCCAGAACTTTCTGTCTAATTTAGCACTCTCGTCACTCCCATCTTTTCTCTCTGGTTTATTTTTCCTCATATTAATTATCACTACCCAAAATTATGTCACATATTTCTTTACATATTTATTTGTTGGTTGTCTCCCCCAGTAAAGTGTGATCTCCATCATGGCAGGGAAATTCTCTTTGTTTACTATTTGGTTTTCTGTGTTAGCACAGTGCAAACACATAGTAGGTACATGATAAATATTTGAATGACTTTGCATATGTATTATCTCATTTAATCTTTATCCGCCTTTTTGACTAAAGGAGAAACAGTGTGAGAGATAACACATCATAAGTGTAAAATTACACAGTCATTGAGTAGCAGAGCTGAGACTTTAACCGAAAATGGTGTGTGTCCAGAGCTCAGATTTCTAATCCCTTCACTTTACCACCTTTTGAGAGGACAAAACCTTGCCTCTGACCTTTTTCTGTGCTTTTGACCTCCTATAAATTCTCCAGAAAAACCTTTGGCTCTGATGGTATGATTTTCTATTTCCTCCCCTATTAATACATTGCTAGATAGCATCAGTCAGAGGAACCGATAACAGAATTTGGTGACAGGTTTCACCAGTGCTATCAACATATGCATTGAAGTTTCTAGGGAGATCATGTAGTTGATGAAAGTATATTTTGATTGCTGCAAAATTGCTCATCCTTGGGTTCATTTTAGGGCCCATCTATGTCAGGTGATAACCGAAACCACTGCAGAGTGAAGACGATGTGAAACTATTGGCAGATAATCAGTTACCCTTTAGTATACCTCATTCTGAAGATTGAAGGCTGTCTCAAAGGAATAAACACAGTCTTTCCAGGTGCTTTCATTTCATTTCAACTGAGCTCCTCAACAACCTCATTGAGCTGCTATGTCACACCATGCCCTGGGCACAGAGCCGGGGATACTGTCCTGGTAATCTATTGCTGTATGATGGCCACCTCAAACTTAGTCGTGTAAAACAACCATTTTAGGGCCTCCCTGGTGGCGCAAGTGGTTGAGAGTCCGCCTGCCGATGCAGGGGATACGGGTTCGTGCCCCGGTCTGGGAGGATCCCATATGCCGCGGAGCGGCTGGGCCTGTGAGCCATGGCCGCTGAGCCTGCGCGTCCGGAGCCTGCGCGTCCGGAGCCTGTGCTCCGCAACGGGGGAGGCCACAACAGTGAGAGGCCCGCATACCACAAAAAAAAAAAAAAAAAAAAAAAAAAAAAAAACAACCATTTTACTGTGCTCATAAATTCTGTGGGTGGATAATCTAGACAGGGCCCAGCAGGGATGGCTTGTATCTCCTTGATATCTGGGCCTCAGCTGGGAAGAATTAAGGGCTGGGGAGACTCAAACAACTGAGAAATGCCATCTTCCTAAGCCTCCTATCCTCACGTGTCTGGTGCCTGGGTTGATACTCCTTGATGTCTGGGCTCAGCTGGGACCATCACCTGGAGCTTGTACACATACATGTGTGGCCATGTGTCTTCAGCCATCCACAGGTTGGCAGCTGGGTTCTAAGAGGTAATGTCCTGGGATGGGGCATCCAGAGAATGAGCATTACAGAAGCTGCCAGACTCTTTCTGACCTTAGCCTTGGATCTTGTGACATAGTTTCTGCCACATTCCCTTAATTACAAATGCATTTCTAAGGGAGGAATAGATTGGGCCTCATGATCCAGGGAAGGGTGAGGTTATATTGCAGAATAGCATGTGGGTTGGGAGATATTGATTTGGCCATTTTTAGAAAATCTGCCACAGACCCAGAGGAGAAAATGATATTTGTTACTACCTGTAAACACCAGGAGTTACACAGAGGTGGGAGACAGGCATGGGAAACATATCGGGCAACTTCATTTTCCTTTGGAAAGCAATCCTGGCCTACAACATGCACATTCTATATGTAAATGGGGTTATTTCCTCTGCCTTGTGTTTCCATCCCGTTGTTCACTAAGGCAATTTTTCTAGATCTATCACCTTGCTGTAATGATTCACTGTATGAGTTCTGGTATTGCTTTGACACTTAGGCTCAATTTGTTTGCTTCTTTATCATCCAAGAGAGTGTACCCTCCAACCCATGAGGCTAAGAAAGCTTAGTGTCTTCTCATGCTCCAGGGATTTTCTTGTTAATACGGATTACCAGGAATACTCATCAGAGAGCTGAGGCAGTACAGACAGATTGTAAGCCTCTTTCAAGCTTAATAAATATACACTTTAATATTTTTAGGGTGGCATTTCCTTTGTTCGTTGGCCTGGCATATGTATCTGTATATATATTTAAAATTCATTTTATTGAAGTATAGTTGATTTATAATGTTGTATTGCTTTTTGCTGTACACCAAAGTGATACAGATGTAAACATATTCTTTTTCATTCTTTTCCATTATGGTTTATCACACAGAATATTGAATGTAGTTCCCTGTTCTATACAGTAGAACCTTGTTTTTTAATCCATTCTATATACGGTAGTTTGCATCTGCTAATCCCAAACTCCCATTCCATCCCTCCTCCACCCTCTCTCCCCCTTGGCAACTACAAGTCTGTTCTCTGTATCTGTGAGTCTCGTTCTGTTTCGTAGATAGGTTCATTTGTGTTATATTTTAGATTCCACATGTAAGTGATGTCATATGGTATTTGTCTTTCTCTGTCTGACTTACTTCACTTAGTTTGATAATCTCTAGGTCCATCCATGTTGCTGTATATGACATTATTTCATTCTCTTTTATGGCTGAGTTATATTCCATTATATGTATGTTCCATATCTTCTTTATCCATTCATCTGTCAATGGACACTTAGGTTTCTTCCATGTTCTGGCTATTAATAGTGCTGCTATGAACATAGGGGTGCATGTATCTTTTCAAATTATAGTTTTGTCTGGATATATGGCCTGGCATATATTTTTAAGTATTCTAATTTTCAGAATCCTAGCCCAACTGAGCAAAACAAAAAAAGCTAACAATTACTGAGCATCTACTATGTATTAAGAACTGTGCAAATCTTTCTAATTATATCTTTATTAATACAACTCCATAGCAAGGTGGGTGGTGTCGTTTCTTTTTAAAGATGGGGTCATTGAGCCTCTGAAGGTTTAAGTGACTACTGATTTCTTAGAGCTTCTTCACATGGGGACTGGGGTTCAAACTCAGTATGCGTGTCTCTCAAATACCTGCTCTTCCCCTTATCCTGCAAATGCTGTCACATGGTTTCACTATGGACTTTGTATCCTCAGTCCCCTTTCTTTCGATCCTCCTGTGTCTCTTTTCTAGGAAACACGAAGGGCATCAGGACTTGGTCCTCTCAGAACCTTATCAGGTGAACAATTGTACGTAATGCTGGTCGATTAGTTTTCTAGCACTGCCATAACAAACTGCCACACACTGGGTGATTTAAAACCACAGAACATTTTACTCTCACAATTTGGGAGGTCAGAATCCAAAATCAAGGAGCTAGCAGGGCCACACTCCCTCCACAGGCTCAAGGGGAGAGCCCTTCCTTGCCTCTTCTGTCTTCTAGTGGCTCTGGTGCTCCTTGACTGTGGCTGTGTGAGTCCAGTCTCTGCTTCCAGCTTCACGTGGCTTTCTTCCTGCTGTGTCTTCTCCTCTTATACGGGCACCAGTCATTAGACTTAGGGTCCACCTTAATCCATTATAGCCTCACCTTAACCTAATACATATGCAAAGACGCTGTCTCAAAATAAGGTCACGTTCTGGGGTTCTAGTGGACATGAATTTTGGGGGCAAACACTATTAAACCCACTACAGTTGGGTATGGAGGAGGAATTCAAAAGGAACAAAGGGATATATTGGAAAGCACGATAATAGGACTAGCACATTTTCAGGGTTCTGTGTTTCCCTTTAATTCTATCTTCTTTTTCTTTGGAACCTCATGAGTCACCTGAGCCGCAGAGCACTAGAAAAAGAGTCATAGTCACTGGTAAAAAGGGGGAGGAAAAGAGACTTTTCCCTTTGGCCAATCTTTCTCCCAGATTCCTTTGTTTTTCTGCACTATCACCTTGCTTCAGAAAGAGAAAGAGCAGTACATTCATATCAAGAATCCCTGAAGGAGAAGGTAAACTTCTGTGATAAAGAAAAACATCAACACAACATTAGTTTTCTTGCCACATTTCATATTTAGACAGTTTTCTTCAGAGTTTCTCTGGGTAGTTGTGGAACTGAAACAATAGCAAGCCAGCCTCTTCTCAGTAGAGAGATAAAAGGGTCACTTTGGGGATGCTTAAGGGACCATTACATAAAACCACAGTCAAACAACAGTTTCACATCTTTCTTTCATTCTCATTTTGGATATTTCTATTGGACTAGTGTTTTAAAAGAAACATTGAACTACAGTTCAGCTCTTCATTAATTTCGTAGTTTAATGATGCATTGCTAAATTATCCATGTGGAACAAAACTAACATTTACTGAATCCGTATTACTTGGCTGGCACACCCTAGACACATCTTCATACTTGCTCAGTTACTCTTCCCAACAGCTCTGTGTGATGGATCTTATTGCTTCCAATTTCTGGTGACAACACTGAGGCTCAGAGAGCAAGTGACAAAGCTGGATTTGGACTCAGGGCCATGGGGACATAAAGGAGAGTAACAAAGCTCCTAGTAATATCTTCCCGGAATTATTGAGGAAGGGTTCATGGAAAACACAGGCCAACACCACACAGTGATGATGTTGATGATGGTGGTGGTGGTGGTGATGGCCTCTGCCATTTCTGGAGCACCTACTGTTTTCCCCAAATGATACCAGATGTTTTACAAAGTTTCTTCCTATGAACATTCACGGTATAAAAGTTTCTTGAATATCCCTTCTGTAGTATAATCTGTTTGGATCTGAGGAAGCAGAGACTAAACCCAGTTTTCTACTCTTAGTCATGGTATCATTGTCTGCATTTTATACACACAGAAACTGGGGCACAGAGAACTTGTCAAATCTTTCTGGGATTTGTATCCAGTGCTGAGATTTGCACCCAGATCTGTCAGCCTCCAAAGTTTTGTCTTTTCCATACACACTTGATTATACTCAAAAACCATTTTCTTTCTTCTTTAAAACAAAACAAAACCAAAAAACCCTCTATTTTTTAGTAATAAAAGATACATATTGGTTGTAAAAAATTCACAAGTACAAAGTGAATAAAATAAATAGTATAAGTGCCTTCCATTTATCCTCTATTCAACTTCTCAGTGTAAATCACTGTTAATAGTTTAGTATACATTTTTATAGATTTTCTACGTATGTACAAATATCATATGTAAATGATTAATATATATTATATATAACCTGCCATATTTAATATATAGTACTATATATCCAAGCAGAAAAGCACTTGATTGAGTTACTACTTTGTGTTTTGTTTTTCTCTGCTATGGAGGAATTAGGGTATATATTACAGAAAATAATAATAAAAATAAAAGATTATTTTACACAGATCACACGTACACACAAGAAAGGATGGGAACTGGCTCGTTGCCTTTCACTTCTTGTCTTTACTTCTGCAACCCTTCCACCATATCTATTCTGCTCATAACCCTACTCAGGGCTTTGAGTTGAGAACGGCTTCCAGTCCTAGAGACCCCAAAGCATCTTTGCCAATGGGAAGTTAGTACATATTTTCTGGAAACAGCTTAAGTGTTCAATAGATGAATGGATAAAGAAGATGTGGTATATATATAAACATATAGAAAGATGAAATCTTGTCATTTATGACAACACGGATGGACCTTGAGGGCATTATGCTAAGTGAAATCAGTCAGATGGAGAAAGACAAATGCCATCTGATTTCACTCATGTGGAACATAAAAAAAACAAACTAAAAGACCAAAATAACTGAACAAACCAAACAAAAACAAACCTGTAGGTGCAGAGAACAGAGCAGTGGTCACCAGAGGGGAAGGTTGGGGGATGCAAAATGGGAAAAGGGGGTCAACTCTATGGTGAGGGAGGGAAACTAAATTTTTGGTGGTACGTATACTGTAGTGTATACATAAACAGAAATATACTGTCGTATGCATGAAATTTATATAATGTTATAAACCAATATTACCTCATTTAAAAAAAGAAAGAAGAAAAAATCAAAGACTGAATCTCCCAGAAGGAGCTGGGATTATAAGGCTTGGTATTTGGGAGGATAAAAGTAGTCTAAGCTACAGTAGTTTAGCTCCAGAAGAGGGAAGGTGGAAACCTGTAGATTCTTCAGTGGTGTCCCTGAGAGTGGGGAAAGAATGGATGTATGGTACACCCCCAAATTCAGGTCCCCACTACCGGGGTACCCGTTCTTGGCAAGGATCTCAGCACCTGAGTTTAGCAGGGGACTAACAGGGCTTCAAGCCTCCTTTTTATGGGCCAGAGTAATAACCAGTGTGAAAATCAGACAGCCCTCCCACCAGCTTTTTCTGAGACCCCCAGAACCGTGATGGAATCCTGCTGAGGGCAAAGTGGGGTGGAATGGAGCTCAATAAGGAATGCGATTTAGTTGTCCATTTTGGCAAATAGAGGGTTTAGAGTTATACTTATTTTGACTTAGAAAATTGTTTCTTGAATTCAAGTACTGTGTTTGAACATTTGTCCTTGAGCCTAAAGCACAGATTTTCAGATTTCACATTTAAGAAACTGGGGCTGAATACATTTTATATCTAATTACTTCTCTCTCCTTCCCCAAATATTACTATTAAATAAATGCTGTTTTTTAATTAAGGAAATGTGACATATCCCTAGGATATTAGCAGAATAACTAACATTCCTGATCCTCATTTGCAGAAGAACAATTTCACGCAAGAATTATGTCTGATGAGTCTTTACATCCTCATCTTAAGACATGGCCGCAGAGATAAATGTGCCAGCTTATTTCAGAACTTTATCCATAGTAATTTTTAACAGCTTTATTGAGATATAATTTACATAGCATAAAGTTCACCTCCTTAAAATGTACAGTTCAGTGGCTTTAAGTATATTTTCAGAGTTGCACAAACATTATAATACTCTAATTTTAGGACATTTTTATCACCCCGAGGAGAAAACTTGTACCCATTCCCTCGAACTTAGCCCTAGGTAACCACTTATCTACTTTGTGTATCTATATATTTGCCATCTGGATATTTTATGTAAATGGGATCATACAATAGGTGGTCTTTTGTGATTGACTTCTTGCACTTAGCAAAATGTTTTTGAGGTTTATCCATGATACATGTTGTAGTATGAGCAGTGCTTTACTCTTTGTTATTACTGAAAAATATTCCATTACAAGGGTATACCACATTTTCTTTATGCAATCGTCTGTTGATGGCTATATGGGTTGTTTCCACCTTTGGCTATTATGAATGATGCTAGTATGAACATTCCTGTGCGAGTCTTTGTGTGGACATGTTTTAATTTCTAACTGGTGTATACATAGGAGCATAATTGCTGGAACATGCGGTGACCCTATGTTTAACAGTTTGTGGAACTGTCAAAGTAATTTCCAAATATTTTACATTCCTACTAGAATGTACAAGGCATCCAGTTTCTTCACATTCTTGTAAATAATTTTTATTGTCTTTTTGATTATGGCATTCTAGTGGGTGTGAAGTGGTATCTCGCTGTGGTTTTGCTTTGGGTCTCCCTCATGACTAAAGATGTTGAGCATCTTTTCATGTGTTTATTAGACATTTAGGTACATGCCTTAGAGAAATGTCTAAGTATTTTCCCCATTTTCTAATTGGGTTATCTTTTCCTGCTAAGTTGTAAAGTTTCTTTATATATTCTCAATTCAAGTCACTTATCAGACGCATGATTTGCAATTATTTTCTCAGAGTCCAGGGGTTGTGTCTTCAGCTATTCTTTATGAAAGAAATGGCCTGCCTCAGAGAGAGCTCCTGAAACTGCATGCCTTTCTTCTTTTCGCACAGTCACTGTGATAAATAAATATATCAACACATTATTACCTGGTTGTATTTCATTTATAAGCTCTGCCCATCTAAGTTTCCCCCAGCTGCCTGATTCAATTACCTTTCCCTTATCTTAATTCTCCTTGAGCTATCTACAATTTTTGATGCCAAAGACAATAATACTCTTTTCTTTCTGTCCTTCCTTATTCCCTCCCTCCCTCCCTTTCTTTCTTATATAAATAGGTACTTTTACTAGACAATTACTAGGTTTCAGAAGCTCTGCTAGAGGCTGGGGATAAAGAAATATATTTTCTGTCTTCCTTTGTGCTCTAGTAAAGAAGACAGATGTTAGTAAACCACTAATACACTAATAAACATAAAACGATAACTGTGATTAGCTCTTTGAAGGAGAGGTGCTGGGGTTATATGAATATATTACAGGGGAAACTTCCTGGTCAGGGAAATCAGCGATTCTTTTCTCTGAGGAGGTGAGAACTGAGTTGGATACCAAGGATAAGCAAGTGTTAAGGGAACTAAGAGGGAAGAGCATGTGAAAGTGCCTGTGACCCAAGGGAACAAAGCCCTTTGAGGCAGGAAATAAAGTGTGGTTGGAACAGAGCAGGCAAATATGAAAATGAACTGAGGCAGTTAGGTAGAGGCCAGACCATGATGGGCCAAGGAGGTTGTAAGAGAAGTGTTTGTCCACATTTTAAGACCAGTGAAAAATAACTGAAGTTTTAGAAAAGACAGGAAGATGATCACATTTGAATGCCTAAGAGATTATTCTAAGTGCAGTATGAAGGATGAATTGAAGATGGGCAATAGTGAATGTGAGGGTCCACTGAGGATCTATAGCAGGAGGTCAAGTGACAGCAGCTTAGATGTGGGTAAGATGATGGTAGCTTGGATGAGGGTGGTAGAAAGGGAAATGGAGATAAAAGAATGAATCTGAAAGATATTTAGAAAGAAAAATCAATGAGACTTGATGGTGGCTTGATGATAAGGGATTAAGGGAGAAAGACATTTCAAGAATGACTAATAACTACATGATGCTAATTATTCTGCCACGGTTTGACAGTAACTGCCTTGGTTTGAGTCTACCATCCTATAACCTTGGACCACTTAAAACCTCTCTGTTCCCATTTCTTCATTTAGAAAATATGGATGATAATATTTAATTCATATGAATGCTGCAACACATTTAGAGCAGCATCTACATCGTAGTATGTGCTCAATAAATATGCTAAACAAATAAATGTGCTCATAGTATGTTTATGAAAAATCCCAATTATTAGGGATTTCTCTGTTTGAAAAACCAGAGAGGGAAAGTGACTACTTTCTTAAAAATTAAACACACTGAAGACTTTTGGTTCTGGCCAAGGTAGACAATCCCCATTCCTTCCGGGTCGTTAACAACTAAAAATCCCTTGGATATAACACAAAAAATATCCAGCAAGACTCTGAAAGGTGGAAAGAAGGTGGACTACCTAGCAACTCTGGGAGGTGAGGAACAACAAGAAGTGAGTTCTCCGTTTTCTTTTTTGCCTCTGGTGTCTCCCGGATGGGGAGTTGAAGAAGCCTGCAACCTAAATCCACAGACAGGCACAGAAGACAAACGCTCCAAGGAGAGCCAGTTCTACTGCTCCTAGGGAAAGAATTAGAGAAGGGGCTCCAACAGAGCCAAAACCTTTTTGAAAATACCTACCCTCCTTGAGCCATATGTTTGTAGAAAATCTGCTTGGTAGAAGCAGCCAGTGCTCTGATTCCCTCTCTGTGGGAATGTCAGTGGGGCCCAACATGGAGCTGGGCCTCTACTCCAGCCCAGCAGCACGCAGACTGAACAAGGCAGTGCAAGGCAAGGCTGATGGGTGGTACAACTCTCCCAACTTCATTGCCAGTGGGGCCCAGCAAGACCTCCACCTCCACCCAGCACTGACAAGGCCGTATGAGATGGAGCTAACTTTACACTTTATGGTGAAAGATGGAGTGCTTCCTTCCTAAGATTGGTGGCAAATGATGGTCTGCTCTCATTCCTGTGTGCCATAGCACCAGAAGTCTTAGCCAACAGAATAAGGTGGCAACTCAAGGAAATAAAATGCATACAGATCAGAAAGGAAGAAGTAAAGCTATTCCTATTTACAGATGACATGATTGTCTATGTAGACAATCCTGACGAATCTACAGAAAAAATTGTATAACTAAGAAGTAAGTTCAGAAGAGTCAAAAGCTGTACAAGATCAACACACATAATCGTTTTCCTGTATACTAGCAACTGATAAATAGAAACCAAAATTAAAAATGTAACATCATATACAATAACTCCAAATAAAGTGAAATCCCTAGTTGTAAATCTAATAAAACATTTACAGGATCTGTGTGCTGAAAATTACAAAACACTGATGGAAGAAGTCAAAGAATAACTAAATAGGGAAACATGCTGTGTTCATAGATCAGAAGATTCAATATAGTGAAGATGGCAGTTCTCCACAAATTGATCTATAAGTTCCTATGAAAATCCAAACAAGATTTTTTATAGAAATGGACAAGCTTTATCTAAACTTTATATAGAAAGGAAGAAGAACTAGAATAACTAAAACAATATTGGAAAAGAACAAAGTGGAGGGAGTCACTCTATCTGATATAGAGGCTTTCTTTAACTTAGAATAATCAAGGCAGTATAGAATTGGCAGAGGAGTATATACACAGATCAGTGGAACACAGTAGAGAACCCAGAAACAGAACACAAATACAACCAATTGTTTTTTTTGTAAGTCACATATTTATTATAATAAAAAAATGATCATCTCTACCTGTAGCAGTTAGGTTCCTTTAAGAATATGTCACTTTACAAACAAAAAGGATGAGCACCGTGCTACTTTATTTTACTTACTGTGTTTACTTTTTTTTTAATATCTTTATTGGAGTATAATTGCTTTACATTGTTGTGTTAGTTTCTGCTGTATAACAAAGTGAATCAGGTATACGTATACATATATGACCATATCACCTCCCTCTGCGTCTCCCTCCCACCTTCCCTATCCCACCCCTCTAGGTGGTCACAAAGCACTGAGCTGATCTCCCTGTGCTATGCAGCTGCTTTCCACTAGCTATCTGTTTTACATTTGGTAGTGTATATATGTCCATGCCACTCTCTCACTTCGTCCCAGCTTACCCTTCCCCCTCCCCATATCCTCAAGTCCATTCTCTAGTAGGTCTGCATCTTTATTCCTGTCCTGCCCCTAGGTTCTTCAGAACCATTTTTTGTTTGTTTTAGATTCCATATATATGTGTTAGCATACGGTATTTGTTTTTCTCTTTCTGACTTCACTCTGTATGACAGACTCTAGGTCCATCCACCTCATTACAAATAACTCAATTTCATTTCTTTTTATGGCTGAGTAGTATTCCATTATATATATGTGCAACGTCTTCTTTATCCATTCATCTGTCGATGGACACTTAGGTTGCTTCCATGTCCTGGCTATTGTAAATAGAGCTGCAATGAACATTGTGGTACATGACTCTTTTTGAATTATGGTTTTCTCAGGGTATATGCCCAGTAGTGGGATTGCTGGATTGTGTGGTATTTCTATTTGTAGTTTTTTAAGGAACCTCCATACTGTTCTCCATAGTGGTTGTATCAATTTACATTCCCACCAACAGTGCAAGAGGGTTCCCTTTTCTCCACACCCTCTCCAGCGTTTATTGTTTGTAGATTTTTTGATGATGGCCACTCTGACTGGTGTGAGATGATACCTCATTGTCATTTTGATTTGCATTTCTCTAATGATTAGTGATGTTGAGCATCCTCTCTTGTGTTTGTTGGCTCTCTGATATATTCTTTGGAGAAATGTCTGTTTCAATCTTGTGCCCATTTTTGGATTGGGTTGTTTGTTTTTTTAATATTGAGCTACATGAGCTGCTTTGTATATTTTGGAGATTAATCCTTTGTCAGTTGGTTCATTTGCAAATATTTTCTCCCATTCTGAGGGTTGTCTTTTGGTCTTGTTTATGGTTTCCTTTGCTGTGCAGAAGCTTTTAAGTTTCATTAAGTCCCATTTGTTTATTTTTTTAATTTCCATTTCTCTAGGAGGTGTGTCAAAAAGGATCTTGCTGTGATTTATGTCATAGAGTGTTCTGCCTATGTTTTCCTCTAAGAGTTTTATAGTGTCTGGCCTTACATTTAGGTCTTTAATCCATTTTGAGTTTATTTTTGTGTATGGTGCTAGGGAGTGTTCTAATTTCATTCTTTTACATGTAGCTGTCCAGTTTTCCCAGCACCATTTATTGAAGAGGCTGTCTTTTCTCCATTGTATATTCTTGCCTCCTTTATCAAAGATAAGGTGACCATATGTGTGTGGGTTCATCTCTGGGCTTTCTCTCCTGTTCCATTGGTCTACATTTCTGTTTTTGTGCCAGTGCCATACTGTCTTGATGACTGTAGCTTTGTGGTATAGTCTGAAGTCAGGGAGCCTGATTCCTCCATCTCCTTTTTTCATTCTCAAGATTGCTTTGGCTATTCGGGGTCTTTTTTGTTTCCATATAAATGGTGAAAGTTTTTGTTCTAGTTCTGTAAAAAATGCCGTTGGTAGTGTGATAGGGATTGCATTGAATCTGTAGATTGCTTTGGTTAGTATAGTAATTTTCACAATATTGATTCTTCCAATCCAAGAACATGGTATATCTTTCCATCTGTTTGTATCATCTTTAATTTCTTTCATTAGTGTCTTATAGTTTTCTGCATACAGGTCTTTTGTCTTCTTAGGTAGGTTTATTACTAGATATTTTTTTCTTTTTGTTGAATTGGTAAATGGGAGTGTTTCCTTAATTTCTCTTTCCGATTTTTCATCATTAGTGTATAGGAACACAAGAGATTTCTGTTCATTAGTTTTGTATCCTGCTACTTTTCCAAATTCATTGATTAGCTCTAGTAGTGTTCTGGTAGCATCTTTAAGAGACTTTCTATTACCCCTTTTATGGCTGTTAGCATTTGCCTTATGTATTGAGGTGCTCCTATGTTGGGTGCATAAATTTTTACAATTGTTATATCTTCTTCTTGGATTGATCCCTTGATCATTATGTAGAGTCCTTCTTTGTCTCTTGTAATAGTCTTTATTTTAAAATCTATTTTGTCTGATTTGAGAATTGCTACTCCAGCTTTCTGGATTTAATCCAGTTTTAATTAAATCTGGATTAAAAGGGTAACACAATAATAGTAGGGGACTTTAACAGCCCACTTTTACCAATGGACAGGTCAACCAAAATGCAAATAAATAAGGAAATACAAGCTTTAAATGACACATTAAACAAGATGGATTTACCTTGCTCCTTCACCTGCTGCATATTTCTCTGTCTTCTCATTTTGCTTAACTTACTATGTTTGGGGTCTCCTTTTTGCAGGCTGCAGGTTCATAGTTCCTGTTTTTTTTGGTGTCTGCTCCAGTGGGTAAGGTTGGTTCAGTGGGTTGTGTAGGCTTCCTGGTGGAGGGGATTGGTGCCTGTGTTCTGGTGGATGAGGATGGATCTTGTCTTTCTGGTGGGCAGGGCTGCATCTGATGGTGTGTCTTGGGGTGTCTGTGAACTTAGTATGATTTTAGGCAGCCTCTCTGCTAATGGGTGGGGTTATGTTCCATCTTGCTAGTTATTTGGCATGGGGTGTCCAGCACTGGAGCTTGCTGGTTGTTGAGTGGAGCTGGGTCTTAGCGTTGAGACGGAGATCTCTGGGAGAGCTGTCGCCGATTGATATTACGTGGAGCTGGGAGGTCTCTGGTGGTCCAATGTCCTGAACTCAGCTCTCCCATCTCAGAGGCTCAGGCCTGACACTAGGCCAGAGAACTAAGACCCTGTCAGCCACGCAGCCAGGTATGTAGGGAGTTTCTTGCCTTTGGGGAAGTCTGAGGTCTTCTGCCAGCATTCAGTAGGTGTTCTGTAGTAGTTGTTCCACATGTAGACATACTTTTGATGTATTTGTGGGGAAGAAGGTGATCTCCATGTCATTTCTCTGCCATCTTGAAGGTCGCCCACTGTGTTTACTTTTGATTACAACAGTTATTGTTATTCTTCTCTTGGTATCATATTTGATGTATTATTTCAGGAATATCCTGATGGTTATAAACTTGTCCTCAGGGGGGAACCAAGCAACGGGGAGCTGTGCTGACATTCTCTGCTGTCACTGGAACTACTCCTATTGCTGCAGCTTCGCTCCTAGGCCTCCACTCACCAGATCCAGGCAGCCTTCCAGGAGCCGCGACTCCTGGTTACTGATCCCAGGGCTGCCCCCCAGGTCTCACAGAGGTGTCTGGTATTAACCTCTCTACCAATACTCTCGGTACCAGACTCTCCTCTGTGCTAAGCAGACATCATCATCTGAGCAACAGGGGTGCTCCCTCAGCTGGTCTCTCCCTGTGGAAGCTCCCAATTGGTTTTTGACAAAAGTACAAAAGCAATTCAATGGAGGAAAAGTAGCCTTTTCAACAAATGACATGCATAGGCAAAAACCTAAACTTCTTACCATATACAAAAGTTAAGTCAAAATGGGTCATGAACTTATCTAAGAGGTAAAACTACACAAGTGTTAGGAAAAATATGAGAAAATCTTTAAGACCTAGGGTTAGAGAAAGAGTTCTTATATGTAACATTAAATGCACTATCCATAAAATGAAAAATAGGTCAATTGAATTTCATCAAAAGTAATATATTTTGGGCCTCCCTGGTGGCGCAAGTGGTTGGGAGTCCGCCTGCCGATGCAGGGGATGCGGGTTCGTGCCCCGGTCTGGGAGGATCCCATATGCCGCGGAGCGGCTGGGCCCGTGAGCCATGGCCGCTGAGCCTGCGCGTCCGGAGCCTGTGCTCCGCAACGGGAGAGGCCACAACAGTGAGAGGCCCGCATACCGCAAAAATAAAAATAAAAAAATAAAAAAACAAGTAATATATTTTGCATTGTGAAAGGCTGCTAAAAGGATGAAAATACAAGCTGGAGACTGAGAAAATATTTGCAAATCACATATCCAACGAAGGCCTTACATCTAGAGTATATGGAGAATTCTCTAAACTCAACAGTAAAAAAAACATCCAACTGTAAAATGAGCAAAAGGCATTTCACCAAAGAAAAATAGATGGCAAATGAGCATGTGGAAAGACATTCAACATCATTATCTATTAGCAAAATGCAAATTAAGAGCTCAATGCAGTATCATAAAACACACACATGAAAGACTAAAATTTTAAAAGTGAAAATACCAAATGCTGACAATGATGTAGAGAAACTTGATCACTCGTGCATTGCTAGTGGGAATGTAAAATGGTACAACCATTCTGGAAAATCATTTGGCACTTTCTTACAAAACAAAACAAGCACTTAACCGATGCCCCTGTAATCACACTTTTGGACATTTATCCCAGGGTAATGAAAATATATGTTCACACAAAAACCTATGCACAGATGTCATAGCAATTTTGTTCAGAGTAGTAAAATACAGGAAACAGTTCACATGCCCTTCAATGTGTGAATGGTTGAATAAACTGTGATACATCTTTACAATGGGTTACTACACAGCAGTAAAGAGGGATGAACTATTGAAACTACAGCAGTCTGGATGTGACTCAGGGGCACTGAGCTTATTGAAAAAAGTCAATCTCAAAGATTACTTACTGTGTAACCCCACTTGTATAACAGTCTCTAAAGACAACTATAGAGATGGAAAACAGATTAGTAGCTGATGGGACAGGGATTGGGGGTGATGGGGGGAGTGTGGACTAGGTGCAAACACTAAGTCATAGCATGAATGTGGTGATGGTTATGCAGATTTATACATAAGTTAATATTACTTAGAAATACAGCCATATGTACATACACACAACATGAACGCAGTTTGAAAACATGGTGTGAACTGAATTAGGTCGGTAGACTACTTAACAATGACACACAACTGTCAGCTTTATGGTTTGGATATGGCACTACCACTATATAGGATCACACTATGGAGAGAAACTGGGTGAAGGAGATAAGGGACATTTTGTACCACTTCTACAGCTTCCTATAAATCTGTAATTATTTTTTTAAAGGTAAAAGAAATTACCTACATTGTGGCCAACATTATAGATACTCCTTTGAATCATATAATAAAGTGGGAGTTTAGAAGGAGTGCAGGAGAAGAAATGAGGAGATGGGAGTTCGAGTTATAGACATACACCTTGCTATCTATGTACTTATAGGAAAAACCTCTTACATGCTCCAAACTGCAATTTCGTCTATAAAATATGATTAATAAAACCTGCTTGGCTTGTCCCAGTGACGTTACTGTAACAATTTTTTGTAAAATTCAAACTAGATTATTTTGAACAAAGTGAAACTGTAGCCAGCCAGACCCCAAATGTGGACATTTGCAGCCACAGCTGAAGTGACTGTTTCAGTAGCTTGTTTGGATCCTGATTAGCTCTCTAAGGAAAACAGTGTGTTAATTGATAATGGCTACTGATTACAGTGTTAGAGAGGTGGATTAGAACCCTTTTGAGCCATCCCATAGAAGGGAAAAGAGGAAGGAGAGAGGAACCGTGTGATAATGACAGTGCTTAATGAGTACCAATAAATATTAGCCAGCATAACAATAATTATCATTAGTAGAGAGCTTGCTGCCAAAATTGTTATTTCTTTGTCCTGAGAGGTTTAATACTCCAAATTTACCATAATCAAACTCTGGTTATATATCAGCGATCCTAAACATAAATCCTTCACCTTCCCAATCTATAATCTTGTTTCCCAGGGACCATAATTGAATCTAAGCAAATATTTCTTTGAATCTTCAAAGAAATATTCTAATTTGTGTCTTCAAAGGCCTATCTGTTCACAGCCTTTCTGCCTGAAAAGGAAAAAGAAAGTTTTCTTAACCAGTTTTAACCGCCATTCAACAACTGAGTCTGCTCACAAATAATTGTAGTAGTAGTGGGAAGAGTAGTAGTAATAAGAACAATGATAATAAAATAGCTTACACTTATGGAGCACTTACTAGTTGCAATTAGCTGTAATAAGTATTGTATCTATATTAGCTAATTGAGTCCTCATAAAAACCCCAGGAGATAGGTTGTATTCTTCTTCTTATTATTATTTTTTACCATTTTAACCATTAAAAAGAATTTTATTGGCATATAGTTGCTTTACAATGTTGTGTTAGTTTCTACTATACAGCAAAGTGAATCAGCTATACGTATACATATATCCCCTCTTCTCTGAATTTCCTTCCCATTTAGGTCAGCACTGAGTACTGAGTAGAGTTCCCTGTGCTATACTGTAGGTTCTCATTCGTTATCTGTTTTATACATAGTATCAATAGCGTATATATATCAATTCCAATCTCCCAATTCATCTCCCCCCCCATAGGTTGTATTATTATCCACATTTTACATGTGGAAATTAAGAAGACACAGATTGTCTGAGTCACTCCAGTGCACGTAGCTGGTGAGTGGCATGTCCAGGACCATCTAACCCGGGCTGTGTGGTTCTAGAGTCTCTTGCCTCTATATCCTACTACCTCTCACAAGAGCTTGTCTCACACCTGCAGTATCTCCAGCAGCTGGAAGGGGATTTGAGATTTTTAGAAGGAGACCATTTCTTCTATGGCAATCTCTGTCAAACATAGTTTTGAGGGTACTGGTTCCTTTGAAAACTCGGTTGTGACTAAAGATAAGATGTGAAAGTTTTGGAACCTTTGTCGTTTGGGAATAGGCTGGATCTTCAGTGGGTATTTGGGACCAGTATAGAAAAAGATAGCCTTTATTCTTGGCATTAGGGGATCACTTCTGTGTGACTTGGTTTAGCTTCAGCCATGTCCAGGTTACTTCCAAGTACTCAGTGATGTGATCATTCTCAGTGTCTGGAGTCACAAGTCCAAACTCCTCCACTTATTAGTTTTGTGATGTTAGGTTATTTAATAATATTTAAATTTAATAATGTGTTTTTGTCTCAGTTCCTTCATTGTAAAATGAGCAAACATATTTCACGTGACTTGGGAGAATTAAACGACATCATATATGTACAATATTTATCCCAATGCTTGGCACTCGAGGCTCAATACTACTATGTGAAGTAGAGAAAGTAAAGTTAGGGTTGTAGAAAATGGGCTATGATACCTTTCCTCAAAGTTAACTACTTAATAAGGCATTCATGATAAAATTCACAAACCTCATCACCATATATTGTGATTTGATTGCCTCCAAAGAGATAAAATATTAAATTTATTAAAAGTTCCAAGAGGGTTAAAGTTCATGTGTTATAGAGAGCAGGAGTGGAAGCCTGCATGGCAAAAAGTGTTCATATGAAGTGGTCTTTGAAGCCAGGCAGGGACACAGATACTCAACTATACTGGGAGAGTGTTTTGAGTCAGGGAAACATCATGACAAACTAGAGAGGTAGGAGTCAGCTCATGCACTTGCAAGTCAGTGATGGGGCCACCTCATTAGAGAAGGGGCTTTGCATCAAGAATATTGGGAGATAATACAAGGTAGGATAGATGTGTTAATTCACCTGATGGGGGAATCCTTTAAGAATGTATATGTATATCAAATTATCACTTTGTATGTTTTAAGTATCTTTCAATTTTATTTGTCAGTTATAACTTTATAAAGCTGGTGGCAGGGGCGGTGAGGTGGGGGACACCAGATGGGCAACGATGGACCAGACTTCTGGAATGTTGCATAGAACCATACCTTTCTCCATACTGTTCTTTTTTTTTTTTTTTTTTTTGTGGTACGCAGGCCTCTCACTGTTGTGGCCTCTCCCGTTGCGCGCAGGCTCAGTGGCCGTGGCTCACGGGCCCAGCCACTCCGCGGCGTGTGGGATCTTCCCCGACCAGGGCACGAACCCATGTCCCCTGCATCAGCAGGCGGATTCTCAACCACTGCATCACCAGGGAAGCCCTCCATACTGTTCTTTTGCCTGGAGTGCCCTTCCTGGGCATTTCTGGCTGAGAAAACCATGACCATTTTTACAAGACTAGTTCAAATACTATGTCTTTCAAGAAGACTTTTCTCCCTATTAGAAGTCATTTCTTCCCTCCAACGAACTTTTGTTCCAGTTGATCTTTATTTCTCTTATCAAGCATGAGCACACATGCCAGTTTGCCTAGGTCATTCTGAGTTATGCCTGTTATTCCAGTGTAATTATTAGCAGAACCCCCTTTCACTGTAAAATATGTTCTGCTTTTATATGATAAAATATGAGGTCACCTACTTATAACTCTTATCACTTCTCCCACGTGTTCTGGTTGGTTACGTATTGCTGTCTGGTGGCCTCCATTAAAATGTTCATATGAGCAGAGACCATATCTACTCATTTGTGTTCCCAATACAGACTCTAATAATTACTTCGTAAATGGATTTAAATAAGGAGATTGAAAACTCTTGGGGTCAAAGCCTATATACTTAGACTTCTTTGTGTCCCTAATATCATCTGGTATTGCACCTGTACATATTAGGTGCTTGCTAGGTCTGTAAATGTGATTGGACATTCATAGGGTTATACTCTTTCTGGACTATCCTGGAGATGATCTGAGGACAGACTAGAAGTGTGTGTTCATGAATCTTCTCCCTTCACACTGCTTGCTAACCTGTGTGCATTTCTGTTTTGGAGTTTGCACTGGTTTTAAGGTGTAAAGAAAAATTTTCTTTGAAAAACCCAAGGTGTTAAATTAAGAGCCATGTGCATTTGTATACTTGACATTATTGCATGTGGGTGACTGAAACAGCTCTACTTTGTAGAATTTAACCCTTCTCATTACTGGTCCCTGTTAGGAAATTTAAAATAAAAATTAATGAAGGGACTTCCCTGGTGGCTCAGTGGTTAAGAATCCGCCTGCCAATGCAGGGGACATGGGTTCGAGCCCTGGTCCGGGAAGATCCCACATGCTGCAGAGCAACTAAGCCCGTATACCACAACTACTGAGCCTGCCCTCTAGAGCCCGCAAGCCACAACTACTGAAGCCTGTGTGCCTAGAGCCTGTGCTCCGCAACAAGAGAAACCACCACAATGAGAAGCCCGTGCACCGCAACGAAGAGTAGCCCCCTCTCGCCACAACTAGAGAAAGCCCACGTGCAGCAACAAAGACCCAATGCAGCCAAAAATAAAATAAATAAATAAATTTATTTTAAAAAATTAATGAAGATAGATGATATTTCAGTTTATTGGTACATTGATCTAACAGTTTGCTTAACAAACTATATTGAATTTTTGGTTTTGTTCAATTAGTGTTGATTTCTTTGAGATTTATAGCTGAGATTTCAACTCTTGTTTTATAACCTGTTCTGACTTAAATAACCCTACTTGATTTTTCTTCTTAAGATTTTTAAGAAGTTATACTAGTATATGTTAAAGGGAATAAAGGGCATAAACTTTCTCACATTATTTATTTGCAGAGGAGTCATTTACATGAGTATTAAAATGTCCTGATGATGAGGGGAGAGTCTAGTTATCTGTGAAATCTTGATTTCTAACTTGGAATCTTTCAGTCCATTTCGTAGTGTTAGATGTATTTTCCCCTATGTCTTGTGGATTAAGGATGCCATGGCTATTTGAATATATATAACCATGTTACTACACATTAGGCATCAGCCCAGTGGTTAAATTCTGAACCTTGTGAAAATACTTGTGGGTTAATGCTCCTCTGCCAGGCTGTATTAGCTGGGCCTTCCTCTTTAGTTATACCCTCTTTGTTCTGTTGGAGAAGAACATTGAGAGGATGTGACAGGTGGTTTACTTCACGATCTGGACCCAGGTAATCAGAGCCTCCATACCCAATTCCCAACCTTGGGGCTGTTGACATATCAGACTGGTTAATTCTTCGTTGTCGTGGGCTGTCCTGTGCATTGTAAGATGCTTAGCAGCATCCCTGCCCTCCACCACTACATTCCAGTAGCATCTCTTTTCTCAAAGCATGACACCCAAAAACATCCTCAGACACTGTCAAATGTTTCCTAGGAGGGAGAGATGCAACATTGCACACACCGTGCCCCTGCCCCTGTTAAGAACCACTGCCTTGGAACGTCTGCAGAAACTTTTGCAGACATGGAAGAAGCAGTGACCTTAGAGAAGCACTTAGCAATCATTGTGACCTTAGGGAAGCACTTAGCAATCATTGTCACTTGCATAAGTCACTTGACTTCTCTGACACTCAGTCTATTTACCTGCCAAGGGAGGATAATAACATCCATCTTTTAGAGTTGTTGAGATTTCAACCACATCAGGCATGGAAACTGCCAGGCATAGAGTAAGGTCCCAATGCACGGTAGTCACTGTCGTTCTTACTTGGTGAGTTCCAGCTAACTTTTCCAACACCAGTGATTCCAACTTATGAAAAAGTGTCTCTCTTTCTCACCCTGCAAACAGAGCATGACGAATGTGGCAGCGGGCAGCACAGCTGTGATGAGAATGCCATCTGCACCAACACCGTCCAGGGACACAGCTGCACCTGCAAACCAGGCTACGTGGGCAACGGGACCATCTGTAGAGGTAGGCTGGCCGTGTAGGGGCAAGCCCTGAGCTGTTACCCTGCCCGAGCTCTTGGCGCTCCTGTGGCAGATCCGTTGTGCCATTCTGGTGGCTGAACGTGGCCAGCATTCCTGTCCCTGGACTGTCAATTGGCAAGGGCACTGTGCATCAGAGAAGAAGGTGCTCTGAGTCTACCTTTTGGGTTGAAGAAAGAAGGTGTGAGTGTGGTTCAGGGGCATGGTTCCGTATCTTGATGGCTCTCTTCAGCTTTGCCTGTTGGCTTGTGTTTGTGATGGATGCACTGATTGCTGAGAGCCCTGCTCAGAGGGCATGTGGGCACCGCTCATGGCCACACTCCAGGTATCTGCTCAGTGTAGGAAGCTTAAAGTTTCAGCCCCTCTCTGTGTTTGGAGCAGTTCAGAGGCCAGTGCCCTGGCTTCTGTCTGCATTTAGAATAAAATTCCCATTCCTCCTTCTGGCTAATGAGAACATTCAGAATCTGGTCCCTGGCTCCTCTCAGCTGCATCTCTGTGTTTTCCCCCATTCTCCCTCGGCACCAGTGCGCTATTCCTCGCACAGGCCAACCACATTCCTGTCTCAAGGCTTTGCACTTGTGCTCCCCTGAGCCTCCACGCTCATTTCCTTCAGGTCTCTGCCCAAGTCTTCCCCTATCATCAGAGGCTTTCTTTGACCTCTGTTTCTGAAATAGACCCCTAGTACTTTTCGGCCCCATACCCTCCTTTATTTTTTCTTTACTAACACAGCCTATCATAACATTATGCATTTATGTGTTTGTTTCTGTATTGTCTGCCTCCCCATGGGGATGTAAGCTATGTGAGAGTGACCACTGGGCTGCATCTCCCTACTCTGTCCCCAGCAACTAGAATGGTAGCTGGCACACTGTAGACAATCATTAACTAACTGAATCAACCAAAGAGGAAAGAGACACAGTCACATTGAAAAAGAGGCAAAGTGTACAAAAAACCCAGGAAATAACCCTTTGAGTTAGGTATTATTATTATCCCCGTTTTTGAGTTCACAAAGCTGAGACACAGAAAGGTTAAGTAACTTACCCAAGGACACACAGTGCATTATCAGTATTCTTCTGAAGAGATGACATGCTGATGGTGAAAAATAATGAACAATGGGGCTTCCCTGGTGGCACAGTGGTTGAGAGTCCGCCTGGCGATACAGGGGACGTGCGTTCGTGCCCTGGTCTGGGAAGATCCCACATGCCGTGGAGCAGCTGGGCCCGTAAGCCATGGCTGCTGAGCCTGCGCGTCCGGAGCCTGTGCTCCGCAACAGGAGACGCCACAACAGTGAGAGGCCCACGTACAGCAAAAAAAATAAAATAAAATAATAATGAACAATGACTTCTAAGAGGAGAATCTTAGAAGATTGATTTTATTCTGTGTTGGGGAAGTTGGAGTAAACAGCTTCATGCATGACTGAGAGTTAAATTGGTAAGACTTTTTAATGGCAATTTGACAAAATCTATCTACTTTTAAAGTAAATCTGAAGGGTCATAGAGGGATTCTCTTGAGTCCATTGATTTTACCTCTTGAAATGTGTTCTAAGCATATGCTCCTGAGGGGTGAAAAATTCACACACAGGGATGTTTTTGCCGCATTATTTGTATTTACCAAAACCCAGAAACAGCCCAAGTATCTGTCAGTAATGGAATGATTTAATTTATTTGGAGTATAATTTAATGGAATACAATACAGTGGTTTGAACTTCTGAGTTTATGTATGTACAGACACGTGCACACACATATACACACCCACACTGAAAGACATATTTTTGAGAAAAAAGAAAGAAAAATAAATAAAACCAAGTTGCAAGACAATACATATGGTATACATATAGTATAATCACTTGGCTAGTTTATTATTATTATTTTTTAGCATCTTTATTGGCATATAATTGCTTTACGTTGTTGTGTTAGTTTCTGCTGTATAACAAAGTGAATCAGATATACATATACATATATCCCCATATCTCCTCCCTCCTGCGTCTCCCTCCCACCCTCCCTATCCCACCCCTCTAGGTGGTCACAAAGCACCGAGCTGATCTCCCTGTGCTATGCAGCTGCTTCCCACTAGCTATTTTATATTTGATAGTGTATATATGTCAGTGTTACTATCTCACTTCCTCCCAGCTTACCCTTCCCCCTCCCCATGTCCTTAAGTCCATGCTCTATGACTGTATCTTTATTCCTGTCCTGCCCCTAGGTTCATCAGAACCTTTTTTTTTTTAGATTCCATATATATGTGTTAGCATATGGTATTTGTTTTTCTCTTTCTGACTTACTTCACTCTGTATGACAGACTCTAGGTTCATCCACCTCACTACAAATAGCTCAATTTCATTTATTTTTATGGCTGAGTAATATTCCATTGCATACATGTGCCGCATCTTCTTTATCCATTCATCTGTCGACGGACACTTAGGTTGTTTCCATGTCCTGGCTATTGTAAATAGTGCTGCAATGAACATTGTGATACATGTCTCTTTTTGAATTATGGTTTTCTCAGGGTGTATGCCCAGTAGTGGGATTGCTGTGTCATATGGTAGTTCTATTTTTTGTTTTTTAAGGAATCTCCATACTGTTCTCCATAGTGGTTGTATCAATTTACCTTCCCACCAACAGTGCAAGAGGGTTCCCTTTTCTCTACACCCTCTCCAGCATTTATTGTTTGTAGAGTTTTTTGATGATGGCCATTCTGACCTGTGTGAGGTGATACCTCATTGTTGTTTTGATTTGCATTTCTCTACATATATTTATGTAAATATAGGGAGACGGGAACCATGCAGATTGTTCACCTTATTACCAATGGGTGTGTGTGTGTGTGAACAAGAACATCCACTTATTGCTATAAATTCAATATTGTTTGCATCTCCTACAGTGGGGATTTATATATGTAATATTTGTGTGTTTTTTAAAAAGTTCCATGAGACAAATAAAGAAACTAGTGCTCAGCTTTTAAAAGAAGACTTGAAGATATTTCCAAAGCAAAACAAAAAACTATAAACATTAATATAGTTCCATGGGTTATCAAGCCACTGCTGATACCTGCATGCTAATGCTGTAAATCTGAAGAACAACACAGGAAATTGATTTTAATGCATTATTTTTCAAAATGACCTTACCTCATAAAATGATATTGATTGCACCAGGTCAGTGAGTTTTGTTTGTCAAGCACTCTCGCCACTGTGATAGGTGATGGCTTCACCCTTGTGGAATTTGAAAGTCCCAACTGTGAAAAATACGAGTTCAAATAACGTTCCTGGTGTCCATGGACTCTGAAAATACATCTTTCCTTGAAAGTTATGAATTAGGGAAAATAATTTTCTTAAAGTAATTCTCATGGTCAATTGTGTTAACCTTAATAAGATAAGGAGAATCCTGTGTTTCATCAGTGTTATGTGGGGAAGCATTGTAGTAGAGGTGAAGATTGGACAAAGGAATTGGAGAATTGGGGTTTAGACCTGATTTTCTTTTTTTTTAAATTTTATTTAATTTTATTATTTTATTTATTTATTTATTTATTTATTTATTTATTAGTTTCTGCTTTATAACAAAGTGAATCAGTCATACATATACATCTGTTCCCACATCCCTTCCCTCATGCATCTCCCTCCCTCCCACCCTCCCCATCCCACCCCTCCAGGCGGTCACAAAGCACTGAGCTGATCTCCCTGTGCTCTGCGGCTGCTTCCCACTATCTATCTACCTTACGTTTGGTAGTGTATATATGTCCATGCCTCTCTTTAGCTTCGTCACAGCTTACCCTTCCCCCTCCCCATATCCTCAAGTCCATTCTCAAGTAGGTCTGTGTCTTTATTCCCGTTTTACCCCTAGGTTCTTCATGACATTTTTTTTTTTAATTCCGTATATATGTGTTAGCATACGGTATTTGTCTTTCTCTTACTGACTTACTTCACTCTGTATGACAGAGTCTAGGTCTATCCACCTCATTACAAATAGCTCAGTTTCGTTTCTTTTTATGGCTGAGTAATATTCCATTGTATATATGTGCCACATCTTCTTTATCCATTTATCCGATGATGGACACTTAGGTTGTTTCCAGCTCTGGGCTATTGTGAATAGAGCTGCAATGAACATTTTGGTACATGACTCTTTTTGAATTATGGTTTTCTCAGGGTATATGCCTAGTAGTGGGATTGCTGGGTCATATGGTAGTTCTATTTGTAGTTTTTTAAGGAACCTCCATACTGTTCTCCATAGTGGCTGTACCAATTCACATTCCCACCAGCAGTGCAAGAGTGTTCCCTTTCCTCCACACCCTCTCCAGCATTTATTGTTTCTAGATTTCTTGATGATGGCCATTCTGACTGGTGTGAGATGATATCTCATTGTAATTTTGATTTGCATTTCTCTAATGATTAATGATGTTGAGCATTCCTTCATGTGTTTGTTGGCAGTCTGTATATATTCTTTGGAGAAATGCCTATTTAAGTCTTCTGCCCATTTTTGGATTGGGTTGTTTGTGTTTTTGCTATTGAGCTGCATGAGTTTTATGAATTTTGGAGATTAATCCTTTGTCAGTTGCTTCATTTGCAAATATTTTCTCCCATTCTAAGGGTTGTCTTTTGGTCTTGTTTATGGTTTCCTTTGCTGTGCAAAAGCTTTGAAGTTTCATTAGGTCCCAATTGTTTATCTTTGTTTTTATTTCCATTTCTCTAGGAGGTGGGTCCAAAAGGATCTTGCTGTGATTTATGTCATAGAGTGTTCTGCCTATGTTTTCCTCTAAGAGTTTGATAGTTTCTGGCCTTACATTTAGGTCTTTAATCCATTTTGAGCTTATTTTTGTGTATGGTGTTAGGGAATGATCTAATCTCAAACTTTTACATGTCCCTGTCCAGTTTTCCCAGCACCACTTATTGAAGAGGCTATCCTTTCTCCATTGTACATTCCTGCCTCCTTTATCAAAGATAAGTTGGCCATATGTGCATGGGTTTATCTCTGGACTTTCTATCCTGATCCACTGATCTATCTTTCTGTTTTTGTGCCAGTACCACACTGTCTTAATTACTGTAGCTTTGTAGTATAGTCTGAAGTCAGGGAGCCTGATTCCTCCAGCTCCGTTTTTCGTTCTCAAGATTGCTTTGGCTATTTGGGGTCTTTTGTTTTTCCAAACAAATTTTGAAATTTTTTGTTCTAGTTCTGTGAAAAATGCCAGTGGTAGTTTGATAGGGATTGCATTGAATCTGTAGATTGCTTTGGGTAGTAGAGTCATTTTCACAATATTGATTCTTCCAATCCAGGAGCATGGTATATCTGTCCATCTATTTGTATCATCTTTAATTTCTTTCATCAGTGTCTTATAATTTTCTGCATACAGGTCTTTTGTCTCCTTAGGTAGGTTTATTCCTAGATATTTTATTCTTTTTGTTGCAATGGTAAATGGGAGTGTTTTCTTGATTTCATTTTCAGATTTTTCATCATTAGTGTACAGGAATGCCAGAGATTTCTGTACATTAATTTTGTAGCCTTCTACTTTACCAAATTCATTGATTAGCTCTAGTAGTTTTCTGGTAGCATCTTTAGGATTCTCTATGTATAGTATCATGTCATCTGCAAACAGTGACAGCTTTACTTCTTCTTTTCCAATTTGGATTCCTTTTATTTCCTTTTCTTCTCTGATTGCTGTGGCTAAAACTCCCAAAACTAGGTTGAATAAGATTGGTGAGGGCTTCCCTGGTGGCGCAGTGGTTGAGAGTCTGCCTGCCGATGCAGGGGACACGGGTTCGTGCCCCGGTCCGGGAGGATCCCACATGCCACGGAGCGGCTGGGCCCGTGAGCCATGGCCGCTGGGCCTGCGCATCGGGAGCCTGTGCTCCGCAACGGGAGAGGCCACAGCAGTGAGAGGCCCGCGTACCGCAAAAAACAAAAAAAACAAAACAAAAAACAAACAAACAAACAAACAAACAAAAAAGAGTGGTGAGAGTGGGCAGCCTTGTCTTGTTCCTGATCTTAGTGGAAATGGTTTCAGTTTTTCACCATTGAGGACAATGTTGGCTGTGGGTTTGTCATATATGGCCTTTATTATGTTGAGGAAAGTTCCCTCTATGCCTACTTTCTGCAGGGTTTTTATCATAAATGGGTGTTGAATTTTGTCGAAAACTTTCTCTGCATCTATTGAGATGATCATATGGTTTTTCTCCTTCAACTTGTTAATATGGTGTATCACATTGATTGATTTGCATATATTGAAGAATCCTTGCATTCCTGGAATAAACCCCATTTGATCATGGTGTATGATCCTTTTAATGTGCTGTTGGATTCTGTTTGCTAGTATTTTGTTGAGGATTTTTGCATCTATGTTCATCAGTGATATTGGCCTGTAGTTTTCTTTCTTTGTGACATCCTTGCCTGGTTTTGGTATCAAGGTGATGGTACCCTCGTAGAATGAGTTTGGGAGTGTTCCTTCCTCTGATATTGTTTGGAAGAGTTTGAGAAGGATGGGTGTTAGCTCTTCTCTAAATGATTGATAGAATTCGCCTGTGAAGCCATCTGGTCCTGGGCTTTTTTTTGATAGAAGATTTTTACTCACAGTTTCAATTTCAGTGCTTGTGATTGGTCTATTCATATTTTCTATTTCTTCCTGAGTCAGTCTTGGCAGGTTGTGCATTTCTAAGAATTTGTCCATTTCTCCCAGGTTGTCCATTTTATTGGCATAGAGTTGCTTATAGTAATCTCTCATGATCTTTTGTATTTCTGCAGTGTCAGTTGTTACTTCTCATTTTTCATTTCTAATTCTATTGATTTGAGTCTTCTCCCTTCTTTTCTTGATGAGTCTGGCTAATGGTTTGTCAATTTTGTTTATCTTCGCAAAGAACCAGCTTTTAGTTTGGTTGATCTTTGCTATCGTTTCCCTTCATTTCTTTTTCATTTATTTCTGATCTGATCTTTATGATTTCTTTCCTTCTGCTAACTTTGGGGGTTTTTTGTTCTTCTTTCTCTAATTGCTTTAGGTGCGGGGTCAGGTTGTTTACTCGAAATGTTTTCTGTTTCTTAAGGTGGGATTGTATTGCTATAAACTTCCCCCTTAGAATTGCTTTTGCTGTGTCCCATAGGTTTTGGGTCGTCGTGTCTCCATTGTCATTTGTTTCTAGGTATTTTTAAATTTCCTCTTTGATTTCTTCAGTGATTACTTCGTTATTGAGTAGTGTATTGTTTAGCCTCCATGTGTTTGTATTTTTTACAGATCTTTTCCTGTAATTGATGTCTAGTCTCATAGCATTGTGGTCGGAAAAGATACTTGATACAATTTCAATTTTCTTAAATTTACCAAGGCTTGATTTGTGACCCAAGATATGATCTATCCTGGAGAATGTTCCATGAGCACTTGAGAAAAATGTGTATTCTGTTGTTTTTGGATGGAATGTCCTATAAATATCAACTAAGTCCATCTTGTTTAATGTATCATTTAAAGCTTGTGTTTCCTTATTTATTTTCATTTTGGATGATCTGTCCATTGGTGAAAGTGGGGTGTTAAAGTCCCCTACTATGAGTGTGTTACTGTCGATTTCCCCTTTTATGGCTGTTAGTATTTGCCTTATGTATTGAGGTGCTCCTATGTTGGGTGCATAAATATTTACAATTGTTTTATCTTCTTCTAGGATCGATCCCTTTATCGTTGTGTCGTGTCCTTCTTTGTCTCTTCTAATAGTCTTTATTTTAAAGTCTATTTTGTCCGATATAAGAATTGCTACTCCAGCTTTCTTTTGATTTCCATTTGCATGGAATATCTTTTTCCATCCCCTTACTTTCAATCTGTATGTGTCTCTAGGTCTGAAGTGGGTCTCTTGTAGACAGCATATATATGGGTCTTGTTTTTGTATCCATTCAGCCACTCTGTGTCTTTTGGTGGGAGCATTTAGTCCATTTACATTTAAGGTAATTATTGATATGTATGTTCCTATTCCCATTTCCTTAATTGTTTTGGGTTCGTTATTGTAGGTATATTCCTTCTGTTGTGTTTCTTGCCTAGAGAAGTTCCTTTAGCATTTGTTGTAAAGGTGGTTTGGTGGTGCTGAACTCTCTCAGCTTTTGCTTGTCTGTAAAGTTTTTAATTTCTCCATCAAATCTGAATGAGATCCTTGCTGGGTAGAGTAATCTTGGTTGCAGGTTTCTCTCCTTCATCACTTTAATTATGTCCTGTCACTCCCTTCTGGCTTGTAGAGTTTCTGCTGAGAGATCAGCTGTTAACCTGATGGGGATTCCCTTGTGTGTTATTTGTTGTTTTTCCCTTGCTGCTTTTAATATGATTTCTTTGTGTTTAATTTTTGACAGTTTGATTAATATGTGTCTTGGCATATTTCTCCTTGGATTTATTCTGTATGGGACTCTCTGTGCCTCCTGGACTTGATTAACTATTTCCTTTCCCATATTAGGGAAGTTTTCAACTATAATCTCTTCAAATATTTTCTCAGTCCCTTTCTTTTTCTCTTCTTCTTCTGGAACCCGTATAATTTGAATGTTGGTGTGTTTAATGTTGTCCCAGAGGTCTCTGAGACTGTCCTCTGTTCTTTTCATTCTTTTTTCTTTATTTTGCTCTGCAGCAGTTATTTCCACTGTTTTATCTTCCACCTCACTTATCCGTTCTTCTGCCTCAGTTATTCTGCTTTTGATCCCATCTAGAGTATTTTTCATTTCATTTATTGTGTTTTTAATCGATGCTTGATTCATCTTTAGTTCTTCTAGGTCCTTGTTAAGTGTTTCTTGCATTTTGTCTATTCTATTTCCAAGATTTTGGATCTTGGAAATAGAATCTTGGATCAGCTTTACTATCATTATTCTGAATTCTTTTTCAGGTAGACTGCCTATTACCTCTTCATTTGTTAGGTCTGGTAGGTTTTTATCTTGCTCCTTCACCTGCTGTGTGTTTTTCTGTCTTCTCATTTTGCTTATGTTACTGTGTTTGGGGTCTCCTTTTTGCAGGCTGCAGATTCGTAGTTCCCGTTGTTTTTGGTGTCTGTCCCCAGTGGCTAAGGTTGTTTCAGTAGGTTGTGTAGGCTTCCTGGTGAGGGGGGACTAATGCCTGTGTTCTGGTGGTTGAGGCTCGATCTTGTCTTTCTGGTGGACAGGTCCACGTCTGGTGGTGTGTTTTGGGGTGCCTATGGCCTTATTATGTTTTTAGGTAGCCTCTCTGCTAATGGGTGGGGTTGTGTTCCTGCCTTGCTAGTTGCTTGGCATAGGGTGACCATCACTGTAGCTTGTTGGTCGTTGACTGAAGCTGGGTGCTGGTGTTGAGATGGAGATGTCTGGGAGATTTTCGCTGCTTGATATTATTTGGAGCTGGGAGGTCTCTTGTGGACCCGTGTCCTGAAGTTGGCTCTCCCACTTCAGAGGCACAGCACTGAGTCCTGGCTGCAGCACCAAGAGCCTTTCATCCAGCCAGCTGATTGGAAACCTTCTTGTCCTCAATTCATTGGCTATACTGGATTATTTTTCTTGGGTCAGACCTTCAGACTTCTACCAGAAATCGTTCCTTTGGGGAAACAAGCCCTTCCCAGAAACTCAGGAAACTGAAATCCCCAGCTGGGGAGTAAGCAGGGAGCCTGCGATCCGGCGCTTTGACGTTTTCCTCGGAGCAGAGTCGAGGCGGCGAGGAGGAGCGACGGGAGGTGGGGTGGGTGGGGAGAGGTGTGCGGGGTTGGAGGAAAGTGGGGTGGCGATGTTGGCGATGGGAGAAGGGGCCGGGACGGGGAAGCGTGGCGAAGAGCAAAGTTTGCCATCCCCCGCTGCCCGCAACCCGCTCGCGGCGCCGTGCTCGCTCCGACCTGATTTTCTTACTGCTGAGCTGTCACTTCTGTATTTTTACATATTACAATGGGGTTAATGTTACTTTCAGTGTTTTTCCAGCAGTGTTATTGCAAAGAATTATTAATGGAATATACATTGCTGTGTTTTAAGCTATCAAATGCGCTAAAAGTGGAAGACAGTATTATTGGCGGAACAATGATGAAGGGCAAGGGGAAGGCAGTACATGAGTTGGCTTCAGCCTCAGCCTTGTGACTCAAATACCCAAATATGTGTCTGTTTCAAGGCATACATTTTATAGTTGAGTTTTCCACTAGTAACTGGATCATTTATAGAGGGAGTTGGACAAGGAGTGTCAGACAGCTTGAACTAATTCAGAATGTCTGAGAGAAGAGATGGCTTGTATTTTGCTGGAGCCACGGTCTCGGGCACACATGATCCAATCCTCATCAGACTTGCCAAATAGACACGCCTCTTTATAAAGGAAAAAGCTATTGCTTGGGTACGGAAACAGAGAAACTTAAAACAATCTTTTCAGTACCATTCCTTCCTGAGGGCTGGAAAAGACACATGATAAAGACTCTCCTCACCGCCCAGGAATGCTCACCTATTTTGGATGCACTAATATTACTGTTAATAAAAGTATATTGGTAGTAATGTTTACAGGAGTACTGGAGTGTCAATACTGCAGTGTTGAGCAGAACTGAAATAACTTCAAACTTATTTGTAAACTCACTGTCATGCAAATATTTACCAACAAGCACTGGTACTGAATTTAGATCTGAATGTATTTGTTATAGTCCTTAAGGGCGGGGGCAGGAAGGACACTTTACAACACATTTAATTCTAAGAGAAGGAAGTTTCTAGGCCCAGAGACTATTATTATGCTTAAACTTTCAATAATGCTTCCTTTGAAAAATGTGACTGAAACTTGAAAATGAAACTGATTGTCTAGTCTAAGCTTTCAAGAGACATTATGTTCATCAGCTTGGTAAAGAAAGGCAGGCAGACACAGAAGCTGTATTGCAGTCTTGAAACCAGCAATAGTGCATTAAGAAGACAGTCACAAGAAGGGAGCTTGTGTGATGCTAGGTGCAATATATTGGTTGTATTATTTTGACTTAACAAGGCAGACCTTGATGTAGTCTTTTCATATTCTTTTCCTACAAGTGCATTTTTCCTAGGCAAAAAAAGAGTCTCTTGGATGCACTTGAAGCACTTTCCATCACTTACCAAAGTCACTGCTTACCTTTTAAAGTTTGCAGCCCAGTAGACATAACTGCGTCCTTAGGGGCTTAAGGGAAACACGTTAAACCAGCTTGTATCTCAGAGGGAGTGGAAATCTGACACTTAGACAACGGCTGATTCTTCAGAGTGCATTTTGAGGTTGCACTTTGGTGAGTCACATAGATGTTTGTTATCTGTAATTGTCACATCCGAAATGATGCATGAGATTAGCAGAGCCATATATACATCAGTCAATTTTATTTTAAAACAGGCTACTGAGCATTGACTTTCTGGTGAAAAATCAACATAAGACTGTCTTTCTTTCCTAACTAACAATTCTCAATCGACCAGGAGACTTTCTTTAGGCAACATTATTGAAAGATATCACAGTCAATCTCTAGGCTCTCTGCTGGATTATGATCTGTTTGGGGGAGCAATTATTTGCAAAATATTTAAAGTGCTTAACAACTGCTACTTTTATAGAATGGCACCAGCTATACTTAACATACCCATCTCAGTTCAGAATATATGCAAAGGGTATCTACCTTTTATAGAACCAAAAAATGATAGTACCTGGTTGGGTATCTTTTTTTTTTTTTTTTTTTTTTTTTTTGCTTTTTTGGGCAAAGCTGATGAGATCTTTCTGATGAAAATAATCTTACAGTATATTTCTGTTAGATTCCCATGAAACGCAGGTTGGCTTTTTTTCTTTTTTATGGAGTGTTTAAATTTCTTCAACAATTCAAAACTGAATTCTGCTGTCACATGTAAAATGGTATCCACTTGAAGAGCTAATGACATCAGATGCATTCTACAGCAGACTTTTCATTTTTAAGCACAATGAGAAAAAAGATTATATTCTGGGGGGCAAAATGGTAGGTGAGGTTAAGAAGGTCATGTGATAAATCAGTAGCCTGTACTGACACTTCAAGTTACACTCCCTAATTGAGGTTATTCTTACAATCAGTTTTCAAACAATAGTGAACATATTCCTACATTATAACATTTATATAAGGGCTCAATTGTAGCTTTCCTTTGATGTACAAGGGGAAATCACTGAGACATCTTGAAAAATAAATCTATTTGTCAAATACCATGTTATTTCAACAGCAGCAAACTAGTCAGTTAACAGTTAAAACCCTAAGAAAATATTAACTTGTTTGAAAACAAGTCTATATTGTAATAACCCCAAATATCAACCTTAACATCCGATTCTAACTTTCAAATGCTGGGTACCTTTTCCAAGAGGAAATTACATCTGCTTTTACATGAATCCTCAGTTTAAATACTTGCAGAAAAGCACCCATATTATCTACTCAGCAAATGTCTGAAATCAAACAAAATAATCCAGCACTGGACATTAATATCTTACAAATAGCATAAGATCCCAAAAGTACAAGAAAAACCTTGACATTATAGAAAAAGTAATTAGGTGGACAAATTCTAAGTATAAAAAGACATCTAAAGAGGGGACCATCTAGAAATCTACCATACAGTACACTAGACTCAATCTGGAGCATTCTACAAATTTATATTAAATTTGTATAACTTTATACCAAAACTATAGTCTTTTTAAGAAAACATTTTACATTTAGAATAACTACTTAAGACATTTAAACTGTAGATAATATTTAACTATAAGCAAGAATAAAAAATAGTCCTATAATAATCTTTTATTTTTTCTCAACAATTAAATAAACACAGATGCCTTCTTTGCTTTTATGCCTAACTACCTCTCTACTCCTTTAGTCCAGTTCCACAGCATCAAAAGTAGGGGTGAATAAACAAAATCAGTAACGGCAAACACTCACAGCAAGGGCCATTATCAAGGGAATTATCAATGATGGGAAATTTGTACAATGAGATATCTAGTTAAAAGAGTAAGGGAAAATTTGCTTTTTAAGAAAATGGCCAATAATCACTCATCTGAAAAAATGCAAATAGCCGCCAGGTAAAATTGGCAGAATTTGAACTTAAACCAAACTTTTAGTGTGTATCAAACTAGCATTGAGAAATACACATAGGATGTAAACTAAAATAGTGGTTATCTCCAGGTGGCAACATTACAGGGAATTTAAATGTTCTTCCTGTTTTAATATGCATTTTTTTCAGGTGTGTTTTTAGATTGCACACAAGTAGTACCAAGTGGCTAGAAAGAACACAGACCAAGGATACTAAAGTAAAACCACAGGGTCTTTTTCTATCAGAAAGGACCTCAAGGATTATCTAACTTAGATACATTGTCTATCTATGTATCTGGGATATAACAGCACTGATTTAAAAGACTAGACTAGAAATTACAAGAATACTCCCTAGATGATAAAAAAAATCTATTTTCAGGATTGTTTACACTCCCTAAGTATGCAAAAATTAACACATTTAAATGTAAATTCCTTCATATACATTATTAAAAAGTAGGAAAAACAAATTTAAAGGGAGTTTACACAACCTTGTAATTAAAGCATAAGTTCATTGTTGAATGACAGAGCAAAGCAGATCATTACAGAGTTTGTCTGAAAGCAGGAGGCTGGCCTGCAAGGGGCCTTTAGGGAGTAGGCTGGGTGCCCAGGAAGGTAGCTCTTTGCTTTGCTGTCTGCATTCTTCAATAAACCCAGTCCTTTTACATGAATGGGTGTGATTCAGCCTAGTTTCCCCATGAAATAATGTAATGAGAGATTTCTACTGACGAGGGATTATACTTCATGAAAAATTTCTCAGTGACATTCAGGTTAATTCCAGTGTCCACAATTTAAGCAATTTCCAGTAGGCATTTACAACCCAAAATCCAATGACATGGTATTTTCATGATAGTTAGGGAAAGTGTTCCAGTTTCTGGAAACTTTATTTTCCAGAAAAATAAAGTTTAAATTTGCTCCACTATGTACATCTGAATATATCCAGAGGAGTAAAACTCAAAGCCAACCAAAAGACAAAATGCTATAAAATATTTTTTTGTTGTAAGGTAATCAAATTCTTCCCAGAATAATGTGTAACTAATTTCACATATTTATTTGCAACCAATTTCACTTTTCCAAATTCTCATTTGCAAATGAAAGGCTCATACAATTAAAACTGATGATACAAACCATTGTTTCAGAAGGATCAGAATTTACACTAGTCAAACGTGATTCCATAAGATTGATTTTAACATGTTCTTTCAACATTATTAAAATCATCAATATCCCAGACGCATTTACCACTTAAAAAAATCAAGTTAATTCTATCAAAAGGTGATGTTCACTTTAATCCTGTTTGCCTTCACACCACTGCCGTGAGCCTTTATTCCAGGCCACATGAACAAAGAGGGCCAGCACCACGTGGACGGCGACCACTGCAACAATAGCAGCATAAAAATAGCTGTCTCCATTGGACATCCCAGAGGCGCCTTCAAAAATATAAGATTTAGTCGTGAAATGTCACCCAATAGGTACAGTGATTATTAAAGCTGTGAAGAACAGGAGCGTCTCCAGGGTAGATGCTAATGAACTTTCCTTTCTGAAGTCTCATGGCTGCAGCACATTCAGCGCCGCTTTATCAAAGCGCTCCATGGTGTCGACACGCTAGCAGCAGGTGCTCAGAGGCGGGATGGGCTCAGGGGTCGCGCTCAGTGGGCTCCACAGGAGACCGGATGTTATATTTTAAGGCAAGGTTAGCATAAATAGATCTGATTCTTTATTTTTTTAGTCTGTAAAGGGTGACAATTATTTCATAATACTACTTTCTTACTGATTTTATCATGCAACTATGAGAAATAGCCAATATCTATATCCGATGTTAAATTCCTGATTAATTTTTTTCTTTTTAAATAAATAAATTTATTTATTTATCTATCTATCTATCTATCTATCTATCTATTTATTTATTTATGGCTGCGTTGAGTCTTCGTTTCTGTGCACGGGCTTTCTCTACTTGTGGCCAGTGGGGGGCTACTCTTCATTGCAGTGTGCGGGCTTCTCATTGCGGTGGCTTCTCTTGTTGCAGAGCATGGACTCTAGGCATGCGGGCTTCAGTAGTTGTGGCATGCAGGCTTCAGTATTTGTGGCACGCAGGCTCTAGGGCTCAGGCTCAGTAGTTGTGGCGCACGGGCTTAGTTGTTTGCCGCATGTGCGATCTTCCCGGACCAGGGCTTGAACCCATGTTCCCTGCATTGGTAGGGAGATTTTTAACCACTGTGCTACCAGGGAAGTCCCTGATTAAATTTAAAAATTTTATTGGAGTATAGTTGATTTACAATGTTGTGTTAGTTTCTGCTGTACAGCAAAGTGAATCAGCTATACATATACATATATCCACTCTTTTTAGATTCTTTTCTCATGTAGGCCATTATAGAGTATTGAGGAGAGTTCCCTGTGCTATACAGTAGGTCCTTATTAGTTACCTATTGTACATATAGTAGTGTGTATTTGTCAATCCCAGTCTCCCAGTTTATCCCTCACCCACCCCCCACCTTACCCCCTGGTAACTGTAAGTTTGTTTTCTACATCTGTGACTCTGTTTCTGTTTTGTAAATAAGTTCATTTGTAGCCTTTTTTAGATTCCACATATAAGCAATATCATATGATACTTGGCTTTCTCTGTCTGACTTACTTCACTCAGTATGCCAATCTCTAGGTCCATCCATGTTGCTGCAAATGGCATTTCTTTGTTTTTGTTTTTGTTTTTGTTTTTGTTTTTGTTTTTGTTTTTCTTTTTGCGGTATGTGGGCCTCTCACTGTTGTGGCCTCTCCCGTTGTGGAGCACAGGCTCCGGATGCGCAGGCCCAGAGGCCATGGCTCACGGGCCCAGCCGCTCTGCGGCATATGGGATCCTCCCAGACCGGGGCACGAACCCGTATCCCCTGCATCGGCAGGCGGACTCTTAACCACTGCGCCACCAGGGAGGCCCGCAAATGGCATTTCTTAATGGTTCTTCTTAATGACTATCACACTGTGAAAGCTAAGTAAGCAGTCAAGAGCCTAGAACAGTTTCTGTTGCTGCGTCTGCCTGGCCCAGATACTTCTTAATATTACCTTAGAGGCTTCTTCTTCTTTTTTTTTTTCAGCCACACCTCATGGCTTATGGCATCTTAGTTCCCCAAACAGGGATCAAACCTGTGCCTCCTGCATTGGAAGCATGGATTCTTAACCACTGGACCGCCAGGGAAGTCCCCTTAGAGGCTTCTCTTGATCCAGATATTTATTAAGGTAAAGGATAAGTCTAAAAACATTTACAAAGAATGTGCAAGTGTCAGCATAGTTTGGCAGTAGTGCTAACTGCGATCCTTCCTCAACAGGATTTTGGTGGAATGCTAAACTAGTACTGACCAGTAGAACGTGTTGTGGTTTACACTTGCCTGCTTTCACATTTCTGCCTCTTCCTATTCCCAACACAAAGATATGTTTCTTCATTTCAGCCTCATGCATGCCACTCTGTTTGTTTTCTAGAATAAAGTTAGATACGTTCCTGGCAGAGTAACTCAGCTCTGCTCAAAATTGCTCAAAGCTTTAGTCCCTAAAATACAGCCATCTTGCAACTCAACCACACTGAGTTTGGTATCTGTTTCTATTGCTTTTGCCTAATCTTCTCATTTATACGTAGATGTTTATTTTCCAGGACATCTGGATTACACCTTGTCCTGTGATAATGAACCAGTTTCCTCATTTGCTAATAAACATAATGGCATTTTCAAATTTCTTCTCACCCTTAGCTTCTAAATTTTAGGGAAAACTGGAAGGCAGTAGGGTTAACGTGTGAAACTGCTTGAATAAGGTTAGGAAGCAGTGGTAGCTTCTGTCACAGACAAGCTTGAGAATTTCAGTAGCTCCAAAACACGAAGTTCTTACCTATCACTCACTAAGAGCTGGTGGTGTGTGTAGAGGGTTGTGCTCCACACAGTAACTCAGGGACCCACTCACCTTCCATCTTGTCGCTGTGACCTCTTCTTTGTTCTCAGAATCCTCACCGCTCCATCAGCAGACAGGGAGGGAGAATTAGGTCATGCGTGGGAGGTTTCTCTGGGCCAGGCCTGAATGTGATGCATACCTCTTTGGCTCACATGGCATTGAGCAGAATTAGGTCCATGGCCCACCTAACAATACAGCAGAATGTCTGTGTGCTTGGGAAGGAGGGGGAGGCCACAGCTGTGCGTGAACACTAGCAGTCTCTGCTATATTGCTGTTGTGAATACAATTCTAAGTGAATAAAAGTGGCTGCATTATTATTTGTAGAAAACAAACCTCCATATGCAATTCTAAAATGGGTTCTGGCTGATACACTGTGAAGAGCAGGCTTTCCAGTAAGAAAGATGGAGTATCCAGGGTTTAAAAAGGTCTCCAGTGAGGGGCTTCCCTGGTGGCGCAGTGGTTGAGAGTCCGCCTGCCCATGCAGGGGACACGGGTTTGTGCCCCGGTCTGGGAAGATCCCACATGCCGCGGAGCGGCTGGGCCCATGAGCCATGGCCGCTGAGCCTGCGTGTCCGGAGCCTGTGCTCCACAACGGGAGAGGCCACAACAGTGAGAGGCCCCGCGTACTGCAAAAAAAAAAAAAGTCTCCAGTGGAATGCACTCATTCTTTCCAAGCACATCATCACCACTTCTATCTGGCTTCTGTCAAATTAAAGATAGCTCACTTTTTATCTAAGCTTCTGATCCTGCCAGTTATAAGAAAAATTGAGAAACTTTATGGGTCACTTGAAAGTAGTGCAAAAAACTCGGAATCATTAAATATCTCTTCAGCAGAACTGCCAGTGACATAGTAAAGTAACTCTCCACCTGAGCCCTGGACCTCTCATAATTCTGTTAAATAACTGTTTCCTGCTTGTTACTATAACTCTCTTCCTAAGTTTTGGGATTATTTCTTCCAAAATCAGTGAATTTTCCACTTTTAAACTTACAACTGAAAAATCATATGTTGGTTCTCTTGCACTGTGTCCTTGTATCACCTTACTTATTTAGGGATAATACTATTTGTAATGTGTGATATTCTGAAACAGATACTGGACAGGGATAAGGCAGAATTTCAAGTATTTATTCAAATATAGTTTAACTATAGTTTTAAGTTGTGTTAGGAAAAATGCACCAATTTAAGATAGATTTTCTTTTAAGTAGAATATTAAAATTTCATAAAATGGATATTTTGCCTGTATTAAGTGACTATGTAGATGAGGGAGGAATTCTAGATATTCTTCTAAAACACAGCCTATTTTTGGAGATGTGACCAGATGAGCTTGGAAAATGGTTTGAATCCAGCCTCCTAGACTATTTATTTTTATTTTTTTTACATCTTTATTGGAGTATAATTGCTTTACAATGGTGTGTTAGTTTCTGCTTTATAACAAAGTGAATCAGTTATACATATACATATGTTCCCATATCTCTTCCCTCTTGCATCTCCCTCCCTCCCACCCTCCCTATCCCACCCCTCTAGGTGGTCACAAAGCACTGAGCTGATCTCCCTGTGCTATGCAGCTGCTTCCCACTAGCTATCTATTTCACGTTTGGTAGTGTATATATGTCCATGCCACTCTCTCAGTTTGTCACAGCTTACCCTTCCCCCTCCCCATATCCTCAAGTCCATTCTCTAGTAGGTCTGTGTCAGGAATAAAGACACAGACCTCCTAGACTATTTAAAGCAAAGAAATGATCTTTGACATCTAAATGGCAAACTCTGTTTTGCACAGATAAGGATATTGAATATTGGTGTATTCATTTATATTATCTCTCTAAAGACTACATTAAGTAGAAGAAAAATAAGGTGTAATAAATTTCTCAAAAGCGGACTTGCTTTATGTTTAACAGAACAAAGTAAAACACACACATGCACATACACAAGCATATGGTTTGACATTAGTAGAAGACGTAAAGGCTCTAGAATAGCAATGCCCAGTTGAGATATAATGTAAAGCACACAGGTTAATTTAAGTTGCCTGGAAGTTGCTTTAACAGAGGTAAGAAGAAATAGGTTTGACACTTCTCGATCCAGACATTTCAAGTGCTTGACAGAGAGCTGTGACTACTGCAGTAGCTCTAAATCATTTAGGATAGGTTTCAATTAATAAGAATATGGCACACTCTTTAATCTGTACCTCTAAGCACATGGAGGAGATCTCTAGAGAGGCAGCGTGGTGCCCTGAAAGTAAGAAGTGGGGCTTTCCATCATTTTCTTCGTTATATTGAGCAGCCCAGGTCTGGCTTTCAGTTGAATGCAAAACTGTAGTGTTTTATTAAGCAGACAGATGGCTGGAATCCATATACAGGGGGTTGAGAATATCTAATTCCTTCTACAGTATAGCATATCCTGTCTCAGGATGGAATTTCCCCATAAAGTCACATATTGAATAGAAATGAGTAGCATTCATCAAAGCTCAAATTATACTAAGATAAGAGAGAGTAGAAGGGAAAAGAAAACAAGTCTAGAGCATTTACTTTTGTTGCATTTCAAGATCAGTTTCATATTAAAAACAATTCATAAGAGAGCAGACATGTGCATTTCATAATGACCTGCTTACCATGGTGCTGCTTACCAGCTTTAAATAGTAACATGCTCTGCAGTCTCTCACAACCGCCGTTAGCCAGAGGAGAGCCATGCGTTCTCGAGGATGGGGAAACGCGGCAGTTTGTGGATAATTTTCTGACACACTTATCCGTGCCACTTAGTGGGATCATACTTGAATGCTGAATTTACAGAGAATAAAACCTCATTATTTTAGACCCGGATAATTTGGAATTTGCAATAATTTTATTGAAATTGAATTAGCAAGAGGCAACCTCCAACAGTGTAAATACAAGGGCTTTTGAATCTGACACTCTTGACATCAGACCTCCACTCCCACACACACTGTGGGATGTAGGGCCTAGTCTCTTCACTTCTCTCAGTTTGCCTGCTCGCCTAATGAATTTGGAGGAAATGACAGTCACTTCATCGTGGATGTTACCACCCCTGTCTTTTCCAGTCTGGCTGCTTTCTAATCCACCCGGCACACGTCCAGATCCAGTGATTCTCTGTGGCCTACCTGCAGGCTGGATGACAGAGTGATGAAGGGCATGGCTTCTGGAGCTAGACTGCTTGCTTAGAAGCCTGGCTTTTATACCTAGCTGTGACATCTTGGACTAGTTACCTAACTGATCTGTGCCTCGCTTTCATAATTGGGCATAATAATTGTATATATCTCCATGGGTTGTTTTCAGGACTAAGTGGAGTGTAAGTTCTTAGGGTAATGCTTGGAATGTATTGGGTACTACTGTGTATCTCTCTCCCCTGTGAACTCTATGCGGAAGATCCTCCCGTGCATCCCCATGACTTTAAGGATGGGATTCACACTTCTTAGCCTGTTACGCAGGTCTTTTCTGATCTAGTTCCCACCTACCTCTTTAGTCTCATCTCCTGCCACTTCCCTTCCAACAAAACCAGTCCTATGTTAGTCAAACTACTTACAGTGTTCCAAGTCTTCCTTGCTGTGGAATAGCTCAACGGTTAAGTGCATGGATTGTTGAGGTCGGTCTGCTGGGTTCAAAACTGGTTTCTAGCACTTAGCAGTTCCATGACCTTACAAGTTACTTAAACTTCTCTGACTTGAGGGTTAAATAAAGTGCCTGTACCTAATATGTTCTTAGTTGTTATGTCCTCACTTTGAATGAAAAATCTTTGCCTTCGTTTTTATTTGGTGGGTGCTTGTCCTTCAAAATGCAGTTCAGGTTCAAGCCATTTGCCTTCACCCCTCCTCCGTGTCCCTGCATATCATTCTCTGTCTTGGCATTCATCACACCATAGTGCAAGTGCTAATTTGCTTAATCTATCTCCCTCACTGGCCTGGGAAGGCAGACAGCATGTCCTTGTCATCTTTGTGTCCATAAAGCTTAACACATAAGGGTTATTTAATAAATATTTGTTGAGGAAAATAAGCAGTAAAGTAGTTGTGAGGATTAAGTGAAATAACCTATGTTGACCATTTGGCACATAGTAGAATTTACTAACAGTAAAAAGTAAAATTTACTTTTTCCTATGTCGTGTGTGAAAAGAGTTTTTCGCTTTACTGAGAAAATTAAGAAAGTCAATAAATCAGGATCTTGCTCACAGTACAAATATTCTACATTTGATCTCTATTTGGATGTGTCTTTTCTCATCAGAATAGTGATGAGAATGGTTTGGTGGTTGGGTCCACCATATTCAGGTTATTCCATTTAATATAAAGTATGCTTTCTTTTTACACAATGAATGTCGAAGCCATAGAAATATAATACTCTAAAGAAAAGTATGGCCATTTACCTAGAAGCCCACCCCTTTGACAATAGTAACAGCTAGCTCTTTGTTGTTGTTGTTGTTTTGTTTCCAGTTTTGCTACATTTTAATGGTAGGTTTTTTAAGGGATTATTTTTAGGTCTTGTCAGCAACATCAAACAAAAGGTCCTGAGTACTCCACAGGGTACAGAGCATTGCCAAGCACCTCAGAAAATGCACGTGACCTGGCGAACATGTTTTTCTTGCCCCCTGAGGCACTTACAGTCTGGGGGGGGGTGTCCAGGGGTTGGGGGTGGCTGACAACTCACAGTCTTAGGAGTTGAGTGAACAACAGAGTAATTTATTAAGGCAAATTCTTCATCCCCTCAAGCTACTGTGGATGGAATCATTTTGGAATTCAACTAATCAAGAGAGAGGCAAGACTGAATTTGGTTGAGAATTCTTCAGGCTCATATAGTTTTTTAACATCCATCATCGTAGGCAGAACTGACCTATCAGACAACTGAAAGTGGAGACTAGATCTCTTGAAGTGCAAGGGCTAGGACTTAATTGTGGTTACTTATTTTAAAAAGCAAACATACTGAACGGTATGACTAGGCTTATTACACTAGTTCAAAAATAAGCCAAGTACTAGCAAGGCATTCCCCTCATGCTAGCATTGGTCATTTAAAATAGTGAATATTAAATATGTGGGCTCCACATCTAACCCACAGAATTAACAGCTAGCTTTTATTGAACACCTGTGAGCCAGGCACTGTGCTAAGAGCTTTACAACAAATATCTCATTTAAGTCATACCAGTTCTCTATGAAGGAGGCAGAATTATTGTCCCCATTATACACATGAAGAAACTGAGGCTTTAGAAAGGATGACTGAGGCAGTTAGCTACGTAGTCTAGGCCGGGGATGAGATTAGATAAGGAGAAGGGGGTGTTTGAAAAACTGGAGTCATCATGTGTGTGGATACCAAGTCGTTACATGGATACAAGCTTGGAGAATGCCAAGACTTTTCCTACGACACAGGTCATGTGGGAATAATAGACTTTTCATGAGAGAATTGTAAGGGAAGGAAGTTTTGGGGGCATCAGCAAGGACCTGATTGTTGTTGAGGACCTGATTCTTGTTCCACCTGGTGGAGGAAGCGTTCTCTGAAGAGGATGAGGATTTAGGGAAATACGTTTCCCATCCACTGAAGTCCCATAGCCAAAATCTTTGGGACAGAACGAGCAAGGAGCAGGAAGGAGAAAGGAAGCAGCAGACCTGATGTTGAGTTTGAACTGAGATGGATGCAGGGAAGGGTTGCATTTTGGGTGATGGAGATCAGAGGAGTGTGGAGCCTGGTTAGATTAATCTCCATATTCCAGTGGTGGTTCCTAAGGTAGAGTCAGGGGAATGACAGCTGCAGAACCTGGATTACAGACAACTGGGGAGAGAAAAGGAGGATGGCCAGAGTAGAGAAATGGACATCTGTTGTTTTTACCAGTGAGCGTTCTTTCACCATATTGGTAATGACTCCTCAGTTTCCTTCTGGGAGCCACCCCTCCTCACTTTTAGTCCCTATGGCCCTAGTGTTGGAACCTGTAACCCTTCTCGGACACAATTATAGAAGTGCATTCTCCTGGCCACAGAGATTGGTTCAGGTTTGACACGTTACCCAAGCAGATCCAATTAGTTTTTTTCCCCCCCGCTCTGGTTACATTCGACAGGGAAACTAACTTTTCTACTATGGAAGGGGGTCTGGAAGAATATGACCAGGAACATTTATGGCCATTTTGAAACCACAGGGGAGAAGCTGTCTGATAATGAAGCCAACACACAGAACTGTGTGGAGAAACGAAGTTGAATCAGACCTTGATAATATCGTTGGAGCTTCTGTATCCAGTCGTGCCTGAAGTGGGACACCCCGTAGTGTTCTTAATCCTGTTGCTCTGTGTTTTCCATCATTTTCTAAGAAAGTGGTAACTGTTGGTATGGTAACTCAACTGCTTTGGGAAGGAAAGCAGTAAGAATCCTTAACATTCCAATGGGAGAAATCTTTGTATTTTTATGAGCATAACATATATTTGGAAAAAAGATTCTAATGAATCAGGGTGGTTAAAGTTCTTACTATGAAGCCAAAAGGCAGGCAACATTTTAGATAGAAGAATAATGAGCAGATTTGACTACAGACTTGTACTTTTTTTCCTCTGGCATGGGCAAATTATTATCAGTCTCAATATTCTTGAATGAGGGTTTTTTTCTTATTCCCTAGAAAGTTATTTATTGTATGAATGCATATGTGGAGTTTTGTGGATGCTTTTCTCCTCTTCACTATTCTCTGGAGCCTTTCAGTCCAGGTCAATAAAACAGGCACCACTCTGCATCATTCATACCATCCTCAAAACCCACAGGATTCTTCCTTGGTTCCTGACTGTTGGAGTAAAAATATCATTTCCCTCTTCTTTAGAATGGTGCCGTTTTGAGTTCTTATCAGATTCCAGCTGTATTTGAAGGCCTATAGCCTAATCTCCCAGATTGGTAGGGGAGAGTTGGCATATTTTGTCTCTGGCTGATAAGAATTGGAACACAAAAGAGTTCCCCTTTGGGTAAGATTAAGCCAATAACTCTAATTCAGATCATTTCATTAAATTGTATTATCTTGAGCAAAACACTCTATTCCTTGATATTGCAGATGATAAATGTTGGGGAAAAGGAATAAAAATAGTAACTCCCAGTTTCTTTCACGTCATGATACACATAGAAATGATACTATTTGATAGGCACATGGGTGTAAATAGATGAGGCTGCTCACTGCTGAGGGTCACCTTGCTGGACTGAGTGGATCAGTAGCTCAGCACACCTTCCCCTATTCCTGGCGCTCTGACTGGGAAGCTTCTGGATTTGCAAACCATAAGGACTGGATTTTGGTCCTAGCTCAGCCACTCAACCCCACTATATTCTTGGGGCATTCTCCTTTCCTTTTTTAAAAAAAATTTTATTATACTATAGTTGATTTACAATGTTGTGTTAGTTTCAGATGTACAGCAAAGTGATTCAGTTTTATATATATATATATATATATATATATATATACACACACACACACACATACATGTGTAGAAATTTACATACTCTTTTTACATTCTCTTCCATTATAAGTTATTATAAGATATTGAGTATAGTTCCCTGTGCTATACAGCAGGTACTTGTTGATTATTTTGTATATAGTAGTATGTATATTTTAATCCCAAACTCCTAACTTATCTCCCCCTTCCCTTTTGGTAACCATAAGCTTGTTTTCTACATCTGTGAGTCTATTTCTGTTTTGTAAAAAAGTTCATTTGTATCATTTTCTTAGATTCCATGTGTAAGCAGTATCATATGATGTTTTTCTTTGTCTGGCTTACTTCACTTAATATGATCATCTCTAGGTTCATCCATGTTGCTGCAAATGACATCATTTCATCCTTTGTATGGCTGAGTATATTCCTTTTTGGTCCTCAGCTCTGCCTCCTTAAATGAAGAATCTGAGGTCTAGTCCTAATGTAAATGTCTGTATATCAGGAGCATTATCAGATCTGATAAATAGAGGTTTATGAGGTGCACTGAGGCTTTAAGCATGAAAGTATCAACACCAAGCTCATTGCTTAGATCTGTTTAATTACTGCTAAGCATCCCTGTTTTGTGCTGGTCTCAGCCTATCAATCACTAATGTTGTGGTTTGCCGTCAAGATGCCAAAGATCGTAATTGATTACACCTTATTTTTCTTCTACTTAATGTAGTCTTTAGAGAGATACTATAAATGAATATACCCTTGTTTTTCTTAGTGTGACTGCAAGATGCCCTTCAGCAATTACCAGCAGGAAACTGAAAAAATAAAGGTTTCTTACTTGAAAGACCTGGAAATTACACAGCACACAAGGAGCAACGTAGCAAGGTCACCAGGGGTGGGCCCAGAGGGAGGGTGAAGCCCAGAGCCTGGGGTTGTGCCTTTACTGAGGTCAAGGGTGGGGGGGCCTAAGTTTCTGTGGTCTCACTCTTTATTGGTAGAACATATTTAAAACATAAGAGTGGTCATTTAAAGGACAGCAAGAGGAAAAAAAAACAAGTAGTCCAAATGGTCAGATATTTAAATCAATCAACGTCTGTAAAACAAAGGTGTCTCAGTGCAGGGAGGTGGCCTAGCTCTTTATGTAGTTGTGAGGCTGGAAGTGTGTTTATTTGGGTTAACCATCTTTGAAGGGGATGCTTCTCAGAAATGAATGCCTTGGAAATCAAAGTTTAAATCAGGCATTTGTATTACAAAAAAGAAACAACAACAACAACAAACCTGCCAGGGCTTATACCACAATACCCTTAAAAAAAAATCAGACCTACATTATTTAAGATACCTGTATGATAGTCTATGATGTAGAGTGTCAGGGTCTGGATTAAGTACTCAGAGACTATTCATAGAATTACTGAACTAAAAGGAAGAGTTGAGATAATTTATTCCCCAAATACAAAAGAAGATTCTCCTAAAATCATCAGAGTATATTTACGTACAGCATCATGCAAATACACAATTGAGGATGCTTAGAGCCAGCTCCTAGTTGTCCTTTGGCAGCATAAAAAGAAAAGCATAAATACATAATCCATACATTATTAACCAATTTACTCCTCCTCCTTAGCCAAGTCTTTAGTATATAGAATTAGAGACATGTCAGTATCAATAACCTGTTACATCCAGCAAGAGCGGGAGCTGACCACTTTGATGGGACAGGACAACACTAGATCCAGCAGGTACGGATAATTGTAGTCAAATGATCAAGGAGTAAGGAGAATGAAGAGACTACATGTGCCACCCAGGGTGCAAGAGAATCAAGAATTCATTATCATAGTCTAGGCAAATTTTGGCAAGGGTGTGAGGGAGTGCTATTGTCTGAATGTTTGTTTCCCCATCAAGTTCATATGTTGAATTCTTAAAACCCAAAGGTATTAGGAGGTGGGGCCTTTAAAGGGTTCTCAAGTCATCAGAGTGGAACCCTCATGAATGGGATGAATACCTTATCAAAGAGGCTTCAGAGAGCTCCCTAGCCCCTTCCAACATGTGAGGACACAGTTGAGGAGGCACTGGCTAGGAACTAGGAAGAATGCTGGCACCTTGATCTAGTATTCCCCAGTCTTCAGAGCTATAAGAAATGCATTTCTGTTTATAAGCCACCCAGTCTGTGGTATTTTGTTACAGCAGCCCTAACAGACTAAGACAGGGGGGTTCAAGATAATGGAATGGATTACACTGAGGAGAACTCAGAAGTGGGAAATAGTGAACCAAGCAGATTTTTAGTGTTAAGATGGTCTATTGATGGGTAGCTGGGTTCCAGACACTAGGATGAAGTTCAGGAACAAGTTCAAGCATAAAGCTTCAGTCTATCAGAGGAGCAAGGACAAGAATAGGACTTATGAACAGGGCTGTATTTATTGAATGCACACAGACACACACAGAAATTAACATATGTGGTATATTTAAAGGTAAGGCTCTGTCCAGACATTTACACATAGTATTCTACTTAACCCTTACCAAATCCCCAAAAGGCATGCATTATTCTTTTTACAAATTAGACAGCAGAGGTTTAGGTAACCACCTGTAGTCGCACTGTTTGCAAATGGTAGAACTAAACTTTGAAGTCAGGTCTACCTAACTTCAAAGTTCATCCTCTTTTCACTGGTATGTAAGAGAGGTTAGGTAACTAGAATCTTTGAAACAGGGACCAAGGAAGAAACACTGAGTAAGATTTGTAAAATACCCTAATATTGATTTGGGGGACATTTATGCATTCTGCCTTATGTCAGGGTTGATCCCTGGAATAAATGGTGCAACAGGATTTGGGGTGCAGGAGCCCAGCTCAGAGCCTCGTGACCAAGTTGTCCCTGACACACCCTGTAACCATGCATCAAATTTCTTTCAAATCTGTTGCAACTGAAGGAAGCTGCATCTCCATCTGAAAACTTTATGCCATTTTTTAGTGCAGCAGGCTGAACCTCAATATTAACCCAGGTGTACATTGATATCCCTTACTAAAGCTACTCAAAAGCAGTCAACTCCTTCTTCTATAATAAGTTGACAATTGGGAATTAGTCATAAATGGAGCTAAAACGGAAGCTTTTCATACCTTGAACAAGCATGTACAGTTTGAGGTTTTGCTTATTACTTTTATGTGTTCAGACTTTTAGGAGAGGTATCTCAAGAATGGAAACGTTTCGAATAAGTCAGAGGGTAGGAAAACTGATACAAAAGGCTTGAATATTAGGTTCTAATCTCTTTGAAGGCAGCTATTGATCACTTACACATGAGTTTGCATTTGAAGGCCTCTTAGCACCTACCTCTTGATCAATTTAACCAAGTGAATAATTCCTGAACTTGGAGTATACAAATGATAACAGGTGAAGTGTCCTAGTCTCTATTGAAAAGTACTTACAGTTGAGTAAATTTACCAAAATTACATCCTTTTAAGTAAATCATTTGTTTCTGAGGATAAGGATTAATCTAGAAATGAAACTCTTCATTGATGGACAAACAAGTCATTATAGAGGTAGAAGCACCTGTAGGGATCATGTTTCTTATTTGTATGTCAGGATGCTCTGGGGAAATGACTTGCCTATAACTGTTACTGAATTGGACTTGGGTTGGCTTGCTCACATGCAGTAAAGCCAATATACTGACACCAGGTAGTAGTGAAGGAAAGTGCAGTGTTTACTGCAAACACCAAAACAAAGAGTGCAGGCAGCTAATGCTCAAAAAACCCAAACTCCTTGATGGGTTTCAGGGAAGTGGGGAGGAATTTTAAAGGCAAGGTGAGGTAGAGAGTTACATGGTGTGTGATCAGCTCAGGCACAATTTTCTGACTGGTTGATGGTGAGGCAACAGGGTGGTGTCATGACTTAACATTATCAACCCTCAGGCTCCAGCCAGTCTGGGGGCTACATGCTTATAGTCATCATGCAGTTAGCTTCTTCCATCTGGTGGAGGTTTTCATGTCTGTAAAACAATTTAGGAATGTGCATCAGACAGTGTTATCTTTGTCTTTCACAGAGGAACTAAAGATTCTGTGACTCTGCTATATGGTTGATTTACTGTTTAAATTGTTACCAGTTCTCTTAGCTCAACTGCTACTATCTGTTACTACATGTTTGCATTCTTTCCATCATTAATTCTTGAGCCAGCCTTTTATGACTCAGGGGAGGTCTGAGAGACTAAAGCTTTTCTACAAACAAGAGGCAGGTAGAGGACATTGGCTGTGGGGGTGTGGGAGGGGGTCTGTCCCAGGAAGGCCCCATAGGGTCTTGCTTGGTTACATAACCTCTTCACGATAGAATGAGGCTGAGAACCCATGTTTCTAACTCTTGGAAATCTTTTCATTATTCCATGATATCTTCCTTGACTTGTTTGTTTCACAGCTATTTTTATATGCTACTGTACATACTACAGCTATAGTGGTAGAGTGGGAACTATGATTTACATGGAAGTTTACCTGCTATCAAAGTAATTTTTACTTTGTTATTTCCCAGATAACCCTGGAGGGGGAGATAGAGCTGTCAACTCTGTTTTACAGATGATGAAACTGAGTTTAAAGAGGGGGAATGTGTTGTTCAAGGCCACACAACAAAGGCACTAGAGCTCAGAATCAAATGCAGATTTCCTTGAATGCAGAATATACTCTTCTTCCAATGTATTGATCATAAGGCAACCATGTACTATAATATTCAACTTCTGACATTTTTGAGAGTGAGGAGGAAGATATTAATGATTTCACTGGTCTGGGATAGACATGTGGTCACCTTATGATTCATGCTACACTTCTTGATCAACCAAGAATATGTCATATGTTTACAATCAAGGTTGTGATGGCCGAAACAAAACCTTGGTCTTAGTTCAGGAAGAGATGTCTGGGATGGTTTGAACAAGTCATTTATTTATATTTATTTATTTTTTATTGAACTATAATTGATTTACAATGTTGTTAGTTTCAGGTGTACAGCAATATATATATATATATATATTATATTGAAGGCTGTGGGGCTTGCTCAGCTGCGAGAATATATATTCATTTTCAGATTCTTTTCTCATATAGAAAGAACAAGATATTTTTAGGCTGACTAATGAGGGTGAGTAGAAATTAATGAAATTAACAAAGTCAGAGGTTTGCAGAGGGAGGTGATGTGGAGAAAAAGAGAAAGACACCCATGTCAAAGGAGCAATGTGGACCAGTTGCAAGAAAGCATGCACGTGTATGGAACTGCTCCTCTCCATATGCCTGGTCATTCAACTACCAAACTTGCCTAAGAATTGTAGACCACTGATTTATGCTGAGGATTTCTTTTCATAACATTAGGCAATGAAAATAGTAAATGTGTCTCTGTGAAGTCAGCGTATGTTTAAATATAAGATATAATTGTAAGACTAAATGGAACACTCATAATGGTATCTGAAGAAAATGGAATGATGGAAAAATGCCATTTCCTTGCTACCCAAGAAATTACATTATGGAAATTGTGCCACCAGAGTGAATTAAAAATATAAATTAAATATATGCCTTAAAAATTTCAGTGCCCAGCAAACAAATGCATATATTAAGTATCTTGAGTAAGATTAATGTTACAGGAACGTTTGCTCAGTTTGTGGAAAAAGGTCTTTGTGTGCAGGGAAGGGGGTGGGTGAAAAGGGGGCTTTGAAATTGGACAGCAGGAAAGCATGCATATGCCCAAGGGATCTGAAATCCATTGAACTGCCTGGATATTCATCTTTGCCCGCCAGCCATTTTCAACAATCCCGGGTCAGACTTGTCTTTGTTGCTAACTCTTGGCTGTAAATGTGGCAGACACGCTGGTGATCATTGATGAAATGACCAACAAGCTGAACTGGGCTGTCTGCTGGGTGAGCTTTGTCTTTGCCATTAAGCGGAGTTTCCCATCCCTTATTTTCACAGTACATTTCACAGCCATTTCTGAAAGAGCCCAGCTGTGCTGAGATGGCCACTGGGGGGTATGTGATGCTATTGCCTGCAGCTCAGGGATGTCTGAGAGCAGCTGAGCAAGCCCCACAGCCTTCAAACACTCATCGAATTGCTTTCCAGAAGCACATTTCTTCACCATTCTCTGACATGGAAGGGAGCAGAGGGAATGGTCATGATCTGAAATGACAGACACTCTGGATGGGAGTGAGCTAATTTACAGGGGAAAATACAGTCTACAAGTTAAGAACAAAGAGATTAAGAGCCCTGTAGACTGTCTTGAGGCTTTTAGTGTATCCTGGAGAGAGTATCCTTAGCAGTGAATAGATGGGTCTTAGAAGAATGATTTGGGGTGCCAACGTTTTCCACCCACTGTGGTTCACAGGGGTTTGCATTTATCTTGCCTGTCCACAGAAGCTGAACTTCTGAATCTGACACCTCAGCTTTCTTAAGTTTGTTGATAACCTTCAGACATTCTGTTTCCCAGGAAAGTAATTGCCTTAGTCTTTTAGTGGTTAAACAACAGAGAAGCACTCCTTAGGAAACCCGCAGGATCTATCATAAGGCAAATAGGCTTTTCTGCTTGGATCATCTATCACAAAGCTAACAACTAAGCTCAAAATTTCTTAGCAAAATGCTTCTTCTAAACTAGATTTGGAGGGAGAATTGGAATGCACTTTGACAAGATTATATCCAGGCAAACATCTGGGGCAGGGGTTGCGGGGAGGAGACAACTTCAGTAGAGCTGGGAAACCGGAAATGAGGGCGTGTTGTTAAGAAGTGGCTTTTCATACATTTGTATAGTAATTAGTCTGTGTATCCCCTTCCCTCCCATTTCCTGAAATACTCTGATTATTGTGTTTCCTGGTTGCAGATTTTATTCTTTCTATTTTTAATTTTTTTTTTTTTTTTTTTTGCGGTACGCGGGCCTCTTACTGTTGTGGCCTCTCCCGTCGCGGAGCACAGGCTCCGGACACGCAGGCTCAGCGGCCATGGCTCACGGGCCCAGCCGCTCCGTGGCATATGGGATCCTCCCGGACCAGGGGACGAACCCGTGTCCCCTGCGTCGGCAGGCGGACTCTCAAACACTGCGACACCAGGAAAGCCCTATTTTTAAATTTGTTCACAAAAAATGCACTAGCAAAATATGATTTAAAACCTACCCAATTGCTTCTGGAAAGATCTTATGTGCTTGTGCCTGCCTGTCCAGATTCAGTACTGACCCTTCTCACCTCCACTTCTGATGGGGAATCACCCTGTGCTCTTATTACTTAACGGCTTTTGTATTGGCTGGTATTTCTGCTTGGAATTTTCTCTAGGTTTTAACCGTTGAGGAAAATTTCCTTCCTCTTGAAAGCATCAACTCAAGCCTTACCTTCTCATTGAAGACTTTCCCAATCCCCTTAGCATTCAAACATACTCCCTCTCTGCTCCCACTGCAAGCAATTCTTACAGACATACCAACACTTGGTGTACGCATCACCTCTATTTACATAGCTGTCTCCCCTACCAGCCTGTGATTCCCTCAGAGGCAGAACTGCTATCTTTCTCATCTTCATTGCCTAGCAGAGTGTCTGGTACATAAAAAGCACTCTATATTACCCATTCATGTTTATGACATTTATTTTTTCAAGGTTTCTTTACTTCATATATGTACTTTTTACCTCTACTGAACAGTCTCTATATAATTCCATATTAGTTCTTGCTAGGAAACAAACATAGATATGGATTGGTGTGACTTGAACACACAAGTGCTGCATGGAGTGGACTTGCATCTGTACTGTGTAGTTAACAGAAGTGAAGTGCTACTGATCTGGGTGTGAAGCTAGGTAGGAAACAAATCCCACTGGGTTGCCCTTAGTCATAACAATTAAGGTTTGGAAGGTAGATCTGCTGTTGGATCTACTAATATATTTGTTTTTTCTTTCTTTCAAAGGCAATATAACTCTTCACTTTAGCCTCGGGAGATCATAAGTAGCTTAAAGCCATCATCATGCTTGGACTGCTTGGTTAGCATGAAATACACAGCAGGTCTCAGCCTGACTCCCTGGGGTCAGATATATTCATGCTATCAAACTGCCAGTGGCCTAAAAGTGCTCACTTTGTCAGACTGTGGAGCCTGGAGTCATGGTAGGTGTTTGACTGCTCTCATCAGTGACTCCCTTTCCTGAAGCCTCTTGCTCTAGGCTGTGGGTGCCAACTTGGAGGGAAGGACCCGGGGTGTCAAAACAATGGCAATATAGTAGAATGATTAAGAGTATAAGAGTATCTGAGTTTGGGTTCCCCAGAGGCAGGCTATAAGAAAAGGATCTGAACTCCTCGATTTTATTTGGGAGGCAAGCACAGGAAACACTGGTAAGGGAATCAGAGAGTCAGACAGGAAATAGGAGGTGGCCAGTGTTGGTTGCTTCACTTGAGAAGTGAGTTACAATTATGGGCAGCAGGAGTTCCATCCTTATGGGAACTTTGGATAACTGTGGCCCAGAGTTATCTCCCCCAGGGACTGAGTCATTGCTGGTTGGCTGCTCCTGAGGAAAATGAATTTCCCAGCATTTGTCTATTGCCACCCTTCCCTCAGGCTCAGCAACGCAGATGCTGGAAGGGGGACCTGGGCAGGTATGTGAGGAAATGGTAAGGCCCAAGGAGATGTGCGGGTTTCCGGCTGCACACTGCTTACAAAATCAATACTCAAAATTGGTAGAAAAGAGAGTTGCCCTTAACCAGAATGCCGGCAATCTGGGGAGATGGTGGACTCAATATCTCCCAAAAAACAACCTCCAAAGATTCTGCTTGGCCATGAAAACTTTTAAAAGGGAAACAGGGAAGTAACCTCAGTTAATCATTGAGATAGGGGGTCAGAGTTGTCGCCATCCCCCCCATGTGCAGGCTTGTGGGCAGCCTTGTCAACTCCTCGGGATCTTCCTCTAGGTGCTATGTTGTTCACACAGTTTGTTCCAGAGATTACTGAAGGGGAAGCTAGGGAAGAGATCTGGTCATCTGTTAATCACTTATTCTTCATTTCTACTTCTTTGATCTATGGAAAGAACTGACAAGTTAGACAAGGTATTGTGTGATCAAAAGATTTGAAAGTGTGTTTGGGCTGGAGATGAGTAGAGCATGGGCATGCCTGTTTTTAAAATTATTTACAATATAGCTTTGGTAAAGTGACAAGAAAATGGGCTTCCTGCTGAGGGCAGTTTCCTGCAAAGAGCTGCTTACAGGGGAGGGACCAACAGTGTCCACTACAAGGAGATGTTAGAATGTTCTCCAAGACACAATTAATGTAGAATTTCAAAGTGAGATGCCAGGCCACCAAGTGGACACTTCTAAGTAGATATTTTTGAGCCAGTTTCATGACTCTTGTATACCTCACCCACTTCAAGGATGTGGAAAGTCCAAGGGAGTGGAGTTAGCATTTTTTGAGGAGACCTTTTCTGGACAAATCTGTCCTACAAGCCTCTTCACGTCCAAATGTGCCTGTACCGTTTTTCTTACCAAGCCTGGGAGCCCTTCAGTTATATGACTGGGGGAGCCTCATATGTGGCTTCTGAAGTTTGGTGACACAGTGAGCTGGAACCTGAGTCCCACCTGGGGAGTGTTGGAAGACAGGCTAGTGAGCTGCTTTGGAGCTGAAGTGAAGGGGGGCTTCTGCTGTGATGGGAAGTAGCAGCGCTCTCTGAATAGCCCTCAGAGGAGGCCTGGGTGTTTCATCGTGGCCACTATGCTGCACTGGAGCCATTTTAAGTTTTGCCAAGAATGTTGCAAGGAAGTAACAATGGAACAGCGAGACTGTATGTGGATTGAAAGAGAAACAGGAGTTGAAGCTATAGTGGCCACCTGAAAGAGAGACATTGTCAAAGTCAGTGTAGTGGCAGGAGATGAGCACCCACAACAGAGTCCATAACTGTATATCTGCCATCAGAGATCCCTACTCTAAACGACAACTGCACCTCCCATCTAAGATGCATCCTTTTCTCCTAGTTTCTTCTCTCCAACCTTATCCTGGAAGGGGAAAAATAATTAGTTAGCCACCTAAGGAAGAAGGAGAGGGGGCTTCCCTGGTGGCGCCGTGGTTGAGAGTCTGCCTGCCAATACAGAGGACACGGGTTCGTGCCCCAGTCCGGGAGGATCCCACATGCCGCGGAGCGGCTGGGCCCGTGAGCCATGGCCACTGAGCCTGCGCGTCCGGAGCCTGTGCTCCGCAACGGGAGAGGCCACAGCAGTGAGAGGCCCTCGTACCGCAAAAAAAAAGAAAGAAGGAGACTCGTAGGTGGGGAAAGAAAATGGACCATGTCCCTTTCTCCCACTGGAAGTGCCCAAGCACAGTAGACCCCAGCAGTGATTAGAGGTTGAAACAGTCTGGAGTTTGGATTAATGTCTAGAGCTGGATAGTTGTTCATAAGACTTTCCATTATCTAAGAGTGAGGAAAAAAGTTATGGGACTTGAGCAAGATTTCATCTAGGAGCAAAGAAAAATCTTTCCTCAGAGTCAGAGCTAAAGTGAAAGTTGTTTATTATATCCTGTGGGTGGTGTTTGTTAAATCATGGTCTGGAAACAGACCTGGGTGGAATTATTTTTTCTGTAGCTTGTTGGCAATGTGGTCTTGGTAAAGTTCCTTACTCACTATTCTCCAGAGAAACAGAATCAATAGGGAACATGTACACACACACATATAAACACATGTATAGTTAGAAAGGTTATTATAAGGAATAGGCTCATATGGTTGTGGAGGTAGCCACGTCCAAAATCCCAGAGCCAGTGTCCCAGTTGGAGTCCAAAGACTGGAAGCTGCTGTAGAACCAGGAAAAGCCGAGGTACCAGTTTGAAGGCCGTCAGTCAGGAAGAACCAGTGTTTCAGTATGAAGGCTGTCAGGCAGGATAATTCTCTCTTACTTGGGGAAGGGTCAGCCTTTGTTCTATTCAGGCATTCACCTGATTGGATGAGGTCCATCCTCATTATGGAGGTCAAAGTGCTTTACTCATCTCCTGACTTACAGGTTAATCTCATCCAAACACACCTTCACAGAAACACCAGAATAAGGTTTGACCAAATATCTGGGTACTCTGTGGTGCAGTCAAGTTGATGCATAACATTAGCCATAACATTCACGCTCTGTGAACCCATTTGGTTCCCTCAAGGGTTGTGGAGAGATGAAATGAGAAAGGTGGAGAAGCATCGGCAGAGTCAGAAGCTCAGGAAATGGTTGCCATAATTGTTATTAATGGGAGTATTCAGAGAAGCAGAAGTCTGATCCAAGCTTAGGAAATAGAGAACTCAGAGGTGTAGAGTCACAAGATCAGAGTAGGCCAGCAATCAGGGGAGTAAGAAAAGAATGTCCCTGAGAGAAGACAAATTTGAACCTTAAGTAAGTCTGGTCTTGGACAAAGAACCCTTTATATTGTGCCTGTTGAAGCAGGGAAAAGGTGATTGATTTAACAACACTAAACATTTTTAAAATCAATTTATTTATCAATTTATTTATTTTTGGCTGTGTTGGGTCTGCGTTGCTGTGTGCGGGCTTTCTCTAGTTGTGGCGAGTGGGGGCTACTCTTCATTGCGGTGCATGGACTTCTCATTATGGTGGCTTCTCCTGTTGCGGAGCACGGGCTCTAGGTGTGCGGGCTTCAGTAGTTGTGGCTCGCGGGCTCTAGAGAGCAGGCTCAGTGGCCGTGGCTCACGGGCTTTGTTGCTCTGCGGTATGTGGGATCTCCCCAGACCAGGGCTCGAACCCATGTCCCCTACATTGGCAGGCGGATTCTTAACCACTGCGCCACCAGGGAAGCCCAACAACCTTAAACATTTATTGAGCATCTGTTATATTCCAAATATTGCATTAGTATTTGGAGATTTAAGAATGAATGAGATGTCATCTCTGCCCTTAAGGATGTTATAATCTGTGTGGGTAATCTTTTGATACCTTTACAAGTCTATCGGGTCTTAACAGAGGTATTATAAAACTACAAATAGAACTACCATATGACCCAGCAATCCCACTACTGGGCATATACCCTGAGAAAACCATAATTCAAAAAGAGACATGTACCAAAATGTTCATAGCAGCCCTATTTACAATAGCCCGGAGATGGAAACAACCTAAGTGTCCATCATCGGATGAATGGATAAAGAAGATGTGGCACATATATACAATGGAATATTACTCAGCCATAAAAAGAAATGAAATTGAGCTATTTGTAATGAGGTGGATGGACCTAGAGTCTGTCATACAGAGTGAAGTAAGTCAGAAAGAGAAAGACAAATACTGTATGCTGACACATATATATGGAATTTAAGAAAAAAATGTCATCAAGAACATAGGGGTAAGACAGGAATAAAGACACAGACCTACTAGAGCATGGACTTGAGGATATGGGGAGGGGGAAGGGTAAGCTGTGACAAAGTGAAAGAGCGGCATGGACATATATACACTACCAAACGTAAGGTAGATAGCTAGTGGGAAGCAGCCGCATAGCACAGGGAGATCAGCTCAGTTCTTTGTGACCGCCTGGAGGGGTGGGATAGGGAGGGTGGGAGGGAGACGCAAAAGGGAGGGGATATGGGAACATATGTATATGTATAACTGATTAAATTTGTAAAATAAAAAAAAAAAAAAAAAAAGCATAGTGGGAGTGACTTTCTGTAATAGGGGATCAGGGAAGTCTTCACCAACAGGTTTCTTTTTATCTGAATTTCAAGGAACAGGTAGGAGTTTGCTAAATGAATATGAGGTGTAGACATTTCATGCAGAGAAATAGCATGAGCAGATTCAAGGAGGAACAATTGTTCATGGTATTTTGGGGGAACAAAGTATAATATGTTGCTGCTGGGTCACAGGTTAGTTGAAAACAGAAGATGAAAAGAGTTCCAGGAAGGGTCCAATGGGTAGGCTGGGCCAGTAGCCAGGAAGTCTTGAAGGCTCCAGTAAGGAGTTTGGACTTTAATCTCCATAGAGCAAAAGAGTGTCATGGTCACACTGGTACTTTACAGAGGAAAGAAGAAAAAATAAAACAGCAGGGAGGAGTTTCTCTAGACCACTGTAGTTAAAACACGATTATTTTTCTGTTTTCTCAGAAACGAGTTCCATGATTTAGCTGGCCTAGCTCTTGGGAACCCAGCTGATATCAATGAAGCAATTCACCCTGCTTAGCAGACTTGAATTTAAGCTGAATTTGAATCGAGTTGTCCTGATCATACACTTTAGAGTGGAGTCATATGTGGCCAATAAATTCTGAGATTCAATTTATGTACAATCAGAATTATCATCAAATCCTTTAAATCTCCTATAAAGTACAGCTCAGCATTGTTCCTCAGTTTAGCCAACAGATATTTAGTGAGTGCCAAGATTTGTTCTAGATATCGTGTGTATAGCAGGGAACCAAACAGATTAAGTCCCTGTAGCTGGGGAATTAAACAATACAAATGAGCAAATAAATACATGTTTTCAGTTAGTGATAGGTACCAAGAAGGAAAATAAAGCAGGATAAGAAGCTACAGAGTGAAGGATGGAGGGAGGCTGTTCTCTGATATAAACAATAAACAGCCTTTCTGATAGGGTGATATCTGAGCAGAGCCTTGAACTAGTGAGGAGGTAAGCCAGGCAGGTATCTGGGAAGACTGTTGTGGGCAGAGAGAACAGCTAGTGTGAAACCCCTGAGGCTGGAGATGCTGAAGGAACTGCAAGTAGACCTGGGCGGCTGGAGTAAGTGTGCAATAACAATGGTAGCAGATGCATTCAGAGGACCTGAGGTCAGATCACCAGGGACTTGCAAGTCCTAGTAAGGTATGCACCAGATTTTATTCCATGTATGCAGAGAAATCAGTAGAGTCTCTCTGAGGAGGGTAGTTTCATGATTAGATTTATCTTTTGTAAAGGATTACTCTGGCTGCTGTGAGGATTTTTGTCTCTAAGGAAGCAGGAAGACAAGATAGGATATTTCCATAGTTCATGTGCGAGATGGTGATGGACTACAGTTGTAGCTCTGGAGGTCTTCAGAGTGGTGGGATTGAAGCAATTGTTTGAATTTAGAACCAAAAGGATTTGTTGATGGATTGGGTGTGAGTATGAGATAATAAGGGGTCAAGAGGGATGATTCTGAGGCTTTCAGTGTGAGCCAAAAAAATGAGCTCTTTATTGAGATAGCCAAGATGGTGGGAAGAACAGCTGTTGAAGTTAGTGAGTCTAACAGAACCATTTTTTTCCCTGAATAGTTAGAAGAGATTGAAGTTTATTAGTCAAGCACCCGATGAAGATAATGTGATCTGAAGCCACATTAAACACAACCAAAAATAAATACTGTGTCTTTAAACATTAAAGTCACATTCAGTAAAATACTAATGCTATTAGAGGCATGCAGGAATAACAGAGACTGAGTCACACAACAACAGGTTCCCATCTCACACTCTCTCATTTTATGGCAGATACTCATCAAGTGAAGTGGAATGGCAGAAGGAATCACCCACAGTCTAAAATATGTCTCCCAGTGTTTCCTCCTTTCTCCCTCCCACCCTCCCTCATTTTCTCCACCTTTTGCTGTCTGCATACAGAACATTAAATATACAAATGTTACACCGCTGTGAGTTGAACTTTTTTTCTTGATACACTGCCATGATTGCATTAGATGTTGTAAATGAGGAACTAGGATTTCTCCAGATGAGATGAATGAAAGTAAAATGCTTTTATTAATTTTCAGATGCACAAACTGACACTTCACTTATCTCTAGACACTTTATGTAGACTCAGAGCTGACATACAACCTTCCAAAATATTTTTACCAAACAGCACCCTAGTAGTCCATAGATATGAGAAAGCGTAACACTGTTACCTGTGACTGAATTTAATTTGAACAAACCTGCCACATTGTATATTTGTCTGAAAATAGTTACTTAGTTTTATCACATATTATTCTTTCTGACACCCAGACCTTGATAAGCACCCTAGACAATGTCTCCCAGGTTTTTTCCAGTGGACTATGCTATTGTTGCATTCATTTCATATAAGCTCATTGGGGACATGTTAACAAGGTACTAGACAAGTGATAGGTTTCTCTTCTGCTGGTAATTAGATTTGACAAGCAGTATTGTAGGCTGCCTCAGGAGACAGATTACTGTCCACGAGGCTGCTTTACTATCATGACAGTGTCTTCATAAGATGTCCCTTTGTACAGCCAGAGGAATCCAGGATGAAGTGGCTGGCACCATGGATATTCAAACCTGACTCATTAGTAGCTTAGAGCATCCTTGTGTATTTCATTTTTTTTAACGTACACCCTCTGGCAGTTTGGGACAAAAACGATATAGAACATTCACCTTCAGTTGACCACTTATGTATGTATGTTCTCATCCTTTGACATCCCATACCAAACTGTAGCTCCACAAAGAGAAGTATTTTAAGTTGCTGGAGACTTGTCTGTCTTCTAGCTGGTTAAGCCAGCAGACTAATACATATGCAGCAGATGGAGCCCTTATCTACATGAGGGCAAATGATATTCTGTCTTGAGTGTTATTGAGGAGCCTCTCCCCTTTTCTTGTCATACTTTAGAGGAATGAATTTTAACTCATATAGGTCCTAAAATATTAAAAAATTAGTCCATGCTCACAAAATATGAAGACAGATTTTAAAACCATTTCTTTTTGGTAAGAGGAGAATTATAAATGGAAGTTAATTCATTTTCCCCTATAAGACACATTAATATTTTCTATCAATTTCTCAAATTGTTAAGTGGAGGAATGTTAAACTATTAACTGCTGTAAATATTCTTTATGTGGATATAATATTACAGAACCTTCTCTACCTTTTCGAATAGACATACAATAAATGACCATACTAAGCAACTATATTGATATCAAAGAGTTGCTTAATAAATCATTACTATTTAGAATGTTAGTTTGTTGGTTCTTAGAATTTCCTACATTATACTTTTGGGCCAATATGTGCAATTTGGAATCAAAATAAAATGAAATGGCATGTTTTAGTTTTATTCTTTTATTATTTAGACTGATATAAATTACCCTCAAATATGGCATTCACACTAATAATAATGATCATAGATAGGCATTGAGCTGGGCACTGTTCAAATTGCATGCATTTATTCCTCACAAAACTCTTTGAGGAAGATACCATTCTCATTTATACAAGAGGAAACTGAGGTAGAGAGATTTCGAAGCAGTTTTCCCAAGGTCAAATAGTTATAAGTAAAAGAGCCAGGATTAGAACCCAAGCAGTCTGTTGACTTTTAACCCTTATGCTTTGCTGCCTCAAAGGAACAATCTCTGCACACTGAAAATTAATTTGTATTTCTATCAAGTTTATACATACATGTAGCTTAAAGAGCTAAACGGTTCTAGAAGGCTTTATAAAAATGATTTATCCCCTGGAAAACTTTTCCCATTTCCTATCCCTAGAGGCAACCACTTTGAATGCTTTTAACATTCTTTTTTTTGGTGTTTTTGTCCATATCTCTAAATAGCACATTTCTTTGCTACTTCTTTATATTTCCAACTTTGGCATTTTTTATTGACTTTCCACCATATAAGGGGGAATTGGCTCTCTTCTGCACACCTCAGCATGCATCTTATTGTTAGATCAATATTCTGCATTTATGTTATCAGGACCATGTGCATGCTATTGGTAAATGAATTACTATCAGGTATCCTTGGTTTCCTTTCTTGCACAATTCTTGGTTCCCCTGTCGTTAGTAATCATTTAGTTTATTCATCTTCTTGCTTAGTTTACTGTGGATTTATCATAATTTATTCCCAAACTCTCACCAGTTATATAAATGCCCTCAAAGACATTAACACTTTCATGTCCTTGCATAAATCTCCTCCAAAGGTAGACTGACTTATAGGCTCATGACATAGCTCATCTCCTGGGAATTGCTCTTTATCATGATACTGGGGATCCCCTTTGCCTCTCCCTGGGGTGGTAGCCCCTGTTTCTATATACCATGCATATTCTTTCCTGGTTTACTGCTCTGGCTTGATGCAGTGCATTCTCCATTAATTATATGAGGAAGGGTACATGGGAGAAAAATTGTGAGACCTTCTCTGAAAAATGTCTTACTTTTATTAAATGCATGAATACTTAAAGAATTGCTTAGGAAACTGTCTGGCATATAGTAAGCAAAAGATACGTGTCTACTAGATAATTTTACCTTCATCCTTGACTGACAATTTAAAAAGACTTTATATTTTTGGTTGTAAATAATTTTCTTTTCTCAGAATTTTGAAGGCATTCTTACATTGTCTTCTAGGCTCCAGTATGGAATTTGAGAAGTCCAGTGTCTTTCTGACATTTTAGCCTTTGTTTTTTGTAATTGGCAGTTTTAAATTTACTGATGATATGGGATAGTTTTCCTTCACTTTTTTTGGCACTCAGTGTACCTTTTCAATCTAGATATTCATAACATTTTTTTTGGTTTTGTTTTGTTTTTCACACACACACACTATATTTTATTTTTTACAAGAGATAAATAAACTGATACCAAGCATTGTAAATGGATGACCACAACAAAAGCAACAACGATTGCAATTACCAAACATGAAACACACTCATACTATGTCATAATATTGACATGCAGTCCAGTAATCCTCCACTGTAACAGCTCCTTTACTTTGCAGTGAAAATTGATTTGTGTATTTTTTGCCTCTGAGTCCTTGTGGGATTTTTTTTTAAATTCAAACAGAAAGACACAAAAATGATAATCATCCTCATCAGTTCACTCAGTCCCATGTAATTAAGTTTTTTTATCTTGATCTTTTGTTAGCACTTTTATGAATTCATCAGTTTTCCATTAGAGTTCTGAAAATGCTTATTCATTCAGTTCAGCAGTATAGTCAGTTGCCAGAAACCTGTACTTGTCAGAGTCTTTTCCATGAATTCCTTGCAGATGAAACCCTTTTATAGGAACATTTTTTTTTTTTTTTTTTTTTTGCTGTACGCGGGCCTCTCACTGCTGTGGCCTCTCCCGTTGCGGAGCACAGGCTCCAGACACACAGGCCCCGCGGCCATGGCTCGCGGGCCCAGCCGCTCCGCGGCACGTGGGATCCTCCGGGATCGGGGCACGAACCCGTGTCCCCTGCATCGGCAGGCGGACCCTCAACCACTGCGCCACCAGGGAGGCCCTATAGGAACATTTTTGCAAAAGCATCAGAGTACACCCAGAACTGTCTGTAAATGACAAAAGACTTAAAAATGACCACTGTTAAAGATTTGATGAAAGTTCATAATAATGCAATTGACAAGGAAATTTACTTATTTCTGAGATATACATTTTAAAGTAATAACTAGAATTATGACTTATAACATTATACCAGAACATATAAGATTTTTAGAAATTTCATGTAATGTTGAAAATTTTTATTAACATATTTTCATACAAATAACCCAAAGAAAGTTTAGTATTAGTTGTTTTTTGTTTGTTTGTTTTTTTATTCTGCAGGTTCTTATTAGTCATCAATTTTATACACATCAGTGTATACATGTCAATCCCAATCGCCCAATTCAGCACACCACCAACCCCACCCCACTGCGATTTTCTCCCCTTGGTATCCATACGTTTGTTCTCTACATCTGTGTCTCAACTTCTGCCATGCAAACCGGTTATTCTGTACCATTTTTCTAGGTTCCACGTACATGCATTAATATACGATATTTGTTTTTCTCTTTCTGACTTACTTCACTCTGTATGACAGTCTCTAGATCCATCCACGTCTCTACAAATGACCCAGTTTCATTCCTTTTTATGGCTGAGTAATATTCCATTGTATATATGTACCACATCTTCTTTATCCATTTGTCTGTTGATGGACACTTAGGTTGCTTCCATGACCTGGCTATTGTAAATAGTGCTGCAGTGAACATTGGGGTGCATGCGTCTTTTTGAATTATGGTTTTCTCTGGGTATATGCCCAGTAGTGGGATTGCTGGATCATATAGTAATTCTATTTTTAGTTTTTTAAAGAACCTCCATACTGTTCTCCATAGTGGCTATATCAATTTACATTCCCACCGACAGTGCAAGAGGGTTTCCTTTTCTACACACCCTCTCCAGCATTTGTTGTTTGTAGATTTTCTGATGATGCCCATTCTAACTGGTGTGAGGTGATACGTGATTATAGTTCTGATCTGCATTTCCCTAATGATTAGTGATGTTGAGCAGCTTTTCATGTGCTTCTTGGCTATCTGTGTGTCTTCTTTGGAGAAATGTCTATTTAGGTCTTCTGCCCATTTTTGGATTGGGTTGTTTGTTTCTTTAATATTGAGCTGCATGAGCTGCTTATATATTTTGGTGATTAATCCTTTGTCTGTTGATTCATTTGCAACTATTTTCTCCCATTCTGAGGGTTGTCTTTTCGTCTTGTTTATGGTTTCCTTTGCTGTGCAAAAGCTTTGAAGTTTCATTAGGTCACATTTGTTAATTTCTGTTTTTATTTCCATTACTCTAGGAGGTGGATCAAAAAAGATCTTGCTGTGATTTATGACGTAGAGTGTTCTTCCTATGTTTTCCTTTAAGAGTTTTATAGTGTCTGGTCTTAGATGTAGGTCTCAAGTCCATTTTGAGTTTATTTTTGTGTATGGTGTTAGGGAGTGTTCTAATTTCATTCTTTTACAGGTAGCTGTCCATTTTTCCCAGCACTACTTGTTGAAGAGACTGTGTTTTCTCCATTGTATATCTTTGCCTCCTTTGTCATAGATTAGTTGACCATAGGTTTGTGGGTTTATCTCTGGGATTTCCATCTTGTTCCATTGATTAATGTTTCTGTTTTTGTGCCAGTACCATATTGTCTTGATTACTATAGCTTTGCAGTATAGTCTGAAGTCAGGGAGTCTGATTCCTCCAGCTCCGTGTTTTTCCTTCAAGACTGCTTTGGCTATTCGGGGTCTTTTGTGTCTCCATACAAATTCTAAGATGATTTGTACTAGTTCCATAAAAAATAATTTGATTGCATTGAATCTGTAGATTGCTTTGGGTAGTAAAGTCATTTTCACAATATTGATTTTTCCAATCCAAGAATATGGTATATCTCTCCATCTGTTGGTATCGTCTTTAATTTCTTTCATCAGTGTCTTATAGTTTGCTGCATACAGGTCTTTTGTCTCCCTAGGTAGGTTTATTCCTAGGTACTTTATTCTTTTTGTTGCAATGGTAAGTGGGAGTGTTTCCATAATTTCTTTTTCAGATTTTTCATCATTAGTATATAGAAATGCAAGAGATTTCTGTGCATTAATTTTGTATCCTGCAACATTACCAAATTCATTGATTAGCTCTAGTACTCTTCTGGTGGCATTTTTAGGATTCTCTATGTATAGTATCATGTCATCAGCAAACAGTGACAGTTTTACTTCTTCTTTTCCAATTTGTATTCGTTTAATTTCTTTTTCTTCTCTGATTGCTGTGGCTAGGACTTCCAAAACTATGCTGAATAATAGTGGTGAGGGTGGACATCCTTGTCTCATTCCTGATCTTGGAGGAAATGCTTTCAATTTTTCACCATTGAGAATGATGTTTGCTGTGGGTTTGTCATATCTGGCCTTTATTACACTGAGGTTGGTTCCCTCTATGCCCACTTTCTGGAGAGTTTTTGTCATAAATGGGTGTCGAATTTTGTCAAAAACTTTTTCTGCATCTATTGAGATGATCATATGGTTTTTATTCTTCAATTTGTTAATATGGTGTATCACATTGATTGCTTTCCGTTTTTGAAGAATCCTTGCATCCCTGGGATAAATCCCACTTGATCATGGTGTATGATCCTTTTAATGTGTTGTTGCATTCTGTTTGCTAATATTTTTTGAGGGTTTTTGCATCTATATTCCTCAGTGATATTGGTCTGTAATTTTCTTTTTCTGTAGTATCTGTGTCTGATTTTGGTATCAGGGTGATGGCCTCATAGAATGAGTTTGGGAGTGTTCCTTCCTCTGTAGTTTTTTGGAAGAGTTTGAGAAGGATGGGTGTTAGCTCTTCTCTAAGTGTTTGATAGAATTCACTTGTGAAGCCACCTGGTCCTGGACTTCTGTTTGCTGGAAGATTTTAAATCACAGTTTCAATTTCATTACTTGTGATTGGTCTGTTCATATTTTCTGTTTCTTCCTGGTTCAGTCTTGGAAGGTAATACCTTTCTAAGAATTTGTCCATTTCTTCCAGGTTGTCCATTTTACTGGCATAGAGTTGATTGTAGTAGTCTCGTAGGATGCTTTATATTTCTGCGGTGTCTGTTGTAACTTCTCCTTTTTCATTTCTAATTTTATTGATTTGAGTCCTCTCCCTCTTTTTCTTGATGAGTCTGGCTAAAGGTTCATCAATTTTGTTTATCTTCTCAAAGAAACACCTTTTAGTTTTATTGATCTTTGCTATTGTTTTCTTTGTTTCTATTTCATTTATTTCTGCTCTGATCTTTATGATTTCTTTCCTTCTATCAAATTTGGGTTTTGTGTGTTCTTCTTTCTCTAGTTCCTCTAGGTGTAAGGTTAGATTGTTTACTTGAGATTTTTCTTGTTTCTTGAGGTAGGCTTGTATAGCTATAAACTTCCCTCTTTGAACTGCTTTTGCTGCATCCCATAGGTTTTGGATCATTGTGTTTTCATTATCATTTGTATCTAGGTATTTTTTGATTTCCTCTTTGATCTCTTCAGTGATTTCTTGGTTATTTAGTAACATATTGTTTAGCCTCCATGTGTTTGTGTTTTTTACATTTTTTTCCTTGTAATTCATTTCTAATCTGATAGCGTTGTGGTCAGAAAAGATGCTTGATATGATTTCAATTTTCTTAAATTTACTGAGGCTTGATCTGTGACCCAAGATGTGATCTATCCGGGAGAATGTTCCATGTACACTTGAGAAGAAAGTGTAATCTGCTGTTTTTGGATGGAATGTCCTATAAATATCAATTAAATCTATCTGGTCTATTGTGTCATTTAAAGCTTCTGTTTCCTTACTTATTTTCATTTTGGAATTATCTGTCCATTGGTGTAAATGAGGTGTTAAAGTCCCCCACTATTATTGTGTTACTGTCGATTTCCTCTTTTATAGCTGTTAGCAGTTGCCTTATGTATTGAGGTGTTCCTATGTTGGGTGCATATATATTTATAATTGTTATATCTTCTTCTTGGATTGATCCCTCAATCATTATGTAGTGTCCTTCCTTGTCTCTTATAACATTCTTTATTTTAAAGTCTATTTTATCTGATATGAGTATATCTACTCCAGCTCTCTTTTGTTTTCCATTTGCATGGAATATCTTTTTCCATCCCCTCACTTTCAGGCTGTATGTGTCCCTAGGTCTGAAGTGGGTCTCTTGTAGACAGCATATATATGGGTCTTGTTTTTGTATCCATTCAGCAAGCCTGTGTCTTTTGGTTGGAGCATTTAATCCATTCACATTTAAGGTAATTATCGATATGTATGTTCCTATGACCATTTTGTTAATTGTTTTGTGTTTGTTTTTGTAGTTCCTTTTCTTCTCTTGTCTTTCCCACTTAGAGAAGTTCCTTTAGCATTTGTTGTACAGCTGGTTTGGTGGTGCTGAATTCTCTTAGCTTTTGCTTATCTGTAAAGCTTTGGATTTCTCCATCGAATCTGAATGAGATCCTTGCCAGGTAGAGTAATCTTGGTTGTAGGTTCTTCCCTTTCATCACTTTAAGTATATCATGCCACTCCCTTCTGGCTTGTAAAGTTTCTGATGAGAAATCAGCTGTTAACCTTATGGGAGTTCCCTTGTATGTTATTTGTCATTTTTCCCTTGCTGCTTTCAATAATTTTTCTTTGTCTTTAATTTTTGCCAATTTGATTACTATGTGTCTTGGCGTGTTTCTCTTTGGATTTTTCCTATATGGGACTCACTGTGCTTCCTGGACTTGGGTGGCTATTTCCTTTTCCATGTTAGGGAAGTTTTTGACTATAATGTCCAAATATTTTCTCTGGTCCTTTCTCTTTTCTCCTTCTGGGATGCCTATAATGCGAATGTTGTTGCATTTAATGTTGTCCCAGAGGTCTCTTAGGCTGTCTTCATTTCTTTTCATTCTTTTTTCTTTATTCTCTTCTGCAGCAGTGATTCCACCATTTTGTCTTCCAGGTCACTTATCCGTTCTTCTGCCTCAGTTATTCTGCTATTGATTCCTTCTAATGTAGTTTTCATTTCAGTTATTGTATTGTTCATCTCTGTTTGTTTGTTCTTTAATTCTTCTAGGTCTTTGTTAAACATTACTTACGTCATCTCCATCTTTGCCTCCATTCTTTTTCTGAGGTCCTGGATCATCTTCACTATCATTATTCTGAATTCTTTGTCTGGAAGGTGGCCTATCTCCACTTCATTCAGTTGTTTTTCTGGGTTTTTATCTTGTTCCTTCATCTGGTACATAGCCCTCTGCTTTTTCATCTTGTCTGTCTTTCTGTGAATATGGTTTTTGTTCCACAGGCTACAGGATTGTAGTGTTTCTTGCTTCTGCTCAGATATTCATAACTTTTAAGTCTGTAAATATTCTTGAATTATGTCTTGGGTGAATTGTTTCATACTGTCTCACTCCCACATTTTGGTCTCCTTTTTCTTTTTCTGGCTCTCCTGTTATCTTGATGCTGGACTTCCTGGTTCTCTAATTTTCTTACCTATTTGCTTTGCTATTTCCATGTTATCTGTCATTTTCATCTAATATCTTAGGTGGGGATTTCTTCCACTTTATCTTCCAACCCTTATGCTGAGCTTTTCATTTCTGCTGTCCTTTTTGTACTTCAAGCCCACTTTTTCTCTGTTTTTTTTTTAAAATAGCATATTGTTTTTGTTTTATGAACACAGTGTCATTTTTCTCTTAGGACATTTATGATAATTTATTTGAAATGTTCTCTTAATGGAGTCCCTGTATCCTCCTCATTGCTTCTGTCTACTGATTTGCTTTGGCTTCTGTCTTTTATGTCAGAAGCTTTTCCACATGTTTGAACCTGGCTCTTCACTCACTTAACATATGGATAATAACACATGAATTGAAATTTCTGAGCAAATGGAGATGTGATGGTTGACAGTGAAATTCAGTATAGGATGATCTGTTCCATTCTCGAGAAACATTCGATTGTCAGTATCTTTAAATATTTTATTTTTAGTTGATTGGTTTTCTTAGAAACTGCTCTTCAAAACTCCTATCCAAGGAATCTCAGTCCACCTTTCAGCACTCTGTTTGCTGTATAAACTTTCACTTATTTCCCCTCAATTCAGCATGAAACTTGCATTTAGTTGTGCATAGTGTTTCCCAGAGTAGAGCATAAAGGTCCCTTCTTCTGCTAGGTTGGTGGCTGGGGGCAGTCATGTAACTGAGCAGAATAAGGAAGATGATCTGGGTGTTTGTTTCTTAAAGAGACTGTCCACCCACATTTTCCTGCCCCTCTCAGGGGTATATGTTGTTGCCAGTTCCTGAGGCTTTGGGGTTATGTGTTGCAAAACAAATGGTTTCTTGGCTTTTCTCTCTGAGTGTTTAGGATTCAGCTTTATCACATCTAAAAAGTCAGTCATCACTCCATCTGCTTTCAAGTTTACAAAATTGTCTTGTCTTCTCTGTCATTCTCATTGTCCTTGTAGTTTTACAATTTAAAAACAAAAAATAAAAATTGAAATAGAAACATAATGGGATTTCAGGAAGGAGCAGATGCAAGTACATGCATTTAACCATCTTTACTTAGAAATTTCTTTGTGGATATTTTTAGTTTTGCATAATCATCAGTTTATCTGTTAGATGCCTGAACGTCTACCATGGTGATTTGGTTTTTGTGTGAGAGTCTTCCTTCCCTTCTCAGGGATAGGAGTGGGAGGGGGAAGTTTGCACATGGAGACATGTAGAAGCACAGGAGAGAAAAAGCAGCGTAATGCAGGGGAAAGAGCACAAGCTTAAGGGGAAGAGACTTGAGTTTGAATCTTCTGCTAACTTAATAGGAGTTGCTTATCCTCTTGGCATATCACTATGTTTATTTATATAATGAAAATAAAACACCTACCTCCTAGTTGCATTTTTCAGATGGAGATAAAGTGCTACCAAACACACAGCCTTGGATATGGTGCCCAGTAGAGGCCGTTGTCCATCTTGAATGAAGGGAGAACATTTGCAGGCCAGCGATGGGGAGGCTGGAGGGAATCCTTTGGAGAAAGTGTTTTAGATTAGTGTAATCACACCTACTTTGTAATGTTGACAGGGGATAAACCAGCTGGCTAAAATAGCTGGCTTCAGAAAGTCCTCTCTAATTTCCAGATTCTGTAGTTATTATAATAACCTGATTGCAAAACTTGGGTCACTGGGTCACGCTGGTTTAACAAGTATGAAGTGTGCTTTATAGGGACTGTGATTTCAGGCTAATTGGGAATTTTTAAGAAAATGCACAGTGTATGGTTACCTGAGCTTGTGTCAACAGTTGTGGAATGTGTGTGTGTGTATGTTTTGAACTAAAAACTGAGATAGCTATAACAGAGAGGACTTTGTTAACTCATGCATCTAGTCATTATTAACACAAAGAGGTTCTCTTGCCAGATCCTGCTTCAAAGGGAAACCTCTGAAATACAGAGCCTTCGAAGAACAATATAATGATTATACTCGAGAATAGTTCTTGGAAGACAACAATCCTCCCAGACCAGCAGAGAGAATTGAGTGGCATAGTTAATGCCGTAGGTAATAGCAAAAGTATTTAATAGAGTTGTTCATGTGGCTGTAAAGTTCAGTTAGAAGGGAAGATAAAAAGCTGTTTCCAATTAACCTGTAATCTTGAGTCTTCACCTGTCTTTTCAAGAAAGGCCAAAGTTGCTGCTTAAGCATCAGTTTTATGACTTGACTCTAAACTTTACTGTTTCATTCAAAAGCCAACCTGCTCCTCACCCCAGAAAAGAATAATGTGACTCTCCACCCCTACCTCAATATCCTTTGGGCAGGGTGGGAGTTTTTCCTTTACTAAATGAAAACCATATCTGAAAAGCTCTTCTTAGTGTAAGAATAAGTGTAGCTCTTCCTCAAACAAGGGCTTCTACAGCCAATTCAGTATTGTACAATATGTATCCCCTTTTGGAAAACAAGGAGGACATCTCTGGATTACTTTAAATCTGGCTCTCCACAGTCCTCTCTGAGATCTATGCATCTGTCAGCTCTTCTGTGGTTATTGAATAGTGAAGGAATGACAGGTGAGAAATTGCATTAATTGTGCAACAGAGAATATGGAGCAAATTATGTCTCTGTGCATTGATCTTTTTAGAAAATTATTGATAAAACAATGTTCATAATCAGTTGGTTCTGTAGGACAACATGAAATGGATATTAAGAGTTTTCTAAAGAGTGTATGTGCAGGTAGGTGGGAGTGGGTGTGTATTTTAAAATCCTGCTTTCATTAAGGCAAAGCTTTGATATAAATGGTCTTGTGCATTGAAAATTTACTGTCTCTTTTTTTAAGTGCATGTTTTCCTTTTTTAAAGGGGTATCTTTCAAAACCTTTTATTTTTATTTGAAAAATCCTGAATGTTTCTCCCCTGCCTTCAAGGTCTCGTAAATATCTTAGTTTTGCCATTCAAGGTTCTCCACCCTCTACCCCAGTGTACTTTCTCCATTTGTGTACCACTGTTTTCCTACATAAACCTTTCCTTTCAGGTGAATGGCAATGCTTAGTGTACTCTCCAGGCCTTTCAATTTTGCCTCCATCTCAGAAATCCTCTCCTTCCCTCTGTACTTATCTGCTGCTAGCCCTTCTCTCAGATGTGACTGAAACACTTTCCCTCACCATCCCTACCCATATATGTGGTCAATCCATCCTGTGCATTTCCACTTCCCAGCTGGGTCACTCAGGAATCATTTACCATCCACTGCCAGTTTGTATTCTACCTACATTCATTCCATTTAACTCTGCCTAGAATGCAAGCTCCTTGAAGACAACAGGTTTTATATTTGTTACATAGCATTTCTCTCTTCTGACATTAAAAGATCCACTTATGTGTTTGTTTCTTGCTTGTTTATATATTTAGCTATCTCTGTATCCATTTATCTGTACATCTATCATTCATGTATTTTTTGCTGTCTACTCCCACTAGAATATAAGTTCCAAAAGAAGTTATGAAAATTACAAAGGTTACAGAGGTTATATGTGGCAGACAGTTTGGCTTTGGAGCCAGTGCTCACAATCACTAATCTATACAGCCTCATGTTTGTGGTCAGTGACCCCATCATCCTTCTAATTTTACTTAACCTCTCAAAGGATGTTGATACTGCTGACAATTCATTCCTTGAGTGTTACACTTCTCTTGGCTTCTATGACATCCTTTTCTCTCTGTTCTCCTCCTGCCTCCCAGATCACTTCATCTCTATTCCTCTCATGGTTCGAAGACTGATGGTCCCCAGTTTTGTCTTCATAATTTTTCTGTGCTTTGTCTACAGACATCTTTCTAACCTAGTACTTCTTGACCTTAGTGACATATGACACATTACAGTGTCACAATCAGTTATGACATATGTCAAAACCACTCACTTATTCATAAGTGTTGAATTACAAGCTCCTGTGAATGATTTACATTTTTAATAATTAGACTCACCTCAAAGTTACCATTATAAGGATGTCATATTCACTCATTTGCATTTCAATGGTGTGGGCTTGTTGGTGTGGGAAAAGTGGAATCGGAGTTAGCTGGAAGTGAATTGCTCATAATTCATAGCCTATTTTATGTTTGCTGAAAATACCCAGGAACTGTGGTTATTGATGTGGCATTGATAGTTAGAGCAATTTTCAAATATTATAATTGTAAACTGTGGATTTATACTTGTATTTGTTTCCTTGATTTTACCCATGGATACTTTTTGAAAAAGGAAGAGAGATGAAGAAAGCATGCATCTTTATCTGCATAGCACAGAAATGAGAAGGAGGCTCTAGTTACAGTTTCCCAATCAAAGGTAGTGTGATTATCCAAAGGACATGTGCAGTAATGCCATTTATATTAACATCATGAATAAACATAAATATTATGTGCTATACTTTTTAACCATAAAATATGAATTATTTTTCTTTGTTAGTACGTGCTTACTTTTTAAATATTAACTGTAGAGGTCTGAATTTGATCTTTAAAATATAATTTTATGTAACTTTTATATTAGATTAGCCATATATATATTTTTCCCTCAAAAAGAAGTCATGTTTGAGATCAGTAAATAGATGACTTTACATGTTTGAGATCAGTAAATAGATGACTTTACATGTTTGAGATGAGTAAATAGATGACTTTACTAATCATTTGCAGGTAAAATGCTTTTGTAAATATGACCTATAAAAACAGTTTGGGAATTCTGTGCTTTATTTGGCCAACTACTTTTGTCATACATGTGTGTGTGTGTTTGGTTTTCATTACAATCTGAGTATACTCCTGGGAACATGTCTCATATGAATGCCATTCATCATCTGTCATGGCAGAAGCAAAGTTGAAAACCTCTGCTTGAGGCTATTTCATATACTTTTGTGTGGTTAACTCTCTCCCATAAGTTGATGACTCCTGAATTTCTGTCATCACCCACAATCCTTTCTCTGGAAATGCAGACTTATTTATTAAGCCACCCACCAGGCATCTTTATGTGGATGTCTTACAGCTCCCCAAACACATCATGTCTGAAGCTGAACTCGTTTTTTATCCTATTTCTCCAACCTAACTGCTCTTTTTTCAGTGTTGTACATCATTTTCATCGATTATATTATCAGTCACCTAGTTCATTAAGAACATTAAGAATAATATTGCATGTCTCCCAGGTCAATAGCCTAGTCTTGTTTATCTCCTAAATATCTCTGAAAGTACTTCTCTCCTTCCTCACTGCCTTCATCTTAGTACAACTGCTCACCATTTCCTGTTGGAACCATTTCATAGCCCAGTGGTTCTCAAATTTCAGCATGCATCAGAAGCATTAAAACACAGAGGGCTTCCCTGGTGGCACAATAGTTGAGAGTCCACCTGCTGATGCAGGGGACATGGGTTTGTGCCCCAGTCCGGGAAGATCCCACATGCCGCGGAGAGGCTGGGCCCGTGAGCCATGGCCGCTGAGCCTGCGCATCTGGAGCCTGTGCTCCTCAACGGGAGAGGCCACAGTAGTGAGAGGCCTGCATACTGCAAAAACAAACAAACAAACAAAAAAAACCCCCACAGATTGTTGGGTTCCCAACTGCAGATTTCCAGGTTCAGTATGTCTAGGGATAGTTACAAGAGATTACGTTTCTTAGCAGTTCAGGGTGGTCCTGATTCTGCTGGTTTGGGGATCACTTTTTGAGAACCACAGTGATTGCCTGTTAATTGGCCTCCTTGCCACCAGGATAGTCACCTTATTATTTATTCTGCAAATTGCTTCCCAGAGGATCATTTTTAAAATGCAACTTGTATTATATCTCTCCCTTACTTAAACCCACTTACTGTCTCAGTGTCACACTTAGAATAGAGTTAGTTTAACTCTTACCACTCAAATATGTGAAACCATGGTGCTCTTATTGTTCTTATACCTGCATGTTATAATATACATATCATAATTTTGTCCCATTGAGGCTAAGAACTTTTTCTAATGTCTGGGGATGTTTATAGGTCAATCTGGCTATTAAAATTTCAATCACTATCCAGTTTATACTCCCAGTCTCAGGGCTTCCTTCCTTCTTTATCCATACCTTTAAAAGATTTATGTCCTTTCCAGGGTTAGGAAGAAGATTGGGGTGTATGTAAGGGTGGCCCATTGGTTGAAACAAAATTGTGTAGTTGGGTCTGGTTATTTTTCTGCCAGCATTCTCTCCTGGTATTATCATCTGCTCTAGCCTCAGGCACTGGTGGTGGACAGCTGTTATCCATATTACATGCCATATTAAGTGACAAGCAGGTACCCAGCTGGCTCCTACTCTATAGCCATTTTATATCAATTTTTAGAAAGAAGCAGTACTGCTTCTTTCCTTTATTCCCAGCAGCCTCTAAGTACACCACATGCTGGCCCCGACTTGCCCAGACCTTGTGAGGATGTAAATACAGGCCCTTGATACTCAAAGTGTGATAAGAGGCCAGTAGAATCTGTATGACTAGGGAGCAACTTGAAGATGAAGACTCTGCTCCCCTCCCTCACTAGAACTACTGAATTAGTGCCTGCATTTAAATGAGATCCTAGGGTGACCAAGTATGAGAAACTGGCCTAGGCCTCTAGGACCCCTAGAAATATTCACCTCACCTGTTGCCATTCTCTGTTCCTTCACAATATATGAATTTGTAGAATCTGTGTTAGCCAGTTTCTTCATCTGTAAAATGGGAACTATAATGCCTATGTTGGTGGATTATGATGATGTATATAAAATATTCAGCACAGTACCTTAGATGTGGCAAGTGTTACATAGTGGTAGCCACTATTAAGCCTGTGTCTTTATCTTCTTGAATTTTGACAGCCTTTGGAAGTCTTCGTAAATAAGTCACCAACCTCCCCCAAACAACTGCTAACCTACATCAGGGGTGTTGGTGCCCGAAAGTTAAGTGAGAATGGGGTTGTGGCTGGTTTAAAATTAAAGATATGCTTAATTTTCAGTTAAAGTGCATAACTGGTATAGCTTTGGGAATCTAAGAGTTTGCCTGCCTTCCAGGGTTGAGTGGTTGGTTTCTAGAAATATCAGATGTTAATGCTTGTAGCTCTGATCTGGGAGAATATATTAAAAGACACTCCATATCATAGTGAGAAGGGAAACACAAATCAAAAACATAGTGAGATACTACCACCAAAACCTATTTGAATGGCTAAAATAGAAGTACAGTAATACCAAGTATTGATGAAGATGTGAAGCTGTAATTCTCTTACATTGGGAGGGATATAAATGGTATAACCAGTTTGGAAAAGTATTTAGCAGTTTCTTAAAAAGTTAACAACAATAAAAGGAACAAACTCCAGCAGGCAGAAAATCAGTAAAGACATAGTTGAATTCAACAATGTCATCGTAAACTGGGTATAATTGACATTTGTAGATTCCTTTACCCAACAACAGCAGAATACACAGTCTTCTCAAGTTCACATAGAACACTTACCAAGACAGACCACATTCTGGGCCATAGAACACACCTTAACAAATCCAAAAAATAATTGAAATATACAATGTCTGCACTCAGACCACAATGGAATTAAATTAGAAACCAGTAATAGAAAGATAGCTGAAAAAATCCCCAATTAAATGTGGAGATTAAACAACACATTTCTAAATAACTGTGGGTCAAAGAAGAAATCGCAAAAGAAAATTTAAAAATATTTTGAACAAAATGAAAATGAAAACACAACAAAATTCATGGGATGTGGTGAAAACAGTGCTTAGGGGGAGATACATAGTAATAAATGCATATAGTGGAAAGGAAGAAAGATTTAAAATCAATAATCTAAGCTTTCACCTTTGGAAACTAGAAAAAGAAGAGCAAATTAAATCCAAAGTAAGCAGAGGAAAAGAAATATTAAGAATTTGAACAGAAATCAATGAAATTGAAAAGAAAAAAATCAATAGAGAAAAATCAATGAAACCAAAAGCTGATTCTCTGAAAACTTCAATAAAATTGATAAGTCTCTAGTCAAACTAACAAAAAAAAAAAAGGACATAAGTTACTACTATCTGAAAAGAGGGACATCACTATAGATCCTATGGGCATTAAAAAGATAATAAAAGAATACTATGAACAACTTTTCACTCACAAATTTGATAACCTAGGTGAAATGGACTAATCCTTGCCAAAATTCACACAAGAAGAAACAATCTGAAGAGGCCTATATGTATTTTTAAAATTGACTCAACAATTAATAACCTTCCCAAATGGAAATCCCCAGGCCCAGTTGTGTTCAATGGTGAATTCTACCACACTCTTGAGGAAGAAATTATACCAGTTCCCTATAATATATTTCAGAAGACACAAGCAAAAGGAATACTTTATAACTTAGTCTATGAAACCAACATTACCCTGGTAACAAAACCAGACAAAGGCATTACAAGAAAAGAAAACTACAGACCAGTATCTCTCATGAACATAGGTACAAAACTTCTTAACAAAATATTAGCAAATTAAATCCAACAATGTAAAAAAAGACTTATACACCATAATCAAGTGACATTTATCCCAGTTATGCAGGGCTGTTTCAACATTCAAAAATCAATTAATGTAACCCATCACTTCAACAGGCTAAAAAAGAAAAATCACATGATCCTATCAATAGATGCAAAAAACATTTGACAAAATTCAACACCCATTCATTATACAAAGTTCTCAGTAAACTAGAAGTAGAGGAAAAACTGCATCAACTTGATAAAGAATACCTACAAATAATCTACAACTAACATCATACTTCATGATGAGAAACACAAAGCTTTTCCAGTAAGATCAGGTACAAGGCAAGGATGTCCCCTTTTATCACTCCTTTGCAGTATTACCCTGGAATTTCTAGCGAATACTATAGGACAAGAAAAGGAAATTAAAAGTATACAGATTGAAAAGGAAGAAATAAAACTGTCTTCATTTTCAGATGACAATATCATCAATGTAGAAACCCTGAAAGAATCAACAGAAAAACCTCCTGGAACTAATAAGTGATTACAGCAAGATTGCAGGTTACTAGGTTAATATACAAAAGTCAATTGCTTTCTTACACACCAGTTTTCAATTAAAAACACAGTATCATTTACATTAACATTTCCAAAATGAAATACTTAGGTATAAACGTTAACAACATATATATAAGATCTATATGAGGAAAACTATGAAACTGATGAATGAAATTAAAGAAGTACTAAATAAATTGAGAGACATTCCATACTGATGGGCGGGAAAACTTAATATTGTTATGTTTCCAAGATATCAACTCTTTTCAAGATTTGATGCAAACGTAATCAAAATACCAGAAAGTTATTTTGTAGATATTGATAAACTGATTCCAAAGCTTGTATGTAGAAGCCAAAGACCCAGAATAGCCAAGACAACATTGAAGGAGAAGAACAAAGCTGGAGGACTGACAGTTTTTGACTTCAAGACTTACTGTGAAGCTACACTAATCAAGACACTGTGGTATTGGCAAAAGAACAGATGAATAAACCAATGGAAGATAATAGCCCAGAAACAGACCCATATAAATAGTTAATTGATATTTGGCAAAGGAGCAGATGCAACACAATGGAATAAAGAGAGTCTTTTCAACAAATGGTGTTGGAAAAACTGGACATCAACATATGCAAAAAAATTAATCTAGGCACAGGCCTCAAACACTTCACCAAAATTAACTTAAAATGGACCATAGACTTCTATGTACGATGAAACACTACAAAACTTCTAGGAGAAAATCTGCTATAGATGACCTTGGGTATGGTGATGACTTTTTAGATGCAACACCAAAGACTGGATCGATGAAAGAAATAATAAACTAGACTTCACTAAAATTAAAAACTTCTGCTCTGCAAAAAGACTTTATCAAGAGAATGAGAAGACAAGCCACAGATTGAGAGAAATTATTTTTAAAAGGCACATCTGATAAAGAACTGTTATCTAAAGTACAAAGAACCCTTAAAACTCAACAGTAAGAAAACAAATAACTTGATTTTAAAAATTGGCAAAAACCTTAACAGATATTTCATCAAAGAAGATATACAGATGGCAAATAAGCATATGAAAAGATGTTACACATCATATGTCATCAGAGAAATGAAAATTAAAACAATGAGATACCGCTACAAATGTATTAGAATGGCCAAAATCTGGAACACTGACAACACCAATGCTGGCAAGGATATGGAACAGCAGGAATTCACATTCATTGCTGGTGGGAATGCAAAATGGTACAGCCACTTTGGAAGACAGTTTAGCAGTTTCTGACAAAACTGATCATACTTTTACCATACGATTCAGCAACTCTGCTCCTTGCTATTCACCCACATGAGCTGAAAACTTATGTCCACACAAAATTCACACATGGATGTCTATAGTAGCTTTGTTCATCATTCACAAAACTTGGGAAAAACCAAGATGTGCTTCAGTAGGTGAATAGATAAACTGTGGTACATCTAGACAATGGAATTTTATTCAATGCAAAAAAGAAATGCATTACAGAGCCATGAAAAACCATGGAGGAAACTCTAATGCATATTACTAAGTCAAAGAAGCCAATCTGAAAAGGCTACAGAGTGTGTGATTCCAATTATACAACATTCTGGGAAATGCACAACTCTGGAGACTCTAAAGAGATAGGTGGTTACCAGTGGTTGCAGAGAGGGAGGGATGAAGAGACAAAGCAGAGAGGATTTTTAGGGCTATGAAATACTCTATATGAATCTACTAGATAATTATATGTCATACATTTCTCTAAACTCAGAATTTGCAACATGAAGAGTGAACCCTAATTTAAACAATGGATTTTAGGTGATAATGAGGTGTCACTGTAGTTTCATCAGTTGTAACAAATGTACCAGTCTGTGTAGGATCTTGATAGCTGGGGAGACTGTGCCTTTGTAGAGGCAAGGAAATCTTTTTTTTTGGCATTACTTTCAAGTTTAATTATTAAATAACTGAGAAAAATTGGTAGAAGTTGATGGACTATAAAGCAAATGTAATAAAGATAAATAATATCAATAGAAAGTTTTCTGTAATCAAGAATTTAGTTCTTGATTTCAGATCCCATCAATAGCTTTAATTAATTAAAACAACTGTAATTGAAGTTATAAATAGGCCCTTGGATTGTTTCCTAATGTAATTAATGGAGAATAATAAATTGTTTGAACTTATTAGAAAAAGATTTAAATTTCCGACAGACCTGACATGAAGTGCTAATCCCAGTGAAGGAAACATATTACTTGGGAGAAGGTATTAACAATGGTGTGCTGGTACTTGTTTAATAGCTAGCTTTCTGGGAAAAAAAATAAACAGAAGGGCTGATTTGTAGTTTTGAGACAAGGAAATCTTTGTATGGGAAATCTCTATACCTGCCATTCAAATTTTCTGTGAACCTAAAAGTGTTATAAAATATGAAGTCTATTTTTAAGTATATCATATGGGTACATTGAATGTGCTTAATGAATTGTCCAATTCCAAAGTGTATTTTCTATTCTATAACACATCTCCTTGTGACTAGTACTCTGTCTCTCACTGCAGTAGAATGTCTGTCCAAAATAGAGTACAAGGAAGGAGAGACAACTGTGACCGAGGCAAGAATTTTGGATCTAGAATTCCACCAAAAGAAGCCAGTTCAAGCCAAGAGGAAAAGCACGTATTTTTACATAAATTAAATCTCCACTTATGGATCATGGCACTGAAGATGCTGACAGCTGCCAGGTGCTCTGTGAAGGCCATGTTCCCACCAACTATTCTAGGCCACTCTTGGGAGATTTTCCTTGGCCATGAGACCTCACTGAGGAGCTTCTCTTTTAAACACAACATTCCTCCAGCAGCTAAGTATGGTGGGTGGCACACTGTGACTGTGATTCCTGGGGATGGCATTGGACCTGAACTTATGCTGCACATCAAGAATGTGTTCAGACGTGTGTGTGCCCGTGGACTTTGAGGAGGTGTAGGTTACCTCCACTTCTAGTGAAGAGGAAGAAGTTCACAGTGCTATGATGGCCGTCCATCAAAACCACGTGGCCTTGATGGGCAACTCTGAAACTGACTACAACCTACCATCATCTCACAAATCACAAAAGTGTGTTTCTCAGTACTCTAGATCTCTATGCCAGCATCGTTCGTTTTAAGAGTCTACTGGGTGTGGAAACTAGGCACAAGACATAGATATCTTAGTTGTTCGGGAAAGCACAGAAGGTGAATACAGCAACCTGGAGCATGCGAGTGTGAAAGGAGTGATAGAGAGCCTTAAAGATCATTCCTAAGGCCAAGCCTTTGCATGTTGCTGAATATGCTTTCTAGCTGGCCCAGCAGATGGGGTGTGAAAAAGTGACGGCTGTGCACAAGGCCAACATCATGAAACTGGGAGATGGTCTCTTCCTCCAGTGCTGTCGGGAGGTGGCATCCTGCTATCCTCAGCTCATTTTTGAGGGCATGATTATGGATAATGCCACCATGCAGCTGGTATCCTGGCCCCAGCAGTTTGATGTCATGGTGATGCCCAGTCTTTATGGCAACATTGTCAATAACGTCTGCACAGAGTTGGTTGGGGGAGCAGGCCTTGTGCCTAGTGCCAACTATGGCCACATATATGCGGTGTTTGAAATGGCCTGAAGGCAATCAGGCAAGACTATAACCAGTAAAACTGTGGCCAACCCTACTGCCATGCTGCTGGGAAGTTGTATCATTCTGGATTACCTCAAGTTCCATTCCTATGCCACCTCCATTCGTATTGCAGCCTTGGCATCCATGGAAAACAAAGACATCCAAACTCCAGACATTGGAGGCCAGGATACCACATCGGATGTCATTCAAAATACCTTAGATGACATCAGTGTCGCCAATTAAACAGTCAGTGCCTTAGAGGCTGAGCTAGCCTTCAAATTCCTTCCTGTCCCACACTTTACATTACTCTACCCAGTCAGGAAGCCCAGCCAGCTTGGCTAATGTGGACTCTAGAGTAAACTAGCTCCTGTTCCAACTTAGAAGAGGTAGGGGGAGGGAATCAAGTCTGATTTTTTTTCTATTAAATTTGAATGCCATAAATGCCATGAACATTGCTGGTTTAAATTTGCCATACCTATTTTGTTGTCTCTATATTGAGGAATTCTTCTCTATTTTAATCCACAATTCACACTTTTCTGTGAGATGATACAGTGAATAAATCAAAGTTGTTCGTAGAGTCCTGGGTCTTTTCCAGAACTTGGCACACTGATTTTCTCTTATCTGGGTCATTAAAATTCTTCAAACCAGCCTGCAAAGGAGTCTGGCTTCTCTCTAGAGGTTGTTAATGAGTTAATTGGTGCAATAAAATTTGCCTACAAAATATACATTGTCATTTTAATAATAAATAAGGTACCATAAAGCTGAGCTAGTTCAGAATGCTTCCACTCCCTCCTAGGTATCCTATTTTTTCCCCTGGTCTTGTTTATGTGAGGAAGGAATTTTTACCGGTGTAATTTTTCAAACATGGGCATCTCTGAGTACCGCAGCACTCCTGCAAAGGGGGTTCTTGAATTCCTTCCTTGAGCCTCTAAGCTCAAGAGTCTAGACATTATATACCCAGTTAACAGGCGCTGGGCACATGACTCTTTGCTATACAACTAGAACCATGGACTGTAAACTCCATGCTCACTGCTTTACAATCTTCCATGGTTTACTTTCTTTTAATCTCTCTTTCAAAGAGAGAGTGTACATAAGAAAATGAAAAACACTAAGCTCGTTTGAATGTTTACTGTCATTTTATTATAATATATTTTATTTACAGTAATTCTGTCATAGGTGGGAGAAACACAAACAAAAATGATAATTTTATTAGTGCTGGGAAATATTTATTACTCAAGTAGGAAATAAAAGCAATGACTATAAAAATTTACAGCAGTTTTATCGGCAGGAATAGCTTGCAGATAGAAGGGAGATTGAGAAAAACAGTAAATCCTTAATAATATTTTGGAAACCTCTGTGTCTCAGCTATAACCCTTGGATCCTACCATGGTTCTTGGGCCATAAGTTAAAGACATTGGACTGAGACCTGAAAAAGTCCTTATGGTTTCCAAAAGGCTCTGTCTTATATTACCTTAATCTCACCTATCCTCGTTATGTATAATGTCAGGGCTCAGGGTTTGGAAAACCAAGCTCTAGTTTGAGGGGATTTAATTTGAGGAGGAAATGACTACCTTCAACCCTATCTAGAAGTCTTTCTTGAAGAACAAGGCAAGCAGGGAGAAGTCAATTATAAAATAATGATGGTATTCCTTTTATTGGACACTAAACATGTCATTGGCCATGGCTGCCACTGACCTGTATGGTGCTTTCCTCTGGGCAGATATAGACCTGGAACCAGAGGCATGGCTTGATGAGTGGAGAAGGGATGGATTTTTGGCTTGAAGTCCCCCTACCTCCAATGCTACATGAACCCGTACTACCTTAACCCACTCTCCCCACTCTGTACCCCTTTCTCTCATGGCTAGGGAAATTTACTCATCGCACAGCCAGCCCAACTTCAGACAGTAGCCCAACTATTGGCTTTTATCTGACAATGGGAATTTATGCTGATAGGTACATTTGAGCTGAAGTTTCCCCTCTTTGTTAAAGATGACTGTTTCCAAAATCTTCCCATAGTTTTTGGACCAGACTGCTGTGATGGCACCTAACACACCACAGTGGAATTTTCCATTTATCAGTATTTGATATTCCCACTTAGCTATGAACATCTCTAGGGTAAATACCATGTATTCTTTTTCCTTGTCCTCTGTATCCCCTAACATAATGACTGGTACATACAAAATAAGTAATATGTTTATTGAATCAACCAAAAAATGAATGATATGGGTGATACTGCCTAACTTTTCTTATATGTAACATGAGATAATAACTGTACCTACCTCATAGTGTTGTTGGGAAAATAGAGCAAGAAGATACACATAAAGCTGGTAGCACTGTGCCTGTCCAATGGTTAGTGCTTGGTATAGTTTATAAATTATTATTTTCATTAGTATCCATTAGATACCATTCTAAAAGCTAGTTCTGAGGAGAACTGGGAAATGCTATCAATTCATTACTGTCTTTGGAATTTACTGGATAAGTTACTTTACCTATTATTCTATTATGGGTTTGTAACTGACTTTCAACTAGGGTAGCAAACCATATCTGCTTATTCATCAAGTCCCCTTATCTCTCTCCTTTTTATTTCTTGAATCCAGCCATCTCTCTTCTTTCTCACTTACCCCTCCTTTCTCATTAGCCTTTCTCATCTTTGGTGACTTCCCAATCTCTGTTCCTTCTCTACCTTGTGTCCTGCCTATAGTTTAGTCCACTTAAATCTATTTCTACAGTGCACTCAGCCTGAACTTTCTAAAAGCGAAATAGGATCATGTCACTTCCTTACCTAACAATTCTCATTGAACAGCTTTCTTTTGGCGTTGAAAGAAAGTCACCTGAACACAGCATGAAAGACCTTCCATATTCTGATCTCTGCTTCCTTCTCCAGGTTCACCATTTCTACCCCCTCTCCCCATCCCAATAACAATACAAAATGGCACAAGAGAGTGCAAGCAGAGCTCACTGTCAAAGAGCCATGTATTCTTTCTAGTTCAGGCCTTTGTATGTGGTCTTGCTTCTTCTCCCCTTCAGGAGATGATCTCCTTGTCATCTAGAGGACTAGATGTAATTGTCACCACCTTTGGGAAGCCTTCCTTGACTAGCTCTTTCCATTCCCTGCTGAGATTGAAGGGAGGAACTCCCAGTTCCCCCAGAGTCCTCTGTGTATCCTATTTAGTATTTTTCTCTCCAGTTGTCATTACATGCTTTCCTTCCCATCAACCTTATTATATAATGTGTTCCTTGGCAACAGGGGCAATTGAGTCATTGATCACCATAGCATCAGCACCTAGGACAGGGACAAGCTCTTAGCATATGCTCATTCTAAATATTAATGGAAGGAAATAGGAAGGAAGGTCAAAGGAAGGAAGAAAAGAATGGGCTGAATTCCCAGGTAGGAGTGGAGGATTGGAAGAACTAATCTACTGCAAAATTCTCCTGTTTGGCTCCAGTCTATGAACCTTTACAAGATTGCTTCTCTCTAGAGAGCACTAAAGCCCTCAAGGCCATAAAACGGGTAGTTGGCAGCCTGCCTTTGTTTCTTGAGAAGATTTCTGTATTATTGTTACATAATTTTTATCTTAGGTTTGTCAGTTTATTCTGCTTTGTTTAAAGCTAAATTCTGCTATCAATAAATATCAATACAAAGTTGGACAGCTAAACGGTATCACTCTGTAAATATCTTTCCTCACCACCATCTTCATAGATTTGGTTTTCTAGAAGGATGTTTTAACATTCTTACTTCAGCTTTCTGGTATTCAAAATCTTGTTAGGGGACATCTCTGAATTTTGGGGAAAACAATGAATCTGTTTAAAATGTCAACAGGGAAGATTCCCCTAAGAACCGGGAAAACCTGTGTTTTTCACCATGAATTTGTGCCTTTCTTCTACTAGATAATGTGAGGTATTTAATCAATTGAAAGTTTCCCTTATTGCCTTGGCTACTAGCAGGCACAGGAAAAAGCCTTCAGCAATTTTTTCCTCTCTGAAATTTTCTCTTGTCATTCTATTACTTGATTTTAATGTATTTTGCTCTATTAATTTCACCTTCTTATATTTTGTTTTACTGTAAGCCACTTAAATCACAATTAAGGAACACAAAAGGAGACCGGGTTGTTCACCTCTTCCTTCTTTTCCTTCATTCTAGTTCATTTTCAACATTGGCATCAGACAAATCTCCTTAAAGCAGTGTTTAGATTTCCATTACTCTGTTCCCTCAATTTGTAATGTATTCAAAACCCTCCATAATTTTAGCTCACACTGTCTTTCCACTCTTAAAAGTTCCAATTTTCCTAGATAATGTTCCAGGCAATATAGATACCTTCATTTACCTAAGTACAACCTTTTCTTTTCCTTCTATGTAATGTAATTCCTCTCATTAAGGAATTTCCCAGTTGAGTCTCTGCCTATTACAAGTCTACCCATTATTCAAGGTTCCAAAAGTACTTCCTTTACGAGAAGGTTTCTGATTACCCCCATCCAGATGTACTCCCCTTATCCTCTCTGAATACACAAAACCCTTTTATTGGACTTTTGAACTTGTTCATTTCACATTTTGTCTTGTATTAATTTTTTATCTACTTGACTTGAGCCTTAATAAATTATATGCTCCTTGAGGATAGGGATATTTTAGCCCATGTTCTGGATCTTGTATTACTCAACATAGTGCATTGTATGTAGTAGGTACTAATTAAATACCTACCAAATTGGATTGAAGATAATAATGATTTTAGCTAATAATTTTTTTGTTTCTTATGTGCCATGCATAATTCTTCATGCTTTGCATGAAGAATTTTATTTAATTCTCATATTAGATGAGAATTTTATTTAATTCTCAGATGATTATTATTGTATTCCCAATTTTATAGATGAGAAAACTGAGGCATGTAGATGTTAAAAAATTGGTCTAAGATCACACAATTAACAGGCGGTGAAGCCTGAGTTCTAGTTCTGGCACTGTGGCTCTAGAACCCAGGTGTTTAAATGGTCATGACGGTTTGTACATGGTGAATTTCTCATACTCTTATATGAAAGTCGATTAGGTTTCATCAATAGATCTCTGTTCATTATACTACAGCTATCTCCTAATGTAATCTATAGGAAAAGTTATTGCTAACATTTTTTGAACCCTTAATATTATGTTAGGTACTGTCTTAGATGATTTACATATATTAACTCATTTAATCCTCATATGAGTCAATTATATTGACAAAGAAACCGAAGCACAGAAAAGGTAACTGACTTGCTCAAGGTCAATCAGATTTTAAATAGTGGAGCCAGGATTAAAATCAAGCCAGTGGCACCAGTGTCTAACCACTATTACTAAACTGCTTCCCCACATTTTAGGTTGTGTAGATAGCCCAGGATGAGAAAGCAGAATATCTAGATAATCAGGAGAATAGTGCCAGAATCAAGCATCACATGTTGGATATGGTAAATCAAATAGTCGAACTGTTTCTTAGTAGTAATGGCAGATCAAAAAAGACAAAACATGGAAAAGAAATGATGTGTTGTTGAAATAAGAGAATAAAATAATGATAGGAAGTGGAAAAGAAATGCTGAATTTTGCAAAGAGGAGAATTTTGAATAAATTTATCCAGTTCTGGATCATTACAGAGGTTGCAAGAAACTGACAGTATTACTGGGGGCTCAGCTGAGAATATGTAAAATATCTGCGGGAAGCTGTTACAGAGCTAGAAATTTTTTGAAGGGGGACACTTGGTTCTTGGAGTTTGTCTGACAACTTGCATAACCTGGGGACTCAATGCAGTAAAGTCTTCTTCACATCGAAATGAATTTGCTTATGCTGACATGGGAAGCTACATATATTGCATTTATGATTGCTCTAAGAAATGCAAGGAAAAGAGAAAAGAGACACATTGAAAATGGAAAACAAAAATGACTCAACTTCACAAAGCAATTTAAAAATTGGAATATCTGGGCTTCCCTGGTGGTGCAGTGGTTGAGAGTCCGCCTACCGATGCAGGGGATACGAGTTCGTGCTCCGGACTGGGAAGATCCCACATGCCGCTGAGCAGCTGGGCCTGTGAGCCATGGCCGCTGAGCCTGCGCGTCCAGAGCCTGTGCTCCGCAAGGGGAGGGGCCACAGCAGTGAGAGGCCCGCGTACCGCAAAAAAAAAAAAAAAAAAAAAAATTGTAATATCTTGTTACCAATTTTGCAAATGCTTAAAAACCAACACAGTCTGAGTAAAAACAGTGTCTACTGAGAAAGACATTAGTCTGGGCTTTCATCTGCTTAAGCATCTGGTTTGCTAGAGCTAGTGCCAAATTTAGTTCATGCCAAATAGATGTAAATGAATGGTTGTTGCCACAAAGGAGAAAGATTACCTCAAGGGAGAAAGAAAATATTGTGTATGTTCAAGTACAAGGTATTTCCCCCTTTTTTATCCCTCAGAAAAAAAGAATTCCCTTAAATTCAAATCCTTAGAATGTTCTTCTATTAACAGGTGTTCTGTCAGTTCTTTGATTTTGAATGACAAAGTATTTGGAGTAGGAAAAAAAAGGACATTAGCTATGCCAGTTTGGGGCTTTTATAGAAATTATCTGTAGAATAAATTTTTAAAGGAGGCAAAAAAAATATCCCTCAACCAAAAGTGAGTCATTATTCCTGGGAGCATATTGTCATAATTGCAAGTATTGAGGGTCATTATATATGTACCTTTTAAAAATCACTTAATGACAAATTTCAGGTTTTGGTCACACTGTGGAGATCATATATATTTACCTACTAGACAAATGGGGAAATAAATCCTAATATTATACAACTGGATTCTTGTGACTTTGCTTGAGATTTCCAATGAAAGCGTCAAATACAGATTCAAAAAGTGCTTTATCTCAAACAACTTAGACAGATGGGATGATGATAGGTTTGGAAAACTTTAGAGAACTTGAAAAATGACTCTGGGTTGGGGAAGACCTTGAGGTCAAGATTCGTGGGAAGAGATTAAATGAAATTATTTCAATGTCATGGTAAAGGAAAAAGTAATAATTCTAAATTAATCTATTATTTAATATCACCTATTAAATAATGCATTCAAAACAACTATGTGTAATAACTGAATCCATAAATCAAATAGTATGCATAGATAGTTATCTAATTAATATGTCCCTCAGAGTTCTTCAACTTTGCCCAGAATACTTTTTCTTCCTGTTTTCTTTTTTAGATCTTATCACTGATAAAAAAGGAATCATTTTCCTTATATTTGGAGTTGCTTCCTATTTAGGCATTTACATTATCTCCTAAATGGAACATGGGAAATGAGAAAAATGAAAGAAAATAGATTTTGAAGTTATTGTGCAGAAATCTATAATAGCAAAGGAAGAAGTCGAGATTTCTGGGAATATTAGTAGTACTGTGGAAAAAATGCAAAGGAATTTCAAATGAAATAATATTTAACTATTTAAGGCTGTGGCTGGAGCCATACCTAGGGTACTTATCTAGGTTTGATTTTTCAGATTGATAAAAGATGTAATTTCTGTGAAAAAGCATGGTGTCACAAATCAACTATATGCCTAATACCAGAAAAAGATGTTGGAAAGCCTGGTTTATAAATAACGTGTTTACTCCACGGTAAGAAAAGTCTCTGGGATTGATCCTTTTCAAGGTATTCATATTGTGATGGAATTAGGTTATTTGGATGCCAATTTTATTCTTGCCAGCAGCAAGGTACTTGTTGCACAGTAACTTCATCCATCTGTTCTTTTACTTATTCACTTGTTCCTCAGTGTTGTTTGTCCTCCATTGAACACTTGCTTTGAGCTGGGTGCTGTGCAAACCACTGAGGGTGCAGCTTGCCTATCAATGTCCTTTCTCTTGAGGATCCCTCAGGGCTGAGGGAATCAACAATCATCCAGGAATTACAGTCATACCTTGTTTTATTGTTCATCACTTTATTGTGTTTTTAACAACTTGAAGTTTAGTGGCAACCCCACATCAAGCAAGTCTGTTGACACCATTTTTCCAACAGCATTTGTTCACTTTGTGTCTCTGTATCATTTTGGTAAAATTCTTGCAATATTTCAAACGTTTTTATTAGTATATTTGTTATGGTGATCTGTGATCAGTGATCTTTGATGTTATGATTGCAGAAAGATTACGACTTGCTGATGATCAGATGGTGGTCAGCATTTTTTAGCAATAATTTTTTTTAAATCAAGGAATGTACCTTGTGTTTTTAGACATAATGCTATGGTATACTTCATAAACTACAGTATGGTGTAAACATAAATTTTACATGCACTGAGAAACCAGAACATTTGTGTGACTCGCTTTATTGCAATTTTTGCTTTATTGTGGTGGTCTGGAACCGAACCTGCAGTATCTCTGAGGTACAAAATGGAGTGTGATAAGTATTGTAATAGAGGTATAAGCAAGGTGCCATGAGAGCACAGAAGAGGAGAAATCAGAAATTTTCCCAGAGTAAGTTGTGCCTCTATGGGGGAGAGAGGGAGAGAGGGAGAGAGGGAGAGAGGGAGGGAGGGGAGAGAGAGAGAGAGAGAGAGAGAGAGAGAGAGAGAGAGAGAGAGAGAGAGAGAGAGAGAGAAAGAAAGAAAGAAAGGAAGGAAGAAAGGAGAAGTAGGAGACAGAAGGGGAGGACCCTGACTGGGAGAGCTCTTAATACCATCACAAGCCACTTATCTGCCCATTACCTGATACTCACAGCTTTTACTCTTAACTCCCATCCTTTCTTATTTTGCATGTAATTACTGTTGAACTCATTTTACCTACAAAACCTTGCCCTAATGATGTTTATCTAAAAGGTAAGATTTTCAAGGTTTAAGGGGAGCATCTGATTTTTCTGTGAAGTGATTTTTTTGGAATGAACTCTTTACATTGATTAGTGAACCTGATAAGACGCTTCATCATAGTTGACTCTAATTCTTGTGATTAGGAAGATTTATTATTGTTCTTAAGCTCCTTCTCAGCCCAACGCTGCTCTTCAAAGGCTTTCTGTTTTTTTTCATGTTTTTCTCTGTCAGTATCTCTGTGAACACGGTTCATCATTTTGTTCTTTCCAGCACCCTTCTTGTTTCCTTCATCTCTCTCAAATGCCTCCTTGATAGTGAACTAGATCTCTAGAAATATGTCGTCTTTTCTTCCTTGGTGATCAGCTCCAGAGTGAGCTCCCTGCTCTGATACCATTTTGGTTTCTCACTCCTTCTGGAAATGGCCTTGCATTTCGTTTGGCATTGTATCTGTTGCCCTCCTCAGTCATCTTTCATCCTAATGGCAGTGGCATCATCTACTCCCCTATTGGCCCTGAGAAGCTGCCCATAGGCTAGGCTCTGCCTGGGATCTGTCGTAGTTGCACATACGTCTTCTCTGTCATGGTAGCAAAAGGCATGCCCATGGCTTGAACATTCACCACACTCCTCTGGTTCAGGTAAATAAACAAACCACCACAACAGCATTTCCAGTGAGAATAATCTTATCACTCTTCCACCCGATATTTTCATCTTCTTTTTCCAAGAAGCCACCTTTCTACAAAAAAGATTGTCAAACTCTTGATCTTCTCCAGTGAGCCTATTTCCTGTCTGTTTAGAGCACTCCAGAAATGGACAGCTGAGGGTATTAGCATTACTTGGCCATGGTGATTGTTTTCCTCCAGATTGACAGATGCTTTTTATAGAATCCAGCTGAATTTCATTGGAAAAGAGCTTAAAATGCACAGGAGGAGGAAAGTACTTCTCTCAGGATCCCTGCTGAGGTGATAACAGTCTATGCTAAGTCATCTATTTAAACAGAAATAAACATGCCTTGGGATTCCAGGAGCCTATTTTCAGCTTTATTAAGCTATTTTCGGGTTTATTAAGAAATCTGTGTTTAGTTTTTCCAAACATCTTCAGTGTTATTCATTTAGCTTTTCTCTGTGTGTGGATCAGTTAGAACCCTTGATGAGAACACAGACTTCGAATTCTGCTCTTTATGGAAACACAAGGCCTTCAGAGAAGAATAAAGAACCTGGAAGACTTCTGAGGGCCTAGGCAGAAACTTGTACTTAACTGGCTTTTCGTGGGGAAAAGTATTCCTGGTCAGATGTTGCCTGTGCCTGGGTCCTGGAAGATTTCACTGTTGGGTATTTTTTTCCTTTTAAAAGGTCCCTCGGATTTATACAGATTGGTCACCTGTAATAAGTCATACACTGCTCAAGGCCAGGGTCAGCTGTGTGTGTTGTGTGATAGTAAATATTGTAGGTTTTGTGGGCCATGTGGTCTCTGTTACAAGTATTCAATGCTGTCATCTTAAAGCAATGGGAGCCACAGACAATAAATGTGACTGTGTTCTAATAAGACTTTACTTATGGACACTGTAATTTAAACTTCACATTATTTCCACGTCATGTAATATGACCCTGATATCACAGGACTTTCATCTGCCAGAAGGGAAATTAGGCAGTGAGCCTGCAAACACAAATCATGAAAATTATGTCAAGTTCTAAGAGAGGAAGAAAGAAAACAAAACAAAACAAGGGTACTGTAACTGAGAGCAGCTGGTGGTTGAAGGACTGAGGATGTGGGTTGCTTGAGCTAATCAGGGAAGGCTTTTCTGAGGTGGCATCTGAGCTTATCTCTGAATGATGCCTGAGAGATGTGAACATCTGGTGCAAGTAGCAGGAACAGGGAAAGGAAAGCACTGAGTCAGGGAGAGCTCTGGGCATTTGAAGAAGCAAGATGACTGGTTTTGCTGGAGAGGACATTGCCTGGCCCTCCTCTTTCCCTTCTGCAATGAGAGAGGGATGTGGTGATGGTCAGCTAGGATTCTGGCTCAGATGAAGGGCTTTGGGATTCATTCAGGTACCAGTGCCAGACCATAGGTAGGTTTAAAGTTGGAGTGATGGGAATTGTTTTAAGAATTTGGACAGGTCACTTTGGCTCCTGGGTGGATGAGAGATTGTGGTGGGGGAATGAGAGTGGAGGCCAGGTTGTTGGGAAAAGTGGTTAAGAGGCTTGTCTGAAATAGAGTCTTTTCCATTTACTTTCCTAACACTTTTCTTAAGGTCTGGATCTGACAGAGGCTAAGGAGACAGTGACGAAAAGTGATAAAATATATAGCTCAGATTGAACTACCAAATGAGATTTGCATCAATAACACTACCAAGAAATTAAGTCCATATTATACTCTGTAATGGCCTATATGGATATGGAAAAAGAATCTAAAAAAGAATGGATATATGTGTACGTATAGCTGGTTCACTTTGCTGTATACCTGAAACTAACATAACATTATAAATCAACTATACTCCAACAAAAGTTAAAAGAAAATTTATTTTATTTTATTTTATTTATTTTGCGGTATGTGGGCCTCCCACCGCTGTGGCCTCTCCCATTGTGGAGCACAGGTTCCGGACGTGCAGGCTCAGCAGCCATGGCTCACGGGCCCAGCCGCTCCATGGTGTGTGGGATCTTCCCGGACCGGGGCATGAACCTGCGTCCCCCGCATTGGCAGGTGTACTCCCAACCACTGCGCCACCAGGAAAGCCCCAAAGAAAAATTTTTTTAAAAAGAAATTAAGTCCACATTATTTCTATTACCTCAGCAGTGCTCACAATGACAGCTAACTATCTTGGGGGTGCTTGCTAGGTGTGGCATTAATTCATTTCTTGTTCACAGAAATTCTGTGAGGTTGGTGTCTTTATTCACTCTATAGATGAAGAAACTAAATTGTAATAGTTTCTGCAATGAGCCAAGAGGTCTCAAAACTGGTAGGTGGCAGAGGGAGTCTAGGACCCCCGCTTGTCTGACTCTTAAGTATGTGATCTTTTCCTTTATGTTTCAGTTATCTGTTACTGCACATCAAACAACCTGGAGTGCTGTGGCTTAAAACAACAATGGTTTATTCTTTCTTGTGATCTTGGGGTTGGTTGGGCTCAGTGAGTGGTTCTTCTGCTCAGTGTGTTGTTAGCTGGGGTTATACGTGAGGCTACAATCAGATGGTGGCTCATCCAGGACATGAAACGTCCAAGATAATCTCATCCTCGTGGCTGGCAGTTGATGCTAGTTGGCTGAGGCATCTCACTTCTCCTCCATGTGACATCTCAGCCATCGTTAGGCTAGACAGGCTTTCTTACTGCATGATGGATGCGCTCCAAAAGGGAGCAATGCAGAAAGACAAGCCAGCCCCAGTGTGTAAATGCTTATCAAGCTCTGCTTCTGTGATACTCGTTGAGGTCATTACCTCAGAGCAAGTCATACCGCCAAGCCCAAAATTAAAGTGAAAAGAGAGGGACTTCCCTGGCAGTCCAGTAGTTAAGACTCCATGCTTCCAATGCAGGGGACACGGGTTCGATCCCTGGTCGGGGAACTAAGATCCCACATGCCGTATGGTATGACGCAGCCAAAAAATACAGTAGAATAGAATGGAATAGAATAGAGTACAATAGAATAGAATAGACAAAGCGAGAGAGAGGCATGGACATATATACACTACCAAACGTAAGGTGGATAGCTAGTGGGAAGCAGCCGCATAGCACAGGGAGATGAGCTCAGTGCTTTGGGACCACCTGGAGGGGTGGGATAGGGAGGGTGGGAGGGAGGGAGACGCAAGAGGGAAGGGATATGGGAACAGATGTATATGTATAGCTGATTCACTTTGTTATAAAGCAGAAACTAATACACCATTGTGAAGCAATTATACTCCAATAAAGTTGTAAAAAAAAAAGAAAAAAATTATATTGCAAAAAAATAGAATAGAATAGAATAGAATAGAATTGAAAGGAGATTCTACATGAGAGATGGGTTCATTAGGATCCACCAATAACAATGGCATTGTTATTCTAGCTTCTGCCTTTATACAGAAATATATGGAAACTATTTCCTCTTTTGTGATATATCAGGACTCTTCTCAGCAACTAAGGATAAGCCAAGGCACCAGATATGTATTGATCCATGTGTTGACCAGACATTTATTGTTCCATAATAGTTATTGTTCCTACTATGAGTGAAGCTAGGAACAGTGTGCTAGAAATTGTGAGCAAAGAAAAACTGGTTCTTTCCTCAAGGTGATTAGAGTCTAGAAGAAAACATGTATGATGCTATCAGATGAGTACCTAAAAAATACAGATGTGTGTTTGTGGATAGAAATACACCTTAAGATATATTTCAAATTGCTCTTATTGGAGGCCTGGATAAATTTCAGAAAGATGTTCTTCTTATAAAAATATACCTTTTTCCAGGTTGGTATGATTTTTTATATTGCGGAAGAAATTGAAGCATTTATTCTTCCAGAAAATTAGAGGGCATTGTGAAAAGTCAGTTTTTGTCAAAGATGAACTAATGTCCAAGTCCACTATTTTAAGAAGGAAAACTGCATCTGCTACCATGACCTTCAGCTTTGTTTGATCTCTGTAACCTTCTAGCAGTCAGCTTCCTATAAAAAACAACATAAAAAAAGCCACTGGAATGAAAGCTTCTAATTTACTCATCACATGTATGACAGATCTCTAAGCAGTATAAACTTTTACATACAGTAGATGCTCATTTAATGTTAATATCTAAGCTGGCATCTGCTGTTCATTGTTATGGTATAGGTGTTTGGTATTCTAATGAGATTTAAAAACAAACAAAAAGTTACAATAGCATTTAACATGTGCTTACAATATTTCAGGCACTGTCAAAATGTCTTCTGTGTATCATTTCCTCTTGCCTTTGTGCATGTCTGTGATGTAGGTACTGTAATTATCTTCATTTTCTAGGTAGAAAAGTCTTAGGGAAAAGAGTTAAGTAACTTGTCCAAGAGACAGGCCTTGAACCTTGGACCTTTTGATTCCCAAACCCATTCTTTTTACCCCATATGTAACACAGATGTAGCAAGAGCTTGTAATGGGGAAGAACATTGGAATGACCTTCAGGAGACTTGAGTTCTAGTCCTTTGGGCTGAACTAACTAGCCATGTGATCTCAGATAAATCAACTTCTTTTGCTTGAAAAATAAAATTTAACTCTCTTCTCTAAAGCACAGACATTTGCAGCCCATATTTTAATGCTAATTTAGAGCCTACATTTTCTCCACAGCTTACATTGTATCTTCTGCACTCCTAATCTCCCTTATCCTACTGTGTTTTTTCGTTTTGTTTTTTACTTAGCATTTTCACCTTCTAATATTCTATATTCTGTATCCTCTGCTTAATTATTCTCCATTGTTTATCATCTGTCTCTTCTATTCAGGGATGCAGACTCCAGTGAGGGCTGGGACCTTTGTCTGCTTTGCTTCAAGGTGTATCCCAAGTGCTTCCAAAAGTTCCCAGCACATAGGAGGCCCCCAATAAATTTATAGTCATTCCCGTTAAGGAATGTGGTGGTGGAAGATAGGAAGAGGCATTCCGGGATGAAGAATATGGTGTAAGAAAGGACAATAAAACATTGGATATCTTGGTCTTTTAAGACATTTCATTTATGTGAGGAAGCAATATGGGAAGAAGATGGACCCATGCATAAGAGGCACAGTGGAGAGGTCTTCAGTGCCACACAAGAGAGTCCAAATTTTATTTGTTAGGTAATAGAAAGCCACTTTGATCACCAAGATTTACTAAGCCACCAAAATTTCCAGGCTGCAATCATTTGTTCTAAGAGAAAAACCTTAAGCTTAATTGTATTTTGAAGTAACATTTAACTTTCTTCTCTGAATGTATGTTCAGTCTTTCCTTGGGAATGACAGGAGGCATCAAGGAAATAAGAAATGATGTTTTACTCTGAGCTCAGTGTGAAAAATGTGCAGGTGAAGATGTGTTATTCCTTATTTATGGTTATTGAATTCGGAATTTAGCAGTAAAAATCTGCTATTTAAAGGATTGTTACACTACAAAAGACTTGAGAAGCACATAGATTCTAGGGGTACTTAGAGAATCATTTGATGTCTGTTGGGTGACAAGCACAAATGCATTCAAATTAATCATTATTGCCATTCTAGCAAGTAAAATGCAGTAATGTGTTTATCAAAAGGATGTTTCCAAGAGATATGAAGAGAATATGATAAATAGCAGAGCAAAAGTGTCATGCTACAAAGCCATGTGGTGAACAGAGGCTATCAAACTGTAGCCACTGCATAGTCTAAGGCAATATAGATTTTATGTATATATTACATTTTTATAAACATTTCATAAGCATCATTTTAAGAAAATAGCTGCATGTTTTTCTATTTTGAGCATTTATAATCATCTTAATCTTTCATACACTTTTGGACATTTCAGTTTCCAAATTCTCATAATCGTAACTAACTCTGCAGTGAATATCTTAGTGTACATTTTTCCATATTGATTGTTTTCTGACGAGACCATACTCACAGTGGAATTAGTGGGTCAAAGGATATGAATTATTTTGCATCAGTTCTGTCTGCTAATTTGGCTAGTGAAAACTGGTACTTGTTAATTTTTTTAAATTATTAATGAGGCTGAAATTATGTTGATTAGCCAGTTGTTTCCTTCTCTCTGAAATGCCTGCCCATGTCCTTGCACCTTTTATCTATTGGAGCCTAGTGTTTTTCATTTGGATACGACACTCAGAATCCTGCAACTGCAAAGTCCAAGTCTTTGGGTCAAGCCAAATTGTCAATATATCTCAAACAATTAATCAACTCATTGGAGCAGCTGGTCAATCTCCTGATGTGATGGGTCATTTCATCCATACAAGTGGATCAATTTAGTGATACATCTGGTGGAATAAAGGTGCACCCAATAAATCACGTTAGGAAGTAAAGTTGAAAATCTGAGCATAAACTGCATCAACAAGTTCGACTTGCTCATGAGTTCACACACATCTCCCTTCTGATTCTTTCCAAAGTATAATAATGGTGATGACGGGAAGTTCAGGAAACTTCTGTTTGTGCACTAGGAGCCTCTGCACTAATTGCAGTATATCAACCTTTTTTATCTTCTTTTGAGTTGGATGTTCTGAAAGTAATCTTCTCCTTGAAATTAACATCCTCGATTCTCTCCTTTCAGTGATGCTTTGCCAGATGAAACTCTCACTGACTTCATTTAATAAATGAGAAAGCTCATTCTCTCATTTATCATAGGTTGTACTCTGCAGTTGGATTCATGCCAGAATCAGAGATAAGGAGATTATAGGAAAGTGTATGAAATTATGAATGCAAGGTTGTTTATACTTCAGGTGAAAGGGGAATATTTTTTTTCGCATCTGATTCTGTGGAAGTTTTTTTTTTTTTTTTTTTTTTTTTTAGCAGTGGTATCTTTCAACTTTACCATTGTGACTCTGAGATGTAATAACATTTAGGGACAATAGAAGCCAAAGTCATCAGGCATAAAAGGGGTCTGAGTTCTTTTAATATTATTTTATGCCGTGAATGGAAATTAGATTCTTTAACTATAGGTTTGTTCTATGAAGAATTAGGATGTTGACAGTGTGTCTTTTCTCATTATTTCCTTTTCAGTTATGCAATTTATTTATGTGTTTCTTTGGATATTTCCTCTAAAAATGAACACTCTGACTGCACTACTGCTGCATTATTGCTCTGCTTGAATGGTCCTTGGTGACTCTACATCAGGGGATACAATTTTCTCACGAAAGGTGTCATGGCTGTGAATACTGACAGCTCTTTGGCTAATTAAAATGTAAAAGATGTTAGTATCCATGAAGCTTTAATAGATTTATTCCTGATCTGTTATGGATGGAAATACTCCATTTAGTCCATTTGCAGCTAGCCCCTAATACATACATGCGTGTGTGTGTGTGTTTTTTAATGAGATAAAAGCAAATTCAGATAACAGGAAAAAAATAATTAAAAGGACAGTTCCTTTTTCCTTTTACAAAATTATTTTGTACCCATTCCCAAGCACACATACATATTTACAGATACACACACACACACATGAAAAGAACAGTGGCTCATGGTGAATATGTAATTGTTCTGGACTCAGGCAGACATGATTCCTATCTAGGCAGTCTGTTCTGAACATCTATCTACAGCAATGGAGCAGAAATCTAACCACATCCCTCAAAAGCCAGCCCAGGACAGAAGCATTCATTCTGTGATCTATACCATGATAAAATGTAGTGATGTGGATAGACCTAGAGTCTGTCATACAGAGTGAAGTAAGTCAGAAAGAGAAAGACAAATACCGTATGCTAACACATATATATGGAATTTTAAAAAAATGTCATGAAGAACCTAGGGGTAAAACAGGAATAAAGACACAGACCTACTTGAGAATGGACTTGAGGATATGGGGAGGGGGAAGGGTAAGCTGTGACAAAGTGAAAGAGAGGCATGGACATATATACAGTACCAAACGTAAGGTAGATAGATAGTGGGAAGCAGCCGCATAGCACAGGGAGATCAGCTCGGTGCTTTGTGACCACCTGGAGGGGTGGGATGGGGAGGGTGGGAGGGAGGGAGACGCAGGAGGGAAGGGATGTGGGAACAGATGTATATGTATGACTGATTCACTTTGTTATAAAGCAGAAACTAATAAAAAAATTAAAAATAAATAAAATAAAAATAAAACGTGGTGATGTATTTCCCTAGCTTAAATTCTAAGCTAAAAGCCAAAAGCTTTTTATGTTTTTTCAGAAGAGAGCTTCATCTGAACCACTGCTTTAAGCTAACAGATTGAGCCACAGTTCAGCAGCCTGCAGCTCAAATGGTCAGGTTGAACCCAAGATCAATTTTTAATTGGTCAGTGACAGAAGCAAGTAAAACTAGCATTCAGAATTAATTTCTTAAAGTTATTAAGTGAGTATGGTTCTCTATTCTTATTTCAACTCAGAAGGATTCAGAGCTATTGGTCACGGGTAGCAACCAAACTAAACAAAAAACTTGTGTGAAACCAAGTGCTTAGCATTACTAAACACATGTAGGAAAGACCATGGGCTGTGTAGAATCAGACAGCTCTAGGTTGGAACCTTGGCCTTGTCACTTACCACTGAGGGACTTTGAGAAAGTTATTCAACTGCTCAGAGTCTCAGTGTCTTCATCTATAAAATGGGGATAAAACAGTAAATACCTCCTGAGGTTGTTGTAAAGCTTAAAGGAGAATCTGCATGTAAAGGAGGCTATAATGTATCATGGTATGGAGTTATCAAAGATAACAATATTGGTGGATGTAGCATCAACATTGTGTAAAAGGAAGCCAACCTGACTTGAAAATTGAGGTGCTGAGCTAAGACACCAAGGAAGAAAGCTGCTGAGAATGAGGGCAAATTCAGCCTCCCTAAACGTTCCCTCTGTGAGGGCTTCTAGGAGGTCATCCAGGGGAAATGTGACCTGTAAGACCCTGCATTTCTTTGTCAGATTTTGAAGAAATATGCCTAAAGTGTATATAGGAATGGAAATGTGATGGAGCAGCATCAAATATCTCTGTAAGGAATAATCGATAAGTGTCTTATTCTCTTACCATAGAGCATGTGATTCCATTTCCAAGATTATTGTCTTCTAGGAAGAAGAGAGCATCAAGAGATTATTTTTTATTTCATTTCTATAAAATTGTTTTCCTTTTCTCTCCATCCTCCCCAACATACTACCACTTCTTCAACTTTACTTTCAAGTTTTATTTAGCGGTGGGAAACCATTTTCTTATGACATTACCTTTTGATAAAATCATAAGCCACTGACATTATTTCTAATTATACACACAGTGAATGGTTTAATTTCCTCTTTGAACTGCTTAGCTGCTGTATGTCAAACATGGTTCTTTTGATCATCCCATGGGGTTGATACCACATTATAGGAATTTCATCAAAAGGAAGAGTATTGTAGAGCAATGAGGCTCTAAAATGCCTTGAAGAAAGCAAAGTTCCTAGGTAGAGTTAACCTTCAGACAAGCCCAAGGAGCCCCCACTTTTCAGAAAATTTACTATGCGCCATACACTATGTTAAACACGTAACATATGTACACTTTTATTTCCGTTTTACATCTGCTCTTTGGAGCAAGTGTAATTTATCATAATTACCCTTATTTTATTAATTCAGAAATGTAAGGTAACATTCTCAAGGTCACACAGCAAGCAATTGGTATAACTTCTCTTTGATTACAGCTCTAACACCAAAGCTCTCTTCCTCACCCTATACTGTCCCTTAAAGCCTAAAGAATAGTTTAAATATATATTTTCTGAATGTAACACTTTTTTTTCATTTCATACAATGATTTTTAAACTGTTTCACCTTCCTGCTCTTCATTACTCGCACTCTTCCTCAGTGACAAGATAAGAACTGATTTAAAAACAAATATTTTGTCAAGGAGAGTTCCTCTTTAGCCTTTCCTAATTGGATGAGTAAAATGGGAACTTTTAGAAAATGTAAGTTATTTTTAATCCTTCATGATAAAGAACCAACTCCTCTTCATTCCAGTCATTATTCCAATGTTTATGATCTTAATGATGTAGCTTTATATTAGACAGATAAGGATAGGAGCTACAATTTCTTCATCTTAATAAAGGCATTTCTACTTAGTGTTTATAATGTGTAAGGTGCTGTGATAAGTGCATTATATTCAATTTTTAAACTTCACAAAAACTGTGTGAGAAAACTAGTATTAAATCTCATTTAATCCATGAAAGAAGTGAGGTTGAGAGGAACTATTTACTTGTTCAAGTTAAGTTATATAAAACTAGTAAGTAGCAGAGCTCATACTTGAAACCAGATCTGTCTGGCCTTAAGTATGTGCACTTTCTTTTACACTTATTGTAATAACATTAGTGTTCACTCTCACTGTGAATTAGTGTCCAAACAGGCTGATAATGACAATAACACCTTGACATTTAGTGTTGTGTCAAGAATAACAGAAACTTAACTCAGCAAATAGTCACAGAGTGGCTACTATGTGTCAGGCATTAGCGTAAGCAATGGATCCAAAGCAAAGCAAAAACAAACGTGGTGCCTGTCCTCTTGGGTCTTTATTATCTTGTGGGAAGACATAGATCAATTCAAAGAATTAGTTAATGACAGTTGTGATACATGCTGTAAAAATAATACAGGCTATCACAAGAGTGTGACTGTACATTGACCTAGTTTCTGGGTCAACAAAGGCCCCTGGTTTCTGGGGAAGTAATCGTCGGTTGAACCAGGAAGAAGGTATAGGAATTAGCTGATGTTCCTTTTTTTTTTTTTTTTTTTTTTTTAAATCCAGTAGGGTTGATGTCATATTATAGGAATTTAACACAGGATGGTGGTTTGGAGGGGTGGCGGCCAAGCAGGCAATGATGTTACAGCCTGTGTGCACGTTCAGAGGCAGGAGGGACTTTGAATTTTGGAGTGGAAGAGGAGGATGCTGATGAGGTCACAGGGCTAGATCCTGCAGAGCACTGAGTGCATCTTAGCCATTTTCATCTGTATGTGATGGGTGCTGAGAATCCATCCAAAGGTTTAATGTGCGTACAGTCTGTCATTCAAGTTGGCTGAGCTTTCCTTTCCAACTTCAGTGCATGGACTGCAGACACCAAGCAAGTAACCCGTGTAGTGGCTTTATGAGCTGAAAACTAATCTGTGTGTTTCAGTAAGGAAATCTGTAGCTGTACTTGTTTCTCACATAGTGTTTAATGACTGAAGCAGCTTATTGATGCTATCAAGAAACCGATACATTTGTAAAAAGAAATGCATTATCCATGCTATAAAATTAAATGTTGCATTGCAGAGCAATATACTAAATATCTCCTTAGTCAATTTTTGTAAACCAAATGTTATAAAATTATATTGGAGCACAGAGACAGCACAAATCCATGGGAAATATATTTCTTTAAGAAGTCTATTTTGTTAGCCCGTATTTTTTTAATTTTTTTTTGGTCACACTGCACAGCATGTGGTATCTTAGTTCCCTGACCAGGGATGGATCCCGTAACCCCTGCACTGGAAGCGTGGAGTCTTAACCACTGGACCACCAGGGAAGTCCCCTGTTAGCCTGTATTGATAGGCAGGTTTTAATTACCTTTTTACAAAAGTGTGTATTTTCCATGCCTGGGAAAAGATGTACATTCTTTTCCCCATGTTTTTCTCTATATTTGTGTATGTCTATTTGGGGCTTTGAGGGCATATGCATTTTAGCAACTGCTTTGTGTGGTGTGTTAGCATAAAATCAGATATATATTCTTTATCTTTTTCTATACAAATATAAATAACATGACCCTGTGTAGCCAGGATTCTGTTTTAAAAACCTCTAAAATAGATCATGGATATAAGTACCTAGATTACCTTTCAGTGCAAGAACTGGAGCTGTCCCCAAAGCATTCTGAGCATGTCCTGCATGATTGGATAATCCCAAAATTTTGCATAAAAAGAGGTTGAATAACCTCTTCTTATCCCTAGAGAAATAACAGCATTTACTGAGCACCTACTTTGTGGTATATTGTCTTGTTTAATTCTCACAACCAAGAGTGAGTACCATTATTACCCTGTTTTATAGATAGATGAACTAAGGTTCAGGAAGATCAGGTAACTTGTTCTATCCACATAGCTAATAAGGGTTAGAGCTTAGCTTGAACCAGGCAGTCTGATTGGAGAGTCCATATTCTTAGCTTCTGCCTAGCAGTGCACTATTCCAATGTGAGATGGCTCTTTTATTTTTTTTTATTTTTATTTTTATTTTTATAAATTTATTTATTTATTTATTTTTGGTTGTGCTGGGTGTCCGTTTCTGCACGAGGGCTTTCTCCAGTTGCGGCAAGTGGGGGTGACCCCTCATCGCGGTGTGCGGGCCTCTCACTATCGCGGCGTCTCCCATTGAGGAGCACAGGCTCCAGACGCGCAGGCTCAGCAGCCGTGGCTCACAGGCCCAGCCGCTCCGCGGCACATGGGATCCTCCTAGACCAGGGCTCGAACCTGTGTCCCCTGCACCAGCAGGCAGACCCCCAACCACTGCGCCACCAGGGTAGCCCCCGAGATGGCTCTTTTAGAAAGGATGTTTTCTTTTATACGGTAGCTTTTTTCTCTCTTTCTTTTTGGAAGGACCATTTTGTGCAGCTTGATGTTAACACATATCCCCTCAAATATACTTACTCCCCCAGAAAAATAATTAAATGATAATACTGATGAAAATAATAGCAGCTGCCATTAATCAAGCCCTAATTATATGCCAGACACTGGGCTCGTACTTTTTTTTTTTTTTTTTTTTTTTTTTTGTGGTACGAGGGCCTCTCGCTGCTGTGGCCTCTCCCATTGCGGAGCACAGGCCCTGGACGCGCAGGCTCAGAGGCCATGGCTCACGGGCCCAGCCGCTCTGCGGCATGTGGGATCCTCCCGGACCGGAGCACGAACCCGTGTTCCCCGCATCGGCAGGCGGACTCTCAACCAGTGCACCACCAGGGAAGCCCCTGGGCTCATACTTTAAGTGTCACATTTTCTTCTCATTTCTATGGGAATTCCATTTTTTACAGATTATGACACAGAAGCTTAGAAGATTATAGTAAATTCTTCTTGGAGTGGCAAAGGTAAGAATGCAGATTATGTCTGAGCAAAGTGCAAGCCCATGCTTTTCACCCAGTACACAGGGTTGTCTCAACTGTATACCCTTTCATGTGCAGTGCAATTATGGGTACCTATAAAAGCCAGGGATGGATAAGGGAAACATTTTATAGTTTATCAAAATATGAGGTCTGGCACTGCAGTTTTTTAAAGCCCAGCAATTAATTAAGCCATCTCCTCTTTCTCACCTCTGAGGGGAGATGGAGATCATAGGATGTCCTTCCTCCTTATAAGAAGGCGTCTATATTTGGAGTCTTCCTCCACAGCCTCCCCTTCTCTATGATGAGTGAGCTTGAAACCATTCATGCATCTGCACCCATGTGATTTTTTTCCAGTAGGGTTATCTGACAGTCAGTTCTCAAGACCCTGCTAGGTTTTTCAGTTTCCTTTTTAAAATTCAGGTTCGTAAAATCTTCCCTGGTAATGGAGCCTGACAATCTGACTACCTGTCTCTGAGCACTGACCATGGGACAGGCTCAGTGTCACCTGTCATTCAGGATTCATGGAGGTGAATAAGGCATGATTCCTCCTTCTAAGAGGCATCAACTTAAGTGAAGGAGATAGAAAAACGCAGAGTAAATGTGACCTTGTCTTCTATGAGGAAGATGACCTTAGATCTCCTCTAATAACAGTCCTATTTTCATGGCTTTAACTTGTTGACTTTGGCAATTTCCAAGCAACTCCTAAGACTATTAATGTGACATACTTCTCAATTTTGCTGATACACTGAATTGGATCTTTTACATTTGAGAGTCAAGTCATTAGGCACTCTGGAAACAGACGGTTATTCAATTACTCATTCAACAAATGTTGATGGAGCATCTCTGGGGAGAGCTCACACTCCAGAGTCCTCTTTGCTCAGTTCCCACTGTCACCAGCTCTGCAACCTTGAGCAGCTTCCTTGGTTTTGTCAACCTTTATCCTCATCTGTGAAATGTGGATGGTAATAGCACTGATACCATAGAGTTGTGGTGAGATCATATAAATAGAGCACTCGAAGACCATGTCTGAGGCACAGTAAGGCTTCAGTAAAGGTGAGCTGTTACTATTAATAGCAGCACTTTCCAGGCACTTCACAGGGTGCTGAAATGAAATGAGCAAACCCATATGCTTTGCATATGCTTTGCATGGCAGAGATGCAGAGAGAGAGAGAGGGAGGGAGAGAGGGAGGGAGGGGAGAGAGAGAGAGAGAGAGAGAGAGAGAGAGAGAGAGAGAGAGAGAGAGAGAGAAAGGTCCCTGCTCTCTTGAAGCCAAAGTTTGAGGAAATGAAAGAATCAGCATGATTGGAGCACAGAAAGCAGGGGAAGTGATGGTAGATGAAACTAGAGAAGGGGATGGGAACCTTGTAAGTTTAAAAGTCGGCCTAAATCCTTAAAGCAGCGGGAAGCCACTAAAGTGGTTAAGAAAGGGAGGGGACATTTTCTATTTATATGTGGGAGGATTACTGGCTGATGGGTGGGTGGCTCAGAAGAAGAGTACAGTAGATGTAGCACGAGGGCTCTGAATCAGTATGTGAAATTGCCTCAGCTGTAAACACTTGCATGCAGTGCAAATATGACAGGTGTTAAGAGGCAGGAAGGAATAAGAGAAACATTTTATTCTTTATTGAAATAGGAATTGCCCAATGTCCCACAACTCGTAAGTGGTGAGGCTGAGATTGGAAGCAGAATTCATGCTCTTAGCCCCATGATCTTGCTTAATGATCCAGGCAAGACACAATGGTAGCTTGGACCACTATGGAGGCAGGGATGGTGGAGAGGAGTGTACAGATTCAGTAAGTGTTCAGGTCAAAGAATGGACAGAACTGGGTGAAGGGTTGAAAATAGCAACTAAGCCAGGCTCTGTCTCTCGATGTGACTCTACTTAATTTCATGCTTGTAAAGGGTCTGATGGAGATCCCTGAAATTTCTCAGATGTCACTGCATTAGGTGATCTCAAATGTGTCGTTAAAAATATTTATGAATCTTAGAGATTTGCAAAGGTCTAGAACATTCTTTCTAAATGATTGCCACTTTTTTTGGAGAATATTTAGAATCTTTTCATTGTTTGTCCACAGAGTTAGTCACTTTCAAAGTTGGATATAATAAACAGCATTTTACCCCAATATATTGGGTGGTGGTTTTGCTTGTTTTCTGCCTCTAAACGTATTGCAAATCTTTCAAACTTTTGAGCCAGTTAAAGGAGTCACTCTGTTTTTCTTTTGTTTGCTTATTTTTGTTTTTGTTTTTGTTTTTTCTTTGGTCTATAGAGAAGTTTAAAAAGAAATGTTAAGTTGCAAATAATACAATGGCATTTCAACAATTATCTTACACTCTTACCATATGGACGTATTAAGCTTGCTTCTCATTTTAAAGGGTTTAGTGTTTCTTAGTACATATTTGGACTAGTTTCTGAACACGAGTTTTTCAACATATGTTGGCTTTTAGTAATATCCTCAATATGCCAGCATCTCTTCTTTTTGTGTCATCCATATCTCTAATCCTCCCCATTCCCACAGTTAAGTCCCTGATTTTTAAATCCTGCTGATACCCAGGAGACTTCTTTTGGAAAATTTCTAGCATGAAAAAAAATGTCAAATTATGACTTTTATTTGACATCATGCTACCTAAAATTCTTGCAAACAGGTTGAGGAGATCCTTTTTTTCCCCACACATTTAAAAAGTTATTTTTTCTCCATTATTGAAGATTAAAATGTGACCAGTGAAATAATCTTTGGAAACATTGAAGAATAAAAGGAAGGAGAAAAATCACTCATAGCATAATATCACTATTTAGAGATTATCATTGTTTACATGTTGATCTATTTCCTCCTAATGTTTTTTCTGTATTTAGTGTCACAGTTATGGTGGAGGTCCAGTCCATAACATGGAGGGGTGACAGGGTCTACTTCTTCCCTGTCTTGGTGGTGAGAAATCCAAGCTGATTTCACCGAGTCTCAGCGAGGTCAGGTGTACGCACGCCTACTGCACCCCTAAGATATCCAGAGCTCCCCTATGTAGTCCTGGGGACTAAAGAGTTTCCTCGATCACTGAATCGAGTTACTCCCATGAAAGATGGTTAGATGTGACCTGGGTAAAGTCTCAGGATGCTGATGAGTGGCGTAATGCTGGATCTTTTTCAGGCAAAGTACGGGCAGCTGGTCCTCACTGGACAGCAAAGAGAGATGCCTGGGTGTCCACTTCTACTGCTTGGGGGTTCTGGTTGTGGGAATTACTTCCTCCTGCAGGTAGAGCTAGGGAAGGGGGAAGGAAAAGGGTGGGCCCTTAGGTGATAAAGAAAACATTTCATAAGCCTAGAGCCTGGGGTGGAGACACATAAATTATTATCTTGATATGATGATTGCTTACTTTATGTCATTATGATTGTGATTGTAACATAAATATTATTATTTGCTTAAATCATGCTTTGTTCCTGTTAATATATTCCATCTAGCATAAACATTTCATTTCCTAGATTAGTGTAAATAATGATATTTATGATAATAATCATAATAATTTACACTTATACAGTGATTATGGAAACTTGCCCAGTATCACACAGCTAGTAAGTGGTTAAGCTGAGGTTAGAACCAATATTCATGTTCTTAGCTACTAAATGCTACTGCCCAAACTCCTTCCAGGCATAATTATAGTACACATAATATTCCATTGATTGTATAAATTAAACTTTACTTAAGTATTCTCTTACTGAAGTAAAGAACAGTTGTTTGGGTGTATTTTTTATAAATAATGCTGTCATGATCATATTGATACATAAAGCTGTGTTGTTGTTTCATTGCTTTACATTTTTTTCTGTAGGACATATTCATCAAAGTGGGACTATTGACTCAAAGTTTATAAACAAGTCTGTGACTTTTGATATATACACCAAAATGCTTTTTCTTGTCAGAGAGGTTTAATTCACACTACCATCAAAGATTTGTGGGAGTTTCTGCCTTAGATATTTTGTCTCTCTCTGTGTAGCATCCATGCGAAGCCTGCTAGTAGAAAGCAGTCTGCTGGCAGTCTAGGAAGATATTTCATATTTCCCTCAAAGGATTAGACATTTCCTTGGGGCATTTGATAACATATAGGTAAATTTGGCTATGGGAAGTAAGCAGTGAAGGGAAAGAAATGAATTTTAGGCAGAGGAAACGTTAGCAAAAACAGATGTTGAAAAGTAAAGCTCTTGATTTTTGGAACAGGTTTATTTTAACTAAACGCTTGTGGGTTGGGTGACTTTAACAAGGGGTCTCACCCTGGGCGAGTCACTTTAGCTCTCTGGTCATGCACTTAATAGGCTATAAAACCAAGAGTTTAGATTATTTGATTTTAAGCATCCTTAAAATTCTAGCATGAGTTATTCTCTAACCATGCAAGTTAAATAAAATAAAAAGTCCCCATATCTCAAAACAGAAATTCTGTATGTTGCTTAAGTTCTAAAAATATGTATTTCTAATGGATAGGAGGTAAAGGCTTTCCAATGAAAGCTGTTATTTCTAGAAGGTAACTAATCATTCTGGAAGATTCATGGGTGCATATGTCAATTGTGAGCAACTTAAAACTTCAAAGTTCTTGTTCCACTCTATAGCCTATTAAGGATATTCATTTGTTTCCCTGACCTTGACTGGATTCTATAGCACAGCGTGTTCTTTCTGTTGTATTATAGAGAGAGTTTCTTATAAAATTAGGGGAAACATAAATCAGGTCAAACTGACATTGGCGCCCAGAGATAGGGCAGTGTGAAATCCATGTTCTTAATCCAGTGGGCACCATCTGCTCTTTGGGGTCAGGGAGGCAATGCTTTAGGATGGCAGCTACAGTTAGCTCACCCCAGAAGCTGTAAATTTGAAGGGCACAGAGTAGCTCTTCTCTTCCTGGAAAATGATTTACAGGGGCTTATCCGTCTTTCTGAAGTTAGTACCTTTGTAATTTATTTGAAGCAAGGCCATTATGGCCCTATCACACCACAAATTTCTTATCTATCCTTCAAGGCCCCACAGAAGTGTTCCGCCTTCCAGGAAGGAGGTTATCCTCATGATACCTCTCTTTTTAATATCATCAGAGTGTAAATTCCAAAGCAGAATGCATCCAGTTTATCTTTGCATTCCCGACATGCAACACATAGTAGGTATTCAATAAATGTTTGTCAAATAGATGCAGGAAAAAATGATGGATTAATTTTCCCAGGAGGAATTATTCTTCCCCTTGTGTTCTTACTATACTCTGTTTCTGGTAGACGTGCAACATAATAGGTAAGAGTCTGGGAGATGTGATACATAAGAGTCAAACTGTGGGTTCAAATTCTGGCTCTAGCTCTTATGAGCAGTGTGACTAACCATGATAAATGGCTAACTTCTTTGTGCCTCAGTTTATTCACCTGTAAAGTGGGGTTACTTTATAAGGCTGTCCTTCAAAATAAATGAGATAATACTTGTAATGAGTTTAGATTATCGTGTTACTTGTTTCTTCCATCATTATTTGTATGCATGTTAATACGATTTATTAGATTAGAAGCTTCTTTAAAGTAGAACCTCATTCAAATTTGAATCTTCTGTTAACAGTGAGGTCTCAGCAGTATTTACTAAACATAATTGACGTAGTGATTTGGAAGTTTCAGCTCATCAAAGCACAAACAACTGTTAAATTTGCCAGCCTTACAAACAGCCTTCGACTGCAAACCCCATGAGAGCTGGGATGGTGTTTTTTTATTTTTATTTCTTTCCTTCTTTTGTACACCCAGCAGCTAACACATGCTTGGCATATACTGGCCATTTAATAAATGCCTGTTGACTGATTGGTATACGCCAAAGACTGTGCTGAAGATCTACAGATTCCTGAGACCCAGTCCTTGCCTCCAAGGCCTTTAAGGTTGTTCTTTATTTTTGAGTGAGTTTATGAAATTCAGCAGGAAGCAGAGAAAATAGAATCCAAGAGTATGAAGTCTGATGGGAGGGAGGTGCTACAGGGGCCAGGATATAGCTCAAAGCCCCTCATAAGATGCTGACCAGGTTTCAATGGGCTTCATGTCTCCTGAATCACTGCAGATACCTCTGCTCTCGCCAGAGCCCCACCACCAAGCCTCAGTGAGATGGCGTCCCCTTTCCCCTCCTACTGACATCAGTCATGTTCTTACAACACTGCCTTGCAGTCCTGTTTAAAGCAAATATATTTGAATACGAGCCTACGTCATTTGCATTATTTATAATATTTGTAATAATTATTTTTATTTATCCTCTGGAAATCCAATGCTAAACTGCTCAGCAAACTGCTCCAGAGAGCAGGGAAAGAGTCGGAAGCCCTCATTCTTCATTAAAACATTGAAAAGCCAGTATTGTGCCCTGACATCACCCTGAGGTGATGATAGTCTGAGAGGCACTCACAGCTTCACTGAGATAGTGTTGAAGTATCAGAATAAACACTGAAAAGACTTGGTGTGAATATGATGCTGTGCTGGTGAGGAACTCATTGTACTTTCTCATACATTATCTTGTCCTCACAGTATCCCTGAAAAGTAGGTGGTCTCATTCCCATTTGACAGGTGGCTCAATCTGCAGTTTATCCCAGGAGGGCCGGGCCCCTTACTGGCTGTCTCCGCATCTCTGATGCTTCCCAGCAGAGTGGGAAGCTCCCACGTCGCTTACATTTGGTCCCATTGCCAGCTGGAGAGCGGCATCAAAGCTTTCCTTACCTGACACAGAATTCTGACTTCCCTTTCTATGCTGTTCTCCAGGACAAGGCCCCTGAAATATGCTTTCCAGGCACACTTAAATATTTTATGTTAAGAGTGATTGAAGGCAGACTTCAAGTAATACTTCCTGTGGTTTATTGGCTCAGTTAATTTAACATTAAGAAAGAAATGAGAATGAATAAAAAGCATTGCCCATTTCCATATGCAAATGTGTGCCTGGAGGAAGCTGTTAGTTGCAGGATAATCCATAAATTCCAGAAATTTAGGAGAATGGCTCATGACTCTGACATTAGTTTCTGCAGGTTCTAGGGTTTGTCAGAGAGGTCTTCCTTCATCCGTTGTCTTCTTTTACAGGATGGGGCTTTTTTTTTGTTGTTGTTGTCTTGTTTGTTTTAATGACTCAGAAATTCCCTGCCTCTAAGAATGCATCATCAGTGCTGTATATGAGCCATGGGTGGCTGTCTCCCGGGAGATTTTTTTTTTTTTTTTTTTTTGAGGTACGCGGGCCTCTCACTGTTGTGGCTTCTCCCGCTGCGGAGCACAGGCTCCGGACGCGCAGGCTCAGCGGCCATGGCTCACGGGCCCAGCCGCACCGCGGCATGTGGGATCTTCCCGGACCGGGGCACGAACCCGTATCCCCTGCATCGGCAGGCGGACTCTCAACCACTGCACCACCAGGGAAGCCCCTGGGAGATTTTTAATTATGTGACTCTGACAGGTGCTCATTACTGGGCTTCATTTCCTCTCCAGCCTCAGCAATCCATATCAGCTTCAGCAGTAATTCTGCCAGAGACCTGTCAGGTCATGGTCCCAGGGAGTGATTTTCACGCAAAATTCTCATCAACTCTGGGATTCCTCAACTCTGGGAGGTGAATCAGGGGCCATTGCTGGAGGCAAGAGGGAGGCCAACCAGCAGCACTCCAGTCGAGTTTTGCTTTTCATCTCTTATGTGTATGTTATCTTTTACAAAAGGGGGTTGTACTGAGCTAAAAGTCAAAGACCACTGATCAAGAATAGGAGGGAGCTAGTAATAATGGCAGACACTTATTGATGTTTGCTATGTGCTGCGTTCTGGATCTGCATTCTCTCACATGATCTAAATGTGTGAGTATTCCCATTTTATGGATGAGAAAACTGAGGCTCAGTGATATGAAGTCACTTGTCCAGGTCACATACTAATAAGGGGCAGACCTAGGGCTCCTTTCTTTCCTTTGTTTCTTTCCACAAAGCTTCATTGGGCACCGGCCCAGTCCCACATGTGGGGTAAAATACTGAGGAAATGGCAATGCATAAGAAAGATATAGCTCCACCTTGATGGGGTTTATGATCTAGCAGGATTTGAATCCAGGGGTGTGTGACTGTGGCACCTGAGCTCTTAACTTTTGTATGATAGTGTTTCTAAACACCAAACCGTGGGGCATCATCTTGAGGTAGTCTCTGGGGAAGATGTGAGCAATGAAAAGAATAGATGTACACCAAATGAGTCAGACTGTACTCACTTTCTGGAGGGTGTGTGGGCAGGGAAGATCCAGTGAAATGATGGATTCTGTACTCCTAGAAAAACTCCCCTCTTTTGTTGTGACTGGAAAATGCATGGACAATTCTGATTCTCTGCACAATTCCTTTCTAGTGTTAAACTATGTCTTTAAATATGGTGTAATGTAAAGATCACTGGCCTGTGAGTTAAAGAGAACTTGGTTCATGTCTTGAAGCCCTTGTCATCTTGAGAAAGTAATTTTACTTCTTTAGCTCATTTTACCATCTGTAAAATAATGTATTTAGGTGGTATCCTTGGTTCCTTCTAGTTCAGATGCTATGATTTTGAGTTCGTGAGTGTAGTAGGTATATGCCCTAGGGTTGGAGGACATTTGTCCTCTTCAAGAAGGGATGCCCCCTACAACAGTGGTTTTAAAAAATTTTGACTATTGCCAATAGTAAGAAATCCATTTTATATTGTGACTTAGGATGCAAGCATATACACATACCAGAAAAAAGTTCATAAAGGTACCATTACTTATGTGATATACTCTTAAATAAACTATTGTATTCTGTTCTATTCTGTACTACTTTATTTTTGTAGAAGTGTTGACTGTGATCCAATAAACTGCTTTCATATTGATTTCATTACCCACTAGCTGTGCCTGGTTTCATGAAATCAGTCTGCCAAGGGGAGTTTCTCAAGGTCAAGCCACATCTGCCTCCTGCTTGCTTTGGAAGATTAAAATATATATATATTTGTTCCTCAGACTGCTGAGCAAATGCCCCATTGCCCTCTGGGATGGTTGGCCCTCCCTCATTGACTAGGCAGGCAATCTGTCCCAATTTCCTGCTTTGCTTTTGTGATGCATTAGACCCTTTGCTATCTGTAAGTGAATTGAAAGTGTCTCCTTAGGATAAAAGCACAAACCATTGTTGTATGAAGAAGTGATCGGCCAATTCAGCCTGGAATAAAACTGCTTCACTCAGTCATCAAAGAGCTTTTTAAAATTTTCTAATGCATGGAAATTAACTGGAGAGAAAAAATAATCACCTGTATTTTGTCAGGACGCAACAATGCAATAAAACACTTGCAGCTTGTGAAGTGGCTTTATTTCTATCAGGTTGGTCTCCCTTCCGGTTGGTGGAGAAATTATTATGGTAATGTAACAGATTTGTAAACTGAGGCTGAGAGCCCTAAAGACTAGGGGGTATCTCAGACAGTGACCACATCATATGATGAGGCAAAACAATGTGTTGAAAACTCACTGGCTGTTCTCTCCCTGAAGTTCTTTCTCACAGCATCTCTATTTTGTTACCTCTGAAGCTAATAACAGTGTCAGGAGAGATAGAAGTTGTCATTTAGCCAAACCTATTGGAATATGTAATTTCTGGTCTTATCTCCTGTTTCTGTCCATCATGGGTGCCATTTTATTTTTATCCCAATTTTTGGTGATAAAAATACCAAAGAAAATGGGTGAGATTGAGAAAATAAAGAGGAAGATAGATGTTATAGAGGTAGGTCTTGGAAACATTTAATCTTCACTGAGATGCATTTTTTTTTCTCATTTCGGTTAGAGAATAATGTATCATTTCCCTTTTCTTCTCTGTCTAGAATTTCCAAATCATATTTTCTTTTCCTTTTTTTAAAAGCATATTTGCATTCTATTATTGTAAGCTGACTCGGACTTTCTCATCATTAGTCTTTCTGTGTGTCTTTTAAAATAGGAGTTTCTTTTCCTTCTTGGAGAGAGAAAAATCTTGGCGAAAACTGGAAAAATACGAAAAGTACAAATACAAGTATAATTTTATCATTCAGAGAAAATACTATTATTAATTCCTTTCCAGTATGGCTACTTTTTTCTTTCTGTGTATCGATTTGTCATCAATAATATATAATTCTATTTTCTGACTTGTTCCTCTTAGACTTAAGCATTTAGGTTGTTTCCAATGTTACTCACTTACAAATAATGCTTCAGAAGATATCTTTTTACATTAATCTTTATCTACATCCCTGACTTATTTCCTTTGAATAGATACTTGGAAGTAGAATAGTTAGACCAAGGCTTTCCACAAAGGCTAAAACAATTTAGTTTCTCACAGTATCACATGAGAATGCTTGTCTTGCTGCCTCTTCCCATTTGTTTTATTTTTTTCTTCATTTTTTATTGGAGTATAGTTGCTTTACACAGCTGTGTCAGTTTCTGCTGTACAGCAAAGTGAATCAGCCATACATATACATATATCCCCTCTTTTTTTGGATTTCCTTCCCATTTAGGTCACCACAGAGCTCTGAGTAGAGTTCCCTGAGCTATACAGTAGGTTCTCATTAGTTATCTATTTTATACATATTAGTGTATACATGTCAATCCCAATCTCCCAGTTCATCCCACCACCCCTTTCCCTCTTGGTATCCATACGTTTGTTCTCTATGTCTGTGTCTCTATTTCTGTTTTGCAAATAAGATCATCTATACCATTTTTCTAGATTTCTCATATATGAGTTAATATATGATATTTGTTTTTCTCTTTCTGACTTACTTCACTCTGTATGACAGTCTCTAGGTCCATCCACGTCTCTGCAAATGACACAGTTTCATTCCTTTTTATGGCTGAGTAATATTCCATTGTATATATGTACCACATCTCCTTTATCCTTTCCTCTGTTGATGGGCATTGAGGTTGCTTCCATGTCCTGGCTATTGTAAATAGAGCTGCAATGAACATTGTGGTACATGACTCTTTTGGAATTATGGTTTTCTCTGGGTATATGCCCAGTAGTGGGATTGCTGGGTCGTATGATAGTTCTAGTTTTAGTTTTTTAAGGAACCTCCATACTGTTTTCCATAGTGGCTCTATCAATTTACATTCCCACCAACGGTGTAAGAGGGTTCCCTTTTCCATTTGTTTTAAAGTGAACCTTTTGATTACTAATAATGTTGAGATTTTTTCCCATTAGTGTATTGATCTTTTGCATGTTTTCTCATGTTATATTTGAAACCTTTTTCAAAACATTGTAAAATTGAGGTATTATTTGCATATAGATAAATACACAGGTCCTAAGTGTACTTTTCAACAACCTTTGAAAAATGCCTATGCTTGTTTAATCCCTTCACTATCGAGCTATAAATCATTCCCATCATCCCAGAAAGTTCCTTTGTGCCTGTTTTTAGTCACTGACTCCACCCAGAGGCAACCACTGTTCTGATTTCTTCCACAATAGTTCTTCCTACCCTAGAACTTCATATCAATAGAACTACATAGTACATAACTCTTCAATAACAAGCTTCTTTAGCTCAGGATAATTTTTTTAGGGTTCATCTACATGGTTCGGTGTATCAATAGTTTATCCCATTTTATTGCTGAATAGTACTTAATTGCATGGATATACCAACATTTGTTTATTCAGTCTCCTATTGATGGACATTTGGACTGTTTTGTGTTCAGTTTTTTGTTTGTTTTTTGTCTATTATGAGTAAAGTTGAAATGAACACTAGGACTCTTTTGGGGTTTAAATCTACCATCTTCCTATTGGTTTTCTGTTTGTTCCACCTGTTCTTTTCTCCTCTTGGTCATTTCCTGCCTTCTTTTTAATGAGCAGAATAATTTTTACTCTCCCATTTTATCTCTACTATGAGCTTATTAGTGGTATCTTTTTGTTTTTGTTTTCAAGGATTGTGCTATGGTTTGTAATATGCATCTCTAACTTATCACAGTCATACTTCAAATACTATTATTCTAGTTCATGTTTAAATTAAAATCTTCAAGAGTATATTTCAATTATTCCCTTCCAACATCTGTGTTCTTATTTTTATGTATTTTATGTATTTTATATCTATCCAACCCTGAAATACATTATTACTATTTTTGTTTTAAATTGTCAATTAATTAAAAAAATTTTAATGAATAAAAATATCTTCTGTGTTTTCCCTAATATTTACCATCCCTGGCAGTCTTTATTCCCTTCCTCCCCCCACCCCTTTTTTTAAGAATCAATTTTCTATCTGGTATTATTTTCCTTCCACATGAAGAACTTCCTTTAATAAAGTTCAGGTTTGCTGGTAAAGTCTCTCAGCTTTTGTTGGCCTGAAAAGTATTTTGCCTACTTTTTGAAGGATATTTTCACTGGATATAGAATTGGAGCCTTTTTTTTCTTAGTACTTAAAAGATGTAATTCCTTTGTCATCTGCTTGTTTTTGTTTGTGTGCTTGCTTTAAAGAAAAAAACACTGAAAATCTTTGTCTTATGACTGGATGTTTAATCTATTCAAATTTAATGTTATTTTTATAGTTGGATTTATGTCTACCATTTTACTTTTTGTGCTCTGTGTGTCTTGTGTCCTTTTTTAAAAGACTCTATTTCTTGTTAACACTTTTTTAAAAATTAAGTGAATATTTTTTTTTTTTGTTTGTTTGTTTGTTTGTTTTGTTTTGTTTTTTGCGGTACGGTGGCCTCTCATTGTTGTGGCCTCTCCCGCTGCGGAGCACAGGCTCCGGACGCGCAGGCCCAGCGGCCATGGCTCACGGGCCCAGCCGCTCCACGGCATGTGGGATCCTCCCAGACCGGGGCACGAACCCGTGTCCCCTGCATCGGCAGGCGGACTCTCAACCACTGCGCCACCAGGGAAGCCCGTGAATATTTTTTAGTATAGCATTTTAATTAATGACTTTTTCACTAGATGTTTTGAGTTATTATTTTTAGTAGGTGATCTAAAGCTTACCATATGCATTTTAATTTATGAGAATCTGTCAGATTTATATTCATTTAATTCCAGTGAAATACAGAAATACACCTACATTGCTCTATCTCCTCTTCCTTTTGTGTTATTATTGTTACACATATTACATATATATATGTTAAAAACCCAACCATGCATTGTTGTGATTCTTTGTATAATTTCATACCTTTTAAAGTAGCTGAGAGAAGAAAGTAGAGCAATGACATGGTTTATAAATTTTCTTGTTGTGTTCTTATTTGCCATTTTTGGTTCTCTTCTTTTATTCCTGTGAATATGAGTTGCCATCTAATGTGAATTCCTTTTGCCAATATAGCTTTGCTTCCGCTCACATTCTTTGTGTGGTTATTGTTAAATATATTATACTTACATATGTTATAGGCCCAGTAATATAATTGCGTGCACACTGTTTTATACAAATGCATTTTAAATGAGGCAAGAGAAGAAAGGAGAAGAAATATGCATTTATACTGTGTTATAATTGCATAAGTACCTTTACTGTTTTTTTCTTTTTAAATATGGACAAGAATCCTATTTGGGGTTACTTGTTTTAAACTGAAGAACTTCTTTTAATAGTTCTTATAAATGAGCTAGATAGCAACATATTTTCTCAGTTTTGTTTATCTGGGCATGTTTTTATTTTTTCTCATCGCTGAAAGATTTTTTTTTCTTATCTAAGTCTTTCTTTTATTTTTTTCCAGGTCTATTGAAAAATTATTGACAGACATCACTGTATAAGTTTAAGGTGTTCAGCATGATGGTTTGATCTACATATATTGTGAAATGATGAACACAAAAGGTTTAGTTAAGATCCATCATCTCATACAGATAGAATAAAAAGAAAAGAAAAAAATTATCATGGTGATGAGAACTCTTAGGATGGATTCTCTTAACAATTTTCATATGTATCATACAGCAGTGTTAACTATAGACATAGTGTTGCATATTACATTCCTAGTATTTATTTTATCACTGAAAGTTTGTACCTTTTGACCACCTTTCTCTGATTTCCCGTGGCCCCTCCTCTGGTAACCACAAATCTGTTCTCTTTTTCTATGACTTTGTTTTGTTTGTTTGTTTAAGATTTCACATATAAGTGAGATCATACTGTATTTGTCTTTCACTATCTGATTTATTTCACTTGGCATAATGCCTTCAAGGTCCATACATGTTATTGCAAATGGTAGGATTTCCTTGTTTTTTTTTATGGCTGTGTGTGTGTATGTGTATATATGTATGTATGTGTGTACATGTATATAAATGCATGCCACAACTTCTTTATTCATTTATCCACTGATGGACACTTAGGTTGTTTCTATGTCCTGGATATTGTAACAATGCTGCATGTGACATAGAGGTGAATAAAGCTTTTCAAGTTAGTGTTTTCTTTCCTTTGGATGTATTCTTAAAAGTAGAATTGCTGGATCACATGGTAGTTCTATTTTTGATTTTTTAAGGAACCACCATACAGTTTTCCATAGTGGGTGCACCAGTTTACAATCCAGCCAGCAGTGCACAAGTGTTCTCTTTTCTTCTCATCCAATCCAGCATTTGTTATCTCTTATCTTTTTGGTGATGGCCATTCTAACAGGTGTGAGGTGATATCTCATGGTTTTGATTTGCATTTCTCTAATGACTAGTGATGTTGAACATCTTTTCATGTACCTGTTGGCCATTCCTGTATCTTCCTTGGAGATATTTTTCCTAGAAACAAGATTTTTGTTCATCAGCTTTATTCTTTCAGCACTTTAAATATGTCATCTCACTGTTTTCTGACCTCCATTGTTTTTGATGAGATGTCCACTGTTAATCGCATTGAGATTCTCTTATGCATGAGGAGTCATTTTTCCTTTGCTGCTGTCCTAGATTTTCAACATTTTAACTGTGATCTGTCTGGGTTTGAATTTCTTTGTATTTATCCTCTTTTGATTTTGTTGAGGTTTTTGAATGTGTAAATTAATGTTTTTCATCTAATATGGGACGTTTTAAACGTTATTTCTTTTAATGTTTTTCTGTTCCTTTCTCTCTGTCTTCTCTTTCTGGTATCCCAGTTATGCATGTGTTGTGCACTTAATGGTGTCCCTCAATTCTGAGACTCTTTATTTTTCTTCAGTTTTTCCTCTTTGTTCAGACTGAATAATCTTTTGATCTATCTTCAAATTTGTTGATTCTTCTGCTAGCTCAAATCAATTTTGGAGAACACTTAGTAAATCTTTTATTTTGGTTATTGTAGTTTTCCACTCCAGAATTTTCATTTTGTTCATTTAAAATAAGTTTTTATCCCTTTACTGATATTCTGTATTTGATGATACATTATCATCATACATTCCTTTACCTCTTTAAGTATGGTTCCCTTTAGTTCTTTGATAACATTTAGTGTTAGCTGCTTTAGAGTCTGTTAAGTTCAATACCTGAGGCTTCTCACAGGCAGTTTCTGTTGCCTGCTTTTTAAATATTTTTTTCCTGTGTATGGGTCATACTTTCTTGTTTCCTTGAGTAGCTCATATTTTTGTGTGTATGTGAAAAAATGGACATTTTAGACAGTATATTGTAGCAACCCTGAATATTGATCCCCACCTCCAAAAGTTATATTTTTGCTGTTTGCTTGTTTGTTATTTGTTGGTACAATTTCAGTGAATCCAATTTTCCTTGAAGTATGAAGTCTCTGATTTGCTCTTCAGAAGTATAGTCTTGAACATGCTCATGGTCACCCTGGCAGATAGTCATTTTATCAGGCTCTCTCTTTCTCTTATCCCTTTTGTAAGCTGCCTGCCCTGCCTCTATTGGTAACACACATAGCTCTCAGGCTCCACTAATTTCTCCTTGATTGCTCTGCTGTTTTGGTTAATCCTACGAAACATAATGTGCTCCACCATATGATTCAATTAAATTCAGACCCCTTTTCTGGAGAATATTTTGAAGTGGATCTTTGGAGTATATTCTGACCACAGAGGGTTTCTTTTTCACCGTCTCTTCCCCTGGTTCCCTCTGGTAAACTTGTTGACCTGGGGTTTAGCCTGTTGCTCATAAGGAGGTATCAGCCTCCTCGTAATTGCTTACCATCAAAATCTCTATTTTTTTCAGAGTGCCCTAAAGCTTGAACTTTTCCACATTCTTTTCTAAATAAAATCAGTTTCTTTGGGGGAGTGCTTTGGTATTCTTTCTTATGGCCTGTTGAGGTATGTTTTTAAGTTTAGTTTGATTGAATCTAATATAGCCTTTATCCAAGGGGTCTCTTAGACCTATTTCTAAATTTGGTTCTTTCTGGGGTCTCTACTTAATGCTCTGGGTATTCAGCAAGATCTCTCAACTTTTACTGGACAGAACTTGAATGTTTGCTATCCCTATTAAGCTCCAATAAGTGCTTCAGGTCATAGTGCCCCACTAGTTCTTCTTTGCCTGGCTATTTGGAGTATTACTCCAAGGATGCACAGCTTTATGTTCAAATATTCAAGGGGTCCCATATGCAGACTTTTAAAACTTTCTCTGCTCAGTTTTCTCTTCTTGAGTACTCTGCCCTCAAATTCCAGTCACCTCTGCTTCCTCAGACTCTAATCTTTGTCCCTAAACCTCAGCAAGACTACTGTACCCTGCTGACTTTCCTTATACCATTGTCTGGAAAGTGCATCCAGGCAGAAAATTGAGGCAATCTTAGGGATTGCCTTATTTGTTTTCCTTCTATGAGACATAATCTCCTGGGCTTCTCATTGTTTGATTCCTGAAAGTGGTTGTTTCATATATTTTATACAAGTGAAGTTGTTTAGGGTAGAAAGAATAATCATATCCTCTAAACTCATTGCAAGAAGTGGAAGTCCTGCCCATTTTTTTTAACTTAGTGTTTTTCTTATTTATTTGATCAAACATGTCAAAAATCCCCAAATTTGACTTTGTTATATTAGCTGATATTTACCTTTTATGTCATTTACCTTTAAATTATTTTTCACTGTCTTATGATCTTTATATTTTAATTTTTACATAACTAAATATATTGGTGTTTTCTTTGTAATTGCTTCCAACTAGAGACCAAGCATCTACCTAGAGTTTCTTTCATGGATTTTTTTGGAGCTTCATATTTTCTTTTAAATTATTATTCTACTGAGATTAGTTTTGGTATTGTATAAGATCATTTTGTATGTCTTTTGTTCTAATTTTCTTCAAATCATTTGTAGAAAAAGGTGTCATATAAATAAAATAAATAGGTGTCACTGGAAACTGGTTAAATATTTTTATCAATTATTTTAGAGTCCATGCATATCTATTCTGTGTCATGGATTTAAGGTCGTTCTTGGGTAAAACGAGATTAAGACAGATCATACTACATGCTTCTTTTTAAAAGACAAAATATGTGTAAAATCAATAAAAATGGAAATGAGGACATAAAGACTAAGACAAGCACTAGGAGCAAAGCAGCAGCCAAAATGGATAGTTCTAATTTAAGGTAGTGGTTACAGTGACCAGACTTGCAGTCAGAAAGATCTAGATTTGAATTCTGGCTCTAACACTTACTACCTTCTTGATCTTTATCTCCATTATTTCGAGGTTATGCTTCAATTGAAATTGGACGGTTCCTGACACATCACCACTGTGGTCATTATCGTTGTTGTGATTGTAGTGGTGAAAATCAGAAATATAAAAAGTTGGAGATGCAGTTTCAATGACGTGATTGGGCAAGGGTGAAGGAGTGTGGGCTGGCCTTTGCTCTCTTTATAATAAAATAAGTAGAATGGCGTGAACTATGTGTTTCTAAGCTTGCTTCCATATGTAAGTATATATGTATGTATGCCTGTATTTAGCATCACTAAGTATTTCCCCTAGATCCATCTCTTTCTACTTACTGGTACCATGAGTTGCCATATAATTCAGTTCCTGACCTTTGCACAGGGAGGCACTAAATGTTGAAGCGCTGAGTGGGGGAAACAGGTGGAAGGTGGAGTGTGGGGATAAAATGGATAGTTGGCAGTGTTTGCATGACTTTCCCTATCCCATTGAGTACGTGTTCTGTTTGGTTTATCTGTGTTTCATAGACACATGTGTAAACCAGATCAGACAAAATCGGCTCTTTGTCCTTTGCTCAAAGGAAGCTTGTAGTGAAAATACACTAGAATAGGAATAAGGATCACTGAATTGAAATTCCCTTTTCTCCACTGTGGAGTTGTATAATTTTAGGCCGGTTTCTTTTCCTCCCTGGTTTCTACTTTGCTACTAGGATGTATAATCAGTAGGGCCAGAGAAAGTCCTGCATATGCATCAAAATTTTTTCCCTTATTAAGTTTTCAATCAGGTCCTTATTGAGTGATTTCTGTGTGTTAGGTGCTGGGGACACAGCTGTGTAACAGTCACAGAGCTTCTCCTTGTCACTATCCTCAGGGAATTTATCTAGAGAGATGGACAGACATTAAATAAGTGGGTATATGTACAGTGACTGCTACAAAGGAGAGAGGCCAGGTGTCATGGGTGATAAAAAGTGTAGGCCAGTGGTTGGCAAACTTCTTCTGCAGAGGGACAGGTAGTAAATATTTTAGGCTTTATGAGCCAATAAGCAAAATGGAATAATTGTTCTTACCAAACCGCCAATCAGTTGTTTTTACATTTTACATTAAAAAAAAAAAAAAGTCTTAACTCACATGGGCCTTACAGAAACAGACAGCAGGCTGTAGTCTGCTGACCCCTCATTAGGCCAAGTATATAATACGTAATGTAGTCTGCTGAGTATTATATCTCTGTCCAGAGAGTGTTAATGGTCACTATTTTCTTAAAGGATTTGTGTGAGAGAGATCTCCCTGGCTTTCTACTTCCACCTATCTCTGCTTTATTTATCTCTCTATATATATATATTTATATCCTCATAGAATTCAAAAGTATGAATGAAATACATGCAGTTGTACTTACCAATACATTTTTGTTATTTTAATTTGGCTGCCTATGTGGATCCTCTGGGAGAGGACTGAACCATTTCATTAGTTTCCATACAATGTTCTGGTGACTTTAGTGGTAAAGTTACTGTGATTGTGTAGATTCTGTGACAGTGGCTGGATTAATCACCAGTATGTTGTGCTGTATCTGCTGAGGCAGCTGGGGAGGGGGACTGAGAACAGGTACTGTGGGAGCAGACAGAGGAAGAGAAGAGAACAGCTCAGATACCTACTGTCCCAGAGCAAGATCAGCCAACTTGTTAGTTTTGACTCTCCATTGTTTCATAGGTTAAAAAAATCTGTTTGTACTTAATAGAATCAGAGGCATGGTGTCCTCTGTGAACATACTAAGCTATGATGCAGAGGCCCCTGAAGAACAATGTAATTCAATTAGAAAAGAAAGAACACTTAATACTTTTAAAAACTCATTAATGATATTGCAAAATACAAAAGCCAAACCTCTTTTTTTTTTTAACTGGCACTTAAAATGTCTGAAACCCTTAAAAATGTGCTGAATTTTATTCATTCTACTGTAAATCTACCCTAAGTTTTCGATTCAAGCATTCCTATAGGTACCCCTAAATTTTTTTTTTGGCAGTTACACCAAGAACTAGAAAAAGACAAAAAATTCAAATGCATTCAATTTGACTTTATAAATTTCCTTTATTTCCCTCTTTCTCCTTCTTGCTCTCTTTCTCCTTTTTTTCTCACTTTCCCCTTAATTATCTCAGTGTCTTACTTTTTTCTGATCTTATTTTATGTAAACTAAGGAAAGAGCTGTGGCTGGGGAAAATGCCAAAGATCTAATCAACAAATTGTCAATAATAACCATGTGACTCAAGCCATAAATCACTTTGGATTAAGCATCAACCTTCATCTGGGTATGAAATTTCCAATGCCATTTATTTGTTATCTGCCAGTGGAGATGAAAATGTCCCGTTCCCGGGAGGTTTTTCAGAAATGGATGGATCCTCACTGCCAGGGCAGGTGGGAAGCTGCCTGCCTGAAGACGGTCAAATAAAGGCAATGACATTGCTAGGTCCTTTTCTTCCCTAAAAACTAGAATCCATGTATATACGACATCCAGTTAGAGAGTGAAAATTTGGTCAAGCCATTTGCATATCATGCCAAACACATCTTAGATTAGAAGAGCAATCGAATGATGATCTTAATGTTATGTGTATATATTGTGTGCGTGTGTGTGTGTGTGTGTGTATTACTTGCCCTCTGGATATATTGTTTAACAAAGTGAAGAAAGAGCCTTTTCATGAAACTCCTGTGATTAAAATAATAACTAATATTTACTAAGCATTTGCTATGTTCTAGAGTCTAATTCCTTTACTTACAGGTGTTATTTGATTTTCTCAATCACCCTGTGAAGTAATTAATTCATTATTTCCATTTTCAGAAGAATTTCTAAGGCATAGAGTGGTTAAGTTTTTGGCCCGAAGTCACACCATTTGTAAGTGGAAGGGCCAGGATTTGAACCCAGTGTCCAAAGCTATGCTCTTACTACACTGTACAAGTCCTATCGCCTTCCTTCATAGACATTTTCATAATTTGCAGTTCTGTATTTCTTTGTGTGAGTATCTTTTTATAATGTCCATCTCCTCCCTAGACTGTAATATAAGTCCCATGAGTAAAAGATTGCAGCATTTTGTTCTCTGCTGCATTGCTAGAGCTTAGGATAGTGTTTTGCACACAGCAGGAAAGCACTAAATCAACATCTGTAGGAAAAATGAATGAACAATATGCTACAGGAATGGTGTTGTATAGCAGTAGTACCAAAGATAACATTTGTATCCTGCTTTGCAGATGACAAAGCATTTTTATCACAGTTGCCAAGAGCTGCTCCCTTCAGCTCTGGGCAGTGGCCAACAGAACTTTGGGGTGTTTCACTGACCTAATGTTGCCAGCTGCCACCATGAATGCCAGCTTTATCCCATCTGTAGCCTAACTCTCACAAATGAAACATCCACAAAGGCTTTCCAGCTGAGCCTCTTACCTCCTCCTCCCAATTTCTTCCTGCTTTCATTGAACTTTTCTGCATTTTCCAATAAGAATCAGAAGCAAAAGCTTTTGTTTGTTTTTATCTTTTGGAGGGATGTCATCTAAAGCTCTTTTTTTTTAAAAGTGATTTTTAACCTGTTCTAATGATCATAATAGCCCACTTTTTGCTTACTGGCCATAAATCAGATACAATTCTCAACATTTTATATGTATTAGCTCATTTAATTCTCAGGAGAAGCCTATGAAGCAGATACTATTACTATCCCTAATTTTTAGATCAAGACACAGATACAAAGAAAACTTAAGCAATCTGTCAGGATTGAGCACCCAATTAGCCTGGTTCCAGAGTGTGCCATCTTAACCCCACACTACTATGATAATAACTTCTATGCCTCTTGGCCAGTATTGATTGTGTTGAGTCTACCCTCCACTAAGTCCTTTACATTTTTTTCTTAAAGATATTCCGCAAATAATATCAGCAAAGTGGATACTATTAATTTCTACATTTTGCGTAGGAGAAAACTGACTCATGAAGATTAAAATAATATGTCCAAGTTCACATAACAAATCAGATCATCAGTTCATATGGCTAATCAGAATCAAACCCCAAAGGCAGAGGTGATAGACTCAAAAGCCTTCCACTCTTGAGCAAAGTTTGCTTCAGTTCTGTTTGAATATTACCGTTTATCCCAAGTCTGTTTTAGTGTTAGACCCATGCAAAATCAGCAACTGACATTTATGTAATAATAGTTCTTGTGAATTATTCAATACATTAAAAAATCTTTAACATTCTTTAGAGATGACCTATTCTAACATCAAAAATGTAATTGTGATGTCAAATCCGCGGCTTCTTATAAACATCCTCAGGTTATACCAAAAATTTGCCCTGGAATATTAACTAGAACTTTTTATATGTATGTGAGTAATAATAACACTCCCCATCTGTGTAGCACTTACAGAAACACATTTATTTAGTATTTACTCTTAGCCAGGCACTGTGCCAAGCCCTTTTACATTATTATCTTTTGAATCTCACAGTGACTGTATAGGGTGACTTTATCCCCATTTGTATACCTGACCCACTTGAGATTTGTGGAGGCTAGTGACTAGCCCAAGCCAGAGTCAGTAAATGGGGAAACTAGGTTTCATTCCCAGGACTGTTAATTCAGAATTTAGAGTCTTTTTTTTTTTTTTAAAGTAGATGTTGGGGGTAGGAGTTTATTAATTAATTTATTTATTTTTGCTGCGTTGCGTCTTCGTTTCTGTGCGAGGGCTTTCTCCAGTTGTGGCAAGCGGGGACCACTCTTCATCACGGTGCGCAGGCCTCTCACTATGGCGGCCTCTCTTGTTGCAGAGCACAGGCTCCAGACACGCAGGCTCAGTAGTTGTGGCTCACGGGCCTAGTTGCTCCGTGGCATGTGGGATGCTCCCAGACCAGGGCTCGAACCCGTGTCCCCGCATTAGCAGGCAGATTCTCAACCACTGCGCCACCAGGGAAGCCCCCTAGAGTCTTTCCAACTTGTTTTTCAATCTTGCTTGGTTCTATCAAAATGTATACATAAATAAAGAACCAAATAGTTAAAGTGATTTGCTTGAGATCACGAAGTTAATAATAGGCAGAGGCCTCACTAGCATTAGGTCTTTTTTTCTTCTAATCTGTTGCTTTTGGCACTACACTTAACACATCTCATACATGTACACATAGTATACACACATATTAAACAGATATGAAAATAAAATACTTTGCAGTTAAACTTATTTTTTAGTTTTATTGTCTGTTTTCTTTCCTTTACTCAGGTGGCCCTTTAAATGTCTAATTGCTGAAGTTGTTACATTCAAGGATTATATAGCAAGAACAAGTCAAATTCCAAAACTCACAAGAAATAAAAGATATTCCCTTTGATGATCTTACTGATATTCTGAGAGGGTGAGGCGTAAATAAAGAGGTAACTGGGTTGAAATTTCAGACCAATTTTGCATGCAAAATCTTGGAGAGTTTTATACTCAGTTAAACAATATGCAATCATTAGAACAGATATATTGTGAGAAGGGACTCCTGCGAAAGTTGTTTCAATGCAAAGAGTTATTAATGCAAGCTGGGACTAGGTAGGTTGTTAGGGTCTTCTCAGTGAAATGGCAGTTTTCAAGGTACTTGGCTTGGAGCACTGAGTGTAATTTTTCCTAAAAATGGAACTGAAATGGAAGACGGCAGGGAGGTTGAGTCAGTCTACATAATTTATATCATAATAAAGTAAAGGATATTCTCTGGATCATTTTTGTTTTTCTTCTATGATCAAAGATAACATTAAAAAATCCATATAACCCCATCCATCACATTTGCTGTGTCATTGTATTAATCAGGATAGAAGAACTATGGCATTCTAATAGTAAACCATATAGTCTCAGTAGCTTATACTATAAAGTTTATTTCTTACATAAAGTCTGATGTGCACTGAATCACCCTCCTCCATCTTATACTTATGCCATGTGTTTGACATGGCTTCCAAGATCACTGTGACAGCAGAAAGCATGGGTAGACAAGACCCACTGACTCGTATATGGCACATGTACCTTCTACTCAGAGCCCATTGGCTAGAACTAGTCACATGACCCTGGCCAACTGCAGTGGAGGATGAGAAATGTAGAAGAGCAAATGGTTATTTAGTGAATGATGTCTCCGACCCATTAACTATGATTTCTTCCCTTCCTCTTCTGCCAGCCTGCTTTTTCCTCTCCCACTTTTCTTTCTTCCAGTGCTTGTCTTCCTTCATCTTTCCTTGTTTCCCCTTCATTCAGCCACTATTTAACAAATTACATATCTCTTGTGCAGGGTGCTTGCATGCCCTTAAGAGTGAGTGCCTCCTAAGTTATGTGCCTTATATGCTTCTCTTGTCTCACCCTCGTCCTGGCCCAGCTACTCTGTGCCACATGGTTTCTAAGTTGAGGAATATACAAGAGTCAAACATGATTCCCCACACTCCAGTTTCTTAGTCTTTTGAGTGAGATGTGACATGTAGGCAATGCAGTAGTAAAAGAGAATGCATGTGTCATACAATTTCTACAGGTAATGTGTGTGGGAGCTGATTCAATACTGTTCTGTATAGCATTTGCTAAATGCTAATCAGAGCACTTTGCTGGACCACATATTAAGGGAGTAAGATAAATACAGTCCTCCTGCTTTATGAAGAGCAATTGCTATGGAAAGACATTGGAGAAAACAAAATATGTGTGGTCACCCATCATGCGTACTTTGAATAGGTATAATCATTGTGTCAGAGGTTCGCAGACTTTGCAGACTTTACACTCTGAGTGTAGCTTAAAATGTGTGAGATTATCTGGTCTAGGGGAAGGCCCAAGGTCCAGATCTATCAAAGCTCCTGAAAAGGTTATTTACTCCAGAGCTTCTGGAGTAGGTGCAGATACTGACTGCTCTTCTGTTTTCATGGAACTTTACCCCAGATTTACAGCAGCAAAGGTACTCTGACTCCTCAAAAAATATCCAACATCATTCATCCCTTGAAACTCCTGGCATGGATAGTATTGCAAGTAGGAAAGAAGAATTTCCTTTCTTTTTTTATGTCTAAAGAGAGCTGTCCCTGCCACGGGACTTGGAATAGCCCATAAAACTTGAGCAAAATGTTAATAAAGCATAGAAATAAATAATAAAACTATAAACTGGCAAAGTTTGATGAGATCTTGATTAACCGGGACAGAGATTGCTCTTAGGGGTCCAGGGATGGGCTTTAGGAAGACTGAAGACCCCCCTGAAACATTTGTGTGTATTTAGTTATATACATTTTTGAAGAAGGGTCTATCAATAAAAGATTAAGAGCCACTCGCCTCATTTTAGAGAGGTTGAATCCCCAGTCCAAGAGATTTAAAGACATGCCAGATATCAAGCAAGTAATCAGGAATAAATCCAATTCTAGAGCCCTGTTGGTTTTATCCCCACCTTTATGGGTTGAATTGTGTGTCTCCCCCCACCCCCAATATTATCAAAGTCCTGCACCCTCTGTACCTGTGAATGTTACCTTATTTGGGAATAGAGTCTTTGCAAATGTAATCAAGTTAAGATGAGGTCATTGGGGTGACCCTAATCCAATATGACTGGTTTCCTTATAAGAAGAGGAAAACTCCATGTGAAGCCAGGGATACACAGCAATAAAAGATGGAGGCACAGATTGAATTAGTGCACCTAGAAGCCGTGGAGTGAGAGAATACATTTCTGTTGTTTTAAGCCACCAAGTTTGTGGTAATTTGTTATGGCAGCCCTAGGAAACGAATACACTCACTCATCACTAACTTTCCATATCCATACATTGTTTGGTTTTTTTTTTTCCATGTTGGTGCCAGTGCTGACAATTGTGTTTTGCTGTGTTTTTAGATGAATGTTTACTGGACCTAGTTTACCTACTCCCCCAGGTACTCTGAGCCCATCTGTCCCCTGGGCCTTGGCTGCTTGCCTGGCTTCCTGACTGGAATAGCTGAGCAATGGCTCCTGTCATTCTCACAATTCTAGTATTCCAGCCACCAACCAGAGTTTACTGATTCTCTGACCTGTACTGGAGTCTAGTGCCAGGCTTTGAGACCACCTCCATCGTACTGGCTCTGGGAGGATCTGTAGCAGCTCCCATGTCTAAATCCAACCTGATCAGACCCCAGAAGCTCTAGCTTCCCCAGCACCTCCACAGGGGTCAAATAATACCATCTAAAATTACAGGACACTTGATGCTCTGTGGAGCAAACTTTGATGGAGAAAAGGCATGAGTCATAAGGAGACAACATGTGAATTTTCTCTCCTTGCAGATTGTTCTGAGATGCAGAAGTTTTGTAATGGTTCTTCTGAGATATCCCATGTCACCAAGAAACCATTATCATCATTCACAATGTTATTTTGCTTTACCTACTGTAAAGGAAAGGCTGCTGTGTTTCCCAGTCTGGAATCTCTTCAAATCCTGTCCTTTTAGGTTTTTATGGAGGCTTCATTTTGTAGGCATCGTTGATTGAAATATTAGCCATTCGTGATTGAACTCAATCTTCAGCCCCTCTTCCCTCCCTGGAGGTGGGGGATGGGGGCATGGCTGAAAGTTCCAACCAGCTAATCATGTGGTTGGTTCCCCTGAAAGGGATTTATTATGAATAACAAAAGATACCCATTTCACCTTTATATTGTGGAACAGGGAACAAAACTAAATATTTTTTTTAAAAAGATGTCCCTACAGCTCTTACATAGGAAATTACAAGAGTTTTAGGAGCTATGTGCCAGGAACTGTGGATGAAGATTATTATTATATCACAATATCATACCTACTGTTATGGGTTGAATTGTGTTCCCACAAAATTCATATGATGAAGCCCTAGACCCCAGTATCTCAGAATGTCATCTCACTTAGAAATAGGGCTGCAGATATAATTAAGATAAGGTCATAGTGGAGTGGGGAGAGCCCCTAATCCAATATGACTGGTGTCCTTATAAAAAGGGAAAATTTGAACACACACACACCATACGATGATGAAGAACACACACACACCATATGAAGATGAAGGCAGAGTTCAAGGTGATATTTCTGCAAGCCAAGGAATGGCAAAGATGGCCAGCAAAGCACCAGAAGCTAGGGGAGAGGAGCATGGAACAGATTCTCCTTCATAGCCCTCAGGAAGAACGAATGCTACCAGCACCTTGGTCTTGGACTTCTAGCCTCCAGAACTGTGAGACAATGAAGTTTTGTTGTTGAAGCCACCCAGTTTGTGGTACTTTGTTATGGCAGTGCTAGCAAACAGGAATAAGTACTTCTCATTGACTCTCTTTCCTTCTTGCTTTCACTGGATTGCACCAACTTCCCTCCCCCATCCGCCGCCACCACCACAATAAACATTCAAACTTGTCTCAGGCTCTGGTTTTCCATAAACTTAAAGCTAATATACCTTTTACTCCTATTTTGGCTTTAATATGTGTGTGACTATCCCTGGATTGGGTACTGACTTAGCGAGAAGAGATATGATATATCATTTTCTTAGAAAAGCTCACAGTTTTTAGCTATGCCTAATTTGTAAAGCACTAGGAATCAACTAAGGCAGAACGTTTCATGTTATACATCTACATAGTGACAGAGTTCAGAAAAGGGAGAGTCACATCATAAGCTTCTAGAACTGCAAAATGAACTATTAACTATGGCGGACCCTATTTTATCTGTGTGGTTTCCTAGCATTGCCAAAAGAATAAACTTGTATTTAGTGTATTCTGTATGTATTTTTGAATTCTCACAAAGGGACTTGTGGCAGGCAAAGGGGAGTCTTATTCCAAAAGGGATACTCAGGCATTTGTAAACAAGGCCCTGTGTTGGTAATTCAGACAAAGTAATTAGAGTTTATGACTGTGGGAGTCTGGAGTATAGGTGATGAATGGTATTAATTGGGAGTGAATTGATGCTGGTGGGTAAGGAAAGATAATTTCTCCAGCTAAGTCCACGTGGCCAGTAGCTGAAACTATTCCCCAGACCAATCCATTATTCCCATCAAAAGGCATTTATTAAATGTTTATTTGCATTTCATACTATGATAAAGGGAGGAACCAACCAGCTATTGGAACACACTCCCTTGCGTTAATAGATAAACTGAGGCACATTAAAATGTCTAAGAGTTTACCTTAGCAAACATCAATTCAAATCCAGCAGCACTCTACCAGCAGGAGTTAAAGGAAGGGCTTTTGTAGAGCAGACAAGGAGACAAAGCAAGGAAGTTAAGTGATTGGCTGTAGCTTAAGAGCTTGCCTTTTTTGGGAAAGACTGGTTGGCTGTTTGTGATTGGTTCTTCTTAAATTTAGATTTCTTAACCTCGAGGCACTTACAGGAATTGACACTAGCTTAGGTTTCCACTTGCTTACCTAGGCTCCTGATGCATTAGAGTCAGCTTAGCCTAATGGCTTCCTTGTTTAATTACTTTGGTACTTGACATACGTAACCTATTTAAGTTTGGAGAAAAGAGCAAGCAAACTTCATATGGAGTTTAGAGCTTCAAATAAAGAAACTTGTGTACATAGTAATACCTTTTTTTTGAGAGGAAACCAATTGAGATCTCATTTTTCTTGTTCAGAGTTTCCAAATATCTCCATAGTTAGAGAATCACGTGAGCTTGTTTATGTATATAACTGATCAAAATATGGAATTGACTCAAGATCTCTGATTTTTGCTTCCAAACTAAACTCTCACTACCCAAGGGAGATGTGTACAGCAGTACCATGGACTGTAACGTCTGTGATGCCAGGGCCAAGTCTGACCTGTCTCCAGTGGGTCCTGAGTACCTATAAAAAGCTTGGGTGAGAGAAGGTATGTAAAGTCATCTGTTAAATGACAAAGCCCTCAGTTCTGGTTGGATTCAATACAGATAATTTCTCAGGACAGTTCCAAAAGGGAAGACATCAAATCTCTGTTAAGCACCTATCATGTCCCAGACTCTATACTAATTACTTTACATAATCCCTAGCAAGACACTTCCCTTTATTTTAAAATTGTTATAATAGTATCTGTTTGTTTTTTTATGGCAATAGAAGGAATCAAGTAATAATATGTGAAGAACTTAGCACTGTGTCTGACATAGGGCACATTTTTAGTTACCTTTCTCTTCTTTATGCAGCTGTTGTTAACTTTTTCTTCTTTCCTTTATTATATTCAGTATCCACCCAACATGCCTCACATTGATTTTCTATGTCTCTATTTAGGTGATGAAAAAGCTTGTCAGAGATACTGCCTATGTTTAACATCATTTTTAAGGAAATTCCTCAGTGACGCCCATCTTCCTCTTCACTGGTCTCCTTGCTTTAATATTACTGAATGATAGTTTTGCCACAACCACAGCCTAGACCTCTCATATCTATCACTGGTACTGTTGAATTGTTTCTAAGCCTAACAGCTTCAAATTTTGTCTCTTGCAATTCATACTCCTCTGTCCTCTAAGAGAGATCTAGCCAAAATACAATTTTTTAAACATCTTTATTGGAGTATAATTGCTTTACAATGGTGTGTTAGTTTCTCCTTTATAACAAAGTGAATCAGCTATACATGTACATATATCCCCATATGTCCTCCCTCTTGCATCTCCCTCCCACCCTCCCTATACCACCCCTCTAGGTGGTCACAAAGCACTGAGCTGATCTCCCTGTGCTATACGGCTGCTTCCCACTAGCTATCTATTTTACATTTGGTAGTGTATATATGTCCATGCCACTCTCTCACTTCATCCCAGCTTACCCTTCCCCTTCCCCATCCCCGTGTCCTCAAGTCCATTCTCTACATCTGTGTCTTTACTCCTGTCCTGCCCCTAGGTTCTTCATAGGTTCTTTTTTAGATTCCATATATATGTGTTAGCATATGGTATTTGTTTTTCTCTTTCTGACTTACTTCATTCTGTATGACAGACTCTAGGTCCATCCACCTCACTACAAATAACTCAATTTCATTTCTTTTTATGGCTGAGTAATATTCCATTGTATACATGTGCCACATCTTCTTTATCCATTCATCTTTCGATGGACACTTAGATTGCTTCCATGTCCTGGCTATTGTAAATAGAGCTGCAATGAACATTGTGGTACATGACTCTTTTTGAATTATGGTTTTCTCAGGGTATATACCCAGTAGTGGGATTGCTGGGTCATATGGGAGTTCTATTTTTAATTTTTTAAGGAACCTCCATACTGTTCTCCATAGTGGCTGTATCAATTTACATTCCCACCAACAGTGCAAGAGGGTTCCCTTTTCTGCACAACTACTCCAGCATTTATTGTTTGTAGATTTTTTGATGATGGCCATTCTGACTGGTGTGAGGTGATACCTCATTGTAGTTTTGATTTGCATTTCTCTAATGATTAGTGATGTTGAGCATTCTTTCATGTGTTTGTTGGCAATCTGTATATCTTCTTTGGAGAAATGTCTATTTAGGTCTTCTGCCCATTTTTGGATTGGGTTGTTTGTTTTTTAGATATTGAGCTGCATGAGCTGCTTGTAAATTTTGGAGATTAATCCTTTGTCAGTTGCTTCATTTGCAAATATTTTCTCCCATTCTGAGGGTTGTCTTTTCATCTTGTTTATGATTTCCTTTGCTGTGCAAAGCTTTTAAGCTTTTAAGCTTCATTAGGTCCCATTGGTTTATTTTTGTTTTTATTTCCATTTCTCTAAGAACTGGGTCAAAAAGGATCTTGCTGTGATTTATGTCATAGAGTATTCTGCCTATGTTTTCCTCTAAGAGTTTTATAGAGTCTGGTCTTACATTTAGGTCTTTAATCCATTTTGAGTTTATTTTTGTGTATGGTGTTAAGGAGTGTTCTAATTTCATTCTTTTACATGTAGCTGTCCAGTTTTCCCAGCACCACTTATTGAAGAGGCTATCTTTTCTCCATTGTATATTCTTGCCTCCTTTATCAAAAATAAGGTGACCATATGTGTGTGGGTTTATCTCTGGGCTTTCTGTCCTGTTCCATTGATCTACATTTCTGTTTTTGTGCCAGTACCGTGCTGTCTTGATGACTGTAGCTTTGTAGTATAGTCTGAAATCAGGGAGCCTTATTCCTCCAGCTCCATTTTTCTTTCTCAAGATTGCTTTGGCTATTTGGGGTCTTTTGTGTTTCCATTGAAATACAAATTTGATCATTTATTCCCTTGTTTAATCTTTTCAGTAGCCTGGAATAGCCTATAGACAAAGCCCAGACCCCGCAGCATGACATACAAGACTCTTTGTAACCAGGCTCCTACATTCCTCTTGAAACTTGCATAGCTCAGCTGCTCCTATGGAGGTTGCATTCCCATGCACATGAATGATCTTCTTGTTCTACAACTTTGCACTTTTGCTTCACCGGCCCTTCTGCTGTGTGTCCTCCCTGTCTTTTCTTACCTTTCTTTACCTCACCAACTCATCTCATTCTTTCAGAGACAGCTAATGCAGCTGTTCTTCTAGGCAACTTAAGGAAAGACTAGGTACCCTTTCTTAATGATTTCTTATCATCATGTGTTCTGATTATGAGGACTTAAGATATTACATTCAAATCATCCATTAGCACCTGTTGCTCCCACAATAGTCTAACCCAGAGGTCAGCAAACTGTTTTGGTAAAGAGACAAGCAATAGATATTTTAACTTTTTGGGGAACATGGTCTCTGTCACAACTAGTCACCTCTGCCATTGTAGCACAAAAGCAGTCAAAGATAATAGGTAAATTAAGGAGCTTTACTGTGTTCCCATACAATTTTATTTACAAATATAGATTGCAGGCCAGATTTGGCCTGTGGGTTATAGTTGGTAAGTTCTTGATAATGGAAATCACAATCATGTCTTATCTTTCTTAGTATCTCCAGCACCTATTTTCGTGCCTGGGATTGAAGGGTTGCTCAATACATGTTAATTGAACTAGGAGTGTGTTAGCCCCTCCAAACCATCACATGCCAAGTGCTTATTCTTGTTTTTATTTGAAGTACAGTCAGGTTGCTGTTAAACAGTTTCAATTCTGTATCCAGCTGGCGTGCCTCATTTGAAGACCAAAAGTGAGTCAGTACTTCCTAAATTAACAGGTCGCACTCTAAAAAGGAGATCTGTGTATCCTACCTGAGCATCTAAGCTTCTTGCTAATTTTCTCAGGTATTCCATTATCCTTGGGTCTTTCAGCTCTCCTTGAAACCAGCCACAGTGCCATCTGCAACCTGTTTATTGAAAGCTGTGTAACTAAGTACAGTAATAGAATTTTTCAATCAATACCCAATTGTAGCAGAAGCCAGTGGAGAGATTTCAGGGCAGCTGTAACATGCTGAGACAACTTGGTGTCACTAAGAAATCAGGCAGCAGAGAGCAGTATTAACTGAATTCCATCAATCACACATGTGGGCACTGGGCCTGAAATTTGGTATAGGAGCTAGAGGATTGCATGATATGTATTTGGTTGTGTAAACCCAGACAACAAATTCATCTGAACTCTGCTTATGATATTCAGCTGGTTTGGGCCCCTCGTAACAATTTTCTTTTATTTTCCCCAGTTCAAAAATTCATCAGTCTCCTCTGTGCACATAACACAAAAGGAAGAGCAGTGGCACCTAATGGTAACCCTGGGAGAGTTGGTACCAAGAGGGAATATAGCCTAATAGAAAGAAACTTGGAAGTCAAAAGACCCAGAATTCAAATTCCAGCTGTTCCTCCTACTGTGTATTTTGGGTCTGAGTCAGGTGACATCCAGAGCGTTAGTTTTCCTGCCTTTACAACGGGGATAATGCCTTCCTGCCTGCCTCATCACAGTGTCTCAGTGAATTTCAAAGCAATTTTTGGCTGTGCAGATGTTATGCAATGATAGTTGTTGTATTATGAACACCTCAATTATTCCGCTTCTCCAGGGAATGATGTGTCAACCCTAAGTGAATTTTCCTTATAATTTAATCTGTTCAGTGCCAGGAGTTTAATTTTAACAAAGTTTATGTAAGTCTTTCTCAAAGAATACATAGCAAATTAACTGCTTTATTAAACCAAATAGTCGACGCAGATTTAACCCATGTGTTGTTCAGAGTTAACACTGGGAATTCTGCCTCTGTTAGCAGTGTCATAGCTGTAGGTGCTGCTGGCTGTGAAACTGACATGTGATTGGGCTCTGGCTTCAGAAGTAGTATGGCTTTTTGCCTTCTGGAAAAATCCCAACGACTTCGTTAAACTGAGCTATTTGCCTCTTTTCCACAAAGGGAAAATGCATAGTTGGAGAATTATCAAAATACTGTTGTAGTTGGAAAGAACATCCAACACCACAGAGTTTGAGCTCTTCTTAGAAAGAAATGAAATGATATCCCAAGGGTTTAATGACCTGCTTGTGATGATATAGAAAATGAGTGTCAAAGCTCACACCCAATCCCTGATCACCTGACAACATTAACAGTAGTGGACACTTCCATAGAGCTTTACAGTTTCCAAAACATTGGCATATCTGTATCTTACTTGGACCTCTCAGAAATCCTGTGAAGTTGACAGAATAGGGTCATTCCCTGCATTTCCAACATGTTAAGTGACTTTTCTAAGGCCACCCAGTTGCTGTCTGGTTGGGAAGAGATGCTGGGGACATACACCTATCTTCTGATCACAGGTTCCAGTTTCATTCCAAGCCATCATATTTCACACCTCTGCACTGTGCCTTGTCTGTTAGAGCATGCCGTGTAAGTGCTGCATGGCATCTGGGGCAGTGTGGCTTTGCTGACTGCTCTAAATTTTCTTCCTAAAAAAAGATGTCTTCTCCCAATAAGTTCTTCCTGTTTCAAAGCAGTTTCTCCAGTGTGGCTGTTGGTATGCTCTGAATTGTTCATAAAGCACTTAAAACCTTACTGTGAGGTCTGTACCACTGGTCCTAGCAGTCACAGGCACCTTCACATCATATCAGCTCTTACCCACTTGGACTCACAGTCTGCTTCTGTCTCCAGCCTCATCTCCTGCCCCTTTTTTTCTTAGCATTTTCGGTTCCACCCATGCTGAATTAATTGAAGTTCCCAGCATAAGGAAGCCTCTTTTTTTTTTTTTGCTGTTTTAGTAAAAAATATTTCAGCTGGAAGCGATGCAACCCCAATTCAAACTGGCTTAAACATACCAAGGAATTTATTGGCTCCTGAAACTAACAATCCAGAGATAGATCAGGCACTGCTGGACTCAGTATTTCCAAATTAGTATAAGGAAGACGTCTGTCTCTCTTTTCCCTTTCCTTCAGTCTGAATTTTTCTGTGTTAGATTTCTTTCTTAGGCCGATTCTCCCAAGTGGAAGGAAAGATGACCACTGGCAGTTCCAGATTTATATTAGCTAAGCAATTCCATTGGAATGAGAGTACTTCCTACCACCTCCAACCCTATGATAGCATCAAGAAAATGGTCTTTTTGAATTGGCTTAATTATATATTTCCATACTTAGAATTGGGACATGCAATGAGTTCAACCCAATCCACACAAACTGAGAGTAGGGATAAGAGAGATTCCTGAAATAAAACAACACATTGTGCTACTGTTAATGGGGAGTGAATGCTGAACAGGCAAAAACAGCAAACTTTCACTACACGCACTAAAAGGCCTGTCCCTCAGTTCACCCTGTTAAAATATCTGGTGCCATGTTACTTACCTAGGAAACTCCTGTTTATCTTTCTAAACCCTACTCATAAGCCATTTACCATGTGGATGATTTGGGGGTAAGTTACTTAACCTCTATATGTTTTAGTTTCTTTGTCTACAACATTTAGAAATAATCAAGCATCAGACTAAGGCCCTCAGTTGGTCAATGTGTCCTCAGTATAGCTCTGTCTCAGTATTACTGATTATACTAATATCCTATGAAACCGAAAAAATGAACGTGAAGTGATTTGGCCCTTTATTTAATGCCTCACAATCTGCTAGACTATAAGCAGTACTGTTTACTCTGCAGCTCTTGAAATAAGTAAGACTTAGTTCTTTCATCAGTTGCCTTGACATAGTCTGTAGAATTTATAAATCTGATAGGCAGTAAGGCATCTCGGCCGTCATGCCCAGGAGGTTGCTACTGTCATCGCAGGAGACTCCTAGTCTGAGAGACTGGAACCCCCTCTATCCCCTCTCTCCATATGCTCTTTTCATCTTCATGTTAAGAAATGTCCTAAGTCCTCAACTCCTTGCTTTTAATCTTTGACATGGCTTCTGTTGCTGTAGCCAATCTCTACTTCTCTTCCTTCCATGTCTTTCCTATCTACTGCTTCTCAGGTTCTCCGATTTTATATCTAATGATCATCAATTCCTTTTTTTCTCCTAATTTGAGATACAATCAAAACATCCTTTTGGATGATAATCTCATTCACTTCATTTGGTTACCTAGATGTTTTCTCTCGTGCTTACTGCTTTGACATTGTTCTCCATTCCAGTAATTCCTTGGGTATAATTTTGGATATGGTATCCTTCTGGATGTTGGAAGTTCCTGATTCCTCTTTTGAAAAATAGCAAATGGTAAACACCAACACCATGAATGGTTAGTGAAAGAAGAGGAAATTATTTAACTATTGAGGTAGACTTAATTTAAAAGTTCAAAAGCCACTAGTATTGTTCTTACGATTCAGAATTTTTCTTCTACATTGCCCAATGCATAGGTATAAAATTTCATTTATACTGTATATTCTGTTCTGTTGAAGAAGAAAATAGAAGCCAAAGCACTTGTAACAGGCCAATAGAAGCCAGCTGGGTATCTTCTCCAATGATAACAGGAAGTTTAAAATGCCTAGTGACATTCAGCTAAATCTTTTGCTGGTTTTAGAAGTCTACTCTGTGATTTGTAATTAATTTATGCAATAAGGAGTGATTGATTATGTATTATGTGCCAAGAACTGGGTGCAGAACTGGAGACAGAGGGATGAAAGACATGATGTGCATACTTGAAAAGCTCAAATCTCTTAGGCCAGACAGACTGGTAAGAAGACAGTTAGGAGAGTATGATAAGTGATGAAATGTCTCTGGAGGAATACAGGAGGGGCCTTATAGTGCATTAAATAATGACCCCCCCCAAATATATGTCCACGTCCTAACCCCCAACACCTGTAAATGTGACCTTATTTGGAAATAGGGTCTTTGAAGATCTAGTTAAGGATCTTGAGGTGATACCATCCTGGATTTAGCGGGGGCCCAAAATCTAATGACTTGTGTCATTATAAGAGAAGTGACAGGGAGATTTGAGACAGACCCCCCCTGGGGAAGGCCATAGAAAGATGAAAGTAGAGATTGGATTTAGGAAGCTACAAGCCAGAGAATGCCAAGAACTGTTTGGCAGCCAGAGAAGCTGGGAGAAAGGCACAGGGCACGTTCCCCCCACAGCCTCCAGAAGGCACGAACCCCATTGAAACCTTCATTTCAGACAGAGAGAGAGTAATATTTTTTGTCTGTGTTAACTCACCAGTCAGTGGTAACTTCTTACGGCAGCTTTAGGAAACTAATACAGGCCTTTAACCTAGACTGCAGGCCTGGGATGAAAGATGGTCATCCAACATAAAATGCTTCCCAGTTCAGGAGACATTTCAGCTGTAGATTGGAGACCAAGGAGGAGTTAACCAATTTACCGATGGGGAAAAGAATTCCAGGCAGAAAAAATACATGTAAGCGTAGTCCATTTTATTGCCAGAGAAAAAGAAGAAGGGCAAGAGACATGTTACTTACCCAGTTTGTTTCCTTTGGACATAGTTCTTGCTTCTACTCTGCAGAGTCTACCTGGTCCATAGATTATTGGGGGAGCTGTTGACTCCTCTCACGCCTCCACTTCTATCACACCGGTTTAGGGGACCATCAGTTTCACATCTGAATTATTGTAATAGCTTTATAAGTGGTCTGTTTGCTTTTATTATCGCCTGTTCCACCCCATGGTCTATTTTTCCTCAACACAACAGCCAGAAAGATCCTGTTAAAACCTAAGTGACATGATGTCACTCTGTAGCACAAAACATTCCAATGGCTATTTCATTCAGAGCAAAAAACCAAAGTCCTTAAGTGTCCTAAAGACACTAAGAGAAGTGAGATTCCATGAGCTTTCTGCTGCCATCTCCTCTGACTCAGCCCCTGCCTCACCTGGCCTGCTTGCCGTGCCTGAAGCTGCTGGGTAAGGGCCTGTGCCAGGACCTTGGCACTGAGCTGTTCCCTTTGCCCAGAACACTCATCACCCCCCTTGTCTGCCTGGTCTGCTCTCTCTCATCCTTAATGTGTCTGTTCAAATGTCAATTTATTAGGCCTTTATGACTACCTTATGTAGGTATTAACTCCTCTCCTAACACTTATCTCCCTTACTCTGCTTTAGTTTTCCCCATAACACTTATTATTATCTGAATTTTTGTACTTTTACTTGTTTGCTTGTTTTTCCCCCACTAAAAGGTGAGCATCATAAAATTAGAGACATTGTCTGCTCTGATCATTGTTATATGTTAACTGCCTAGCAGAGTACTTGGTGCATAGTAAGATTTCAACTGCTGGTTTTTGAATGCGTGGATCAACGATTCTTAGATTTTTGTTTTAACTGTGAACTTTATAAAAGAAATGAAAATGTTTGATAGGAATTTCGAAACCCATGCTTTATTAAAAAAACAAATTTTAAGTGTAATATTATAGAAAAGACTGAGGCCTGCAGTGGGTTCTGATATTCATTCCATGTTCCTTCTCACTGAAAAAACAAATGAGCAGGGCTTCCCTGGTGGTGCAGTGGTTGAGAATCTGCCTGCTAATGCATGGGACACGGGTTCGAGCCTTGGTCTGGGAAGATCCCACATGCCACGGAGCAGCTGGGCCTGTGAGCCACAACTACTGAGCCTGCGCGTCTGGAGCCTGTGCTCTGCAACAAGAGGCCGCCATAGTGAGAGGCCTGCGCACCGCGATGAAGAGTGGCCCCCGCTTGCCACAACTAGAGAAAGCCCTCGCACAGAAACGAAGATGCAACACAGCAAAAATAAATAAATTAAATTAATAAACTCCTACCCCCAACATCTTCTTTAAAAAAAAAAAAATGAGCAAACAAAAAATTGGGGTTGCCAAGTACTTTTTTTTTTTAACCTGAACTCCCTTTTTACTTCTTACAATTATCCAAGGAAAGAATATAGTCCTTGAGGCCCAAATGTTATCAAATGGCTTCTGAGGGAGACTCTGCTTCTCTCCTGTGTACTTTGCAAATGCTGGCTGGGCTGTGAGATGCCCCATCTTGTCTTTCTGTCCCTCTAACCTGGTACTCTGTACCTGTCATTTCCTTGCTGGGATCATAGTACACTGATCAGAATGAACAGTCTCTGCACACTGTGGGTATAGAGGAGATATTTAAAAATTCTCTGCATGAGTGGATTCCCTTCCAGCTGAGAGTCTGAGCTGGGAGCAGCTCCCCAGCTGGCCAGTAAGTTGGATGCCATGAAAACTCCTTTATTTTTATTTTTATTTATTTATTTATTTATTTTTTGTGGTACGCGGGCCTCTCACTGTTGTGGCCTCTCCTGTTGTGGAGCACAGGCTCTGGACGTGCAGGCTCAGCAGCCATGGCTCACGGGCCCAGCCACTCCGCAGCAGGTGGGATCCTCCTGGACCAGGGCACGAACCCGTGTCCCCTGCATCGGCAGGTGGACTCTCAACCACTGTGCCACCAGAGAAGCCCCATGAAAACTCCTTTATAACACCTTCAGGAAATAGTAGCCACAGCATCTTGCTTACCCTCTTCATAGGCAGCATCATGTGGGCTAACAAGATGGATACAAAAGCAAGCTCAGCCTGTGTGGGGAACTGTGCCTGGGGGGTAAGGCAGCCAGTGAAAGTGGCAAGGGACAAATCTGGAGAGGAAGGCAATGTATCAGGCTCTGTGCCACTTGCTTTCATGTTTATATTATCATTTAACTTTGAAACAAATTTGATGAAGAGGTATTTATGTCTTCATTTCACAAGTGAGCCCACAGAGGCTCAGAGGAGGTGAGTAATTTAGCCGAAGCTCACACAGCTAGTGATTTAATCCAGGTTTCTCTGATTCCAGGGGCTGTGTTCTTTTTACCTGTACCACGCTGCCTATAAATTAGAAATACATTTAGAGGGATTTGAGCTTAAATATTTCAAAAGGAACACTGGCTGAAGAATGAGGACAACTCATGTTATAGATGAGATATAGCTAAACATCTAGACAATACAGATAACCAGGCGGTGGTGAAGGCTAGAGGCCCAATGGGTGTGTATGAACATGAAAGCAGCCATTAATCAGGCAAGCTCGCTTAAGAGGACCCTGGGTTTTGACTTTGAAGGCAGCCAAGGAAAGGTCAAATATATGTTTTGAGTCCACCAGCAAGCAGCACTCTTTGGAATTCCTTTGCATTCTACAACATGATAATTAATAATTCTAACTCTGGATTCAGTGGTCGGGACCTTCAAGCATGGAACTGAAAAGTAGTATATTTTCAACAAAATACAAATGTAGCCTGATAGCCCTGTGAATTAGGGTTTCATTTACCCTTGGTTTCCTGCATCAGTGTATTTGTCCTCAAATGGGTTTCCCCACTGTGTATATAAGTATGTAACTAGTAATAATAATTAAAATCTTTTGAGTACCTGGGACTAAGTATTTGACCTTTATTCCTCATAACAACCATGTAATGAGGGTGCTATTTTTCTTTCAATTTTTATGAGGGAAATAAAATTCATTGATATTTCTAGATCAGCCCCAGGTCACACAGCTAGAAAATGGCAGATGTGAGATCAGCACCCATGGTGCCCATTTCTGAAAGCCTCTCATCTGACAACCTAGGTGTCTGTCTGTGTTAGGTATTACAGAGTGTGGGTGCGGAGAGCAGTGTTTGCTGCAGGGTCTGATTGCTAAGTTAATTCTTTTTCATTCCTCTATTCTTGTTATGCTTTCATCCTTCTCTCTTCCCTTATTTCTACCTTCTCTCCTTCCCTCCCCACATTCTAAATCCCCAAACTAGTTTTCTCCCATTAGGTAAAGTTGGCATCACTTCCCAGATACCTGATGCTGTTTTAGAATCCCAGAGCCTGAAATTCTTTGTCTCTGCTTCCTAATTAACCTTCTCTTGAGCATGTCATCTACTTCTCTCCTCTCAGTTTTCCCATTTACAGAATGAAGGTACCATTACAAATCACCATTCAAGATTCTTATGAAGCACTTTCTAAAACAAAAGCATAAAACTCTTTACAAATCTGGGCAACTGTTCAAGTTCCAAGATGGAGGTGGGAAATGGAAGAGCTCTCTTGAGAACTTGGGTCCACCCGAATTACCCAGCTTCTGTCACTGCAGCTGGGATCCATATCTCACTCAAGATTTAACATCTAATTCCATGTGGTTATATAAAAATCACATAGTGATTTTTCCTGGGAGAGCTTGCTGGAATTTATTTCTTAAAATCTCTAGACTGTGACCTCCAGGGGTAATAGATGTGTTAGGCTCCAGTATGGCAGTGCAGCAGGGAACCTTCTGACCCTCGCACCCCAGGCTTTCTCCTCAACTGCTTTTCACAGCTAACACTTGCAGGCTCCCATGTCCTAACGCTCCAGTAAACGCTGAACACCAAATTTTGAATTGCTTTCAGAGTTTTGTTGCAAAGACGTAATCTGACTGTTGCCTTAGTTTGTACATTGCAGGGAGTCCCGAACTAACTTCCTGAATTTTGCTTTTGGAAATTTGAACACCATCTCTCATTCTATTCCTCTTCTTGGGTTTTTATCTTAATCCCCTTCATCATTTTCTTCGTTATTGATTCCAATGCTCAACAAGCTCTCAAACTCTGCCATCAATTTGTGTGCCGGTTAAGGAAGGTAGGCTGCAAAGAGTTTTGATATTTGAAAGAAAATGCTGTATTATATTAATTAACCTGGAGAGAAAGAGATTGACAGATTTAAAAAGAACTAACATTTACTGAGCGCTTACGATGTGTGGGCATTATGTCAAGTACTTTACCTGCACTATCTTATTTAAGCCTGGTAATATCAGTATGATGTAGGTTCTCTTAGTGACCTAGTTATACAGGTAAGGAGTATGAATATAAGTTCATTTGTATCTTTTTTTTTCTTTAAATACAAAGCAAAAGTAGACCTATAGACATAGAGAACAAATTTATGTTACCAAAGGGGAAATGGGGGGGAGGGATAAATTAAGGGTTTGGGATTAACATATACACATTACTATATATAAAATAGATAAGCAGCAAGGGCCCACTGTGTAGCACAGAGAACTACATTCAATATTTTGTAATGACCTATAAGGGGAAAGAATGTAAAAAAAGAATAGATATATATGTATATACATATATGTGTATATAGCTGAATCATTTTACACCTGAAACTAACACAACATTATAAATCAACTATACTTCAATAAAAAAATAAAAATTAGAAAGAAAGTTAGAAAGAAGTTTGATGCTCAAGGAGATGAAGGAACTTTCCAAAAATAATCACAATGGTAATCATTTTGCAATATATAAACGTATCAAACCAGCATGTTGTACACTTTAAACTTACACAATGTTATATGTCAATTATATCTCAGTAAAGCTAGGAAAAAGAAATCAACCAGCTAATAAGGACTGGAACCATGACTGGAACCTAGGTCTCTCTTTCCAGAGTCATTCTCTTAACCGCTCACTGAGCCATAGGTGGTCCTGAAAGACACCCCGGTTGTTTGGGTGATGTGTCAGTGATTGACCCCACCCCCCAGGGGCACATGGTTGGGGCTGAATATCCCTCATTCCCAAGTTCTTAGTAATTTCCTGTTGAATTGCTCTCCCTTTTATATGATTCTTCCAGTTCTACATTTCCGAGATTTTAAAATCATAAAAATGAATTCATATTCAACATTTTGATTCTTCCTTCCTAAGAAAGAGACCACTCTTGTTCTGAATGAAAGTGAATTGGGGAAAAATAAGATAATATTGGCAGTCCTAAATCCTTCCTAAGACCAGTGGGTATCTGGTGAGACAGGCAGAGCCAAAGTGGCCCGTCTGTGAAGTAGCACAAATCCTGCATTCATGAAATCCCAGCTAATCCCCCCCACTCCTCATTCTTCACAGCCCCTCTTCCAGGCAGCTGAAGCCTCTTTTAGTTCTACCCAGTTGTGCTCCATGCCTCTATACCTTTGCAGACACTGTTCCTTCCTCCTGACTTGTAACACCCTTGGCCCCAAGCTGCCTGATGGTTTATTATTTATTTTTCTGATTCAGCTGAGGCAGCAGCTCTTCTTTGGAGCCATTCTTGACCTTCCAGGCAGAAACAACCCTTTCCTTCTTTCTACCTCCTTTTGGTTTTGTGTATTGCTAGGATCTGTAAAGCATTATGCGATCCTCACAATCTGCTCCTTAGGGCCTTTGCACTTGTGGTGTCCTCTGCTTGGAGCACTCTTCTGCCTGATAACTGCATGGCTCACTCTTTCTCCTCTTTGGGTCTTTTCTCAAATGCCACTGTCTTAGTGCCCCACGTGATTACCCTGTTCAATTACAACCTCCCCAACTGGCATACTTCATATCGCCCTGGTCGGCTCTATTTTTGGCCATAACACTTGTCATCATCTGATTTGCGATCTCACTGACATGTTTATTTTGTTATTCTGTATCTTCCCCCTAGAATATAAACCCATATGTTGACATGTTTTTATCTGTCTGTCTGAGCCCTGGTTCTCCGAATAATCCTTGGTACAGAGGGTACTCAATAAGTATTTATTAATTACTAAATTAAGGGACTGTCTTCTCTCAGCTTTCATCATACTGACATTTTGAGCTGGGTAATTCTTTGTTGTGAGGCTGCCCTGTGCACGTAGGATGTTTAGCAATATCCCTGATTTCTACTCACCAGTAACATTCCTCCAGCTGTAACAACTAAAAACATCTCCATACATTTCCAAATGTCCCCTGGGGGGGATATTGCCCTCAGGGAGAATCCTTGTGTTAGAATCCCAGATCCTGGAAAACAGGGATCATATCTTTTTAGAGTATCTGGTGTCAAGCACACAGTGGATGACTGATAAATTTGTAAAGCTGGAATGATCTGACTTGGTCAAATGTTTATCTCAAATTTCACGATATAGTTAGTTTGCACACAAGACTGTCTTCTCAAACTTTTTATTTTTTCTATATAAATTACTCTACCAAGAAATATGGGTTCAGTATCACCAGAGTTCAGGATGATATAGAGGAAGGCAGAGTTGCAATAAACATGACCATGGCCCTTAAGAATCTCATAGTCCAGTTTAAAAACATATATAGCACCCCCCAAATGCAGAAGGATGCATTATCTCTCCCTTCAAGCTATGCCACTCCTGTCTAGTTCATCTTCTGTAACAGATTTTCTATAAAGGCCTAGTGAGCAAATATTTCAACTTTGCAGGCCATATGATCTCAGCTGTAACTACATCCATAGAAAATAACACTTGTAGACATTTTCTGATCTTTTCAGTCTTTCTAGAGCTAAAACCAACATCTCAGTGTGAAGATTTCAAGGTTAATCTAAAAGTGACTCTATGCCCACATCCTATCACAAAATGCTATGGACTAGAAAAATGTGGCTATCACCAAGAATGTATGAAACAAGTACATGGTTTAAACTACAGGTTTAGTGGGTTGGGAAAGCAAGTCATTGATTCATAGCTGCATTTATAAATTACGTACAACAGAATATAATACAATACCATATATGGAAGGCAGTACCGTACAGTATAATGCAAGGCAATATGATAGAAATATCAGAACGCATTACGCATACTAAGAGTACATTTTATATTTCTGGTTGTCTATGTGTGTACGTATGGGGTTTCTGATGTAAAACTTATTTCTAACTATTTAGTGTACTAAAAAAGATCAGCAAAGCACTGTTTTAAACCAACTAGAATAATGGATAGAAAAATGGAAAAGTCTATATGCAGATACCCAGGCAAGACACTGTTGTACCTTAAGATAAGTAACAAATCTGGAAAGTGGATGAGAGATGGCATGACGGAGAGGATGGCTCACAGATTGTAAAACGCTCCTGCTTCCCCACATGGCTTACTGTGTTCTGTTCATGTTCAGTCTCTAACCTTGATGTGAGTTATCAACACCTGTTCATTTTCTTCATTTATTTGTTACCTTTCTGCAGGACAAAACCATGACCTGAACTGTCTCTTTTCCTGTGCTTCTCCACCTGGCAAAAATCCCATTCCTTCTTCCAGGCCCAGCTCAAGTGCCAGCTCTGTTGCAAAGCTTTGCCCAGGTGCACCAGGCATAGTTAATCACGTTCTTCTCCACGTTCTCTCAGTACTTTATTCATACTGCTACAGGGGCACAGATCACATTTGAATGTGCTTGATTTTATATGTGCCATTCTCTGCTACTCAATTGTGAGCTTCTTGGGCGTGGAGGCAGTTTTCATGTCTCCTTTTAGACTTCTCAGCACTCAGCACATTATCTACACATAGTAGGTGGCTAACCCCTAAATGGAGACTGCTTAGTGACGTTGTTCGGACTCTGAGCTTGAAACCCAGGATGCCACTCAGTAGTGGTGCGACCTTTGATAACTTACCTTACTTCTCTAAGCTAGCTTTCTCATCTGAAAAGGAGAATAGCGTGAGAAATGCACAACATTGTTGTAAGATGAAATGGAATATTAGGTCTATAAGGTACTTAATGGGTCTTCAATAAATGGAATTGACTGTCACTATTGTTGTCATGATTATTAATACTGTTGAAAAGAAGAGTGGAAAAGGCTAGCAGAGCCACAGATACAAACACAAATAGTAAGTGAAAGGAGTGAAGGTGATTTAGGGGCCAATAATTAAATATTAAGTTATGCAGTATATTGTGTGCTTGAGACCAGAATGATATGAAAAGTGAGAATTGCAGACATCTGGATGTTTGGTTTTATATATCAGAATAGCTATCTGGATGGTTTTCACTCTTACCTTTATATTTTACACTCTTGAGGGGAGACTTTGGGAGGATGCAAAAAGGGATTAAAATAACCTAATTTTACTCATGGAGGTACCCCATAGACTTAATTGTGTAAAGTTGGAGTGGAGTTTCTCACCTGCAACACTACTGATGTTTTGGGCCAGATAATTTTTTTGCTATGCAAGATTGTCTTGTACATTGTAGGATATCTAGCAACAGCCCTGTCCTCTACCCACCAAATGCCAGTAGCACACTGACCCTACCTGCCATCTTGTAACAACCAAAATGTTTGAGGGAATCTTTGATAAATATTATGTTCTGAACAAGGTGAGGAATAAACCAAAAAGCAGACATGGTGGAGGGGGGTGATCTCACCTTTATTATTGACAGAGCTGGATTGGAGAACATGAGTTTAAGTCTGTAAGCCAAGCTGGTTGGCTAAGAATAAGCACAGAGTAAGACCAGCTTACCCACTGAATCCCAGGGAGAAAAGCATCATCAGGGAAGTAAAGAAAATTGGTACCATTTGAAGGCATCTCACTCCCAAGAGAGAAGCGAGGTAGGCATGGAGTTTTACTGAGCATGACCAGATGTTAAATATTTTCTCCCCCCTTTGGAACTTAGGTGCATATAATCAAATTAATTATAATCTTTGGTTTATGACACCTTGTAACCATTGGTCCATGGTGGCCAGCTTTTATTTATTTTGATATCTTGATAGTTATTTTTAATAATGAAACTCACACCTACTAACTCACCATCCAAAATAAAACTAGGAATGTAAATATTACTCACTCTTTTTTTTTTTTTTTTTTTTTTTGTCGTACGCGGGCCTCTCACTGTTGTGGCCTCTCCCATTGCGGAGCACAGGCTCCGGATGTGCAGGCTCAGCGGCCATGGCTCACAGGCCCAGCCGCTCCGCGGCATCTGGGATCGTCCCAGACCGGGGCATGAACCCACGTCCCCTGCATCGGCAGGCGGATTCTCAACCACTGCGCCACCAGGGAAGCCCACTACTCACTCTTAATGATAGTTTTTCTCAGCCCATTCTCCTGTTTCTCCCACCCAAGGATCATCATCCTGATATATATTGTTTCCAAATTTACCAATAGAATAAATCTCTCTGCCTCCCCGGGGCCAGAATGAGCAAAGCTGGCAAAGAGAGGGCAGAAATGAGCTTAAGGAAAATGCTTTCTCAAGGAAACCAGGAGGGAGGGAAAAGGGTTTACTTCTACCAGATGGCGTTGATACGTTTCCTTATTTTTTCAGAATACAGGGTGTCCCTGGGAACTAAATATATGCCAGTTATACTTTAAGACAATCATACCAAGTGTTTAGAACTTGGAGGGCTATTACTTTTTTTATTAGTGTAAAACTATTTTTGTCAAATTGAGCACATGGTGATAATACTGGGCATCCACAAACCGGGCATCTGCAAACGCAGTTTCTCATTCTGTTCCCCTTAAAGTCCAAGTTTTGTTTCACATGCTGAGAATTTTTTAAATATAAAAAGTAGTCTTTCTTTGGATAAACTCCCTCAGTTTTGAATTTCTTAATTTATTTTATTGCGCAGCAGGAAGAGTCCTTTCAAAAATAGAATCATACCATTTTAGAGTTGATCTGATCCAATATCTCCCCCAGGGTAGCAGTTAATAACAAATGACATTATAATGACAGATTCAAGTTTGTAATCTCATTGAATATCTGCGGTCTACAAGCCATACTTTGGAATCTAGAAAGTGGTCGACAAAGGAGCGACACACCCATGCTGCCTGAGTTCTGAGTTTGCAAAAGAGCTATGATTCCAAGTCCCATGGCAAACCACATGATACTGCTGGGGTCACCAAGTCAAGGAAGGAGTGACAATTAGCCCTTACTAAAGAATAAGTGTCATAGCATAGGGATCTTTTCACCGCTGCATCTCCAGAATCTAGATGAGGAACTGGTGTGTTATAGTACTGGTATTTGGAAAAGCAAAGGCCTGGTGGTAAGTTAAGACAGTCACATCCAGTTCTTAAGCTTATTCCACTTGCAGTGCCCTGTGCTGGGTGGTTTACGTTGGTAGTTTAATTTAACCTGCACAGCATGGTGTTTTCATTATTATCATTATTGCTTTGCTCTTGAGAAAACTGAGGTCCAGAGGAGTGAAATTATTTGCTTAGGTTACACAGCTAATGAATACAGAGCAAGGATTTGGACCATGTGGTTTCTACCATCCTGTCTTCTCATAAGCTAGAAAGAGGTATAGTAGGTGACCTGGCTTCTTGTTTTGGTTATGCCATCAACTAAGTAATGCTGTGCAAATTATAGGTCCTATGAGTACCAGAAGAAATGCTAGGTTCATAGTTGATCCAGAAGGGCCTATCCAGATATAAATAATGTGTGCACAATTTTTAGACTAGGATACAATAGTGTGTTTTGATGTTTTATGAGGTTTCAAAGAAAACTCGCACTGATCTTGATTTCTCCAGAGTAGCTTAAGTTTTGGATGACATGCTCCTTTTCAGTTTGCTTTTGTGTTTTTTGAAATTTTTGGCATATTACCTAAGGTTCAAGTAGGCAGTGAATTTCTTTATTCCAGATAAGTTCCAATAAAAGCAGTATGTGCAATTGGGTGAAATGTGACTAAAAATGGACAAAAATGGAGTTTAGGTAATAGGTGCATGAACTTGCACAACTCCCTACACCCCTTCTTCAATGCAGTGTGTGAAATTTGGGAGATATTGTTTTCTTCCAACTTGTAGTCAGTTCCCTTAGCCCTTATGGGACTATTCAAAAAGGGAATAAACCTGCCTATGTGAATACCAGATTGCAGGTGAATCTGCACTGTATCTTATAAAGAGGAGATAAGACTTTGAAGTCAAAGAAGTCTTTGTTTGAATCTTGGCTCTGATGCTTATCATCTGTGCAGCTTACAGGGGGCACTTTATTTCTGAGTCCCCATTTCACCATTTTTATTTGGAAACAGTAACACCTATCTGATATTTGATGATACGGGCTACTACTACTCTTTTGAGAAACTAAATCAAGCACAAAGAACAAGGGGTGCCTTAAACCCATCTTGGTGAAGCTGAACACCTTATAGGCTGGGTTTATGTAGTCTGCGTATTAGACAATTTGTACAAGTTTCACAGTCATAACCAATTAATTTTATTTACAAAATACTTAACACTATGTGCCAAACACTATTTTAAGTCCCTTACAAATATTGACTCATTTTATCCTTATGGCACCCTATTTATTCTATCTGCACATTTTTAGAACATCACAAACATATGCTTTCTTCACAAAATCTGTTATCATTTCTGTTTAAGAGGTGAGTAAATCAAGAGCACACATGTATTATAAAACAACACCACGTCTCCTAACCATGTCTGCTGATGTGTGTTTGTGCGCGCACGTGCGCACATGTGTGTACGCAGATCTGGATCAAGTGCTGTTTGTGCCACAAAGAAACCCAGACTGAGCTTCCTGCTTCCAAGCCCCTGCCTTCTTTGGGTGCCACTTGAAACTTTTCTTTCCCAGATTTCCATCTGTCATTTTTAGCTTGCAAACAATTTTTCTTGTTCTGTTGTTAACTTTGACGCAGAGCTCTACTCTAAATACCTAACTTGAAATGTTTGTCACCAGAGCCCACAATGTGTGATTTGGGGGACAAGAGATTTCATATACATTTGTATACATATATTTATATGCATTTGGTTTCTGATGAACATACCAAGGCAGATATTGTTTAAACCTTTTTTTTCTTAGCCTCAGGGTACTGAGATGCTGGAAATAGGAAATGGTATTCGAACACCAAGATACACACTATATATCCTCTGGCAGAAACAGAGGAGCTCACAATTAATTGCTAAACTACAGAATGTTAAATCATCCAAGGGACATCGAATGATGTGGAAAATGACAATATTGTGAGAACTTCTATTTACTTGAACTAGCATTCAACTATCTAAAGACATAATGGAGCTTTTTAAAGTTAGACCCATATTATTTATGTGATGATGGCAAAACATAACCATGACATGTTTCCAGGGTGACATTTTCCAACTGCAATTAAAAATCAAAACATTTGCTCACTGAGCTCTCATGTGAATAAAAGAAATCCTGCGTTAACAAGTTGCAGTCATCTTCATTAATGAGAAATTCTGCAGGTTAAGAACACAAAATTAGGGCCTCCCTGGTGGCGCAGTGGTTAAGAGTCCGCCTGCCGATGCAGGGGATACGGGTTCGTGCCCCGGTCTGGGAAGATCCCACATGCCGTGGAGCGGCTGGGCCCGTGAGCCATGGCCGCTGAGCCTGCGCATCCGGAGCCTGTGCTCCGCAACGGGAGAGGCCACAACAGTGAGAGGCCCGCGTACCGCAAAAAAAAGAAAAAAAGAAAAAAAAAAAAAAGAACACAAAATTATTGGTTATCCAGCAGGGTTTGATAATACCCTATTCAGAGGGAAGTATTGCACAGTTGTGAGAACAAGTGGTTTCCTGTCAGAACAACCTGCAGAATATAGACTAATTCATTCAGCAAATATTTTTTGAGCATCTACTGTGGCCTCAGATTCTGAGACTATGGCACCACGGGGAGCAAAAATAATCACAGTACTTGCCTTGATAGGTCTTTCAGTCCAGTGGATGGAAGAGGAGATGGTAATCAATTATGCATAAATGAACATTTATATTTAAAACTGCAAAGGAAAATGGGCCTCCCTGGTGGCGCAGTGGTTGAGAGTCCGCCTGCCGATGCAGGGGATACGGGTTCGTGCCCCGGTCTGGGAGGATCCCATATGCCGCGGAGTGGCTGGGCCCGTGAGCCATGGCCGCTGGGCCTGCGCGTCCGGAGCCTGTGCTCCGCAATGGGAGAGGCCACAACAGTGAGAGGCCCGCATACCGCAAAAAAAAAAAAAAAAAAAAAAAAAAAAAAAAAAAAAAAAAAAACTGCAAAGGAAAGGGGCATGGAAATATGCTCTGCTAGTGTGTAATAAGGGGAACTAATCTAAGGCTAGCCGGGTAGTGCGGAGATGGCCTTAGGATGACTTTGCAATGTTTATCAAAAAAATGTATCAAGTCTATACCCCTTGAAATAGGACTTGTACATTGAGGCACTTTCCCTAAAGAAATAATTTGAGATGTGTTAAGCATTTTTTCTATAAGGACAAGGCATTGTTTTTATTATAGAAATGTTGGAAACATCTTAAATATTCAAAAGTAAGCACGTAGATAAATTTATTATGTCCTTCAAAATTGTTTTGACTACCGAAAATCTTTAAAAAAGTGGAAAAATGTTTTTATTGTAATAAAAATGCTTAGTAAGAAAGAGTATCTACAAAACAGTATTTTAAATGCCTTTGCCTTTATCCTAACCCTGTCCTTTCTAGTTCCTCAATTGATTGTTTGATTTCAAATATATCAATAATCATACTAATAGCAACTGTAAGCTCTTCATACTAGCTACCATTTAGCACCAAATACTTTATATCCATTATTTCAATTGATCTGATGTAAACCAGTGAAATAGGTATTATTTCATTTATTTCTTTTCATATACTGTGACTTTTAAATATGTCAACATAGATATGTATTCCCTGTGCAACAATGAAAGAATTGTTTCAATGCTCATGCTATTTACCATGAATTTCCTTGTTGCCATTTTATCTAAGAGAAACCCCTTATCTTTTTGTGATAGCATTCTGCGAAGAGGGCTGCAGATATGGTGGAACATGTGTGGCTCCTAACAAATGTGTCTGTCCTTCTGGATTCACAGGAAGCCACTGCGAGAAAGGTAATCTTGTCTGGTGTGTGTGTGTGTGTGTGTGTGTGTGTGTGTGTGTGTGTTGGGGTTGGAGAGGGAGAGAGAGAGAGAGAGAGAGACTAGGCTTCAGAGAGAATGGAGGCTCTTTCTCTGGAGCTGTAGTACTGCGGGTTGACTTAATACATTATGTCTTGATGGTGGATGTGGCTCTCCTAAAGTTGGGTACCTTTTGATTACTCTGTAATAGGCATTCTCCTTCTGAAAATAGAGCTTCATTTGTCCTCCCTCCAACGTGTCTAACTTAGCAAGGTCGAGTCTTTTCTCTGCCTCTGTTTGCAGTGTGCATTTTTAGTGCTAATTAGAGATACAGCCTGACAAACTGACCAGCTCCACTTAATCCTCTATTGGGTAGTGTCACAGGCAACCACTGGAGTTATAACAATCTGCTGCATCCACGGAATCTAAATTAGAACCACATCCTCCTTGTGTAAAAGCACATTAAATAATTCCAGCAGCAGGTTTTTTGGTGTGCTTGGGATTTTATTATAATATTGGTTTATTAGGAACATTATCATTCATGGACCTGATAATATAAGCCAATTAGTATTGGTAAGATTCCATTATGTACAGCTTTCTATTTGCAGTAAATGTAGTGTTTACACTGGGCACTATTGGTGAAATCTAGCTCTTTTATTAATTGGAGAAGTCCTCCTACCTGTGTGTAAATGAAATTGACATTCCATTTAATATTGGCCAATATTCTAATTCTATGAGATTTTTTTATGGATAGCGTAAGGTACATGTTTTTCCAATCACTTGTGTGCAAGGGATCTAGGTGAATTATAGGATGAACACTAAAAACCTGTTTCATATCTTGTCAGAATTATTTTGTCATGCTCACTGTCAGCAATAAACATTAAATAATTCCACTTGACATTGAATACTTATGCCAGATGCCTTGAGACACAAGGTGCAAAGGGGAAATACAAATGCATTGTGAATGTCTAATGGCATGATTACATTAAATGTTATATTTGGTTTGTTTTAATTTTAGGGCTAAATAAATGGTCCCATTTGAGCTATATAGAATCCACTTATTTAGTATTTTTTTTTATATTTCATTTTTTCTTTTAATACCTTGTCTATACTTATTGTGGCTATTTTTATCTTGTCTGACTATTAAATTATCTGCATCTACTTTGGATCTGTTTATATTTTTTGTATCTTCTTTGGGTTTACAGTCAGTACACTCTGCAGATTTTCTATTTATTTTTGATTAAGTAGAAAATATTTTTATGGGAAAAAAGGTAGAGATTTTTGAGGCCTCAAATTGTACCATCTTCCTCCACAGAGGATTTATTTTTGCTCATGGCATGCCTCTTGGCTTCGCAAGCCCAGATCATCATAAAACAGGAGTCAGCAAACTTTGTGTAAAGAACCAGAATATATTTAGGCTTTGTGTGCCATGAGACAATTTCCTCAACAATCTCAGCAACAGTTTTTGCCAAAAGGCTAAAAGTTTTTTCTACATTTACATTTAAAATATTAAATGTAAAATATTACTAAATGTAAATATTATTCTTAGCTTGTGAACTGTACACAAATAAGTAGTGGTTCCAATTTGGCCTGCAGATCATTGTTTTTTTTTTTTTTTTTATTTTACAAATTTAATCAGTTATACATATACATATGTTCCCATACCCCCTCCATTTTGCATCTCCCTCCCACCCTCCCTATCCCACCCCTCCAGGCGGTCACAAAGAACCGAGCTGATCTCCCTGTGCTATGCGGCTGCTTCCCACTAGCTATCTACCTTACATTTGGTAGTGTATATATGTCCATGCCGCTCTTTCACTTTGTCACAGCTTACCCTTCCCCCTCCCCATATCCTCAAGTCCATGCTCTAGTAGGTCTGTGTCTTTATTCCTGTCTTACCCCTATGTTCTTGATGACATTTTTTTCTTAAATTCCATATATATGTGTCATCATACAGTATTTGTCTTTCTCTTTCTGACTTACTTCACTCTGTATGACAGACTCTAGGTCCATCCACCTCATTACAAATAGCTCAATTTCATTTCTTTTTATGGCTGAGTAATATTCCATTGTATATATGTGCCACATCTTCTTTATCCATTCATCCGATGATGGACACTTAGGTTGTTTCCATCTCCGGGCTATTGTAAATAGGGCTGCTATGAACATCTTGGTACATGTCTCTTTTTGAATTATGGTTTTCTCAGGGTATATGCCCAGTAGTGGGATTGCTGGGTCATATGGTAGTTCTATTTGTAGTTTTTTAAGGAACCTCCATACTGTTCTCCATAGTGGCTGTACCAATTCACATTCCCACCAGCAGTGCAAGAGTGTTCCCTTTTCTCCACACCCTCTCCAGCATTTATTGTTTCTAGATTTTTTGATGATGGCCATTCTGACTGGTGTGAGATGATATCTCATTGTAGTTTTGATTTGCATTTCTCTAATGAGTAAAGATGTTGAGCATCCTTTCATGTGTTTGTTGGCTGTCTGTATATCTTCTGTGGAGAAATGTCTATTTAGGTCTTCTGCCCATTTTTGGATTGGGTTGTTTGTTTTTTTGCTATTGAGCTGCATGAGCTGCTTATAAATTTTGGAGATTAATCCTTTGTCAGTTGCTTCATTTGCAAATATTTTCTCCCATTCTGAGGGTTGTCTTTTCGTCTTGTTTATGGTTTCCTTTGCTGTGCAAAAGCTTTGAAGTTTCATTAGGTCCCATGTGTTTATTTTTGTCTTTATTTCCATTTCTCTAGGAGGTGGGTCAAAAAGGATCTTGCTGTGATTTATGTCATAGAGTGTTCTGCCTATGTTTTCCTCTAGGAGTTTGATAGTGTCTGGCCTTACATTTAGGTCTTTAATCCATTTTGAGCTTATTTTTGTGTATGGTGTTAGGGAGTGATCTAATCTCATACTTTTACATGTCCCTGTCCAGTTTTCCCAGCACCACTTATTGAAGAGACTGTCCTTTCTCCACTGTACATTCCTGCCTCCTTTATCAAAGATAAGGTGACCATATGTGCGTGGGTTTATCTCTGGGCTTTCTATCCTGTTCCATTGATCTATCTTTCTGTTTTTGTGCCAGTACCATACTGTCTTGATTACTGTAGCTTTGTAGTATAGTCTGAAGTCAGGGAGCCTGATTCCTCCAGCTCCATTTTTCGTTCTCAAGATTGCTTTGGCTATTCGGGGTCTTTTGTGTTTCCATACAAATTGTGAAATTTTTTGTTCTAGTTCTGTGAAAAATGCCATTGGTAGTTTGATAGGGATTGCATTGAATCTGTAGATTGCTTTGGGTAGTAGAGTCATTTTCACAATGTTGATTCTTCCAATCCAAGAACATGGTACATCTCTCCATCTATTTGTATCATCTTTAATTTCTTTCAGCAGTGTCTTATAATTTTCTGCATACAGGTCTTTTGTCTCCTTAGGTAGGTTTATTCCTAGATATTTTATTCTTTTTGTTGCAATGGTAAATGGGAGTGTTTCCTTGATTTCACTTTCAGATTTTTCATCATTAGTATATAGGAATGCCAGAGATTTCTGTGCATTAATTTTGTATCCTGCAACTTTACCAAATTCATTGATTAGCTCTAGTAGTTTTCTGGTAGCATCTTTAGGATTCTCTATGTATAGTATCATGTCATCTGCAAACAGTGACAGCTTTACTTCTTCTTTTCCAATTTGGATTCCTTTTATTTCCTTTTCTTCTCTGATTGCTGTGGCTAAAACTTCCAAAACTATGTTGAATAAGAGTGGTGAGAGTGGGCAACCTTGTCTTGTTCCTGATCTTAGTGGAAATGGTTTCAGTTTTTCACCATTGAGGACGATGCTGGCTGTGGGTTTGTCATATATGGCCTTTATTATGTTGAGGAAAGTTCCCTCTATGCCTACTTTCTGCAGGGTTTTTATCATAAATGGGTGTTGAATTTTGTCAAAAGCTTTCTCTGCATCTATTGAGATGATCATATGGTTTTTCTCCTTCAACTTGTTAATATGGTGTATCACGTTGATTGATTTGCGTATATTGAAGAATCCTTGCATTCCTGGAATAAACCCCACTTGATCATGGTGTATGATCCTTTTAATGTGCTGTTGGATTCTGTTTGCTAGTATTTTGTTGAGGATTTTTGCATCTATGTTCATCAGTGATATTGGCCTGTAGTTTTCTTTCTTTGTGACATCCTTGTCTGGTTTTGGTATCAAGGTGATGGTGGTCTCGTAGAATGAGTTTGGGAGTGTTCCTCCCTCTGCTATATTTTGGAAGAGTTTCAGAAGGATAGGTGTTAGCTCTTCTCTAAATGCTTGATAGAATTCGCCTGTGAAGCCATCTGGTCCTGGGCTTTTGTTTGTTGGAAGATTTTTGATCACAGTTTCAATTTCAGTGCTTGTGACTGGTCTGTTCATATTTTCTATTTCTTCCTGATTCAGTCTTGGCAGGTTGTGTATTTCTAAGAATTTGTCCATTTCTTCCAGGTTGTCCATTTTATTGGCATAGAGTTGCTTATAGTAATCTCTCATGATCTTTTGTATTTCTGCAGTGTCAGTTGTTTCTTCTCCTTTTTCATTTCTAATTCTATTAATTTGAGTCTTCTCTCTTTTTTTCTTGATGAGTCTGGCTAATGGTTTATCAATTTTGTTTATCTTCTCAAAGAACCAGCTTTTAGTTTTATTGATCTTTGCTATCGTTTCCTTCATTTCTTTTTCATTTATTTCTGATCTGATTTTTATGATTTCTTTCCTTCTGCTAACTTTGGGATGTTTTTGTTCTTCTTTCTCTAATTGCTTTAGGTGCAAGGTTAGGTTGTTTATTCGAGATATTTCCTGTTTCTTAAGGTGGGATTGTATTGCCATAAACTTCCCTCTTAGAACTGCTTTTGCTGCATCCCATAGGTTTTGGGTCGTCGTGTCTCCATTGTCATTTGTTTCTAGGTATTTTTTAATTTCCTCTTTGATTTCTTCAGTGATCACTTCGTTATTAAGTAGTGTATTGTTTAGCCTCCATGTGTTTGTATGTTTTACAGCTCTTTTCCTGTAATTGATATCTAGTCTCATAGCATTGTGGTCGGAAAAAATACTTGATACAATTTCAATTTTCTTAAATTTACCAAGGCTTGATTTGTGACCCAAGATATGATCTATCCTGGAGAATGTTCCATGAGCACTTGAGAAAAATGTGTATTCTGTTGTTTTTGGATGGAATGTCCTATAAATATCAATTAAGTCCATCTTGTTTAATGTATCATTTAAAGCTTGTGTTTCCTTATTTATTTTCATTTTGGATGACCTGTTCATTGGTGAAAGTGGGGTGTTAAAGTCCCCTACTATGATTGTGTTACTGTCGATTTCTCCTTTTATGGCTGTTAATATTTCCCTTATGTATTGAGGTGCTCCTATGTTGGGTGCATAAATATTTACAATTGTTATATCTTCTTCTTGGATTGATCCCTTGATCATTATGTAGTGTCCTTCTTTGTCTCTTCTAGTAGTCTTTATTTTAAAGTCTATTTTGTCTGATATGAGAATTGCTACTCCAGCTTTCTTTTGGTTTCCATTTGCATGGAATATCTTTTTCCATCCCCTTACTTTCAGTCTGTATGTATCTCTAGGTCTGAAGTGGGTCTCTTGTAGACAGCATATATATGGGTCTTGTTTTTGTATCCATTCAGCCAGTCTGTGTCTTTTGGTGGGAGCATTTAGTCCATTTACATTTAAGGTAATTATTGATATGTATGTTCCTATTCCCATTTTCTTAATTGTTTTGGGTTCGTTATTGTAGTTCTTTTCCTTCTGTTGTGTTTCTTGCCTAGAGAAGTTCCTTTAGCATTTGTTGTAAAGCTGGTTTGGTGGTGCTGAACTCTCTCAGCTTTTGCTTGTCTGTAAAGGTTTTAATTTCTCCATCAAATCTGAATGAGATCCTTGCTGGGTAGAGTAATCTTGGTTGCAGGTTTTTCTCCTTCATCACTTTAAGTATGTCCTGCCACTCCCTTCTGGCTTGTAGAGTTTCTGCTGAGAGATCAGCTGTTATCCTGATGGGGATTCCCTTGTGTGTTATTTGTTGTTTTTCCCTTGCTGCTTTTAATATGATTTCTTTGTGTTTAATTTTTGACAGTTTGATTAATATGTGTCTTGGTGTATTTCTCCTTGGATTTATTCTGTATGGGACTCTCTGTGCCTCCTGGACTTGATTAACTATTTCCTTTCCCATATTAGGGAAGTTTTCAACTATAATCTCTTCAAATATTTTCTCAGTCTCTTTCTTTTTCTCTTCTTCTTCTGGAACCCCTATAATTCGAATGTTGGTGCGTTTAATGTTGTCCCAGAGGTCTCTGAGACTGTCCTCTGTTCTTTTCATTCTTTTTTCTTTATTTTGCTGTGCAGCAGTTATTTCCACTATTTTATCTTCCACCTCACTTATCCGTTCTTCTGCCTCAGTTATTCTGCTATTGATCCCATCTAGAGTATTTTTTATTTCATTTATTGTGTTTTTAATCGATGCTTGATTCGTCTTTAGTTCTTCTAGGTCCTTGTTAACTGTTTCTTGCATTTTGTCTATTCTATTTCCAAGATTTTGGATCATCTTTACCATCATTATTCTGAATTCTTTTTCAGATAGACTGCCTATTACCTCTTCATTTGTTAGGTCTGGTGGGTTTTTATCTTGCTCCTTCTCCTGCTGTGTGTTTTTCTGTCTTCTCATTTTGCTTATGTTACTGTGTTTGGGGTCTCCTCTTTGCAGGCTGCAGGTTCGTAGTTCCCGTTGTTTTTGGTGTCTGTCCCCAGTGGCTAAGGTTGGTTTAGTGGATTGTGTAGGCTTCTTGGTGGAGGGGACTACTGCCTGTGTTCTGGTGGATGAGGCTGGATCTTGTCTTTCTGGTGGGCAGGTCCACGTCTGGTGGTGTGTTTTGGGGTGTTTGCGGACTTTTTATGATTTGAGGCAGCCTCTCTGCTAATGGGTGGTGTTGTGTTCCTGTCTTGCTAGTTGTTTGGCATAGGGTGTCCAGCACTGTAGCTTGCTGGTCGTTGAGTGAAGCTGGGTGCTGGTGTTGAGATGGAGATCTCTGTAAGATTTTCGCCGTTTGATATTATGTGGACCTGGGAGGTCTCTTGTGGACCAGTGTCCTGAAGTTGGCTCTCCCACCTCAGAGGCACAGCACTGACTCCTGGCTCCTCAATTTGGGATGATTTGTTGTCTATTCATGTATTCCACAGATGCAGGGTACATGAAGTTGATTGTGGAGCTTTAATCCGCTCCACTTATTTAGTTTTAAAAATGTTTCTTTTGCCCCCACCCTCCCACCCCCCATTACTGGTTTTATTCATTGCTTGTGATAGCCTTTCAGAATTCAAGTATATTCAGCTAAATTACTGAAAAAGAAAATGCCTATCTGAAATATAATGAAGTTGAAAATTCCACTCATGTTTGATGTGTAACACAGAGATGAACAACTCTGCATTTATTTTATATTGATAAGGTTTTAGTAAATGTACACTTTTCATAACCCCACTCAAGATAAGCAAACATTTTACCTCCCTTTGTTTCTGGACAACGTATTATGTTGGCTCTTCTCTTACCCTTTGTTCCTTCTCTGTGCCCTTAGCTTTGCTTTGGTTTCACATCTAACATGGAGATGTGTAAAGAGAGAGATGAGTGAAGAGCCAGTAAGAAGAGCAGTTGTGTTACTCTTAGGATAGAAAAGGTCCACCAGTGAAATCTCTTTGTAATCCTAGAGTGCTAAAAGGATATCATGCCACACTGATGTAAAGGAGCCAAATACAAAACAAAATGAAACAATACGAGTCGTCCTAGAGACTTTTCAAATATAAAATCAAAGAGTTACACTAAATCCAGAGTTATGTTACTTACCATAAAATAGCAAAGTATCATCCTCTAAGAAGTGAATGTTCTCTACTTAGCATTAAGCAAATTTGCAAGCAATAAGTAGAGATTAAATATAAGGTAGCGAGCTTGTCTAATGAAGGGTTTCTTAACCTTGACACTATTGACATTTTGGACAGATAATTCTTTGTTGCAGAGGGCTGTCCTGTGCACTGTAGGATGTTTAGCAGCATTTTAAGCAGGCTTTTTAAAACTTATGTATCTATCTGTTTAATAATATTAAAATATAAATATATAATATTTATATAAATATTTATATTTCTAAATATAAATATAAAATATAAGCATTTTTTAGGAGACAGAAAATCATTTTTAAAGCATCTCTTCAGGAGTTCTAGAAGTACTTTGGGTTTACTGTAATTAGAAAATTCTTTTTTTGTTAAAGTATAGTTGACTTAACAATATTATATTAGCTTCAGGTGTGCAACCTAGTAGTTTGACATATTTATAGACTATACTCCATACAAAGTTACTATAAAATATTGACTCTATTCCCTGTGTTGTACGTTATGTTTTTGTAACTTATTTATTTTATATCTAGTGGTTTGTACCTCTAAATCCCCTTCACCTATCTTGCCCCTCCCCCAGCCCTTTCCCCTTGGGGAACCACTAGTTTGTTCTCTGTACCTATGAGTCTGTTTCTATTTCTGGGTAATCAATAAATAGCAAAAAAAAGTTGAACAGCATTGTCCATTCACAGTATAATTTCTAGTTATTTTTTTCTATTTTGCTTATCCAAAATTCCTAATTTTTCTACAATAAATATAAATTATATTTGTAATAAGAAATGATTTTTTAAAAGCTTAACATAAAGAGAATTTAAAATTCATGAAAAGAACTTCATTTTTCTCAGTGACTGGGGGCCTTTTAACCTTTACTAAAGGGAAATGACTTTTTGCAGGATAATTTATTCTATTCTTTTCCCTGGGCTTCAGGGCATTGTAGATATATAGGCAGAGGGTAGTAGTTTACCCTGAGTATATTGTCCATCCACCAAGCAAAAAGAATGGTCAGAAGAAAGAACTTGTCTATTTTTCCAGATTTTAAATCTTGCCCCAATCTTGATGGAGCTCTACCAGTGTTCTATTTGCTACTGCTCTGCTCACCTCTGTTATGGAGAAAATTTTTGTAAGAGTCTTTACAAGGGTGGATAGTAGCTCCATTATCTAAATGGAGAAGAGGATATTTCCTTGCCAGGTATAACAGGACTCTGGGGAGGGCATTTGGGAGGAGAATTAGTGCAAATTCACAGCAGTTAGGAGAGTTATTTAACTTTTGTTAGCATGAGCTTTCTCAGGTTGTCTGACACATGGTGCATGCTCAGTAAATGGCAGCTTCTATTATTAATGTTGCTGCTATTGTTGTATAGCTAACAGGTGCTCAGGAAAGAGTAAGCAGGATTTTTGTGGCATCATACAAAAGGGAAGTACTAGGAGTTGAGGTTTCTCTGAGTTGCCCATCCAGTTGAACCCACCAAAAAAGGAGAGATGCAGATCCTCTTAAAAATTTCATTAAAGTCAGATGAGTATAAATTTGTTTGAGGAACTATTCCTTGCACTGATTCTTTCCAGAAATAGAGAATGGCAGAGGAGAGGCATTGCACTGGAGGATGGGAGGAGCCCAAACCCACCAGCACTGAGATAATTCATGTTTAAAGCAGCTCAGCCTTGGGTTCAGCTGCTGAACCTATAGTATCTCATTCCCCTCCTCTTCTCAATTCCACCCACTCAACTTTATTTTTCAGCCGTGATGGAGAAATTGAACTAACGATCTGACACACTTCTCCATGGCTCCAAAATGGAGTTGTCACTGAACTCTCAGATCTCTTTGGAGCAATTTCAAAACCCTGTCCATGGTCCTGTCAGGTTCACCATTTTGCCAGGTTTCAGACATCTGGAAAAATACCTGAAACCATTTTTCATTCTCATCTCCTTGGTACAGAGCAAGTTTTCAAGTCATTTCAATATAATTGTAGGGAGCTATGCCTTCTGTTCACAAACAGCGATTTGGACTATAAAGATGCAGCCTGGGATAGTGTAAAGACTTCTAGATGGAAGGACATAGGCCTGTGTTCTGCTACTAGATCTGCCATGAATTATTTAGCCTCTGTGAAGTGAAACTTGCATTAGCCCACTACCCATGGATTATGAGTCCCAACCTTTTGCATTTGTTATTTCTTGTAAGGCAGCTAGTCCCACCCTAGGGAACATATATGAGGATGTGTATAAATGTTACTCAGCCAGTCAGTAGTGGAGTTGTGGTTCTAACCCATGCATGACTGAATCCAAATTTTACACACTTTTCAATAACCTGTTGCCTCTTGCTCATATTACCTGTGTTCAAGGGCAATTAAATCTAACAGATTATATGCAAGGCTAAATAAATTATGTTCTTCTGTGAGTAATAAATCATACTCTCCTACTTGATGATGGGCATTGATTTATATATTCCCTTCAACATCTTTGTTGCACCTAAGGTGAGAAGAGAATAAACAAAATAGGAGTAAGAACACACCCTCTGATGTCATTCTAGGTCAGTCTCAGTTGGGTTCCACTGTTTACCAGAATCTATGAGATTAGATCAGATATACATAATGTTTCTAAGCTTCAGTTCGCCACTAAAAAAGGGATTATCAATATTACTTATTGCATATTATTATTGTGAGGTTATATGAAATAGTCTGTTTAAGACATTTGGTAGAGTGTCTGGCACATAGTCCACTCATCAGCCTGCCACAGTCTGAGAAGTCTGCACTGAGGAGATGTGGACACTTTCTCTTTTCCTCTTTCAGTATTGTATTTTAAAATTCACAGGTGTCAGGAATCTTATCCTGGGTGAGATAATCTTATGGGAAAGAGAATAAGGTCTCATGTAACCAGTACAGTGGGTTTCTAGTGTTGAGGCCCTCTGGATGAGCGATGCACAGTTGCTGGTTCTTCCTTTGTGAGGTGTTTTGGTAAGGGCCTTTGATCACGAATTACTTCCAAATGAAGTTCCCTTGACATGACAATCCTTTGATCTTCTGTAGCTCTGAGCTTGTGAAAGGCCACTTCTCTGTTGTGGCTCCTTTGCTCTGCAAGATTAATGTAAGATTAGGGTGATGCTCTGATGCTCTTTGGTAGGATTCCAATAAAGCAGACACTTTTCCCCTCCTTCAGTCCAAGTGCAGCCCTCTCTTAATGTGGTCTTTTTTTTTTCCCTCTACTATGTGACCGAGGCAGTGCCAGACCCAGGCATTAACCTTTAGGCTCTTAGGGCACAAGTCAAATATAATTTGCTTTGTCCCTAACCATCCAGGGGACATTTCTAGATATGCTTGAAGACTGTCACCCTGGGATGAGTTTAGAGAGGATGTTCTTCCTCCTCTTTCCTGCAAAAAGAAAAGAAAGGATGACCTGGAACTGGAAGCGTGCCAAATCTCTCTCTCTAACCAAGTTCTCACTTTTGGCCTCATCACCATCCCTCACTAAATTTCTAGGTCTTTGTTTACAGAGCTGGAAGGTGGTTAATGGTTAATGTAAGAAGGTGGTTAATGGTTAATGTAGGCACAGCTGATTTTTGAAAGTGTTATAAAGGCAGTCTAGCATACAGCTTTGAAACATAACATTATTATGTATCAGAACTCTAACATAGGAAAAGTCCAGTTTTAATATCCTATTATGTTTGAATTCAACAAATATTTGGTAAATGAATAAATGAGTATATGCAAGGACCCTAAATTTCACATGGTCCAGTCTTTTCATTTTATAGATCACAAGTTGTAATGGCTCCAGTTGAAATCTAATTTAAAAGACACCGAAGTAAAAATATATTATATTGGGGATGGAGGAGAGAAAGGCCATTAACAAGAATGCCATTAATAAGAATAGTATAGTATAGAAATTTTGTGTATTTCCAGTAGCTTTGTCAGCATGCTTTCCAGGAAGCAAAGTAAAGGGCACCAATCTTTTTAATGGATTGGCATTCCTCATCAAACACATGAAAGCTATTAGGGATTACCTAGTCTAGTTAGTAATGCAGAAAATAATTCCTGACTATTTAGATGACAAGTGGTTCTTCCTCTCCACAGGGCAAGCTCATACTATTGAACTGTGAAAGTCAGGAGTTTGGTTCATAGGCTCATTTTTAATCCTCTGCCCTGGGAAATACAAACACCCTTGTAACTTGAAGCACAATGGCTAAACAGAAAGGAAATACAGGCTTCTGTAAAAATATGACTGACTGGAGCCCAGAAATTACAAATTTTCCCTGGTAACTAGTATCCAAGAATTCTTTCTATCCAAGTATATTTAATGCACTGTAGATCGTGTGGAAAAAGCCTAACTGAAGCCAATAGCTTGGCTGAAAAAGAATGTAAACTCTTGTGATTTGCATCACTCCTAATAGGATCCACTGATTAGAAAAGGTAGTTGCCCGAAGATGTTCGCTTGGGTCCAAAATATGAATCGAATAGCAATATCTATGCATTCATTTTGGTGGTGGTTGAAAAGATAAGAAGTTTCAGGCTTGGTGGGCTAACGTGGTTTTAAAGCATTCTCCAGTTTAATAGAGACCTTGAAGTTATCTGTGGGAGGCAACAATTTTAGCTAAGAAGATTGAGTCCATAAGGGGAGACTCTGGAAGATTATTTTATTAATCTTGCTAAGAAAACCTTTCAGTACCTCCTCAGTGCTTACAACATAAAGTCCATCTTCCATAGCGTGATATCTAATGACCTCCCTGATTGGACCTCTGCCTACCTCTCCAGCTTTATTTCCTCCTTCTCCTCCACATACATCTTAAATCCCAGCCCATTCTAAACTACTCTGGTCACTGAAATGCACCTTATTTTTTCAAATCTCGGATCTTTTGCCTGTAATGTTCTCTCTGCCTGTAACACACATACAGGCTTACATGTTGATCACCAATATCTGATATTAATTAAAATACAAGCGTACCTCGGAGATACTGCAGGTTCAGTTCCAGACCACTGCAATGAAGTGATTATCACAATAAAGCAAGTCACACACATTTTTTGGTTTTTTGCATATAGAAGTTATGTTTACACTATACTGTAGTCTTTTAAGTATGCAGTAGCATAATGTCTCAAAAAAACACTGTACATTCCTTAATTAAAAAATACTTATTACTCAAAAATGCTATCATCTGAGCCTTCAGTGAGTTGTAGTAGTAACATCAAAAATCACTGCATTAGCACATTATAAATCAACTATACTTCAATAAAAAAATTAAAGGAAAAAAATCACTGATCACTGTAACAAATGTAACAGTAATAAAATGTTTGAAAGATTGTGAGAATTACCAAAATGTGGCACAGAGACAGGAAGTGAGCAAATGCTGTTGGAAGAAAGGTCCTGGTAGACTTGCTTGACACAAGGTTGCCACAAACCCTCAATTTGTAAAGAACACAACGTCTGCCAAGCACAATAAAGCAAAGCACAATATAACAAGGTATGCCTATAATGGAAAAGATTATTATTGAGGGTCTCTAATTATCTAGAATCCTCATGATCTGCTCCCTCTCAAAATATTCCTCCCACCGTCTTCCCCATTCCAGTTGATGATGAAATCTACCCTTTCCCATTCTCTGGATCAAGACCTTGAAATTGTCCTTGACTTGCTTCTTTTGCACAGCACATCCAAATCCTTGCTCTGCCTTTAAGATATATTTGGAACCCAAACATTGTATAATCTCCACCACTACCACTCCTGTGCATGACATCATCATCTTTAATCTAGATTATGGCCAGAGCCTCCTAACTCATCTCCCATCCACTGTTGTACAACTATCATCTCTTTTTAGCATGGTAGTCAAGGGGACATTGCTAAAAAATAGGTTAGATGGAGACACTTCTCTGCTCCAAACCCTCCATGGCTCTCCATTTTCACTCAATAAAAGTCAAAGTCGTTACAGTGGTCAAGACTCTCCATGCTCTGAGCCCCACTCCCTATTCCTTCTCTGTCCTCGCTGTTCACTGTGCTCTCCATCACTTGAATACCTTGTTTTCCCGTCATGTTTTCCTTACTGTTTGGTTGCTTGGAATGTTCTTCCCCCAGATATTTTCATGGTCAGCTCCCTCATGTCATTTAGGTTTCTGCTCAAGTGTTACCTCCTCAGGAAGACCTTCACCCCTAACTAAAATAACATATCTCTTCCTGCTTGTCACTCTTTTATGGTCATCAGAGCCCATATCACTCTCTGATATGATAATGTTGTTTTGTCTGGTCCAACTGCCCAGCCAGAATATAAACTCCATGAGGGCAAGAGTTTTTTATATCTTATTGTCACTGTGTTTCCAGGGACCAGGGCAACACCTGGCACATAGCAGCTGCCCAAAACATTTGTTGAGCAAATAGATTCTTTAACAAGAATCTCTTTAAGTTTTTGTGTTAGTCTCCAAAGCCACGATACTGTCATCATGACATATCTTGGGAAGAATGAGAAAAATAATGTTGTCAATCACACACTTTCATCCCCGGTATTTTTAGATCAAATGTAATCAGAGTTATCCTTGATGTTTTCTTCTCCCTCACATTCCCATTCGATCAGTCACCACAATCTATTTTTTCTCCATCTTACTGCCTAGTCTAAACCACTGTCATTTGGGTTTTGCTTGGAATGATAGCAAAAGGCAAATCTCCAGGTCCCAAGTCCTGCTCTTTCCTCACACAAAAAATGGTTCTTTCTTGCAGCCAACATAATCCCTATAAAATGCAAATACAATCAAATCATTTTCCTGCTAAAAAACCTGAAATGGTTTCCAGTGCCCTTAGTGTAAACTCCAACCTGGACTCTTTCTGAGTCCCTTCCCCATTTCAAGTTATAATCAATAACTTGAATTTTTCCCAAACTGAACTTTTTTACATTTTCTCAAAGCAATGATCTTCTTTTCTTTTTTTTTTAACATCTTTATTGGAGTATAATTGGTTTACAATGGTGTGTTCGTTTCTGCTTTATAACAAAGTGAATCAGCTATACATATACATATATCCCCATATCTCTTCCCTCTTGTGTCTCCCTCCTTCCCACCCTCCCTATCCCACCCCTCTAGGTGGTCACAAAGCACCAAGCTGATCTCCCTGTGCTATGCAGCCAAAGCAATGATCTTCTTACTGCAGGTCTCCGCCCAGGGTATTTGCTCTACCTGGAACTCTTTGCTTCTCTTTCCCCACCTTCCTTCTTCCTCGCACCATATCCAGCCCCCATCTTCCCTTGTTATCTTACTTAGATTTTAACTTAAGCTTTTCTTCAAAAATATTTTTCAGACTTCCTAGTTAACGGTAAGTCCCTTCCTGTGTGCTCCGTATCAACTTGGTTTTCCCTTTCATAAAATGGATTACATTTAATAGCATGTTTACTTATTTTCTCTCTCCTTTCTTCCTACCACCCATCCCTGTAGCATAGCCAGCATATATGTTTAACTTCTCTTACCCCATGCAAAAAAAAAACCCTATGAAACATTAACTTGATTCAGCAACTATTAACCCACAGTGTCTCCAAACCAAAACGGCCTATGTCCTAACCACTTTTCTTCCATCCCTTTCCTGGTCCTATTCTTCCCACTTCAAGGTGTTAATGATAAAGAATATAAATTAGATCATATGGGATCTGTATAACATGTTTCTGGATGAAGGAAGCATTAGCATCTATGAAGACAACATTAATAGACATAAACTAGATGGTTCATTTCAGGAGGAGAAGCAAGTCCTTCCTTCCTCCCATAGATAAGCCCCAGCCTGTCTTAACATATCCCTGACCCAGGTAAGCCTGCCCAGATATGGCACCTCCCTGTTTCTTAAATTGGCATGTAGTCCTGTTTGGATTGGACCACTTGATTAGAAAAGCCAAAGAACTGCGAACTGCACTTTTAAGCACTTTTTGATTTACTGTCAGCAAATTATTATGGCACTCTCTTTCAATAAAATGATCTCAACTACCCAATAGCAAGCTTTAACTTTTCCAGCTACTTGGTCTCCAGTTATGTGGAAATACCATGGTCACTTATGCATTCCCCACTAACTCCAGGGATTAGCATTTTAGAGATGTTTACTTTTTTTCTCTACATATTTTTCTCAGTGTCTCTTGCAGTAGTTGTACTTCTCTAATCTCTAAGATTTTTAGTCAGAATGATGAAGGCACTATTTAACCTTCATAGCTATTATTTAATGCTTAGGCTAGACCTTAATTGAGGCTAGAACTTGTGCTGAGTGCTTGACATATATTATAGTATGTTATTTAACATACTATACTATAACCCAGAAGTCTGGCACTGATTAGCACCCTCCAAACCTGTATTGCTTGTCTAATTTCATTATATAATTCTGTACTGTTCCCACTTGCCATTTTTCAAGCATATAAGCATATCTCAGGTTCTTTGCACCTGGTGTTTTTTCTTTCTGGAATGTTCTTTCTCCATATATCTCGGTGGCTCATTTCTTTACCTCCTTCAGGTCTCTATTCAACTGTCAGTCTCAGTGAGGCCTTTCCTACTCCTTTGTTAAAATTGCAACCCTAAATCTTGCCCCAATCAATATCACCTCCATTCTCTGATTTATTTATTTTTCTCTTTGCACTTATCACCATTTATGACACTGAATATATCACTAATCTATCTTGTTTATTCTTTCTTCTCCCACGGGAAGGTTGACCACCATGATGGCAGAGATTGTTGTTGGTGTTTGCTGCTATAGCCCAACTCTTAGAATAGTGCCTGGCACTTAGTATACATGCAAGAAATTGCGAATCATTGATGATTATCGTCATTTATCGAGTAAATTGGGATTAAGAACTGTAAAGTAATATGACCAAGATTATAGGACTAGGAAGTGTCAGAGACGTAATTTGAACAGTTCTTTGTGCTTCAAAGCTGCCCTTCTCCAAAAGGCAAGGCTGATTATCTTTAACAATTGTCAGAGCTCATCTCTTGTGTTGTTTTTCTCAGTTAAACTCTGAATTCTAAGCGTGCCACTGTGATTCCTTCATATGCCATCGACACTGTGGTGAGGATCTGAGAGACTAACTTTCCTCGTTATACTTTAGTTGATACCCTCTTCCTTAGAATGGGACTAGTGTAATAGAAGTATTTCATGTAGTATAGATCTTTACAGTCTCCAATGCATGTTTCCAGGAACTGTATCATCTCTCTTTTCATCTCATAACAATTCCGTGGAGGATATATTATCATCATTCTAGTTTTACAGATGAGGAAACTGAGGCCAAGAGATTAAAGAAACTGCTCAAGTTTGTAAGGCTAATAAGGGGGACAGCTGGGACTTGAATTCTTGCGTGGTGATTTAAAATTCCATGCTCTTTAAGTTTTTGTTCATTATTATGTCATGCCACCTGTCTCTCTCCTACAGGAGTCTTCAAGTCTCTTAGCTCCAATTCATTAACATGTAGGCTGAATTTGGAAGTGCCAGAAGAATGCCATTGTTATGCCTTTTACTCATAGGGCATTCCAGAATTAGGTGGGGCACAGCGTAACCTTTCGAGATGAACTGCCTCAACCATTCACCATGTGGCATTGACCAAGTTATATAACTTCTCAGGCGTGCAAGTCACAGGAACTGGAGAAAGTCTAATTAGTAAATAGTAGATGATGATAAACTGGTAGATTGTAAAGAATCACAGTGCGGAGACTGTCATTTATAATTTCTCTATTTGAGAGCTGTGTTATCAATTGTAGCCAATATTTATATAGCTCTTTGTAGTCACAGACTCTTTCAAAGATACTTTCTTTTTAGAACACCCCAATAAAGCATTGTGAAGTAAGCTTCATGTCCATCTTACAGACAAAGAAACATATTCATGTAGATTAAAATGGCTTTTCTAAGTTCATCCAGTTAGTAGGCCTTGAGCTGGTATTCTAATATGGGTCTTTTAGTTCCACCACTCCAGACTTTGAACTTGAAGTAGAATAAAGGCAATGTGAGCCTCCCAATGTTGATGCCACTCCAACAGAGATTAATGCCTAAATATTGTTCTTTAAAAACCCTGAACATGTTAGGGCATGACTTAACACATCCTCAGAGTAGTGACATTTTAAAAATCAGAAGGAGACAAGATGTCTGAACAGATGTTTGCAGGTAAGCAGTGTACCAACAATTTGGAAGTTTCTGGAGAGATCTGAAGTCTGTTATATACTTTTCTACAGTTCTTTCCCTGATCTAACACCCTCAGTTTTTTTCTCAAGGTAAACTTATTTTAATGTAAATACATTTTCATTAAGTGAACCGTCTTGCTTATAATTTAATAGTAGTTACCACTCAAGTGCTGGGCACCTGAGCAGAAACTATTTTCCTATTCTTCAGTCTATTAATATACCTGTAGTCAATATTTTTGAGGTGACTATGTGCCAGCCACTATTACAAGTACTTAAATGGATTATAGGATAAATACTATTATTATCCTCATTTTATGGGCGAGGGAACTGAGGCTTGAACAGCTGTTAGGTTGGAGATCAGAATTTGCTTCTACAGTGCAATGGGCAGTTTCTATTGTCCCAGCTGTCTGTATCATTGAAGGTATTCCTGGAAAATAAGTTCTGTAATTATTTATTTAAATCACTCTCCCTTTCTCTCCTCAGTTTCTGCAATAATTAGCTGAGATGTTATCTAATAAAACCCTTGATTGGTAAATGTCACATTCATCCCCTTTTGTTTAAGGGTGACCTCAAGACTTGAAATAATCCTAAGAGTGCAGGAAGCGGGAAAAGCAGGAGATCTGGAAAACTCACAAAAAACTTAATAAACGTTTATTGAAATATAATCTGTAGATAGAGAAACACACAAAAGATAAGTATATCACTCAATGAATTTTTAAAAACTAAAGACATCTTTGAAATCAGGAACAAGATTAAAATATAGAACCTTAACTGCCTCCCAGAAGCACCCCTTCCTGTCCTCTTCCAAGACCCCACCAAGAGGAACCACTGCCCTGACTTATAGCACTGTAGAAGAGTTTTTCCTGTTTTTGAAAGTCATTACAAATGGAGTCAAATTGTAAGTCCTCTTTTGTGTCTGACTTCTTTTGCTCAACAATAGATTTGTAAGGTTTATCCATGCTGTTGCTTATAGTTGCAGTTATTTAATTCTCATTGTGAAATAGTATTTCATCTTGTGAATATGCCAAATGTATTTATTCATTCTATTGTTGGACCTTTGAGTTGTTTCCACTTTTGCTTATTTTGCCAGACTAAAATCCTTGTATTTGACTTTGGGTTACCGTATGCAAGTATTTCCATATATCTATATATCTAGGAATGGAATTACTGGAATATACTTGGGTTCAATTTTAATAGATACTGCCAAACAAACAGCTTCTCAAAGTGGCTGTACCTATTTATATTCCCAGTAGACACAGATGAGAATTCTAATTGCACCACAGTTTTATCAATACTTATTTACTATCTTTTTCATCTTAGCCATACTGCTGTTGTGGTATTATATTCTTGGTTTTAATTTGCACTTCTTTGATGACTAATATAGTTGAACATATATGCTTATTGTCCATTTGATTTTTACTGTTTTATGAAGTATCTAGTCAAGTCTTTTTCCCTTTTATCTAAGGCACTGTCTGTTCTTTTCTAATGCCCAGTTTTAAAAGGCAAATAGTTATACATGATTAGTTATGAAAACACAGCAATTTCTTGTTCCTATCCTACTCCATTCCTCCTCTGCAGAGTCAATCATTTTCTTTTCTACATCTCTGATTATAAAACATTCATAATATTATATCTTGATTTCTCAGTTTTAGGCATTATCTATTGACCACCAGGGAAGAAGAAGAATCATATCTTTTCAACCTCTCACTCAAAGTGCCCGCACAGACACACATAGACATGCCGACATACACACCGCACACAAACACTTCTTATTTCCTTCTTCTTCAGTTTCATTAGGTCAGTATTGTTTATCTTTTTATTTCTATGATATTTTTACACACGCTTCAGAGTTAGCTATGGTTATTTCTCCTGTATTGTACAAATGCTTGCTTTACCTGGATTTAATTATTATCTCATTTTGTTATTGTTTATTTGCTCAGTTTTTTATTCATTCAACAACCATTCAATCTCAGATATTCCTCAAATAATATTGGGTTGGCCAAAAAGATGTTCCATAAGATGTTACAGAAAAATTCGAATGAACTTTTTGGCCAACCCAATACTATCATCCCAGTGCCTTCATATATTTTATATTTTACAACTTTAACTCAATGAAGAAAGCTTTTCCAAAGCCTTCTGACCTCCTCCATTCTACACTGGAAGCTTGTTAGGTGTACAGCACAGCTGGGATTTTTTGGATAGCCTTTCAACATCATCTCATTTCCGTTGGACCTCCTGTTTTCTGAATCCTGTCTATTTTTCATTTTTGCATTACATCCTTATTTAGAGGACAGATATTTAATTAGCTTCTTAAGTGTGCATGGAAGATAAATTGTTCAAATGTTGCATGTCTGAAAACGTTTCTCCTCTACTTTTGCATTATTTGATAGTTTGGATGGATTAGATATTTTCTCAAACCTATCTTCCAAATTTATTGTTATTTATTTCTACTATCCTGTTTTACTGCTGTTTTCTGAATGTTCTCTTTATATTGTTTCCAGTTCTTGTAGCAAGTGTCTTCTTTGACCTTTTCAGATATAATAGCAAGAATTACTTTTAAAGTTTTTTTTATTACTTAATATAATATGTTTTTCATAAATTGACTTTTTTTCTTCTAGTTTGTTCTTATCTTTGTATTTTCTCAAAAATCTAGTAGCTTTGGCTATCTGCTTATTTTTGTGAGTGAGACATTAAAAAGTTGGTTGAAAATTCAGTTTACCTATGTGTGATATTGATATAAATGATTTTAGGTTTATTCTTTTGAGCTATTCAGATTTTTTAGAGAAGATTCTTCCAGTCTAATGGAAGGGATCAATGACATTTCTGGAAGAATTATACTTGGTTGCTAGCACTCTGAGAGCCAGGTGGGATGGATAAGGCAAAGGGTTTCAAAATTCAGTATGTGGGGCCTCCCTGGTGGTGCAAGTGGTTGAGAGTCCGCCTGCCGATGCAGGGGATACGGGTTCGTGCCCCGGTCTGGGAGGATCCCATATGCCGCGGAGCGGCTGGGCCCGTGAGCCATGGCCGCTGAGCCTGCGCGTCCGGAGCCTGCGCGTCCGGAGCCTGTGCTCCGCGACGGGGGAGGCCACAACAGTGAGAGGCCCGCATACCGCAAAAAAAAAAAAAAAAAAAAAAAAAAAAAAATTCAGTATGTGTATTTCCACTGAATCCCCCATTTTTAGTATGGTATCTTTGCTGTCAACTGTCTTCCAGTTTCTGTGGTACCCTCTGCTGAGAAGAAAACTCCAGTCATTGCTGGGGCAGGAGAAAGGCCAGGAGTCTGGCTGAGGTGAGGGAACATCTCTGAGGAGTCTAACTGCTTCTTTATCTAGTTTCCAATTAGTTTTCCTCTTTTATCCTCACTATTCCATGCAGTGCCAGAGATACCTGATGCCACCACTTCCTGTGTTCTGTGGTATAAATCATCTTGCTTTCTGGCTTCCCCACTGCAGGCTATGAGTCCTTTTCCTTAGGTCTTCTGAGTCAGTTAACTCTCACCCACCTCTTTTCCAGCTTCCAAAATTATGTTGTCCATGTCTCTTCTCCAATGTCCTTTGCCTTTTGAGGGTTTATGGCCTTCATAATTTGTCTTTGATATTATTTTATTAGTGTGTCATGGAGAAAGTAGAGGTAGATGTGAGTATGTAATCCGACATCTTTAATTGGAATTTAGCCCCTCCGTTCTAAAAGTGTTTCTGACTCATAAATGAAGAGTCACAAGAGACCATGGATGAAAATGTATATACAATAATAGTAGTTTAAATGAATGTAGAATTAAAGGATATAAAATATATTTTTCTTTCAGAAAAGAGAAGATTGGGGGAAGGGATATAATTTAATTTATAAGTATCCCTCTCTAAAAAAATTACTCTCTCTAAAAAAATATTAGAGGAGGCTTCCTGGAAAGATAGATATTTCCCCTTTGGAAGTACAGTATCTGACTAATTTCAAAGACCAATAGAGCATTATTTATGATGTTGAATGTTTGCATTATTTCTTTAAATTTGCAGGATGTTTTGGAAATTGGGGCCATAAATTGCCTTTCCACTAAGGATAGTTAAGTCAGGTTTTTAAAAAAACCAAGAGCTATTTCACATGAAATTTCATTTGAAATGTAATTTCAAATGATTTGGAAGTGGGCCTTTCAGTGGCTTGGGAAATGACCAAGGGAAAATAAGTAAGAGGAAATGGCAAAGGGAAATTTAGTACATAATTGGGGTTGAAGGACCATCAAGATACCATAAAGATAAGCACTGGGCTCAGACTTATTTAACAACTTCATTAATGATCTGGAAGAAGGAGGATTCAAGTTAATTAAATCTGCAGATGGTCCTTAGTGGAGTTACAAATACCAGGGCGAACTAAGAAATAATACAGGAAGACCTGGAGGTCAAAAGCTTTGATAGCTTTGGGCACAGAAGAGCAAAATTAAATTTGGGAACGATAATTAAAATTGAATACACTTTGTTTAATGAAAAAATAGTAGTTAAACTACAGACAATTGGTGCTGAATAGAAAATAGTAAAGCTGAAAGAAATCCTGTGGCTGATGGACAAGTTATTTAGACAAGAGCCTTGCTTTGTGACTCCAGAAATAAATTCATTTTAAAAAGAACATGTACTTTTTAATATATTTGCTGTGTGCATAATATTCATAAAACATTTAGTCACCAGGAGATGGCTGACATTAAAAACACAAATAAGAATCTCTCTAACCTCAGATGTATTTACACTCTATCAGTAGTAAGGTAGGTGGAGTAGAATCTCACAAAAATATTATAATGGATTAATGAGGTTAAGATCAAGAAATGATGAGAAGTATATGATGTGGAGGAACCACTGAGAGGTAACTGACTACAAAATAGATGATTTCAACTTTTTGATATAGACTCTTTGTGTTAATGTGGTGTGAGGTTGGGAAGATTGTTGGGTAATTTTACACCCTGTCCCAGTAGTACCGTTCACTGTAGGGCACCCTCTCAGGTCTGGGTGTTTAAGAGTTTGTCTGGTTTCAGTAGTATGGTCAATAGAATGGAAACCAACCAAGGCCTGGGGACAGTAGAGCAGCCTAAATGAAATTATAGTGATAACCATCAGAATGGAAATCATATGTACGCAAAGACATACAAGGTCAAGATGTCAACCACTTATTGAATACCTTGCCTGTGTCAAGATTATTCCAAGCAATTTACATTAAGTTAACTCCTTTAATGCTCACACTCAATCTACAGGATTAGACATTATTCTCATCTCCAAATTGCAATCAAGAAAACAAGCCTAGGAAATGTAAGAAAATCACCTAAGGTTAAGTGCCAATAAGCATGGGTAAACTGGAATTCAAACCAAGGGCTTTCTGTTTCTAAGATCTATGTGTGTGTGTTTTTTTTTTCCAACTATGTTACACCATTTGTCACAGAATACTAGCATAAATAATATATGTAGAACTCGTGTGTGTGTGTATTTTGTCTGTTCTTTAGAGTTTTAGGTAGAGAAACATTCTTCTGAGACTCATTGACAGAGTTATTCTTGTATACTATAAAGTTGTGAGCAGATTTCACTCTGCAGTTTTCAATGCAAAATCGTCTTAAAGGAGTGTTTTGTACTTGGGTTAATTGTTTTGTGTCTTGGGAGAGGAGACACATTAACTAACATGTAGCAGAAATTATATAATAGGATAGTGTCATTCCCAACTATTGTCACCCAGAGTCACCATGTTTTAAAGTTTAAGTATTAGTATGTTTAAGAGGTAATGTTTATATATGTTAGCAGATTCAGATACTCTGCATTTTAGGTAAGGAGATATACTGGAAGTCTTTCCATCTGTCTTTCAGCTGTAAGTTCCCCTACTCAGAAGGAACAAGAATTACCAATTTCTTGTGTGTAGGCTACTAGGCCACCAATTTTAACAGGACCCAGATGATGTGGGTTTTTTTAGAGGTGATGAGGGCAGCTTGTGTGTGTGTGTGTGTGTGTGTGTGTGTGTGTGTATGTATGTATATATATATATATATATATATATATATATATATATACACACACACTCACAAGAGGCATTAAGTGGGTCAGAGAGAATTAAGATACACTTCACAGTTTTATTTGAAGAGGCAAGAGTGGAAAAATTCCCCATGAAGTGTGCTGAAAACCACTAAGAAATGGGAAAATTGGAAAATGCAGGCAGCTTTACTGGAAAGTGAGCAAGACATAAGGAGGGAAATCCAGAAGATTAACAGTGAGAAGAGATATCTAGGCTGACTGATTGCTTTAGCTTCTCCATACCTGCCCTCTCTTTGAAACTAATCATAATTCCTTGAGCTTCTGGTGAATGAGATTTCTAGGTGAGAAGAATTCTGTTTGTAATACAAGTGAGGTGGTTTGAATTGAAACTTAATCACATTTAGGAAAGTCAAGTATCCCTTCTGGGAGAGATCAAACAGATTATGAAATGATTTTAGCAAACTGGTAACAAGACCATTCTTTCTTACTTTCAAATCTATATTTGGCTAAATAAAACACATGGAAAGAAAAATCCTGTTTTGGTCCCAGGGGCAAAACACCTAAGAAATAGTTCTTTCTAACTCCTATTTAAATGACTCATTCAGTTTCTAGAGCTCACTTCACCCACTAAAATTGCATCAGTAATTGTAGAGAAATTTCTTCATGATAGAGTGGAATCTCTTCTATTATTCTAGTCATAGTAATTCCCCCATTATTTAACAGTACATGGGAAATATCACAAGTCATGTTACAATATAGGACTGAAAAGCATGAAATATTAAGAGCACAATTCTACTTTTTCACACAAGTAGAAATTATACTGGCCTCTCTGAAAATAACACCTGAATGGAAGTCTCAAAGATGAGAAGCCTGAAAAAATAATAAAAAAAGAAACATCAATCCTCAAAATCAACCAAGTATGAGAATTTATTGATTAGAGTGGGGGGAAGACAACACTAGCTGAGATAACATCTAGCCTAGAGAGACCAGGTCAATTCATACAGACCTTAAATATCTTTTCAGAACCCTCTTCAATTCTGGGAACATGCAGTTGCAAGTTTTGGCAGAAGTAGTTTTCACTTGCGCATACCTGATGATGAAAGTTCCTTCATCACATAAATGAATTTTTGCCCCAATGCTTGTCATCAAAGCATCAGTAGTTAACAAGCCATCACCTGCACTGTTACATTTTTCCTAAGGAGAAGAATCTATAGGGAACTAAGCTTATGGAAGTGGGCAGTGGGGTGGGGGGAGGGAGTGTTGGATGTAAATGTTTTCTAAAGCAATTTTCCAATATGAGCAACTTAAACCACCACATTTGTAGAATTACTTACCTCATTTACCTATTCAAAATTATAAAAAATATGTGGTTTATTTAATAAGTAAAAACTGGTTTCAGAATGCTATATACAAGAGCAGAAACCAATTTTATCCCAGGTAAATGAAAGATTTCTGAAGAAAGGGCTAAAGAAATACAGACTTGGCAGCTAGGGTCACTTGTGAATGGCAGAATTCACCTGTATTTACTTAGCCCATAAATGGTTACCAACTACTTGCTATGTACGAAATGCTTTAAAATAAATCCAGATGATGAGTTACCAGGGGAGATAAGAGAAGTATGTAAATAATTATTAATACATGATTTTTAAAATGATAAATTCTGTATGAGAGTCATAAAGAGCTTTCGTAGGATTTTAGAGGAGGAATATTACTTCTGTTTGGGGGCAATGGATGAAGAATCAAGAAAATTGTAATGAATGACAGGCATTTGGATAGCATTTTAAGTAATGAATCAGACACATCCAACTCAAAGTAGAGAAGTAGCACTTCAGAAAGAGAAAATAGCATGAACGAAATCTTGCAGTGTGAAATTACAGGACCACCTTGGGAAAGCTGAGCAATCTAGTCTGAAAGGTGGGTTGGGATTATACTTATTTGTATTAAGCTCAGATGCAGAAGGATGAGCTAATCATCTCTCTCACTTGCTGCACACTGTCATGCTACTCTTGTAAGTTCTCTCCCATTTGTTTATTTAATCTCCTGTCTCTCACTGCTCCCTTCTCTCATGCCTCGCTCTACTACAAAGACAACTATTTAATGTATATGATATGTTTCTTTATTTATATGTGTTCCTTGAAATGTGAATTCCTCTTTTTTGCATTTTGATTTTCAACTTATTCAAATGGTATAATGCTCTATATTTTGCCATGATTCCTTTCTTGAAAAAACTCAGCACCTTTGTTTAAATGTAAGATTTAAAGTGATTGCCCTGTTTACTTAAAGTCCACTTGTTCTGACTGACAAGAGATTTTTTTTTCAACATTAAATGATTGTTTAAATGATTGTTTATTTTTCAGGTTTAAAAGTTTTGAAATATATATGTACAAGCTAAATAAACTACACTCAGAGAATCAATGTGGAGCAGAACACATAAATATACAAGGTGTGTTTTATAGGATACAAAGATGATAATGTTGGGAATTCTGTGGTGGTCCAGTTGTTAGGACTCCGTGCTTTCTTGGCACAGGCAAAAAAAAAAAAAAAAAAAAAGATCATGTCTCCAAGTACAAAGAAAAACTGGTAATGCTGCATGGTGCAGTGTTCTAAGTGTGTTTCCATCATGTTTTTCTCATACATTTTCCCTCCAAAATAAAACCCAGACAGCCACTATTCCCCTTGACTGCAAGCAGTATCACTCTGAATAGCCTCTTAATTGTCACCTTGTCATTCTGAAAATTTTCCTGGTACATAGACCAAAACAGGTACTGATGGGTTAAAATGCATGTATAAACTTTATTTGACTAAATCCTACCAGATTGTTTCCAGAACGGCTGCATCAGACCAAATGTTGGCCAACAGTGCATGATTCTAAATTTGCCAATCTTGTCTGTGTAAATCATAGATCATTGTTTAATTTTAATTTCTCTACCAATGAATTTATGTATCTCTTCCTATGCTTCTTAGTCTTTTAGATTTACTTTAAAAAAACACAATTGTCTGTTGATTCATTCTGCCCATTTTCCTGTTGAGATTCCTGTCTTTCCCTGGTTGATTTTAAGGAGCTGTATATTAGAATGATGTCAAATAGAGGTAGAGATGGGGGCAGTTTCATCTTGTTTCCCACCATAAAGTAACGTGTCAAAAATTTCTACATTTACTATAATACTATAATATTTCAGTGAGTTTCTGATGTATCACTTCTAGTGCAAAGAGTTCTGTTCTATTCCAGCACCATAGAATATACATGTATATACACACATTATATTTATTATATTATATAATTATATATGAGGGCTATATATCATATGTGAGGGAGGGTTATATGGACAAAAATAAATGTTGGACTCCTATTTTTGTGCAAAGTACATAAATGATTTACAATGCTTTTAAAAATTAACATAGTATAAAACAAATGAAGACTGTGTCTTGGTATTAAGCGTGAGTGAATCCATCATTTTTTTGTATGTCTCAAAGGTTCCCTTGATTTTTGTATTAAACAAAAACATTACAGGGACTTCCCAGGTGGTCCACTGGTTAAGACTCCATGCTTCCATTGCAGGGGGCACAGGTTCTATCCCTGGTTGGGGAACTAAGATCCCGCATGCTGCGTGCATGGCCAAAAAAACCAAAAAACAAACAAACAAAAATTGGATTAAAAAACGTGGTATATTCTGTGGTGACCTAAATGGGAAGGAGATCCAAAAAAGAGGGGATATATGTATACACATAGCTGATTCACTTCGCTATACAGCAGATACTAACACAACATGGTAAAGCAACTATACCCCCAATAAAAAAATTAAAAAATTAAAAAGTGGTATTTTTTCATTGTAAAAAATGGGGAAATATGAAAAAGTATAAAGAGAAAATTAAAATTACTCATAATCTTTATTCCAGGGGAGGAAATACTCATATTACTCTATTTCTTTTCACCTAGCATACCTACGTATGTACACTCTTTAAAATGTTTGCAACTTAAAATATGCTTATTGTATAATTTTAAGTTGTGTAAAACATATATAAATTATATAATTAAATATACATCTATATTAGATCTTATATAATTATATAGATAGATATCATAGGCACATGTGCTCTAGAATCACATTTTAAACTATCTAAAATTTTGCATATTAAATATTAATATTATATTTGTGTAAGAAATACAAACATCTATATAAATTTCAAAAGTATATTTGTGATTAGCAAGAGTTAGCCCATACTATAGATATCAGACTGTATTTTGTTTTTATTTTAATAATGAATCATAAATCATTGCTTTTTTATGGAAGATATTTTTAATAATAATAATGATAATAATAACAGTGGACTTGGCTTACTCACCTAAGGTATGTGTCTTCCACTGGAGTTCCAAGCATCAAACTCTGAACATGGCTACAAATCACATTTCCTGAGGCTCTCTGTGTCTTTAAATGTTCATTTAAAAATATGCCATGTATGGTGCCTCCTGCTCTAACAATCTGAAAGCCTGTGTAATTCACTCCCTGTGTCTCTCCTCATGTTGAATGATTCATCAGTGTGCATGAGTTCAGCTGTATGGAGTTTCTGGGCCCATGGGCCCACCTGCCTTGATGAGACAGAAAATCAAGGAGGTATCATCAGTTGGTGCTGGGGAGAATCTTCAGGATGATCAAAGGAGACTGGCCTCAGGCAAAAGCAAGGATCCTTACAGGGCCTCAGAGAGGTCCAGTATGAGGAAGGCAGGTGGAAGGAGCACCATATTTCATTAGAACAAAGATAAAGCCTGTTTTGCTAATGATCACCTGACCCTTAAAGTGTCTGATAAACAGTAGATGCTCAATAAGTGTCCTCTGAGCTGAATTCTAAGTTCTTTTATATAGTACTTAAAAAGTTTTTGTTTTTACTTTGTATTAATATTTGCCTCCTTAAAAAGGTTATTCCTATTCCATTCTTGCCTCGTATGCTCATTTCTCCATTTCTCTTTTCTTCCAATTCCTTACACTTTAAATAGGGAACTTATAGTCAGTGATTTTATAGCACTGATTGGAACTAACAACTCCCAAGTGATCCAGTTATTCAGTAGCAGTTAGAAACACTGACTGCTCAGGATGGTCATTACAGTATTCTGATTTGTCTGTGCTGGGGATAACAGTCATCTCTCTACTGAAGAAAAAAACAAAAAACTTAGATATAAGTATAAGCAGGTACAACTAGATGCCTTTCCAAAGACATCTCTTGAAATTAGCTGTAAAGCCTCAGGGAAAATAAAGCATTAGAGAGGTGGCAATGGAGTATGAAACCTCTTCATTTCAGGTCAGTTTTAAGTCTACAGGTGGACAATACTTCATGATGGATGGTTGGCTAAGAAACATTGAATTGAGTGTTTGGTTTCATTATTAGTAATTGGCATTTTGTCAAGCTGTGTTTGTGGTTGACAGTTTGATTCTGATGGTGTTCAGCTATTGCCATTTGGTAGAAATTAAGGTGAATGGTTAAGAAAAGCCTGGGTTTTAGGATGAGACATAGACGTGCCTTTGAATTCTGGCTTCAGCAGTTACCATTGAGTCTCATAATTTTTGGTTTGGGCTTTAGTTTCCTCTCCTTTCACGTTAGGATAATAATGGCTAAATGAATTTATTTAGGATAAGTAAAAATAATAATAGTTAGCACTTATTGAGCACTAACTCTGTACCAGATGCAGATTTAAGTATTTTTACATATATTTACAAATTTAAGCATCAAAATGCATACAACCAATTTCCCCATTTTACAGATGAGAGAACTGAGGCAGAGAGAAATTAAGTAACCCAAGAATATGGCAGATCCAGGGTTTTGGGTTTTTTGGTCTTTTTTATTGGAGTATAGTTGCTTTATACTGCTGTGTCAGTTTCTGCTGTACCACAATGTGAATCATCCATATGTATACATATATCCCCTCTTTTTTGCATTTCCTTCCCATTTAGGTCACCACAGAGCTCTGAGTAGAGTCCCCTGTGCTATACAGTAGGTTCTCGTTAGTTATCTATTTTATACATAGTATCAATAGTGTATATATGTTAATTCCAGTCTCCCAATTCATCCCACCCACCCCCTTTCCCCTTGGTAACCATATGTTTGTTCTCTTCGTCTCTGTCTCTATTTCTGCTTTGTAGATAAGGCAGATCCAGGGTTTGAATTTAGGAAATCTAGTTACAGAGCCTGCATTTAAAACACTGTGTGTTACCTTGCAATAATATCTCTCATCTGTGATAAAAAGCTGTGATGCTGATGGAAGATAATGGCAATGCTGGTGATGGAAGTCGATAGTGATGGTGGTGTCAAGGCAAGGAAAAACATTACTAACACCCTTACCCTGGGCAAGTCAGCTTCCTTTTCATAGCTCCTTCAGTGTAGCATTGCCAACTGGTTTAGAATTTCACAGATGGAATATCTATGCAAATATAAAAGATTATTTCTGTACACATTACTGGTGGACTACTCAGTGATTGGATAGTGCTTAGAAATAAATTCTAGTTTTGTGTTTCTTTTTTCTCTTAATTTTCACCCTTCTTTAAGAAAGTCACCTTTAATAACACTCTGGTTTGGGTCACAGAATCCTTTCTAGAATCTCTAGGTTGAAGATGAGCTTTAGATCTTCTCTTATTCAAACATCTACCCCATGCCCCACTCTCCACCCAAAGTTTGTTTTCTTATGAACTCATTCTAATCTCTTTGTTATGGTTGTTGTTGTTTGTTTGTTGTGAAAGGAACTCACTCCTGCTGAAGCAGCACATTTTGTCACATTCATTCGTATTTTCAGGTGGAATCTGCCTCCTTATGATTCAACTTTTGGTCCTAGTTTTCCATCTTGGAACCAGTTAGGGAACTAGCTCCTTCCATGTAGCAGCTTCCTAGTGGTGAAACCTAAATTTATTCCCATTAAACTTCTCTTTTTGGATTTGACCCACAGCTGTAGGCTGCCAAGTTCATTTTAGGTCATAATTCTGCCATCCTGTTTATTCACAGTCTAATCAGTTTCATGTTATCTCTAAAATTGGTAAACATGTGATGGCCTCTGTGTCTCGCTCCAGTTCCTGAGTTGAGGGAAACTTTTATTTCTGCTCTGCAATCAGATCACATTAAAAAGCTAAGTTGGCAAATACTTATGACTTGTCTGTGCCACAAATAAAGGAAAGAAAATTAGACTTTCAGTTTCATTAACATGTCACCCTTTAGCGTCTATCTTTTTATATGATTGTCCTGATTTTAACTCTTCTCTCTTTGTATGTCCACTTTTTTCGTAGTTAATGGTCCCTGTCCACATCTCAGTGCCAGGGCAAAGCACTAGGCATCGCAGTCATAGGATGACAGAGAATGTAAGAGGAGTCAGAGGGAGAGACACTGACAAAGGGCCTGTGTCAGTCAAACAGAAAGTAACACATTTCAGACACCAAGTGACAGCAGCAATGACAAATTTCACAGCGTGTCTTTGAATGTCGCAGAGCTATAGAAAGAATGTGGCAAAGAAAAGCACCACACTTAGCTCTATTCCTTTCTTTCTACTTTAAATTATACAACGCTTCCTGTAACATTGGCTATTAAAGCTGAACTACCACTTGCTATAAAGCAATCTTAATAGAACATACAAAATGTCTTCTTAGTGAAAACGTAAAAGATTTTTATCAAATTGATGATATAAGATCTTCAGCCAGAGCTCCTTGGGAAGAAAAAAATATATTTTAGGTAATAGAAGTTACCTGCAAACCATAAAGCTATCCAGGGTACAGTATAAGACACAGACAATTAAAAGGGGCAAGTGGGAAGACTTTGTTACTTTGACAAATGTCGAACGGCGTCTTTTTTTCCCAAATTCTTAAATGCAAAATTCTTACTTGGCAAACTAGAGCCTGAGTGAGGACTGTGAAGGGCTGTTGTACAGGTGTTAGGTATTTGTCCTGCATCCAACTAATATCGGCAATTTAGGTAAGTTACTCTATGTTCCCTGGGGGGACACTACCCAGAAAGTACAAATTGACCTAAGAAAAATTATTCTGAGTTCTTGCTGGCGGCAGACTTAGTTCATAACCTCAGATTGTACCAGGGATCCATTAGGCTTTAACTGGCAGGTAGAAACATGCATCACTGAAACTTAAGGAAAAGGAAGCTGTAGCATGCTTGCATGGTCAGAGAAAGCGAGACTGACGCAGCATTTCTGATTTAAGCCACTCATAGGACGTGAAGCATCTTTAACCTTATCGCAGGCTTTATGTATACTGGAGCAGAAAGAGTGTGAAGTTCACATCAGGCATCCTGGGTGTGCATCCTGCCTCTACCTGCCAGTAACTCTGTAATCCCTAAACTGTGTTTATCCTATAAAATGGGTTAATAACCTGTACTTCACGAATGTATAGTGAAGAGTAAATGCAATAATGTAGGTGTAGAGCTGTGCCTGGCGCATAGTGTATTTTTAGATACAGTTTCCCTCCCTCGCCTTTGATTTAATTTTTTTTTTTTTTTTTTTTTTTTTGCGGTGTGTGGGCCTCTCACCGTTGTGGCCTCTCCTGTTGCAGAGCACAGGCTCCAGATGCACAGGCTCAGTGGCCATGGCTCAAGGGCCCAGCCGCTCCGCGGCATGCGGGATCTTCCCGGACCGGGGCACAAACCCATGTCCCCTGCATCGGCAGGTGGACTCTCAACCACTGCGCCACCAGGGAAGCCCTGATTTAATTTTTTAACCAGGGAAAGAGGTAGGTTTACACTTAAATGTTAGAAAAGATATTCATATCTGCTGTCAGCTTTAAATATTTATACCTGCAGTCTGAAAGAACAGATGCAGGCTTAGATAATTCAGCTTGCCTTCAAGTCAGTCCTTCTAGTTGTCAGGAATTGGCCATGGTCATGCTTGGTTTTTCATCTACCTTTCCTGGTGTCAGCCATACTGAAACTTTTGATCATAGGAAATTTGACAACTGCACTCCAGGAAAATTCTTTTCTGGACTCTTTCCGCATTTTCAGTACCTCCTTTCCTCCTCCACTTCCTGCTGGGGGAAGAAAGTAAAGCTGTATTTTCATCTGTAGAAAAGTACTGAAGAATTTAGGCAAGAGATCCACCCATGATATTTGCATTTGACTAGAGATTACAATTTTGGCATGAAGTGCCCGTGTTCTAAGGGTGAAATCTCAGACAATGTCCCAAATTTTTGCTACGTCAGCCATGGCCTGGGCATCTAGATATTCCTATAATGTAGCCACACTCTTTTACCAGGTTGTTACGTGTGCTCATCAGGGGAGAAAGGCAGAGTTAAGAAGAATAATTGGAACTACAGAGTACTTTAACTAATGCTTGGTAGAAATCACCATTCCTTTCTTTTCTTTTTTTTTCTTTTTTTAACTCATTTGTCTCTTAATCTAGACGATGTCTTTGGTACCTTGGTCTCTACCACTCTACTAAAGAATAAATAGATTTTATCTCCTATGTTGTGAGTTTGTATCTCTTATTCCCCTTCATCTATTCTGTCCTTCTCCTGGCTCCCTTCCCCTCTGGCAGTCACCAGTTTGTTCTCTCTGTGAGTCTGTTTTGTTTTATTTGTTTGTTTGTTTTTCTTTTTATATTCCACATATAAGTGAAATCGTATGGTATTTGTCTTTCTCTGACTTATTACACTTAGCACAATACCCTGCAAGTCCATCCATGCTGCCACAAATAGCAAGATTTCATTCTTTTTCATGGCGAATAATCCTGGTGACTGTAAATAATAAATATAAATATAAGTACATGTATATATATGATATAACATCTTCTTTATCCATTTATTTATTGTTGGACACCTAAGTTGCTTCCATATCTTGGTTATTGTGAATAATGCTGCAATAAACATAGGGGTACGTATATCTTTTTAACCTAGTGTTTTCATTTTTTTTCCCAGATAAATACTCAGAAGTGGAATTGTGGGATTATATGGTAGTTCTATTTTTAATTTTTTGAGGAACCCCCATACTGTGTTCCATGGTGGTCACACCAATTTACATTCCCACCAACAGTGCACAAGGGTTCCCTTTTCTTCATCTTTGCCAATACTTACTGTTTCTTTTTGGTAATAGCCATTCCAACAGGTGCGAGGTGGTATCTCATTGTGGTTTTAATTTGCATTTCCCTGATGAGTAGTGATGTTAAACACTTTCTCATGTGCCTGTTGACCATCCGTATGTCTTCTATGAAGAATGAGCTATGATTCTTTAACCTAAGAGGACATCTGAAAGAAAGGTCTTTCTCAGTCTTCCATCAGGAGGTTGTGAGGCCTTTTGAAGTTTCTGAACCCTACCATTTGCTTCTAAAGTCACCCTGAGATAGAGCTGAGCATTGCAGCTCTTTCTTTTAATTGGATAATCATGCAAAGGTGAGAGCAGCTAAGAGTTAGCTGGCCCTATTGATATTAGCTGATGCCTGAAGAATTGAGCAGTGACTCAGTTATCAATATCTGCTGGGAAGTCACCGACAGGATCAAGTAAGAGATAACTGACCTCCTGTGGAGGACACACTTTGCTGCTGAAATGGCTGTTAAATCATTCTACATAGATTCAGGTGTATAGGAAAAGCCACTTACTCTATTTTTATTATCGTAAATTATAACCCTATTCTGAGCCCCCATTTCAGACTAGTGGGAATTCAATCTTTAGCGTATTGAAGAGGGTTCCTTCACAGAGTCCTATGAAGATCTTGGGGTCTCATGGGGCACAAAGCATTTGAGCATGTTGTATAGTCTACACTGATCAGTGCTGGGATGCTCATAGACCAAACCTGCATAGACTGTTAAATTTGGAGGCTTTACAAATGACACAAATCCAACCCAACCTATCTTAACCAAAAATGGAAAATGTTTTTCACATTGTTGAAATGTCCAAGGGAGGAGCCTCGTCTCTGGGCATAGCTAGGTAAAGGTGCTCAAATAATGGTATGAATCTATCTTTCTCTCACGGTTGTTTTCATCTGGGTTAGTTTCCTTTCAGCAGGCTCCTCCCCCATCATAAAATTTTGGCCACCTGCCACCCCAAGTACCCCTCTTTACGTGTTGCTTATCCTAGTGGATATAGAAGAGCTCTTTAGCTCTTCCAACAGATGGGTCCTTAATTGGCTCTCATTGCACTGTTTGGGTTAAGTGATGCAGGTAGATCATTCTGCATGAATCACAGGGACTGAGGGAAAGAGAGGTGCCTAATGGAAAGTCAAGAATGTCATCAAAAGAATGAGGAATAGATGTTGGGCATACAGAAACATCCAGCATCTACCTGGGCACAGAAAATGGGAACCTTAACAAAGGTGGGAGCACAATTATTAGAGTCCTGTCTCCCTACCCACATCATTCAACTATTTCTGTCAATTCTAGCTCAGCCTTTTTTGTAGGGTGCTGAGAATGAGTGGACAGAGGCTTCCACCACCTGTGGAATGCATCCTCATTCATCCTTTAATCAATGTTGCAAAAAGATCTCTCTTGTTTCTGCTCCCACCTCTGCAATCAAATGGACTGGGCTTCTTCTCCCACAGATATATTAGTACAATCTCGTTGAACTTTAGTTTTCACAAAAGGCATGTGGCCTTCAAGCAACTTTGTTTCTCAGGCCTGAAATATAGAAGGAGCCTGACTACTCTTGGAAGGAGGGGGAAATATAAGAAAGAGATTGCAAGCAATTTCTTAAAACATTTTCCTAGTACTTTTGTTTCATACTCATATTTTCTTTGGCTTAATCCACACTAGGTCACACACACAGAATGAACTGGTTGACTGACTTAGTTCTTGCTGTGCTTCAATCTTTTGCCTTTATATAGAATATAGGGGGCAAAATAGTACAGTTCAAAGGCTTTATCAGGAACTTTTGAGTATGTGGTCCATACAAGAGTAATTAAAGTAAGTTCAGATTTTCTGATTTACCTTCTCCATTTCTGCTTCATAGACTGCTAGAAATTCTGATTTGGGTTCACCAGTCCTAACCTCTCATGTTATAGACAGAATTAACACCAATGACATTGTGATTTGTTCAAGAATCAAAATGACTTGTAACTACCCTTACCTGATGGCTTGCTGTGATGCCAGGCACTGTAGAATCATACTTTTTACTACTAAATTATCACAGTAACCTCTTATAAAATGGAAATAATAATCATGAGGATTAGAAATCTTAGGCACTAAACATGTAGCTGGTATGGCCTGGAGATGGGGTTAAAATTTTTTTTTTTGATTTTCTTTTTAGACTACAAAGTTCATTATCTGCAGGACAGCATTATTGCTAGCATCTCTCCCTGGGTCTCCTGCATCTCAGTCTGAGGGCCTTCCCTCAGTGGCCCAGAGGAGAGCAGCCTCTGTCAGTGTTGTTCAAATTTTGCTTCTTGGAAGAGCTTTAGGGTTTCAGCCACGTCCCCTTACTACTCACTTGGGATGGGATGGGAGCCAAAGAGCCCACTCTAAGTCCTCCACTCCCACTTTAACCAGAGCTGCTCTGCTTTTTCATCTCTTAGGTAAGGGGATGGCAAGGGAGCTTGCATTTGAGGAAAGGTTTACCAGTATCTGTGAAGACCCCAAGTTTCACCATCTCCGAGGGCTGTGTGGTTCTTCTAACCAAAGATGCCTGGGGCCACCAAGCTCTTCTTGAATCACACAAACCACTTTGCTGCCCCAGGCCTTGCTACTTCTTGTCTCTATCCTTCCTCTTGGTTTTGCCATCACACATTCCAGTGGTGGCTTGTTCAACATTTCAGCAGGGACTAAAGTGGATGGCCTCACCTAATTTTGTAAAGAGTATGGGAATATCTTGGGTTTGATTCGTCTACTTTGTAGTTTAGTTTTTATTATTGTAAGAAGAAACAGGACTTGGGGTGTTTTTTGTTGTTGGGTTTTTTGTTTTGCTTTGGTTTTTTTCGTCTTGAATTTATTATTTCAGACTTGTCATTGTGCCCTGTGCTAATAGAACACAAAGGTCTGTGGCCTGAGGTAATTGAGGTCAATGGAAATGTTTCCAGTGAAGATAATGCAAAAAATTAGATTCTGGGCTATCAGAAAGTTGGCCAAAGCAAACCGTTATCTTCATGTACTATTTCCTTTCTTGAGATTTTCATTAGCTCCTCTGCAGCATCAATTATCACCTGCTAAACAGATGATGCACCAGTCTATATTCTGGGACCTAATCCTTTCCAAACTCTAGATCCACATGCTGCTCTGAAATTGATTTTTCAGTGTGTTGAAAGACCCTTGACTTGGTCAAAAATGGACATACCATCTTTCTTTATTGTGAATTAATTCCTTTTGCTAAAAATTCCCGTTATTTTCCTTCTCATCAACTCCCCTTTGTTTTTGTAAGTCTGCCCCTAGCCACAGCAGGAATTGTGGACCTTTAACCAAATTAAGTCCTGACACCTAGGAAGTTGGGTGGACACTGAACACATGTCGATTCATGTTGATTCTGGATTCTGTCTTCCAGAGGTCTCAAAGCAGTATGCGAGACTGAGTCAGTAAGTTTGTACTGACCACCAGAATTTTAAGATAGTAAATAAGAGCAGAGGTGATGCTAGGAAAACCAGATTCATAGAGAAGCAGAAAAAAAGAGTTTTGTAAAGGAAGCCACAGCAGGAGAAGAGAGAAGACAAGGAGAAAGATGGAAAGAGTAAATTTCTTAAAGCTCGCCTAGTTCCTGGGAAGACCAGCAATATTTGTCATTAGGTTCATTGAAAGTTCTCTGTATGTTTTTATAATCAACCATAATTTCCCTTGAATTTATTCAAGCAGGGTTTTGTCCCTTATAACCAAATTATTCCCAGTTGAGGCCTTGCTTTTCCTGAATTTTCTAGTAACAGTAATTATCACAAGAAGTAGATTATTGAGTGATTACTCTCTCCAAATTATGGTATCACTTAGTGCTTTACCTCAATTAACTTCTCGATCTCAAAACACCCTTATGTGATAAGGATTATACTCTTTGCAGAGATGAGGGAATGAGGCTTAGGGAAATTGAGCATCTTGTTCAAGGCCATTTAAAACTATGCCTGACTCCAGAATTAGGCAATTAGCCATCTCACTAAAATATCTCCTTATTTCTATTAATGCTACTTTTTATCACTCAGACTCAAAAGTTGAATCTTTTTAAAAATTACTTATTTTGCATCATTGACAGCCAATAAATTATCTGAATTTTCTCTTAAATATTCATTCTACCTTTAACTCAGGCTCCCAATCCCCCTCGTTCACAGCGGCAGATTTCTCTATTTTCTCGGTAGAGCTCCTTCAAATTTATTTTATGAATTGTAGGTCTGATTTATCATTCCAAAGTCTAACTCTGATTTTATGACTTGGATTTTTCTGTGGATCCCTATTTCCTGCCAAGACTCATAATATGTTTTTATACTGGAACTCATGCCTTATCCAGTATCTGCCCAAATTAGCTTTCTTACCTCATCTCTCCTCGACCTCATGCATTTACCCTGCCCTCCTACTAAATGAAGCTACTCATTATTTCTCCAAATAGTCCTTGAACATTGCTGAGGCCTGCCTATCTCCTGGTTCTCTATTTCCATAGGTCAGGTCACTATTTTAGGATGAAAAGGAAAGAAGTGCAAATGCTCCAAGGCTCTGAGTCCTTTTGCTACAGTTTTTCCAGTAGCTCTACTTGTAGAGATATGGATGCTAGATCATTAAAAAGGGCAACTAGCCTGTTAAAGAACTTAAAAATTAAAGAGCACATGATTTAATGTGAGCATTGATTTCCAATCAGCTGATTATAAGGTTGTTACTTTGACATGACATTTATTCCCAATATAGCTGGTCAGATTTTATCTTGGGTGAACAGACGCTGGCCTAGATGAAATCTGTCATCTTCTTACATCCTTCTTGAGATTTGAAGGAATGCGTTGTATATCGCTCTCTCACATACAAACACATATACACATGACAGTGAGCACACAAAGAGTGAAAGAATGCAAGAAAGAATGAATGAAACTAGGAAAAGATACCACCATTTAAATGAGTTTTTCATTTTTAAGTTGAAGACATAAAATCACTCCATTAAGATTTCATTTATGTTGAAAGTAATTTTTATAATAATTACATATTTTAGATTAATATATTTTTTTAAATGAGCTTGCTTTATTGCTGCTTTTCGTTACTTTCTACATTGCAATGCTTTCCCCCTTCTTTTTCATATGGGACTTTTTTTGTCTTCTGATACAGTGGAAATGTCAGTTGCTTTTCATTTTTCATTGTTGCATCATATAGACACAAGAAAACAAATCTGTTTGAGAGAACAAGATGATTAATGCCTACAGTGCATCAAGTATTCAGAACTTATGTCATTCATTTCACTTCTGCTCTGTAGTAAACTGAAAAACATTTAGTTATTTTGAAAGTGCATTGCCAACAGAGAGAATACATTCTGAGTAAATTTCAGGTTCCATTAGGTTTGCTTTAAAACTGAGAGATGGAGTGGGGTAGGGATAAACGAGGAAGGGAGAAGAGAGATTTATTTCTCCATCTTTTTTCTTTTTTCGATTCTTTTTTACATTTTCTGGCCTGGGCTCTATTCCAATAGCATAGTCACATGACTCAATAATTTATAACCTAACATAAATCAGATACCCGTCACAGTTAAATGTGATTTGTTACATGTGTGGATTTCTGTTCATGGTATCTTTATTGAGATTTTCAGCAATAAGATGTAATATGGCATCTCTACCTATTTAAAAGCTTCATGCTGTTTGATCACAAAAATGATTTGCACCTTCCTTATCTCAGTGGCGTGAATATTTGATACAAGGTTGCCTACTATGAAGTCCCCGTGGGGTAGTGTGTCTGGTGAGCTCCCTGCACTGAAGCAAACGGCATTCGCCGTTTCTGTGGGTTTAGAGATGCTTACGGCTGGAGACAGATGAATAGCAACTTAGTTTAAGAGGGAATTAATATAAACCCAAAGTTTCCTCCCTCCCTCCCCCAACAGATGGCATATATGATGATTTTTTTTGAAGAGATTATAATCTGGCCAGTTTCTTTCTTTTAATATGATAATACCAATTTTGGAGTCAGATTACACAAGTCCCCTCGTGAATTAGTATCATAACCTCAAGGGAGGTTTAGAACTTTCTCCTCCTCATTTTCCTCATCTGGATGTGAAGAAAATAATATCTAAATTGCAAGGTTGAGGGAATTAAACGGGGTACAGGCCTACCTTCGTTGTACTGTACTTCATTGTGCCTTCGCAGATATTGCGTTTGTTGTTGTTGTTTTTTTACAAATTGAAGCTTTGTGGCAACCCTGCATCAAGCAAGTCCGTAGGCACCATTTTTCCAGCAGCATATGGTCATTTCATGTCTCTGTGTTACTTTTTGATAATTCTCAGGATATTTCACATTTTTCATTATATATTTGTTATGATCTGTGATCTTTGATGTTACTACTGTGACTTGCTGAAGGCTCAGATGAAGGTTAGCATTTTTTAGCAATAAGGTATTTTTAAATTAAGGTATGGGCCTTATTTTTCTTAGGCATAATTCTATTGCACACTTCATAAACTACAGCATGGTGTAACTTTTGTATGCACTGAAAAACCAAAAAATTTGTGTGACTCGCTTTATTGTGTTATTCATCTATTGCAGTGGTCTGGAACTGAACCTGCAATGTCTCCAAGGTGTGCCTGCACCTGTAAAGTGCTCTAAGATAATGTCTGTCATATAGTAGGTGTTCAACAGAAAGTCTTGGTATTCTGCCATATGTCAGGGGAGAGAGAGAGAGAACAAGCAAAGGACACTTTGTGGTTTCATTGAGGTTTTGTAGACCTGTTTAGGGGCTTTGCTTTGCTGTCCAGTTCTCAGGAATTCTCTGTTGAAACCACAACCTTGAAGAGTGTTTGTTTCCATGCAGTGACTTTACTGTTCATGCCTCTACACTAATATATGCCTACCAATAACATAACTCACAGTAAAGCCTCGTCAGGGTGGGGTAGAGTAAAAATACCTAGTGGAGGTTTGTGTAAAAAAATTATTTGGGGCCTATAGCAGCACTGAAACTAGGGTGAGGTGAAAGAGGCTCTCAGTTCAGATGCCAAAAGCCTTGGTAATGAAGATAAATATTATTCTAATGATTTTTTTTCTTTTCAAAGAGATTTTAATTTCTAGAGACAAATCCCACTCTTCCTTTCCCAATCCATTCCTTTTTACCATGAAAAAGTATTTTTTTAATTGAAGTATAGTTGATTTACAATGTTGTGTTAGTTTCAGGTGTACAGCAAAGTGATTCAGTTTTATATATATATACATTTTTTCTTTTTCAGATTATTTTCCCTTATACATTATTACAAAATATTGAGTAGAGTTCCTTGTGCTATACAGTAGGTCCTTGTTGTTTATTTTATACATAGTAATGTGTATCTGTTAATCCCAAACCCCTAATTTATCCCTCCCCCACTTTCTCCTTTGGTAACCATAAGTTTATTTTCTACGTCTGTGAGTCTATTTCTGTTTTGTATACAATGGAATATTTTTAAAAATCAAATCAATGCAAAAAATCTACTATGAACAAAATACCAAGTTTTTAATAAAGACACGATCTACCAGAGGTGGGATTCAGATCAAGTGGGTGGGATCATGGTGCAGGTGTGAAGCCCAATAAAGATCTGCAGCACATGGAGTGCCTTGTGAGGATTTTAAGCGTTGGTTGGGAGATTTCAGAGATGTACTTTGACGGACCTTCCTCAATGATTTTGGCTATCAATAGAATATGAGGTTTATATTGATGACCTTTTTTACCCCCTTTTCAATAATGAAAATATGTGCCCCACCATAGATTTAGTTTCAGGGCCTTTAACCAAAGACCATAGCAGGAGAGGGAAACTTATGATGACTGATTTTCAGGTACAAGGTTGGCAAGTTTGCATATGAAGTTTCATTTAGAGGTTCTCAAATTCAATGGAAATATTGCTTTATATTTTCAAAACAGCTTGATTGATGAAAAACTAGTAGAATAGTGTCTTCTCTATTCAGTTAGTTATTTTCTCCAAACTTATAGCTATAAAAAATGTTGTTCAAAATAAAGAATGTTTCTTCTTCTGAGCCCAGTCTAGGTATTAGAAACTCGATAAGTTTGGATTGTATTCAGCAGATTGATAGATGAATAGAAATTAATATTTATTGCTATTAAGTAATAGAAACTGTGACTTCTGGGTGCCTAGTCTGCCTCAGGCACTAAACCAAGTGTTTTTTTCCTTACCTCCTCTAATGCTCAGGTGAGCTCCGTAAGATGGATTATTTACAGGTAAATGAAGTCTGAAATCTAGAGACGCTGAGTGAGTTCAAAATCACACAGTCACTAAGTGACTGAGGCAAAAACCGAGCCCAGGTCTTTCTGATTCTGATGTCCATGCTCAGTGCACGGAGGCAAAGTTGAGGCTTGAACATCTGTGCTTTTTGTTTGGAGGGAAATGAGTTCACAGAAAATGAAGTATCAGGAAGAAATACCCTATCAACCTCAGGAATGTTTACCTCCTTTGAGAAGCTTCCAGAGAGAGAAAAACCAAAAATAACATAGAAACACAGCAGATGGAATATGATCCCCTCCGGTGTGTCTCGATGAGGGCGCTGGGGGTGTGGCATGGAGGGAGTAAGGCAACGTGGTGTCTAAAGAAAGAGGCCTGAGAGGAAGCTGGCCAGGTCTGGTTCTGCTTCGAGATCTCTTCTGAGTCTCACCTGCCCTTCCTGCACAAGCCTGCCTATTGCTCCTGCATCTCTTTGCAATCCTTCGCCAACCAGGAGGTATCACAGGTGGTTGGAAATAAACCTCTAGTTCCACAGGCATCCCAGGCAGTGATGCTGGCCCCTGATCATGGTACCCTCTCTTTCCTCATTTAGATGTCTGGAATGGAGTATTCTGGGTGATCCAGTACTTCAGCTAACAAAAAAGTGTTCAGTAATAAAACACAAGAGAAGCTTTATTAAAGCTAATAAAACTCATGACTGCCAATTCAGAGGGCCCCTCAGTCCTTTGTGGTGGCTTACTGTCACTGTTACAAGTATCGTTATCACTGTGTGACAGCTGTTGAGGACTGCTGAGTCACCTGGAATTCTCAGAGATGGAATGTGAGATCAACCATAACCCAGGATGTCAAATCTGGATGAAGCACCTATTATAATGGTTGTGAAACTATATGATGGAAATAGTGACACTCAGGGGTGGCTGGGGTGAGGCTGCAAGGCAGTGAATGGGCTTTCAGCACCCATTCCAATGTAAATCTTAGAAATTTCAACTGTATGGTTCTGTGTATTAGGTTCTTACATAACATTAGATTTGAAGAAGTTTGACTGCTTAGAAGGATGAGCATAAATAAATCTTTCATCAAATCCTATTTCCTCATCTTATGTTTATGAAGTCTGAGTCCCAGAAAGGTTATTAGACGTCTTGCCTAAGCCTCACACTGGGTTAATAACAAGACTAAAACAGGAACCTGGGTCTTCTGACATCTGGCTTCCAGTTCTTTCTCTATTTTGGCCTGTATTTGCATTCCAAGGCATCTCTGCTGCCGTGTCACGCATCCTCCTCAAATCTTAGTTGTCTGTCACCCCTGTGCAATAGCAAAGCAATTCCTTCTGATGTAGAAAAATATTTTTTGAGGCTATGGTCAGATATCAACATTTATTTCTTCCCATGACCTGTCACACTTTGAATCAATCCCTCCGAGGTAAAATGCAGGACATATTTCATCAGCTGTCAGGAGGCAGGTGGCCTCAGTGGGGGCATGTAAATGGCATTTTGGTTTATATTCCTCCTGTAGAGGCAATAATAGTATGATCAAGGCTTTCGTTGCTTACGATGGTAGTAAAATCTTTACAGTCCTCCATTTAATGACAGACTGGTCTTTCTGAAGCCGTATGACACAAACCTACCCAGAATTAGAGATTAGGGAGAAAGAAATTCATGAACTTGAGCAACCGTGATTATCGTCCAGAGAGACTAATTATGTGTTTAATGAGCTTGAAGCAGGTGGAAGATGCATGAGAGTTCTGGGCCGCTGGGTCTGATAAAGGGTCTCTGGAAATCAAGTTAATCTGAATATTTTTATGAAGGAGGGGGTGAGGGAGAGGGTGGATCAAGGAAGAAAGACCTGGTGGGACTAAAGTATACAGGGTATTTGTTTAGTTTGTTTTTTTCCCTTTTTGCTACACACACACACACACACACACACACACACACACACACATGCACACCACTTTGGGAAGTTGGTGGAAGCTCTGAATAATCTCCCCAGAAATATTTGCATATATACCTTGAACATGTTTGAAAATGCGGAAGGGGTTTTAGTTACCTGAAAGTCTATCCATTGACTCGTAGGCATCCATGGATCACAGCCTAAGAACCGCTGATACAGCAAAAGAAAAACCCAGATGTGATTTGGTTTCTATGATGCCTGATAAGCCCTTCTCTTCTCCTGAGCTCTTTTTCTTTTAATAAGAAATCCCCAGACCTTTCATAAATATACTACTCTTTTCTTCCTATGTACTATCATTTTTCATTGCATCCTTTGGATTTGAAAGGGCGTTTTATGGAGTGGGAATGGGGCAATTTGAAAATGGACCTTTGCTTTTCAAGTCCCTTAATAAGGGCTACTTTGGGCAAAGGACCGCACAGATAATTCTGGAATAGTTTCAGCCTATCTCAGCGCAGGGCTCCTCCCTGTCACCAACCCCCAGCTGCTAAGGAAAACCATGCTGACTAGGGCAGCTTCCATACCCTCCTTCCCTCTGTTCAACCTGTGAATGAGGCATTAAAATATAAAGAACCATCCCCGCCCCCCAAAAAAAAGGCATCAGGAGGAAATGAAAAAAAATTGAGGACCAAGATAATCCCCAAGGTACCTCCTGAATTACTCAATTAACCATGCTCTTCACTCCTTGGTTGTTATAACTGTCTAAAACCAGAGACACTTGGTGCTTTGACTGAGGAAACTGAACTTATGCTTGAATGCACACATGGAGTATCACTTCCTTCACCTTTCCTTGCCCTTCCTCTCAGCAACTTTACAGAAGGGAAAGCCAGAGAAACCTGGGTAAATGTACCTTGGCTTGCCATCCATGTTCAGAGGGGCACTGTCTGTGGCTGCCTTGAAGCCGGTTGCCCAGGAAAGAAACAAGTGATTTAAGCAGAGTGGGCTCAGTGCCTCTTTCCCAGACTTAAAAAGGATTGAATTTCTCAGTAAGAGGCTGATAACACCAGGCTATCTTATTTTTTAGCAATCTGATGGACAAGTTTCTCTTGTCCCATCTGTGCACATCCAGATTAAAAATGTAATGATGGTGCTGGGTTTATTGATCTCTGTTTCTTTGGCTTCTTTTTTTTTTCATTTTCTCCCTATCTTTTCCATTTTTACAAGAATGGTCCAAGGTAGTAACTATGTCACCGTGATGTTCCTCCTTCCGATAACAACTGAGTACCCAGGCTGGGGCTTGTAATCACTTACTTTGCCTAAAGTTTGCCTTCCATTTGCATTACTAAAAGAGCGTTAAACAAAAGGAGAGGGGGTGGAGTTTCTGCATTCTCTGGCACCAAGGCTTAAAAACAGATGTAGCAGCCATGTGTCTGGGACTCCAAGACCCATGCCAAGTAACATTTTAGTTGCCACTAATTAGGTTCCATTCACCAGGAACTGGTGTTTCCACAATCCTTAACATTCAGTATCTTCCTCATCCTCAGGAGGGGTTGGGAAAGGTAGAGGGAAGCCTTTTGGTAAACCAACTTCTGATGCTGTGTGTCTGCAAAGAAATTATGCCTCTTGCAAAGATTGAGCTATGCAGTGTTTTGGTCTCCTGGAGCCCCTGCTGTTACAACACTCCAGGAAGAAAATATCTTTCTTCAGAGAGAAAATAAAAGTCTATGCAAGGTGATTCCAAATGCATACTGATTCTCCACTGAGGACAAAGATTGTTGGCTGTTTTTCTGCCCACAAATCGAGTGTGGTTGATCTACCTTGTTCATACCTGGGAATAAGTTTAAAAATGGTACTGATAGCAGGATGATGTGTTAAAATGAATATTACCTTAGATGGGATGATTTAGTGCTTCTAACCTTGGGGTGAGGCCGCCTCCCTGGTAATTAGTGAGGTGGCTGACTTCATAAATGGTGACCTCTGTGAGCATTCATTTCCCCTTCAGAAGTCATTCAGCCTCTGTGCCTATACTCCCTGCATTAATTAGTCATTTGCAAAGGAAAATGAGGGAAAGAAAGGGGATGAAATTGACCTGTGATTCAAATTTCATGTAATAAGACCAAAATTCTCTGAAGAAAGTCAAGGTGACAGAAAGATAAATGGTTTTTCTATCTTCCCCTCTTTCCCTTTACCCTTAAACTGGAAGATGCTAATGTAACTTTTACATACAGGATCTCCCATTACTGCTTAAACACAATAAAACATACAATGGCAATTGGATCTTCACAATCATACCTCTGAACCAGGGGGCTGGCGACAAGTGATCCCCACAGGGAATGGCACTGGAGGCAATTTGTGGGCAGCATGACTGCCCTACACTTGCTGGGGCACATGTGGAATAAAGTCTAGGTCCTTTGTTTTCCTTCAATATTTAGTGGAGTCAGGAGCACAGTTGTGCAAATTGCATTTTAGGTCACTTATGTTGTCTCATATTTCATGTTGATTATTTATGGAACCCACCAAATCTTCACAAAAATTGTGAGTTTATCCCTTTTTATGAATGAGGAAAGTAAGGCAGTAAGAAATTAAATAATTTGCCCAAGGTTCCTAGCTGGTAAGTGTCAGAGTGGGGACACAAACCCAGGCAGCATGGCTCCAAGTTCATGCACCTAAATAGTATGATACACTGCTTCTTACTATTAAAAGAGTTGACATGTGTAGAGGGCCTAGAATAGAGCCTTGAACGTAGTATGTGTTACATGAGCAATTGCTCTTGTTCTTGTTGTTTTTCTCCTCCTCCCCCCCTTCCTCTTCCTCCTCTTCCTCCTTCTCCTTCACTTTACTATAATAATAATCATTATATTTATTTTAACATTAATACGTTGCTGCCTTTAGTACCTTTTGTGTAACATTACTCCGAAATGACTAATAGATGTTTCCATTCATTTCTCTCGTTTGGTGATTTTTATGTCGGAGCTGTTCACGATTTTTTTAAATTGGGAATCCTTGTTTAAGGAGTTTACAAAACCAAAAGAGGATAATTTGTCTCCTAAACATGGCTCTACAGGTTATTTTCCTTTTTACTAGTGTATCATCTATGATGTACCTAATAAAGTTGTTATGAATCAGACTAATTTACCACGTGAGGTTCATGTGTTAAGAATTTGAAGTGGAACACAGGAGTTGATGGACTGGGAGGTCTTGATTGGTTATCTCCAGGATTAGATGATTGTCAAGGGCGACTCCCTTCTCCTTGCTCCCATCATCTGACCCTATGCTACCTCTCCTATTTGATTTCTCACCAGGGTCAGGTCCGATTCCTAAGTGCCCCCTCCACTCCCTGCTTTCCCACGTCACATCCAATTCCTATGTTATTGTTTTGAAATAACAAAACAGAACATGTCTTTCCTCTCCAAATCCCACCCAGGTCAATTACACCTGCTCCTAGGGAGTTTTCTTCTTTTTAGTCACCGGTAATTTAGTGGCCTTCTATCTCTCTAGCACTAGGCTGATTCTTTAGATTCACTGGCTCAGTTAATCCTCACAATAGTCTATGAGCTGGGCATTATTATTTTTATACCGATGAGGCACTGATGTCTTTCTTAGCACTAATCGGTTGGTCTTGCATTTATTCAATTTATTAGAATAAATTTAATCAATTTATTTGGTATTTATTGAGCACCTACTTATGTTAGACTCTGTTCGGTGGGGAGAGATGCTAGAAATACAATAGTGACCAAAATAGTCAGGGTTTCTATCCTGGGAAAGGCAGTGAAGGACACGAAGTTAACATGCAAATGAATATGTTATTGTCACTTTGGTAAGTGGATGGAAACTGCGGGGAGCTATGGAAGAATGGCCTTTGAAACCAGGTAGCCAGCTTCAAATCCTAGTGGCTAACTGTGATTTTGGCCCAATTATCTACTACTTTAAGCTAGGGTTCCTCTGTGGTCTGTACAACAATTGAGGAACTAATAAATGAATAAATTGGAATAGAATGTGTAGGTATGAATTGAATTTGGGAGGCAGAGTTTTATTCATTCAACTGCACAGATGTTTTTTTTTTTTTTTTTTTTTTTTTTCTTTTTGCGGTATGTGGGCCTCTCACTGTTGTGGCCTCTCCCGTTGCGGAGCACAGGCTCCGGATGCGCAGGCCCAGCGGCCATGGCTCACGGGCCCAGCCGCTCCGCGGCATATGGGATCCTCCCAGACCGGGGCACGAACCCATATCCCCTGCATCGGCAGGCGGACTCTTAACCACTGCGCCACCAGGGAGGCCCTGCACAGATGTTTTGAATACATATTAACACAGTGCTAATTGCTGGTGACACATAGATGAACAAAACCCAGTCTCTATCCTTAAGTAAACTATTATCTAAAAGAAGAAAATAAATATGCAAACAACTAGCTGTCCTTTATTACTTTATGAAAAAGAGCCATTTTGATATATGTTTTTGTGCTAAATTCAGATTTAGTGATTGAGGTTTACCTGCCAGCCTTCATCTTTTTAAAACTGATAACGTTATTACATTTTATTGAAGTATAATTGGCATACAGCATTATATTAGTTTCAGGTGTAAAACATACAAATGATTGGGTGTTTGATTACACTATGAAATGATCACCACAATTAGTCTAGATACTGTTCATCACCATACAAAGTTACAACTTTTTTTCTTGTGATGAGAACTTTTAAGGTCTACTTTCTTGGCAACTTTCAAATATGCAGTATAATATTATTGACTATAGTCATCATGCTGTACATTACATCCCTATGACTTATTTATTTTATAACTGGAAGTTTGTACCTCTTGAACTCCTTCACCTATTTTGCCTACCCGCTAACCCCCTACCCTCAAGCATCCACCATTCTGTTCTTTGTATCTGTGAGTTTGCTTTTGGTTTGGTTTGTTTGTTTATTCATTTGTTTTGTGTTTTAGATTCCAGATACATGTGAAATCATATGATATTTGTCTTTACCTGTGTGACTCATTTCACTCAGCATAATAATACACTCAGGGCTTCCCTGGTGGCACAGTGGTTGGGGGCCCGCCTGCCGATGCAGGGGACGCGGGTTCGTGCCCCGGTCCGGGAAGATCCGACATGCCGCGGAGCTACTGGGCCCGTGAGCCATGGCTGCTGAGCCTGCGCATCCGGAGCCTGTGCTCCACAATGGGAGAGGCCACAACAGTGAGAGGCCTGCGAGCCGCAAAAATAATAATAATAATAAAAAAATTAAAAAAAATAATACACTCAAGGTTTATTCATGTTGTCACAAGATTTCTTTTTTTTTTATAGCTGAGTAGTATCTGTGTGTGTGTGTGTGTGTGTGTGTGTGTGTGTGTGTGTGTGGTGTATACCACATCTTCTTTATTCATTTACCTATTGATGGACACTTAGGTTGTCTCCATATCTTGGTTATAAGGCATTATTATAAATAATGCTACAATGAACATAGGGGAGTATATATCTTTTAGAATTAGTGTTTTCATTTTCTTCAGATATGTACCCAGAAGTAAAATTGCTTGATCATATGGTAGTTCTATTTTTAATTTTTTTTGAGGCACGTCCATGCTGTTTTCCACAGTGGCTGCACTGGTTTACATTCCCACCAACAGTATACTAGGGCTCCCTTTTCTCCATATCCTTGCCAACCCTTGTTACTTGTCTTTTTGATAATATTCATTCTAACAGGTGTGAGGTGTTATCTCATTGTGGTTTTAATTTACATTTACCTGATGATTAGTGATGTTTAGTATCTTTTTATGTGCCCATTGGCCATCTGTATGTCTTCTTTGGAAAAGTGTCTAGTCAGAATCTCTGCCCATTTTTTAATTGGATTTATTTATTTATTTATTTTTGCTATTGAGTTATATGGGTTCTTTATATTTGGGATATTAACTCCTTAGCAGATATATGATTTGAAAATATTTTCTTCCATTTAGTAGGTTGCCTTTTTGTTTTGTTGATGGTTTCCTTTGCTGTACAGAAGCTTTTAAGATTGATGTAGTCCCACTTGTTTATCTTTGCTTTTATTGAAGATTTAAAAAGTTTCCTTTGAATGTTTGGTAGAATTCACCAGTGAAGCTGTCTGGTCCTGGATTTTTGTTTGTTGAGTGGTTTTTGATTACTGGTTTGATCTCTTACTAGTAATTGGTCTATTCCTATTTTCTATTTCTTCCTGTTTCAGTCTTAGAATATCGTATATTAAACCATTTCTTCTAGGTAGGCCAATTTTTGTATGTACACTTTTTCACAGTAGTCCCTTATGATCCTTTGTATTTCCATGGTGTTACTTGTAACTTTTCCTTTTTCATTTCTGATTTTGAGTCTTTTCTCTTTTTTTCTTAATTAGTCTAGCTAAAGGTTTGTCAATTTTGTTCATCTTTTCAAGGAACCAGCTCTTAGTTTCACTGTTCTTTCTATTGCCTTTTTAGTGTCTATTTATTTTTGCACCGCCAGCCCTCACTTAAGACCACCCTTCTATGATAAATTTTCACCGTATATCTGCTCACAGACCCATAAAGTTTTTTTGAGACATTTTAAGGGAAATGAAAAAATTTGATTCTTCTAACCTATGTGCTTCTAAAGGCAGTTGCTATGTCTTGTATTTCTACATAGTAGGTGGTCAGTGGCTTTTAAATAAATGAGGTTTACAGAAATGAATGAAAAAGATATACTAAAACTTATGTCTTCTCTGGTAGTGCCATTCAATTCAGTTCAATTCAGCTCAGTCCAATAAATATCCATTTACAGCAGGTAGTGACTTTCATATCATGGATACAAGATGAATAAGAAACTATTTGTTTCTTTCCAGGAGTTTAATCTGGGGCGGAGGCACCAATTGTAAGTAGGCAGCTCTGAGACCAAGTTTATTGATCTGATCTCAGTTGAGATCAGAGAGCAAGTCTTTTTGCCTAATTTAAAGAAAGGCAGAGACTTTGCATCAGGTTAAAGGCTTTTCTGAGTCAGAAAATCTTGAAGACACAGGTCTGCAAAGTGAAAAAGAGTATCTTCTTCCATAGTAGATTATACTATTTATTCAAAAATTTTGCCTTGTCTTTTTTCTTGGTCCTTTCCTTCTGGGTTTCTAAGCCATTCCTTGTTAGGTCCTTCCCCATGAAAGAATTATACTTCCCACCTTGATGACATCAAGCTTGGCCATATGGCTTACTTTGGCCAATAGAGTATAAGTGGAATCAACTCATGTCACTTATGATCAGAAGTTTTAAAAGACTTTGCATAGTTCAGTTATCTCTTTTTTTCTCTCTGCTCTGAGGATGGCATGTCCAAAGTTTAGGTTTAGATCAGAGGTGCAGCCAACCTGCACAAACATGAAAAGTGAATGAGAATTAAACCATTATTGTTGTAAAAAACAAGATATTAGGTTAGGGTTGTTTATTGCTGCACATGCCTAACCTAAGACAACAAATATATTTCCCAAGAGCAGAGAGAGACTATCCTCACCCACTCTTCTCCTTAATGACCCCTGCTCACATTTGTCTGTTCCAGAAATTCTGGATGGGTGAAGAAGAGGACTGAGGTACATGTGCACACTATGTTCCTTTGGTTATACTGCACTGTAATGTAATGTCTTTGACCAAATCCCTTGTACTTGAAAGCTGGTCCTACTACCCAAAAGTGTAAAATAGAGTTAGCAAATCCTGGTTATGGTATAAGCTATTGAGAGAAAGGGGTCCCTTTGATGACAAAGCCCAAAATGATCTTTTATAATCCTGCTAAGGCAATTTTGAGAGTTCTGAAATTGCCACATAAAGTTGAAAAAGAAAATCCTATCACCTATGTTTCCCCATCAGTTGTCATGGAAACTGTCACATTTTTGTGGGGGGAGCGTACAATACTGAGACAGTTAAATGTTAACCTGAGTATTAGTAGAAAGAAACTGCTAAGTTGCAGATAGAAGAGGTTTTGAAAGGTCACAGAAATAAAGAATCAGTCATGAATTCAACTTTTCGCATAAATCTTTGCAGCCACCATTGTCATCAAAGGCATGTACTGAAATTCTCTGAGGAGTCTGACACTCTTCTCTGAATATTCTCTATTGCTTGTCCCAAGGAAGAGCAGGAAGCTATTAGTTTGATACACATATTTATAATATGACTCCAGAATATAATTTTACTTAATCCCTTGGGGGAAAAACACCTAGGTTGTCACTTTGATGAAGAAAAAGGTGAAACATGTAAGTAAGAGTATACATAGGGGATATCAAATATATAGTTTTGGAAGATGATAAAGACATTAATTCATTCAGTCGATGAGAAATTCAGCTTTCATCACATTCAGGTCACATTACAATAAAAAAAAATCTCTCTTATTCCTGATGCTTTTATGAAGCTTTCTCATTGCCATGACTTTGCATAAGGTTGTTCCTATTAATAGTCATTTCTGGCCACTTCTTGACAGTTTGTTCTACACCTACTTTTCTGTCACTTGTTGGTTTAATCATATCTGCCTGGATGTTCCCATATTAGATTGACCATGTTATTACAGTATTTGAGGCAGAACTCTGTGTGTGTGTGTGTGTGTGTGTGTGTGTGTGTGTGTGTTGTCTGTGTGGTGCCTGCAGTAACATAGGACAAACCTGGTGCATTGAAGTGCATGTTTAATGAATGAATGATGAATGAATGAAATGCATGTAAGTGAGATTGTGTTAGGCTTATCTAACAACAAGTCTTTAAGTTTCAATCTTTTGTATAAAATGAAGGTATACTGGCAATGTTGACCTATCCATTTAATATTAAATGAGAGACAATTCAAGTTAAATGTGGTAGATTAAACATATGCATTTATATCTGCTCCCTCCACATATCTCCAAGAAAGGAACAAAAAGTATAAAAATGACATTAAAAGGATAAGAAAAAGATACAAATACACAAGTATGGAAAGAAGAGGAGAGAGACAGTAGTGACTGAGAATGGAAATGCAAAGTATATAGACAAATGGAAACAAACAGCATATCAGAGAAAAATGAAACTCAAGTATCTGGATAGTTACTTGCAAAAAATTTTGGGAAGACTTAGGAATTGGTACCATAAGCTGCCTCTGAAGATGAAGATCAAGTGTGGGGATGAACAGAGGAGAATTGGGTGAAAACTTTTCTGAAGACCAGTATCCCTCAGGTCCCTTCCCCTCCCTTTTGAAAACAGGGGCTACATCTTTCCCTCCCATCAGAAGACTGAAGTTTTGCTCTTATGAGAAATTGTACCAGAAAACCTTCATAAATGGGAGTACCAGGCACAGCAAAAGGCAGGGTGAGGATGTACAAAATAAATCAAAGGAAGTAAATGTAAAGAAATCTCCAGAATTGCAGCATCCCAAATTCCCTCCCCCTATTTGCAGTCTGGCATTTAATTCTCAAGAGGATGATTAGATGATTTCTCTCAGAGAACACTCATCACCTCAAAATAAAAGACGCTTAGGAATACTAGAATTTGAATACCATACAGCAAAGTAACCAAGAAAGCCAAAAGATGAAGCACAGATAAAAATCAGAATGGATAAAAGGAATCTACAGTGAATAAGAGACAAAGTGAATAGAAGAAAATGCCAAAGGAAAAGATGCAGAAAAATGAAAAGACCTTTCATTTATGAAACAATGATGTGATGCTATAAAAATGAAACATTCCAAAAATAAAAAGAGGTTTTGGAAATTAGAAAAACGTGAGAGAACTACAAAAGTTCATTTGACTAGTTAGAAGGTCAAATTGAACATATCTCAAAAAGAATAAAAAAAAGAATAAAAGCAAAAAAAAAAAAAAGGAAAATGAGAAAGAACAAGTAAGAAAATCATAGGATATGTTCAGAAAGTTAATTCTGGATAATAGAAGTTCCAGAAAGAGAAGCTAGAAAAAATTTGAAGAACAGTAACAAAGATTAATGAATAAAATTTCCCAGAATGCAAGGACATGAGTTCCTATACATGAAGAACTCACTAAATATCTAGGTAAAAATTTTTAAGTGGTGCTAGGAAAACTGTACAGCTACATGTAAAAAAATGGACTTAGAACATTCTCTAATACCATATACAAAATTAAACTCAAAATGGACTAAAGACCTAAGCGTAAAATCATATACCATAAAACCCCTAGAGAAAAACATTGGCAGAACACTCTGACATAAATTGCAGCCATCTTTTTTTTGATCTGTCTCCTAAAGTAAAGGAAATAAAAGCAAATATTCACAAATGGGACCTAATTAAACTTAAAAGCTTTTGCACAGCAAAGGAAACTATTGACAACATGAAAAGACAATCTACTGAATGGGAGAAAATATTTTCAAATGATATAACCAATAAGGGATTAATATCCAACATATACAAACAGCTCATACAACTTAATATCAAAAAAGCAAACAACCCAATTGAAAAATGGGCAGAAGAAATGAATAGACATTTTCCAAAGACAACATGCAGATGGCCAACAGGCACATGAAAATATGCTCAACATTGCGAAATCAGGGAAATGCAAGTTAGAACAACAATGAGATATCACCTCACACTTGTCAGAATGGCTACTATAAATAAGACCACAAATAACAAATGTTGGTGAGGATGTGGAGAAAAGGGAACACTTGCACACTCTTGGTGGGATTGTAAATTGTTGCAGCCACTGTAGAAAACATTATGGAGGTTTCTCAAAGAACTACCTTACGATTCAGCATTTCCACCCCTGGGTATATATCTGAAGAAACCCAAAACACTAATTCGAAAAGATACTTTTAAGGAAAGTTATTTAGAGTATACAGCTTTGCAGATACTAAAAATCAATTACAAAGATAAAAAGACAATACTAGATATTGAAGCCAATTTCCAAAAGTACTTCTATGCTTTCTTCCTTAGAAAGCTACTAGAGATGTGTTCCTCCAAAATGAGGATGTAAACCATGGAGTGCAGGAATCTGGCAAAGTGAGCATCCACACAGGAGACAAATTTCAAAGGATAGGATACATAATTATAAAATCAACTTGAGCCAACCATAAAGAGTGTTTACATAATCATAATAATGTAAGCACAAAATAATTGGCTGACAAAATTTGTGATAAACTATGTTGAGACATGGAAACAGCAGAGAACAAAAAGCTGTCCTCATCTTCCAAACAAGGAAGTCAATTGAAAATGTTAAAAATTAGACAAATCAAGAAATGAGCATTAAATGTGGAGGGAAATACCAGAAGGCATAGCTAAAGGAGAAGAATATGCTTGCCTTTGGGGGCTGGCAGTCAGAAATAGGAAGGATTTGACACTTTTTAACTCTGTTTATATAGTATGTTAGACTAGAAATACCCCAAAAGAAATACAGTGAGAATGAACAGGAGAAAACCTTCTGTTCACTGTGGAGTCCATTCCTCCTTTTTCAATAATTCTACTCTTTCTTGAAATTAAGTTTTCCATTGGACTTCTCACACCATAATATTAAACGTCTGTTTATTGTTCTGTTTCCTGCACTAGTCCCCGAACTCTGCATTCACAGTGCCAGTACAGTGCCATGCAGTTGGTATATAATCTACTTGGGCAGAGTTCTGTGTCTCATTCATCATTTTATCCCAGAATCTAGTAAAATCCCTGGCACAGAATATATATTGGTTGAATAAATGAAATTCTGGTTGAAAATGTATGAACGCATAATCCATTATTATGATTTTATGATCATCATAAATCACAGATTAATATGAGAAAGAAGATATTTTTAAAGGTTTTCATGAAAAGTGGGTGTTTGAAATGTTCTCGAGGAGATATGCGAGCACAAATTGCGAATCTCTATATAGGCACATACATTGTTTCACCTTCAAGGTTCATTATATAATTATGCACAGGTCCCTTCATACTGTATTGAGTAGGCTGATTCCACAGCTGAATCACTGCAGGGATCTCGGTCACTAAACACAGTATGCACCACACTGTCAGCTATCTGGATTTGACATCCCTGTGTCCAATTGTGATACACTCCTCACAACAATTGTCAAGTGTTGGTAGTAATATGAAACTGTCTATAATTATTTTAATTATTTCAGGCTATTAGGACAATTATATAATACTTTAATAAATTTTTATATTTTCCCTGCACCCCAGTGTTTAAGCTTACCAAATCATTGGATGTCAAGGTAGAGTAAATGATATCCTAGACCTGGATTTGAAGACCTGGATGCAAATCCCATCTTTATAAAACTTAATAACCTCTGTGAGTGTATTTGTAAATTATCATTGCAATAATTCTATGTAATAAAGGATTCCAAAACACAATGGCTTACAAAAACAAACATTTATTTTTCTGACTCAGGTCTGTAGGTTGGCTAGGATTCTAATGGGTTCAGCAAAAATTGACTGGATTTAACTTCAAGTAGTGGCTGGGCTTAGGTATATTCCAGATATCTTTTCATTCTCTTTGAACTTTCAGCTACAGACATGTTCTTCCAGGATGATGGCTGAAGCACAAAAGCTAAGCCAACTCATGCAAGAACTTTTAAACCTCTGCTTGTATTAACAGTCTCTAATCTTTCATTGGTCAAAGCACATGGTCAAATAGAACATCAATCGGGTATACATCAGTCAGGGTTCAGTTAGAAAAAAATGAGCTGTTATAAGAAATGGTTAATTATAATAAATTGATCTTACACCAATATGGAAAGAGCTGGTCAATTAAGGTCTGGTAAAGGTATGCGGAGAATCAGAAGAACCCCGGGTGAGGGTTGGGAGCAGGGGGTGCAGTAGTGAATCTGACCTGGTCTGTGCTCTCAAGCAGCTGGCGCTGAACCTAGTTAGAAAAGCCTGGTGTACGTGTACTTACAGTTAAAGGTGGAAACTGTTGTCTTGAAGAAAAAATGGTTTGGATTTTCAGTGAACAGATAGGGTATTTCAAGCAATTACCTTCAGAAAAACTATCTAGTTTAAACTTACTTGAGAGTGAAGGAAAGGAGAGTTAATACAGGGATAGTATTGTATTCTGAAGTGGCTGGAGAACACGCAGGGCTAACATCTTTGTTCTCCATTTTTCTAGCATCCTCAGTAAAGCCAGGATTTTGATATTTTAAAGAGAATAATCATTAGTCAATTTTCTGGCAAAGGAGTGAAACCAAAGGGTTCTCTGGTGGCATTCTTAGCCAATTAAATACTATGAAGTTATAAATTAATTTGGGGAATTTCTGATGTTGTTATTTCTTAATCTGTGTATAGGATTTGGATTCAGTTACTGATTGATAAACATTCCAGGAGTACTCACTTCTTTCACTTCCTTCCAACTTTCCCATTTATTTTTTTCTGATAGAATGTTTCAGAAGGGAAAGCAATAATTCTTCTTTACTCAAGGCATTTATTTTATAGGATTTATGACTTGGAAACCTTTTGTTTTCTTAAAGGAACCATAATGATCACCCTTTGTAGCTGACCTGCCACCATTTAGGAGAGACTTGGTGCTGAGAAATGAAGAAAGAGAAGAAAAATGCAGCTAATTCACAAATGATGAAATATGTCCCCAGAGTTGTTAAAATGCATGCATTGTGATCTAAGAGTCCTGGAAGGTATGAAAGGCTTCAACATCAAGTGACATTCTTGGCTGTGATAATCTATGAAAAATCTATGCATGATCACATTGGATGTCTAGACCTGCTTAACATTGTTACTGGCATTTTCTGGGAGGGCAGTGATAACCTCATGGTCACTTCCATTATAACCCTCCATACTGTAGTTTCTGATTCCTAGCCAGACCAGTTCATTTTGACTTTGGCCCTATAATTCCTAATGACATAGAACTTTTAAAGTACTAATGTGAGTTCCACTCTTGCATTCACAGGAAGTATTTTTAATTTGCTCATGCAAAAAGATAGATACTGGTTTAATAATTTGATTGCTTTGTTCACTAAAATAGTGATTTTAAAACACTTAACATTAAACTGAAAGTCAAAAATGTTTTAAAACATTAAAAAAATTTTAAACATCTTTAGACAATTTATAAAGCTTATGGGCTTCAATATTAACGTAACATTGACAACTTGGGGGAAATGAAAGATGACTCATATGTCTTAACCGATTTTCAAACAAGGGCTTGAATCTGACTTTCCTATTTCAGCTTTTAAGATGATAAAGGAGGAATTTTTGACTTTATTAAAACCAGCATATAAAAGTGGAAGCTAGTCTACTAGAGGTATGTAAGTCATGTCAGACAACGGAGCTTCAATCCTATCTTGGATTGAATCCTATCTGTAAACACCCTAACTTCAGTGCATGCACAGCAAAGGCTTGCTATTCCAAGAGAGTTTGCTATTCCAAACCCACACATTCTTCTTAGCTGCATCAGCTTTGAAATTCGAATGCTAGATAATTTGGAAATCACTTTTGAGGAGGAAAATATATTAAGATGCATTTGCCCTTGTCAGACTGGATTGATGACAAAGGCTTTGCATATTTACAGGTTAGAAGAGGCTGTGAGCAGGATAGTCTCTCATATGTCTGTAAGATAAATTGAGCAGCTTGGTTGGCTTGGGACGTGGGTTCACAAAATTTCAGAGAGTGTCTTTGCCAGGAACCCTAAAACCTCAGAGCAGCAGCATCTCTTTAGATACAGGAGAGGATCCTAGTCCTTCTCTATCTTAATCCTTTGTTGTTGTTGGGTTTTTTTTTAATTAACTAAGTAATTTATTTATTTTTGGCTGCATTGGGTCTTTGTTGCTGCGCACGGGCTTTCTCTAGTTGCGGCAAGCAGGGACTACTCTTCATTGCGGTGAGCAGGCTTCTCATTGCCGTGGCTTCTCTTGTTGCAAAGCACAGGCTCTAGGTGCGCGGGCTTCAGTAGTTGTGGCACGTGGGCTCAGTAGTTGTGGCGTACAGGCTTAGTTGCTCTGTGGCATGTGGAATCTTCCCGGACCAGGGATTGAACCCGGGCCCCCTGCATTGGCAGGCGGATTGTTAACCACTGCGCCACCAGGGAAGTCCCTCTATCTTAATCCTTTGATTTGTTGATCTCTAAAAATGATAAGAGTACTATCTATCCATCTTAAAGAGTTGTGGTAGATTAAATAAAATAGGCCAAGTTTCCCTACAATGCTTGAAACATCTGAGACACTTGTTACATACTCACTTCTTCCATCTATTTACACAGGTTTCAGGCTTCTTTTGTGGTTACTGGCAGATAATATGAGTCTATGAAGCAAGTACGTGGAAGACAAAAGATATTAAGAATTTGGTATCAGAACTAAACATAACATCTGCCTAGTTATGCTGCCTGTTAAAATAATCTGTTGACTACACTTGACCAATCTTTTCAATTAAAAGCTTACTTGAAATCTAACTTTTTCAGTGATTCTTGCATTCCTTTGATTAGGCCACTGTATACTGGCATTGTGGCTGCATTTTAAGGTTGTATTTATTTTTGCTAAAGACACTTTCCACATGATTTTTATAATATATGTAAGATTTGTAACATTTTATGAATAATGAGAATGTTTTGAATTCTTATGGACATCTTTTTATACTTTATGCAAATGGAAAACTGAGGACTTTATTTTTTATTGAAGTATAGTTGATTTATAATATTAGTTTCAGGTGTACAACATAATGATTCAATATTTTAATAGATTATACTCCATTTCAAATTATTACAAAATAATGGCTATATTTTCCCTACGCTGTACAATATATCCTTGTTGCTTATCTATTTCATACATAGTAGTTTGTACCTCTTAATCCCATACCCCTATCTTTCCCACCCCCCTCCCCATTGGTAACCACTAGTTTGTTCTCTGTGACAGAATTGCATTCATTTTTTTGGTTGGATAATATTCCACTGTGTGTGTGTGTGTGTGTGTACACACATATCTTCTTTATATATATGGATATATCACATCTTCTTTATCCATTCATCTGTTGATGGACACTTAGGTTGCTTCCATATCTCAGCTATTGTAAATAATGCTGCTATGAACATTGAGGTGCAGGTATCTTTTCAAATTAGTGTTTTCATTTTTTTGGATATATACGGGTAGAATTGCGGGACTATATGGTAGTTCTATTTTCAGTTTTTTGAGGAACCTCCATACTGTCTTCCATAGTGGCTACCTCAATTTACATTTCCAACAGTGTACAAGGGTTCCCTTTTCTCCACATCCTCACCAACATTTGTTACTTGTGGTCTTTTGTATGATAGTCATCCTGGTAGATATGAGGTGATACCTCATTGTGGTTTTGATTTGCATTTCTCTGATCATTAGTGATGTTGAGTGTCTTTTCACTTGCCTATTGGCCATCTGCATGTCTTCTTTGGAAAAATGTCTATTCAGGTCTTCTGCCCATTTTTTAATCAGGTTGTTTGCTTTTTTGATATTGAGTTTATGAGCCGTTTATATATGTTGGATATTAACCCCTTATCGGTCACATCATTTACAAATATTTTCTCCCATTCCATAGATTGTCTTTTTGTTTTGTCGATGATTTCCTTTGCTGAACAAAAACTTTTAAGTTTAATTAGGTCCCATTTGTTCATGGAAAACTGAGGACTTTTAGTCATTTTGTCTGAAAACCTCTACAACTAATCTTTAGTTTGTTAGTTTAATTTTTAAAGGAAATTTGAGCATTAAACAAAAGTTTCAAAGGAAACTTTTTAAATGCTGTTACCACCTCAGATGTACATTCAGTTCCCTTAAAAAGAACCTGGGTCTTCAGAGATGCAGGGCAGTGCCCCTTAGATCATAAAACATAATTTTGGGGGTGACATGGGGGTCACCACTCAGGCTTCGTGAACTTCAGATAACAAGAAGTAGTAAAATAGAAGACAACTCAACCTGCAGCATAAGCCAGAAGGAATCCAGCCTAACTCCAGGAGGAGCGTGTGTCCCACCTGTATACACAGAGTCCCCTGCAGCACTTTGATCCTGTTTGTATTTTCTTGCTTGTCACACTGTGCTTTCATGATTATCCCTCCCCCACCAGACCAAGCAACTTGAGTGTAGTTACCAAGTCTTTCTCATCTCTATATCCTTTACAGCTATGGCCTGGAGTATGGTAGGTCCTCAGTAAATTTTGAAAAAAGAAGCAAATGATTAGGGGGGGAACTATATGTAGGTTTTAAAAGAAAATCTTTGGGTGACTTCCCAATTCAAAACACATCCAATCTAATTCTTTCAGCATATGCAGCAAACTACATTATAATTTAATGATGCTATTGATTCCAAAGGATGTTTGAGATACCTGCTTTCTTCCTGCCAATAATTTGCTTGGCTGACTTCCTTCAAATTTATGTTCATACCTTCACTTCTCAAAGAGGACTGTCTTGACTACTTGTTTTTAATACTGCCTCACTCCTGGTACTCCCAATGCCCTTTACCTGTTCTCTGTTTTCTTTTTCCAAAATCCATGAACTTTCCAAAATCCTACATCATCTAATTATTTATTATCATTTACTGTCACTCTCATGCTGGAAGCATGTAAGTTCCACCTTATATGCCCTTAAGCATGTAAGGGCACCTCTGTTGATTTGTTTTGTTCACTGATATATCCGAAGTGCCTTGGGCGATGTCTAGTATGTTCAATAAATATTTGGTGAAGATTATAATACAAGACACTTAAATAACAAAGAGAGTCAGCTTTGATTCCTGTAAAGTGTTTCTAAGGTAGAAGTTAGGATTTAGATATTTTATATAGATTTGCCATAATACAGTTGGGAAAGAAAGAGGTCTAATTATCAGAAAATAAATGTATCCATTTATCCAAATTCTGATCTGCTGAAGTTTCACCATAGTTGAGAGGGGTTTCCTTCTGTGTTAGCACCAATGGGACATCTTGTGCTTTGAGTGGCTTTGAGTGGCCACAGTTATTTTCCTACCCCTTTTCCCTCTCCCTTTGTCATTTGGCTCAATGTATTACTTCTACACGTTTTCATGTTTAACCATGTGCTATTAGCTATCTCTCACAAGGAATAAGGTTAAGGGTTTATGAATGTGGGCTCTGAATTCAAACTGCTTGTCTCATTATCTTGAACCCATCTTTACTAGTTAAATGTGAGACTGGGCTATTTTCTTTACTGTCTGTACCTCAATGTTCTCATCAACAAAATTGGGATAATACTTGCATCTTTTTTTGTAGGGCTGTCTCGTGGATGAATAAGATCTTTTGTGAAGCACTTGTAATGGTGTCTAGCACGTAGCAAACTCAAGACTAAAACTCCAAGGATAAAATGAAAACCACTTTAGTTTTGTCTTAAGTGGACTATAAAGGTACTGTGTGTAAGGACTATGCAGGCTTCATATTTTTCTGCTTTTCCTGTAGAACATAATAGCAAACATTATACCTGTTTTCTGGATGATTCTTTGGCTTTTCAGTGCCCTGTTTCACTGGTTTTAACTACTGTGAAGGCAAATGGTCTCATGATGTTCCTAAATATAGCTACAAAAATGTAAAGCAAAATGAATTTCACACACTGTTGATGTTCTTATTATACTAGCATTTTTTTTTTGAGGAACCTGGAGTGAAAATACTTGTTACTGTTGGTTCTTAGAGCTATTAGCTTCCTGATTCTTTGTCCTCAACCTTACATCACTCAGCTGAAATCCTAATAATTGTCAATACCCCCCAGCTAAAGGACACCAGGATAAACCTGTAGTCAAGTAAAGTTGGGTTCACTATTTGCTGCAACAAGGGACATTGCATATTATTGGGGATAGTAGTTATCTCAACGAGAACGTGTTAAAAGATGGCTTCTGTGTGATTTGGTCTTGTGTTAAGTGATTTGGGGAGGTTTCAATGGAAGTATGACGCTATTGCTTACTTTTTTGAGGAAAGGGTAAATGCATGGTTGGGGTATCTTAATAATTTTTTCTTTTTTATCTAGGAATCAGTAGGAATTAAGCAGAGCTAAAGTCATAATTGCTAAAGAAGCAGCAGTCACTATTACCTGAAAGTGGGAACTGTGTGAATTTTTTGGTCAGTTTGCACTGTACTCTTATTCTTATCTGTGCTCATATATGACTTAAAAGGTATATTACTTTGGTCTTGCTTTCTCATGATCACTGAACAATTCCATATAAAATTGTTTATGTTCAGCAGAACGCCATGGTCTAAATATTAGAGCCAGACTGGATATCAGGTGAATGTTGTCTGGGCTGCTTTTTTTTCCTACAATCTTCTGTGACTCTTGTCAACTTTTCTACTTCATTCCTCAAACTCCCAAGAATTATTTGGGTCTTGGTCTGATATTCCAATCATCCACAAACATAGACATGTAATCTTGCTTAGTGTATCTGCTCTCAAGACTTGCTCATGTTTTCTGTGCCTTACCCACCAAATGCACTTTCCCTTCTAGTATTCGGTTAGCTTCACATCAAGGTAAAAGTTGTCTCATCTCTTTGGTCATCTGGACCAGATTAGTGACTTCCCCAGTTGAGAGGAAGCCTGGAGACTCATCAGGCAAGCATACTGTATGCGCTATCAGCTTCTTTGTCTTTCCCACCAGATGGTACTGCCAAGACTTTAGTAAACCTTACAGGAACACCTGTCCAACCCATGAGTTCATGTATACTCTTGTGTAGGTTTAGGTCATTTTAGACATGCCTATTTCAACACCTGAACTAGATGTTGTTTCTCACAGACAGGAACTTAGTCCGTTTTTATCCCTCACAACATGTAGTACAGCAATGAGCATGCCAGGACAGTCAGAAAATGCTTTATAGAATGATTGTCTAGAACACCAGAAAACAGGGAAGTTTATTGTCACTATGAGAATAAGCCACCTTCCACATGGTACTTTTTCCTAGATAATAAGTATATTCTGGTTAAATGTGGAAAGGCAAAAACAAAACAAAATGTAGCATTACTAATTCTGATTCTGTTACTTTTTTGTAACTGCAAGACTTGTTTTCACACTTGTTTTAAAATTTCTATTCTCGGGCTTCCCTGGTGGCGCAGTGGTTGAGAGTCCGCCTGCCGATGCAGGGGACACAGGTTTGTGCCCTGGTCCGGGAAGATCCCACATGCCACGGAGCGGCTGGGCCCGTGAGCCATGGCTGCTGAGCCTGCGCGTCCGGAGCCTGTGCTCCACAACGGGAGAGGCCCATGTACAGCAAACAAACAAACAAACAAACAAATAAATAAATAAAATTTCGATTCTCATTTTCCATTTCCTGTAGTCCTGTATTTGCTGTAAGCTTCTCTATTCTCTATTAGTTTGTCATAAATCATTACAGAGAATCTATGTATTTGCCAATATTGTGTACTAGGTTGGGATTAGGAGGCTTCAAAAGCCATTCCTAAAGGTTTGTTTTAACCACTTCTATGGACACTTCCCAATCTTATTCTCTTTTTATGTTAGTTTGGCAGAATCCTCAATATCTCCTTTTTAAAAAGACTCAAATAATTGTACTAAATAAACATTGAGAACTTTGCACTTATGGTCAACAATCACGGCCTTAAGAATGTACTTATTCACATTGATAGTCTGACTGGTTAATTTTGCCCTCCCCTCAGTATTTTGTATTTATTTACAAGAAAAGAAATGAAAGGAAAATGATTAAGTGAAAGCCTTCTGAAAAGAGAAAAATACTTTATTCTCCCTATTGTTTGCACATGAAAAGAACATCTCTTGCCCACTGTTGGAAAAAAAATACTATTTTTATTTGAGCTCAAAATGTGTAACTTCTCATAGTTCACTGGATTTACTAAGTGCTTGACATTAAAAATGGAGACTACTTCAGCAACATATAGTTATTGTTATTTAGTTAAATACATAATTTCTTTTTCTTATCCCGTTTACTTGCCTCTCACCTAATTAAATATGATGAGGAATGGATCTTTTGTAATGCATCAGTGTGTTCCTTTAAAACTAAACAGAGACAGCCCCCTTCTGTGCCTCAGTAAGGTTACTTAAGGCGGTTATGAATTATTAATCTTCCTTTTTATTTTTTCTGCTCAATTTTATGTTGGTAACATCAGTGATAATGGCTGGATCCAGTGAAAGTAAAATAAGCATTTCTTGTCTTACTGTATCATAGACTTGTAGAGATCCATGGGAAGCAAGTTACTATGGGAGAGATTGAAACCTAGAGGTGGTCCTCTCAGCTAAAGCTTAGGGTTGAGGTGGGACACAGATTGAACTGGAAATGATGGAAGAAGGTATGGCTCAAATGGTGAAGGTGCGTGTTTGAGAGCATGGGGAGAATTCACAGGTGGGAATCTAGGCTATAGACAAGTTTACTAAGAAATAACTAGACCTAAGAAGGAATGAAACACCATGACAGGGAAGAAGAAAGTCAGTGGATATTCAGTTAGGTAGGAAGACACTGACTGAACTTCTAGTCCTCAGTTCTTGAGACAGAATCCCAACTCTGGATGTTATCAAGTATAAGGGAATGAATAGGCCACAAGAACAAGACAGATTTTAATCGAGGCTACACCTGGAGGACATAGAAAAGGTAGGGCCAAGCACTGATTGAGTTGGTTTTATACAGTTAAAAGTACTTAATATAGTCTGATGATGGAGAAACAGATTGATCTCTGATCGCTGATTGCCTCTGATCGCACAAGCAGGCAGAGCTGGTTTACAGGGCAAGGGATAAGAGGCCATGCTCTTACTGCAGCCAGTCGATCAGTGCTAACTGAGGTAAAGCAGAATCAATGAATTGATGACTCTGGAGCCAAGGATCCCGCTTTGGGGACCTTTTCTTGCTGATACAGTACCATCCTGAATTTAACCAAGAAAATGATTCTTCCAACTGCATACCATGCTTTAACTTCATTGTTTTAGGTGTTGAGTGCATCTTTCGTATAGTTTTCATCCATTCCATACTTGAAGGAAGTAAGAACTTTACTAGATCTTCCTCCTGTCCTCCTTCTGGGATTTCCTAAAACCACTCATTCATGACCATTTCTAGCAACAGACACTACCCACTTCATCAATATCTTATTATAGCACATGGGTTATCTCCCTCACAATCTGGTGACTAACACAAAGCTAGACATTCTTGGGAAAGAAAAAATGAGATATTATTGGCCTTTAAGTTGCTTTCATTCTTCCAAGGGGAGGCATGAGTAGAATAAAGAAGAATAGGGAGCATGGAACGAACATTTTTCATACCTGGAACATCTTAGGTGTAGAATTTTTTATTAATTCATGGATGAAGTGGCTTGGAAACAAGAATTTGTGTGTCAAGCAGGAGGCAGTGACACAGTCAAGAAGAATGAGGAGGAAGAAAGGCCTTGGGATTTGAGAAGAGCAAAGACAGTAACATTCTTTGTGAGAATAGTTTCAGCAGAGTGTTGGGGTCCCATGACTGCTCGCCTTCCTGAGAAGAGTCTGCAACTCTCATTTATTGCTTATAGACCAGATTGTGGTAAAGGCTTTTAACTCTGAGAATCACATTACCTGAGTGAGTTGTTGAAGATGTGTAATATTTATGGGAAGTAGGAATTAGAGGAGTTATCTATACTAGTTCACAGCTCTACAGAGCCTGCTGTGTTTTTGCAAATGTTTGAAACGCCTTTATTGTTAAATCTCTTTTATCTTATCCCCCACGTGTTGCCACCTAGAACCATTTTTAACACCAACATTGAATTGGCTCTGTTCTCCAGAACACTTTTTCTTTCCCAAACCAAACTTTGGCTCTCCTTATTTCTTCTGTCTCAAATGTCCTCCCTGTTCACCTTTCAAAAATTGGCCTATCTTTGAAACCCCTCCTGTTTATAATGTTTCTTAGGACAACCTTGAACCACCATATCTTCCCTCATCCTGGGCTGTGTTTCTGTGTGTGTGTGTGTTTACTACTCATTTGTCATTTGACATACTTTGTTCTGAATTGTCATTTGATGTGTTTTATACTCCCTGCTATATTACCTAGTTAGCTATAGTTATCTGGAGTTAGGATAATATCTTGTACTGCTTTGTATTTTCACACTATTCTGTGTTTATTTGATATTCACAATCAGTAAAGGCTATTTGATATTATTATTATTATTATTTTTTTTTTTTTTTTTTTTGCGGTATGCGGGCCTCTCACTGTTGTGGCCTCCCCCGTTGCGGAGCACAGGCTCCGGACGCGCAGGCTCCGGACGTGCAGGCTCAGCGGCCATGGCTCACGGGCCCAGCCGCTCCGCGGCATATGGGATCCTCCCAGACCGGGGCACGAACCCGTATCCCCTGCATCGGCAGGCGGACTCTCAACCACTTGCGCCACCAGGGAGGCCCTATTTGATATTATTAATTTTGCATTAGACAGATCTGAATGGCCAGCATAACTCTCAAGCCATGATTTTCCAGCTCTAAAATTGGGGATAAGGATACCTGGTTCTCAGATCATCTGTGAAGATTGAAATTATGTATGTTAAGAGTCTGGCACCTTTGTTTCTTTATAAATGTTAGTTCTCTTTTCTTGTCGATCATTTGATAAGATCTGGTATCAGTAGGCAGTACATCTTCAACAAGATGTTTCATTAGCTTTGGCTAAACACATAGTCCTGTAGTAAATTTACGTCGACCTTGTTTCCTCATTGGATACACAGTGAAAACTTGAGTAACAAGAGCCCAGCTTCGTGGACTATATATTTAACCAGAAATGTTGTTATGTTACTTTCATTGTCCCCTAGATAGGTATTTTTAAATGCATAGAAATGATTTAATTAAAATAACTAGCAAAACAAAAGAATAACTACAGCCTCCTATAATGTAAGTTCATCTTCAAGTCCTTTATACTGATCCTGTCATCAGAAAAGACATATTTTTGTTTCACTTACTAAAATAGAAAAAAAAGTAGATTGATTGTTTCAATGATTTACAGCATTCACGCAGTCACCCTGTTCACTTGGTTCATGCCTATTCATTCTTCATGTGTCAGTTTAGATAAATCTACTCTAAGAAGAAACCTTTTCCAACTACCTAGGGTAATGATTCGGAGGCCTGTTTCTGGAATCCTTTGAATCAACTCTGTATTAACTCTGGTCAAATACCTCCTGATTTGTCTGTATCCAACAATAGAGAATAAGCTTCATGATTGTAAGGTTCTTGTTTATCTCAATCATTGATGATTCTTCACCACCTAGCACTTCAACCCCCTCAGGGCAGGCAGGCAGTAAGTATAATACTTTTTGAAAGCAGTAAATAGTGGGTCACTAGAAAGAAAGCTAGACTAAATTAATTTTGATTAAACAAGAAATTCAGTTATTCAGGGTAGTCCACTTGTGTCAATCACTCCAGTTAAATTTGGAGGGGCATTTAGATATAGTCCCTCAATTATCAAGCATATTGAATCATTTCACATATATTAACTGAGCACGCTGATAATGTTTAGTTGAGGCACCTCTTGCTCAGAGATATGTTATGCAAGTCTGTTCTCAGCACAAGACTGAAAGAAGTGGGTCTCATAACAGAGCATTGGAGGTGAGGCACTACTTGACAGTGACACCTTAGCACTATGTTGGAGAGTTTACCTAAGCTGGAGGTGAGGCCAACAGTATAAACGCAGTGAACATGGCTGAGGTCACTAATAATTTAAGACCCTGAGGTGGAAATTAGCCACAATTAGCTTTCCTATCCCCTGTAGGTAGAAATGGTTGTTGTCTTTTTTGTCTGTTTGTTTGTTTTCATTCAACACTTCCATTTTGTGTACTGATTAACAACTACTAGGATGGTTAATGCTTAATGAATAATTTTCGATGTTTGTATTATTGAATGAGTAAAAATTGTTTAGATAAAGAGCTCCTGGTAAGAAGCAAAACATGATATTCATGAAATTTGGAAGCATCTTTTGTCTTTGTTTTTATTTTCTTCAGAATGGAAATTGAAGATTATTTTTTGTTTTTATTTCATTTAAAATGGAAGTCATTTTTTTTTCTGATTATAAAATGTGCTGCAGTTTCATTGTAGAACACTCAGATGATACCAAGTTATAAAAGGGCAAATAATGATCCTTCTTTGTTCCTCCAACCAGAGATAACTCAAGTTAACATTTTGTTTGTACAATTACTGACATTTTCTCTTTGTATGTTCACGTACACACACCTCCCAACATCACCCACCCAAAGAATATAAATTGACACCACACTATAAAATTAAAATGAGATCATGCTGTAAATACTTTTAAACTTTTTTCCCTTAACAGAATGTAATAAATATATTTTTAGACAACAGACGCACGTTGTCATCACCATAGCAGTTTCTTACCAGTGAACAGCAAAGGAAAATTTGATGGTTTACTGGCTTAAGAAGATCTCCTGTGATCATCTTTGTGCTTCATCTTTGCAAATTGGTTGACTCAATCCTCAGATAAAAGTTCTGGAAGTAAAACTTCTCTGGTTATGCACACATTTAGGGTCTTAACACACAAAGCCAAATTGTTCTCTTCGGGATTTATACTCACTAATTCTCCCAACAGCCGGGTAAGAGAATGCCCATTTTGACACCCTACCAACATTGGCTATTATCATGATTATTTTGAGTCTGATAATATTTATAATTGAAATTAGATTAAAAAGTTTTTCCTGATCATAAAAGAATCTATCTTATTGATCTTAGAAAATTTAATGCTATTATTGATTACATTTTTTGTATTTTGTTCATATTTTATTCTACCTAGTGAATCCCTTTACCATTTTCAATTTTTTTTTTTTTTTTTTTTGGCTGCATTGGGTCTTAGTTGTGGCACGCGGGATATTCATTGAGGCATGCGGGATCTTCTGTTGCGGTGTGCAGTCTTCTCTCTAGTTGTGGCATGCGGGTTTTCTTTCTCTAGTTGTGGCATGAGGGTTTTCTTTCTCTAGATGTGGCATGCAGGCTCCAGGGCACGTGGGCTCTGTGGTTGTGGCACGCAGGTTCCAGAGCGTGTGGGCTCTGTACTTTGTGGCACACAGGCTCTCTAGTTGAGGTGCGTGAGTTCAGTAATTGTGGCGTGAGGGCTTAGTTGCCCTGTGGCACATGGGATCTTCAATTTTTTTTTTTTTTTTCTTTTTGCGGTATGTGGGCCTCTCACTGTTGTGGCCTCTCCCGTTGCGGAGCACAGGCTCCGGATGCGCAGGCCCAGCGGCCATGGCTCATGGGCCCAGCCGCTCCGCGGCATATGGGATCCTCCCAGACCGGGGCACGAACCCGTATCCCCTGCATCGGCAGGCGGACTCTCAACCACTGCGCCACCAGGGAGGCCCGGGATCTTCAATTTTTAACCTAATAATCTTTCTTAAAATCATATCTTAAGAATTTCCCCATGTCATTATAATTTACTTTTAATCATTATTTAGTGTTGCATAATATTAATCAAATACGTGTACAAAGTTCACCGAAATAAATACATATACATGTGTTTAATATTATTTTTAACACTTTATTGACATCTAATTGACATAGAAAAAAAACAGCTGCTTTTTAGAGTGTACAATTTGACAGGTTTTGATATAGGAATTATGGTGATAATAGAAATCATTGTAAAGTTTCCTCATCTGTCTGTGTAATTTACTCTCCGACTCTTCTTCGCCTCCCCTCCAACCAAAAACCACTGAATTGCTCTCTCTGTCTCTCTCTTTCACTATATATTAGTTTGCATTTTCTAGAGTTTTTTATCAATGGAATCATACAATGTGTCCTCTTTTCTTTGTCTGATATTTTTTACTCAGAATAATTATTTCAAGCATCTAGTTGTATCTTATATATATTTTGTGTGTGTGGCTGTCATCTGTATTTCCCTGATGACTAATAGTGTTTGGCATCTTTTCATGTGCTTATGTGACATCACATGTCTCCTACGTGAAGTTTCTGTTCAACTTTTCTAAACATTTTTTTAAATTGCACTGTTTTTCTTTTTATTGAGTTTTGAGAGTTCCTTATATATTTGGATAAAATTCCTTTATCTGATAGATGCTTTGCAACTATTTTCTCCCAATGTGTGGATTGTCTTTTCATTCCCTTAACAGTTTCTTTGAAGTGGAAAATATTTTAATTTTAATGAAGTCCAATTTGTTCTTTTATGGATTGTGCTTTGGTTGTTGCAGCTAAGAAATGTTTGGATAACCCATTGTCAAGAAGATTTTATCCAGTGTTTTCCCCTAGAGATTTTAACATTTTAAGCTTTATATTTAGGTCTATGCTACTTTTTGAGTTAATTTTTTAAATGAGAAAAAGTATGGATCAAAGTTTTATTTTTCTTTTGATTATGTGTATTCATTGTTCTGTCATTGTTTGTTGAAAAGGCTAACCTGTCTCTCCTGAATTGCTTTTGCATCCTTGTCAAAAATCAGTTGTCCATATGTGAGTATCATATATGAGTTAGTCTATTTCTGGACTCTACTCTTTTCCATTGATCTGTTTGTCTGTGTTTAAACCAACACCACATGAATTTATCATTTTAACTTGACAATAAGCCTTGGAATAAGGTACAGTTGACCCTCCATCTTTTTTCTTCTTTTTCAAAATAATTTCATCCTTTTAAAAAGCTATCAAAATGCATCTCCAATTTGCTTTGTTGGTGACCTGTTAACACTAATGAAAATGGAAGTTATGATACCTCTGTAACTCAGGTCTGGGAGGTCAGAAAAAGTAGAAATTTATTGTCATTGTATTATTGTTCATTTAATTTGAAAAATAAGTATTCATCCAAAAATATAAAGACTCTTTGATCTGATAGAATGGCTCAAAAAGAAGTGAACCATCTGTGTCCTTCTCTTTTTCATTATAATTTCACTGTAATCACTCTGAGGGATAAATCTGGGGCATCTCCAATGAATTTTTCTATAAAGCCTTAAAGAAGAAGAAAACAAACAACAAAAAAATTGTTGTTAATTTAAAAGAAAAAGTCTTCCAGGCTCTGTCTGCTATAGCGTATTTACAAAATGCATCACTGTTTGAACATTGATACTTATAACTGTGGGTAGAAATATGACTTATGCTATTGAGGGATAAGCTGGTGTAATTGGTATGTCATATGATGATACTGATTGCAATCTGGATGAAAATTAGAAATGATGAAGTCATGTGTCAGAAATCCTAACAACTTTGAAATTACAATTGAAAAACAGAAAATGTTACTATTGTACAAAGTCGCTGAAGGCACAAAAATTCCATCCTGAAACACCGTCATGCTCATTTCAAGTGAGCCCTTGGAAGAAAGGCTATACGTTGACTAACTTACCTGGAAGGAAGCAAAATGTTTACACAGAGGGGATAAAGATGAAACTGCACACAATGGGGGTCACTTCCAAATCTGTTGCTGCTTATGAAATACTTTGAATAGTCCCTTTGTTGGTATTCCTATTATAATGATAGTCCCTGATTTTTAATTTAGAATAGATTGCTTACTTAAATGCATGTATTTCATTAAATAACTGCATATATTTTTAGAAATGAATGGTGAGGAATGAACAGAAGAGAGGTTTTGTGTCATGCACTATGCTAAACCTTTCATTTGTATCTTCTGATTTAATTCCTTGAACAACATAACAAGGTTGATATATCATTGTGCTGATTATGAAATTAAGGTTGAGGTCGGTTCAGGAACTCAGAAAACTACTAACTGTTAGAACTGGGATCTAGTCTCAGGATTTTATGGCCAAAAAGCCTATGTTTTTCCTGAAGAGAGATATCTAAATGTATTGATTATCATAAAAGAACTGTGAGCCAGATTATAAAAAGGTTGTTCTTTAGAGGCTGCATTTAGACTCTCGACTTGGTAATTCCATTTATGTTCAGTCCCCAGAAAGAAATGTAAAAGATTCTGGGAAAAATAGGATCAGGAATTCACATTAAATGATATTTAGTGGACTGAGAGAATGACATATATTTTAACTCAGCCTGACAGGTGCTAAAATGTTTGGAGCCAACAAAGACTTTAGGTAGACTGCTTTTTCTCCCCTAAGAAATAAAATCCTGTTAAGAAGTTCCTTAATTAATACCTTGTGGTGCATGTGTGTGTATGTGTGAGTATGTGTGTACTCATGTGTGTCTGTGTTTGTGTGGGCAACGTTGTCTAAAAGTGGTATTTAATTTCATTCGGTATTCACTTTGGACCTGAAATATTCTGGGAAAGCTTTCACGGTAACACTTTAAATTATTTTGGCATGTAGAGATGAATTACTGCCAAGAAGGAAAAAGGGGAGGGGGGAGGGAAGGAAACATTTATTACTGTTTCTGTTGTTAAGCTAGAAATTTCTCATGTAAAACCTTATTTGCTCCTCATAACATGTCTGAGGAAAGATGAAAAGATCAAAGCATGAGATATTCATTGTCATTTATTACCTCATGTCTAATGTCTTGAAAAGAGTTATTTCATGTATTTTGCCTAGGTGTTTTTGTTGTATCAGGTGGATAACACTAGCCCCTATTACTCCCTTTTGACCAAAAGTGGAAGTCATCTATTTGTTTGTTTGTCTTTTTCTTGAATGACTTTGGGAGTTGGTGCTTTCAAGGAATTTGTTCATTTGATCTAAGTTGTTTAATTTATAGTTGTTTATAATATTTTCTGATGGTCAATTTGACATTTCTAAAATCCATAGTTGTAATTTGTGTGGTCTTTTTTTCTCTTGATAATTCTGCCCAAAGGTTTATTAATTTTATTGTCCTTTTCAAATAATCAGATTTTGAATTTATTGCTTTTCCCTGTTAGTTATCCATTTCCTGTATTAACGATTGCTGCTCTTATCTTTATTATTTCCTTCTTTCCTTTTACTCTGAGTATAATTTGTTCTTTTTAAAGCTTCTTAAGGTAGAAGTTTAGATCATTGGTTTGAAATCTTATTTTCATATATATGCATTTGATGCTATAAATGTCCTTTTAATCACTGCTTTAACAACATCCCACAAATATTCATATTTTGTGTTTTTATTTTCATTTAATTCAAAATATGGTATAATTTTACTTGTGACTTTCTTTTTGATCCATGGATGTGTGTATGTGTGTTTAATTTCTGAAAACTTGGAAAATATTTCTATTATTTACTTCTATTTTAATTCTGATTTTATAATATAACATTCTCTATATGATTTGTCTTTTTAAATTATTGAGAATTGTTTAATAACCCAGAATATAGTCACACTTATTTAATGTTCTATGTGCTGGTCAAGAGAATTTTGGATGGAGGATTTTGTAAATGTCAATTAGGGCAGGTTGGTTGATAGTATTCAAATCTTCTATGTCATTATTAATTTATTGTCTACTTGTTCTATCAGTGGTTGAGAGAGTAGTCTTGCAATAGCCTACTGTAATTGCAGATTTTTCTATTTCTCCTTTAAGTTCTATCAATTATTTCTTCATGAACTTTGAATCTCTGTTAGTATCTGCATACACATTTAGGGTCATTATATCTTATTGATTAATTGATCTTTTTGATCATTATCTAATTTTACTTTTTATGAAGTTTACTTTGTCTTATATTACTATAGTTACTCTAGTTTTCTTTTAATTATTATAATGGTAAATTTTTCCATGTCCGTGTTGTTTTATTTCAACTACATACTTGGACAGCATAAGATTGGGTCTTTTTTATCCAGTCTTACAATCTCTGCCTTTTAATTGAAATGGTTAGGCTATTTGCACTTAATGCAATCATTTTATGGCGGGGTTTTAATCTACCGTATCTCAATTTGTATTTTATTTATACATTCTGTTCTTTGTCCCTTTCCCCCCTTTTTTCCCACCTTCTTTAAGATTTTTTTTTTTTTTTTTTTTTTTTTTTTTTTTTTTTTTGCGGTACTAGGGCCTCTCACTGCTGTGGTCTCTCCCGTTGCGGAGCACAGGCTCCGGACGCGCAGGCTCAGCGGCCACGGCTCACAGGCCCAGTCGCTCCACGGCACGTGGGATCCTCCCAGACCGGGGCACGAGCCCGCGTCCCCTGCATCGGCAGGCGGACTCCCAACCACTAGCGCCACCAGGGAAGCCCCAAGATTTTTTTTTTTAATGATTCCATTTTATCTTCACTATTAGCTTGTTAGCTATAACTATTTTTTTTTAGATGTTGCTTCAGGGTCTACAATATACATCTTTAACTTGTCACAGTGTACCTTCAAATAATATTGCTTTGCCTCACATGTAGTGTAAGCACTTTATCATATGTTTTTTTATACAGCAGTAAACTTCTATTTTCCCCTTTCAAGGCTCTGTGCTATTTTTGTTATACATTTTATTTCTACATATATTATAAACTCCAAAATATATAAATATTAGGTTTTTAAAGCCAACTTTTCAGAGGTAAAAATGAGGAAAAAATGTCTTTTATATTTATTCACATGTTTACCATTTCCACAGCTCTTGAAACTTTTTTTTTTTTTTTGAGATCCAAATTCCTTCTATGTGAAGAATTTCCATAAGCATTCAGTGTACTGTAAGTTGGTTGGTGATTGATGCAGCTTTTGTTTGCATGAAAATGCCTTTTTACACCTTCATTATTGAAAGATATTTTCACTGAATGTAGAATTATAGGTTGACAGGTTTTCCTTTCAATACTTTAAAAAAGTTGTCTTTCTGGTTTGAATGTTGCTTGAAGAGAAATATGTCATCATTCTTATCATTACTCTCTTTTATATAATTTTTTTTAATCTGGTGGCTTTTTAACATGTTCTTGTCCCTAGTTTTTATCAATTTGATTAATATTTGCCTTTGTGGGGTTTTCTTTATGCCCTTTTCTTTGGGTTTGTTGAATTTCTTGGGCATGTAATGTTATGGTTTTATCAACTTTGAAAAAATTCTGGCCATAATTTAGACATTATTCCTTCAAATAAGTTATTTTTGAACCCCTTTAATCTCTTTTTGTCCTAGGACTCCAGTTATTTGTGTGTTAGACTGTTTGATATTGTTCTATAAGTCACTCAGACTCTCTTTTTTTCTCTCTTTGCTTCATTGTGGATAGATTCTAGTGCTACATCTTCAGTTTTACTGATTTATCATCCACAATGTCTAATCTACTGTTTAGGGTACTCTCTCTCTCTACTGTGGCCTGGATAATGGCAGTATGCTAGGGGAAATCACATGACTTACTTCCTGTTTGCTCTTCTCTTAGGGATCACTGCCCTGCACTGCCTGTTCTTCATAGACAGAGTTATTTTGTAATTTTTTTTTTATTTTTATTTTTTATTTTTCTAGTTGATTAATGCAGGAGTGAATTTATTTGGGGGTTAGAGTGGAAGTATTTCCTCAGTAGATTTTAATTTTTTTTTATATTGATCTTGCATTGTCATTTTTGACATTCAACTTTATAAACAAATATTTATTGGGAATCTATTAAACTAAGCTTTATAGAAACAAAAAGATGCATAACAATGTGAGTCTGTCTTCAAGAAGCAAGACAACTGTGTAAACCAAAAAATGCTATCAAATAAGACATGGTTTGTGGATGAAATGTTTAAAAGGTGCTGTCAAGGACACAAAAGAAGCATGGAAAAATTTCATCAGAAATATATGTGTGGTGCAGAGGAAGATATACATCCATTTTCCATGAAATTGTGAGACCAGAAATACAATTCTTTTAACCTGATATGTTGACTTGAGAAGGCCAGGATAAATTCTGTAATCTCTTGATAAGTTCCCCAAACTAGGGTTACAAAGACAAATAGAAATGATACATCCCTTAAGGAGCTGGCAGTTTAGCAAAAAACTTATAAATAAATAAATTGAGGAAAGTGCTCTAGAACTGAATATGAAGGGATGGGTAAGTGTTGAATTTCAACCACAGGGGAAGACAAGGTCAATCCTAGCTGAGCAGGCAGGAATTCTAGATTAAGGAATGTTCCATGGTCCTGGTTCAGAAAATTGAAGAGTTCTTTGCTGGGTAGGTTGGTGTGATGTGTTGTGTGGTTGAAACATTATGGGGAAAAAAGTCTTAAGAGGCAAAAGTCAGGTTGTTGTGCTCTGTAATCTACAAGAAATATGAAATGCAAGGACCGAGAGTATAATGGAGGTGAGTGTAATTAGAAAAAAAAAAGACTGAAGGGTAGGCGAGTTTTATAGGGTTGAACATTATTTTGTAAGATTTTACTGACTATTGTTTAGTCAATAGTGAACAGTGAGATAAATTTATTACTTCCAGATTTCTTTTTTAAACATAGGGATGGATAGTGGTGCCCTTCACCAAAACAATCAATACAAGAGTGGGAGGCATGGGCGGGAGTGGAATGAATTTAATTTCAGACTTTTAGGTTTTATGTTCCCAAGGATATTTACTTAAAAAAAATCAAATAGACATTTTAGTATAGTGTTCTTGCTATAGTTTATGGAATAAGTTGAACTAAAGGTAAAGATTTGGGATTTATCAGCTATAGGCTGTTGTCAAACCCATTAGTGTAGATTAAATAATCTAGAGCAAATGTAAGGAGGGATAGAAAATGACCTACAAAGTAGCCCCTGGAAACAATGGCTAAGGAGAAATAAGGAAAAACAGAAGAAAATTATGTCTCAGAAGCAAGGGAATTTAGAATTCCTAGAAAAAAAGTTAACGCTGTTGGATGTTTAAATTTAATATATGATGAATGATAAAAGCAGTCTGCTAGACTGAGTTAGGATGTCATGGGTAACATCTGCTAAGTGGAGAAGTGAAGGCCCAATTAAGATGAGAGAAGGAAGATTAGGTGATAGAAACCAAGGCTGAAGATTAATTACTCCCCAGGAAACCTAGCTGTGAAGGGAAGAAGAAGATTATCCAAAGAGAGACACTGGTAGAAAATTATTATTATTATTATTATTATTATTATTATTATTATTATTATTATTTTACATCTTTATTGGAATATAATTGCTTTACAATGGTGTGTTAGTTTCTGCTTTACAACAAAGTGAATCAGTTGTACATATACATATGTTCCCATATTTCTTCCCTCTTGCGTCTCCCTCCCTCCCTCCCACCCTCCCTATCCCACCCCTCTAGGTGGTCACAAAGCACCAAGCTGATCTCCCTGTGCTATGCGGCTGCTTCCCACTAGCTATCTATTTTACATTTGGTAGTGTATATATGTCCATGCCTCTCTCTTACTTTGTCACAACTTACCATTCCCCCTCCCCATATCCTCAGTTTCAATCTCTAGTAGGTCTGTGTCTTTATTCCTGTCTTACCCCTAGGTTCTTCATGACGTTTTTTTTTTTTTTTCTTAAATTCCATATATATTTGTTAGCATATGGTATTTGTCTTTCTCTTTCTGACTTACTTCACTCTGTATGACAGACTCTAGGTCTATCCACCTCATTACAAATAGCTCAATTTCGTTTCTTTTTATGGCTGAGTAATATTCCATTGTATATATGTGCCACATCTTCTTTATCCATTCATCCGATGATGGACACTTAGGTTGTTTCCATCTCCGGGCTATTGTAAATAGAGCTAAAATGGATTAAAGAGCTAAATGTAAGGCCAGACACTATCAAACTCTTAGAGGAAAACATAGGCAGAACACTCTACGACATAAATCACAGCAAGATCCTTTTTGACCCACCTCCTAGAGAAATGGAAATAAAAACAAAAATAAACAAATGGGACCTAATTAAGCTTCAAAGCTTTTGCACAGCAAAGGAAATCATAAACAAGACCAAAAGAAAATTATTAGTTTTAGGAGGTAAAACACTTAAATATATTTTTAGCCTTTGTTGTAAGAACTAGTGGAGAGGGAGAGGTTGAAAGTTTAGCAGCAAATAATCTTAATGGTAGCATGGGTATGGTAAGACCATCTCTTTCATATGCAGTTGGTGGGTGTATAAATTAGTATAATCTTTTTGAAAAGCAATTCAATAATGTGTGTAAAGAGCCTTAAAATATAGTTTTTGACCCCATAAATCTGCTTATAGTATTCTACCCTATGGAATCAGAGATGCAGATAACAATTTAGGTACAAGGAGAATAATCACAGCATCATTTATAATAATGAAAAATGGAAACAATCTTTATTTTCAACAAAGAAGGCATAGTTATATAAACTATAGTGTATTCATAGAGTATTATACAACCATTGAAAATCCTATTTTCAGAGACTTTCAAATTATTAAGGGAAATGTCCTCATAATACACTGTTGAATGAAAAATGAGAAACAACCCCCCCCAAAAAAAACCAAACAAACTGAATATAGAACGTAATCTAACGTTGAAAATAGAAACATAAAATTTAAAGGGAAAAGTATAGAAATGAGTAGGAAAAACTAGAAAGTTGAACAATGCATCAGCAGAGACTTAAGGAGACTTGGTCCCAACAGTGACGTAAGGGTTAGTTTAGGTAGAGAGATGCCTCTACCTAACTTGGAGAAATAGAAGGATATTTGTAGATGTGGGGAAGGAAATTAAAATCTTGTGTTGTTAAATGTGAGCAAGTTCTTCATCATCATCACCACAATTCCACAATATCAATAACACATATTGTGGGCTAATTATGTGTCACATTTTGTGTTATATGTTTTTAATATCACAGTAGCTACTATGAAAGATAAGTAAACCAAGTCATGGAAAGGTTAGATGTTACACACCCTAGGAAACTGTGGAGCCAAGATCCATACCCAGTCCTGTTTATCTCCACAGTCCAGTTCAGAGCCTTCTGCTGAGAAGGGAGTGGGACAACTTTGATAAGAAGAGACTTAAAAGTTATGTAATAGTCACTGTGGGTAAATTGAAGGGAGCTGACCAGAGACAAGAAAAAAAAATGGATGAATGGCACCAAAAGTTTCCTTAAGATCACTTATTTGGAGTGCCACCAGTTCACAAAATTATACATTGTTTACTCCAAATGCAGTTAAATGTGTTGCTGTGGGAGAGAAAAAAAAAGCTGAATTAATTGAAAGTTATGGTTTACTAGGGAGATTCAATGAAAAGAGTAGGATTTGAAAATTTTGAGGATGTTGGCAATAGTTGAAGCTGAATGTGGGATCTAAGCTTAATATGGATTACAAGGTTTTTATAAAGAGGTGAAGGAACAGGGTAAAAGAGAAGGGTGGAGAGAGGGGCTGCAGCCCTGCAGTCGGGGCATAATGAAAAGGGCAAAAGTGGAAAGGGCAAATACAATTTGTTGTCATCAAGAAGGCTGAGGACTTTGAAGTTGTATGGTTAAATGGTTAGAATAGCTGCCAAAAATTCTGTGAAAAAATTAATGATTACATCATCTCTCTAATGGTAGAAATCAGCAGTGGAGATAGACTGTGGGCGTGTTCCAAAGTGCTTAGTAGATAAAATGGAGTGACCAGAAATATGAGATAGAGCAGAGGTGGGAAAGTGGGATGGCATGAATCTCAAAAGATGAAAGGAATGTGCTGAGGATCAGTGAAATAAAGATCTAGCATCAGCAAAGAACACTATGAGAATGACCCTGGCCTCTACAGCATTGGGATATAGTGAGAGAGATTTTCTTGAAGAAGCAGGTGATAGCCTTATGCTTAGGACATTTCCTGGTGCACAAGGAATGCTGAATGCCAACTCATTCTCACTTTATAGACAAAGGAATGAATATAAAATTAATAGTTTTACACCAGTGGATGGAGGAATTCTGGGAAGGGTTGAGGATGTCATGGAATGGGGGCTAATTACCTTGGAATCAGGGTTCCCAAGACAACATTGGAAAGCTTTTGTAAGGAAGACCAGAAATGATTGAAAGAACTTGATGGGAAAGGCACAGGATGATGGATGGATGCCAGTCATATAGAGCTTTGTTAATTGGAAAGGCTGGCGTTCTGATCTGTGATTGAGGCTGGCACGCATGAAGCAGCGCCTCCCACTGACTATGCTACAGTCCCTAAGACTGGGACGACTAAAGCCTAGGTAGTCTTGAGGAGCTAACAATGATAAAAGCCTGCAGTCTTTGCTCAGTACTCAAATAGCAAGATGTAGAGAAGCTTTCATAATGTTTTTTAAAGATAATTCTGCTTTGGCTGTTGGAAATGATTCACTGCCCTTTAAACTGCTCCATTCCTAGAGGAATCGTTGGCTTGAGGTAGCTGTGGATTAGGGTTTATTTCTTCTCATACAAATTAGCTATCATGGAGCAGTTTAGATGAAACTACCCTTAAGTAGAGCTCTTTTTACATGGCTAGGGATAAACTTGGCTATTTCCTCCAATGCCTTAGCCCTCAGTGGTATAGAAGTAGACTTTTGGTTGCCAAAAGCCTAAAGCCTCAAGTTCTGTCACTAGCCTAAGTTCTATTTTTCTGCTCTGACCATTTTGGTGAGAGCCTCTGAAGTGGTATAACCTCTCCTCTGTAGCTTACATGTCAACAGGATGCATACAAAAAGATTATATATATTCTGTAGCTTACATGTCAACAGGATGCATATAAAAAGGAAGACATTGATATCTAGTGAGATGTGAAATCAATATCTGTATTATTTACTGAACACATGCTGAGCATTTTTTACCAGAATCTTTGGTAAACATCTTCAATCATAAGTTTCACAAATTCTTGGATGGATTTGTGCTTTAATTAACATTCTTAGCTGGAAACTAGAGGCAGATGAGACGTGTTGTTAATAATTCCATAATTGATAACAATCACTTCTGAAACACAGAAACGACTCATAGCTCACTAATCATTTCAGAGAACAAAACCCTTCAAATCGTTAGAGAAGTGCTCAGTGACATGGGGAGTTGAATAGTCCAGTGAATGAAGACGAGGTCAGAGGCAGAAGTCCTGGGTTTGAATTCACTCAGCATGAAGATACCATCTATCTTCTCTAAGCCTTATTTTCCTCATCAGTCAAGTAAGAATAGTTCTTATTTTCACAGGGTAAGTATGAAAAATAAATGAGTAAATCCTCAGTAAATTCACCTGAGGTTAAGATATGAAATACAGAACAGCCCTAGAAGTGATCAGTATCCAATATCCACTCAGTGCTCAGCCCTCGTGACAATTCAGTTTTTTAACTTTTAAATTTGTTTTGAGCGTCAGGAACAACGTACGTTTTGATAAAGGTTCTGAATTTAACAGATCAGTTTTACTTTAATTTAACTTAGACCTTTTACCTAGAATGCCAGATATTTCCCTGCCATAAAACCTGTTAAACACTCAAGGGATCAAAGTTCCTAAGAGCACCTTAGGAAACACTGATACAAGGCTTCAATCCCCTTCTCATTATTGGTAGGTTGGAGTTAAAGCAGCAGCAGATTAATGTTTATTAAGTAATCACTCTGAGCTAGGGTCTATCTCATGAAATTTTAACTATAAAATCTCTCTTAATTCTTAAACATATTTTGGGGTCAGTGCTATTACCAGCACCATTTTGAAGTTGAAGAGACAGGCACAGAGGTATAGAAGATGATTTGAAGACAGATGGCTTCTGTAATCACAATGCTAATTGGGGATTTAATCAGCTCGTGTGGTTCAGTGGATGCCAAGTAGAAAGTGAAGACCACGAAACTAAAAAGATTCCCATGGAGTGGCATGTTGCTAAGGGCCAGAGAATGTTAGGAAACGAGAGAAGCGGAGCCAAATACAAGAGCAGTGAGCTGAGAGTAAACTAGAAGGATGGAGTGTTTTTCTAGAATGCTGGATGCTGTCTGTGGCTTGTTTTTACCTGTCAGTCACCGTGTTATGTGTGGGTAAGTCTGCTGGGTTTAAAAGGCCAGTAATAGGATGGACGTCTTGTTTCAAATGGGAGAATTTCATTAAATGAGGCTATGGAACTTTATTCATTGTGTAGATTCATAGAATTAGAATTAAATAAAAGAGAAGCATACTGGGTCAAACATGCATAACTAGGAAGGCAGCAGACATTGCTACATTCCGTTTGGAATTTTAAACCACTTTCATGTGAAGGAATCTACTTACTGCATCCTGATGGATACCAATAAGCATGCTTTCTCCTTAGGTTAGCCCAAATAACTGTCAAATGCAGTGCTTTATTTTAGCAGAGTTTATAGGTTTTGTGAATTTAAGGGAGAATGATACAGTCAGAAGCTAAGTTCTCGGTCAAAGGTAGTGACTTCAGGGCCTCCCTGGTGGCGCAAGTGGTTGAGAGTCCGCCTGCCGATGCAGGGGATACGGGTTCGTGCCCCGGTCTGGGAGGATCCCATATGCCGCGGGGCGGCTGGGCCCGTGAGCCATGGCCGCTGAGCCTGCGCGTCCGGAGCCTGTGCTCCGCAATGGGGGAGGCCGCAACAGTGAGAGGCCCGCATACCGCAAAAAAAAAAAAAAAAAAAAGGTAGTGACTTCTTAGCATTAAGGGGACCACATTTGCTCACGTGTATCCAAGAAGCTGTCCTTATCTACTAACCTAGGCAAGAGTGCATATTCCCTGAGAATCTAACTGGACACAATTTTGAAAGGTGGATACTTCTCCTCCTTACCTACCACTATAGAAGAATTCTACAAAGTTGACAAAGGTTAAAACTCCCCAAAATTGCCAAGGGTTAAAAACTCCCCAAAGTTGCAATTAAGCACTTGTTCCTGGGTGGAATAGCAGTTTGTATACTATTTAAGCTGGACTGAATGAGGCAAAGGAACCACTGCAGGGAAAAAAAAAAATTTGGGTTCCTTGAAATATTCACTAAGAATTAATCTGCTGAGTAATTCTCTAAAACCTGTACAAAACTACCTTAACTGTACTATAGAGTCCATATCTAGGAACCTCTCTTCTGTCTGCCCTTCTGGGGCATGGTGGTAGATCTCTGTCCAGCAGTGAAAATGGGTTAACTACATGTCAGAAGAGGAAAACCTATTCTATCATTTGGGTGATGGCTGACTCCCACTTTCTGCTCTGTAGAAAAATGAGAGTGGTAATCTATTCAAGACCTAGTAAAAGATATTTGATGTTTTTGGAGAATTGGTCATTAAGTGGTGTGATTTGTAATGAATTGATTTGTAGCAGATTAATTTGGGGCTGTGTTGAACTAGAGCCTCACATCAACCTGCCTCATTAGTGAGGGTCACAGAACAATATGGATGAACATGGGACCTTCCCCTATGTGTTTTACAGTTCTGGACTCCTTGTTTAAACCTGAAATCATGGCTTTCAGGTCCTTAGGGACTGAGTATCTAAGTTATGGGCAATTTTGCAAAGGTTCCTTATTTTTAGGTCAGGTCTATCCTCTCTCTTTAGCTTGGTAGAGTCTATCCTGCAAAGGTTCCTATTCTGTGTTCCTAAACTAAGGAATAAGAATTACATCTGTCACTGAGAGGATGCCTAATTCAGACCTCACCTGTCATTCTTCTTATCTGTTGTTGCATAACTAACTGCCCGACCACTTAGTGGTATAAAACAATGATACTTTAATTATGCTCATGCCTCCTTGGGTCAAGAATTCAGACAAGGCCAAGCCGAGGAGGCTTGTCTCTCTGAGACCTCAACTGGAAAGACTCTAAAGACAAGATGTGGCATGTATGACTGGGACTGGAATCATCTGAAGGTGTCATTACTTACATGTCTGGAGCCTGGGTTGGGACAATTAAAGGCTGGGCTCAGCTGAAACTATCAACCAGAGCAACGCACATGGCATCTTTATGTGACTTGGGCTTCCTCACAGCATGATGATCTCAGAGTAGCTGGATCTCTTCTGTAGTGTGCAGGGATCCACATTCATGTGTTTCAGTAAACAAAGTATTGATAGAAGCTACATAGCCTTTACAACCTAGATTTCAACATCCCATGCATTTACTTCTGCTTAAACTCCAAAAATTGTAGTCACACTCTGCCCAGACCAGAAGTAGATACAGTATATTCCCACCTCTTGCTAGAAAGTATCAAAGTTCTGGCTGTGTTTTTAAACTGCCACATTTGGTAACTGGCAACACCAAGTCATGACAGTACATTTCAACACATCCCAATCTATCTCTAAATAGATATTGCCCCTTTAGCGCAATCTACTTTGGTTCTAGACACATATTCTAGGGATATTTCCATGGTTCAAGCAAATCTCAGCATGACAGCTTAGGACCAGTTTGGGAGGCTCAGGAGAACACAAGTCTCATTAATTTTTAGTCATTCTTTTCTTTGGAAGCTAAAAGTCATTCTCTAGCTTCATCGCCGGTCTTGATCACTGTACCTTATGGGATGCATTTTTAGCAGTTTCCAAATTAGTGAGGGGCTTTGCTGCCTCTGACAGTGTTCACCGTGAAATGTTGTGACCAATGGACCACATTATAAAGGAAGATCACTGAACATGGGTGTTGAGTCTGTATGCTGCAGGACCTTGCAAAGGGGTGCCTCCCTTAGTGGATCCACCATGATCTGAGCTCCGTCTTCACAGACTTGCAAAATCTGAAATTCACTATTGGTTAGTACATGGTCTTAGTGATGAGATCACGTGAAGCTGGTTGTAGGAGACTAAAGTGTAAGCCAGATACCAGCTCAATAATTTATATGAGGAACTATCACTACTTAGGGATACTTCCGTTCCCGCACTTTCATAGTCTTTCCCTGGAGGTACCCTACATGACAAAGCAAGTAAGTGTTGAACAAAACTCTGGAAGGCAGTTATGATGCCACGATTATCTCAGTGTACTCAATGCCTAGCAGTGGATGAGGCTCACAATACATGTTTGTTGAATATATGAAAGAGAATACTTTAGAATGGAAGAAATCTTAAGGAGGATGTAATCTGATGGTTTTCAAACATCCCCTAGGGGCCACCTTGGAGATTAATGGGCAGGAAGTAGAAGGGGTCCTCCTTTATCTATTTCAGATATTAAAACTCTTACTAAGATTTAAACTTTGAAAGGAGTTCTACTGCTACAAAATATCAGCAGCTAATAATAGAAAATATTGGCAATAATCACATGTTGATGAGTAAACCGAGACCCCAATAATTATGTAATATGCCCAAAGCCACCCAATTAGTAAGAGACTGAGCTGGCACTCAAATTGGAAGCTTCCCATTCCAAGCCCGAACCTCTTAATAATAAGCAACATGCTGATGACTCACTGGGAACTCGGCATCTGATTTGTTGTAAAGTTCTCCCATCCATCTCCTGACAAGAGCATTTGGCATCTGTCCAGAACTTGTTACAGCATTTTCATCTTCTTTCTGAGAAGCAACACTTGACATTTCAATCATCATCTTATAAAATTCTCTCCTGCCCCAGTTTTTTCCTCTTCCTCCCTAAGCCTCATTCATTCACTTTCTTTTAAAATTCCTTGGACAGCCTCACAGACGAGATATTTTCTGTTACAAGGAGGATGAACTGGACAAGTAGACAGTAAAATCCAGGCAAAAGCTCATTCTAAAACACATTTTCCTTCAAGCATTGTTATCACTACTATTGTTCATCCATTCCTTCAAGCTGCCATCTTCTGCTGATGCTTTCAAGAGGTCAAAATAACCCTGCTAGCTTATTTGCATGTAAAAACGGCAAGCCCATGGCCCCAGAAAAGTATTTCTTGCTCATCTTCAGCTGGCTGTGCAACTGACCTTGTCTTGGAGCTGTACATACTACCTTTCTACCCACAGTCAACTCTGAGGATCAGAGATGAACAAGGCTCTGGGAATCTTGAAATCCAGTCTTCTTTTACACATGAAGAGTCTGAAACCCAGAGAGGGGGAACAATTTGCTCAAGGCCACACAACTAATTAGTGGCAGAGAACTGTCTCCTAATCCCTAGTTCAGGACTCTCTTAGAAACAGTGGGCTTATTTTGCTTCCAGTCCAATGCAGTGCCCTCCAGCTGAAACCCCGGTGGCAGAGCAGGCTCCCAGCATCACAGAGGACCACTGACGTTCAGTGGACCAGACATGGCATCCAAACAGCTGAAGTCATGAGGAGCACACAGGCCCAGTGGACACGAGTCAGGGCGGAGAGACAGCTACCAGCATCAGGGGCTGAGCTCTCCAGCTGTGCCTGTGGTCTGTCACTCCAACTCTTTGTAGTAACAGGTGATTGAGGGGGGGTGCATTAGCAGTGTGCTCACCCAGAGCCAAAGAGGACTAGAGCGGATGGTAGGGACCACAGATTGTTGTTTCTATTATGGCCAGTGAAAAGAGGTAAAGAATGAGTCTTAGTCTGGAGCAATCGTTTTCAAACTCTTTTTTTTTATAAGTAGCAAAATGATTGTATTTTTCCAGGCCAAATCTTGCCTGGAACTTGAGTGCAGAGGATGGATAAAAGCAGAGCTGCTCTGGTTGAACTTGGAGAGAGAATAAGATGTCCTCTAAGGTTCCTGGCTACACAGAATTTGGATAGTAATGAGCAGAAGGAGACCCCGTCACTAGGAGAAGTTTTGGAAATCTGTGCCAGTAGTTTGGGTATTCATAGTGATTAGTGGGGGTGCTCTTGTTATTTAGTGGGCAGGGAACTGGGGATGTCAGGTGTCCTGCAATATGGAGGATGATGGTTCTAGATGTCCTGTAACCTACATGATAGGTATGGATATCTGCCCAGACATTCATGTAGATGAAAGAGCAATGTGTAAATATCGGAGCCTAGAACCTAGTTTATTTTACATATGACAAGTGGTATTCATTACACAGTTTTAACACACACTGCATTTCCAGAAATGCAACAGCTAGGGTGATTGGGAGAAGAAGGTACATTTTTGTCTTCTTAAGAGCTTCACTAGGAGTTGCTCACTAAGAGACAACAAAAGGGTTAACATCACGCTTTCTGGCTTTGAATCCCAAATCCTACACTTCACTAGCTGCGTGTGATGATGGCCAAGGTACTTAACACTTCTGTCTCTCAGTTTCCTTAGCTGTAAATTGGAGATAATAACAGTACCTATCTCAAAATGTCATGAGAATTAAATGAGTCAATAATGTAATGTGCTCAGAGCAGTACCTGGCACAAAAGAAGTACTCTGATTCATCTTGGAAAATCATGTCAGTGATGGCAGCGCTGCTTATGTTATTTGTGGCTCTAAAGAATTACACTTGCATTATTTTGCATTTGCAGTTGTCACATTCCTGGTGATTATGATTGATTGATAGAGAGGTATTTAGGTCTTATTTTAAAATATCAGCTATAGAAAAAAGTGTTGAAAGTAAAACAATTTAATGTTGTCCTATTTCACATAAATATAAACTTATCAGAGGTAAGTGTCTAACTGCTTTCTTACATTTCCTAGAGTAGCCATGCCCAGCCTTTTACATATTGATTATGTATTTTTTTATTATAAATTACTTTCTTTTGTATCTTATATTTAGAGTTTATGTAGATTTCTTTTAAGGTCATATGTGTAGGTAGTGTATACTACTTTTAAATTTCATTTCAGGAAATTAGTAAGGAAAGCATTACAAAATGCTTGTTTATAACAGGGCACATTGGGTGTGATTAGATGGAGGACCACCACAATAGATGAATGAGAATCACCTGGAACTCCTGAGTTTGTATCTCAAGAGTTGTCTGAGTTGGTCTGGGTAAAGCTGAGAAGAAGTTAAAGGTTTCTCCAGCCCACTGTGTTTTTCCCTAATCCCCCTTGCAACATTTAAGGCTCCAGTAAACACAGGTTGAAAATAGCTCTGGGACAGAGTCTCAAAATGTATCTGAAAATGTATCTTAAGTCCCATGGGCAAGCTTCTTAGTAGAATAAAAATGAAACCACTGGCAATGGCATTGTCCTCAGCTGCATTCTAAAGGCTATTAGCAGCAAACATATTAAAAGATTTATTACAGGTGACTAAAACCTACTGTTTCTATTGCATAATTAGACATTTCTCAAATTTATTTTTCAAGAATCAACTCACTATTCCATTGAGGTATCGGCTATCACCAGAGTCCAGGCCATTCTGAAAAACTCCACAACTCACACATACGAAGTTCTTAGAAATTTAGGGAAGGATGCTTTGTTAACTGAAAGTTACAGGCGTTTCAAGTTGTTTATGGCTTTTAATTACTACTGTTCTTGATTCTTAATTATAAACCACTACTAACTTACTTCTATTAATATTAGTTTTGCTTCTTGTAAATTACTTTTGCCTAAACTTATGTAGTGATGCTAATTTTAATAGTATTTTGCCAATTAGAAAACTTTTATGTAATTGCATTTCAATTAAAATGTGAATTGTCTTCATCCAATCCCCAGTTTGCTTCTACGGTGGCAAGTTTCTATTTGTCAACTGAATAACAAGTTACTACCTGTCTGAAAGGTGAAAAAAAAATGAAGTGGGTTGAGTAAAAGCCCTACCTTAAAGGGCCAAGGTTGATAATATTTAAGAGCCATCTCTAGACAAGAAAGGTGTACCTGGGGTGAGGGTAGAGTAGAGAAGACCCAGGATGCCATGTAGAAAGGTAGAGAAAGTGGATACCCATCTACAGACAGATTCTTTTTTATCTGAAAGCATACTTGCAGAACACAACAAACAGACTCAACTTACAGATGAACCAAAATTCTTCTGAGGAACTCTGCTTGGAAAGAGTGAACAGACAAGTCAGATTGGAAATAACAGTTCTCTGCTTTCAGACACTTGAAATATTTTTCTGCTGGAAACTCTGGGCTTTTTTTAGCCAGATTCCATTCATCCATGAGCAAGAAGAGCAGATATTTCCAGGACTTTCCAGGAATTCCAATGATCTCTGTCTGAATAGAAATGAGAATAAATATCAATCAAACTGTAGATAAAATCATCTATGAAACTTTCAGGGACCTCCTTATTTTACATCAAAACAAATCCACATATTTCTAGGCTAAGATAACATGTCAATAGGATGATTAGAAGACAAAATTCCATGCAAGTACAGGACAATTTTTTTCAGTAGATTTTGCATAAGCCCTAGAAATGAAAATGATTGGACTGAACTCCATTCACAAGAAGGGGGTTTTTGCAAAAGTACCTAGTATCCTCCCTCCACCTAAACAGAGAAAAAGTCCAGCAGCCTCAGTTGGAGAGTGTCCCTTGGGTTTTCTTCCAGCCCTAGAATTCCATAATTTGGGGGATAAAAGAACAGTGAGATTCCTAAACCCTATTCTGCTCACTGTAATCTTCTTTGCCATAGCTCTTTGTAGTCAGAACCTAGAGGAATGAACTTCCTTTCCCATCCCTGTTCACTTGCATTTCAGGTAAACTGTGAATTATCTACACTCATTCCACTAACAGGAAAAATGTACCACACATTTTTCTAGGCTTTTGGATGCAAAGATAGTGAACCTGATTTCAAGTTGCTCAAAGCCCAGGGCTTTCCTGGTACAGACAAATGAAACAATTATTATAATGCAGTAGAGTAAGCACTGCCTCTCAGATAAGTAAGGTCTGCTATGGGAGTGGAGGATGTTGAGTTGTAGCATCTTGAATCCAAAGGCATTGTAAAAGTGTAAGTACCACTATGCTGTTTACAAAGAGATTAGATGTATCTTTGTGCATTTCTAGATTGCCATATTTGTCTCCTTTTGAAGTTAGATCGTGATGCAAAATGGGCCTCTCTGAATGCAAATGTTACCAGGGATGACACTTATCCCCCCTTTTTTGGGTTCTTCATCTGAAGAGTATAATGAACAGTAGCACTAATTAGTGCTACTTAAATAAATGTCAGTGTAATATCTAAGCTCTGGTCATGAAGATGCACAGACTGCCAGGTAAATATATAGGACAGGTACCACCACTGACCTGAAGCCAGCAGAGAAATGTCATAGAAGGCATGCCACTGAAGTCTACAAAGAGCAAGAGGAATACAAAGTACATATTGGGCAATTTAAAATAGAGTACCTACTTCATACGGTCGTGGTGAGAGTTAAGTAAGTTCATGTAGAAAACCACACACGCCAAGTACCTGGCATAGAGTCAGCCCTCAGTAAGTGTTAGATATTATTTACTTTTTTTATGGATGAAGGTTGGAAAGCACTAATCAAGTGCTAATTTAAGTGTTTCTCTCCTGTACTAGGCTGAAGAGTCCTCAAGGACCAAAGCCATGCCTTACTCATCCTGATATTGGTGGCATCTGGCACACTAGAGCAGAGTGGATGCTCAGAACATGCTGGCTAAAAGGTCCTGACCCAGAGGTTGTTCTGTGCAGCAGCTAAGATGTCTGACTCTAGAGCTCAGATCCTACACTACCACTTACTGCTGTGTCACTTGGACAATTGATTTAGACTTTCTGAGCCTCAACTTTCTCATTTGTAAAATGATAAAAATAGTAGTATCTTCACCATATTCATTGTAAAAATTACACACAACGATGAATATCAAATACATAGCAAGCAGTTTTGTACATAATAGTCACTTGTAAATGTTAATTGTCATCAATCCTCATCATTACATTTAGAGAGGGTCATACTCAAACCCAAGACAAGAGCACATCTGTTTAAGGCTACAAAAACTCTCTGAGAATTTCTACCCAGATTTACATCCTTGCCATTTGCTAGAGTTTGTCAATCCTTGCAGAGGGAAAACTTTAAGGAAATATGGCTCTATACATGGATCACATTGTGTACCACTCATTTGTTTGCTCTCTTTTCAATGGTCTCTTTTCCTGTATTTGAGAAAATAGTATAGGCTTGAAAATTTATGGAAGGTTACGGAAGAGTAGTCTGGGGAATATGAATAAAATTGAGCCTAAGATAAAATTATCAGGCTTGCCACTTTTTCAGTCTTGCCAACTAGAATACATGTTAATAAAACTATTTAGGTATGTACTCCTTTCTGATTTATTCTTGGGGCTTTCTGATCCATAGAGCCAAGATTCCTAGTTGGTAAACTAGAAATGTTGGTAAATATGTAGCAAAGGCATGACATTTCCCTTAAATGATATAGACTTTAAAGAACTGAAAATAATTTCCAAGTGAAGTGAATGTTGTGGTATAATAATATAATTATAATAACTACCTTTTATTGTTTATTTACTGTGATGAGCACATTTGTATTTATTATCACATTCAATAATCACAATTCAATGAGGAAGTTACCATCATTATTCTCAAAATAGAAATAAAGAAACAGAGAACCTCAGGACTTGTTCAAGGTCAATAGCTATAAAGAGGCAAACCTGAGACACTGAACCAATTCTGTGTGACTCCCAAATTCATGCTCTTTGTCACTGCACTGAACAAACACACACATAGAGACACATTCATACGCGTGCATGCATATGTGAAAAGCCAGTAGATTCAGGCTGTTAATTAAGTAGATAAAGCTGTAATTGAAGTATAAAATTAATTTTTTTTTGCTTCATATTAAAAGCCCATGTTGACTCTGGTCAACAAATAAAAAAGAGACAAGTTTTAAAACATTTATTTTAGCCGGTTCCTGAAGACCATGGAGTTCAATTGAGTTCAATTTCAGGAGTGACTTCAGCATTAGAGTCAATGGAGAGCAAGACTGCTTTTTTTTTTTTTTTTTCCTGATGGCCTTTGAGCTGTCTAAGCTCCCAGAAGCAAGACACAGGTTCATTGTCTTTTTTTTTTTTTTTTTAAACCCTCTGCCCAGCTGTGGCTCAGCTAATTCCTCCAATCTCTGGAAAAGTTCAATTCACTCTTGTCCCTGATTAGCAAAGCACCTTCTGCCTATAGCTCAGTTCATCATTAGTTTGATTGTACTGCAGATACCCAAGGCACTGGTAATCAAGTACAACTTGCTTTCCCTTAACCTAAATTGTTGAACTTTAAAGATTTGGAGCATTACAACATTATTTTAACTTATGCCACTAAGCACATTACTCCTTCAATTGTAACTGAATCATAAATCACTCCCTGGCCTTTACCCACTGCCAGGTTTTAATTAACTATTGAAAACAGATTCTGAGATACCTCTTGGAAAATAAAATCTTCCTCTATTTGTTACATGTCTTGTTATCTCATTCTACTGAGAGATCAATGTGATATTTGAATCAAATCATGTATGTTGGTGCTTAAAATTACAGAGCAGTTCCTAGAAAAAAAATGACTAAGTTTTGCTTTTCTTGGACAATCTGAGGAACCTGTGTTGTTGATGCCTGCTGAGATGATAGGCGTATCCAAGAAGAAAAAAATCAAATAGGAAATGTTGCCAACAGTTCACTCCTTCCTTCCTTCTTAAGCCTTTGTTTCTTCCACTTATGCCAGTTATTGCATGCCTACTATGGGTGAAGCACTGTGCAAATCTCCCAGATTTAAAGAATGGAGACACAAAGATTAATCAAACTTTGTCTTAGTTTTAAGTTGTTTTCATAATATGAGGGCAAGCAAGACATGCAGGGCAAAAGGTAACTAAAATTCAAAGTGGGAAGTGCTCAGTGCCATAGAGAAGCCCAGGTAAGCCTATGGAAGTTCATGTGAGAGATTCTTCCGGCTAGGGAATCAGGGAATTCCATGACTGTGGCAACATTGGAACTGGACTCTTACAAAAGATAGGAAAGAAAGAAGGACAAAGCTGGAAGTATCATACTCTATACTATACTTCAAACTGTACTTCAAAATTATATTAATCAAAACAGTATGGTATCGGCACAAAAACAGACACATCGATCAGTGCAACAGGATATAGAGCCCAGAAATACACCCATAGACATATGGTCAATTAATCTACAACAAAGGAAGCAAGAATATACAATGAGGAAAAGGCAGTCTCTTCAATAAGTGGGGTTATGAAAACTATACAGCTCCATGTAAAATAATGAAACTAGACAATTTTCTCATACTGTATACAAAAATAAACTCAAAATAGATTAAAGACTTCAATGCATGAAACTATGAAGCTCCTAGAAGAAAATATAGGCTGTGTGCTCTTTGACCTCATGCTTAGCAATATATTTTTGGATCTGGATCTGTCTCCTCAGGCAAGGGGAACAAAAATAAAAATAAACAAATGGGACCAAATCAAACTAAAAAGCTTTTCCACAGTGAAGGAAGTCATCAACAAAATGAAAAGGCAATCTACTAAATGGGAGGAGATATTTGCAAATGATATGTCTGATAAGGGGTTAGTATCAAAAATATATAAAGAACTCATACAACTTAATATCCAAAAAACACACCATCAAATTAAAAAATGGACAGAGGACCTGAATAGACATTTTTCCAAAGAAGACATGCAGATGGCCAACAGGCATATGAAAAGATGCTCAACATCACTACTCATCAGAGAAATACAAATCAAAACCACAATGAGATATCACCTTACGCCTGTCAGAATGGCTATCGTCAAAAAGATAAGAAATAAGTGTTGGTGAGGATGTGGAAAAAAGGGAACCCTAGTACACTGTTGGTGGGAAGTAAACTGGTACAGCCAGTATAGAAAATTAAATATAGAACTACCATAGGATCCAGCAATTCTACTCCTGCATATTTATCTAAAGAAATCAAAAACAGTAATTTGAAAAGATATATGCACTACAGTGTTTATAGCAGCATTATTTATAATAGCCAAGATATGGAAGCAACCTAAGTGCCCACAGACAGATGAATGGATAAAGAAGATATAGTGTATATATAATAGACTATTACTCAGTCATAAAAAGAATTATATCTTGCCATTTGTGACAACATGAATGGACCTGGAGGATATTATGCTTAGTGAAATAAGTCAGACAGAGAAAGACAAATGCTGTATATTTTCACTAATATGTGGACTCTAAAAACAAAACGAATGAACAAGTAAAACAGCAAAAGACTCACAGATACAGAGAACAAACTAGTGGGGGGGTGAGATAGGTGAAAAGTATTAAGAAGTACAAACTACCAGTTATATATAAAATAAATAAGTCACAGGGATGTAATGTACAGCACAGGGAATATAGTTAATATTTTATAATAACTTTCTATGGTATGTAATCTATAAAAATACTAAATTACTATGTTGTACAGCTAAAACTAACAGAATATTGTAAGTGAACTATATACTTCAGGAAAAAAAAAAAGACTGTTGTGGATGGGGACAGCATTTCAGGTGGAGGAATGCAGAGGCACAGAGAGATGAGAAGTGTCATGTTTCCTTCAGCTCTCTCCTTCCCCTTCCATGCCTCTGGATGCAACAATCCTTGAATCCTAGCCTCCTCGGACCCTTTTCCATCCATTTTCCCAGATCAAACTCAATCATTCTGTGTTGGATGGATAGTCAGGACCATCTAGGTGATTTGTCCCCATGAAAATATCATTGGTCTATGATATCATTCATTTAAGGTGACTTGTTTGTATCTTAACCAGGGATTTCTGAGACATGACCTCAATTCCACACATAGTATTAGGTTGTCAGGGTACTTGCTTTTATTTTAGGAAAGAAAGGGATACTTTCAACCTTGTCTTAGATTAGAGAGACAACTGTCCTCTTAGCTAACTTGGAAGGCCCTCTGTCAAACAATATTGGGCACAAGAAAACCTGAGAAAGATCTGAATTTTGTGGGCAACATAATTTACATGTAACCAATTTGATCTTTTGGCAGACAAATGATTTGGGGGGAAATGAGGTTTACTTAGTTTGTTAGTATCAAACCAGGTTTAGAGATCAAATAGCTATTTCTACTAACCCTGTATTAAGAGAAAAAGTATCCCTTAAAATTTGCACAAATGTCTGTATTCCAAGAGCCTCATGGTTTGAAGTTTTCAGATATTGTAAAAGGATGCTTTACTTTACCATGACAGGGATAAGGGAAGGAAAATAGATATTTCTTAATTTTTAAAATACTTCTTAAATAATACTATGTACCATGTACTATTCCTAAGATTTTTCTCCTTTACAAACTACCTCCTGTCTTGTCATCCTATTCACATTAAAACATAGTAGCACCATGGACTTTGAGATCTTGTAGCATTTGGCCTCTGCTTACCTCTTTGTTTCCCATCTCCTGTCACTGTCACCATCACTTCAATTGCTTTAGTCACATTGACTTTTTTCACTGACTATATTAACTTCATTGCTTCCTTGAGGTTTATGCACTTCCTGTATCTTCTGCCTGGAGTGGTCATCCCCAACAAAGCCTGTGGTTCTCTCTCTCCCTTCATTCTGGTCTCTGCTCAGAGAGGCCTGCCCCCACCACCTGGTCCAAGGTAGTTCTCCCACCACTGATCTCAGCTGCTTCTCCAATTTAGTTTTCTCTATCTCACTTAATACCACCTAACATAATGCTATATATTAATATTTTAGTTTATTGTCTGGGTTTCTCTCTAGATTATAAACATCAAGAGAATAGAGACTTTTTTTTGAATTTTAGGATTTTATTTATTTTTTTATACAGCAGGTTCTTATTAGTTTTCCATTTTATACATATTAGTGTATATATGTCAGTCCCAATAGAGACTTTTATCTTGCTTACTGCTGAATACCCAAAGCCTAGAACAATTCCCAGTATGTAATAAGCATTTAATCAAAATGCATTAAATTAGAGGTAAGTATTATTGTCCATGTTTTACGGGGAGGTGCATATTGTCATCAGCAGAGACTGGAAATTTACTCAAAATCACCAGCCTCGTAACTGAAGCAGCTGGGAATTAAACTTGAAAGCTCCTTCCCTTTTCACTCCGCCAAAATAACTTTAAAGAGCATGCTGTAGTAAATTTCTCCCTTGTGTTGCAGAGCTTGACATAAGCGATATCTTCTTCCACAGAACCTCTGTTATAAGGTATTTGTTTTTCTCACTTTCCATTTCAGTATAACCTAATCTGGGCTGTCATCATCTGTGGGATAATTGTGGAGTATTTACTACACATAGTAATCATTAATTAATGCACAAAGTATATTAACTTTAGCTAATATGAATAATAGTAACGATGATACCCCCTGTCTATTTGACAGAGCTTTTTCTCTCATCTCTTACCTCAGTTCAATGAACACCAGAGCAGGAAGGCATCTTAGAGACACAGAGTGGAAAGGGATTCTTTCAGTGTCACATATATCCCTGTAGTAGGTCTCCATGCTCTTTCTGATATGGCCAACTGCCTTGTGGCCTGCGTATGAGAAAAACAAAAGGAAAAAGAAAAGCTAAAAGCAAAATCTATCTTAATGCCCTAAATTTTTCCTTTGCCTCATGTTAACGTTTGTCATAACGCGAGTTCCTTGAAAGCTTTTCTATTTATTTTATCCATGCTTTTTTAATTATGGGGAGACATGATAGAGCCATATCTCAGTGTGGTTTTAATTGGAAGTATTGATGTTTTGAAGTTGCACCCTGCTGGGAAATTTTTAATTATGATCCACATGTCCCCAGCCTGAATGGTTCTGTGGTGAATTGTAATATTGTTCATAGCTCTCCATTTCCTCCCCACCCCTATAAGAGGAATATACATCTGTATCCTTTGCCACATCACTTGCAGCGCCTTCTGTAGGTACCATTGGCAAGACTGGCCGTGTAAATTGCTTTGGCCATTAGCATATGAGTCAATAGGATGTAAGTTGCATCCAAGCAGACACTCCCTGATATAAGAAGAAGCATGTTATACAAAGAGGCTGCTGTTTTATCCTGACACCCAGAATGGGAAGTCAGGTGGGGCAGATTCCAGTAAACCTGGAGCAGAGCCTGAACTGACTTGCAGCCTTTATGTGACATATGCAAGAAATAAATATTTTATTATTGTTGTCCTTTAAGAAATTGGGTTTGTTTGTTAGCATAACAAATGCTCAGTAGTAGAGGTTCAAAGAAAGTAAAGCAAAGAATTACAAAATCTCCAGGTTGCAGATCCATCAGAGGTCATTGAGTCCTGACCCCTATCCAGTATAGGAATTACTCCAGAATATCATACCAAATAGCCATCAAGCCACTCACTGTTTGAAAATCACTCACAAGAAGCTACCTTGTCAACTACTCAAGAATTTTTTAATCTTAACCTATCCAAGTGATACCTTAAACATGTTGCTACATCCATGGCATCATCTGAGTTGCACCTGCAATTACTTATAAATCCTCTTTAATTAAACTCTTTTTATTTAAATAGATTTACTTAACAAGAGTACTTGTTATCACACCAGAACTGGAAACCCATTATCAGTTGCCTTAAACAGAAGGTCATTCAGTAAAAAATACATACTGTAGAAATGAAACAATATTATTGATCCTAGCTATGCCCTGTTGATTCCTATCACTATGGGCCTTTCTATCTCTTTATTAACAAGAATTATTAGGAAGTATTACAAATTGAGCCCTACTCCTTGTTACCAGAAAGAGGGAAAGAAAAATTAATAAAGGGTAAGTTACTCTGTGATTTAGGGCTGTTCAATTCATACATCTCATTTTGTGGACAATCAGAAAGACACACCAGAAGATAGAGTTGGAGCAAAGGGAGCATCACTTCTCTCAAGGGCAATTATCAAGGATAAAGCCTCTTCAACAACTTCTTTTATGATAATATCTTGATCCCATAGGTATTGACTGTAATGCAAAGATGATAAAATTCTAATTCTCCTTCCACTTTTGTACTATCGCCTCTCCCCATAGTCTTAAATCTTCTTTTCTCCAGGATAAACATCTCCAAGTCATCAACTTTTCCTTGTATGCTATGCTTTCTATGACTCGCCCCCAATCTCCCTTCCCTAGATAGTCTTCACTCCTTGTCAAGTTCCCTCGCTCTGAGGCAAAAATGAGTAGGGCTCACATGTGAATAATTGAGATGGTCTGGAAACTTACTGTGTAAAATTCACGATCATAATTAGGATGCAATGGGAGACTGGAAACAGTAAATGGCTGATGAGTGACTCTCTCTGGTGCAACTGCAAAATTCTTCCTGAAATACAATGAGAAGTTTTCCGGAAACTTTTACTGTTAGCTTTGGACTTAGCAAAGCTTTAAGCTCTCCTAAGCCGGTGGGTGGGGAAACTACTTTTATTGTAACCATTCCAGTTCTAAGAAGGGAGCAGGGTTGCTGTTCCTACAAATGACCTTCCTGTTTCCATGCAGAAGAAATGTAAATCAGTCAATGAGAGATAGTAGCAGCAGGACCTAGTCAAGCAGGGCAGGGAAAAAGGAGAATTTCACTATCTGGGAAGAACTTGACTGTCACACAACCTAGCAGGGTCTTTTGTAAGTGAAGCTATTACACTGTCCATTTAGCTTGACAATGTCAGCCACAGACGTGCTAAATTGTCACACTTCTCTGACAAAAAATCCTAGGCAGTAATTCCTTCTTTGAGTTAAAATAGCTTTCAGACCTCTCTGTCTACCAGGAAACTAAGGGGACTGCTCTGCAGTGCTGCCTGATTAAAGCTCCTTTGTGTGCACTTCCCACCTCCATCTACTCACACCGGACCAATAACACTGGAGAGGGAGAAGGAAGAAGTCCAGCCAGTTACAATGTTATGCCTTCTGTTCCCCTCATAAGGCTTTGTTCTAATTTTTTTCCTTACTATTCTCCTGCTTGACCAAGTAGCGTGGTCTGAATGGTTGGGAAAATAGCCCTTGAATTGATTTTTTTTTTTTTTTTTTTTTTTTTTTTTACTATTTTGGCTTTCTGACTTTTACCTCTTCTTCACAGCTTCTTTTCTGGCTCCTGGCCATATGGTCTTGGACAGATCACCAGTCACTTAACCGCTTTGAGCCTCAGTTTATTCCTCAGTAAAATGAGAAATTTACAATGCCTTCCTCCAAAGGTCATTGTAAATATTCCGTGAGATGACGTGAAGGTTCTCCAGGATACCGCCTAGCACATAGTAAGTGCTCAGTAAGTGGGGTTTAAATCAGAATCAGACTATGAAATATTAAATCATGTTCCTCTAATGTGAATGCCTCACAGGTAAAATCTATCTAGATCCAAAGAGCCTGTAGGGCAAGTTCACAAAGACACCTTCATAAAGGGCTTATACACATTATTCATTATTTCTATTCATACAAGACTTAGTTACTGTTGAAGAGAGCTCAGAAAAGAGCAGTGAAAATGATGAAAGGTCTGTGAGGTCATTCCTCTGGGGAAAAGGTTAGAGGAGATGTGTTCTTTAATCTGGGCAGGTGAAGATTGCTGCATGACTTAATAATGGTCTTCAAGTATGATTGATGTTAGTAACTGAAAGAGTAATGGAAGGGTTGCATTAAAGTGGAAACACATCATTATTCTCTCAAAACCTGCTAGATACTTCCTAAGAGCACACGTAGATGAAATAGAGTCCTATCGCTAACAACGATAGATATTGGGACTGGAATCAAGGAGAAAACCCCCTGCCTGTGTACTTGTCAGTGGCAGAATCTGGATGGCTGGTGGCAGGACATTTTTGAGAATGCTTTGCCCACCCTGGACTTTAGGCAATTTCGTGACTTCTGTCTACAGACTGTGATCTTGCCCCTAAATCTGGGCTAGACCCCCAATGTCCAAAACAGTGCCTGACTCACAGTGAATGTGTGACAAGTGTCTTCTAAAAAGCTTTTATTCCTGTCTTTTGAAAAATGGAGATAATATTCTACCCCTAGGGTTGATCCATGTGACATATACAACTATGACAAATGCTACCTTTCTTTATAAAAATGACTGTAGTGGTGGTGGTTGGTAACAGGAGAAGTTGCACGATAGGAACTGGATAACTTCTGTCTGTCACTAGATTGTGAACTTTTTGCATAGCAGATTTCTTACTCTCCAATGTTTGAGTTCAGTGTCTCTCAATCATTAGAATTTCCTGGGGAGCTGTAAAAAAAAAAACAAAAACAAAAAAAACAAAAACACTGAAGCCAGGGACTCAAAGCAGACTATTTTAATCCAAATCTCTGAGTATGATGTATCAGCTTTACCATTTTGTAAGGTGCAGTCAAGTCTGGGAATCGCCGTTCTAGCTGAATGCAAAATAGAACTAGGAGGGGCTTCCCTGGTGGCACAGTGGTTGAGAGTCCGCCTGCCGATGCAGGGGACACGGGTTCGTGCCCCAGTCCGGGAAGATCCCACATGCCGCGGAGCGGCTGGGCCCGTGAGCCATGGCCGCTGAGCCTGCGCGTCCGGGGCCTGTGCTCCACAACGGGAGAGGCCACAGCACTGGGAGGCCCGTGTACCTCAAAAAATCAAACAAACAAACAAACAAAAAATAGAACTAGGAAAATAGAGGACAGAGAGCTAGCATGCCTTATGATCCTTATCCCTCAAATCATGAACCCTTGGAAGTTCCAGACCGTCTTGAAAGCAACAGAAGTATAGTTTCTTTAAAGAGCACTAGAATTTTTTCTTATCCTGCTAACACTGATCCTCCGTGGAAAAAGAATATAAACTGGTCTCTCTCATTTTTTTTTACATTCTAATATTTTGACTCAACTCTTATATAGGTGGTAGAAATTGCTTTTTAAAATCTTTATGAGGAAGGAAGGCTTTCAATTTCCATTTTTGTAGAGTTTTATATGCTTCTTGACCTTTATGCCATACATCCCCAACGGAAAATTTGTGAACATCTCATATGTTTTAGAGCCGTGACTAGCATCTCATGTTGAAGGTTTCACATTATCTAAAATTATATTATCTAAATTTACATGCCAGAGAGGTATCTTAATTTTTCCTAGAGCTATAGAAGTCTATAGGCAATAATGATATGGGTGATCTATATCTCGGGAATATTAAAGAATGAGGATTTCACAAACAGATAAAGAATCCCATATTTGATATTCAAAATAATTAGCTAGAATAATATAAAAAAGGAAAAAATGTCTACATGCAGCTGTAGCATTCAGATCATTCTGTCTTACAGTGATTATTAAAATTCTGGCAGTGAGTGGATATGGAAAAGTATTCTTTCTACTCCCTTTTGTTCTCATGATTTCCTTAGAATACAGCCAAGCTCCTCACAGGGGTCTGAAGTTACTAGTTTGAAGAATAGTTACTTAAGAATCTAATACTTCTTCCATGAAAAATATTGCTCAGTTGCAATTTACCACTACAAGACAGTGTCTTTTTACTTGAAAAACATGGTATTTTTAAAAGATTATCTGTTAAAATGAAAACAAAGCAAAACCAAATTGTCATGAAACTTTTAACACCAGAAAATTCCTTTCAGAATCTCCCTGGATTTATAAGCCTTGTTAGATAAATGGTAATTGACTCTGTTATGGTTACTATTAGGCTTCTATAAACTTATAAGATAATTAGCAAAGCTAATGTTTTCTGCACCTCTCCCATTATCCCAAAAAAGGAAACAAAAATTTTTTGTTTGAACTACATACCAATATGTGCTTCCTGCAAGTACACCTTCAACAGACTAACTGAATTGTTAGACAGGGTTATTTATAGTTACCCCCTTAAACACAGGTTTGGGGCTCCCAAACACAATGATTTAAATACTGTCCTGTCAGAGGTGCTGTTTCGGGCAGTAATTAGACTACTGGTTTAGATGCTACATAAACTGCTAGTAAAGCAATTCTGCAGTAAGTATCAAGATTTTTAAAGATCTTCATACCTTTGGAGTCAGTGTTCCATTTTTAAGGGGATTTCCTAGAGAAACAGTGTAAAATGTAAACTAATATTTATATGTAAAATGTGCCTTATGCTGTTAGTCATTAATCAAAAGAGTGTACAAGTGGAAGTAACCAAGTATTTAGCATGGGATATAATTAAGGAAATTAGGATACCCAAAGAATGAAATATTGTATGGTTATCATATTTTGATAAATGTTAAGTAACAAAAGGAAAATATGAAATGATATATGTAGCATATGCCCTCACTGTAAAAGTAAATGGATACAAATGTTAATAGGGGTTTCTTGGGCAGTAGAATTTGAGGGGTTTTTCCTCTGCTTTATTTTTTATATAAATTTCTGAATTTTCCATAGTTTTTCTCTTTCTTCCATGATGGAAATAGCCCTATTGTTTGTCCCCCCCTAAAAAAAGAATAAGAATAACAACAAAACACTTGCCGATACAAGTTCAAAGATAAACACCTAATGAGGAAAATGACATTCATTTCCCCACACCCTGAGAAACCACCATCATCTTGGTCATCATTTTTACATGCATCACCGTTTTTTTTTGCATACACATCCATGCTTCATACTTTTTAAAAAAGACATTTATAATGCTGCTTTATGGTAGACAACTTTTTTCAGTTAGGTTGTTTTTCCCCTTCTCTCTCTTTTTTCCCTTTCTTCCTCTTCTTCCTGTAGTTTGACCCACTCCCCTTGTAAACACCTAATATAAAAATTTACAGATACACACTTCAGGAATATGTATGTGTAGGTTTGTGTTTATATATATGTTTATATTATGTATTTATATATGTATATATGTAGTAGTTTATATATCCTCATATATGTATGTGAGTGTACATTATATATTGTATGTGACATATATGTATGAATATACATGAAGTCATAGTAATGATATGAAATTGCCAATATTCAACTGCTTTTGACTTGAAAAATGTCAGTTTCGAGTCAAGGGTTATTAAGATTATTATGGTGTGGATAAACTACAGTTTCCTCAACCTTTCCCTCATCAATAGGCATTCCTTTTATTTGCTGTTCTCAGCATAAATAATGTTTCAGTTATCATAATTATACATATATTCTCAATAATCAATGTTTTTTATACCCAAGGGGGATGTTTTTGTGTATGATACAGATTTTTACAAGAACCATTTACATATATTATTAACAAGGATGTATTTTGAATAATCTTTTCTGATATTTGCAAAACCTTTCATTTTGTCCTTTGAGTTGGGCTGAAAATGTAAAAAATAGTTCTGTTGAATAATAATGATGATAGTGATCATTTCTGCCTTTTACTTGATTTTTCAACAGACAACTTTAGTGTTCACCCTTTGAGATTGCTGCTACTGATTTTTAGTAGATAGACTAGGTCTTGAAACCATTTTAAGTTTATTTTTGTGTATTGTGTGAGGAAGTGTTCTATTTTCATTGATTTAAATGTAGCTGTCCAGGGCTTCCCTGGTGGCACAGTGTTTGAGAGTCCGCCTGCCGATGCAGGGGACATGGGTTCGTGGCCCAGTCCGGGAAGATCCCACATGCCACTGAGCAGCTGGGCCCGTGAGCCACGGCCGCTGAGCCTGCACATCCAGAGCCTGCGCTCCGCAACGGGAAAGGCCACAACAGTGAGAGGCCCGTGTACTGCAAAAAAAAAAAGCCCAAACAAACAAACAAATAAATAAATGTAGCTGTCCAGCTTTCCCAGCACCACTTGTTGAAGAGACTGCCTTTTCTCCATTGTATATTCTTACCTCCTTTGTCATAGATTAAATAACCATAGATGTGTGGGTTTATTTCTGGTCTCTCTCTTCTGTTCTGTTGATCTAGATGTATGTCTTTGTGCCGATACCACTCTGTTTTGATTACTGTAGCTTTGTGGTATAGTCTGAAGTTTGCAAGGGTTATGCCTCCAGCTTTGTTATTTTTCCTCAGGATTGCTTTGGCAATTCTGGGTCTTTTGTGGTTCCATATAAATTTTAGGATTATTTATTCTAGTTCTGTGAAAAGGGTCATGTGTAATCTGATAGGGATTGCATCAAATTATAAATTTTTGGAGCGGGAGCTGGCTTTGGTATAAATGCCAGTCACGTCATTCCTCAAGGTGTGCTGGTTGTTATCCCCTTGATAGGGAGTGTTATTGGTGTTGTGGTGTTTAGAGCCTGTGCTGGATGTGAGGCAGTGCTTCCTCTTTGCTCTTTGACTGTCACACCCCTGTCAGGTCAGGGTCTGCTCCCCAGTTATTGGAGTAGAAGCCTTAAGGGTTGGGTTCAGTCAGCCTCTGTTGTCCTTGAGCATGTGCCCTGCCTGAAAGGAAGTGATTGCTGAAGCCAGTGAGGCCCGTGTGGTCACAGTGAACCTACGCATCGCCTGTGTCGGCATCTGTGGCTCCTCTCAGAAGCAGCCCAAGATCACGTCCCTTTTTCAGTTGTGTCCATCCCAGTTCTAGTGCAAAGATGTGGTCTGAAGTAGGCTGGGGCTTGGGATCGAAGTGTTGTGACTGCAGGAATTGAGGTTGCTGTGCTTCCACCTGGGATCTGGGCTGCCTTTGTGGCAGACTTCTCCCAGTACCTGTCTTCCCCAGATCTGGTGCTAAGCTGCACAGAGTGGAGTGGGCGGAGCTGGGGCTCTCTTGCAGGGAAAGGAATCGCTGAGTAGCCCTACCCAGGGTCTATCTGCCTGAGATTCAGTGCTTAGCCACTGCTTATTCTTGTGGTGCCGCCCAGTGCACACTGACAATGGTCTCTGCTGTTCTGCCTGGATCATACCCCAGGTGCCCTGGTCTCTCTTTGCATAGCTAGACCAAATCTTTGCCCTGACCTCACAGCAGGCTGTGACATGGCGTGAGTGGGGCCAGGTCATTTACCCCTTCAGATTGGGAAGTACAGCAAGGAGGCAACAGCTGCCAGTGCAAGTCTCTCTCGTCCTAATTGTTAGCAAACCAGCATGTACCCACTCCTTGTGCAGAGAGTCTTGGCTTCTCTAGCCCTCCTATTTGTCTCAGTGGGTTTCCTAACAGGCAAGGTGGCTTGTCTCCTCCATATAGGACCCCAGGTCTGGGAGGCTCAGACTGTGAGTCAGTCTGCTCCCTCCCTGGGGCAAGTGTCTACCCATGTGGACCTTCTCTTCCTCACAGATCCCTCCCAGGGGCACTGGTCTCAGCTGCTGCCTGTTTTTTTTTTTTTTTTTTCCTTCATTCTGCACAGTTGCATGATCTTTCTTGCAGCTTTGGTTTTTTTTTTTTTTTTTTTTTTTGCGGTATGCGGGCCTCTCACTGTTGTGGCCTCCCCCGTCGCGGAGCACAGGCTCCGGACGTGCAGGCTCCGGACGCGCAGGCTCAGCGGCCATGGCTCACGGGCCCAGCCGCTCCGCGGCATATGGGATCCTCCCAGACCGGGGCACGAACCCGTATCCCCTGCATCGGCAGGCAGACTCTCAACCACTTGCGCCACCAGGGAGGCCCACAGCTTTGGTTTTATAGGAGATCTTCTGTCAATTTCCAGTTAGTTTTCTGTGAGAATTGTTCCACGTGTAGATGCATTTTTGATGTGTTTGTGGGGGGAGGTAAGCTCCCCATACTTCTACTCTGCCATCTTGATCCCCCTACTCCACAGTTGATGTTTTTCACTCAGCTATTTTTTAGATACATTCATATTTATACATATAGTTCTAGTAATATATTTTAATTGCTGTATAATTTTATATTTGAAGAAATGAGATGTGATTTAGTTTCCATTTTTATAGTGATCAACATTTAGTTTGTTTCCATTTTTAATATCATAAAAATTGTTGCAGTTAATATATTTGTGAATTCTCCTTGTAAGCATACTTACTTTCAGGGACTATTCACATTAAGATGTTATTCCACAATACTCATAGACAGTAAACCATATAGAACACATCCTTGTAAGCATTTACAAGAGTTTCTTTAGGGTACATATCTAAAGATGGAATTATCACATCACATGATAGGACTGTCTTCAATTTTATTAGATATTGACAAATTACTCTTCAAAGAGGTTTACCAATTTATACTATTGTATGACAGTTGGTTTTCCACACATTTTCACTAATAGTTGGTATGGGAAAATTTTACTTTTTTTCTAATCTGACATAGGAATTGGTTTATCTTGGTTATGGTACATGCATTTCCTTGATTAAGCAACTTTTCATCAATTTATTGGTCCTTCTGTTTACTTTCAGTGCATATTTTCTACCAATATTTCTATTGTCATCAATATGTTTCCTGTAGATTTATAGGATTTTAATTACACAGTTTTGTTTTATAGCGTCCTCTTTGTTTTACATCATCCTTGCACATATCTTCTCTTAGTCCATGATGTCTCTTGTCAATTGTTGATGTTCTCTTGTTTTCTCCTTTTGATTAATTTTTGTGTCTATTGTATTTCAGAAATCCTCTCTTAGGTGGCATCATGAAGACATTATCTCACTTTTTTCTGGAGTATTATGCAACTTCCATTTATTATCTAAGGTTTTTAACACATTAAAATGTGTTTAAAAAATGTGTTTTTATATATAGCGTGAAGTAGGGATCTATTATTTTTGCTGTCATTCTATAGGAAGAGCCAGTTGTCTCATTTACTTGTGTAGTCCACCTTGAACATGGATACCCCTTCATTATAATCACATTAATATATATATAAGTCTCTTTGCAGTCTTCCATATTGCTTCATTGGTCTATTTGCTATTCATACACAAATAACACATTGTTTTAGTTACTATATATATATTTTTAAAAACTACAGGTCATCTCGTAGCATTTATTTCTCACTTTCTTTGAAAGTTTGTTCTTCGCCTTTCCATAGAATTCAAATCCAGCTGTTGGAGTGGCCAGCTTTCTCTGCCCCGTGGCCAAAGTCGTTGTGAGTTGTAGCAAGTTGTAAGTTTCCTGTTTGAGACACTGGGAAGATGACTGTCTGCATTGGCCAACTCTACTATAAAGACAAGCATTCTCCTAGCCTCAGCATGAGAGGATTTAATCCTCCCACTCAGCTCTCTTATGACTTTTTTGTTTTGTTTTGTTTTGTTTTGTTTTGTTTTTTTGCTGTATGCGGGCCTCTCACTGCTGTGGCCTCTCCCGTTGCGGAGCACAGGCTCCGGACACACAGGCTCCGCGGCCATGGCTCGCGGGCCCAGCCGCTCCGCGGCATGTGGGATCTTCCGGGATCGGGGCACGAACCCGTGTCCCCTGCATCGGCAGGCGGACTCTCAACCACTGCGCCACCAGGGAAGCCCTCTTATGACTTTTAATGACAGGGAATAGCAGGTGCTTCCAAGGACATTTACACAAGTCTAATAACGTCTTTCTTCCTATGGGTCCAAGGATCCTTGAGTACCAAGGTTTCTAGACACCACTGTGTTCTCATCCTTACCCCAGGGCTATCCAGTACCAGTCTAATTACACTTCAAACCCAGGATGAGAGAGTCTATGGCATCCGTTTAGACTGGGACTCAAGATCCTGGCATAGCTTGTTGACATCTTCTAGGACCTGTCTTGTTGCCCTAACCAGATCTGCATTCCTCAGGAGAAGACATAGGTATTGGATTGAAGTTGAAGGATATGAGGGCAAAAGGATATGTTTTAGGCCTCTATCTAGAATCTTCTATTACAAAGATTATATAATGATAAATTTAACTTATCATCTGGGAAAAAACATTTAAAGTAAATCAATAAAAAATACATAATATCAACATGGCATAAAAGGATTATCTTCCTTTTTATAGCATCCACTTCACCAAATAATTACACTAGTGTGATTAGCTATAACTACTTATTAATAACATAGTACTTTCAATACCTTCTAGAATTTAGATTTCATCTGTCATGAGAGTTCTTACTTATTCTACTATGTATTCTACTGTTTGGTCCAAAAATCCTTCCTGTAATGATGAGTTTTATAAATAACTTTAGATTATTCTTCACTTCTCTCCAAGTGCTAAACCACTGTACAGTATCTAAAGATTATATACTGTCAACCTGTTTGCTCTTCATGCAAGATGTTAGCCTGTATTTGGGAAGACCTGCTTTATGATTTGTCCTTTATGGCTTTAGTATTTTATTCCCTACATAATATTTATAATCAGGTGGAAATACAATTCCCAACAATTCAATTTGCATTGTTTTTGAAGCATATATACATTTGGGTGGCTTTTATATCTTATTTTTTATTTCCACTACCCAGAACCACTGCTCTGTTCCTAACAAACGGTTCATCCAGGTCATCTCTGTTATAATTTACCCTTATTCCTAACAGTGATATGATGCTATCCTTCTTGTAGTGTTGTTGGAAGATTTAGTTGAGATATTATATTTACAAACTTTTTGTAAATTTTGTTAACAAGGTGTTTTCAGATATGTTATCTCATTTGAACTTTATTCCTACTCTGCAATGAAGACATTATTTTCTCCATTATAGGAAGAGAGAAACTGAGATTCAGTATCACACTTAAAGTTATTAAATATAAGACAGAACTCAAACTCATAGTTTCTTTTAATTAGTATTCTCCCCACCCTGTGTCATATTCTAATATCCAGAGCAATATAAATATTTTATCCATCATAGTGGGTTGATGTTTGCTGGTGACCGTCCTGATGGTGGTAAAGGATGTCTTTGTTCTATACTGTTTACTGTCCATGAGTATTGTGGAATAACATCTTAATGTGAATAGTCCCTGAAAGTAAGTATGACTTTGCCAACATGCATCGTCTGTAGGTCTTTAAGTGTGTGTTTGTGTGTGTGATCTCAGTAAGTTTTTTTTTTTTTTTTTTTACTGCTAAAGATATCTCAAAAACATTTTCGTGGATGGAAATTTTTATCTCTTCTGAGCTTGGCAATTTAATAGAGACTGGTTCTATTTTCCTATCATTTTTATTCTTATTCAATCAGAAAAGCAAATGAAGATGAGTGATTTTGTACTTACAAATTGTTGTGGTAGTTATCTCACATGTGACCCAGTATTACCTAGAGTTTGACTTATACTTCTTGGATACTCTGCTTAAAATCTCATTGTCCATTGTAGGGCTTGCTTGTTCTTTGTATTTATTACCATGTAGAACATTTTTTTTTTTAAAGAAGATGTTGTGGGTAGTTTATTAATTAATTAATTATTTTTTGCTGTGTTGCGTCTTCGTTTCTGTGCGAGGGCTTTCTCTAGTTGTGGCAAGCAGGGGCCACTCTTCTTCGTGGTGCGCGGGCCTCTCACTGTTGTGGCCTCTCGTTGCAGAGCACAGGCTCCAGACGCACAGGCTCAGTAGCTGTGGCTCACGGGCCCAATTGCTCCGTGTGATGTGGGATCCTCCCAGACCAGGGCTCGAACCCATGTCCCCTGCATTAGCAGGCAGATTCTCAACCACTGCGCCACCAGGGAAGCCCCCATGTAGAACATTTTGACGACTGTTATTTCACTTCATCAGCATGTCTCATCTGATTATGCTGTGAGGCAAAGTAGCAGGAAACCCCATTATTTGAGTCATTAACAATTAACTGGACAAAGGAATGTGTAATCAACTGTGGGCAATAATATGTGCATTATTGGGATTTAAACTGGTGTATCCCATCTGCTCTAATTACTACAAATCTGTCATAAGTGACAGAAAAAGATTTATATCTTATTACTTACCAGCTGATAATGTTATGGAGTAGGTCAAGGTTCTCCTCTTTGTGGCCTTAGCTCACCATACACGTGAGAGACAGTCTGTCTGTGATGGGGTCAATGGAGTAACTAGAGTAAGCCTCATATACAAAGAGTGTTGGGGAGCCAATGTGTGTACATTTTATAACTCCTCTTATTGCATGTCTCCCTTCCTCCAATATTTCATACTTTTTGGCCAAGTCCCAAAAGTTTAATTTGTTTCAAGACCAGCCCTGAACAAAGGTCATCAACACTCCTGCCTCTTGTCTTTGGGAAACAGTGAATATAGCTTTGAAATCCTCTGTCCTTACTCATGTGTGTTGCAGACTCTCTCCTGGAAACAAAACATGACTAAGGCTTAGAAGGCCGATACAGGTGGCCTCTGTTGATTTAGAGTGGACTGATTTCTAAATCAACACTCCAATTATTTATTATCGATAACATTATCAATAATGGAGATAGGAGATGGTATGATCAAAATTCACAAAAATGGAGAGGTGAATAAGAATTATCAGTAAAGTGCAGGAGTAGGCCACCCTGGATAAGTAACTAACTTGTCTTGATTGAAGAACTGCTATTAATTCTCTGGCACTGGGTTAGATTTGAAAACTGAGGAATAGAGAGACCATGACAAGAAAGTGGCACGATTCAAGTAAGTTCTTCTGGCTCCAAAACCCATAACCTTTTCACTACAAAATACTGCAGAAAGTGCACGTTTCCTTTTAAAACTGGTTAATGCATTTATTCTCACCCTGATTGAAACCTTTTCTTCCTGACTCAGGCAACTCTATTATCATCAGCATTCACCACATAGCCCTAGGGAAGTTATCCTAGAGAAGTTAAGGGGTCCTGGTGTTCTTGCAGCCTGATTCATCAGAATCTTTTCCAATTTGATTTTGAAGCAAGTTAGGCCAAAAGTATATCTGTTGCCTTTTAGTATCTTGTTCTTCATGGTTTTCATTATTATTTCCTGCCTTTCAGGCAGTTTTGAGCTTTAGGATTCTTTTGGTGAGCAGATACATCACAGTGGCCTTTTCTGGTTATACACCTGCATTGTGACTATGCAAGGAAGGAACAAAACTGACATAGCAAATGTGCATGGTTTTCCTCCTTGAACAGGTCCTTGGAAAGCTGGCTTCTATTTATAATGTAAATAGAATAATTCCTTTTCTATGCTTCATTCCCAAAGAGAGAACACACACAGCGTATTTTGAATGATAAGCCGGAAGCTGAAGGGAACAGGCATGAAGATGAAGAGAGGGTCAGGTTTATGCCATCCTCTCAAAGAGTAAGTGAAACTCCCCATATCAGCCACATACCAGTTGAGATATAGGACCTAAGACACAGGGATATACTACTGTTAAGACAAAAAAGAAGACAAAAATCAAATAATGAAGTATAGTTGGCCTGCCATATCCACAGGTTCTGCATCTGTAGATTCCACTAACCGTGGATTGAAAATACCCGAAAAAATTACAGAAAGTTCTAAAAGCTGAAATTCGAATTTGCTTCATGCCAGCAACTATTTATATAGTGTTCACATTATAAGTAATCTAGAGATGATGTGAAGTATATGGGAGGATGTGCATAATGTGCAAATACCATGCCATTTTATATAAGGGACTTGAGCATCCTTGGATTTTGGTATCCACAGGATCCTAGAACCAGTCCCCCGCAGATACTGAGGGACAACTGTATGTTTCTCAGTAATAGAAATAAGCAGGGATTTGGGGTTTGAGTTCTATCATGTGTTTTCCATGTGTCTTGGGTAAATCCTCCTATCTGTACAAGTTCCAATTTCTTCAACTGTGGAATGAGAATAATAATCCTCCTTAAAGTTACTTTAAAGCACAGGCATACAATATGGGCCAATACAGAGCATGATACTTGGAACAGGTTCCTTCTTCCCTCGTCTTAAGCATATGTGACCTAAAGACTGAATCTGGGGCTTCCCTGGTGGCGCAGTGGTTGAGAGTCCACTTGCCGATGCAGGGGACACGGGTTCATACCCCGGTCCGGGAGATCTCACATGCCGTGGAGCAGCTGGGCCTGTGAGCCATGGCTGCTGAGCCTGCGGTGTCCGGAGCCTGTGCTCCGCAACGGGAGAGGCCACAACAGTGAGAGGCCCGCATACCACAAAAAAAAAAAAAAAAAAAAAAAAAAAAAAGACTAAATCTGATGATCTTTAAGTTTCTGTGAAGTTCTAACACTCCTGAACGTTATACGTGTGCTGTCCAGAGTGGTAGCCACTAGCCACATGTGGTCATTGAGCATTTAAAATATGGCTAGTACACCTGAGCAACTTAATTTTTTATTTGGTTAAAAATTTAAAACTGAAGCTTATGTAAAATATTTTAGCACAACTCTATTTTCTTGGTAAGACTACATTTTACTTTCATTGTTGCATCATGCTAAGATATTATTATTCATGTTGTAGTGTGACAGTTGGCTTCTTATGGGGTTTCTAAATATCTCATTAATAAATGTTATATATTGATTGTATATTGAAATGATAATATTTTAGCTATAATGAGTTAAATATATATTATTGAAATTAATTTGGCTCCTTTCTTTTTACTTTTTTGATGGGGCATCCAGAAAATTAGAAATTTTATTCATGGCTCATAGGATATTTCTATTGGACAGCACTGCTCTAGATAGTATAGGAGGATGGCTCAACATCAAGATTGACATTTGCAGCTCAGAGGACAGCCTTACATCTGTCTGGAGAGTTAGGGAAAGGTCTGGTCAGACAGACTGTCGTGTGTTGACTATAAGGCTGGGGTTAGTCTGTTGGTGTGCCTGGATCCTTTTTGAGGGGCTCTCAGAGAACAGATAACATTTACATTGCTTCTCAACTTGAGTAGTTGACTGTAAATCATTCATTTAAAGCTATTCTCAGTTAGGCCCTGCAAATAATGTCTGTCTCAGACTTTGCAGCATTTTCTCTGACTCTCCATATTCTAGTACTTACTTGCCCAATCTAGTCCTTAATTTTGGATTCTATTTCATGGCTGTGACACTGGGTTCTTTTTCTATTTTTTGACATCCAGGAATTGATCCTCCAACCCTCTTCACCTCCAAATTTTTCCTTGATTCCAACTTTGATATAGTAAATATTGTGACATCACTGGGAGGCGTGAATTATATCCCTGCCTGGTGCTGGATCCAGAAACTACTTAGCTGCATTCTCAACAAGGATTTTTCTCTTGACAAAGACATCCCGAATTAGTGAATAACTTGTGATTTTCTCTCTGTCACTGTGAGAAAACTGGTTCCATGAGATCTTTGTGAGAGCAGAGCCCTCATTTGTTGTCCAGGGCTTAGAGCAGCAGGCTGGCACATAGGTGTCCAATAAATATTTTGACAGAATAATTGGAAGCTAGGGTGCTTTTTCCCAAGCACATTTAACTTTATTGTGATAATACCGTTATAATAATACCTCATATTTGTCAAGGGCTTTGTAGTTTACAGATGTACTCACATCCATTATCTCATTTGATCCTCACATCAGCACCATGTGGGGATTCTTATTTCATATTCTTGGATCTACAGGCAGAAACTCAGAGAGATGAGTAAATAGTGGGTCAGGAGTTGGAACTTATGTCTTTTGTTCAAAAGGCCTGTTTACTTTCCTCTGCTTCCACAGCATCTTCTACCATCTGACTACAATTTTTGTGCATAATTCAAGAAATTTGCAGGGTGCCTTTGTAATTCTTGCCTTAATTAACTCGATGCTTATCATTATGTACCTATAATAGGTTTTGAGAAACTTGGGTTTTAAATTGCTCATTCTCTCTGCTCCCATTTTTCTCCCAGTCATGTGGGTTTGGTCCTTTTTCTGCTCTTTCCCCTGGCTTGCAGAGAGGATATACACTACTCTAATTTTAATTTCAATGAGTGTTTGTTTTAAACTCACCCACTCATTAGCTTGAAGCAGAGATTCCAAAGTCATGCTCAGTGTCTCCCTCTTGCATCATCCCCAGCCTGTTACCAGATCCTATTGATTCCACTCTTGAATCTCTCTTCTCTGCAGACTCCATGGCTATCACCCTTGATATCTCTTGCTTTGATCATTTCAATATGGTGGGATTCAGAGTTAACATTTTTCATAAGAAAAGTTTTTAAAAATTATGTTGTCTTGATAAATGAGATAAAACTTCCTTGTCATACTGGCCTTGGGATGTCACCTTGTAGGAAGACTATCTGTCTTCTAAGGCCTCCCACATGATTTTCCTGCTTGTAAACAATCCTCCAGTCTTCACTAACCCATATCTCCAGAGTGATCTTTTCACAATAGAAATGCGATTATGTCATGTTTCTGCTGAAAAGCCTTTGGATGATTTCCCACTTAACTCAAGCAGGACTTACATTAAGGACTTTGATAGATGAATCCCATCTTATCTGATAAACTCATCTTTTCCTCACCTTGCTCTTCCATAAGCCCTGTGCCTCAATGTTTCCTGAACACTCTGCATTTTATCCTGCATCCAGGGTTTTTACATATGGTGTTTCCTGGTCCTGTAATACTCTTAAAAGAGCATTTGCCTCCATCAGGGGAAATTCTACTTGCTTTTCAAGGCTCAGATCAGACATCTCGCCTGTGCTATTTCTTTCATTCTCATCTCTATCCAACAGTAGTGCCCCTTCTTCTCTTCTAAAAACCTTGACTCATCCCCTCTAACATTTACAGTATTGGTGTATTTATCTGTTTGCCTCTTTTTCCTCTGCTACACTATGAAATCTCAGGTGTGAGGACCATGTCTTTTCTCTATATGTCTTCTGTGCCTCGTTCTTACTCATAGTAGCATTTCAGTAAATGATTGATGACTGAATAAAGGTCTGAATTCTGAGTTTTCCCCTAGGTACATACACAAAAATTCCAAAACCATCTGGTTAGTTCAGGGCCACCAGCATGTCAGACTCTCATAATATAAGCATCCTAATATAAGACAGGCTGAAAACTAATTTAAAAATCATGCTGGTGCATGTGTTAAAAAATATTTTTACAAATTAGGTGTGCTGTCTGAAAATAATGATTTTTAAAGAAAGGTCAACACCCAAAGTGGGGTTCGATTACTATGCTTAAAAGAATTGTCAATGTGGTTGCCATTTGCATATTTCTGAGTTTATTCTGACATTTCAAACACTTAAAGCGGCCTGATAATGGAGATCCAGAACTGCAGAATCACAGCACAGCTGCTACTCAACACAGTAGTGCCTGATTCACCCAACAGTTCCCAAGTCCACCCTCCCGCCAAATCATGGTGCTCAATCATGTTTGGGATAACATATTTATGACTTTCTGGTCTAATTGGTCCCAAGGTACTTCGGAAACTACTACAATATAATGACTTTGTACTCTCAGTAGGAGCCACTATTTAAGACTTTGAAGTAGGATCTGGAGTAAACTGACCTGGGCTTTAGTACAGATTTGATGTGTGCTTTGGGATTTCCATTTCCTCATCAGGAAGGGGGCTAACACTTTATTGCAGTTGATGGAGGCATTAAAGAAGATAATATATGCTAAGCACACAGAAGAGTGATGATTATTATTATCTCAAAACATCAAGCAACCTGAGTCCATTAAGCTCCCAATGGATGTTAGACTTACTCTAATGTTTCCTACCATGTTTTTTTTTTCTATATCTATGTATTTTTATTTGGTTTGGTTTGTTCCTTTATTTAAAATTTTTTTATATTCCACATGCATCCTATTCTTCACTGCCTAGCATGGAGGAGATAGGCAATAAGTGTTTGTTGAATAGATGCCGTGGTTTTAGACTCATGGCCAGACAGACGATAGACTAGGAGATCCTTTCATTTGCTGAGCTCTCATTCTATCTTGCCCAGGGGAGAAATGGAAAAGACAGGGCTAGTCACATCATATGTTGAACATACGTTATTTTCTAAGTGTTCCATTAGGTGGATTCATACTATGTGTATTTAATCTTCACTCTATCCATGTATTATATTCCCCATATTTTAGTCACAAAGAATCAGGCTCACACTCTAACAAAAGTAAGAAACTTGTTCAAGGTCACACTTTGGAAGAAGGAAAGCCAGGATTCAAGCTCATGACTGCTGAATTCTTTCCATATCAATGCCTGAGACATTGTGAACAAGATGCACCTTCAGTTTTTTGAAGAGTTTTTTTTCTCTTCTTCGTTGAATATCTTCCCTTTACATAAAGAAATATTCCAGGAAAAAAGTGGATTTATATTATTTTTGTGAGCTCGGAAACTTGAGTTTTAAAAATTAACAAAGGGGCTTCCCTGCTGGCGCAGTGGTTGAGAGTCCGCCTGCCAATGCAGGGGACACGGGTTCGTGCCCCGGTCCGGGAAGATCCCACATGCCGTGAGCGGTGAGGCCCGTGAGCCATGGCCGCTGAGCCTGCGCGTCCGGAGCCTGTGCTCTGCAAAGGGAGAGGCTGCAACAGTGAGAGGCCCGCGTACCGAAAAAAAAAAAAAAAAAAAAATTAACAAAAAAAAATATTTTCTTTAAAGATTTATTCTCCTGGGACATCTGGCAGACACAAAATCTCATTCTTTCTGGAGGCACTCACCACCAACTTGTCTCACCCGGTTCTCAGGTGTAGTTCCATTGAACACAATCTTTTTTTTTTTTTTGTGGTACGCGGGCCTCTCACTGTTGTGGCCTCTCCCGTTGCGGAGCACAGGCTCCGGACGCACAGGCTCAGCAGCCATGGCTCACGGGCCTAGCCGCTCTGCGGCATGTGGGATCTTCCCAGACCGGGGCATGAACCCGTGTCCCCTGCATCAGCAGGCGGATTCTCAACTACTGCGCCACCAGGGAAGCCCTGAACACAATCTTTTATTCAAAACCTCCAAAGAATATGAATGAGAGTCAGAAAATTAATAAACAACAGAATAACATGTGCAGGGGTTTCAGAAAATAAAATTGTTGGATCCCAACACATATTTTAGGAGTTAAAATATGGGATTTAATTTGTTGAATACAGCTTAAATGGTTTTTTTTTTTTTTTTTTTTTTCTTTTTGCGGTATGTGGGCCTCTCACTGTTGTGGCCTCTCCCGTTGCGGAGCACAGGCTCCGGATGCGCAGGCCCAGCGGCCATGGCTCACGGGCCCCGCCGCTCCGCGGCATATGGGATCCTCCCAGACCGGGGCACGAACCCGTATCCCCTGCATCGGCAGGCGGACTCTTAACCACTGCGCCACCAGGGAGGCCCAGCTTAAATGGTTTTTGATGTACTTCAAATCTTTTGTGAGAATAAAAGAAAGGCTAAAGTTAACGATGAAAGCATGCAACTTGTGAAGTTAGGAACCTCAGAATAAAACAGGGAACCAAAGGGAAAAAACTAAAGATGATAGCAAAAATAAGTAAAATGAGAAATGAAATTTGAGGATCATCAAAAGCTGAAATTATTTCTTTAAAAAGATCCATTATATAAACAAAACCCTACTGGCACTAAGCAAGGGGAAATAGTCAAGGCACAAATAATCATTATTAGAAATAAAAAAGAAGGTTTAAGTACAGATACAAGTAATTCTTAAAATGAAAAAAAAAATTTATCTTAAAATTTGAAAACTTAGATGAAATACACATATTATTGGAAAAATATAATTTACAAAAACTGAATCAAAAAGAAATTTAAAAATTAAAATTTTCAATTAGTTAGAATTCTATACTCATCTAACCATACGTATAGATACTCAACACTCAAGCACAGATATTATTTAGTGAGGTCAATTGAACATCTAGGAAACATATAGTACTAAACTTTACAAAATATTTCAGGGAATAAAAAAGGGGAAATACTTCCCAATTTCACTTAATATAGATAGTATAAACTTGTTACCAGACTAGTCAGAATCAATTTAATAAAGGAAATCGCAGTCTAATATCACTTATATTTTAAAAAATTATTTTCAGAAGAAATATGAGGAAAACAACCCCAAATGATTATTTTTTTTAAATACCATGAATAGGTTGCTTTTATCCTAGAGATTCAAGAATGATTTAACAGTACCTAATTTTCAATAATTCATTACATTAAATGATGCAAAGAGAAATATTTTAATTATCTCATGTTAAAAAAATAACTTTCAGTACATTTCATTCACTGTGTTAAAGAAAAAACATCTTAGCAACTGTGGGATACGTGCTAAAAATCTAGAGCAAGCCTCAAATTGAATGGTGAATCGGTAGAAACAACCTCTTAAAAAACACGAGGAAATAAAAGATTGAAGGTCATTCTACATTAGCATAAATTAACTTTTGTTCATCAAAGAAACTATCCTTTCCAAAAAGGTGAAAATATAAGGGTGGATAAGATATTTACAACAGATATAAACCAACAAAGGTAATATGTAGAATATATAAGTAACTTAAAATCTATATGAAAAAGGAAAACAAATAGAATGGACCAAATGATAAATATAATTTACAGAAATTAGAAAAATCAATAAGTGTATGGAAAGATGAGTTTCATGAGTAATCTGGGAAATGTAAATAAAACCACATGAGATACTGTCTCACACCCACTGTGGTAGTAAAACTTTGACAGTACAAAGTGTTGACAAACACATGAAGCTTCAGGAAAGAAAATGCACACTTTTAGCTGGGACATATATTGATATTAATTTCTAAGCTTTTTGGAGAATTGTTTTGTACTTTGGTAAAGGTCACTGTGTATGTGTCTCTGACCCAACAATTTCACTTACAGGAATATACTTGAGAAACTCTTGAGCAAGCACACAAGAACATACCAATGGGAATGCTTGTAAGTTCATTGATTGTGATTGCAAAAATTGGGGAACTGAATTTCTGTCAAAGAGAGGATAACATAATAGCACAGAAATTGAACAAATTAGTAAATGTCAAAACAATGTTGAGTGAAAAAAGGAAGTTACAAAAATATGTGCGCAGCCTTATGCCATTTATATAATTTAAAAAATGCAAAAGAACAGTATTCATTGTTTAGGGATTTGTACATAAAGAAGCACCTGGGAATGACAAAACTATGATCATAACACTGGTTAATACTAGCAAGATGTGATCAAGTGGGCATACAGAGGAGTCCGCAACTGTATTACTAATGATTTATCCTTTTACCTGGGAGGTGGTTGTTGGTGCTTTCACAGCATTACCCTTTACACTTTTTTGGATTACTTTGGGATTTCATAAATATGACAGGTATGTGTATAGGTGAGCAATAGAGATTAATAGTATTCTCATTGCCTTCATGATGATTAAAATTAATTCCAAAACTTCTGAGGATTACTACTACAGATTATATCATTGATCCTTGTGTTTGATCTATTAGGAGAGGCAGTGAATGCATGTACACAACGATAACCCATGAACTGAAGGTCTCATTGAAAAATCTGGAGACTGAGGCCTAACTAACATCTTGGGCACTTGTGTTGAATGACAAGACCTCTCCAGCCCTCTAGGAGTAGCCCAGGATGACTTAACATGATTCTGTACTGTTGGTGAATGCACGACTGGTCACATCTTGTTTTCAATTATAAATCATAAGCCATAATGGATGCCTTTTAGAAACTGTATTTATAAATGTGCAGACAGGCAGAGAATAGTGGCTGTATTCAATAAACACCATAAATGACTGTGCTGGAATAGAGCATAGAATCCAATTGCAGTTTAAATGTGTCCTATGGAATTTGTGAAGCATTTTCTTAAAGCAGAACTGAGCAAATTCCCATTTCTGCCCTTGACTTGAATCGTGTAGAAGCATAAAGGAAAGCTCCTTGGTGTCCATCTTTTCCTCCCTTCTCACACATTCTCTGGTTGGGCTAAAGCATAAGCATAGGATGAGGGTTAAACCTAGTTACAGTTTGTCGTAACAAATTGTAGTGTATTTGCTCTTGCCCAAATCTGCCAAAATGTCATGATCCAGCCTAGCAGAACATATTTAAGCTATAGTATTAATTCCTGGAGGATGAAAAGATACACCTGTGGTGTGAGCACTTTTCTTCCCCAAACTCAGCTCCTGAACCCTCTCAGGAGTTCCTTATTTACTCCCCAACGTCTCTTGCTTTATATTTATTGTCCTTTTGACCACTTCAAATGTGATCTTTCTTTTTACCATGTGAACTGCCCTCTTCTTGACTAGTCACTTGCACCCGTTTCTCCTAGCTAGGATGTTCTTGTCTATTTCTCTTTCTTTTAAGTATAACTTTTATGAGTGTTTGCTATTTTCATGATTTGATTTGAAGTACTAGTTTCAGTTAAGAGAATGGAAACAAATTATCATGGTTTATATCTCACCTTCATTTTCTAGCTGTGTGATCTTGGGCAAGTTACATAACTTCTCTGAGCCTCTATCTCCTTATCTGTAAAATAATAATAATAATAGTGTCTGTAACATTAGGTTTTTGAAGGGGTTAGATAAGCAAACACCTGTAAAGTGCTCAGAAGGGTGCTTAGCAGAGTCAGCACTCAATGTGTGCTAGTTGTGGTTTTCTCATCGGTTATTATCAAGATGTTACCTCTAATATATTCCAGCAGTTGTATTCATTGGAATCATCTCTTACTTTCTCCGAGTCAGCCTAGCTTCCTACAACTTTCTTATCTGTACTTTCCCTCTAGAGATACTGGTGGCTTACTCTATTTGGCCCTACAGGGAAGGAACCCAACACAAAGGAGCTTCCACTGAGCTTGCCAGTCTCACCATCAACTATCTAGAATGATGTGGGCACATGGTGATAACAAGACAGAAAAGTCCCTCTCCTCATGTGCTCATATTCTAGTGGAGGAAGAGAGACAACACACAAACATCTATACCACACCACATCAGACACTGACTAATGCCCTCAAGACAAGAAAGCAGAGTAATGGAGTAGGGAGAGACTGAAGACTACTTCAAAAATGGTGGTCAAGGAAGGGGTCTTTGTGATGGTAGCATTTGAGTTGAGACCTAAATAACAGAAGGAGCTTGTTGTGTATATTAAGAACATTCCAGGAAGAGAAGACAACGAGTGCGAAATCTCTAAGATAGATGGTGGATTTGAGAAGGCCATGTGGTGAGTTCTGGAGTGCAGTGTGCTGAGGGGAGAATGGATTGAGGTAAGAAAAAGGGTGAGGACAGTCTAGATCTTGTAGGGAATTGTAATGTAATTCAAAGCTTCTGTTAAAATCTAAATACTATAGGGCTTCCCTGGTGGCGCAGTTGTTGAGAGTCCGCCTGCCGATGCAGGGGACGCAGGTTCGTGCCCCGGTCTGGGAAGATTCCCACATGCCGCGGAGCGGCTGGGCCCGTGAGCCATGACCGCTGAGCCTGCGCGTCCGGAGCCTGTGCTCTGCAACGGGAGAGGCCACAACAGTGAGAGGCCCACGTACCACAAAAAAAAAAAAAAAAAAAAAAAAAAAAAATCTAAATACTATAATAAAACCCATGCATTGGAAAAAGTGGCCCTAAAATATTAAATTATGTGAAATGCAAAGATACTTCATAACAAGGTTGAGGAAAAGACTCAGTGAGCCTGCCCAGGTGAGCCAGCCCCAAGACCTACATCCTCCCAGGCTTTGCTGCTATTTGGTGCCTCCTGGTGGCTATTGTCCTCAGGCCTCAATATCACATTGAGGCTACTTCTAGTTCCTTGTCTTGGCTAAAATGTGCAACTGTTCCAGAAATGTCCCAGTGAGATGGTGCCCACTGATGATTGTTGATGATCCCAGATGATAAATCTAAGAGGATATTGGGCACATGGGACCCATTCTCATGCCAGTTTTCTGCTGGCCTTCTGTTCTCTTTCCATCTCCCCAAAAGATAATGTTTTTATTCCACCTCTATTTGAGAGTAAGGGTTAGACAGAGAATGAGAGCTAATTGCCACTCAGAAATCCTATTATATTTTAATTCATGCTATCAGGGAGTATATAATCCCAGAATTTTACTGTTAGAGAGGATGACATGGTAGCTTTGATTTTGTATTTAACTGCATTTGACTTATTAATATTATATTGTCTAATATTGTAATTATATATGTTCTTTTCTCCTTCAAGGAGTATAAACTCCTAAAAGGCAGAAACCAGTCATTCAACTCTGTACCACTGGTTATAAAGAGGTAAAAGAAAACCAACATTTTTATTCACATACTGCAAATAGTAGTACAAGTCTCATTTAATAGTCACAGAAGTCTGTAAGACAAGAATTATTATCTCTATTTTAAATATGAGAATGAAGAACCCAAAACCACACAACAAGGAAGGGACAGATCTGTGTATTCAATGTCAAACCATCTGAAAATATAAGCTGCATGACCATGAAATAGTATTTGAAACATATAAACCAACAAAGCTCGTTTACATTCCACTTCAACAGATCCACTGCCTTGAACTCTTAAGCAGGTTGCTGGAACATAGCTGATACTCAATATCAGCTGGTGAGTTATAAGTGAAAAACATATTTGGCCATTTTGGAGTAAGAACAAGGGGTTAAGGGCACCTATTTGCCTAATCTAAGGATTCAAGATTATTGGGCACCAAATTTATTCTCAAGCATTCAGGCCACAGTTAGCTACTGTCTGGGGGCCCAGGCAGCCCTGCTGAAGCTGCCACAGAAGAGGTACTTGCCAAAGTCAATCAGTCTGACTCTGCTGCTCAGTTAGGTTCTGACTTGTAATCCTCTTTCCTCTATCACCATTTTACTCAATGAATTGTAGTCAACACCACAGGAATAATTAATGCCTATGAAATAGTACTTGAATAATGGGCAGAGAAGCCAAATGTGGACTGTTTGCAATTATTAATAGGGGTATTCCCTTTTTTCCCCAAAATAATATGGGCTTTGGCTTTTGCAAAGAAGTCATTCCTTAGTGAACATGTATATATGTGTTTTGGGGGGTGGACATTGGTAAGTAGATATCTGGGGAAAAAAATACTTTTGCCAGATTATGATGACCCAATTCTCTACTATTCAATCAAAGAAAGTCACCTTTTTCAATTTTAAGAAATTGTATATTTATAAACAGATTGCAGAGGCTAGGAAAAAGAGGAAGTAAAAAAACAAACATTTTAAAAGTGGCAAGTTTTCTCAAAGAGATGCATGTGACTCTCAATCCATCAGAGATAATCGTGTTGTTAAACAAACTAAACAGAGTGGAAATAATAAGATTTAAGAAAGTAAGAGTTACTCGCTATTGAGCATGGGCTCTGATTTCTGAGATCAACGATTTTTCAGGCTTTATCTCATTTAAATATCACATTGATAGAGCCATTATTTTCCCCATTTTAGTCCCATGGACTGAAACAGATAATACCTGGTTCCATAACCAGAAAGGGACAGAGGCAGAGTTCGAGCTGGTTCTGGTTGACTCTAGAACCTGTGGCTTAGAGTCTGAGCTGCCCTGATTTACTCGTCTGTGGTGACTATGTAAGAATGGTGACGGGACATTCATCCCTGCCTGCAGCACCAGGCATGTGCCCCAGGACAGTCACGTCAATCCATTGGTATTAAAATATTCAAATCTATTTGTATTAGTTGTTATCTCATAAAAATAAAGACATAGAATTTTACTAATCTTTAATTGCAAATGATTTAATTGCAAACAGTTGCCCTGGCAACATCATTTAGTTAGCACAGAAAGTAGTTCATAATTAAAAGCGAGACTCTCAGAATCAGCAAACCCGTTCTGTCATTTTGCAAATGTTAAAAATAATACATTGGAGAGAACAAACATTTTTGTGAAATTAATAAATAACAATGTCATTAATATTACTAATTGATTTAAATATTTACCTTATTTTTAATTTTAACTTTTGTGTATGTTTGGTATGTAAAAATGCTTATATAGGGGTTACTAAAAAAATATTTATAATATCAGAGGTGCACCATCCAAAAAGTTTAGAGATTGTGTTGCCCTTGTCAACATGAGGGCAGCCTCTTCTGGCAGCTGTTACAAACTCAGGTATCTACACCTGTCCAGCATGAGAAGAACCAGGTATGGGCTGCTCTGCAGTGGAGAATTCATGTACTATTTAAAGGTGGCAACCACCTCTCATGTCTCACCAATTGTTGTCATGTGGAAGCGTGGGCCCAGGGTTGCCAGGTTAATTTTTTTAGAGATGCCAGTAATCTACAATTTGTATGTGAAATCTTCTTAACGTTGGTATCTGGTCCAGTTGTTATATAGACCTCTGTGTGTGCCAAGCAAAGCCATACAATGTGTGTGGACTGTTTCTGGTCGCAGGGCTGACTGTGTAGGTCGTCTATTCTAAGGCCACAAGAATAGACCTGGCGCTGGTACTGTGCGGTTTTCTTTGTGACAGGAAATCCCTGCCTAAGGAATTGGGAAGCTATTCTTTTTAGAGTGTCCAGTCCTGTCCCATTTTGTTGAAGACTGATTTTCAATGTATTCGTTCTTCCTTTGCCAGTGTTACTATTGAGAAGCCAGGATTTAGGTGACGAAAGCAATACTAATGCTTGTGGTGATGGCAGTGGATGATAGAATCCTTCTTAGAAGGAAACTTCTTAGTAGGACCAAAGATAAAGCAGCCAAAAAATGGTGAAACATTCTGAAGGATGACTCGACTTTTCCTTGGCAATCATGTGTGGACACCTAAATTATTTGATAATTCCTCTTTCCTGTTTGTTTTTAATGATGCTTTAGACATTTGCTTCATTTCTATAGTACAGACCTTCATGTGGCCTTCAGTATAAACAATCTGTGGTATTCTATGCCTGCTATGTTTCTACTTCTCTTTTTTAAAATTTTATTTGTTTTAATTGAAGTCTAGTTGATTTACAATGCTGTGCCAATCTCTGCTGTTCATCAAAGTGACTCAGTCATATACATATAGACATTCTTTTTTTAAATATTCTTTTCCATTACAGTTTATCACAGGAGATTGAATATAGTTCCCTGTGCCATACAGTCAGACCTTGTTGTTTATCCATCCTGTATATAATAGTTTACATCTGCTGATCCCAAACTCCCAGCCCTTAGTTTTGAAAATATCAGTCTCTGGTGCACTCCAGGGGACAAGGATGGGAGAGGACAAAGGGGAATAGCTTACTGAAATAGCTTACTGAAAATTATTGAAACAGAAGAGACTCAAGGTAAGTGAAACCTGGATGGATGAAGACGGAGCCAATAGATATATCACCAACAGGAATCAAATCCCATTGCAGCATGTTAATTAATTCACTCTGGAGGAAACTTCCTCTTGTTTCCTGCCACTAACCTCCTTTCTTTTTTTTTTTTGCGGTATGCGGGCCTCTCACTGTTGTGGCCTCCCCCGTTGCGGAGCACAGGCTCCGGACGCGCAGGCTCCGGACGCGCAGGCTCAGCGGCCATGGCTCACGGGCCCAGCCGCTCCGCGGCATATGGGATCCTCCCAGACCGGGGCACGAACCCGTATCCCCTGCATCGGCAGGCGGACTCTCAACCACTTGCGCCACCAGGGAGGCCCTCACTAACCTCCTTTCTATCACCAAATGCCTGAATAGTTATCATATTACACTACAAAGAACATAGACCCAGGAGGCAGAAGACCTCAGCGGGGCTTTCCCACCTTGAGCAGTTTCTGAGTCTCAGTTTCACCAGGTTTGAAGGGAAAATCTGAACCTTAATGTGCCCCATTCACTGTGGGGTGTGAGGGTCAAACAAGATACTGAGTGTGATAGCACGTTGCATATGCGTTGCATATGGTTCCTTGCTGAGCCTGCCCTGAGAGATCACCATTGTTGTCAAGCCTGCAAGGTACAGCATTTCGCATCAAAAAGACTGTCTTAGGAGCTCCATGATCTAAGTTTGAGTGTGGAGCCAGAGCATCCTCTAGACATTGCAGAGAGTATGTTCCCACCTCCACGGCGGTTCACTGCAGGTTGGGGAGCAGCAACTGAAGCTCTACTGAACTGAGTAATGATCTTCCTGCAGACCTGGCTCTGGATGTGTCCCCCAGAAATGCTAGAGTTTCTCTGGGTAGGTAGCACTGAGTTTCCCCCAGAGAGATGATTGTTTCTTTGTCTGGCTCCCTCAACAGACTCTGAGGTCCTCAAGGGAAGAAGCTATGTGTGGTATTTATGATTTCACAGAAGAAGGTGGAAGAAAGAGTCAGTATTGCATAGTAGGAGAAACAGAGTATTTGGCATTAGACAGACCTGTACTTGAATCTCAACTCAATCATGTAGTATCCTACATGGCCTATACTTTTGCTTTTCTTATGTGTAAAATGGAGAGAGTAAGTCATACTTCTGGGCATTTAGTAGACATGGAAGAAATATTCATTATCTTACTTCTTTGCATTTCATCATCTAATCTCTGGACTCATGATAGACGATGTGTGTGTGTGTGTGTGTGTGTGTGTGTGTGTGTGTGTGTGTATTCATGCTGTTAGGTAGGAGACTTTAGATAAATTACTTCTCTCATTGGGCCTCAATTTTCCTTTGTATTAATAGATGGTCACAGGACTCAGAGTTTGCAAACTGAGAGCTTGAGTTCAATGAAAACTTATTTTCCGTGCCCTGTCCAGTGTTGGCCTAACTGGTGTTTTTAAAAAATAAAATTAACTTTACAGGCAGACTTAACCAGTGAACTTTCAACCGAGTGAAGGAATGGTCTTTGCTGGGATTCCACCATGGCTGGAGCTAAGTAATAGCTGCTCCCAATAGGCAGGGCATGTACTCTCACCAGTTTACTAAAGGCTGGGCTACATCGTTCACTTACTTTGCCTGCCTGGATTCTGTTAATCTTTGGAATGTATGACCTTGAATATGGTAGCATATAAAAATTCCATTCCTCTGTTCTCTTGTGACTCAGTGATTTCTAAGCATGTGGAATTTAGACAAACTTAGCTATTACCAATACTACAATGGCTAACCCACACAATTGGAAAGAGCTATTGTTTCTCTATAGGCACTGAAAAGGGACAGATGACAAATGACCATAGACAGTGATGTTATCCTCTAATCCATTTCTGAGTGATTTTCACCCCATGTAATTTACTCTATCAGTAGTCTGTCTTCTCTAGACCTCTAGATACCTAAGTGGACTTTCAAGTTGAATGGTTGTTTGTTTGAAGCGAGATGACTCATTTTCTTTGTTTCCACTCGTAGTTACTTGGTCCCGGCTCTGAGCTTTCCAGATCATAGATTCTCAGGCTGCCTCACAGGGCCAGCTCTGGCTCTGGAACCTTTGTGAACAGCATCAGCCCAGCAAAGACATTTTCAGACCAAATGCATCCAGGATACTGTGGCACTAGTACCAGACAAAGCAGCATAAAGGTTCTTTAGAGATCTTAAATCCAGGTCCTTCTATCTGTTTAACAGTATGCTTGAATTTTCTCTTCTGAATTTCTTCTCCAACTCACGGAATAGAAAAAAAGACACTTTTCTTTCGCCCCTTCCAAAAACACCAATTACAAAACTTTGTGAATTTGACAAATAAAGGCTTTTACTTTTTTTCCGAAATAACTTTTTCATTATTATGGTTGCTTGTCTGCCATTAAACAATATAAAAGAATTTTTTCTTTGGGTGTAATCAGATGGTGACAGAAATATGGTGAAGTTTTCTAAAGGACTGACTTATTTAAACTTTTCATTTTTTATTGGAGCCTGAAGCCTCTCTGTTTTCTTTGGAGGTAAATTATCTTATTTATCATGACTGCATAAATACCTCCACTATGAATAATGTAGGCTATTGGAATACTCAACGAAAAACATGTGGAGCTGTTCTGAAAGGAATAGGTTTAACATCTTGCAGGAATAAATTAAAAACCAACTTGTGTTCCATCTTTTAAGTGAGAAAATAAAGCATTGTTCAGGATGGTTTCACTGCTTTCTTAACCAAGGATTCTTAAGGCCATAAAGATACTCAGGATTAGGTATAATGAATGGCATAAGGGGAAAAGGTTAAAACATAGCCATTTCAGTTTCCTGGTCACATCAGGCAGACCTGCAATTTGGTAAGAGTGACAGTGTGACCTATTGAAAGGGAGACTAGCCTAGTGAAGCTTTAAAACCAAAACAAGTTCAAATCTTACCATACCATGCACTAGCTAGCTTTATAGAAATTATTTGCTCTCTTTGGAGCTTGGTTTTCTTATCTACAAAAGAGGGATAAAAGTATTCTATTGGTTAGTTGTTGCTTGTGGCTGCAAGTAACAGAACACTCAAGTAATTGTGACTTAATAATAAAATCCTGAATTAAGTTTCATGACATAAATCTGGCATTACGTAGCTGCAGGGTTAGTTCAGAAGGCTAGTTTGGTGTGCCTGTGATTTTACTGGATTTTCTCTCATGGGACCAAGATGGCTGCACTCCCCAGCGTCAAGTCCTCCGTCAAGGTTGCTACATGGAATGGATATGCCAGGAATTCTGTCATTTCACCAAGAAAGGCAACCCCATTCTTACTTCCAGCCCCAGCAGACTTCCCCTTACTTCTCATTAGTCAGAACTTGGTCACATGCCCTTATTTAGATAAAACACTGGGAAAGGCGACAGGGATAGCATTATGATCATAGACCTGTGGTTCTCAAAGTATGGTTGTTAGGATGATTCTGGTAAGCTTGTTCAAATGCAAATTGCTGGGTTCTACCCCCAGAATTTCTGATTCAGTATGCTGGGGTAGGGCCTGATAATTTTCATTTCTAGTGTGTTCACTGCTAGTTAATGCTGCTAGCTTGAGGATTACTCTTTGAAACCCTGTTATTTAGATCAAGAGTAATTCCACCCCTGGGGCTGGGATATGGGCTTCCTCTTTTCCGAGATTAAGGAACCACTACCCTTTATGTAAACAACTCAAAGTTCTTCTACCAAAAGGGAATGGAAGGTGGTTTATCAGTCACAATCTAGCAGGAAAACAAAAACCTCAGCAGGTAATTCAATGGAGGTAGTTTAATAGAGTGAATTATTTACAAAGGTGTTAGAAGAGCTTAATGAGCAATTGGGGGAAGCAGGAGTGACCTAGAGATTAGCATTGCAGGAGCCACTCTCACTGCTTGGGCTGGAAAGGTATAGCCATTGTCAGAGATGCTACCAAAGGTAGAGAGGATGGGAAGAAATGTCCTGCTTCTCTCTTCCTCCCTCACTCCTAAGTCTGACCAATGCCCCCAGTCAGCCACACCTAGCTGAAAGCCAGTTGACAAAAGGGTCTGAGAAATACTACTCTCCGGAGTCAACAGAGGAAAGGTAGGTACTGAATTGACAGCAAATAGATGCATGACTGGTACAAAGGGCTGGGAGAATGGTTGGCAAGGAGTCAGCTGCAAATGCTTGCTGTGTATAAGACTGACAGAAGCATTCAAAAACATATTTAGAGTAGTTAACAGCATGCATCTTACAAAACAAGATCTCAGTAAACGGGGACGATGATGAGCAACAATGACAATGATGATAATGATAGAATGAAGTGATTCCCAAAGAATTGCCAGAACACATTATGTCCCCTTTACTAGTTTGAAGTGTACTCCGCCATCTTCCCCAAATCCTCAGAGGAATCTTTTATACTTAGTTCATAGAATGACACTGGACGTCTTTCTTTACCTTCTTGCTAACAACAGATACATATATCAGAAACTTTGATCTGATGCTAAGACGAGAATAGAGAATTGAAAGTGCCCTTTAGACTGAGAAGCATTCCTAAGGGAAAGTTGTAGACTGTCCAAAGTAGGATGGGTTCGTGAGGCCAGTATATTCATCTCAGATATGCTGCAGTTGTAAAATAAAACCTTGATTGGTTTTGAACTCAGTTCTTAGGTCCAGATACCTCAGGTGAAGCTGAGTTTACATTTTGCTCCAGGGATGGGCTGGTAATCCAGACATGGCCACAGTAATTACTTTAGGACTCAGCAAATGACCAAGTTGAGACCAATGATGCTCAAATCCTAGACTTTTGACAATGCTGTTGATAAAGAATCTCTCTTTTCGAGGGATTTAGAACAGCTTAGAATAACTGGAGAGGCTCTGGTTTAAAGTGAAGCTAGTACAATGAAGAGCAGAGTAACAAGAGAAGGAGTCTGAATCCTGATGATACTGTTTGATTACCTGAATCCCATAGTTTAGAACTCCTGGAGGTTTCAATTAGGTGAGACAATATTTGGAGCTGGAAGTTGTTAAGCGAGGTTAAAGTATAACCTGAAACTGATGGCCCAGGGTTAAAAGGTGTTTCAGCATCAACTTACCGTTCAAGTACTCGTTCCTGGGCCTCTCTCCACGTACCTGGTCCTTACACCTCATGATTACCGCTTTCTGGTCTCCTAGATCTGTACTTCACAATGACTCCTCCAGCCTTTGCTCTTCACTCTTTCTTTCATTTTGTTGTTCAGAATCATATTTTTGTTTTTCCTCTGGTTCTCAGCATCAGAAATTTACATTAGGCTCTTCTGCTTCAGGTTATGTTAAGAAATATGCCTTCTATTTTAATAGAGTCTTTAAGAGGCCTTGATGTCGACAGACGCTACCTCACATACTCCAGCCCGGTGGCAGGACCAGATATAGGGTAAAAATCTGTTTGCCTGTCTTTTACTAGTTTCTTACAGTGGAAAGTTAGATCACTGGTCTTAAACTTTTCTTTTTTCTAGTACAAACAGCCAAACATTTGTTTCCAGGCATTGCTGTAGCTGATTCCCGCCAATTTTAACATGTTGTATTTTTATTATCATTCATCATATTTCATATTTTCCCATAATTTCTTTTTTAATCCATGGGCTTTTGAAAGTGGTGTAGTTTCCTGATATGTTTACTTTTTCTAGATAACTTATTGTTATTTGACTTCTCATTTAATTCTGAAGGTCAGAGAACATACCCTGTAAGATTTCAATCTTTTTAACTTTTTAGAGATTGTTTAATGAACCAGCATTTGTTTTATCTTGATCAACTTTTCGTGTGCACTCGCAAAAAAAAAATATGTATGCTGAAGTAATTGGGTGTCATTTCAGTAAATGTCAATAAGTCTTGTTTAGGTTTTCTAGATTCTTACTGATTTTTTTCTGTCTAGTTATTCTATGAATTACCGAAATATGGGTGTTAAAATTTCTAGATTTGTGTATTTTCCCCTTTAGTTTTTTGGCTTTGTTTGATATATTTTGAAGCTTTGCTATTAAGAACTTTCAGTATTTAGGACTGTTATATCTTCCTGATGAGCTGACTCTTTTAGGAAATGCCTTTTTTATCTTTGCTAATTTTTCTTATCTTGAAGCCTATTTTTTTCTGATATAAATATAGCTATTCCAGCCTTTAACAATGTATACATATATCAATTATCCTGTTGTACTCTTTAAATATTTTACAATTTTATTTGCCAAGTATCCCTTAATTAAGCTGAAAAATAATACGTATTCCAGCTTTCTTAACATTCATGTGTACATGTTATATCTTTTCCCATACTTCTAAATTGCTTGTACTTTTGTATTTATAGTGCAGCCCTTGAAGACAATATATAATTCAATCTTGCTTTTTTATCTAGTCTGATAACCTTTGCCTTTAGCTGCGTGAGATACACACACACACACACACACATACACATTTAATACAAATATTGATATGGTTGGATTTGGGTTTACTGTTTTTCAGTTTCTTTTCTATTTGTCTGATTTTTTAAATTTTTTAAATTCCTCTTTTCCCTTTATTGATGCCTTCTTTGGGGTTAATCAAATACTTTTATTTTATTAGGTTTTTTGCTTTTTAAAAATTTTTTTTAGTGTTTGTCATAGGGATTACAATATGAACCTTTAATTTTCAGTCTACTTTGGCTACTGTTTTGCTAGATCAGTATAGTTCCGTTTTTCACAGACTACTTCAAATTAATATTTTAATACTTGAGTATGGTTCCATTTTACCACCCACCTCTCCTTTTGCTATTGTTGTCATTTGTTACATACATTCTGGGTCCTACAATAGTGACATAATTTTTGATTTAAAGTTATTTGTATTTTAAAGAAGTTAAGAGACTAAAAAAGAGATAATCCATATAGTTTATATATTTTCATCTATATTTATTGTTGGTAATGTGCTTCATTTCTTCCACTGGATCTGAGATACCATCTAATTTCTTTTTCCTTCACCCTTAAGAACTTCCTTCAGTGTTTCTTGTAGTGCCAGTCAGCTTGCTATGATTCTCTGTTTTAGTTTATCTGAAAATATATTTATATTACCATCATTTTTGAAAAATAGTTTTATTGCATCTAGACTTCTGGATATATAAACCATTTACACTTAGTGTGATTATTGATATGGCTAAAGTCTCTCATCTTGCTATTTGTTTTCTATTTGTCCCATGTGTTCTTTGTTCTCTGTCTACTTTTTTATGTCCATTTTTGCAATGAGTGTTTTATAGGATTGCATTTTATCTTGTTTCCTTATTAGTTATCAATCTTTATTTTGTTACTCTACTGGCTGCTTTTGTATTTATAGTATAACCTTTAACTTATCATAGGCTACCTTTAAGTGCTATACTGCCTTACATATAAGAACCTTAGAGTAATACACTTCCATTTCAGTAATACACTTAAGTGTAAACCTTACAGTAATACACTTCCATTTCTTCCCTGTTGGACTTTATGCTATTGTTGTACATTTTATTTCACATGTGTTTGAAACCTCCAAATACATTGTTTTTTTTTTTAAATAAACAGTCAAGAATCATTTAAAGATATTTAAATACTAAGAAATAATTTAAAAATAAAAATTTAAATTTTTTACTAAAAATAATAAAGAAAATAATTTTACAATGCAGACACCATTTCCGGTATTCTCCGTTCTTTTGTGTGCATCCATATTTCCATCTATTATCATTTTCCTTGTGCCTGAAGGACTCCCTTTAAAATTTCATGTAGTACTGAAAAGCTAGCTGTGATATCTTTCAGCTTTTATATATCTGAAAGGTCTTTATTTCACTTTGTCTGCGAAATTTATTTTTGCTATGTATAGAATCCTAAGTTGACAGATTTTTTTTTCATTCTATTCTTTTAAAGCCATTACTTCACTGTCTTTTTCACTTGCATTGTTTCACAAAAGAAATCTGCTTATCTTTGTTCCTCTGCATGTAACATATCTTTTTTTTTTCTTTGACTACTTTTTAAGACTTTTTTACTTTATCACTGTTTGGAGGAAGTTTGATTATGATGTACCTTCATGTTTTCTTCTTCATGTCTCTTGCACCTGGGGCTCAGTGAGCTTCTTGATTCTATTTGCTTATAGTTTTCAATGCCTTTGGAATATTTTTGGCTAATATTCAAGTATTTTTCCTGTCTTCCTTCTCCTTATTCAGGGACTCCAATTACACATATATTAGACAACTTGATTTTCTCCTGTAGTTTGATTCTCTTTTAATTTTTTTAAAGTCTGTTTTTTATTTATATTTTGTTTTGGATAGCTTCTATTTCTATGTCTTAAACCTCACTAATCTTTTCTTTTCTAATCTGCCAGTAGCCTCATACAGTGTATTTCTCATCTCATACATTGTAGCTTTTATCTCTATTAGCTTGATTTGGAGATACATACACGCAGATGGTATATATATATATATGTATGTATATATATATATAATATTACATTATATATTCTATCTATAACATGCAGTTAATATATGTAAACTCTTTTCCTGTCTCTATTAACTCTTTTAACATGAATACAGTTATAGTAACTGTTTCAATGTCCTATATTCTAACACGTGTGTCGGTTTTGTTTTGATATCAAATGATTTCTTTCCTCTTCATTTTGAGTTAGATTTTTTTTCAGACATCCTAATAATCTTTGTTTGAATGCCAGTCAATATTGATTTTACCTTTTGGATACTGGATATTTTTGTATTCCTATAAATATTCCTGAGCTTTCTTCTGGGACACAGTTAAGATACTTATATACAATTTTATCCTTTTGGGTCTTGCTTTTAAGATTATTAGTTGAGGCCAATACTGTGTTTAATATAGGGCTTGTTATTCTACAGTACACAGGCAAGACTTTTTTGTGTACTCTATCCAGTACTACTCAATGAATTATGAGAATTTTCAGTCTAGCTTCTGGAAGCATGCACTAGTCCCCTCCCTAGGTGACCACCAGATACTGTTGCCTCTAATCCATTCTGATTGTCTTTCTCCAGCTTTGAGTAGTTTCATGACACTCATTTTCTGATCAGTACTCTGCTGAATACATGAATGGGACACCCTGCAGGACTCCAGAGTTCTCTCTGTGCAGCTCTTGCCCCTCCACTACTCTGCTCTGAAAACTCTAGCTATCTATCTAGTTCTCTCCATGCCCTTAGCTCCATATCCTTAAACCAGGTAGTCCACTGGGCTCCTCTTGTGCTCCTCCCCCTTGTACCTGGTCTGAACCTCTCTCAAGGTAGCAAACTAGGGCAATTGCAGGACTCTTCTCATGTGTTTTATGTCTCTCAGGGATCATTCTTCTTAACTGCCTAATTTCCAATATCTTAAAAACCATTTTTTTCATATATATTGTTGGGATTGGTCTTGTTATTTTGGGTGGGAAGGTAAGTCCAGTCCCTGTTATTAAATTTTCAATAAAAGTAGAAGTCTATTTATTTTTCAACTCAATATCTTTTTATTTCAGTCCTTGAACATATTTCTGTGTTTCTTTAAAGTTCTGTCCACTTTATCCAACGTCTGGGTAAGAGTGGGGTTAGTTTCTATTATCTGCTTTTTCTCTTTAGCATGGTCACATTTTCTTATTTCTTTAGATGTATAATTTTTTTATTGTGTATTGGATATTATGTTCCTACTTAGTAGAGGTAGAATTTTCCTCTGAAGAGTGCTTATTTTCATTATAGCAGGCAGTTAAATTGGTTAGCCTCAGACTCTAATTTCTGTCTCCTCTGTAGTAGCATTGGCTGAAATCTGTATTCAACTCTTTCACCTGCATATCTGTTGCTAACAATAAGTTAGATCGTCTTTAGGCCTGAAATGGTGCTTAGCCACAGATGATGCTAAAAAAGAAGTTCCTTCTTCCTCCAAAATATGCAGGAGGCTGTATGGGTTAATGGGCATATTCTGGAGTCAAGTAGACCTTGGTTTAAATCTCTCTCTGCCACTTTCCAGATGCTTTACTATGGGCATATGATTTAAACATCTAAGCCCCCATTTTCTGTTTAAGGTAATTCAAATTATGTCAGAGCCATTCTGAGAACCAAATGAAGTAGTGAATATAAAGCAGTTGTCAGAGGGCCTGACATATAGTAAATATTAATAGGTAGAAGTTCAAAAATTCTATTTGGTAAGAGAGAAACTATAGCAAGAAACACAGAATATTCTAAAATAGAGCGGATATAAGTTAAATAGGGTAGCAGAACTGTGTTAAAGAGCACAGTAGGAATTCAGCAGATAGAACTGGTAAACACTATAGGAATTCAGAGGAAAGAAAGAGGACTTTTTTGTGGGATTAAAATTTGTGCTTGGATTTTAACTTAAAGAAAAAAAGTCACTTACAGAGTGGGAAGCATGAAATGAAATTACGCATGGAATATGTGGATACTAAGGTAACCAGGCCAGAGTGTGCCAAGATTTTGTGCTGAAGAATTTTGAGAAATGAAAGAGAATTGATAGGCAAAGTAAGGTCAGATTATTGACTCTTTGAATGCCTGGTGGGAGGTTTTTACAATAAGGATCATTTGTAAGTACTAGAAGAGCCGGATATAATAAAATCACAGAATCATAGAAATTTCAGACTGGGAGTGAACATGACCTAGTTCAATGGTTTTGTTTGTTTGTTTATTTTTTAAATTATCAATGTGCATCACAGTGAAACTTTAATAGATCTATACTACAGAAATATATGACTTGCTCAATGGCCACTCCAGATGGGTCCATCTGGAGATTCAACTGGTTTGCCTAAGAGAACCTCCATGGAAACCTAGTGCTCTGTTGAGTACTAGTTGAAAAACACTGATATAGTTAAATCTTTGCTTATCGTAAAAATAAAAGAGTTAATGTATTGAGTTGGAAAGTGACTTACGCAGGCTGAATTAGCTATCGAGTGCCAGCATAGCTAGTGTTATTTTAATTAAAATTTTCTGAGCAATTAGATTTGGGAACAGCAGCCTTATGAATTGGAGAAGACAGTGATGGAAAGACCAGCCAGGAGATACTGCACTCATACAGGTCTGAGAAAATAAGGAACTGAGTGTGGTGTTGGCAACAGATCTAGCGAATGGATGCAAAACAGATTTTTAAACCATGTCAAAGGAAGAATTTTCAATGCATCTCCCTTCCCTTCCTCTGACTTTCCTTCACCCAGAAAATATTCCTTTTGTGCCACTGAATTCCGGGTCCTCATGTCACCTCATGGGCTTACGACCTAGCAAAGGGCTTGCTGAGAGGATGGATATTTGAGTATAGACTTGGAGGTTGAGACATTAAGCCATGGAGATATCTGAGAGAACATTCTAGACAGAGGAACAGCTTATGTGGAGAACATATGCAGCGGCTGGAGCATGTCTGATATGCCTGAGGAGTAGCTGGGAAGTCAGTGTAGCTGTCCTGGCCAGTGTAATCAAAAAGAAGTGTTTGATGAACTCAAAGAAGTAAGAGAAGGCAGATCATGTGAGGTTTTGTAAACCATTATAACAACTTTGACCTTTTATTCATTGATTGTGAGGAATGAGAGCTGAGACAGAGTACTGGGGAGGAAAATGAGTTTGATACATAGAAAGATATATGTTATGTAATGCTTCGGGTAGAATGAGTTTGAAATGAAGAGACCTCTGAGATTAGCTTATTCATAGGCAGTAGTAAATGTGTGTATGAACTTTTGTAAGAGGTCACATTATAGAGATGTAGATGAGAAACCCTCCAGATTAGAGAGGAGAGTTAAAGTGGGATAAATTGATTCATTGTAGAAGAATTTGGGAATGATTTGTTCAGAGAATAGTCAAACAAAAAGAAACACTTCAGAGATAAAATTAGAAGGGTACAACTCTCTTGTGCCAAGTCAGTAAAGAAAGAGATTTACAAAAGGCAGAGAGGAGCAATATCACCAATGCCACTGATGCTATTATTAATAGCAGGCACCGTTCAGTTTAATGGACCGAAACGAATTGCTGATCAGCACTTACGAAGAAGAAACAGTAATAATGATGTCACCATATATTCTGTGTAGCAGTTAATTGACTTCCAGAGCTTGTTTACACCTTATTGAAGCTTTGTTTGTGAGGCAGACAAAACATTTACTTTTGTTATTGCAAATTAGATAATGAAGAAACTGAGGTACAAAGTGATCACTTAAACTTGATAACAGCATTCAGCTGGTTAGTAGCAGATGAAGACATCAGCCCAAAGCCCAGATCTGCCATCTTGTAGGGAGTTAAAGCTGGAAGAAGACTGAGGTGTGCTACAGCACAGTCCTTTCCTTTTACATGAAAGGAATGGAAGCCTGGAGACTTGGACTGTCTTGGCCTGGACACATAGCTCCTCCATGACCAAGTGGGGATTAGAAATTACAGAATGTTAATGATTGCAGACCTAATGAGTGCCTGCCTAGTTTGGTGGAGTAGCTTTACATTGATCTCATTCAATCCTTAAAGTAACAATGAGAGCTAGGTAATATCCTCCTTCTTTAAGAGCCAAGGAAACTGAAGCTGAAAAAAGATAAACAACCTGCTCAGAGACTTCTAACTAGGAAGTCACAGAGCCAGGATTCAAACTCAGATATATTTGACTATAAAGCTTTGTCTCATTTGCACATTATCTCAATTCTTGGTTTTCAGCACAAAACCACCCCTGTAGCTGCCTGCATAATCTTGATAGGTGCTGTTTTTTTCTTGTTGCTTATTTTTGGGTTTTTTTTTAGAGATTGTGTTGTGGAAAGGGGTCTATCAAAACAGTTAGGGAATGCTGGCTATAGCAATAAAGCAGCCCCAAAACGTATAATGGCTCAATAAGATAGAAACATATCTCTGCTCACATAAAGAGTCCCTGACAGTTTCAGGTCTGTGGAAGGGCTCTGCTTCACTTAGTCATGCATGGAGCCAGACAGACAAAGGCTCTGCCATTTTCAACCTGTGGCTTCCAAGTTTCCTTATACATTAGCCTCCAGTGGGAAAGTGGAAATAGCATGGAGGTTCATATGAGATATTTTTGTGGGCCATATTGGAATTACATTATTTCTAACTTTAGAGCTAGAGCTTAGTCACAAAGCCCCACCCATCTGCAAAAGATGTGTAGGCCTCACCCATCTGTAAAGGACCTGTGCTCAGGACACACCCTTGGGGGCCCAAGAAGAAAAGATGGAAGAGCTAGCCTGTTTTTACCACAGAGCCTTTCTTTTTCTTTTTCTTTTTTTTAATTCAAGTATAGTTGGTTTACAATGTTGTGTTAGTTTCTGGTGTACTGCAACGTGATTCAGTGGGTACCCACGCACATGCACACACACACACGTGCACACACACATATATTCTTTTACAGATTCTTTTCCATTATAGGTTATACAAGATATGAATACAGTTCCCTGTGCTATACAATAGGTCCTTGTCATTTATCTATTTTATCTATAGTAGTTTGTATCTGTTAATCCCAAGCTCCTGGTTTATCCCTCCCCTGACCTTTCCCCTTTGATAACCATAAGTGTATTTTCTATGTGTGTGAGTCTGTTTCTGTTTTGTAAATAAGTTCATTTGTATCATTTTTTTTAGATTCCACATATAAGTAGTACTATATAATATTTGTCTTTCTCTGACTTACTTCACTCAGTATGATAATCTCTAGGTCCATCCATGTTGCTGCAAATGGCATTATTTCATTCTTATTTGTGGCTGAGTAGTGTTCCACTTTATATATATTTATATATATATATATATATATATATATATATATATACACAAACACACACACACACCACCTCTTCTTTATCCATTCATCTGTTGATGGACACTTAGGTTGTTTCCATGTCTTGGCTATTGTAAGTGGTGCTGCTATGAGCATTGGGGTGCATGTATCTTTTCAAATTAAAGTTTTCTCTGGATATATGACCAGGAGTGGGATTGCTGGATGTCCACACTATTTTCCGTAGTGGCTGCATCAATTTAAATTCCCACCAACAGTGCAAGAGGGTTCCCTTTGTCCACACCGTCTCCAGCATTTATTATTTGTAGACTTTTTGATGATGGCCATTCTGACCAGTGTGAGGTGATACCTCCATGTAGTTTTGATTTGCCTTTTCCACAGAACCTCTCTTTTTCATTTATTTGTCTTTTTAGTTTCCCTCAAGCATTCTGATGTATACTATATTCAGTACAGTCCTGGAACTCAGCAAATATTAGATAATAATCAGGTTTGTGTTCACTGTACTTGTGACAATTTATGGTATTGCTTTACTTCCTTAAATTCATGTAACGTTTTTTGGGAGGAGAGAATCCAGTTTTATGGGGTGTATATTATAGATTCATAGATTCTATCCCTGAATGTTTTGCAATATTGCAGTCATCTCAAAATACAAATGAACATCAGTGTCTTATAGTTTTCTGCATATAGGTCTTTTGTCTCCTTAGGTAGGTTTATTCCTAGGTATTTTATTCTTTTTGTTGCAATGGTAAATGGGAATGGTTCCTTAATTTCTATTTCAGATTTTTCATCATTAGTGTATAGGAATACAAGAGGTTTCTGTGCATTAATTTTGTATCCTGCTACTTTACCAAATTCTTTGATTAGCTCTAGTAGTTTTCTGGTAGCATCTTTAGGATTCTCTATGTATAGTATCATGTCATCTGCAAACAGTGACAGCTTTACTTCTTCTTTTCTGATTTGGATTCCTTTTATTTCTTTGTCTTCTCTGAATGCTGTGGCTAAAACTTCCAAAACCATGTTGAATAAGAGTGGTGAGGGTGGACAACCTTGTCTTGTTCCTGATCTTAGAGGAAATGGTTTCAGTTTTTCACCATTGAGAACGATGTTGGCTGTGGGTTTGTCATATATGGCCTTTATTATGTTGAGGTAACTGGAGAGATATACCATGTACTTGGATTGGAAGAATCAACATTGTGAAAAATGACTATACTTCCCAAAGCAATCTACAGAGTCAATGCAATCCCTGTCAAACTACCAATGGCATTTTTCACAGAACTAGAACAAAACATTTCACAGTATGTATGGAAACACAAAAGACCACGAATAGCCGAAGCAATCTTGAGAAAGAAAAATGGAGCTGGAGGAATTAGGCTCCCGGATGTCAGACTATACTACAAAGCTACAGTAATCAAGACAGTATGGTACTGGCACAAAAACAGAAATATAGATCAATGGAACAGGATAGAAAGCCCAGAGATAAACCCATGCACATATGGTCAACTTATTTTGATAAAGGAGGCAAGAATATACAATGGAGAAAAGACAGCCTCTTCAATAAGTGGTGCTGGGAAAACTGGACAGCTAAATGTAAAAGAATGAAATTAGAACACTCCCTAACACCATACACAAAAATAAGCTCAAAATGGATTAAAGACCTAATGTAAGGCCAGACACTATAAAACTCTTAGAGGAAAACATAGGCAGAACACTCTATGACATAAATCACAACAAGATCCTTTTGACCCACCTCCTAGAGAAATGGAAATAAAAACAAAAATAAACAAATGGGACCTAATGAAACTTAAAAGCTTTTGCACAGCAAAGGAAACCATAAACAAGATGAAAAGACAACCCTCAGAATGGGAGAAAATATTTGCTAATGAAGCAACTGACAAAGGATTAATCTCCAAATTTACAAGCAGCTCATGCAGCTCAATATCAAAAGAACAAACAACTAAATCCAAAAATGGGCAGAAGAGCTAAATAGACATTTCTCCAAAGAAGATATACAGATTGTCAACAAACACATGAAAGAATGCTCAACATCACTAATCATTAGAGAAATGCAAATCAAAACTACAGTGAGGTATCACCTCACACCAGTCAGAATGGCCATCAACAAAAAAAATCTATAAACAATAAGTGCTGGAGAGGGTGTGGAGAAAAGGGAACCCTCTTGCACTGTTGGTGGGAATGAAAATTGATACAGCCACTGTGGAGAACAGTATGGAAGTTCCTTAAAAAAACTAGAAATAGAACTACCATACTACCCAGCAATCCCACTACTGGGCATATACCCCGAGAAAACCATAATTCAAAAAGAGTCATGTACCACAGTGTTCATTGAAGCTCTATTTACAATAGCCAGGACACGGAGGCAACCTACGTGTCCATCAACAGGTGGATGGATAAAGATGTGGCACATATATACAATGGAATATTACTCAGCCATAAAAAGAAATGAAATTGAGTTATTTGTAGTGAGATGGATGGACCTAGAGTCTGTCATACAGAGTGAAGTAAGTCAGAAAGAGAAAAAGAAATACCATATGTTAACACATATATATGGACTCTAAAAAAAAAATGGTTCTGAAGAACCTAAGGGCAGGACAGGAATAAAGATGCAGACATAGAGAATGGACTTGAGGGCACAGGGAGGGGGAAGGGTAAGCTGGGATGAAGTGAGAGACTGTCATGGACATATATACACTACCAATTGTAAAGTAGATACCTAGTGGGAAGCCACCACATAGCACAGGGAGATCAGCTCGGTGCTTTGTGACCACCTAGAGGGGTGGGATAGGGAGGGTGGGAGGGAGATGCAAGAGGGAGGAGATATGGGGATGTATTTATATGTATAGCTGATTCACTTTGTTATAAAGCAGAAACTAACACACCATTGTAAAGCAATTATACTCCAATAAAGATGCTAAGAAAACAATAAAAATATATAAATTTAAAAAAATGCAAATGAACATTTTTAAAGATCTGGAAATCGTCTCTCAGTCCTAACCAGTGACCTGGTTACAAGGTAATATTAATTTTTTTCTGTCTTCTATTTTTAAGCAGTAATATAGAGCCCAAAGTTAATATCCTATACAATAGGGGAAACAGTAAATTTTGCTTAAGGGTATTTTTTGTTCATCACATCTATGAAGTTTGATTTTGTTATTCCTGATCTACAGATCAGAAAGCAAAAATTTGGAAAAATCTAAACAATATATTAGTGTGTTGTTGGGCAGGAGTTTGAAGTCATATTTGTGTGCAAAGCCAGTGTTCTCAACCATGGTTATATGTTTACATTCCAGTTGTGCTGATAGACTCTAAGTGTCTGGAGTACAGGGACCTTATCTTTTTCACCTCTTTATCATACGGTGGAATATAGCTTCATACAAGTATGCTCAATAAACTTTTGTTCAGTGAATGAAAGCATCAAAAGTTTTTCTCATGGCTCAACCTACAAATCCCTAGAAAAGATATAATCAACGATTTCACTGTGAACTTTAACCAATTAATATGAAAAACAAAAGTATGTCCTTGGAAATAAATTTTGAGAACAACTTTATTTTGTAAATTTTCAAATAGCAAATCTGAGAGAGAGGAGATCAGATGAAGGAAGAGATTCATCCAAGTCAAGAAACTAGAATTTTGCAAGAATCCAAGGATGTGTTTGCCAGTGACTTTTGATAGCAAATTCACTACATTCCAAATAGGGTTAAATGTGTTGTTTAGGACACATCCTATGGAAAAACCTTGGGTTGTCCTCTGTTTTTCATGCTGAATAAAAAACTCAAAGGACAAGTAGGATTCTTGATTGAAGGCAACTTTAAGTGTGTGTCTTTTGTTGCCTTGAAATCTCTAAAGATTAGTCTCAGAAGCAAAGTCTTAAAAACTATATAGTGTCTTTTAGACACTATAAAGTGTCTTTTAGGTAAATAAGATATAAAGATTAAACTAACCCCATAATATTTAATTTTGCGAATTGACATTGTATCTTTGTGATTTGCAAATAGCAGGATCTCTTGTGGTGCTTTAAATCTCTATTATAGCACTTTTTCGTTGTTCCTTATGTTCGGTCCATTGTCATTTATTTTTTCATTCATTCATTCCCACAGACTTTTACTGGGTACTTTCATAATGCTTGGCATTCACTTGTTTTTTTGTTTTTTTAGTTTCTGCTTTATAACAAAGTGAATCAGTCATACATATACATCTGTTCCCACATCCCCTCCCTCATGCATCTCCCTCCCTCCCACCCTCCCCATCCCACCCCTCCAGGGGGTCACAAAGCACCGAGCTGATCTCCCTGTGACATTCACTTATTATTCCAAGAAATGTAAACCTAAGATGTTGTCTCTATTCTTGGAAAGTCTGCATTTGAGGGATGGACACAAAAGGGAAATAATGCTATGCTTAAATAGATGTGTGTGTACATAGTGAGGCATTAGGGAGGGAGGACCTGTATGTCTGGAGGAGTTGGAGAAGGTGATATCAGTCAGGGTTTGAAGGATGAGTGTGTGGTATATACCTCTTCCTCTTGTTTGAGAGCTCCTGGGTTTCAGGAATCACAACTTCTTCACTTTTGCATCTGTTTTGCAACTGCCACAATACAAATATCATCCTTGACATGTATTTTCAGCTCAGCCAATATTTAGAGAATTGAATAAATACATTATCTTGGTGTAAATCTTCCTTTCTCTGTTCATCAATGACATGATGTGATAGAAGAGTGAGAAGTACGGGTTCTAGCTCATTCTGAACCTGGTTTCACCATATGTTAGCTATTTGACCTGGGCTATCATGTGATTCATTATGTAGCAGACACTTGGATACAAAAGTGAATACTGTAGGTTCCACTCTCAAGAATCCTCCAACATCTCTTGTTTCCTCTGCTACATTTTCAGGTCTGTGCTGGATTAAACTGAGATTTAAACAAAATCCTAGGATTTGTTATAGGAAGGAAAAATGATTTTTTTATTTGTCTGTTTCCTTGGCAATGTCTGACACCGTGTGATGCACCCAGGCTCACTGTGATTTATCAGAATTCCTTGAGACGGGGCCAGATTCCATGGTGAACTCACAGAGACCCCGTTCCCGGAGCATCTGTCTTGTTTGTTTGCCCGTAGCAAGTGTTGACTGGGAGAAACAAATCTCTTAGGACAAAGGCAGCCACAAGCCATTTAACAGTTTTTAAAGTTCCCAAAGTATCACTGAAAAGCCTCCAAGTGTTTTCTGTATTTGGGTTTGTGGTTGTTGCTTTTTGTTTTGTTTTGTTTTTTTGCGGTACGCGGGCCTGTCACTGTTGTGGCCTCTCCCGTTGCGGAGCACAGGCTCCGGACGCGCAGGCTCAGCAGCCATGGCTCACGGGCCTAGCCGCTCTGCGGCATGTAGGATCTTCCCGAACCAGAGCACGAACCCGTGTCCTCTGCATCGGCAGGCTGACCCTCAACCACTGTGCCACCAGGGAAGCCCATGTGGTTGTTGCTTTTAATACTACTGCGACTATACAGAAGAAATAGCCAGTTTTATGAACACGACGAAAATATAAGCACCTCTCAAGTACAGCCTGGTTTCATATAAAATGAAACTGTTGGCTTCAGCTGTAGACCTGGCCCACGAAATAGAAATGTGCAGCCTTGTTTGCAGGTGCTACTGTGTGATGAGCCCTGGTTATTCCCAGTGAAGCCCCAGGATCTTCTGTGTGCAGTGCAGCTCTCAGGCAAGGAACACCTCCACTACTTTTCTAATTTTCCGTATAAGCCAGGAATACCCCAGTGTCTCTGGGGTAATTGCAGATGTATAATTTGACTGGTTGTATTCACTCCCTATAAGAGTCTCCCATGCTACACAGATAACTTATATCCTGCTGGATCGTGGAAGCTTTACTAGTTTCTCTTATTTCGTTTTGGGAATAAAAATATCTTGAATTTAAAAAAAATATTTGCACATCATTCAGTACTCCCGCTCCTCCTAGAAATTTCCTGTAGAATTGAGAGCAGGAGGAATTATTGGTAAGATGTTCAGATAATTTATCCTCCAAACTGAGTTGGTTTTGAGAATGAAAGAGGCAGCAGGTGACAAGGAGACCAACCAGGACATACGACTTCTTTGGTTATTTGAGAAGTTTTGCTTTTGTATGTCCTGGTTTCCTGACACACTAACTGTGGCTAGATGGTTGTTACCTAAACATTGTCATTAGTCTAGAAATCACAGGGTCTGTGGGGATCATGACAGACTTTCTGGAAGCTTTGGAAATAAATGTCTGAGGCAAAATTTGTTGCTGCTTTGTTACAGAGAGTTATCTTTCAGCCTGTCATAGAGAAGTTATCTCTGAAAATCAGTCTTCTAGTTATGTCTGTTCCTCTTGGTGACCTGTATTTAGAAATAACCAAACTGACTTCATAACTTAGGGCCCGGTTCTTCCCCTCTGTGAGACATGGCCTCAAGTCACTTCTCTGTTTCAATTTATGAACATTTTAGTGATTCAAGGTGTGTCCCACTGAACCACACACCTGTAAAATTTCAGAAATGAAAACATAGTTGTTGAAATTTTATTGTTTGGAGATTTATAATAAATGCACATACAACCTGACTGCTATAGCTGAAGGTGCTATAGAAGCACTAGGTCCTGTAGCCTGATTGCATTTAGAAAGCTGAGGGATGCTGTATGTCAAAGGACTGCATGAACTTAATGACACAGCCATAAAGGAAGAAGATGGCAGTTGGCAGAAAAAGGCCAGGATGCAGTTGCCCAGAATAAAGAGCTGCACCTTTCCTCTCTTTACTTGGCTGGAATGCTATGAGATGAGACTGGCAGGTTTCAAACTACATTCACAGCCTTGTGCACAACTCAGGACTTTTCAGTATAATAGATACACTGGTAGCTGATGCCTACAGCAGGGCACTGCTGAACAGGGCTCCAAAGAGCGTTGTATCCATTATGTGTTATATCTTAGTATTAATTAAATTTCTATTTGTATAAGACTGCTGTAGTTCAGGTGTTTCTAGGAGGACTAGGGGGGGATTCCCAGCCAGCAATGGCTATATTCCAAGAAATAATTACCTGGAGAGATTCTGTAAGATGAGCTGAGCCTGGCATGACGATTGACAGCTCATTGTTCTACAGTGGTGTCATTCTTCTGCAGCTCAGAGGCAAGCCTTTGGGCTAGAGAATCCAGGCATTTGCTGATTCTAAGAAGCCAGATTCTAGAGCAAATAGAGCCCAGAAAACTTCTTTTCATCAGGCACGATTGAAGAATGAGGAGCTCTGGTTGACTATCACAAATCAAGTCCTTAAGTGAATCAGCAGTTTTAGAAAGAATTAGTACAGTGGTTCTCAAACTGTGCTCCCCCAAAACTTAGTTTCACAAGATATTATCCAAAGAAAAAGCATTCCTCAGCCAAATAAATTTGGGAAACAGTGCATATTATGATTCTGCTAAGTTTTGCAGGGCATATAAATATGATAAGTCTCTGAGACTGAAATCTATAAAACATTAGTATAACACTATTTAACCTAGAGTTTCCTGAACTTATTTGTTCACAGATATTTTCAAAGAATACCAATTAATATCTGGGATTATTATACTGAAATCATTGAAGCAGAGAAGAGTCATATACTCTGAATAACAAAACTGTGCCAAACATCCTCAATTTAGTTTCTGGTGATTCAGAAACTAACACAGCCTGTGCTGTTAGGAATGTGTTCATGACCATCAGTTCTCATTCATTGTTCAATGTATGAGAAAGCATCCAAAAAATGAAGCTTTCAGGTTGTTTGTTTAGATTCTAGAAAAAAAAAAGATGGGATACAGTTTTTCCTGTAACTTTATTTTAGGTGACTAACCAGTTTTAAATGATATGTTGACATGAGCATGTTTTAGGTGTTTATTGAAAGGTTAGTGTCAAAAGAAATTAATGTCCTGGTGGGCTTGTGTTTTTCTCTGAGGCAGATATTGATGAATGTACAGAGGGGATCATTGAGTGCCACAACCATTCCCGCTGCGTTAACCTGCCAGGGTGGTACCACTGTGAGTGCAGAAGCGGTTTCCATGACGATGGGACCTATTCACTGTCCGGGGAGTCCTGTATTGGTAAGCAGCTTTCAGCCATGCCCTCCATCCATCTGGACCTTTGCAGGAAGGACAGCCTGCTTTGGTAGTCTGTTCAGCTCCCAGTGTTAAGATATGACCCCCCACTGGTTAAACTCATCAGTTTTCAAATTTCCTCCCTCTACAATTCAGGGATCAGGCCAAGGATTAGGCAGTGCAGAGTTTTAAAACTATTATACAGAAACTAGGGCAGTCAGAGGACAAAGCCTGGGTCTGTAGTCTGTGGCTTTTAGTTCTTTCTGAAGGAAACCATGATGACTTGCTGGAATTTTTCACAGTTTAAGATACAGCTGTGGGAGAAGAGGGAATATTGAGGGACTTAGAAAGTTTAGTTTAAATCTCGGCTCTTGTACTACAAAAGTCACTGTACCTCTCTGAGCCTTCTCCTGTGAATACATAAAAATGTGGATAATAATGCACATATATTATTAGATTTAAATGGGATACCATAATATTTAAAGACTATAAGCTTTGGATTGATGCACAAATATGATAGAGTCAAATTAACCTTATTATGGTTGCTATTACCACTGCTATCATCTTTGCAAGGTCTCCTTTAATCATTTTTCTGCTTGCAGTTCTGTTAACTGCTGGACAGAGGAAGTTAACAGATGGAGTTCTTCCCCTTCAAGACCTTATACCTTTCACAAAATCCAAACAACTGATCAAAAATGTAATCGTTTCAGGGGCTTCCCTGGTGGTGCAGTGGTTGAGAGTCCGCCTGCCAATGCAGGGGACACGGGTTCGTGCCCCGGTCCGGGAGGATCCCACATGCCGCGGAGCGGCTGGGCCGTGAGCCATGGCCGCTGAGCCTGCACGTCCGGAGCCTGTGCTCCGCAACGGGAGAGGCCACAACAGTGAGAGGCCCACGTACCGCAAAAAAAAAAAAAAGTGATCGTTTCCATGAGAACCTTGGCCAATCCAGTTATTTCATGTCATGTGGACTCAGCTGAATTCTTAATGCTGATTTGGACAGACCCAGAGGGCAAGCATCCTGACCATGGGTTCTCAAAGTTCAGAATGCTGAATTCAAAAATGGAAATTTGACTTTGCTCTCTGCATATCTGCATCTTATTTTTTCTAGAGGTTGCTCCTGAGAACCGGTCAGTGTTTTTTTTACAACTTTTCCCCTAAGATTGCTCTGAAGCAACGATGAACTGGGGAACAAGGGGCGCGTGGCATGAATTGTCCATTGCAATGTTAGCATTACTGTTGAGAGGCACGCAGTGTAGTTGTTAGAGGCATAGACCCTTGAGTCAGACTCCCTGAAGCCAAATTCCAGCTCTGCCATTACTAAGTAGGTTGCAAGGTCTTAACTAAACTCTACCTCATTTGTCTCATCTATAAAATGGAAATGTTCACGTTCCTGCATATTCAGCCCTCTGCCCCACGTCTCTCCGTGTTTCTTTTATTGTTAAAACGATGATTTGCAACCTCAGGGAGAGGTTTGCATCTATCCTCGGTCTTCATATACTTCCTTTACACATGGCCAGGAGCTGAAGTATGTGTACAACTCAGAGTAAATAGATGTTATGTGAACAGGGATAGATCAAATGGCTGTTTTGGATAGAAATATAGAATATTGACATATGCAATATTACATTTTGGGGCTAAAGATAAAAATTTCATTTTTAAAAACAGTACTTAACATCAATAAATAGGTGACTCTTAGCTTTTTTGTGCATAAAAGACCTTAAACATGACTTAGTTGATCCAATTTGATGACTGCCTGGACCTGCCATGGTGTCGCACACTTCTGTGCCTTTGCATGGGCCGACCCCGCTGACTGGAATGGAACAGAGCTCTGAGTCAAGGAGCTCTTCGCCTTGATCATGTTGATTCACATGTGAATTTTTGTTCATTTTCCTAACTTCAGCTCAGGTTTCACTGGGACCCCATGAAGCATTCTTTGATGTCTTCATAGGAGTTATCACTTCTCGCCTCTCTAGCTCTAGAGCTTTTACCCCAGCATATGTTTCTGTAGCTTCACTTGTTGCACTACCATTCAGTTTATTTGCTCTTGGGCTAGTCTGTGAACATGAAATGAGGTTTATTCTTCTGTCTCTCCAGAGAGACCCTTTGGTAGTTGGTGTGCAGTAAATGGGAAGATGCAACCACAGTTCATGTGTCCAATAAAGAAATGCAATCTCAGAAAGGGTGACACCCTGCTTCCAGCCGCGTAGCTTGTTTGGTACAAGTAGAGACTCAAGCCTAGGTCAAGGGTGACTCTATGTCCCAGATGCTGGGGAAAGTCCCACTTTATACCTATTGTTCTGATGTAATTATCAGTCGTGCCCTGTCACTGTCATAAATGTCCCTGTTAGAATGACAGATGTCATGGTCACCTCACCTGCTGATTTCTCTCTGCCATGCTGAGTGACGTGCCTGGGGAACAAAGTTCTGCCATCCCCAGGGATGCACTTTCTTCATCCATGAACTGCTTCCTGCTCTGCCCAGGAAAATGTCGGTGAACTGGATTCCTTGGCAAGGAACTAGGGTTGTTTTTAGTAGTAACATATTTTCTGAATTCGCTTTCATTTCCTCACCTTTAAAAATAGCTTTGTATGTGGGTCTTACTAAGAACAGAAATCTGACCATCATTTAGGTTATTTTTGGTAATTGAGAGCACTGTTGGTTCAGAATATTTCTTGGTGTAATAGATGTATAAATCTGATCATGTCACTTTCTTGTTACATCCTTCTAACACCTTCCCATTGAATGTAAATAAATTTCTAACTTCTTTGCATGGTCTTCCTCCAGGCTTTAGGTGACATTGTCCCTGCCCACTTATTGGGCTTACCTCTTATATATGTTAGCCTTTCTCATCTTTTCATGCCTTGAACATGACAGTGAACTCACCCAGTTTCAGGGCCTTTGCCTTTGCTGTTCTCTCCATCTGGAACACTCAACACCTGTTTCCTTGCATGGTTGTCTTTTTTTTTTTTTTTGAAGTATAGTTGATTTACAATACTGTGTTAGTTTCATGTGTACAGTATAGTGATTTGTTTTCTTTTTCTTTGCAGATTATATTCCATTAAAGGTTGTTACAAGATATTGGGTATAGTTCTCTGTGCTATGCAGCAAATCCTTGTTATCTATTTTATGTATAGTAGTTTGTATCTGTTAATCCCATACTCCTATTTGTGCCTCCCTCCCTTCCTTTCTCTTTGGTAACCATAAGTTTGTTTTCTATGTCTGTGTCTGTTTCTATTTTTTATATAGATTCATTTGTATTATTTTTTAGATTCCACATATAAGTGATATCATATAGTATTTGTCTTTCTCTGACTTATTTCACTTAGTATAATATTCTCTATGTCTATTCATGTTGCTGCAAATGGCAACATTTCTTTCTTTTCATGGCTGAGTAATATTCCACTCTGTGTGTACGTATGTGTGTGTGTGTGTGTGTGTGTGTGTGTGTGTGTGTGTATATATATATATATATATATACATACATACACACCACATCTTCTTAAGCCAATCATTTGTTGATGGTCACTTGGGTTGCTTCCATGTCTTGGCTATTGCAAATAGTGCTGCTCTGAACATTGGGGTGCATGTATCTTTTTGAATTAGAGTTTTCATTTTTCCAGATATATACCCAGGAGTGGGATTGCTCGATCATATGGTAACTCTACTTTTAGTTTTTTAAGAAACCTCCATACTGTTTCCACAGTGTCTGCACCAATTTACATTCCCACCAACAGTGTAGGAGGGTTCCTTTTTCTCCACACCCTCTCCAGAACTTGTTATTTGTAGACTTATTTTTTCATTTAATTCTTAGCTCGAATGCCACTTGTTTGAGGAGACTCTCCCTGACTATTTTATCTGGGGTAGTTGCTTCATTATATCACTCTCTTTTATCTCTTTTATAGCATTTTTTTGTTTACAAATTTATTGTGCATATACATATGTGTAGTTGTCTCCTGACACAAATGTACAGATTCTCTGAGGGCAGAGACCTTGTCTATGTTTCACCACTGTACACACATTTCATCATGTGTACACAATGTAGGCACAAATTAGGCATCAATGCATATATGTCAAATGATTGAAGGAATAGATAAAACTGTATCAGGTCAAATGTATTTTGTATTTGGTTTGACACAACTAGTTGTGTAGATTGCAGTGAGTAACATAAAATGTTAAATATCACAAAATCATGTGAGTCTTTCGTTTCAGAAACATAATATTTATTAAGAACAATCATTACACCAGTACTGGGTTAAGTCTTCTGGGAATATGAGTATAAAGAAGATAAGATCTCTGTTCTTGAAGGATTTATAACTTGAAATATTTTGAATCATAATAACCTATCTTAATGGCACTGAAAATTAGCACATAAAATAAGCCCTAAGTAACATCAGCTACTAATGCTTACATTTAAAAGAAATAGCAGCATCTAAAACAATCGTTTAAAAACCTCTTTTAGGTGTTTTAGCAACATGCACTCAGCTATGCTTTTTCCCCGGACAATAGCAGGGATGGCATATATTGGAATCTAAAATATGGCAATTATAGGCTTTTAGGGCAACAGTCACCTGACACTCCATGCCATTTTTTGTTAGATGAGTTTAACACCTGCTCTACTGACTTCATCAGTTACTGGAAGCGTCGAACGTTACTAACATCATAAAGAACGGCACCCTTGCAACAGTTACTGTCGCCTCTTTCTGCTAAAGTAGATCATATAATTGAAGAAATGACTAGTCTAGGTATTGTAGAGACAGACGGAATCGCCCTTCTTGAGAAGTATATCAGAGTCTCCTCTATCTTCCTCTTTCTCTCCCATTTGCTTGTATATGTTTATAAATCCAGGAGAGATGGGCACACACAGGTTTGCTAGCTGGAATTTGTAGACGAAGATGACAGGGGTGCCTTATTACTGTGGGGTCCGGTGCACTTTGTGTTCGGGTGCAGTGGTGGGAGTTCAGTGACTCTCAGTTTTCACATAGAAGCTGTGAGCAGTTCCTTTCTATCTGGGCACAGTTATCTGGGTCATTTAGAAATGAACACTAATGTATAATCAACAATGCCATGTCTAAAGAGCAGGATTTTACGTATTTTGAAAATGAGATTCAAATTCCCTTGGATGTCAATCTGTCTCCGTGATCTTGCTTCTGCCTTTGAATCTTTATTTTCCTCTGCTCGCTCTCATCTCCCACATGAATCCTCAAGCTTCCGCAAATATTTCTTCCACTCTTCCCAAACCCTGCACTCTTTACTCCTTTGCTTGTATGCTTTTCCCTGACCATCCCTCTATCCCCATTTCCACTTGTCAAAATCCTGATGAAGTTTTACACCCTAAACTAGTGATTCTCAAATGTGTTTCACAGTAGATTCACATGAGTAGCTTTTTAAAAATACTTATAATGGGGCGTCACACACCTGGAGAATCTGATTCAGTTGGTCTGTTATGGGATAGATTGAGGTCATTTTTTTAAGGTCTACAAGTGATTAGAAAGAATAGTCAATTAACATAGAGAACCACTGTCATATTTCTCTAATAATAATAATAAAAGGCCTACCTCTTCTATGTTGTGATAGCCATGTGTTTGCACGTGTTGTATGGAATTTATCAGATTAAGTTTGTTGTTGTCATCAGTTCTTTATATCCTGCAGTACAGCTGAGGTCTTTTTGTATCTTCTATAGATTTGTATTGAATTAACTTGCATTGTTCATGCAATTTTGTCATTATTATCAAACAAAATTTTCAAATCCTGGTAAAATCCATTTTGTTGATGACGGACTTGGGGATAACATATAGCTCTTCCTATGGGACGCAGCACCTCTTGGCCTCCCATTATTGCCTCCTCTAAAGGGACTTGGTTGTGTGAGGCAGGTTCCCAGACTCTGGAGTCTGTTTTCTGGTCACTGTAAACAGCCCAGTGAGTATTTACTTGTCAGAGCAGCTGCTGCAACTGATGTGAACTTGCAGAGCAACATAAAACAACCAGAGAATGTTCCACTGGAATCTCTTGGGAAGGAGAGTTCACTTTTTATTGATTGAAGTATCAGGGCTGATTGAAATAGTCTAAGAATGATTTGGGTTCTGCTGTCAGTGTCTAGTTCTCATAGGAGTGGAGGTAAAAAAAAAAAAAAAGGGCTAGAGGGGGCTTCCCTGGTGGTGCAGTGGTTGAGAGTCCGCCTGCCGAGGAAGGGGACACGGGTTCGTGCCCCGGTCCGGGAAGATCCCACATGCCTCGGAGCGGCTAGGCCCGTGAGCCATGGCCGCTGAGCCTGCGCATCCGGAGCCTGTGCTCTGCAACGGGAGAGGCCACAACAGTGAGAGGCCCCCGTACCGCAAAAAAAAAAAAGAGCTAGAAGCTGGAGATGCTCCCTGTGACACACCTCACTGTGGGGGATGGAGGATTATGAAACCTTAGCCGGTAACAGTGTGATACAGGAGAGGCAGGTTTCCAGTATATACTTATAGGATTGTTGGGATTCAAACCCCAGCTGGGCCGCTTTCTAGCTGAGCCACATTTGGCAAACTATTTAACCTCTCTCTCTAAACCTTAGTTTCTTCAGCATACAATGATTAAAATAATATTTCCTGGTGGAATTTTTTGTAATATAAGTGTTCTTATATGCCAATATCCTAGCAGGTAGTAGATGATAATAGTCAACATTTAACTTCCCTTCGCCTAAATCTCTCATCTGTCAAATGAAGACAGCAACAGTGGTACTAATAAGAGCCAACATTTATCGAGCGCTTACTTTCTGCCAGGCACTGAGCAATTTACAGAAGTGCCGACCTCATAAATTGCTGTGGAGTCATTGTGAGGATTAAATAAGCTAACATATTCAGCACTTGTGTTTTTAAGTGCTCGGTAAATGTGAGCTATTATCATGAACTGAGCACCTACACTATGTGCCAGGGAACTTCATGCACTACATAATTTAGTTCTCACAGCTGTCTTAGGAGAGAAGCCCTTTTACTGTCACCATTTTAAAGATGAGGGAAATAAGGTCCCAGGGATTAAGGTAATTTGTCCCAAATTCCACAGCCAGTAAGGGGTGCACAGAGGCTGTAATCCAGGTGCCTTTGATCCCACATCTTCTTTCTGCTTTTAGTATAACACTGTAGAGCTGTCTGGAGAGGAGAAGACCTGTGATGAGCCACAGACAGAGGAGCTGTTAAGCAGAGCAGCTAGAGGTCAATGAGACAGGGCAAAAAGAGAATGAGGGAGTATAACTGAGACCCAGACAGTGTTGCTATATTCTGTCTGAATCAAGCGCATTGTGGAATTGCTTTATCCGAAGGACTCAAGGGCTGTGTCTTCGGGCCCTCCTGCTAGACCAGGGGCAGGATGTCAGGGTGGCAGGTTCTTGACAGGTAATCTGATAGCATCTTAGCCTTAACAGTAGTATCACCTGGCTATCCACTGACCCGATTACCTTCCCTGCATTTTTGATGATATGAATCCCGAGTAGAAAAGGAAAGGAAGGCGTGGGGAATAAAGGGTATGAGAAACGGTGGTAAGTAGATTTTTAACTAATTATATTTGTTCATTCATTCATTTATCCTCCGCTGCTTGAAAGTAATTAGTATATACAAAGAACACACGTTCAGTAGGGTTATTAAAATAAAAATATTTGAAAAATACAGAAAATATACTAACCATGAGAGTTAACAAAGACATTTATGAATATCCTGACAGGCAGAGCAAAAAGGAAAGCATGATTATATGAACTGGTCTAATCTGGAAGGAGTTCGCATAAAGTCTTTAAGCAAAAAGGCTCAAATGTGCTTTTTCTCTGTTCCAGAGCAGAGATATGCCAGGGTGGTGAAAGCATCTTTGTGGACCACAGTATTTCAAGCTAAGAAAATTTCAGAGACAGAGGCATACACACCAATCTCGGAACACTCATTGGATTTTCTCTTTGCCAAACAATAAAACCCAACCATGCATAAAGTATTTTCATTGAAACAGCTCCTGCCCCAACCTTCCTTGATAATATTTAATGATCTCTCATTAACTTCAAGATTGATATTTGTTGCCAAAGAACTTAAGGTTTGGTTTTCATCCAAGTAATGAACTATCTAAGAGACTTCCCAAAGGCAGACACCACCTGGCCATGTCGCTGTTTAAATAGATTTATGCATCTAACTAGCAGTGGTGTGAAGTATGTGGGGCTGTGGTCTGGGGACTCAGGGGAGCTCAGTTGCTTGGTACAAAATTGCCACCTTCAAATGGACAGAGAGACCAGGGACAGACACCACCTGGGTATGGAATGGATATGGAATAGGATTGGTATAGTCAGGACACAGGATGGAGAGGATAAGAACATTTCCCAACATCTAATAGAGGGGATATTCTGGGTCCCCCAGAAAGGGCCTTACAGTGGATATTAACACACAGTTGCAAATGTTAAATCAGATGAGAAATGTGTCCCATCAGACCCTCTGCAAGTTTCCTTCAAATCCAGCCATGCATATATAAGCCTGGAGCTGTTTAACTGTAAGTTAAATTGGATATATTTTGGGGACTTCTCGAGGAAGGCAAATGTTCCTCCTCAGTTTTGGTGATAAACATTTCAAAAATATAATTTCACAAAATGATGTCAGAATAGCATTCATCACACTAAACTCAGGCGTGAACGCAAAGTCCATTGGTCACCCTCTGCCTATCTGGGCTGACACAACAGGCCTATGTGATATTATCCACTTCAGCTCTGGAACTGAAACAGATATCTCAGGGAATTATTCTAACAGACCTCAAACTAACAATAGGGTCTATCCTCTAAGCCACCCCTGGCCCTGATTAATATCTTTTCAGTGACAAAACACCTTCCTAATGGAAGCTGTGACCAGCCATGCCTTGAAGCAATGCACAGTGCATGGAGAGCCAGGGACCTCAATTCTAATCCAAGTGAAGACCACCTGGGTGATAATGAAGAGGAGGAAAACTAGCAAACTATTAAAAAAACAACTCTTCACAAGGATTGCCATGTTATACTTATTATATCCACAAAAATAAGCCTGCTGTGGTCTTAGCACTGTTAGGTGATACGAAGGATCCAGAGAATTCACCCCTAGGGACTTTAAAACACCAAGCTGGAGACAAAAATCAACATACATGAAACAACCAATAGCATTCTGATACAGGTTATAATCTTATAATTAACTGTAAAATTATAGGGTCAACACTGTATGTAGGTAATTAGGGAGGAGAGTGCTCAGAGAGGATCAAAGAACAGTCATGCCAGATTGCATGGGGGTGATTAGACTTGAAGGATGGAAGGGTTTATGTGGTTTATAGATATAAAAATTAAAAATAAATATTAATAATAGGGAAGATTGATTACTTCATGTTCTAGTCACTCTTCTAAAAACTTCACATTTTTTAACTCATTTGATCCTCAAAACAACTTCATCAGGTGGGAATTTTGATAGTCTCTACTTTATGGACAAAGAAACTGAGGCGCATAGATGTTCCATAAATTGCCCATGGTCATCCAGCTATTAACTGGTAGATTTCTTCTTCCAGAAAGGGTTAATCAACGTCCTTTCTAGGAACTGTGTACGTGTTTAATATTTTTGAAATATTAAGCAACAGGAATATTGCTTTCTTTATTGCCCATTAAGATCTTGTTGCAAAAAATGGTACTATAAAAGCCATATTTTTATTTATTGAATGCCAACTGTGTGTCATTTCACTTTCAGAAACCCCTTGTAGGTAGCAAATGAGGAGAAACACATCAAGCAGCGCAGCCATGTGCGAAAGAGCCCATGTTCTTTCTACTCCCCCAATGGCCTCTGTCAATTGTATATTAATTGTAGATAATTTACAAAAGGATTAAATTAAGGTGTGAGTAGTGATCATTATTCAGATAATTGCCTCATTTTCTACTTCACTGTGTGCTTATAGATACATACTTGGTATAAAGTCCATAATTTTTAAATTTAGTTTATCTTACATGTGTGTACAGAAGGAACTAAGGTTTTACTCCATATCAGTGTATTCTGGGGGGTCATCACATATCTGAACAAAAGAGAGAGATCTAGGATGATGGCCATCTAAGAGGTCACCTGAGTATATCAATCGTCACTGTGTTCCCCTTCTGAGAGGTTGCCTCAAGGCTACGGGAACTTCTAATATTGCTACATGGTATCAGGTCACAGTCATGAAGATCCAGAGCTTATGAGTCAGAAAGACAGGCATACCTGAAGAGCTGCAGCTGGCTCACACTCTGCTCAGCTGCTGAGGTGTGGCTGTTTGCTATCTCCTGTCCCCAGCTACACTGAACTAAAAAGCACAGCTCTGCTTCGTAGGCCTATATGTTTTGACTGGAGCCCAGTTTCTGCCTGGCAAAAGAGAGCAAGAACAAAGTGATTGTGACTAATTGAAGCTTTTCCTTTTCCCTGCAGTTGACATCAGTGGTTAAGACCAGACTGGGGTGATGCCTCCAACAGAGCATTTATCAAAGTCTGGATCTTAGGGCACTAATGCTGGGATATTTTGCAGCAAAGGCTTACTAGTAAATACATCTGGGAAATTCTAAATAGAGTTAAGGTGGTTTATCAACTGCAGGACTTTTCACAGCCTTTACACTGAGAGTGTCCAGCATTTATTTGGCTTTAAACCCTTTTTTCCCCCCTAGGCATCCTATGGATTTGGCACTTCACAGAATATGCTAACTGAAAACTCAACTGAAAAAATGAATATAGCCTACTCTAACAATTTTTAGAAAACCTTATTTGTTCAGTATTATTGAATAATGTGCTGTTCCAAAGAAGGTTTTTGTTTGTTTTTTTCAGTTCTGCAACAAAATGTTTTTGGGCATAATACTTGTCCTTTAAGTACCAGCAATTTTTTATATTATTATTTAATTTTGGTATAAGAAAATCTTTGAATATATGACCTTTTGTCTCTTGCATTCTTTTTTTTTCCTGTGATCATTAAAAATGTAAATCACTCAACTCTACTATCCTGTACTGAGTGATCTTCTAAAGGCTTATTGGGGCATAGCTGTTTTGTCCCTAAGCTGAATTGTCCCAGTCCTTATGTTTTTGACAAACATATTTCTCCTTTGAATAAGTATTTTCTCTCCTTCATGTATTACCAGCCTAACCTGTACTTTTTAAAACGATACCAAGAAGATTGCTTTCCTTTCCACTGTGGTAAATGAAGACTTGGTAATCTGATGTCTCAGGCCACAATAACTCAGAAGGAGTAATTAGAAGCTAGTTGCCTCTTTAGGCTCTGGGGATGTAAAGAGGGGTGATGCAGGTCTCCGGGGTGCTCCATGACAATTCTACTTTGCATGAATCAGCCCAGTGGGAGTTCTGAGAAAAGGAAGCAAGTTGGATGGCAGCTGTGAGGAAGGCTGTATTGGAGACGGGGGCTGGGGGGGTGTCATGCAGTGGCTCATACAGAAGGAGTAACAGTTTATGATATACAAAGAAAAAGTGATTTTTCCCCTAAAATAAGTACTTTTCAATGCAATTATGGTTTTCTTTAAGGTCTTCTCTTTCAATATGAACTTGGCCTTTTTACAAAGATCAGGCAACAACAGAAGCACTTTGATTTTCTCCTACACAGGATCTTGAAACTAACACCATGCAAAATCTTCTTCATGAGTTTTAAATGACTTTCTTTTCCTTTCTTCCTGAGGAGTTAGTCCCACATGAGTGACACTAGAATGACGGGGGGGGGGGGGGTATTCCTAAAAGTAATTTCTTAACATTACTTCCTGTGAACTCAGTTTCATGTAGCTTAGGGCAGAGGTTCTAGAAGTGTGATCCTCAGACCAGCAGGATCAGCATCACCTAGGAAGCTGTTAGAAATGAAAATTCTCTACCCACCCCCAGACCTACTGAATCAGCAAGTCTGGGAGTGGACCGGTGATCTGTTTTATAATACTCCCCCGTTAGTTGATTCTGATGCCCACTCATGTTTGAAAACCAGTTTGGTTTGTTGTTTCATTGAAAGGCTTCAGAGGGGTCCATGAATGCCCTGAATCTGTATGCAAGTATGTGTATATGTATGTACATGCATCTTTTGGAGGAAACAGAACCATATTTTTCACTCGGATCTCAGAATGACACTAACTTTAGCAAGGTAAAAACCACTGCTTAAACATCAGGATCCAGCACTTGAGGGTCTCTTGCTGAAATTATTTGACCTGAAAGCCACACACATTATGTTTGCTTACAAGCCATTGGCTAGAAATAGCTGTATAGCCCAGTCTGAATGCATGAGTTCAGGGAAGTATAATTCTCTGTGTGCTCAGAAGAAGTAGTAAACCCTAAATCTCTATCACATTTCCATACAATAAAAACTATTGATCATAGATAGATAATAGATAGATAGATAGATAGATAGATAGGTAGGTAGACTGATGAAAAATTGACTAACTCCTCTTAGGGTTGGGGCATGTGGGGATGGCAATGTATATGAGAATTTTTCACAGAAAATATGATATTTTTCACTGGGTCTATAGGATGAGAAGGAAGTTTTCCAGGCAAAGTAGATATTAAGGTAACTTTCCAGGCAGGAATAGTAGTCTGATTGGAGACAGAATCATGGAAGAGATCTAATTATGTTCAAAGAATGGTGAGATTTCCATTGTGGATGAAGTACATGATATATATGGTCATGTTATGGGTGAGGAATGGCAAGAAAGAAGCCCTGGAAATAAAAGGTAGAGACCAGATTATGAAGGGTCTTGTGTTCTAAGCTAAGGAGTTGAAAGTTTTGAATTATTTCTTAAATATTAGTGTCTCTAAAGGTTGTTGAAACATCTATTTTGTCGTGACAACCCTGATACTTTTTAAGTAGCTATTTTTAATATAAAAGATAGCTATGTAAATAGAATAGTGTTTCCCACAAAGTTTCAAACCCTCTATCAGACATGTATCATTGTGATTTTCTACATCTGTGCAATTTTGCTTCTCCTGTTCCTTTTGCTTGGAATGTCTTTCTTCTGAAAAAAGTGAGGCCATCAGAATTAGATGGCTTTTGATCATGATTATTATCAAACAACTCCTGTGTGCTAACATTTTGTCCTGTAGTTCTCACAACAACTCTTCAGTTTCAGTATGATTCCTTGTTTTACAGAAAGAGAAAATGAAGAACAGAGAGGTCTGTTCTCTGCCACACAGTGAGTAAAATTTCGCAGCTGAGAAATTGATATGACTTACTAAAGCAGTTAGTTTATGGATACATATAAGTAAAATATTGATTCAAATTCAATTTTCTGCCAATTCCTAGAAATATTACCTTTTAGCAGCTGAAACTGGGTCATTTTCCTGCTAAAAAGCCCTTGAGATAGTGAGAGAATGGTGTGATCTATTAATCTAGTTTCTCTTTGAAGAGGCCGAGGCAGGGAAAACAGGAAGGTGCTACTGTAATAGCCCAAGCAGTAGAAATGGAGAGGGCTGAGTAAGCTACACTATGGGGTGGATGGTGAGCATTCTGTATGCTTCAATTAATTGTAATTTTTTTAAAAGAGGGACCTTGCCTTCGTTGTTTTGGTATTACCTTTTACATATAGTGAGCATCAGTTCATATTTGGAGGGTCCATGTCTTGGCTGCTGTGTTGGAGATTTACCCTTTGGTCTTTGCAGAAAGTTTGTTTTCTACAGACTTGGGAGCCTGCCATCATGTGATGATGTGGGACAAGCCTGACTTGAAGTAAAGATGCCACTATTTGTGTCCCAACTCAGAAACTTACTAGCTATAAGCCCTGAGCATGTTCCCGAATTTCTTATACTGGGGTACAGGTATTGCTGAAAGGGTACCCAGAGCTAGATGAGGAGTCTTGCTTTGCTCAGTGGTTTGAGGAGAAAATGATCTTTCTATCATAATCCTGACTAAATGGCTGCATTGAAAAACTAGCAGGAAATATAGTTTTTAAAATAGAAAATATGAAACCTCAAATACGTTTCAGACCCATGGTTTCCCCTTTATGTATGTCCAGGATTCAGAAAAGTGAGCGTTCACTCTTTCCTACCATAGAGATAAACTTGGTAGAAATGTTTGAGAAGCAATGATCATTTGACACTCTGCTTGGTTCTTTTAGTGGGAGAACATGGTAATGCTAACATTCTAAGAAGTTTTTTTGAAAGGACAAAGTAGATCATGATTTGAAAGGATTTTGAAAACCCTAAGGAGTACATTGTATAAGAGTATAATAAATTATTGTTATTATATATAATAAAAGGATAGAAATCTGTTTCATAAAGACATGTTAACATGACTCAATAAAATGAGTCATGGCTGGGATACCAAAGCATCTGCAGGTTCCTAAAAAAGATATATGTAAAGAATTATCCACTGTTTGCCTGCTCCATTAAAATTTTACCTTCCTAGGAGCAGGAATTTTGTCTGTTTTGTTTGCAATAGTATTCCCAATGCCTAGAACAGTGTGTAGCATATCATATGTGCTCAATAAATATTTGTTGAATAAATGAATTAATAAAAGGACTCTCAAAGCAATCATTTCTATTATTAATGAGGACACTGACCCTAACTGCTGCTTACTCTGAGGAGCTGAGCTGGACCACAAATGAACTGCAAGAATTCCTTTTGTTTATACTCGAGCAGCCTGAGTCATGTCAAAGATAAATAAAATCAGACTCAAAGTGGTGAGGACAGATTTTAATCAGCAATAAGCTACTGCAATAGAGAAGAGGGTCCAGTGTGAACTGAATTCAAATTAGATTTGTGCAGAGGTGACTGGGCATTCTAAAAGGAAAATGAGGGAGTTGGAAAGAGGAAAGTGGGGGCTTGAGTAGAAATAAGGAAGTGGAAATTTACAAAAAGCAGGAAAAGGTGTTGGTCCATATGAATCCCATCTGGGTTTATTAACCAGCTGTTATTGAAGTTAGGTTTCTACTCTCCTACAGAGACTGGGAGGGGTGATGGGGGCCTATCTTCATTCAGGTGTTAGCTGGAACAGCAGAAAATTCTTTTGCAACCTTGAGCTTTCCCATGCAGGACCTTAATGGGACTGGAGCCATTACTTTATTGATGCTGCCTTGAGCTGTTAGAAACTATGCTAGTGTTTGTTAATTTTTCTAATGTGGGGTGGACAAAATTATTTGTGCTAAGAGTCTGCAAGGTTTATAGGCCCAGGTTGAGGCCGAGTCAAGAAAAGGGCTCAGAGGAGCCTGACTAGAGTTTGCTCAGGGAGAGAATCTTTATCTATGGGCTCCATTGCTTTTCACTAGAAACGAACTTAGTTTGGGCTCTTATGGTTTTATCTCCTGTAAGGTAAAAAACACAGAATGACAAATTCAAAATAAACAGAACTTGCCTCCCAAAAGTCTAGAGCAGATTGGGTTAAAGTTGCCTACTCTTTGCCTCATTTTTCCTTTGACTCTCCCCAAAGCCTTCTAGATCTTTCCAGAGACTATTCCTTCAAAACCAGGAGGCAGCCCCAAGTCTATTTTCACCAAATCAGTTGATTAGGAGAAGAAATATGAAGAGAGAAAGAAGATGAAAGAGAAGGAAGCATCTAAGAAAAGACACCGTGAGATCACATTAAGATTTATTTATAGCATGTTAGTCTTCTCTGTAGATACTGCCCTTCTTGGCATGGTGACCCAGATCTTTGTCCTAGATCAAAGTTCTAACTTGCCTTCTGCTGGGACAACGCTTTTGGAAAAGCTTTGACCCCTTCCTAGAAATCAGGGACCATAATAAAGAGAGTGGTGAAAAGAGACAATAAGTAAGAGACATGGACAGTCTTTGAATTCTTAGGGTCTGTAACCTGAATCTCATGTTATTTAGATTGAGACCTGGTTTTGAATTGTACCACTGACAATGGTGTTTGACCTTTGATTTCTATGTAAGTTGCAGGATGCTTCTAGTAGTAAATGAAATTACTTTGTAACCTCTCTGTGCCTACAGCCTTTCCTTGGCATAGAAGAGAGAAGAAATTATTTCTCATCTGTCAACTTGCTTGAAAGAATGGTTTGTTAAAATAGAGAGTTAGTTTTGGTTTTCACTTGGCTGGATTCCCCATCCATATTTGTTACTAAGGGTAATATTGCCAGGCTTCAATGAAACAGGAAAACCATGCCGTTCCCTTCATTTCTTTCTCTCTTCAGCACCTGCTTGCACATACTCATTAAGAGAGACTAGGGATATTTCAATAAACAGTAAATGTCCAAGAAAATGGTTTAATACTAAGAAATCTCTTTGTTATCCTGAAACTGTGTTCTTCCATTCATTTCCATCCTGTTCTCCATTTGTCACCAGTCATATTGTAACACTGGAATTACAAGCTCAGTCCTGCAAAGGTGAAAAGTAATCATATAAAGATGAAAATGGACAAGACCATAGAAAGTATTCTATATAAACCATATATTTTATTAAAGAGAAAACTGAGGCCCCCAAAGGACAAAGGTTGATCCATCAGATTCAAATTTAACACCTGTTTATGCACGTCTAAGTAGACGAAAGGCACTGTAAAAGGTGCTGTGGGAAACACAAAGATAAATAAGACCATAATATTACTTCTGAATGACTAACGAAAAGTACATTCCCAGCTAAGCATACAAGCTAACATAAAGGACATATAGGTAACGTAAAACCGAAGGGCAGATTCCACACTAGGAACTCCAGCCAGAAGAGCCAGGTGCGAGGCCTCTGCACATGGCCTGCTGTGAGCAGGTGAAACCCAACTAAGCACAAAGGAAAAAAAAAAGCCATCACAGAGCTGTGACTATTTTTAAGGCTACTGTTTTTCTCTGTGGAACACTGCCTGTGGGGCAAAACAGGGAAAAATCATGTGATTCTAATGTGCAGCATGGAAGGAGAGCTACTGCAGGCCAGCTTCTCCAACTCTGAAGGCACTCCAGCTGTGTGGCTGACAGGGTCTTGGTGCTCTGGCTGGGTGTCAGGCCTGAGCCTCTGAGGAGGGAGAGCCGAGTTCAGGACACTGGATCACCGGAGACCTCCCAGCCCCACATAATATCAATCAGTGAGAGTTCTCCCAGAGATCTCTGTCTCAATGCTAAGACCCAGCTCAACTCAACAACCAGCAACCTCCAGTGCTGGACAACCCATGCCAAACAACTAGCAAGACAGGAAAACAACCCCTCCCATTAGCAGAGAGCCTGCCTAAAATCATACTAAGTTCACCGACACCCCAAAACACACCACTAAACACAGTCCTGCCCACCAGAAAGACAAGATCCAGCCTCATCCATCAAAACACAGGCACCAGTCCGCTCCGGGCAGACACCAAAAATAACGGTAACTACAAACCTGCAGCCTGCAAAAAGGAGACCCCAAACACAGTAAGTTAAGCAAAATGAGAAGACAGAGAAATAGGGCTTCCCTGGTGGCACAGTGGTTGAGAGTTCGCCTGCCGATGCAGGGGACGCGGGCTCATGTCCCAGTCCGGGGGGATCCCACATGCCGCGGAGCGGCTGGGCCCGTGAGCCATGGCCGCTGAGCCTGCGCGTCCAGAGCCTGTGCTCTGCAACGGGAGAGGCCACAACAGTGAGAGGCCCGTGTACAGGAAAAAAAAAAAAAAAAGAAATATGAAGCAGATGAAGGAGCAAGGTAAAAACCCACGAGACCAAACAAATGAAGAGGAAATAGGCATCTACCTGAAAAATAATTCAGAGTAATGATAGTAAAGATGATCCAAAATCTTGGAAATAAAATGGAGAAAATACAAGAAACGTTTAACAAGGACCTAGAAGAACTAAAGAGAAAACAAACTCATGAAAAACACAATAATTGAAATTAAAAACACTCTAGAAGGAATCCATAGCAGAATAACTGAGGCAGAAGAAAAAATAAGTAACCTGGAAGATAACATACTAGAAATAAATACCACAGAGCAGAATGAAGAAAAAAGAATGAAAAGTATTGAGGACAGGCTCAGAGACCTCTGGAACAACATTAAACATAACAGCATTTGAATTATAGGAGTCCCAGAAGAAGAAGAGAAAGAGAAAGGGACTGAGAAAACATTTGAAGAGATTATAGTTGAAAACTTCCCTAATATGGGAAAGGAAATAGTCAATCAAGTCCAGGAAGCACAGAGAGTCCCATACAGGATACATCCAAGGAGAAACATGCCAAGACGCATATTAATCAAACTGTCAAAAATTAAACACAAAGAAAAAATATTAAAAGCAGCAAAGGAAAAGCAACAGATGACATACAAGGGAATCCCCATAAAGTTAACAGCTGATCTATCATCAGAAACTCTGCCAGGACATATTTAAAGTGATATAAGAGAAAAACCTACAACCAAGATTACTCTACCCAGCAAGGATCTCATTCAGATTTGATGGAGAAATTAAAACCTTTAGAAAAGCAAAAGCTGAGAGAGTTCAGCACCACCATACCAGCTTTACAACAAATGCTAAAGAAACTTCTCTAGACAGGAAACACAAGAGAAGGAAAAGACCTACAATAACAAACCAAAAACAATTAAGAAAATGGGAATAGGAACATACATATCGATAATTACCTTAAATGTAAATGGATTAAGTGCTCCAACCAAGAGACACAGACTGGCTGAATGGATACAAAAACAAGACCCATATATATGCTGTCTACAAGAGACCCACTTCAGACCTAGGGAAACAGACTGAAAGTGAGGGGATGGAAAAAGATATTCCATGCGAAAGGAAATCAAAAGAAAGCTGGAGTAGCAATTCTCGTATCAGACAAAATAAACTTTAAAATAAAGACCATTGTAAGAGACAAAAAAGGACACTACATAATGATCACGGGATCAATCCAAGAAGAAGATAGAAAAATTGTAAATATTTATGTACCCAACATAGGAGCACCTCAATACATAAGGCAAATGCCAACAGCCATAAAACGGGAAATCGACAGTAACACAATCATAGTTAGGGGGCTTTAACACCCCACGTTCACCAACAGACATATCAACCAAAATGAAATTAAATAAGGAATAAAAAGCTTTAAATGACACATTAAACAAGATGAACTTAATTAATATTTATAGGACATTCCATCCAAAAACAACAGAATACACTTTCTTCTCAATGCTCATGGAACATTCTCCAGGACAGATCATATCTTGGGTCACAAATGAAGCCTTGCTAAATTTAAGAAAATTGAAATCACATCAAGTATCTTTTCCGACCACAACGCTATGAGACTAGATACCAATTACAGGAAAAAAAAAACTGTAAAAAATACAAACACATGGAGGCTAAACAATACACTACTGAATAACCAAGAGATCACTGAGGAAATCAAAAAATACCTAGAAACGAAGGACAATGAAAACACAACCTAAAACGTATGGGATGCAGCAAAAGCAGTTCTAAGAGGGAAGTTTATAGCAATACAATCCTAGCTCAAGAAACAAGAAACATCTCAAATAAACAACCTAACCTTACACCTAAAGCAATTAGAGAAAGAAGAACAAAAAAACCCCAAAGTTAGCAAAAGGAAAGAAATCATAACGATCAGATCAGAAATAAATGAAAAAGAAATGAAGGAAATGATAGCAAAGATCAATAAAACTAAAAGCTGGTTCTTTGAGAAGATAAACAAAATTGAAAAACCATTAGCCAGACTCATCCAGAAAAAAAATTGGAGAAGACTCAAATCAACAGAATTAGAAATGAAAAAGGAGAAGTAACAACTGACACTGCAGAAATACAAAGGATCATGTGAGGTTACTACAAGCAACTATACGACAATAAAATGGACAACCTGGAAGAAACGGACAATATCTTAGAAAAGCACAACCTTCTGAGACTGAATTAGGATGAAATAGAATACATAAACAGATCAATCACAAGCACTGAAATTGAAACTGTGATTAAAAATCTTCCAACAAACAAAAGCCGAAGACCAGATGGATTCACAGGCAAATTCTTTCAAACATTTAGAGAAGAGCTAAACACCTATCCTTCTCAAACTCTTCAAAAATATAGCAGAGGGAGGAACACTCCCAAACTAATTCTACAAGTCCACCATCACCCTGTTACCAAAACCAGACAAAGATGTTAAAAAAAAAAAAAAGAAAACTACAGGCCTATAACACTGATGAACATAGATGCAAAAATCCTCAACAAATACTAGCAAACAGAATCCAGCAGCACATTAAAAGGATCATACACCATGCTTAAGTGGGATTTATCCCAGGAATGCAAGGATTCTTCAATATGTGCACATCAATCAATGTGATAAGCCATATTAACAAATTGAAGGATAAAAACCATATGATCATCTCAACAGATGAAGAAAAAGCTTTTGACAAAATGCAACACCGATTTGTGATAAAAACTCTCCAGAAAGTGGGCATAGAGGGAACCTACCTCAACATAATAAAGGCCATGTATGACAAACCCACAGCAAACATCATTCTCAATGGTGAAAAACTGAAAGCATTTCCTGTAAGACAAGCAACAATACAGGGATATCCACTCTCCCCACTATTATTCAACATAGTTTTGGAAGTCCTAGCCATGGCAATCAGAGAGGAAAAAGAAACAAAAGAACTCCAAATTGGAAAAGAAGAAATAAAAGTGTCACTGTTTGCAGATGACATGATACTATACATAGAGAATCCTAAAGATGCCACCAGAAAACTATTAGAGCTAATCAATGAATTTGTAAAGTAGCAAGATACAAAATTAATGCAAAGAAATCTCTTGCATTCCTATACACTAATGATGAAAAATCTGAAAGAGAAATTAAGGAAACACTCCCATTTACCACTGCAACAAAAAGAATAAAATACCTAGGAATAAACCTACCTAAGAAGACAAAGGACATGTATGCAGAAGACTATAAGACACTGATGAAAGAAATTAAAGATGATACAGACAGATGGAGAGATATACCATGTTCTTAGATTGGAAGAATCAACATTGTGAAAAATGACTCTACTACCCAAAGCAATCTACAAATTCAATGCAATCCCTATCAAACTACCAATGGCATTTTTCACAGAACTAGAACAAAAAATTTCACCATTTTTATGGAAACACAAAAGACCCCAAATAGCCAAAGCAATCTTGAGAAAGAAAAACAGAGCTGGAGGAATAAGGCTCCTGGACTTCAGACTATACTACAAAGCTACAGTCATCAAGACAGTATGGTACTGGCACAAAAACAGAAATATAGATCAATGGAACAGAATAGAAAGCCCAGAGATAAACCCATGCACATAAAGTCACCTTATCTTGGTAAAGGAGGCAAGAATATACAATGGAGAAAAGACAGCCTCTTCAATAACTGGTGCTGAGAAAACTGGACAGCTACGTGAAAAGAATGAAATTAGAACACTCCCTAACACCATACACAAAAATAAATTCAAGATGTATTAAAGACCTAAATGTAAGGCCAAACACTATCAAACTCTTGGAGGAAAACATAGGCAGAACACTCTATGACACAAATCACAGCAAGATCCTTTTGGACCCACCTCCTAGAGAAATGGAAATAAAAACAAAAATAAACAAATGGGACCTAATGAAACTTAAAAGCTTTTGCACAGCAAAGGAAACCATAAACAAGATGAAACGACAACCTTCAGAATGGGAGAAAATATTTGCAAACGAAACAACTGACAAAGGATTAATCTCCAAAATATACAAGCAGCTCATGCAGCTCAATAGCAAAAAAATGAACAACCCAATCCAAAAATGGGCAGAAGAGCTAAATAGACATTTCTCCCAAGAAGATATACAGATTGTCAACAAACACATGAAAGGATGCTCCACATCACTAATCATTAGAGAGATGCAAATCAAAACTACAATGATGTATCACCTCACACCAGTCAGAATGGCCATCATCAAGAGATATGCAAACAGTAAATGCTGGAGAGGGTGTGGAGAAAAGGGAACCCTCCTGCACTGTTGGTGGGAATGTAAATTGATACAGCCACTATGGAGAACAGTATGGAGGTTCCTTAGAAAACTAAACATAGAACTACCACACGACCCAGCAATCCCCACTACTGGGCATATACCCTGAGAAAACCATAATCCAAAAAGAGTCATGTACCACAATGTTTGTTGCAGCTCTATTTACAATAGCCAGGACATGGAATCAACATAAGTATCCATCAACAGATGAATGGATAAAGAAGATGTGGCACATATATACAATGGAATATTTCTCAGCCATAAAAAGAAATGAAATTGAGTTATTTGTCGTGAGGTGGATAGACCTAGAGTCTGTCATACAGAGTGAAGTAAGTCAGAAAGAGAAAAACAAATACCGTATGCTAACACATATATATGGAATCTAAAAAAAGAAAAAAAAGAAAAAAATTGGTTTTCAAGAACGTAGGGCCAGGACAGGAATAAAGACTGAGATGTAGAGAATGGACTTGAGGACATTGGGAGGGGGAAGGGTTAGTTGAGATGAAGTGAGAGAGTGGCATGGACATATATACACTACCAAACGTAAAATAGATAGCTAGTGGGAAGCAGCCGAATAGCACAAGTAGATCAGCTTGGTGCTTTGTGACCACCTAGAGGCGTGGGATAGGGGGGGTGGGAGGGAGGGAGACGCAAGAGGGAGGGGATAAGGGTATATATGTATCCATACAGCTGATTCACTTTGTTATACAGCAGCAACTAACAGACTGTAAAGCAATTATACTCCAATAAAGATGTTAAGAAAAAAAACTGAAGGGCCGGAGTGTTCTTTTCAGTTGAGGGTGAAATTTTGTTAACACGATTAAGCAATAAAATGAATGTAACAATAGAATGTGTAATGCATAGCCCAGTGTTAGGCATTTTAGTAATTTGTAAAAACATCTCTGTTGTACTCTCTGTGATGCAGATGCAGCTATAACACAACCTACCCTCCTACCCATAAGCAGATATGTAAAAACATATAAATCTAAGTTTTTTGGCGTCAATACTGTAGCTTCTCTGTGGAGTAATATTCTCTTTGGATAGTATTTCAATATTTAGATTTTTTATTTATTCTCTGCACTGTTCAGAATTGTATTGATTTTTAAACAGATGTAATCACTAGTTAAAGAAGCATGACTTGTTCATGGCAAAAGCAAGCCAACTTTGTTAATTTAGGAGGCTACTCTGCCTGTATTCTACTCTTGTTTTCATACCTCGAAGGAACTGTTTTCTTCATCTGCACTAAAACACCTTAATTTGTGTACAAATTAAGAAAAAATATAGTTAGTGAAAAAACTATATTCTTTTGATATTAGTCACTTAATACACCGGATTTACCTATTAGGGCTCAGAGAGAACTTGGAGTGTTAGCATTTCTGGATTTGGCTGGCCAAAGTACAGATCAAATCTATGAGAATTTGTGTGAGAATTCAGAATTCAAGTGGAAATCCCTCAGTAAACAGATGAAGGTGTGGGCTGGCTAATAAGAGCTCAAGTATATTCTGAAGAGATAGTGCAATGGAATTCATAAGCTGAGATGAAATCCAGGAGAGAAAAAAATAAAGAAACAAGAACAACAATAACAACAGCTAATCATTTTTGAACAATTACTATATGATAAGCATTGTATTATGTGCTTACTCAAATTACCAGATTATCTCAGGGCGTGTTTTTTAATCCACAATTTCAAATGGTAGGACTAAGGCTTAGAGATGTTAGGTAAATTTTCCAGATGTTGGGTAAATAAGTTGCAGGTGTAGGACTGGAATGCAGTTGGCTTATTTGCTCCATTTGCCTAGAACTTTCCCAGTTTTATCACTGAAAGTCACCTATCTCAGGGACCGCCTCAGTCCCAGGGAAATTGGGACAACAGGCCATGTTAACTTGTACGCACAGCTGCTGAATTCCAAAGCTTAAGCTTTAAATTGGTATCTTATACTGCTTCCATTAAGGAGAAAGAGAACCAATGACCAGAGATGGAACCTTGGAAGATGTTAATAACTTTAAAAATGGGAGAAGACTATAAGGTCCTTACTTAAAGGGCTGTATCCTTTACCCATTTTATCCCCAGTCTTTAGCACTATGTTTAAGACAGAGTAGATGCTCAATAAATATGTGTAATTAGTTAAGTGATTGATGATTGATTATTAGTGATTGGATGAATGAAGAGGTAAGAGGATAAATAAGGCAACATCATATCCCACTAGGATCAAGTAGAGAGTTCTTAGACAGAAATAAAATAACAATATTTACATGAAGGGTAATGCTTTTGCAAACTAATGATCATGAGAGCCTTTAGGATGTAGGCTTTGAAAAGAGAGTCCCATGGAAGCTTGCAAATATTTAGGAGAGGACAAAGATGCATACATGGAGGGAGCTGCTGGTTGTAGGCCCTAGGACATAAGACCTGGATTTAAAGGAAGAGATAAGGAAATAGTGAACAGAGACAAAGTGTTCCTTTCTTTTGCTCAGAGAGTCTGCTCAGTTAAAGGAGAAGACTCATTGGAGAAAAACACAATTACACACTGAGCAATAAAGAAACCCCACAAGGACAGGTTTCTTCCTAACTCAAGAAAGGCTGGAAGCTGGAACTATAAAGACTGAAGCGTTAACGCTGGAGGGACATTGGAACTTCTTCCTAAGAGACACATGATAGCATCTCAAATAGACAAAACTATAGCTCACTGATCTCTTCTTTCAGTCTTTACCTTTCAGGCTGAACACCTCATGTTTCATTCAATTGAGATGAGTTTGAGCCCTTCACTATGCTGGTGGACCTCTTCTGATGTGTCCTAAGTATGTCAGCCCCACTCTTAGTAGTCTGTGCTCTAAAGGGAACGTGATACCAAAGTGTGATGTGACTGGCACACATAGAGCATGGCTGTCACCTCTCTTGTTCTGGGCCTAAAACTTCCTATGCTTAAAATCTCATTAACCTTGTATTTTGCAAGCCATTTCAGACCTCAGATTTTCTCTACTTGTTTCTTTCACTTATTTTGCTGATGTGCAGTATGTATATTTTCCCCTGCAGTTTTCTCTCTGCCACTGTAAGAGAAGCAATGCTGCTTTAGCTATGGGAGTGGCATCTGTGCTCTATCTTGTCTATCATTAATAATCCCCCAAGCTCTGTTCTCATTTCCAAGCTGCTAATGTCTGGTAATGATTTCCAAGTCAGAACACACACAGCTGGATATTCAAACCCCAGGTTAAATTTTGTTTTCTGACATATCACCAGTCTGGAGTTTGAAAGTAAGTCTAGATGTGTTGCAGAAGTTATTCAAGGAAGAAGATGGGGTTATGAAAAAGGTCATTCCTTTGACCTAACTGCTACCAAACCATTGGAAAAAATTGTTTCCCTTGATCTCTGAAATCAACTTGTAGAAGTTTCAGCTCCTGAGGCAGGTACCATTACAGTTGTTATGCTATTAAAAGTTCTGCAGAGGCTTTTTTTCTTGAAGGCTAGGAAAATTGTTTGGGGCTAGGTTGGGACTGGTTTGATTGCTGTTGATATAAACATCTCTGAATTGTATTTTTTTTTACATGTGCAAGTAACCTAAGAACTTCAAATTAAAGAACAAAGCAGATCAACTAGGCACAACTAGATTTTTTTAAGCAAAATTGAGTACAATAATAATAGTTTTCAGAAATTGTGAAAATGTCAGTGCAAGAAAATTAGTTCTAATGTAAGCCTAGCTGTGGGATTTTATTGAAAATGTTCTCATCCTAACATGGGGCATTTAAATAATGAATTTACAAGGAGAAACACAAGGAAATCACAGAGAGCCATTACTTACAATAAGAAAAAACAAGTACACTTTAATGGTTATAGATTTGAGTATGGAATATTTTGCCTGATTTTTGTTTCATTGCCTCTTTGTCATTGGAGGCCTGTCTGATGATTTGGGTAAGTATCATGGGTGAATGTCTTTGTGTTTGCTCATCAGAGAACAACAGTTGCAATATGTAAATAGGGTACCTCTTCCCTTTGGTTGCCTTGGGATATGTATAATAGATTAAGCTGTCTTTGTGCAGAGCAAACAGGTCTGTAGTACCAAGAATATGAATAATGTCAGTTTCCATAATTGCTAACATCTGGCTTTCCATAAATCTATTAAATTGCATGGAAGCAGAATTAGATTTCTGCGTCATAAGTAAAGCAATTACATGGAATTCTGTAGGCAATATGGTCCTATATTCAACTGTGAAATCTTTTCATTCTGGAGCAGCAAAAGCAAATCCAGGTTTTGAACCCTGTTTTTATTGTGCACCCTAAGTGTGTTCATCTTTTTGCTCAGGTTTCTTAATTTATGAGAGGAAAACACTGCCAATATGTTTGTAACTTTGTAAATGCAAAATAAAGAAATGTTAAAATAGCATATTATAGCTGGGCATTAATTGACAATTTAGAGGTTATTTTATAGGAGACCATAAATTAAAGATCCTTTTGTAGCCACTGGTTGTGGATCTGTTGAAATTAATCTTCCAGACAATTCCTGGGGTGATTTGCTGATGAGTCTTTCTCTGCCCTTGTCCCCTTTGACAGGAAAGGAAACTTGTCCCCTTTGACAGGAAGCTGGGATGTGGAGGGAGGAGGAAAGGTGGCCTTCCTATTTCAGTGTGGTTACTACTGAAACCACACTGAATTTATTGTACTTTGAACTAGACCCAAGAGCTTTTCCTGATGAAAAGTCAACAATAAAATGTGTTCCCTGAAGGGAAGGGTTGTGGTTGTGCCTTATGCTTATTGAACACCCCAAAGACCAAATTTTGGCAAAGTAGGCTTTATAGTAGTATTGGTCTGTAAAATTCCTGGATTTAAGTAAGTTAAATAAATACATTGCACATCCACAGTATATTTCGTTGTACTTGGTACTGAGAAGAGAAAAAGGAAAAATATTTAGTCCCTGCCCTCAATGAGCTCACCATCTATCTATGAGCCATGGATAAATTAAACATGGAGCTCCCAAGAGATGAATGCAAGGATAGCATTGTGTGTGTGCAAGGTACAGAGAAAGCAAAAAGTCAATAGTGACTGTCTTGCAGAATGAGGGATGATGATGCTTGGTCTTGATCTTGAAGAATGCATGGGAGTGAAGATAGCACAGGAAGGGAAATGCTTACCTTATCAATTAATTTATACCCCACCCATTCCATAGGGGCTAAGAAACAGAGATGGGTGGGGGGAGTACTCCCATAATTAGAAAAGGCATGTTCCAAGGCACAGGCAGAGGAAACACCATGGTCTGTTTGTAGGTCACCCATTGCTTTTGAAGAGAAAGGGGAAGAGACAGAAGATAAAAACTGAAGTACTAAATCGGGGCTTATACATATGCCAGGAGACTGAACTTTCTATTGTAAGCATCAGAGAACCACAAAGAAGTGGCAGGCAGAGGAATGACATGGACAGGTTTGCTTTTTAGAACACCACTACCCTGTAGAGGGTATTTAGAGCAATGCTTCTCCTCTGTCTGAACAGAGCCCAGATGTCTGGATCCTAATTTATGTCAATTAAATCCAGTTCTAGTGGTGGTGAGCCTGGGCTCCAGTACTTTTAAAAAGCTTGCCAAATATTTATATTTTGCCCACAATCTCCAAATATTTCCATTGTGCCCACAATCAAAAAAATCACTGAATTAGAGTGAGAAGTGTCTGGAGTCAGTTGAGACCAGATAGGAGACTAATGCAATAGTCCTGGTGATAAGGATGAAAATCTGAACTGAGTTCAAAGAAATCTGAATGTTATTTTTATGATTATATATGTGATGAGCCACCTAGCTAGCTATCATCAAGTTACTCTCTATCTGTATCTCCTAGAGATACAAACTAGATTATAAATGTGATGAGAGAAGTATAAGACAATGTTTTGTTACTTTCAGCAAAAAATGAGGAGTGAGAATAATGCAAACATACCACTTTAGTATTGTTCCAAGATAGCATATACCTAAACAGTAAGCCATGTACCACCAACTGTCATTGCAATGAGTGTTCAGAGAAGGTGAATAATTACTATAAACTGGCATCATATTGGGAGATGCTTAACTGAGGAGGTAGGGCTTGAACTTGATCTTAATCATTCACATTCATTAAATCAAGAAACAAATATTTTTGAGTACTTATTATGTTATCTGGTTTTATTTTCAAAAGACAATAGATTAGGTGGGTATGGTTTTATACAGCTGATAACTGAGGGTCAGAGAGACTTAATAATGTGACCAAGGACATACAGTGTGATGTGCAAAATGACTGGTACATAGTAAGCACTCAATTAAGTGGAAGAGTTTCGAACGTGAGTGACCTCCTGACGCTTGCATTCAATGCTACTTTTTGTTGGGAAGAATTGGAGTAGAGGAAGAAGGCTGGGAAGATGAGAGAGGCTTCTAGGCGGAAGCACCATATGGTCGTATGTGTTGACCAGGAATGATGAGGAAGTAATTGGGGTCTGATTGTAGTTGACTTGGAATCTAGATAGCATAATTTGGGATCATTTCCACAGTTTTCAAAGGAGGAATAATTATTCCTAAATGTCTTGACTGAGGCTACAATTGGTAGAACAAAGACAAAAAAAATAAATCTTATAATGAACTAGGTCTTAGAAATATTGTTGGAATTCCTTAACATCTTCTGCTTTGTACCACGGCTGTGAAGCCAAGTTTTATACCAATATAATGCATTCAGTCAGTAAGGGAAGATAGGTCAGTGCATGAAGTCAGTAAGGGAAGATAGGTCATTTGTTTTCATTATTTTTAAGTCAAAATAGTTTTAAATTCTAGCAAACTTTGACTGAGTAATCATATCGTATCATTCTCAGAATTTCAGCTAAAAATGCTGAAGAGGATCCATGTAATATTTTATCTTTGAAAATGAGTTGCAATATCTAGAGGGCAAATTAGTTGAAAGTATATAAAACCACAGAATATTCTAGTATGCTGAAAGAAGACTTTAGACCTTGAATTAGCACAGTATAGTGGAAAGAACTCCAGTGCACCTTTCAGAAGGCCCAGGACACAGTCTTTGCTCTAACAGATACTAGCTGTGTGACCACTTAGCCATCTCTGTAACTTAGTTTCTTCTTTTGTAAACTGAAAATAACTATTCCTATCCTGCAATTATATGACATGACTTGTGAAAAAGAACTGTGAAAAACTTTGAAACTATGTATATAGTATTTTATATATATATATATATATATATATATATATATATATATATATATATATATATATATATATATTAGTAAAATTGATATTATGCCTTTGAGCACTTCAGGGGGAAATGGCACTTAAATTATTTTTTCTGTAATTTAGTTCCATAATTCTTAAACAAATGCCTACAATTTTATACATATTTAACATGAATTTTAGGATGAAGAGTAAGTTAATTTATACTGTTCCTATTCTCACCTACCATAGGAGTCAAGCCTACCATTCAGTAGCCTACCAACAGTTATGTATATATACTGCTGTGTTCCTCCTTTATCACCTTCATGAGGACAGTGTCTTATAAGTTGTTACCAACATTTATAGTACCAGTGTGCAAAGAACCCTGGTGCATGGCAGACTTTTGGTAAAAATGTGTTGAACTCAACATTGTCACCTGAAAGATGTTTGAAGGACTTGGCAGTAGATTAATCAGTGGAGAAGACAAATGACATGATAGAAAAATGGCTAATGTTTTTAAATACCTTAAAAAATTGTCATAAGAAAAATCAAGTAGACTTTGCTTGAGTGACCTCAGAACTAGTACCTACATAGAAGTTACTAGATAATATATTTTATTTCAATGTTAGGAAGACTTTTTTTTTTTTAAACATCTTTATTGGAGTATAATTGCTTTACAATGGTGTGTTACTTTCTGCTTTATAACAAAGTAAATCAGCTATACATATACTTATATCCCCATAACTCCTCCCTCTTGCATCCCACCCTCCCTATCCCACCCCTCTAGGTGGTCACAAAGCACCGAGCTGATCTCCCTGTGCTATGTGGCTGCTTCCCACTAGCTATCTATTTTACATTTGGTAGTGAATATATGTCCATGCCACTCTCTCACTTTGTCTCAGCTTACCCTTCCCCCTCTCCATGTCCTCAAGTCCATTCTCTACGTCTGCGTCTTTATTCCTGTCCTGCCCCTAGGTTCATCAGAACCCTTTTTTTTTCTTTTTTTAGATTCCATATATATGTGTTAGCATACGGTATTTGTTTTTCTCTTTCTGACTTACTTCACTCTGTATGACAGACTCTAGGTCCATCCGCCTCACCAGAAATAACTCAATTTCATTTCTTTTTATGGCTGAGTAATATTCCATATTCCATTGTATATATGTGCCACAGCTTCTTTATCCATTCATCTGTCAATGGACACTTAGGTTGCTTCCATGTCCTGGCTATTGTAAACAGCTGCAATGAACATTGTGGTACATGACTCTTTTTGAATTATGTAAATTGATACAGCCACTATGGAGAACGGTGTGGAGGTTCCTTAAAAAACTAAAAACAGAACTACCATACAACCCAGCAATCCCACTACTGGGCATATACCCTGAGAAAACCATAATTCAAAAGGAAGACATTTCTAAAAGAGTCATTCAAAGATAGAATAGGCTGCTTTGTGCAGTAATAGGTTGTCTGCAGGGAAAGGACTCAAACCAGGGCTGGACAGCTATATGTTTGAGATGTTAAGGTCACCAGAGCCCTGAATGTCAGGGAGGGCTACTGGATTTATGTTTTCGTTCCATACTTGGCTGTCAATGAAAAACAGCAAAATATATGGTGTCTTTCATCAGCATTCATGCCATATCCTAACTGTAGCTCTGAGATGTTTTCTTGTGTGAGCAAAAATATTGCTAGCCATTAGGGTGGTGAGTTTTTGATTAGGCAAGGCATCCTCCAAGAATTATTTCCTTTTCTTTCAACCTTGGCCCCAGGATCTGGGGGCAGCCTAATTGGCTCAGGGTTGCCCTAATTGCTCACTCGTTTTGCCCTAATTGCCCACTTGTTCTTACTCAGTGGCTAATCTATTCACACCTTCTCTGTTAGACCCAGATCTCCATGGGTGTATCCATACTGTTAACGAATTAGCAGTATTTATGGCCTCTGGATGGTATAGTTCTTGAGAATATCCTAAAAGCAGTTCAGAGTTGCTCCTGGATAATTTAGTAATTAGAGTCTGACAGCTGTGGGTTTGAGTCCCAGACTGGCCACTTATTAGCTATCTGACAGTGAACATGTTATTTAACTTATATGAGGCTCAGCTGCATTAGCTGCCTTGCAGAGTAGATGAGATAATGCACGTGAACAGCTTGGCACAGTACTGGGCACAAGGCAAACACTCAGTAATGTTAACGAATGCTATTATAAGTGATGATTATTTTCTAATGATCATCTTGACTGGAGTCTAAAGCTCCATGCTTTCTTCATTGCAGACATTGATGAATGTGCCTTAAGAACTCATACTTGTTGGAATGATTCTGCCTGCATCAACCTGGCAGGGGGCTTCGACTGCCTCTGTCCCTCTGGGCCCTCCTGCTCCGGTGACTGCCCCCATGAAGGAGGACTGAAGCACAATGGGCAGGTGTGGACTCTGAAAGAAGACAGGTGTACTGTCTGTTCCTGCAAGGTAAGGCTGATGTGGTGCGGCGGAGATTGTCACTGTTCTTTCTCTCCCTCCCCCTCTGCTCTCCCTCCCCCTCTGCTCTCCCTCCGCATGTCTTTCCCCAGGTGGTTGAGTCATGGGTCTCCCGTGATTCCTGAAAAGACTTCTGTTCTAATCCCAGCTACAGCTAATGATGCCGCTGAGTGGCAGGCAGACCTGCTTGGAATGAAAAGTGAGGTGTAGGGTTGCAAAGAGACTGCTGAACATGGGGTTGGGGGGCGGCGGGGAGCAGGGCAGAGAAGCCGATGTTAGTCCTCCCGCCGAGAGCTGGCGGTGCCTTTAAGGTCAGCTGGGTGAGAGCTTTAATGAGCCCTCAACCCTCACTTCTACAGTCCTGCTGATTAAAACTTCTCTTTCTCTGAAATGATCACCTGCACGAACTCGCTCACTCTTCTGGTGACATCATCCAGAAAAGCAAGGCTCAGACACTTGCTTGCAGTGGTCAGAGACAGGTGGGCTTCTGATACATTCTGAACACAGAATAATGATAGTATGAGGCCATCTGGCCAAATGATGTCTTCTTTGTCTTTCTCAGTGCTGGGCTATTCCTTACATTAAGTTGTTTGGAAGTGAGTTTAATGCTTTTGAAAACAAAATTCTGTCATCGACTAGTTTTGCTTTATGCTTTGCAAAATGGGCCTATTGAAGTGTTTGATTTCCTTGTGCTTTATTTCTTCTTTTGTTGATCTTGCCTATTCATTTTCCTTTGATATTGATTTCCTGTAGCTCTTAACATTGTATTTTTATGTCCCATTGGGATGGGATTGTTTAATATTTGGCTTACGGGCATGGGAACTCTGAGAAATTACTTGCTTAGTAACCTTGTAGAGAGCTGGTCTCCTGATAAACTCAAGAGTGTTCCCTGGAAACACAGTAGAAATGAAGTCCCCCGGATTCTTTCACCTGCCTTCAAGTCTGTCACACCTGCAACAGACCTGGGGGCACCTATTTAGGAAAGCTGTTTTACCAGGTGTTTAGATCATTAGCCCATAACACCCATTTTTCCCCTTATACATAAATATAGTTCCCCACATTTAAACTTAGGTCCATTGCCCCCAGTTGTTAAGTACCTCCTATATGCCAAGCATCCTGTAATTTAACAACAGCGTCCCACTTAATATAGCACAACTCTGAAAGATGAAGAAACTGAGTTTCTAAGTTTTAGGGGAAGTAATGTATGCTTAATATCACAAGATATAGATGTGTAAGCTGGGATTTGAATTCTACTTGCTTGCCCCAAATTTTATACTTTTCTCATCTTGCTACATGTCCTGTAACCCTCTACAGACGACATCTGTTGACATTTATAAAAACCAATTAAGTAATCAGTCAATCCAACTTGGCTGAGCTCAATGCTCAACTCAGTACTATGTTAATGACTGGGTAGGACATCCCCTCAAGAAGTTTTCAAGTTATTAAGTACAATATTTAAGCATGTGGCACTGACTCAGAGCTAAAGTTTTGGGGTTTTTTTGGCCACGCCGCACAGCTTGCGGGATTAGTTCCTTGATAAGGAATGGTACCTGGGCCCTCTGCAGTGAGAGCTCAGAGTCCTAACCACTGGACTGCCAGGGAATTCCCAGAGCAAACGTTTTTGAGAGACGGAAAAGCTTGTTGTGGGTTAGAACAGTTGAGAAATGCTTGTGGAAGAGGTTGGCAATTAGGTCTCCATTCAGCCAGCAAAATGAAGCTGAATTCCTTTACTAGTTCTTTTCTAGAAAATATTGTTTTTCTAAACCTTTGAGGAGGCTCACAACCTGACCCCAAATCCTTTTTAGGCTTTCTAGATCCCCAGTACCTGGAACAGGCAAGGGACTTTAGTTGAGTCTTGACCAGTATGAAACCGAAATTTATTTTTCAGTTGTTGTTTTATTTAAGCCCATGATAAAGCAGGGCACTTACCAATCATGAAAAATTTTCCAAAGCTTCATTAATTGGTGGGGCTAATAATCCAAGCAGGCTAAGTTGACTTATTCTGCTTTGACACCTAAAGTACCTCCAAAGACTTCTGGAAATTAGACTGACATTGCCACAGGAAAGGAACAATTCCTGTCCTCTTATTTTGTTAATATAATGCACCTCCACTGCCACTGCACTCCTTTATGAATAAAGTTCTGGGCAGAGTTCTCTACATAAGTCTTTTTAAAAAAATAATTACTCATTAATAGCATAGCTTCCAAGAGGTTGTGGGCGGGGAGGAGGTCTGGCTTTAGGAGCTGAACTGAAACCCTGAATCAAATTCTGTAGATCATCCTCAAAACATGAATTTATTTGTGATCCTCTTTGTTTGTTTCCATTATTTTCAGTTGTAAGTATTCTATTCTGATTTGATAAGAAATATTTCCAGTACTTAAGCATCAAAGTGAACTATTATAATGGCATCATTTTAGAGGCTAAGAAGTAAAATCAAGGTTAAGATATAAAGTGCTAGCTTTTTAATCATACCCTTGATGTTTCAAATTCAAATAAAAAAGAATCACACAAGCAGAATCACACAAGCCAACAAAGGGTCAAGGCATACTGTTGAAAGAAGCAAAGTTCTTTCCCCCTTGAGAATCAGTACATCAGCTTAGCTAATGTTTCATGCCAATGGACAAAAGAGGCCTTGAAACATGTCCACAGCTGAATGGAGTTCAATGATAAAGCTAGGCTAGCGCAAATGGATTTGGGCTTTGTTTAGATGCCATGTGCTTTCTTGACAGTGGCAATGATTTTGTGCACCTTTAGACCACTTAGTTGATTAGGCACAGAATAATTGCTGAATTGTTTGGAACCCACGTTCCTCCAGCATTATCCAGATCACAGAAACCCAGAGTGAAAAATGGTTCTCTCGCTGGGCTTGATCCCTAAATCTTAGTTACAGCCCAATTTCTTTTCATAGATACCCATCTGTGGCTTTTCCTTTCATAAATTTGTCCAGGGCCTTATGGAGACATTTTTATTTTGTATCTGTACTACATGGAAAGACAGAGTGGTCTCAGCTTTATTAGTTTCTAGGAAATGCAGCATTTTAGTATGAGTGGTTACATTTATATTGGAGATCATGGAGATGAATGGGGAAATGGATACACAATTAACCACCTGTCATGCCATGGTAGAGTCATGAACAATTTATTGTTGAGGGAACAATTTATTTGTGGAGGGAACATACAAAGGGGAAGTATGCTCTATTCTGGGAGGATGCAGAAAGGAATAGGGAATGACTTCACAGAGTAGGTGAACTTTGAATGAAACATTAAAGGATGAGAAATTTATCCAAGAGGAGGTGTGGGGAAGGTGAATTCCAAACAGAGGGAAAACAAGAACAAAGAAACAGAAGCATAACAATATATATTAAAGGAAATATGAAGTGAATGATGAGATTAGAATATCAGGAGCAAGTGAGCAGCTAGGATCATGAGAGATTTTTTCATTTAGGATTGGTGTGGCCTAATCATGGTCTGATTGACAGCATGATGGACAGACTGGGGAGATCAAGGCTAAATGGAGAGATACCACTTAGGCTGAAGTAAAGGTTCAGGAAAGTAAAGGTGAGAACCTGAAAGAGCAAGAGAGGTAAGATCACATGGGAGCTAACACAGGAGTAAAATGATGGGTCCTGATGAATGCTGATGTCAGACACTCAACCTCTGTGGCTATGTGTGTTCTTATAATTTAGGCAAAAAAAAGCTTCAGAGTGACATGCTGGAAGCTTAGCTGCCCATTTTCCTGGGTGAAAAGAATTGAGGTGCCAGTTTCAAGTAAAGAGACAGGATTTGCGATTACTCCTATACCTACACCTTTACCTACTACTACTACTATCATTAGTAGCTGGAAAATCCAGTGGGAGAAAGAGAAAAGCTATAAAGGCCAGATTTCATTTCTGTGCTTCATTCAGAGGGTTTGTTTTTGTTTTTCTGTTTTGTTGGGTTTTTTTGTTTAATTAAAAAGAAAGGTGAACTAAAAAGAAAAGCATTCATCCTGAAAGTAAATATAATACTGAAGACCTGAGCAAAACCAGGTCTTGAGTTTTTCTGGGAATTACAGAGATGGGGAGAGAAATAGATACTATAAGCAGTCACCCACCATTCATATTAAAGTCAGGGCCAAAGAGCTGTGACAAGGAAGTTGGGTAAAGTGTAGAAGATTTTTTTGCCTTTAAATTGTCTGGAATACCGGCCATTTGATCTGGCCTCATATAAGCCTTTGCCCAGAAACTGAGGAAGGTGGCCATAGTAGGGAAACTAAAGGCTTCATGCTTTTCCTTCAGGTAAGGAGATAATAACCCTCTCTGCAAGGAGCTGACTGTAAAATAGCCCTGCCCTTCTCAGCATGGCACTCACTCCGAGGGTGAAGAACAAGGATGAGTCAGCCTGTGCCTGGGGCCAGGGTAGATCTTAGACTTCTAGAATCCTGCAGTCTACTCATAAAAATGCTTTGCTTTGCTTTGCTCTCAGAACTTAACCAGCACCATTATCAATACCTTCCTGTCTAGGGTGTTCTTGATGGCAGGAGTTGGCTGTGCAAGCCCTAAGGTTGTGTTTCCCTTTCTTTTTCCCCCCACTTTTGTTCATTTTTATTTATCAGTTAATAATAACAAATACTTTCCTGTATGTGTGGAATTCTTGTTCTTAGAAATATTTAGTAGTAGAGAATCCATAGGGAAAAATGTGAGTTGTTACACTATATGTGTCTTGTTATATTTTACTGGTATAGTTGATTTAAAATATTGTATTAGTTTTAGTTATACAATAGTGATTCAATATTTTATACATTATATGCCATTTAAAGTTATTATAAAATAATGGTTGTATTTCCCTGTGCTGTAAAATACATCCTTGTTGCTTATTTATTTTATACATAGTAGTTTGGATCTCTTAATCCCATGCCCCTATGTTATACCCCGCCCCCACCTTCCCTCTCCTCGCTGGTAACTACTAGTTTGTTGTGTATATCTGTGAGTCTGTTTTGGTTTTGTTATACTCATTTGTTTTATTTTTTAGATTCCATATAAAAGTGATAACATAGAGCATCTGTCTGACCTATTTCACTAAGCATAATACCCTCTAGCTCCATCCATGCTGTTGCAAATGGCAGAATTTCATTTTATTTTTGTATGACTGGGGTAATATTCCCTTGTATATACATATCACATTTCTTTATCCATTCATCTGTTGATGAACTCATAGGTTGCTTCCATATCTTGGCTACTAAAAATAATGCTGCTATGAACCTTGGGGTGCATCTGTCTTTTCAAATTAGTGTTTTCACTTTCTTTGGATATATACCCAGGAAAGGAATTGCTGGATCCTATGGTAGTTCTATTTTTAGTTTTTTGAGGAACCTCTATACAATGTTCTATAGTTGCTGTACCAATTACATTCCCACCAACAGTGTTCTAGGGTTGCCTTTTTTCACATCCTTGCCAACATGAGTCATTTATAGACTTTTTGATTATAACCATTTGAACAGGTGTGAGGTGATATCTCATGGTGGTTTTGATTTGCATTTCTCTGATGATTAGTGATGGTGAATATCTTTTCCATGCGCCTGTTGGCCATCTGTATATCTTCTTTGGAAATATGTCTATTCAGGTCTTCTGCCATTGTTAAATTGTTTTTATAAATTGAATTGTATGAGCTGTTTATGTATTTTGCATATTACCCCTTATTGGTCATAAGATTTGCAGATATTTTCTCCCATTCACTAGGTTATCTTTTTGTTTTGTCAATGGTTTCCTTTGCTGTGCAAAAACTTTTAAGTTAAATTAGGTCTGATTTAATTTTTTGTTTGTTTTTTAATTTTATTGGAGTATAGTTGATTTACAATGTTGTGTTAGTTTCAGGTGTACAGCAAAGTGATTCAGTTATACATATACATATATTCATTCCTTTTTAGATTCTTTTCTCTTATAGGTTATCACAGAATATTGAGTTCCCTGTGCTATATTATGTCCTTGTTGGTTATTTATCTTATTTATAGTAGTCTGTGTATGTTCATCCCAAGCTCCTGATTTATCCCACCCACTATGTTTCCCCTTTGGTAACCGTAAGTTTGTTTTTGATATCTGTAAGACTGTTTCTGTTTTGTACATAAGTTCATTTCTATCATTTTTTAAAATTAGATTCCACATATGAGTGATATATGAGTGTCTGACTTACTTCACTCAGTATGATCATCTCTAGGTCCATCCATGTTGTTGCAAATGGCATTATTTCATTCTTTTTTTAGAGCTGAGTAAATTCCATTGTATATATGTATCACATCTTCTTTATCTATTCCTCTGTCGATGGACACTTAGGTTGCTTCTATGTCTTGGCTATTGTAAGTAGTGCTGCAATGAACACTGGGGGTGCAGGTATCTATTCAGATTATGGTTTTCTCCAGATATATGCCCAGGAGTGGGAATGCTAGATCTTGTGGTAGTTCTATTTTTAGCTGTTTAAGGAACCTCCATACTGTTCTTCACAGTGGTTGTACCAATTTACATTCCCACCAACAGTGCAAGAGGGTCCCGTTTTCTCCACACCCTCTCCAGCATTTACTGTTTGTGGACTTTTTGATGATGGCCATTCTGATGTGTGTGGAGTGATACCTCATTGCAGTTTTGATTTGCATTTTTCTGATAATTAGTGATGTTGAACATCTTTTCATGTGCTTTTTGGCCATCTGAATGCCTTCTTTGGAGAAATGTCTATTTAGATATTCTGCCCAGTTTTTGATTGGGTTTTTTGTTTTTTTGACATAGAGCTGCATGAGCTGTTTGTATATTTTGGAGATTAATCCTTTGCTGGTTGTTTTGTTTGCAAATATTTTCTCCCATTCTGTGGGTTGTCTTTTCATTTTCTTTATGGTTTCCTTTGCTGTGTAGAAGCTTTTAAGTTTAATTGGGTCCCACTTGTTTATTTTTGTTCTTATTTTCATTACTCTAAGAGGTGGATCCAAAAAGATCTTGCTGTGATTTGTGTCAGAGAGTGTTCTTCCTATGTTTTCCTCTGAGAGTTTTATAGTGTCCGGCCTTACATTTAGGTCTTTGATCCATTTTGAGTTTATTTTTGTGTATGGTGTTAGAGAATGTTCTAATTTCATTCTTTTACATGTAGCTGTCCAGTTTTCCCAGCACCACTTATTGAAGAGGCTGTCTTTTCTCCTTTGTATATTCTTACCTCTTTTGTCATAGATTAATTGACCACAAGTGTGTGGGTTTATTTCTGGGCTTTCTATCCTGTTCTCCCATTTACAAGGTTATCTTTTTGTTTTGTCAATGTTTTCCTTTGCTGTGCAAAAGGTCCCATTTCATTTTTTTTTTCGTTTTTGCTTTTGTTTCCTTTGCCTGAGGAGACAGAACCAAAAAAATATATTGCTATGATTTACGTCAAAGAATATTTTGCCTATATTTTCTTCTGGGAGTTCTATGATTATTAAAGACATTGAGGTATTTAATCCATTTTGAATTTGCTTTTGCATATGGTGTGAGGAAATGTTTTAATTTCATTATTTGACATGTAGCTCTATGGTTTTCCCAGCACAACTTCTTAAAGAGGCTGTCTTTTCCCCATTGTATATTCTTGCCTCCTTTGCCATAGATTAATTGATCTTAAGTACATGGGTTTATTTCTGGGCTGTCTATTCTGTTCAATTGATCTATGTGTCTGTTTTTGTGCCAGTACCATGCTCTTTTGATTACTGTGGATTTTTAGTATAGTTAGAGAGTATGATACCTCCAGCTTTGCTCTTATTTTTTTTTTCCCCAAAAGATTGCTTTGGCAATTGAGAGGCTTTTGTGGTTACATATAAATTTTAGGAGTATTTGTTCTAGTTCTGTGAAAAATATCATGGGTATTTTGATAGGAATTGCCTTAAATCCGTATTGTTTGGCTAGAATGGATATTTTAACTGTATTAATTCTTCCAATGCAGGAACAGAGAATATCATTCCATTTCTTTTTATCCTCTTCACTTTCCTTCAACATTTTATAGTTTTCAAGAGTATATGTCTTTCACCTCCTTGGTTAAATTTATTCCTCGGTACTTTATTCTGTTTGATACAATTTCAAATGGGATTTTTAAAATTTTGTCTTTCTGATAGTTCATTATTAGTGTATAGAAAAGCAACAGATTTCTGTATATCAATCTTGTATCCTGCAAATTTGCTGAATTCATTTATTATTTCTGATTGTGTTTTGATGGAGACTTTTGGGTTTTCTATATATAGTATCCTATCATCTGCAACTAGTGACAGTTTTAATTCTTCCCTTCCAATTTGGATGTCTTTTATTTATTTTCCTTGTCTAATTGCTGTGTCTAGGACTTACAGTACTATGTAAAATTGAAGTGGTGAGAATGGGCATCCTTGTCTTATTCCTGAATTTAGAGGAAAGGCTTTCAGCTTTTCACCATTAAGTATGATTTTAGTTGTGTGTTTGTCATAAATGGCTTTTATTGTGTTGAGATATGTTTTCTGTGTACCAACTTTGATGAGAGTTTTTATCATGAATATATGTTGAATTTTGTTAAATGCCTTTTCTACATCTACTGAGATGATCATGTGATTTTTATCCTTCCTTTTGTTAATAAGGTGTATCACATCGATTTTCCAAGTATTGAACCATCCTTGCATCCCTGGAATAAATCGTACTTGGTCATGATGTATCATCATTTTGCTGAGAATTTTTGCATCAATATTCATCAGAGATATTGGCTTGTAATTTTCTTCTTTTGTACTGTCTTTGTCTGGTTTTGGTATCAGGGTAATGCCGACCTCATAGAATGAATTTGCAAGTATTCCCTCCTCTTCAATTTTTGGAATAGTTTGAAAAGGATAGGTATTAGTTCTTCTATATATGTTTGGTAGAATTCCCCCTGTGAAGCCATCCAGTCCTGGACTTTTCTTTGCTGGGAGTTTTTTGTTGTTGTTGTTTGTTTGTTTTTAATAAATTCAATTATACTACTAGTAATAAGTCTATTCACATTGTCTGTTTCTTCCTGATTCAGTCTTTGAAGGTTGTGTTTCTAGAAATTTGTCCATTTCTCTAGGTTGTCCAATTTGTTGGCATATAATTGTTCATAGCATTCTTATTTTTTTTTTGTATCTCTGATATCAATTGTTATTTCTCCTCTTTTATTTCTTATCCTGTTAATTTGGGTCCTCGCTCTTTTTTTTCTTATGAGTCTGACTAAAGGTTTATCAATTTTGTTTATCATTTCAAAAAAATCTCTTGGTTTAATTGATCTTTTCTATTATTTTGTTTGGTCTCTATTTTATTCATTTCCTCTCTGATCTTTATCATTTCCTTCATTCTGCTGACTTTGGGTTTTGTGTGTTCTTCTCTTTCTTCTCTTTCTCTTTCCTTTAGATGGTAGGTTAGGTTGTTTTTTGGAGATTTTTCTTGTTTCTTGAGGTAAGCCTGTATTGCTATAAACTTCCCTTGTAGGACTGCTTTTGTTGCATTTCATGGATTTTTGAGAGCTGTGTTTCCATTTTCACTTATATCAAGGTATTTTGTGATTTCCTCTTTAATTTCTTCATTGACTCATTGGTTTTTTAGTAGTATGTTGTTTAGTCTCCACGTGTTTGCGCTTTGCCCATTTTTCTTCAGGCAATTGATTTCTAGTATCTTAAATTTGTTGAGGCTTGTTTCTGGCCTAGTATATGATCCATCCTGGAGAATGTTCCACAGCACTTGTATATAATGTGTGTATTCTGCTGTTTTTGGATGGGATGTCCTATGTATGAATATTGAGGCCAGGTGGTCTAATGTTATTTAAGACCACTGATCCCTAATTGATTTTTTTGTTTGGATGACCTGTCCATTGATGTAAGTGGGGTGTTAAGTCCCCTACTCATTATTGTATCATTATCAATTTCTAACTTTATGTATGTTAATATTTGCTTTATATATTTAGTGCTCCTGTATTAGATGCATATATATTAATGAATGTTATACTCTCCTTGTATTGATCCCTTCATCATTATATAATTCCCTTTGTCTTTTGTTATAGATTTGTTGTAGTCTATTTGATCTGAGTATTGATACCCTAGCTTTCTTGTCATTTCCATTTGCATGAAATATCTTTTCTCATTCCCTGAATTTCAGTCTGTGTGTGTTGCTACCTCTGAAATGAGTCTCCTGTAAACAGAAATGGGTCTTGTTTTTTTATCCAAACAGCCACCCTATGTACTTCATTGGAGCATTTAGTCAATTGACATTTAAAGTGATTATTGATAGATATGTACCTATTGCCATTTTGTTAATGGTTTCTTGGTTGATTTTGTAGTTATTCTCTATTTTTTCCTTCTTTTAGTTTCTTTCCTTGTAGTTTGATGATTTTCTTATAGTGATGTGTGTGTTCCTTTCTAGTTTCATATAATGATGGTAGCTTTTTGATTTGTGGTTACCGTAGGATTCATATATGTTGACCTATATTTACTAGTTTTAAACTGGTAGTCATTTAAATTCAAACATATTCTAAAAGATCTACATTTTTAATTCCCCACATTTTGTATTTTTGATATCACATTTTACATCTTTATGTTTGTCCCTTTATTGATTATTATATGGTTGATTTTACAATTTTTTAATTGTATTTTAATCTTTGTACTAGTTTATTTTAGTGGTTGATCCTCAGCCTTTATCTAAATTTGCCTTTACTATTGGGACTTTTCCTTTCCTATCAACTTACTTCTCATAATAGCCTTTTCTCTTCCACTTACAGAAGACACTTTATCATTTTTTCTAAGGTTGGTTTAGTGTCAATGAACTTTTGTAGTTTTGCATGTCTAAGAAGTTCTTTATCTCTCCTTCTATTCTAAATGATACTCTTGCTAGGTAGAGTATCCTAGGTTGCAGGTTTTTCCCCTTCAGCACTTTGCAGGCTGGAAGGGAGTGACATGGTATATTCAATGTTTCTACAGAAAAATCAGCTGATAACCTTATGGTAGTTCCCCTGTATATGACTGTTTGTTTTTCCCTTGCTGCCTTTAGAATTGCCCCTTTATTTTTAACTTTTGCCATTTCAATTATTATATGTTTAGTGTGGATCTATTTGGGTTCATCTGTTTGAAACCCTCTGTGCTTCCTATACCTGAATATCTGTTTCCTTCTTCAGGATTGGGAGGTTTTCAGCCATGATTTCATCAAATACAGTTTCAACCCCTTTCTCTCTCTTCTCCTTCTGGGACCCTTATAATGTGAATGTCGGAACATGTGATATTGTCTCAGAGGTCCTTTAAACTGTTCTATTTTTTATGTTTGTTTTCTATTTGCTGTTCTGATTGGGTAATTCCATTATTCTACTTCTAGATCACTGTCAGTTCTTCTGTATCACCTAGTCTGATGTTAATTCCTTATAGTGTGGTTTTTATTTCAATTATTGTATTCTTTGGTTTTGAATGACTCATTTTATATTTTCTAGTTCCTTGTTAAAATCCTCACTGTATTCATCTACTTTTTTCCCTACTTCAGTTAGCATTCTTATTATTTATGCTTTGAACTCTTTATCTGGTAAATTATTTGTCTCTCTTTTATTAATTTTTTAAGGGGTTTCCTCTTATTCTTTCAGTTTAAACAAATTCCTTTGTCTTCTCGTTTTGCTTAACTTTCTCTGTCTCTATGAAATTAGGTGAAAGAGTTACCTGTTGGGGTCTTGAAGGAGTGTCCTTCTGTGAGAGCATCCCTATACAGTCTACATGTGTCCAGTGGCTTTAGTGGGAGAGCTGGATCGGACATGAGCATGAGTCATGTGTTTCACCAGAATGTGCTGGAAACTAACACATTGGTAGGATATGGGTCTGGAGATGAAGTTTCTAGGACCAGAGCCAAGTGTGATCTAGGGCTTTTCCTCTGCTCAGTGGTCAGCACCACCCGATTGGGTCTGGGATCGAGTCCCAAGTTGCTGGAGCAGAAGCCCTGAGGTTCGAGTATGAGCTGGCTCCATTCCCTCTATGTGTATGCTCTTTCCCCTCCTAATACCAGCACCCTCACTCCAGAGGAGAACAATGCTGCATCAAGAAGGACTGGAGCAGGTGCCCTCTGTGGGTCTAGGCATGGGCTGTGGTACCTCTGGACCCAGTCAGAGTCCAGGACCTCTTCTGATGTGCTGCCTCCATAAGGGCCAGAAATGACTGCCCCCACTCAGCTCACATCCTGCACTGGGACTGAGCTGCCTTTTTCCTTCACAACTAAGCTCTCTCTTCAGTTGCTTTAGCCCTCATCCTAGTGTGGAGCTGCACCAAAGAGCAGGTGGGGCTGGTGTGAGCACTCAGCCTGGGTCTAGGGATGGGCTGTCCCAGCGCTGGTGTCTGGGACCACTTCCGAAGTACTGACTTGGTAAGCACCACTAATGGCTGCTCCCTCCCTGTTCCCGCCTATACCCAGTTATGTCCCTCAAAACTGAGCCTTTACCCCAGTGTGGAGCTGCACTGTGAAGCAAGTGAGGTCAGAGCGTACCCAACTCAGGCTGGGGCATGTACTGGGGTGGTTGCAGGAAACAACCAGAATCCAGTGCAGTTTCAATCCACCCTTTTCACCTTGTTTCAGGAGTAACCAAGAATGTGCGCCTTCCTCACAAATGGAGTCCAGACTTCCTACAGACTTCCTGTTAATTCCACTGGCTGTCCAGCCATCCCATGGGCTTTGTCTTCCCCTTGTCAGACCCCAGGACTGAGGCACCCAATATATAGCTCTAACTACTCACTCCCAGGGAGGATTCCCCGCCTCTTCTGAGTACCCTCCCATGGGAACAGGTACTGACCTTATAACTTCTCTTCCCTTTCTACCTGACACTGTGTGACTCTTTCTTACAACCTTTGTTGTAAGAGATTATTTCTACCAGTCTCCAGTTAGTTTTCATTGAGAACTGCTTCACGTGTAGATGTATTTTTGATGTGTTCATGGGGGGTTTGGCATCCTCTTACTCTGCCATCTTGGTCTCTGCCCCTATGTTTCCTTTTCTTTGAAAGATAAACATATTGGCAGGTTTACTTCTGCCTTCAATACTCTAGGGGTCCTTTGAAGAACAGAGGCTCCATTTTTATTCCCCTGACTTCGTATTCCTGTGCAGTTCCAAACCCTACCTTTTCAGTGCAGGAGCTTGAGGGTTATGCCATACTAATTCCCCAGTGGACTTGGTTACTTTGTTTCTCCATCAGAGGTTTTCAAACTTTTTCTTGTGCAGAATCTCTTGTGAGACTTTCCTCACTGACTCTACCCCTCAAACTTTCTGATATAGTAGGTCTGGGTCGGGGCACAACAATTTGCATTTCTAATTATGGGCATACCTCAGAGATACTGGAGGTTCACTTCCAGACAACAGCAATAAAGCAAATAAAGTGAGTCACACAAATTTTTGTGTTTCTCATTGAATATAAAAATCATGTTTACACTGTACTGGAGTCTATTAAATGTGCAATAGCATTAAGTCTAAAAAAGTATATATCAAATATTTTATTGCTAAAAAATGCTAACCATCATATGAACCTTAAGTGAGTTATAATATTTTTGCTGATGGAGAGTCTTGCCTTGATGTTGATAGCTGCTGACTGGTCAGGGCGTTGTTGCTGAAGGCTAGAGTGGCTGTGGCAGTTTCTTAAAATAAGGCAACGGTGAAGTTTGCCACATTGATTGACTTTTATGATTTCTCTGTAGCATGCAATGCTGCTTAATAGCATTTTACCCACAGAATTTCTTTCAGAGTTGGAGTCGACCATCTCAAATCCTGCTGCTGGTTTATCAACTAAGTTTATGGAATATTTTCAGTCCTTTGTTATCATTTCAAAAACCTTCACAGCATTTTCACCAGAAGTAGATTCCATCTCGAGAAACCACTTTCTTTGCTCATCCATGAGAAGGAACTCTTCATTCATTAAAGCTTTATCATGAGATTGTAGCAATTTAGTCAAATCTTCAGGATCTCCTTCTAATTCTAGTTCTCTTGCTATTTCCACAACATCTGCAGTTACTTTCTCTACCAGAAGTATTTAAACCTTCATAGTCATCCATGAGAATTGGAATCAACTTCTTCCATACTCAAAATGTTATGTTGAACTCTTCCCATGGATCATGAATGAATGTTCTTAATGGCATCTACAATGGTGAATCCTTTCCAGAATGTTTTCAATTTCCTTTGCCCAGGTCTATTGTAGGAATCACTGTCTATGGCATTATAGCCTTACAAAATGTATTTCTTAAATAATGAGACTTGAAAGTCAAAATTACTCCTTGATCCATGGGCTGCAGAATGGATGCTGTATTAGTAGGCATGAAAATAACATTAATCTCATTATACATCTCCATCAAAGCTCTTGGGTGACCAGGTGCATTGCCAATGAGCAATAACATTCTGAAAGGAATCTCTTTTTTTTGAGCAGAAGGTCTCAACAGTGAGCTTAAAATATTTAGTAAACTATGTTGTAAACAGATGTACTCTCATGCAGGCTTTGTTGTTCCATTTATAGATCACAGGCAGAGTAGATTTAGCATAATTCTTAAGAGCCCTAGGATTTTGGGAATGGTAGAAGAGCATTAGCTTCAACTTGAAGTCACCAGCTGCATTAGCCCCTAACAAGAGAGTCAACCTGTCCTTTGAAACCAGGCATTGGCTTCTCCTCTCTAGTTATAAAAGTCCTAGAGTCTTCCAATGTAAAGCTGTTTTGTCTACGTAGAAAAGCTGTTGTTTAGCTTAGACACCTTCATTAATTATCTTAGCTAGATATTTGGGATAACTTGGTGCAACTTCTACATCATTACTTCCTACATCACCTTATATTTTTTCTTTTTTTAATTTTTATTTTATATTGGAGTATAGTTGATTTACAATGTGTTAGTTTCAGGTGTACAGTAAGGTGATTTAGCTATACATATACATATATCCTTTTTCAAATTCTTTTCCCATATAGGTTATTACAGAGTGTTGAGTAGAGTTCCCTGTGCTATACAGTAGGTTCTAGTTGATTATTTTATATATAGTAGTGTGTATGTGTTAATCCCAACCTCCTAATTCATCCCTCCCCCCTCATGTTACCCCTTTGGTAACCATAAATTTGTTTTCTCAGTCTATTACTCTGTTTCTGTTTCATAAATAAGTTCATTTGTATCAATATTTTTAGTTTCTACATATAAGTGATATCATATGATATTTGTCATTCTCTGACTTCCTTCACTTAGTATGAGATAATCTCCAGATCCATCTATGTTGCTGTAAATGGCATTATTTTATTCCTTTTTGTGGCAAATATTCCATTGTATATATGTACCACATCTTCTTTACCCATTCCTCTGTTGATGGACATTTGGATTGATTCCATGTCTTAGCTATTGTAAACAGTGCTACAATGAACGTTGGGGTGCATGCAGCTTTTCAAATTACAGTTTTGTCTGGATATATGTCCAAGAGTGGGATTGGTGGATCAGATGGTAGCTCTATGTTTAGTTTCACAAGGAACCTCCATACTGTTCTCCATAGTGGCTGTACCAATTTACATTCCCACCAGCAGTGTAGGAGGCTTCCCTTTTCTCCACACCCTCTCCAGCATTTATTATTTGTAAACGTTTTGAGGATGGCCATTCTGACGTGTGTGAGGTGATACCACATTGAAGTTTTGATTTGCATTTCCCTGATAATTAGCGATGTTGAACATCTCTTCATGTGCTTTTTGGCCATCTGTATGTCTTCTTTGGAGAAATGTCTATTTAGATATTCTGCCCAGTTTTTGATCTGGTTGTTTGTTTTTTTAATATTGCACTGCATGAGCTGTTTCTATATTTTGGAGATTGGTCCCTTTTCAGCCATATCATTTGCAAATATTTTCACTCATTCTGTGGGTTGTCATTTCATTTTGTGTATGGTTTCCTTTACTTTGCAAGAGCTTTTAAGTTGAATTAGGTCCCACTTGTTTTTATTTTCATTACTCTAGGAGGTGGATCATAAAACATATTCCTGCAATTTATGTCACAGTGTGTTCTGCCTATGTTTTCCTCTAAGAGTTTTATACTATCTAGCCTTACATTTAAGTGTTTAATCCATTTTGATTTTATTTTTGTGTATTGTGTTAGGGAGTGTTCTAATTTCATTTTTTTTTTACATGTAGCTGTCCAGTTTTCCCAGCACCACTTCTTGAAGAGGCTATCTTTTCTCCACTGTATATTCTTGCCTGCTTTATTGTAGATTAATTGAACATATGTGCGTGGGTTTATTTCTGGGCTTTCTATCCTGTTTCACTGATATATAAGTCTGTTTTTGGTGCCAATACCATACTGTTTTGATTACTGTAGCTTTGTAGTATAGTCTGAAGTCAGGGAGGCTGATTCAGAGCCTCCAGCTCCATTTTACTTTCTCAAGCTTCCTTTGGCTATTTGGGGTCTTTTGTGTTTCCATACAAATTTGAAAATATTTTCTTATAGACCTGCAAAAAATGCCAGTGGTAATTTGATAGGGATTGTGTTGAGTCTGTAGTTGACCTTGGGTAGATGTTCATTTTGACAAACTGATCCTTCCAATCCAAGAACGTGGTATATCTTTCCAGCTGTTTACGTCATATTCATTTTTTGTCATCTGCATCTTATAATTTTGGAGTACAAGTCTTTTGCCTCCTTGGGTAGGTTTATTCCTAGGTATTTTATTCTTTTTGATGTGATAGTAAAAGGGATTATTTCCTTAATTTGTCTTTCTGATCCTTCATTGTTAGTGTATAGACATGCTACAGATTTCAGAGTGTTATTTTGTTTCCTGCAATTTTGCCAAATTCACTGACAAGCTCTAGTAGTTTTCTGGTAGCATCTTTAGGATTTTCTACGTACAGTATCATGTCATCTGAAAACAATGACAGCTTTACTTCTTTTCCATATTGGATTATTTTTCTTTCTTTTTCTTCTCTGATTGCCTGGCTAGGACTTCCAAAAACTATGTTGAATAAAAGTGGTGAGAGTGGACATCCTTGTCTTGTTCCTGATCTTAGAGGAAATGGTTTCAGCTTTTCACCATTGAGAATGATGTCAGCTGTGGGTTTGTCATATATGGCCTTTATTATGTTGAGGAAAGTTCCCTCTGTGACCACTTTCTGGAGAGTTTTTTTATTTATCATAAATAGTATTAAATTTTGTCAAAAGCATTTTCTGCATCTATTGAGATGATATGGTTTTCATCAACTTGTCGTTGTGGTGTATCACACTGATTGATTTGTAGATATTGAAGAATCCTTGCGTCCCTGGGATAAATACCACTTGATCATGGTGTATGACCTTTTTTTGTGTGTGTGTGTGTGGTATGCGGGCCTCTCACTGTTGTGGCCTATCCCGTTGCAGAGCACAGGCTCCGGACGTGCAGGCTCAGCAGCCATGGCTCACAGGCCCAGCCGCTCTGCAGTGTGTGGGATCTTCCCGGACTGGGGCATGAACCTGTGTCCCCTACATCGTCAGGTGGACTATCAACCACTGCGCCACCAGGGAAGCCTGGTGTATGACCCTTTTAATGTATTGTGGATTTGGCTGGCTAACACTTCGTTGAGTATTTTTGCATTTATGTTCATCAGTGATATTGGCCTGTAATTTTCCTTTTTGTGGTATCTCTGTCTGGTTTTGGTATCAGAGTGAGAGTGGCCTCATAGAATGAGCTTGGGGGTATCCCTGCCTCTGAAAATTTATGATAGAGTTTCAGAAGGACAGGTGTTAATTCTTCCCTAAATGTTTGATAGAATTTGTCTGTGAATACATCTGGTCCTAGACTTTTGTTTGTTGGGAATTCTTTAATCACAATTTCAGTTTCAGTGCTTGTGGTTGGTCTGTTCATATTTTCTATCTCTTCCCAGTGCACACTTGGGAGATTGTTCCTTTCTAAGAATTTGTCCATTTCTTCCAGGTTGTCCATTTATTGGCATATAGTTGCTTGTGAATTCTCTTATGATCATTTGTATTTCTGTGATGTCAGTTTTAACTTCTCCTTTTTCATTTCTAATTCTATTCATTTGAGCCCTTTCCCTCTTTTTCTTGATGAGTCTGGCTGAATTTTGTTTATCTTTTCAAAGAGCCAGCTTTTAGTTTCATTGATCTTTTCCATTGTTTTCTTCACCTCTATTTCATTAATTTCTGCTCTGATCTTATGATTTCTTTGCTTCTACTAACTTTCACTTTCGTTTGTTCTCCTTTCTGTACTTGCTTTAGGTGTAAGGTTAGGTTGTTTGAGATTTTTCTTGTTTCCTGAGGTAAGATTGTGTTGCTATAAACTTCCCTCATAGATCTGTTTTTGCTGTGTCCCATAGGTTTTGGGTAGTCATGTTTTCGTTGTCGTCATTTTTCTCTAGGTATTTTTTGATGTCCTCTTTGATTTCTTCAGTGATCCATTGGTTGCTTCATAACATATTTTTTAGCCTCCACGTGTTTGTGCTTTTTACAGTTTTTTTTTCTTTCCTATATTTGATTTGTAATCTCATAGCATCATGGTCAGAAAAGATGCTTGATATGTCATTTTTCTTAAATTTTACCAAGGCTTGATTTGTGGCCTAAGATGTGATCTATCCTGGAGAACGTTCCATGTGCACTTGAGAGGAAAGTGTATTCTGCTGCTTTCAGATGGAGTGTTCTATAAATTAAGTCCTTCTGGTCCAATGTGTCATTTAAGGCCTGTGTTTCCTTATTGATTTTCTGTCTGGATGACCTGTCCATTGATGTAAGTGGTGTGTTAAAGCCCCCCCTATTATTGTGTTACTGTGGATTTCTCCTTTTATGGCTTTTAGCATTTTCCTTGTATATTGAGGTGCTCCTATGCTGGGTGTATATATATATTTACAATTGTTCTATCTTCTTCTTGGATTGATCCCTTGATCATTATGGAGTGTCCTTCCTTGTCTCTTGTAACATTCTTTATTTTAAAGTCTATTTTATCTGATACGAATATTGCTACTCCAGCTTTCTTTTGATTTCCATTTGCATGGAATATCTTTTTCCATCCCCTCATTTTCAGTCTGTATGTGTCCGTAGGTCTGAAGTGGATATCTTGTAGACAGCATATATACAGGTTTTATTTTTGTATCCATTCAGCCAGTCTATGTCTTTTGGTTGATGCATTTAATCCATTTACATTTAAGGTAATCACCAATAAAAGGTATGTTTATATTGCCATTTTGTTAATTGTTTTATTTTTGTAGGTCTTTTTTCTTCCTCTTTTGTTCTGTTCTCTTGAGATTTGATGACTATATTTAGTGTTGTGTTTGGATCACATTTTCTTTTTTGGGTGTGTATCTATTGTAGAGTTTTGATTTGTGGTTCCCATGAGGTTTTGATATAGCAGTCTATATATATATATACAAAAATGTTTAATTTGCTGGTCTCTTAATTTTGAATACATTTCTAATATCGTGCATTTGTACTCTCCTCTTCATATGATTTTTGGTTTTGATATCAGATTCATGTGTGGATGATTTCCTACCTTTTCTTTTTTTTTTTTTCTTTTTCTTTTTTTTGCAGTACATGGGCCTCTCACTGTTGTGGCCTCTCCCGTTGCGGAGCACAGGCTCCGGATGCGCAGGCTCAGCAGCCATGGCTCACGGACCCAGCCGCTCCGCGGCACGTGGGATCTTCCAAGACCCGGGCACGAACCCGCGCGTCCCCTGCATAGGCAGGCGGACTCTCAACCACTGCGCCACCAGGGAAGCCCTCCTACCTTTTCTTTATGTTTGACATTTCCAGTGAGCTTTCCCATTCATGATTTTCTTGGTTCCACTTGTGGCCTTTTCTATTCTGCTTAGTGAAGTTCCTTTAGTGTTTGTTGTAAAGCTGGTTGGTGACACTGAATTCTCTTAGCTTTTGCTTGACTGTAAAGCTTTCAATTTCTCTGTCAGATCTGAATGAGAGCCTTACAGGGTAGAGTATTCTTTGTTATAGTTTTTCTTTCCTTTTCATCACTTTAAATATTCCATGCCACTCCCTTCTGGCCTGCAGAGTTTCTGCTGAAAAATCAGCTGATAACCTACAAGGGAACTCCATAAGGTTATTTGTTTCTTTTCCCTTGTTGCTTTTAATATTTTTTGTCTTTTATTTTTGTCAGTTTAATATGTGTCTCAGCATGTTCTGCCTTGGATTTATCTTGTATGGGAATCCCTGCGCTTCCTGGATTTGTGCGTTTTTCCTGGTGGAGGGGACTAGTGCCTGCCCACTCATGGGTGTAGTCGTGTTTAAAGGTGGCTCAGGAAGACTTTAAGCAGCTTGTCTGCTGATGGCTGGGGCTGTGTTCTCACCCTGTTGGTTGTTTGGACTGAGGCATCCCAGCACTGAAGCCTAAGGGCTGTTGGGTGGGGCCCAGTCTTGGCATCAAAATGGCAGCCTTTAGGGTAGGTCATGCCAATGAGTACTCACTAGTAACTCTGCCATCAGTGTCCCTGTAGTGAGCCACAGCCACCCACTACCTCTATAGGAGTCCCTCCAAGTCCAGCAGGTAGGTCTGGCTCAGGCTGCTATGATGTTACTGCTTTTTCCCCTGGGTCCCAGTGCATATCTTGCACCCTCCAAGAGTGGAGTTTGTTTCCCCCAGTCCTGTAGATTTCCTGTGATCAAGCCCTGCTGGTCTTCAAAGCCAAATGCTCTAGGGGCTCCTCCTGATGCCAGAACCCCAGACTGGGGATCCTGATGTGGGGCTCAGAACTTTCACTCCTGTGGGAGAACGTCTGTGTTATAATTATTTTCTAGTTTGGGGAGTTGCCCACCTGGCGGATATGGGATTTGATCATATTGTGAATGCATGCCTCCTACCATCTTGTTGTGGTTTCTTCTTTGTCTTTGGAAGTAAAGTATCTTTTTTTGGTAGGTTCCAGTCTTTTTTTGTCAATGGTTGTTTACCAGTTAGTTGTGATTTTGGTGTTTTCATGAGAGGAGGTGAGCTCATGTCCTTCTGCTCCACCATCTTGTCAAGGAATTCTTCACCTTGTCTTTTTATGTTATGAAGATGGCTCCGTTCCTTAACAGTCATGAATCAACCTCTGCTAGCTATAAACTTTTCTTCTGCAGCTTCCTCACCTCTCTCTCAGCCTCCACAGAACTGAAAAGAGTTAGGACCTTGGTCTGGAGTAGGCTTTGGCTTAAGGCAATGTTGTGGCTGGTTTGATCTTCTATCCAGACCACTAAAACTTTCTCCATATCAGCAATAAGACTGTTTCACTTTCTTATCATTCATCTGTCACTTGAGTAGCACTTTCAATTTCCTCAAGACTGCTACTGGAGTAGCACTTTCAATTTCCTTCAAGAACTTTTTCTCTGCATTTACAACTTCTGTTTGGCACAAGAGGTCTGCCTTTTGGCCTATCTTGGTTTATGACACAGCATACCATCCTCATTAACCTCAATCAGTTCTAGCTTTTGATTTAAAGTGAGAGATGTACGACTCTTTTCACTTGAATGCTTAGAGGTCATTGTAGGGTTATAAATTAGCCTAATTTCAATATTGCGTCTCAGGAAATAATAGGGAGGGCAGAGGACAAGAAGAAAGGCAGGGAACTGGTGGTTGGTTTTGCAGTCAAAATACACACATTTATTATTAAGTTCACTATCTTTTTTAGGCACAGTTTATGGCACTCTAGAATTACAATACCAACATCAAAGATCACTGATCGGGACTCCCCTGGTGGTGCAGTGGTTAAGAATCTGCCTGCCAATGCAGGCGACACAGGTTAGAGCCCTGGTCCAGGAGGATCACACATGCCGCAGAGCAACTGGGCTGCATGCCACAGCTATTGAAGCCTGCACGCCTAGAGCCATGCTCTGGAGAGGCCACTGCAGTGAGAGGCCCATGCACTGCAGCAACAAAAACTCAATGCAGCCAAAAATAAATAAATAAAATATAAAAATTACAACCAAAAAAAAAAATCACAGATCACCATACCAAACTGTAATAATGAAAAGGTTTGATTTGTGAGAATTACTAAAATGTGACACAAAGTGAGTAAATGACATTGGAAAAATGTCACCAATAGACCTGTTCTACACAGTTGCCACAAACTTCAATTTGTAAGAAATGCAGTCTGTGAAGCACAATAAAGCAAAATGCAGTAAAACAAGGTATGCCTTTAGTTCCCAGAAGATTCTAATGCTAATGGTCAGACGACTCCACTTTGAGAACCATTGCCCCAAGAATCCTTCTGTTCTGAGTGTGTGTGAAATCCTTTTATCCTACCTCCCAGTCTCCTCATGATACAAGGAAGCAGTATAGTAGAAAGTGATTCTTAGAAAACTCCAGATTGGGGTCTAGTTCCTGTTTCGTTATTAATTTGTTGTTATGTGGAAAAGTCATTTCCCCTCTCTGGACCAGGATTCCTCTTGATTGAGTCAGTTGGATTAAGTGACTGCTAAAAATTTTCTAGACCAGGTGCAAATTAGAGGGGACTAAAAAAAAATAATAATTTGTGGGGTATAACCTGAAGGCAAAATTTGTTATTTTGTGAAAAGATTGAATATCACTTCCCAATAAATTTGTATGTGAGAAGGTAAAACAAATGGGTCTAGAGTACCACTACTAATTTTATACTTCATATTTGGGATCAAATAACTTCTTTAAAGGGCAAGATAAGTGTTGCACACTGTAAGATCTGTCTCACATACTCAACTTTACTGTTGAGTGAGAATCAGGTGACCAGCTGAATTCAGACTGTGGGCATCAGCTTGCCATAGCTGTCTTATATTATTATTCAATTTATATAAGTAATCCTACCTAAGTCTACTTTCTTAAGAAATTTTGAAACTATGGCAGAAAAAAGGAATAGTGATATTATGCAATAAGGAGTAAAGTTTCAATGTATTGACTATTCAGTAATAAAATGTGTAATATACAGTATAAAGTATAATTTTTAAGATACAGTAAGAATATGCCAGGAAAGTGTATGTCTCTGGTATTTATTTTTTTATTTTTATTTATTTATTTATTTATTTATTTGCGGTACACGGGCCTCTCACTGTTGTGGCCTCTCCTGTTGTGGAGCACAGGCTCCAGATGCGCAGGCTCAGCGGCCATGGCCCACGGGCCCAGCCACTCCGCGGCATGTGGGATCTTCCCGGACCGGGGCACGAACCCGTGTCCCCTGCATCGGCAGGTGGACTCTCAACCACTGCGCCACCAGGGAAACCCTGTCCCTGGTATTTAAAATTCAGGAGCAATTTAAATATTACAATACTTACTGCTTATAGCTGAAATTTCATTATAAAATTGCATAAAAGCATTTAGGTTCTATGACAAAAGGGTGTGAAAATACATCTTTGTCATTTAAGTTGGCATTGTTCTGACCACCCAAGCTAGGATAGAGGTCAAGCTCTAGGAATAAACCCACAAATCTGTGGCAAGTAGTATTACTCACCATTAGTGGGCTCCATTCTCTTGCCAAATTTGAATTCTAGTGTGGTTGTGCTCTGTGAGCTGATGTTTTATAATGACATTCTCATTGAATTAAATAAGGCCACCTGTGACATGTTTATTATTGAAAATTATTTTCTTGACAGTTAATAAAGATTAGAGCAGAAATAGAGACAGAAAAACAACAGAAAATATAAACCAAATTAAGAGTCAGTTCATTGCAAGGAGGGGTCAAACTCTTACCTAGAATAACCAAGGGAAAAAAGAGAAAGGACTCCAATCAACCAAAGTATAAATGGAAAAGGAAACATTACAACTGATACCACCGAAATTCAAAGGATCATAAGAGGCTACTCTGAACAACTTTACTTCAGCAAACTGGAAAACTTAGAAGAAATGGAAAGACTTTTAAAAACATAACTTACTAACACTGATTCAAGACTGAATAAACAGATTACTGATTCAGTAATGAGACTGATTCAGTAATGAAAAATTCTCACAACAAAGAAGGCTTCACTGGTGAACTTTAAAGAATTGAGGAGGAGATCAAGATGGGAAAGGATGAGGAGCTGACCTCCCCCAGTGAACACATCCAAAATACATATGTACGTGGAGCAGTTCTCACTGAAAACAAACGAGACCGGCAGAAAGACTTTTCTACAACCAAGGCTGTAAACGATCCACATGGAATCAGGAAGGGAGGCGAAGCCATCAGCTCAGGACCTGTGCGCCTAAGAGGGGACAGAGAAGAGGAGGGAGATATCACAGGTTCAGAGAGCATCTCTGGTGAATAAGGGGTTTGAACCACATATGGGGCAGCCTTCCCTGGGGTCTAAAACTGGGAAGACAAGTCCCCTTAGCTGGTTTGAACACCAGTGGGACTTAAAACCCAAGATTCAACTTGTGAAGAGCATGCACACAATTGATTACTCCCAGGAAGGAAGGAAGCAGACTGAAACTTCGTGGGGCTCTGGCCAGCCTCCTACTACCACCCCAGCAATGCCTCAACACACTGAGCACCCAAGCAGGCCCCTATAGCCCTGGATAAGCTCCCCACTATTGCAAAGGCTGCTGTTGCCAAGGAGGGTGGGCACTTGGCTCGAACTTAGCACTTCATCTGAGTGGGGCAAGTGTGTCCATTGCTGGTACGATTGGGAGCTGTGTGAAACTCTGACTGGGGCACCTGGACCATCACAGCACATACCCTGGCCTGCACCAGATACCTGCTCCAGCCCTTCTTTCTCCAGCACTGTTCCCCTCTAGGGCCAAGGTGCTATTGCTGGGAGAGGGGAGGGCACACACTTGGGACAGAATCACCTCAGACCTGACTCTCAAGGCTTCTGCTACAGCACCTTGGGACTGAACCTCATCCCTGTAGGAGGGTGACAACCACTGAACATGGGAGAAGCTCCAGCTCACACCTAGCTCTGGCTCTAGACATTCCAGTTCCTGCCCCATCTCCCACCAAGGTGATAGCTTCCAACACACCCTGGGGGAAGATGTGACCTGTACTCACCTCAGATCCAGCTTTCCCACCAAAGCCACTTCACAAATGCAGACTGCATAGGAATGCTCCAATAGAAGGACATTCTTGCACGACTGGGATAGGTAACTGTTTCACCTACTTTCATAGAGACAGAAAGTTAAGCAAAATGAGAAGACAAAATGAGAAAGAACAAGAAAAAATAAATAATGTAAAAATCATTATTGTAAAAAATAATTTACCAGTTAAAGATTTCAAAGAATCAGTAATAAGAATGCTAACTGAACTTGGAAAAAAATAAATGAACACGGTGAAAATTTTAACAAGGAACTAGGAATATATAAAAAAGAACCCATCAGAGTTGAAGAATAACTGAATTAGAAGCACACTACAAGGAATTACCAGCAGACTAGGCGATAGAGAACTCACAAGTGATCTGGAAGATAAAATAATGGAAATCTCCCAATTAGAAGAGCAAAAAGAAAAACACATTTTAAAGTATGAGGACATTTTAAGGGACCCTCAGAGACAATATTAAGCCTGCTAACATTTGCATTATAAGGGTCTCAGAAGGAGAAGAGAGAAAGAGAGAGAAAGGGGTCAAAAATGTATCTGATGAACTTATGGCTGAAAACTTCCCAATCCTGAAGAAGAAAACAGATACCCAGGTACAGGAAGCACAGAGAGTCCTAAACAAGATGAACTCAAAGAGACAAATCAGAATTAAAATTGCAAAATTTAAAGATAAAGAGAAAATTCTGAAGGCCATTAGCTGATTTTTCTGTAGAAACTTTGCAGGCCAGAAGGGAGTGGCATGATATACTTAAAGTGCTGAAAGGGAAAGCCTTGCAACTTAGGATACTCTACCCAGCAAGATTATTTCTCTTTCAATTTGAAATGTTAAAGAACTTGTCAGACAAGCAAAAACTAAAAGAACATCAACACTAAGTCTACTCTAAAAGAAGTGTTAAAGGGTCTCCTCTAAGTAGAAAAGAAAAGGCTAAAATAAAAAGAATTTACAGGAAAGGAAAAATCTGATTAGTAAAGAATATATAGTAAAGACTGAGGATGAACTGCTTAAATAAGCTAGTATGAAGAATAAAACAAAAGTTATAAAATCAATCGTAACTACAACAAAAAAGGGATAAATAGGAAGATATAAAACATGACATCAAAACCCACAAAATGTGGGAGAGGGGATTAAAATATGTAGATCTTTTAGAAAGTGTTTAAACTTAAATGACTATTACTTTAAAACAAGTATTTACAGGTCAACATACATGAAACTTGATGGTAACCACAAATCCAAAACTTACAATCAATATACAATAACTAGAGAGCAAGGAACACAAACATACCACTGAAGAAAATCATCAAACCACAAGGGGAGACTAAAAGAAGATGAAAAGAATAGAGAAGAACTACAAAAACCAACTAGAAAACAAGTAACAAAATGGAATACGTACATACCCCTCAATATTCACTTTAAATGTCAATTGACTAAATGCTCCAGTGAAGGATATAGGGTGTCTAATATGATAAAAAAGAACAAGACCAATCTAAATGCCCCTTACAAGACACTCACCTCAGAGCTAAAGATGCATAAAGACTAAAAGTGAGGGGATGTAAAAGACATTTCATACAAATGAAAATGACAAGAAAGCTGGGGTAGCAATAATCAGATTAAACAAAGTAGATTTTAAAACAAAGGCTATAACAAAAGACAAAGAAGAGAATTATACAGTGATAAAGATATCAATAAAAGAAGAGGATGTAACACTCATTAACACATATGCACCTAATATATGGGTACCTAAATATATAAAGGAAATATTAACATACATAAAGGTAGAAATTGACAATAATAGAATAGTTGGGAACTTTAACACCCCACTTACATCAATGGACAGGTCATCCATTCAGAAAATCAATAAGGAAACCACTGTCTTAAATGACACATTAGACCAGTTGGACTGAATATATATCTACAAGATATTCCTACCCAAAATATTAGAATACACATTCTATACAAGTGCATATGGACCATTCTCCAGGATAGATCACATGCTAAGCCAAAAACCTGGTCTCAACAAATTTAACAGGATAGAAATTATATCAAGCATTTTTTCTGACCACAATGGTATAAAACTGGAAATCAATTATCTAATCAACATGCTACTAAAAAAATTTAAAAGGGTCAATGAAGAACCCAAAGGAGAGATCAGAAAATACCTGGAGACAAATGAAAATGGAAACACAACTTTTCAAAATCTATGAAATCCAACAAAAGGAGTTCTAACAGGGAAGTTTATAGCAATACAGGCCTACCTCAAGAAATAAGAAAAAGTCTCAAACAACCTAACGTAACACCTAAAGGAATTAGAAGAAGAACACATAAATCCCAAAGTCAGCAGAAAACATGAAATAATATCAAGAGGAAATAGAAACCAGAAGAAAATAGAAAAGATTAAACAAACAGCTGGATTTTTAAAAGATAAAATTGAAAATTCTTTAGCCAGACTCATCAAGAAAAATGATAGGACCCAAGTAAACAAAATAAGAAATGAATGAGGAGAAATTAACAATGAATATTACAGAGATACAAAAAAATCATAAGTGAATACTATGAACAGTTATATGCCATCAAATCTGAACACCCAGAAGAAATGGAAAATTTTCTGAAACATACAACCTGCCAAGACTGGATCACGAAGAAATAGGCAATCTGCATAGAATGAGTACTAGTAGTGAAATTGAATTAATAATAATAATAAAAACCTCCCAGCAAACAGAAGTCCAGGACTGGATGGCTTCACAGGGGAATTCTCCCAAAAATATAAAGAGATAATACCTATCTTTCTCAAACTATTCCAAAAATCGAATTCACAAATTCATTCTACAGGTCAGCATTACCCTGATACCAAAACCGTACAGACACTACAAAAAAAGAAAATTACAGACCAATATCTCTGATAAAATAGATGCAAAAATTCAACAATATATTAGCAAACCAAATTTAACAATATATAAAAAGGATCCACACCATGGGATTTATTTCAGGGATGCAACAATGGTCCATTATTTGCAAAATGAATGTGATACACTTCATTAACAAAAGAAATGATAAAACATTTTTTTTATCACATGATCATCTCAGTAGACATATAAAAAGCATTTGACAAAATTCAACATCCATTCATGATAAAAACTCTCATCAATGTTGGTAAACAGGAAACATAGCTTACAAAAATAAGGATCATTTATGACAAACCCACAGTTAACATCATACTCAATGGTGAAGAGTTTAAAGCTTTTCCTCTGAAATCAGAAACAAGATAAGGATGCCCACATTCACCATTTCTATTTAACATAGTAATGGAAGTCCTAGACACAGCAATCAGATAAGGAAATGAAATAAAAGACATCCAAATTGGAAAGGAAGAAGAAGTAAAACTGCCACTATCTGCAGATGAAGTGATACTACATTAAAAACTCCTAAAGTCTCAGCCAAAAAAATTATTTAAACGAATAAATGAATTCAGTATATGTGCAGGATACAAAATTAACATACAGAAATCTGTTGCTTTGTATATACTAAGAATGAATTAATAGAGAGATCAAGAAAGCAATCCTGTTTAAAGTCATGTCAAAAAGAATAAACTACCTAAAAATAAACTTAACCAAGAGGTGAAAGACCAATACTCTGAAAACTATGAGACATTGATAAAGGAATTGAAGATGATACAGAAAAATGGAAAGATATCTCTTGTTCTTGGATTGAAAGAATTAACAATTTATTGACCAGAGATGTGTCAATAAGTTTTTTAGAGGGTGATACAATTCACATCACTGTGCAAAGTTGTTAGAGCTTAAAATTGACCAAGGGTTCATTATACAACTTATGGTTGTCATTATCATTCATATTTTGCTTCATTAGGTTTTTGTTCCAACCTACCTTGTGTATATTATAAACGCCACTTTATTACCATAAAATTTTCAAAAATGACACATCACGAAACTTTGAAGAAGAACTTTTCAGTAAATTTTATGCAGATACTTTCTCTGATTATCTGAGTGACATAAATACTAGTGTCACAGAAGATGATAGTTCTTCAGGATATAGTTCTGATTCAGACAGTGTGAATATTAGACCAACAAAAAGATGAAAAAACCTCAGTGATTGATTCTGATATGGAAAGTGAAAATGAAACTCACGGTTCTGGAGAATGCTCCTTTGCTTCTAGAGTGGATTGAAGACAACGTTTCATGAAAATTAGAAGACTTTACAGGTATGTCAGGTGTAACTATTGAATGTAATAACCCACAAAGTGTTAGTGAAATAACAGAATTAATTTTTGGTAACAACTTTTTCGAGTTGGTAGCTTCTCAAACAAACTTGTATCACCAACAGAATGAAAAATCATATAAAAAGTATGATAAGGCTTTAAAATGGACTGATGTAACCAATAGTGACATGAAGAGGTTACTTAGATTAATAATTTTGATGGGACAGATAAGAAAGTCACACTGGAAAGAATATTGGTCAACTGATCCTTACTGAAATACCTATCTTACCAAAGATTATTATGAGAATTAGGTTTGAACAAATAATGACATTTCTTCACTTTAATGATAACTCAGAAACTCCACTTCCTGCAGACAGAATTTCAAAAGTTAAACCTCTTTTGGATTATTTTCTACCAAAATTTCAGTTAATCTATATACTCAAACAAGAACCATCACTTGAGGAGGCAATGATAAAGTGGAGAGGACGACTCAGATTCAAAACCTATAATCCCGGAAGACTTACAAAATATGGAATTTTGGTCAGGATGGTTAGTGAAAGTGAAACTGGATACATATGCAACCTTGAAATTTATACAGGTGAAGGAAAGAAACTGCAAGAAACAATATTATCAGTCCTACAACCTTATCTGGGTTCATGGCACCATATTTACCAAGACAATTATTACAACAGTGTGTCCACATCTGAAATATTGTTGAAAAACAAAACCAGAGTTTGTGGGGCTATAAGAGAGAATCAGGGTCTACCAAACCAATTAAAGGAGAAACCTGAAAATCTACAGTGAGGAGAAATGACATTCTTACAGAAGGGAGAAGTGATTCTTCTTATATGGAAAGACAAGGGGCTAGTCTGCATAGTGACAACTATTCATGACACCTCCACAACATCTACAGGAAAGGAAGACAGGAGGACTGGCTATCACATAACTAAGTCCACTTGTATATTAGAGTATAATATTAGAGTATAATATTAGAGTATAATAAATATATGAAAGGAGTTGATTGATCTGATCAATATCTGGCAAAGTTCAATATCCTCCCAAAAACTCAAAAATGGTAGTAGAAAGTGGGTTTCTGAATAATTGCAGTTTATTCTATGCATTTAAAATTTATTGTAGCCTTAATGCACAGAATAAAATAACTTACAAGCAATTTTTGTTAGCAGTAGCTAGAGTATGGGTAACTGACCATTCTGGTGAATGTAGTGGTGGCCCTGCACCTGGTCCTTCTTGTGGAGTTTATAAAAGAGCCCCCCACAAAGATCCACCTTGTCAACTATCAGGTAAAATAAAAGAACATATTCTAGAGGAAATAATACCCACAGGACTAAAAAAAAAAAAAAAATGCTTCCAGAAAGTGTAGACTCTGCTTTTCCAGGGGAAAGCGCAGTGAAACATGGTATATTTGCAATAGATGCTCTGTTCCCCTGCAGAGAGGTACCTGCTATATACTGCCTATAGCACTCTAACAAAATATTACAATGGTTTAGTAAGACATGTACAAAGTTTCAAATAAATACAGTAAGTGCAAAAAAAAGTTTTTGATATTTGCTCAAATGCTGTTTGATTTTGAGGTGTTTCAATATTCACTTATATCACAAATTGCCAGCCACAGGTGTTAGTTTCTGCAAAAATCTCCCAGGCAATAATGTGTTAATATTGTTAAGATGTCCATATTACTCAAAGCAATGTACAGCTTTAATGCAATCTCTATAAAAATACTCCATGATATATAATCCTAACATTGATTTGGAACCACAAAACACCCTGAATAGTCAAGGCACTCTTGAGAAAAAAGAACAGAACTTTGAGAAAAAAGAACAGAATTGCAGGTATCATGCTCCCTGGCTATAGACTATACTGTGAAGCTACAGTATTCAAAAGAGTATAGTACTGGCACAAAAACAGACATATAGATCAATGGACCAGAATAGAGAGCCCAGAAATAAATTCACACACTTATGATTAATTAACCTACAACAAAAGAGGGAAGAATATACAATGGGGAGAAGACAGTCACTTCAAGAAGTGGTGCTGAGAAGACTGGACAGCTACATGAAAATAATGAACATTTCTTTACACCACATAGAAAAACAAACACAAAATAGATTAAAGATCTAAATGTAAGACATGAAACCACATAACTCCTAGAGGAAAACATAGGCAGAAAACTCTTTGACATAAAGTGTAGCAATATTATTTTGCATATCTCAACTCAGGAAAAGGAAACAAAAGCAAAAAAAACCCAACCAAACAACAACCAAAAAAACCAACAAACAAATGGTACCTAATTAAACTTAAAATCTTTTGTACAGCAAAGAAAACCATCAACAACAAAAAAAGATTGCCTACAGAATGGGATATGTATTTGCAAATTATATACCTGATGATGGGTTAATATTCAAAAAATATAAACTGCTCATACAACTCAATATCAGTAAAACAAACAACCCAATTAAAAAAACATCAGAGGACCTGAATAGATATTTTTTCAAAGAAGACATACAGATGGCCAACAGGAACATGAAAAGATACTCAATATCTCTAATCAGAGAAGTGCAAATCAAAACCACAAGAAGATATTACCTCACACCTGTCAGAATGGCTATCATCAGATAGACCACAAATAACATGTTTGTGAGGATGTGGAGGAAAGGGAAAACCTAGTACACTATTGGTGGGAATGTAAATTGGTGCAGCCACTGTGGAAAACTGTGTGGAGGGTCCTCAAAAAACTAAAAATATAACTACCATATGACCAACAATTCCACTCCTGGGTATATATCTAAAGAAAATGAAAACACTAATTTAAAAAGATACATTCACCCCAATGTTCACAGCAGCATTACTTACACTAGCCAAGACATGGAAGCAACCTAAGTTTCCATCAACAAATGTATGGATAAAGAAAATGTGGTATATACAGACACACAATACATATACACACAAGCACACATACGATGGAATATTGCTCAGCCATAAAAAAGAATTAAATTTTGCCATTTGTAACAACATGGATGGACCTAGAGGGCATTATGCTTAGTGCAATAAGTCAGAGAAAGATGGTATGTTATAACACATGTGGAATCTAAAAAATAAAACAAATGAATGAATATAACAACAACAACAACAAAAAGACTCAGATATAAACAACAAACCAGTGGTTACCAGTAGGAAGAAGGAAGAAGGAAGAGGGTAGGGGCAAGATAGGGGTAAGGGGTTAAGAGTTAAAAGCTACTATTTGTAAAATAAATAAGATACAAGGATATATTGTACAACAAAGAGAATATAGCCAGTATTTTATAATGTCTTTCATGGAGTATAATCTATAAAAATATTGAATCTATTGTACACCTGAAATTAATAAAATGTAAATCAACTATGATGCAATTAAAATAGAGAAAGAATGAAGGAAGGAAGGAATGAAATAAGGAAAGAATAATTAACACCCACCCTTCTCAAACTCTTCCCAAAAAAATTGAAGAAGAGGGAACACTCCCTAAACCTTTTTAAAAGGCCAGCATTTTCCTTTTAACAAAACCAGGACAGGACCCTAGTAGAAAGAAAACTATAGGCCAATATCCCTGATGTGTATATAGGCAAAAATTCTCAAAATACTAGCAAACCAAATTTGGCAGCACATTAAAGGAATCATTCACCATAACCATGTGGGATTATCCCTTGGATACAAGGATGGTTCAACATAGGCAAATCAATCAATGTGATACATCACGTTTATATAATTAAAGACCCATATGAACATCTCAACAGAAGCAGAAAAACATTTGACAAAATTCAACATCTCTTCTTCATAATAAAAACTCTTAGCAAATTAGGCATGGAAGGAACATGCCTCAACATAATAAAGGCCATATATGACATAAGCCCCCAGCTAACATCATACTCGATATTAAAATGTTGAAAGCTTTTCCTCTAAGATCAGCAACAAGACAAGGGTGCTCACTCTCACCCTTCCTATCAACATGGTGCTAGAAGTCCTAGCTAGAGAAGGGTAAAAGAAGGCTAAAAAAGCAATAATAGGTATCAGAACTGGAAAGGGAGAAGTACAATTGTCTCTATTTGCAGATGACATGATTTTGTATAGAGAAAATCCTAAGATTCAAACAAAATCTATGAGATCTAATAAAAAAATTCAGTAAATTTGCAAGATACAAAATTAACATACAAAAATCAGTCATGTTTCTATATACTAACAATGAATTTTCTGAAAAAGAAAGAAATTGATCCCATTTACAATAGCATCAAAAACAATAAAATACTTAGGAATAAATTTACCTAAGGAGGTGAAAGATCGCTACTCTGTGAAATCTACATGACACTGATGAAAGAAATTCATGAATATTCATGAATTGGAAGAATTAATATTTTTAAAATGTCAATACTACCAAAAGACATCTGTAGATTTAATGCAATCCCTATCAAGATTTCAATGGCAGTTTTTACAGAAGTGGAAAAAATACTCCTAAAATTTATATAGAGCCTCAGAAGATCCAAATAACAAAGAAATACTGAGAAAGAAGAGCAAAGCAGTTGGCATCACACTTTCTCATTTCAAGCTATACTATTAAGCTATCATCATCAAAAGAGTATTACACGAGCATAAAAACAGACAAATGAACCACTGGAACAGGATCAAGAACTCAGAAATAAAACCAAGCACATATGGTCAACTAACACTTGACAAGGGAGCCAAGAATACTCAATGGAGGAAAAAAACATCTCCTCAATAAATGCTGCAGGGATAATTGAATATTCATATGTAAAAATAAAACTGCACCACTATTTTACACCATTCACAAAAATTCAAAATGGATTAAAGATTTAAATGTAAGACCTTAAACCATGAAACACTTAGAAGAAAAAATAGGAATAAATCTCCTTGTCATGGTAATGATTTTTGTATATGACACCTAAAGCACAAGCAACCAAATTTTAAAAATAAACAGTTTGGATTACATCAAGCTAAAAACTTCTGGACAGCATAAGGAACCATCCTCAAAATGAAAATACAACCTGTGGAATGGGAAAAAAATTGCAAACCATCTATCTGACAAGGGGTTAAGATATATAAAGAACTCATACAACTCAATAGCATAAAAACAAATAACACAATTAAATATGCATTAAGGACCTGCATAGACATTTCTCAGAAGAAGATATATGAAAAGCCAACAGGTACATCAAAAGATGCTCAGCATCACTAGTCATTAAGAAAATGCACATTGAAACCACAAAGAGGTATCACCTCATGCCTGTTCAAATGGCCATCATCAAAAAGACAAGAGATAACAAATACTGGCTTGAATGTGGAGGAAAGGGAACACTTGTGCACCGTTAGTGGAATTGAAAATTCGTATGACCACTGTGGAAAAGAGTATGGAGCATCCTAAAAAAAACTTAATAAAATTACCCCATGATCCAGCAGTTTTACTACTGGGAATATATCCAAAGGAAATGAAAACACTAACCCAAAATGATATCTGCACCCACATGTTCATAGCAGCATTATTTACAATAGCTAAGACACAGAAACAACCTAAGTGTTCATAGATGGATGAGTTGATGAAAAAGTCGTGGTATATATTTACAATATAATATTATTCAGCCAGAAAAAAAATGAGGAAATCCTACCATTGGCAACAACATGGATGGACCTTAATGGCATTATGGTAAGTAAAATAAATCAGACAGAGAAAGATAAATACTGTATGATTTCAGTTAGAGGTGGGATCAAAAAAGCCCAACAAACACACAAACAAGCAAAAACGTAGAAAAAGAGATCAGACTTGTAGAAGTAGAGGGTGGGTGGGGGATTGAAAGAAGGTGGTCAAAAGGTACAAACTTCTGTAAGACAAGTAAGTGCTAGGGGTGTAATGTACAGCATGACAACTAGAGCTAACACTGCTGTCTAATATATAGGGAAGTTATTAAGAGAGTAAATCCTAATAGTTAACATCAAAAGAGAACTTTTTCACCTCTTTTTGTTTTTACTTTTTTTTTCTTATCTATATAAGGAAATGGATGTTAGCTGAAGCAATTGTGGTAATCCTTTCACAATATATGCAAGTCAAACACCAGTCTGCTGCAACTCCTTAAACTTATACAATGATGTATGACAATTATTTCCCAGTAAAAGTGGAAAATAATTTTTTTGACAGTTAACCTGTAATTCAAAAGCCAGTGTGAACATGGCTATTGTTCTGAAGCCTGTTAAAGTCTAAGAGGGGCCTATTTGGCATTCTCACATAATTGATGAGATGTGAAATCATTTTGAACTAACCCTGGAGGCTATTTACTTATTCTTATTCATTCTTCTGAACAGCACACACAGAGAAACTTGACATTCTGATTGGGTCTCATTGCCTGTTGAACAGTACCTGCTTCCAGAAGAATCTATCCCTGTGTTTGATGTTGTTCATGAATAGCCATGTGGGTTCCTAAGACCTGGTCCTTCTATACTTGGGGAGAGTAATATTGTGGTCAGCTGAGTTGACCAAATGTTTTCATGTCATAGCTATCATTTTTCTTAGCTTCTGTTAAATCCATAGGGGAGTCATTTGGGGTATGGTTATATAAACCAAATATATTAGTGAGTTAAAATCATGGTATATGAGCTATAAGCTGAAGGTCTATTGTTGAAAAATTCCTAGGACCTGGATACTCCTTTGTCCAGACTAGCTGAATTCCCTGACACAGTTCATCTGCTTAACTAGAGTCTCTTGCTTGCTCTCTCTATAAATATGTGCAAACATACGTGTGTTTGTATATATATATGTATATATGCATATGTATGTATGTGTATGCATGCATATACATATAATCTTTCATCCCCTAATATTTTGAACACTGATTTCTTGTCATTTCTCCTAGTAATAGAGCTGATGCACACCATTTAAGGTAAAGCATTTTTTAACCTGTTACTTCATTACATATGTAGCCAGCATGTCTCCATAAAGAATGTAAAGCATTTAAAGATTTCCACTTTAGCTGGCAGTAAACATATCTCAGCAAGCCCTGTCCTATTCAACATTGTTATCCATGAAGTAGATGAAGACCCTAAGGGCAGGCCCATCAAGTTTGCAGATGTCACTAAACTGAAGGAGGACAAACTAAGATGAATGACAGACACAGCACTTAGAAAACATTGTGATAGGCCAGGGAAATGAAATGGATCTAACAAGATGAAATACAATATGGATAAACATCAAGTTTTACACTTCCAAACAACTAACCACAGGAGACACAATAGGGCTTAATGAGGTTTTAGTCTTCATTAACCTCATAGAGGTCAACACTGTGACATAACCAAAGTAAGTAAGGAAGTAAATATTGAAATCAGGCTACATTTATAAAAGTACAGTACTTAAAATAAGGTGACCATGAGTCTCACTTCATTTTGTGTTGGTCAGACCATTACTGAGGAATTATATTCAGCTCTCTAATTCAGCTACCTCATTTGAGAAATGGAGATAAAAATTTCTATTCCACTGAATAATCAGTATTAAATGTGACAATGCATATAAAAGAGTTGGCAAAATGTATGACATGAAATAAATGTTAAATTGATGGTAGATGATGACAACAATTATTAGAAATACTCAAAACTGTTGAAGAAGGTGGCAGTAAATGAAGGGATGGAAAAAGGTATTCCATGCAAATGGAAATCAAAAGAAAGCTGGAGTAGCAATACTCATATCAGACAAAATAGACTGTAAAATAAGGACTGTTACAAGAGACAAAGAAGGATACTACATAACGACCAAGCGATCAATCCAAGAAGAAGATAAAACAATTGTGAATATATGTGCACCCAACATAGGAGCACCTCAATATATATAAGGCAAATGTTTACAGACATAAATGGATAATTGACAGTAACACAATAATAGTGAGGGACTTTAACATCCCACTTGCATCAATGGACAGGTCATCCAGACAGAAAATCAATAAGGGAACACAGGCCTTAAATGACACATTAGACTAGATGGACTTAATTTATAGAACATTCCACCTGAAAGCAGCAGGATACACTTTCTTCTCAAGTGCACATGGAACGTTCTCCAGGATAGATCACATCTTAGGCCACAAATCAAGCCTCGGTAAAATTTAAGAAAATTGACATCATATCAAGCATCTTTTCTGACCACAATGCTATGAGATTAGAAATCAAATACAGGAAAAATACTGTAAAAAGCACAAACACACGGAGGCTAAAAAATACATTACGAAGCAACCAATGGATCACTGAAGAAATCAAAGAGGAAATCAAAAAATACCTAGAGAAAAATGACAATGAAAACACAACCATCCAAAACCTATAGGATGCAGCAAAAACAGATTTAAGAGGGAAGTTTATAGCAACACAATCTTATCTCAGGAAACAGAAAAATCTCAAACAACCTAACCTTACACCTAAAGCAAGTACAGAAAGAAGAACAAACGAAAGTGAAAGTTAGTAGAAGCAAAGAAATCATAAGATCAGAGCAGAAATTAATGAAATAGAGGTGAAGAAAACATTGGAAAAGATCAATGAAACTAAAAGCTGGCTCTTTGAAAAGATAAACAAAATTGATAAACCTTTAGCCAGACTCATCAAGAAAAAGAGGGAAAGGGTTCAAATCAATAGAATTAGAAATGAAAAAGGAGAAGTTAAAACTGACATCACAGAAATACAAATGATCATAAGAGAATTCACAAGCAACTATATGCCAATAAATGGACAACCTGGAAGAAATGGATGAATTCTTAGAAAGGTACAATCTCCCAAGTGTGCACTGGGAAGAGACAGAAAATATGAACAGACCAACCACAAGCACTGAACTTGAAACTGTGATTAAAGAATTCCCAACAAACAAAAGTCTAGGACCAGATGTATTCACAGACAAATTCTATCAAACATTTAGGGAAGAATTAACACCTGTCCTTCTGAAACTCTACCATAAATTTGCAGAGGGAGAAACAGCCCCAAGCTCATTCTATGACGCCACTATCACTCTGATACAAAATCCAGACAAAGATACCACAAAAAGGAAAATTACAGGCCAATATCACTGATGTACATAAATGCAAAAATACTCAACAAAGTACTAGCCAGCCGAATCCAACAATACATTAAAAGGGTCATACACTATGATCAAGTGGTATTTATCCCAGGGATGCAAGGATTCTTCAATATCTAAAAATCAATCAGCATGATACACCACATCAACAAACTGAAGAATAAAAACCATATGATCATCTCAATAGATGCAGAAAACTCTTTTGACAAAATTTAATAATATTTATGATAAAAAAAAAATAACTCCCCAGAAAGTGGTCATAGAGGGAACTTTCCTCAACATAATAAAGACCATATATGACAAACCCACAGCTGACATCATTCTCAATGGTGAAAAGCAGAAAGCATTTCCTCTAAGATCAGGAACAAGACAAGGATGTCTACTCTCACCACTTTTATTCAGCATAGTTTTGGAAGTCCTAGCCATGCAATTAGAGATGAAAAAGAAAGAGAAAAATACAAAATGGAAATGATGTAAAACTGTCATTGTTTGCAGATGACATCATACTATACATAGAAAATTCTAAAGACACTACTAGAGCTCATCAATGAATTTGGTAAAGTTGCAGAATAGAAAATTAATACACAGAAATCTCTTGTATTTCTATACACTAACAACAGAAATTCAGAAAGACAAATTAAGGAAACAATTCCATTTAGAACTGCATCTAAAATTATTAACTACCTAGGAATAAACCGACCTAAGGAGGCAAAAGGCTTGTACTCTGAAAACTGTAAGATGCTGATGAAAGAAATAGAAAGTGACACAAACAGATGAAAAGATATACCATGTTCTTGGATTGGAAGAATCAATATTGTGAAAATGACTGTACTACCCAAGGTGATCTACGGATTCAATGCAATCCCTATCAAATTACCAATGGCATTTTTCACAGAACTAGAACAAAAACTTTTAAAATTTGTATGAAGACACAAAAAGACCCTGAATAGCCAAAGCAATCCTAAGAAAAACAGAGCTGGAGGAAATCAGGCTCCCTGACTTCAGACTATACTACAAAGCTACAGTAATCAAAACAGTATGGTACAAAAAGAGAAATATAGATTAATGAAACAGTATAGGAAGCCCAGAAATAAACCCATGCACCTATGGTCAGTTAATCTACAATAAAGAAGGCAAGAATATACAATGGAGAAAAGATAGTCCCTTCAATAAGTGGTGCTGGTAAAACTGGACAGCTACATGTAAAAGAATGAAATTAGAACATTCACTCATACCTTTCACAAAAATAAACTCAAAATGGATTAAAGACCTAAGTGTAAAGCTGGACACTATAAAACTCTTAGAGGAAAACATAGGCAGAATACTCTGTGACATAAATTGCAACAATATCTTTTAGGATCTACCTCCTAGAGTAATGAAAATAAAAACAAAAATAAACAAATGGAACCTAGTTAAACTTAAAAGCTTTTGCACAGCAAAGGACACCATAAACAAGATGAAAAGACAACCCACAGAATGGGAGAAATTATTTGCAAACAAGGTGACTGACAAGGGATTTATCTCCAAAATATACAAAGAGCTCATGCAGCTCTATGTGAAAAACAAATAAACAAACAACAACCCAATCAAGAAATGGGCAAAAGATCTAAATGGACATTTCTCCAAAGAAGACATACAGATGGCCAAAAAGCCATGAAAAGATGCTCAACATCACTAATTATCAGAGAAATGCAAATCAAATCCACAGTGAGATATCACCACACACTTGTCAGAATGGCTATCATCAAAAAGTCTACAAACAATAAATGCTAGAGAGTGTGTGGAGAAAGGGGAATCCTCCTACACTGTTGGTGGGAATGTAACTTGGTACAACCACCATGGAGAACACTATGAAGGTTCCTTACAAAACTAAAAATGGAACTACCATACGATCCAGCAATCCCACTGCTGGGCATATATCTGGAGAAAACCATACTTCAAAAAGATACATGCACCCCAATATTCATCGCAGCACTATTTACAATAGCCAAGACATGGAAGCAACCTAAATGTCCATCAGTGGAAGAATGGATAAAGATGTGGTACATATATACAATGCGATATTACTCAGCCATAAAAAACTAATGAAATAATGCCATTTGCAGCAACACAGATGGACCTAGAAATTATCATATGAAGTGAAGTGAGACAGAGAAAGATATTATATGATATCACTTATGTATGGAATCTAAAAAATGATAAAATGAACTTGTTTACAAAACAGAAATAGACCCACAGACATAGAAAACCAATTTATGGTTACAAAAGGGGAAATGCGGGGATGAAGTAGGAGTTAGGGATTAAAATATACACATTACTATATATAAAATAGATAACCAACAAGGACCTATTGTATAGCACAGGGAACTATACTCAATATCTTGTAATAACCTATAATGGAAGAAAATGTAATAAAAAGAAAGAAAATATATATCTACATGTATGTATAACAATCACTTAGCTGTACAGCTAAAACAACACAACTTTGTAAATCAAGTATATTTCAATAAAAATTTTAAAAAATAAAATATTTAAAAATAAAACCAAAAATTTTAAAAAGAAAGTGGCAACAACAACAGTGAAAAGATTCAAAACTATGTGGAGTGGTCAAAAAATTAGAGATGTTTAATCTAGAGATGAGATGATTCAGAGGAGACATAAGAGCTCTCTTCTAAGAACGAAGGTAAAAATGTGATAGAAGGGATGGGGAGTTCTATGATTACCAAGGGTGTAAACAAGGATCAATGAAGATGGGCAAGAAAAAGTACAATTTTTAACATTCAGAAAGGTACAGAGTTGCATAATTAGAATACCTTCCATGGTGGTGAGTTCTTCAAGACCAGAGAGCTTTAAGCACAGGCTTGATGACTTTTGAATATGGTTGCTCTAGACTAATCAAGTATAGGTCAGAAAGTTTGGTTATGTGTCCTCTAACGTGTATTCTGGCCCTGAGATTCTCTGTTTTTTTAAATATTCTGCAAAGCAGTTATAACCATAAAAGGTGGCCACGTGTCTCACCTTAAATTTTTAGCTCTTCATTGTCTGAGATGAGAAGTTACTGCGAGCAACAGACATATAAATGAGAAACACTGCAAAACGTTCTGTCTTAACGTTTGAGTGCTGTTGACCTTCAATCCCTTCTGAGTGTTCAGGGCCATTATTCCAGAAATTGTACTCTGCCTATAATTTGGGGAGCTGTCTCAAGGTGGGAAGTGACACCTTATTGTAGCTCTTTATAATAAACAACCTAAAAGCTATCTTGTAGAAGAAAAATTATTTTGAAACCAGAATATCTGGTGGCGGTGCTTAGAGAATTGCTACCTCTGTGTTACTAGATAAGTCTTTTAGTCTCTCTGGGCCTCAGTTAATTCTTCTGTAAAAAGGGTATAGTCAGACTTCCTCCCAGAGTTGAGCCAGAGATAAAATTAGATGAATGCATTTGAATGTATTAGGTTGTTCATTGTGAACTGGGAAAAGTACAGCAGAATGATTTTCCACTCTACTGAATGCTTGATTATTTATGCGTTTTTAGCTGCTTAGTTACAATGTTACTTAGAAATATGATTTGTAAGAAACATTTAGAAGAAAAGTTTGAAAGAACATATTGACTTCCATCTGCAACTTAGAAATGTCTCCATGTTTACTTGGGCTGCCCTGCAAGCAAGGTCAGGGAAAGGCAGGGTGTGTATATGTGAGTATACATGTATGCATCTGTTTTGAGCAAACTGGGAGGTCGCCAGGGGAGCACTCTGACTAGAAATCTTTCCTATGTGCTCTGTAACATGTTTATAAGATTTGGTTTCCATAGTGCAGCTTATTGTTTCCCTAATGATGAAACCTCCTTAATCTCATTTCTAAACAGGATGGGAAGATATTCTGCCGGCGGACAGCTTGTGATTGCCAGAATCCAAGCGTTGACCTTTTCTGTTGCCCAGAGTGTGACACCAGGGTCACAAGTCAATGTTTAGATCAAAATGGACACAAGCTCTATCGTAGTGGAGACAACTGGACTCACAGTTGCCAGCAGTGCCGGTGTCTGGTATGTTGGCTTCCTTTAGAGTGTGTTATCCTATATATTCTGGAGGGGTTTACAAGCTCAGTTGTCTGTGGGATTTAGTTTCCTGCGACTTGTGATCCTGTGCAGGGAGTTGTGGGTCCTGTGGCTAATTACGGGGCATATGTTCTTCCAGAAGACATTAGTATTCTACTATTTAAAACACCATGTAAGACAGAAAGGACATTTATAGCACAGATTTGGTCCAAGTTAGTTTACACTTGCTACTTTTTAGCCACTCCAGATCAAGAAAATTCCCCACATGATAGAAAGCTTTCAAAGCCTTGATGGGAACTTGTAGTTCTTACAGAGCCAGATCTTTCATTTCTTGGGATATTACCATTAAAGGTTTCAATATCAGAGATAGCAGAACATAGTAGAAATATCAGGGATCGATATTGATTCTAGGTCATAGAGATAGTCCTGGTTCTCCCACATGCAAGATGTGTGTAATTAACTTGGGCAAGTCCTAACATTTTACTTGATCATTCTTTCCTTCAGTGTACACAAGTAGATGGGCACCTATTTTGCAGGGCTGTTGTGAAGATCAGTTATGTGAGAGGCAAGTGTAGTACTTGACACATAGAAGGCACTTAGTGCACAATAGTTGCTATTGTTCATATTTCCTAGATTGAAAAATTTGTTTTACAGTTCTAAACCTTAATGTAGAAAAATGAAGGTTATTTTGTATCTTAATACGGGGATACTAATGATATAATCAGGTTAGAGAAAGTCCAGAGAAAAACCTTAATTTCTGGACCTGGTTCTTTCTGTTTCAAACTATATAACACAAACAAAGATTTCTAATGTTGCAAAGACTGTTAAGACACATTATCATAGTGAATATGATGTTCCATCTCTGAGGTAATTATAGCCAGTGGAGCTAAGTCATAACTAAGTCAACTTGTAATGGAAACTGTTAGCTGTGTTCCATAATTTAACATTTGCTAAAATTAATGATTCAGTCTATGGATACTGTATAAAAACAGGCATTCAGACAAACTGTGCTGTAAATTTCTATTGGATTTTCTAAAGTCACCTGGCAAATGTGCAGATAATCTTAATAGAAACAAATCCTTCTTAAGCACTCCTAATACCGAGGAGTATGACTCAGGTATATTCAAATCATAGCCATTCTTACATCTCCCATTCAAGAACAGGCAAACCCAACACAACTATAGAATTAGGTTCCACGTCAGCCTGGAAAATTACATTTCTCTTTGAAGAAGCCAATCATCAGACACTCAGAAAAATTGGTATTAATTTTTGACATGATATTTTCATAGAATTTCAAAAGAGTATCCTCTCTCATCCCCAGACCCTAAGGTTATTATTTCCTGGGAGAACTGAAGCTGCTGAATATAACTTAACGACTTGAGAATAAAGTGGGTTATATTTAATAAATATCAATAGTTTGCATGTGCCAGACTCTGGATGATATAACAATGAGCATGACAGACATGGTCTATCATGAAGCTGACCAAAGGCCATAGTCTTGTGAAGCTGACTGAATAATTAGGCATGCATTTGCATAAATTATAATGAGTGTCATGATAACGGAAGAGGCTACATAGGTAGTAGTCTCTACTATGTGCAGCTCAGTGGAGCCACAGTGGCCACATCCTGGAATACTTGGAGGCTCTGTCTGAACTGTAACACCTTACTACACCTTAGTGATGTGTCACTAGCCAGACATTACATTCAAAACCATTATGAAATTTTTCTGATATTGCCCAACCTCAATTTTAAATCCAATATAAGCAACTCAGTGCATGTTGTTATTGAAATAGTACAGTGGTTTAAGTTCCTCTTTGACCTTAAGAGAAATAGATTTCTCTTTACACACTAGCTCAGTACCTTATCATCTATTTGTTCATTTGCTTAGCATTTATTGGCCAGAACTGTGCCAAGCATCAGGGAGATAAAGGAACAAGCCCAAAGCCTGAAAGCTCAAAACGTAATCTGGAATTATATTGATAATTATGATGTCTCATGATAAAAATAATTATGGGTTGCCATTGGCACGCAGAGATGGGACCGAACTCTTTCCGTGGCAACAGTATAGACAGTCAGCAAAAGCACTCTGGAGGGGGTGATGTCTGTATTTGTTCTTCAAGGAGGAAACACATCATACCCATAATGATGCTAAAGTAGCAACAGTCAGTGAGGACAGTGATGGAGATTCCTGAGAATTTCCCCCTCTGGGACTTTGGCAACAGGATTGTGCATAAGGTCAATGATGAAGTATTTTGGCTTTCTCTCCACAGGAAGGAGAGGTAGATTGCTGGCCGCTCACTTGCCCCAATTTTAGCTGTGAGTACACAACCATCTTGGAAGGGGAATGTTGTCCCCGCTGTGTCAGTGACCCCTGCCTGGCTGATAACATCGCCTATGACATCAGAAAAACTTGCCTGGACAGCTATGGCCTTTCTAGGCTTAGCGGCTCAGTGTGGACAATGACTGGATCTCCCTGCACAACCTGCAAATGCAAGGTAATTGGGTGTCCTGAGGATAACCAGGCCTTGAACAATTGCCAGAGAACACCTGCAGGAGGTCCACTCCTGATGTTTCTGAATGCACAGGTTCCAAGGGGCATGGTGGAAACACAGGCAGGCATTTGCTTCTCACCAGAGGTTAATCTGTCTGAATGGATTGTACCTGTACCGTGTATTAAGGCAAATTCCAAATGATGACCATGGAATAAAATAGGCCTCTCTTTTGCCTTTTAAAATACAGGATTTAAACAATTGCACTAGGCCCAATTATGGCTGATTTAAGCTATTTTGACCTGCATATTAAAAAGTTAAAAAAAAAAAAAGTCTTTTTTCATCCTGGAAATTTTTATAAGCTCTTTCATGAAACTGCCAATGTTAGAAGAAAGTGTTCTATAAATCTATGAAGTTTTTTGCTTTGTTTAATTATCACAGTACCTAATGCAGGGACCTGAAGCTCTTGCTGCACGATTTAATTAATTGTGATTATTTGCCTATCTTTTTGGAGGAGTTACCATGAGGCATCCTCATATGTCATTAAAATTAACAACTGACCCCTTCCTACCTTCAAAGCTTATGAAGAGCTATGACTGTAGTCAACTTGAAGCAAGGGTTAGGCAGGGTCAAATTTCTGCTGAAACATCTGCTTAATATTCCCATGATTAAACATGTTAAAAATATTAGTCCCTGGGCTTCCCTGGTGGCGCAGTCGTTGAGAGTCCGCCTGCCGATTCAGGGGACACGGGTTCGTGCCCCGGTCCAGGAAGATCCCACATGCTGCGGAGCGGCTGGGCCCGTGAGCCATGGCCGCTGAGCCTGCGCGTCCGGAGCCTGTGCTCGGCAATGGGAGAGGCCATAACAGTGAGAGGCCCGCATACCACACACACACACAAAATATATATATGTGTATATATATATAATATATATATATACACATATATATATATATTAGTCCATTCAATTCTATCAAATCCTGGCTCAGCTTCAGGCATCAGTGGAAGGATCCCAACTTGTCTTTTTATGCTGTTAAACGTGGATTCTTTTCTCTTTCCTGAAAAGTACCATCTTAAAATGCAGCCCCAATACAAAAAGGACATCAAGCTTCATATAGCAAGAGTCATGGTCCCATTGTACCTTCAGCCCCATCAAACACAATGACCAGGAGATGTGGAGACCTATGTTATTTAGTAGTATTTCTCTGAGATTAGGTTTGAGATTCATTTAGGAGGATTATAAAGGTATATTTACATTAATACATGTAATTGATTTTTCATGAATTCCCAAAAATTGATATGTACCATCCCCTTCACAGTCACCATGAGATAGTCTATATTTACCCCTAACATGCCCACCTTTCTGTAAGCCATTTTGGAGTTATTTTCAGGCTCTTTTGGTACTTTTGACTAGTATTATTAATGGCAATTTATCTTTCAGGGGGTTATTTTTGGCAAGAATCTCATTTAGAGTAAGTCCAATGAATAAGTTGGGTAAACAAACAACATGGAAATACACAGGACTCTCAAACAAACATGGTCTGAGCTCAGACAGGGGTGTATGAAGTTGCACTGCCAGCAGTAGCCAACAAGAGGGACCCTGAAGGGTCTCATAAATCTTTCCTTTCTTTCAACTCCTACTCTGGCATTTTTCTAGTAATTTTTTTTATAACATTCATGGAGTTGGTCTCAACACGTAGATGGTCATTTTGAATATAAAGGTGGACACTACACATTGATTTATATTCTATGTCTCATTGGCTAATGCTTGTGTCTTGATGCACAGAATGGAAGTGTCTGCTGTTCTGTGGATTTGGAGTGTCTTCATAATAATTGAAGTATTTAAAATGGACTCATCATCGCAGGAGAAAAATGGACAAAATAACCATCCAACATGATGAAGAACAGGAGTTGGTGTTTTTATTTTTTTTGTTTTTAACCACAGACAATTACCAAAGTTTCCTCTGAAGGAAGGTGTTTGGGGGTTGCCTTTTGGACCTACCACATTGCTCATTCTTGCTAACCTAGTCTAGGTGACCTACAGTGCAGTGCATTTAGGTCTATGTTGTTTAAAAAAAAAAAAAGTTTCCCATGTTGTAAATCACGCTTCCCTTATCAGATCATTTGCAGACACATTTAAATGATCTCATGGTAAATGTTGATGTATTTTTTTGTTTATTTTGTGTACTAACATAATAGAGACTCGGCTCCTTTTGTTTATTTTTTCTGGATTTTTGGATCAAATTCTACAAATAAAGTTGCCTGTTGTGATTTTTGTCCCATCCAATGAATACTTAGTATTGAGATTCCTGTGAAATGTATTGATAAATATGTGTATGTAGAGCCTAACTGCATCTTACTTACATTTCAAACTGTTGAACACACCTAGATACCCACTTGTTCAGCTTAAGCAAGCTGAAAGCAATTATGATATGTTAAAGAGGGGAAAGACCACAAACATAAATAATTATTTGAAAAAGAACTTTCTCCTCCCTCTTACAAAAAAAATGAAACAAATCTAAAGACACAATTTAGAAGCAGCAATGCTTGCAGACTTTTCTGGCCTTGGAAGAGAAAGTATCCTTGCATCGGTTTTATATAGTATTTGATAACTTACTTACAAGGGACTTCCATGTTTTTTAATACAAGTTGTCACTATAAGAGAGGTGCATGGTATTATTACTACATTATATAAGAGTAAATTAATGTATCCCAGTCAACCAATTTGTTCAGATCTAGTTGATTTATAACACATTGGGATTGATAACCAGGTCTCCTGATGCCTGTCCAATGATATTTTCTACTAAATCATGCCACATCACATATGGTAGAGGATACGCTTTTAAGAAAGCTGTTTGGGGCTTCCCTGGTGGCGCAGTGGTTGAGAGTCTGCCTGCCGATGCAGGGGACACGGGTTCGTGCCCCGATCCCGGAAGATCCCACATGCCGCGGAGCGGCTGGGCCCGCGAGCCATGGCCGCGGAGCCTGTGTGTCCGGAGCCTGTGCTCCGCAACGGGAGAGGCCACAGCAGTGAGAGGCCCGCGTACAGCAAAAAAAAAAAAAAAAAAAAAAAAAGAAAGCTGTTTGTATGCTCAGTAGTTACTTTAGAACAGTGAATGTTTTCATTTGAGCCACTACCATATTTTTAAGAGATAGCAGTTATTGAGTTACATAAAATGAATAAAATGTGCAAATGACATTATATCTGAACTGAGAATTAAAACAGTTGTAGTTTTCAAGTGAACCACACCTTAGTGGTTTGTAATACCTAAGTCTCCTGAATTCATCATTGTTCTGAATCAAGTTGGTTCATGAAATTTTGTTCACAAAATCAAGACAAAGTTGTTAAGTCAGTCATGCTAAATATATTTTAAATCCCAAATATTAATAGGATTAAAAATTACAAGTTAAGATTACTTATTTATTGATATTTGTCAGTATTTTTGTGAAGATAAAATTCACTACAATTCACTACATGAGATCAATTTCATGTGCTAAATTATGATATAGCAGTTAAAACTATATTTGACAACTACTGCTATAGTATGGTAAATTAGAACACGTCTCCATTTTAATTCTTTAAGTGTAATCTTGGAACAGAGATTTTGAAAATGATTATTTAGAAAATATTTATGGCACCTCCATTAAAAAATACCTGTCAGTTTTCAATGGAAAAACAAAGACAATTATCAGAATCATTTGTGGCTGTATAAGTGAGGGGTTGGCAAACTATGGTCCCTTGAGTCAAATCCGGACATCTGCCTATTTCATTGGAACACAGCCATGCACGTTCATTTATATATTCTCTACTGCTGAAGAAAGTGGCAGAACTGAGTAGTTCCAAAAAAGATGCAAAACCAAAAATATCACCATCTTACCTCTACAAAAATGTTTGCCAACGTCTGGTGTAAGTGATGACTGAACACTGGTGTGTATTTTAGAATGTGTGTTTCCATTTTTTTCCAAGGAATTTCCAGAATTTAACAGTTTTCATTGAATCTGATATATTCATACTTTGTTGCAGAGTCATTAGCACTGATGGCTCATCCTAAAATACTGGTGTTTCACAACTACAAACATAAGACTCAGTATTTTCTTCATTTCACTTCAGTTAAATTTAATCTGTGCTAACATGATGATAAAATGTTATTGATATTTAGAAACACAATATAAACTACTGCCAGCTCCTATCTATATGGGGTTTTACTTCCTATAAAATAATTGATGACATTTTCTTATTAAAAAATTGAGTACTTTATTCATAAAGTACTGTGCTGAGCTGGAAATAAAAAGATGAACAAAATAGTTTTTACATTAAAGATCACCATTATGCGGGCCTTTAGAAGGTACTGACAATCTTTGAATCCATTAGGGGATCATATTGAAATAAATTACTGCCTGAAATATCTTCTCCAGCCAGAAACTGAAAAGTTATTTTTAAAAGTGTGGTAAACCTCCTGATAGAATGTGCTTAAGTCTCATGCTGTGATTTACAGTGTGAAATGGCTATCCATTTAATGAACAAAAAAGTGTTTGACAAACATATCTCCTTACAGATCATAACCATTGTCTTCAAGTGTAACATAACACGTTGGTAAGAAACAATGATAAATACATAAGCAATTATGTAACTACCCTCTGATTTTCAATAGTGTAAAAGCACTGTGATTCAAGAGAGTAGAATATGAAGGGAGATGAAAGTCCTATATATTAACAAGACATCAATTAAACATTTTTGCCTCATTTACTTCTAGGTTGCATATGAAATATATATACACATATATCGTATATGTTATATATAGGTACCATATCTATAATCTATATATATTTATATGCAACTGATAATGTATATATATTAATATATATTCATGTGCTATGTGTGTGTTTATTTATTTAATCTCAGAGCTTCCCCTCCTCTGAGCTTTCTAGTTCTACACTAATGTTACTGTTACGTTTTCCTTGTATTATGCAATAGGCTAGACTACATACAATCTTCATTTTCTAGCATCCAGCATAGTGCCTTGCATATGGTAGGTTTTCCATTAATTATTTTAAAATTTAAATTCATAATCTTTTATAGTATCAATAAGTTATCATGGGATGGTGGAAACAACTCACTCTAGTGGCTTTCAAATGTTCTTAAGCAATAAGACCTGTTTAAAAATAAAGTTTATTCAGTGCTTTACTATAAAAATCAGATAAAAGCAGAATTTCTCTGCTTGGAGCAAGAGTTGGAGAACTGGAATACCTTCATATATCCCACCACAACTCACAGACATCAAGAGTGCACAGCTTAAAAGCCATTGGCCAACCCATCACCTTCCCTTCTGCAAATGAAACCAACACTCAGATGTTAGGTGAATTGCCCAGAGTTCATAATTTCTTATAGACCTAGAACTACCACCCAAACCACCCTGGTTTTCCCTCTGCCATCCTGGTAATGATTTGAAAGTTTTTTCACATTTCAATTTCAAGTGAGCTTTACTCCTTCTAAATTAATGACATTAAAAGATAATCATGATTTCAGGCCAAGATAGTGGAGTAGGAAGACCCTGAGCTCACTGGCTCTCATAAGCACACCAAAAGTATAATTATTTTCAGAGCAATTATTGATGAGAAAGACCAGAATCTAGTAGAAAAGATCTGCTGCAACTAAAGATATAAAGAAGGAGAGAGATGAGTAGAAGGGGTGGAGTTGTGGTATAGTCAAGACCCATACCCCCAGGTGAGTGACCCACAGATGAGAGAATAATTACAATTGCAGAGGTTCTCCCCTAGGAGGAGTGGGTCTGAGCCCTACATCAGGCTCTGCAGCCTGAAGGTCTTGTACCAGGAAGAGGAGCCCCCAGAACATTTGGCTTTGAAGGCCATCAGGGTTTACTTTCTGAAGACCCAGAGGGCTGTGGGAAATAGAGACTCCACTCTTAAAGGAGGCACACAGAATCTCACATGGTCCAGGATGCGAGGCAGAGGCATTGATTTAAGAGGAACTTGGGTCAGATCTACCTGCTGATCTTGGAGAGTCTCCTAGAGAGCCAGGAGGCAACTGGAACTCACTCTAGGCATGTAGACAGTGGCAGCAGCCATTTATTGGAGATTGTTCTACTGCATGGAAACAGATGCTGGCAAGTGCCATTTAGGAATCCTTCCTCTAGCTTATTAGCACTTGGACCTTGCCCTGTCTGCCAGCCTGTAGGCATAAATACTAGGATGCCTCAGGCCAAGCATCTAGCCAGGTGGGAACAAAGCCCCACCCACCGGCAGGCAGGTTGCCTTAAGACCTCCTGAGCCCAAGCCATCCCAGGACTTGACCCTGTCAACAAAAGGGACCCAGCCCCAAATACCAGTGTTAACAGGCGCAAGCCCAGGAACACCTAGGGATCTGCAGCCAGAGATCCTAGGACACAACTCTGCCCACCAGTGAGCAGGCATCAGCCCTAGGATGCCCAGGGCCCCAGAGCCGCCCACCAGCAGGCTGACACACCAACTCCAGGACCCCCAGGGCCCCCTATAATTGGAGACTCTGAGACTCAGCTCCACCCAACCAATGGGCAGATACCAGCCCTGGGACCACCACAGCCTCATGGTCTACAGTGGCAGGACCCAGCCCACCTACCAGCAGGCCAGCACCAGCCTTAGGAACCTCTTGGCCCTGGTCCCACCCACCAGCAGACCAACACCAGTTCTGAGACATCTTGGGCCTCTCAGCCAGCTGCCATGGGATCCCATCCCACCCATCAGTGGGCCAACACGAACTTTGGGACACTCTGGACCCTGAAGCCAGCTGTGTCAGCAGCTGGCCCTGCTCACCAGTGGGCCAACACAAGCTTCAGGACACCCAGGGCCCTGCACCCAGAGACTCTAGGACTTGGTTCCACCCATAAGTGGTTGGGAATCAGTCCCAGATTCTTCTAAGCCTGAAACCTTCCCACCAGCAGGTGGACATGAGCCATAGGATCACTGCAGCCCTGTAGCCTGCCTTGTCAGGACACAGCCAATACACCATAAGGCCTGCATCAGCCCCAGGACACCAAGGGTTCTGGCCCTGCCCATCAGCAGGCCAACACCAACTCTGAGATACCTTGATCTTCTCAGCCAACTGCTCTGGGATCCAGCGCCACTCACTAGTGGGCCAGCACTAGATTTGGGACACCTAGGAAATTGCAGCCAACCATGTCAGGAAATAACTCCACCCCCCAGCAGGCCAACATTAGACCCTGGAATCCTAGCCCCACAACCACCCAGCCCCAGAAACTGGCTCTGCCTACCAGTGAGCCAGCAGTAGCCAGGGTTTATCAGCCACCCAACCCTGCCAACCAGTGACAGCAGCTTCTGCACAAGGCAAGGCCTGGCAACCAATTGGACCAGAGGCCAGTCATGCCTATAAGACCATCCAACTAGTTAACCCACCACAAGAGAAAGACACACACAGCCCACATAGAGAACACACCTAGAGCATATTAGCTCTGGTGACCAGAGGGAAGTGTGTTGCTGGGATGCATAGGACATCTCCTACATGAGGATACTTCTCCAAGATTTGGAAACATAACCAACCTACCAGATACATAGAAATAAACACAGAGAATTAGGCAAAAAAAAAGGTGAGAGGAACACACTGCAAATGAAGGAATGAGATAAAACCCCAGAAGAACTAAGAGAAGTGGAGACAGGCAATCAACCCAATAAAGGGTTCAAGGTAATGATTGTAAAGATGATCAAAGAACTTGGGAGAAAATGGATGAACAAAGTGAGACGTTTAACAAAGAAAAGATATAAAAAAGAACCAAACAGGGGCTTCCCTGGTGGCGCAGTGGTTGAGAGTCCGCCTGCCGATGCAGGGGACACGGGTTCGTGCCCCAGTCTGGGAAGATCCCACATGCCGTGGAGCGGCTAGGCCCGTGAGCCATGGCTGCTGGGCCTGCGCGTCCGGAGCCTGTGCTCCACAAGGGGAGAGGCCACAGCAGTGAGAAGCCCACATAATGCAAAAAAAAAAAAAAAAAAAAAAAAAAAAAGAACCAAACAGAGCTGAAGAATACAATAACTGAAATTAAAAATGCACTTGAAGGAATGAAGAGTAGATTAGAAGATACAGAAGAACGGATCACTGAGCTGTAAGACAGAGTAATGTAAATCACTGAACCTGACCAGAAAAAAAAAAAGAATAAAAAGAAATGAGAACATTTTAAGAGATGTCTGTGACAACATCAAGCATACTAACATTGGCATTATAGAGGTCCCAGAAAGAGAAGAGAGAGGAAAGGGGTAGATAACATATTTGAAGGCATTGTAGCTGAGAACTTTCCTAACCTGGGAAAGCAAACAGACATCTAGGTCCAAGAAGCACAGAAAGTTCCAAATAGGATCAACTGAAAAAGTGCCACCCCAAGACACATTTTAATTAAAATGGCAAAAATTAAAGAGAGAATATGAAAAACAACAAGGGAAAAGTAAAAAGTTACACATAAGGGAACTCCCATCAGGCTATCAGCTGACTTTTCAGCAGAAACTCTGCAGGCCAAAAGCCAGTGGCATGATATATTTAAAGTGATGAAAAGGAAAATCTACAACGAAGAATACTCTACCTAGCAAGGCTTTCATTCATATTTCTTGGAGAGATCAAAAGTTTCACAGACAAGAATGTGATCAAGACAGCAGAATAGTAGGACATGAAGTTCACCTTCTCCCACAAATACATCTACACGTGGAATGATCCTCATAGAATATCTACTGAATGCTGGCAGAAGACCACAGACTGCTGAAAGGGCAAGAAAATCTCCACATAACCAGGTATGACAAAAGAAAAAAAAAGTGAGAAAGGAATCAGGATGGGACTTGTGCCCCTGGGAGGGAGCTGTGAAAGAGGAAAGGTTCCTGCACCCTGGGATGCCCACTCACCAGCAGGGAGATTGTCTGGGAAAGGAGAAGAGCTTCAGAGCCTCAGAGGAGAACACAGCAGCCAGAGTGGAGGGAGGACTGCACAGATGGTCAGTGCTGCCACCCTCCATTTCCCAGCTTGAGACATTCATTCACGAGTATGGGTGGGGGCTGGGTGCTGGAACTCAGGCTTTGGAGATCAGACCCAGGGAGAAGACTGGAGTTAACTCTACAGAAACGGCCTGTGAGGGCTGGAATCTGGTATGACTGCAAATGAGGGTGTACACAGAGGTAGCCCAGGTTGCCTTAGAGACCGGTGCCATTGCTTGGGGGGTGCGTGGGGGGGCAGGACCTGTCATTGTAGCCTTTTTCCATATGTGCATGCTCACAGAGGTCGGGACACCTCCTACACAGGCTGGAGGGGTGATCATGAACAGCCACTGCCCACTTGGATTCCAGGAGTGGATTTTACACTTGTCAACATATATGCACATGATATGGGAGCACCCAAATACATAAAACAAATACTAACAGACATAAAGGGAGAAATTGACAGGAATACGATAATAGTAGGAGACTTTACCACCCCACTCACATCAATGGACAGATCTTCTAGACAAAAAATCAATCAGGCAACAGAGATCCTGAATAATACAATAGAACAGTTAGATCTAATTGATATTTTTCAGGACATTACATCCAAAAATATCCAGAATACACATTCTTTTCAAGTGCACATGAAACATTCTCTAGGACTGACTACATACTAAGGCACAAAACAAGCCTCAACATATTTAAGAGTATAGAAATTATCTCAAGCATCTTTTCTGACCATAACAGCATGAAACTAGAAATAAACACAGAAAAAGAAAGGAGAAAAAAACAACTACATGGAGACAAAACAACATGCTACTAAAAAACCAGTGGGTCAGCAATGAAATCAAAGAGGAAATTAAAAAATACCTTGAGACAAATGAAAATGAAAACACAACAACACAAAATCTATGGGATGCAGCAAAAGCAGTTCTTGGAAGTTCAGATACAGGCCTTACTCAAAAAACAAGAAAAATCTCAAATAAACAACCTAACCTACCACTTAAAAGAATTAGAAAAAGAAGAACAAACAAAACCTAAAGTCAGCAGAAGGAGGAAATAAAGATCAGAGACAAAATAAATACAATACAGATTTAAAAAACAATAGAAACAAATAGAAACAATAGAAAAAAATCAATAAAAGCAAGATCTGGTTCTTAGAAAGGACAGACAAGATTGACAAAAACCTCTGGCCAGGATCAAGAAGAAGAAAACAGAGAGAACCTAAGTAAACAAGTAAGAAATGAAAAAGGAGAAATAACAACTGATACTGCAGAAATACAAAAAAAAACGAAGGGAATACTATGAACAATTATATGTCAACAAATTCAACAACCTAGAAGAAATGTATGCAGAAAACTATAAGACTGATGAAAGACATTAAAGATAATACAAACAGATGGAGATATATACTATGTTCTTGGACTGGAAGAATCAACATTGTGAAGGTGAATATAATACCCAAAGCAATCTACAGATTCAATGAAATCCTTATCAAACTGCCACTGGCATTTTTCACAGAACTAGAACAAAAAATTTCACAATTTGTATGGAAACACAAAAGACCCCGAATAGCCAAAGCAACCTTGAGAAAGAAAAATAGAGCTTGAGGAATCAGGCTCCTAGACTTCAAACTATAATACACAGCTACAGTCATCAAGACAGCATGGTACTGGCACAAAAACAGAAATGCAGATCAATGGAACAGGATAGAAACTGCGGAGATAAACCCACACACATATGGTCATCTTATCTTTGATAAAGGAGGCAAGAATATACAATGGAGAAAAGACAGCCTCTTCAATAAGTGGTGCTGGGAAAACTGGACAGCTACATGTAAAAGAATGACATTAGAACACTTCCTAACACCATACACAAAAATAAACTCAAAATAGATTAAAGACCTAAATGTAAGGACAGACACTATAAAACTCTTAGAGGAAAACATAGGCAGAACACTCAATGACATGAATCACAGCAAGATCCTTTTTGACCCACCTTCTAGAGAAATAGAAATAAAAACACAAATAAACTAACGGGACCTAATGAAACTTAAAAGCTTTTGCACAGCAAAGGAAACCAAAAACAAGACCAAAAGACAACCCTCATAATGGGAGAAAATATTTGCAAATGAAGCAACTGACAAAGGATTAATCTCCAAAATTTATAAGCAGCTCATGCAGCTCAATAACAAAAAAACAAACAACCCAATCCAAAAATGGGCAGAAGACCTAAATAGACATTTCTCCAAAGAAGATATACAGACTGCCAACAAACACATGAAAGAATGCTCAACATCATTAATCATTAGAGAAATGCAAATCAAAACTACAATGAGATATCATCTCACACCAGTCAGAATGGCCATCATCAAAAAATCTAGAAACAATAAATTCTGGAGAGGGTGTGGAGAAAAGGGAACACTCTTGCACAGCTGGAGGGAATGTGAATTGGTGAAGCCACTATGGAGAACAGTATGGAGGTTCTTTTTTTTTTTTTTTTTTTTTTTTGCTGTACGCGGGCCTCTCACTGCTGTGGCCTCTCCCGTTGCGGAGCACAGGCTCTGGACACACAGGCTCCGCGGCCATGGCTCGTGGGCCCAGCCGCTCCGCGGCATGTGGGATCTTCCGGGATCGGGGCACGAACCCGTGTCCCCTGCATCGGCAGGCGGACTCTCAACCACTGCGCCACCAGGGAAGCCCTGGAGGTTCTTTTAAAAACTACAAATAGAACTACTGTATGACCCAGCAATTCCATTACTGGGCATATACCCTGAGAAAACCATAATTCAAAAAGATTCATGTACCAAAATATTCATTGCAGCTCTATTTACAACAGCCCAGAGATGGAAACAACCTAAGTGTCCATCATCAGATGAATGGATAAAGAAGATGTGGCATATATATATACAATGGAATATTACTCAGCCTTAAAAAGAAATGAAATTGAGCTCTTTGTAATGAGGTGGATAGACCTAGAGTCTGTCATACAGAATGAAGTAAGTCAGAAAGAGAAAGACAAATACCGTATGCTAACACATATATATGGAATTTAAGAAAAAAATGTCATGAAGAACCTAGGGGTAAAACAGGAATAATGACACAGACCTACTTGAGAATGGATTTGAGGATACAGGGAGTGGGAAGGGTAACCTGTGACAAAGCAAGAGAGAGGCATGGACATATATACACTACCAAACGTAAGGTAGATAGCTAGTGGGAAGCAGCTGCGTAGCACAGGGAGATCAGATCGGTGCTATGTGACCGCCTGGAGAGGTGGGATAGGGAGGGTGGGAGAGAGGGAGATGCAAGAGGGAAGGGATATGGGAACATATGTATATGTATAATTGATTCACTTTGTTATAAAGCAGAAACTAACCATTGTGAAGCAATTCTACTCCAATAGATTTATAAAAGAAAAAAGAAAAAAAAAGAGACTCCAGAAAGAGGAGGGACCTGACTGAGGGAATCTGATTGTTTCCGGAAAGCAAAGTGCAAGTCTGGTTGTGAATGTTAAGTGCCGCTGGCTACAGCTCTCTGGAGCAATATTTCTTGTCCTATCAGGTGAGTTCAACAAGGTAGAAAAGTTATGGTCTACCTGGAGGTTTCGCTTGTAAAGAATGTTTACTTGTAAGGCCATTTGACTGCACTTAGTGCACTGAAGCGCAAACCTTTGACCTCATGACAAGTAAAGTAGGGATAGAATGAAATGCTGCTTTCAGAGGGCACAACACTCTGTCAGAGCATGGGCCAACTCCTCTTTAATTATTCAAAGAAATCACACCATTAATGTCTTTACGTTTGTTGAATCCAGAGAGAAAACTGATTCAGGGGACGATAAAAAAAAAAGTGTATAATGTCTCATTGCCTTAGAATTTAATTCAAAATAATGGACAGGATTTATTTACAGGTTTAAAAATTGTACATTGTAATTTTTTTATATTGTAATCTAATATTTCAGTTGTGGAAAGAGGCCATTAATAGTTATTAAAGAATGAGTGGTGATAATAATAGTTACAACCTCAAAGTGCTATTGAGAGCCTTAAAGGAGGTAGTGTATATAAATCACCTTGCACTTCAGTCGGCATATATTGATCACTTTATATTATATTATGTTTATTATATTATGGATATTACATTATGTATTGTTTTACTAGAGACTGTAGTAGGTTGAAAATAAAGAGAATTTTTCTTATTTAAAAAAAATAGGAAAAAGAGTCATGTATCAAAATGTTCATTGCAGCTCTGTTTACAATAGCCAGGAGATGGAAGCAACCTAAGTGTCCATCATTGGATAAATGGATAAAGAAGATGTGGCTCACATATACAATGGAATATTACTCAGCCATAAAAAGAAACGAAATTGAGTTATTTGTACTGAGGTGGATGGACCTAGAGTCTGTCATACAGAGTGAAGTAAGTCAGAAAGAGAAAGACAAATACCATATGCTAACACATATATATGGAATCTAAGAAAAAGGGAGGGGCCGCAACAGTGAGAGGCCCGCATACCGCAAAAAGAAAAAAAAAAAAAAAGGTCATGAAGAACCTAGGGGTAAGAAGCGAATAAAGACAAAGACCTACTAGAGAATAGACTTGAGGATATGGGGAAGGGGAAGGGTAAGCTGTGACAAAGTGAGAGAGTGGCATGGACATATATACACTACCAAACGTAAAATAGATAGCTAGTGGGAAGCAGCCGCATAGTACAGGGAAATCAGCTCGGTGCTTTTTGACCACCCTAGAGGGGTGGCATAAGGAGGGTGGGAGAGAGGGAGACTCAAGAGGGAAGGGATATGGGAACATATGTATATTTGTAACTGATTCACTTTGTTATACAGCAGAAACTAACACACCATTGTAAAGCAATTATACTCCAATAAAGTTGTAAAAAAAAAAAAAAAGAAGAAATGGATAATTTGAATGGACCGATCACTAGAAGTGAAACAGAATCTGTAATTAAAATCTCCCTACAAACAAAAGTCCAGGACCAGATGGCATCACAGGCAGATTCTACCAAACATACAAATAAGAACTTATACTGATCTTCTCAAACTCTTCCCAAGAAATTGAAGAGGAGGGAACAGCCCCAAAGACAAGATATGAAGCCAGCATAACCCTGGTACCAAAACCAAAACAAAGACACCACCAATAAAGAAATTTCCAGGTCAATATCTCTGATGAATACAGATGCAAAAATTCTGGACAGAATATTAGCAAAACAAATCCAACAACACAAAAAATATCACACACCACAACCAAGCGGGATTCACCCCAAGTTCAGAAGGATGGTTCAACATATGCAAATCAATCAATGTGATATACCACATAAACAAAAGACAAAAACCACATGATCATCTCAATCACTTGACGAAATTCAACATTCTTTTATGATAAAAACTCTTACTAAAGTGGGTATAGAGGGAACATCTCAATATAATAAAAGCTACAACAAACCCACAGCCAATATAATACTAAATGGTGAAAAACTGAATGCCTTCCCACTAAAACCTGGAACAGACAAGGATGCCTACTCTCAACTCTTCTATTCAACATAGTATTGTAAGACCTAGCCACAGCAATCAGACAAGAAAAAGAAATAAAAAGTATCCAAATTGAAAGAGGTTAAATTGAAATTATATGCAGATGATATGGTACTATATATAGAAAAGCCTAAAGACTCCACACAAAAATTACTATAACTGATAAACAAATTCATCAAGGTAGTAGGATACAAGATTAACATAAAGAAATTGGCTGCATTCCTTTACACCAACAATGAAATATCAGAAATTGAATGTAGGAAAAACAAAAAACAAAAAAACCCCACACATTTTAAACTCAGACCCCCAAAACTAAAGTGCTTAGGAATAATCTTGACCAAGGAGGTGAAAGATGTATATGCTAAGAACTATAAAACATTAATAAAGGAAACTGAAGATGACTCAAAGGAATGGAAAGATATCTCATGCTCTTAGCTTGGAAGAATTAATATTGTTAAAATGACCATATTATCCAAAGCAATCTACAGATTTAATGTGATATCTATCAAATTCCCCATGACATTTTTCACATAACTAGAACAAATAATCCTAAAATTCATATGGAACCATAAAAGACCAAGAATTGCTAAAGCAATGCTGAATAAAAAGAGCAAAGCAGGAGGCATAACCCTCCCAGACTTCAGACAATACTACAAAGCACAATAATCAAAACAGCATGATATTGGCACAGAAACAGACATATGGATCAATGGAACACAATAGAGCCCAGAAATAACTGACACACATATGGTCAATTAATCTTTGACAAAGGAGGCAAGAATATACCATGGGAAAAAGACAGTCTCTTCAGCAAGCGGTGCTGTGAAAGTTAGTCAGCCACATGTAAAATCAATGCTGTTAGAAAACATGCTATTGCCACACAAAAATAAACTCAAAATTGCTTAAAGGCTTATTATTTATAAGACATGACACCATAAAACACCTAGAAGAGATCATATGTAAAACTTTCTCTGACATAATTGTACAAATGTTTTCTTACATCAGTCTCCTAAGACAGTGGACATAAAAACAAACAAATGGGACCTAATCAAACTAAAAAGCTTTTGCACAGCAAAGGAAACCATAAACAAAATGAAAAGACAACCTACAGAATGGGAGAAAATATTTGCAAATGATGTGACAGACAAGGGCTTAATTTCCAAAATATATAAGCAGCTCATACAACTCAACAACAAAAAAACAACCCAATTGACAAATGGGCAGGAGACCTAAATAGACATTTCTCCAAAGAAGAAATACACATGGCCAGTAGGCACATGAAAAGATGCTTATCATCACTAATTATTAGAGAAATGCAAATCAAACCTACAGTGAGGTACTACCTCACACTGGTAAGACGGCCATCATTAAAAAGTTTACAAATAACAAATGCTGGAGAGGGTGTGGAGAAAAGGGAACCCTCCTACACTGTTGGTGGGAATGTAAATTGGTACAGCCACTATGCAGAACAGTATGGAGATTTCTCAAAAAACTAAAAACAAAACTAGCATATGATCTAGCAAACCCACTCCTGGACATATATCCAGACAAAACTATAATTCTAAAAGATACATACACCCCTATGTTCATAGCAGCACTATTCATAATAGCCAAGATATGGAAGCAACCAAAATGTCCATAGACAGAGAAGCAGATAAAGAAGATGTGGTACATATATACAATGGAATACTACTCAGCCATAAAAAAGAACAAAATAATGCATTTGCAACAACGTGGATGCAACTAGAGATTATGATACTAAGTGAAGTAAGTCAGACAGAGAAGACAAATACCATATGATATCACTTATATGTGGAATCTAAAATATGACACAAAGGAACCTATCTATGAAACAGAAACAGAATCACAGATATAGAGAACAGACTGGTGATTGCCAAGGGGGAGTGGTTTGGGGGAGGGAAGGAGTGGGATGTTGGGGATAGCAGATGTAAACTTTTATATATAAAATGGATAAACAAGGTCCTACTGTATAGCACAGAGAACTATATTCAATATCCTATGATAAATCATAAAGAAATATTCAAAAAGAATATATATGTATGCATAACTGAATCACTTTGTTGTATAGCAAAAATTAACACAACATTGTATATCAACTATACTTCAATAAAGAATGTTTTTTTAAAAGTTTTACAGACAAGCAAAATCTAAAAGTGTTCAGCACCACCAAACCAGCTTTATAAGAAATGTTAAACGTATTTCTTTAAGCAAGCAAGAAAAGGCCACAGCTATTAGGAAGGTTAAAAGACCAAAAATGGTAAAATCATCTATACCTACATAAGTAGTTCAGGAATAAACAAAACAAAAAATGTAAAATAAGATGTCATAAACAGTGATTATGTAGAAGGGGAGTAAACATGCAGGGTTGTTAAAATGCATTTGAAATTAAGAGATCAGCAATTTAAAATAATCATAGATGTATGCATACACACACACAAGATTGCTACATATAAACTTCATGGTAATCACAGACCAAAAATCTATAACAGATACACACACCAAAAAGAAAAGAATTCAAACATAACACTAAAGATAGTCACCAAATCACAAGGGAAACAAGCAAAAGAAGAAAGGAGCAACAACAACACAACCTAGAAAAATAACACCAAAGGAATTAACAAAATGGAAATAAGTATATGACTATCAATAATTGCTTTAAATGTAAATGGAATAAATACTGCAGTCAAAAGACAGAGTAGCTGAGTGGATACAAAAACAAGACCAATCTATATACTGCCTACAAGAGACTCACTTCAGATCTAAAGACACATACACACTGTAAGTGAGGGTATGGAAAAAGGTATTCCATGAACATGGAAATCAGAAGAAAACCAGGATAGCAATACTTATATCAGATGAAATATAATTTAAAACAAAGATTGTACAAGAGACAAAGGATATTACGTAATAATCAAGGGAGCAATCCAAGAAGAAGATATAACAATTATAAATATATATGAACCCAATATTGGAGCATCTAAAAACATAAAGCAAATGTTAAAAGATATATAGAGAAATTGACAGTAACACAATAATAGTAGGGAACTTTAACATCCCATTTACATCAATGGACAGATCATTTAGGTGGAAAGGTTAATAAGGAAACACTGGTCTTAAATAACAACTTAGACAAAATGGACTTAATATATATAGAACTTTACATCCAAAAGCAGCAGAATACACATTCAAGTACACAAGGAACAGTTTGCAGTATAGATCACATTCTAGGCCAGAAAACAAGTCTCAAAGATTTAAGAAAATTGACATCATATCAAGCATCATCTTTTCTTGCCACAACACTATGAGACTAGAAATCAACTGCAAAAAAACACAAACACGTGGAAGCTAAACAATATGTTACTAAACAACCAGTGGACTACTGTAGAAATCAAAGAGGAAATTTGAAAATACCTGGAGACAAACGAAAACAAAAACACTACAATCCAAAATCTATGCAGTGCAGCAAAAGCAGTTCTAGAAGACAAGTTTATATCAAAATAAGCCTAAATCAGGAAACAAGAAAAATCTTATATAAGCAACCAAGCCTATATTTAAAGTAACTAGAAAAAGAACAAACAAAACCCAAAGTTAGTAGAAGGCAAGAAATTATAACAGAGCATAAACAAATGAAATAGAGATTTAAAAATACACAAAAGAAATGATAATGAAAGTAAGAACTGTTTCTTGAGAAAGGTAAAATAATTGATAAACCTAGGGCCAGACTCATTAAGAACAACAACAAAAAAAGAGAGGGGACAAATAAAACTCAGAAATGAAAAAGAAATTACGACTGACATCACAGAAATGCAAAGGATCATAAAAGAACACTATAAACAAGTATATGCCAATAAAATGGACAACCTAGAAAAAATGGACAAATTTCTAAAAATGTACAATCTCCCTAGACTGAATCAGGAGGAAACAGAAAACATGAACAGACCAATTATCAGTAATGAAATTAAATTAGTAAGTAAAAGAAAAAACCTCCAAACAAACAAAATCCAGGACCAGATGGGTTTTTAAATTTTAATTTAATTTAATTTATTTTTTATACAGCAGGTTCTTATTAGTTATACATTTTATACAAATTAGTGTATATATCTCAATCCCAATCTCCCAATTCATCCCACCACCACCACCACCACCACCCCTCACTTTCCCCCCTTGGTGTCCATATGTTTGTTCTCTACATCTGTGTTTCAATTTCTGCCTTGCAAACCGGTTCATCTGTACCATTTTTCTAGATTCCATATATATGCGTTAATATATGATATTTGTTTTCCTCTTTCTGACTTACTTCACTCTGTGTGACAGTCTCTAAGTCCATCCACGTCTCTAAAATGACCCAATTTTGTTCCGTTTTATGGCTGAGTAATATTCCACTGTATATATGTACAACATATTCTTTATTCATTCATCTGTTGATGGGCATTTAGGTTGCTTCCATGACCTGGGTATTGTAAATAGTGCTGCAATGAACATTGGGGTGCATGTATCATTTTGAATTATGGTTTACTCAGGGTATATGCCCAGTAGTAGGATTGCTGGGTCATATGGTAATTCTATTTTTAGTTTTTTAAGGAACCTCCATACTGTTCACCATAGTGGCTGTATCAATTTACATTCCCACCAACAGTGCAAGAGGGTTCCCTTTTCTCCACACCCTCTCCAGCATTTGTTGTCTGTAGATTTTCTGATGATGGCCATTCTAACATGTGTGAGATGATACCTCATTGTAGTTTTGATTTGCATTTCTCTAATAATTAGTGATGTTCAGCAGATTTTCATGTGCCTCTTGGCCATCTGTGTGTCTTCTGTAGAGAGATGACTATTTAGGTATTCTGCCCGTTTTTTGATTGGGTTGTCCATTTTTTTAATATCGAGCTGAATGAGCTGTTTATATATTTTGGAGATTAATCCTTTGTCCATTGCTTCATCTGCAAATATTTTTTCCCATTCTGTGGGTTGTCTTTTCGTCTTGTTTATAGTTTCCTGTGCTGAGCAAAAGCTTAAACTGTTCACTAGGTCCCATTTATTTATTTTTATTTACATTACTGTAGGAGGTGGGTCAAAAAAGATCTTGCTGTGATTTATGTCAAAAGAGTGTTCTCCCTATGTTTTCCTCTAAGAGTTTTATAGTGTCTGGTCTTTTTAGCTCTTTAATCCATTTTTTTCCTTAATCCATTTTAAGTTTATTTTTGTGTATGGTGTTAGGGAGTATTCTAATTTCATTCTTCTACATGTAGCTGTCCAGTTTTCCCAGCACCACATATTGAAGAGACTGTCTTTTCTCCATTGTATATCCTTGCCTCCTTTCATAGACTAGGTGACCATAGGTGTGTGGGTTTATCTCTGGGTTTCCTATCCTGTTCCATTTATCTATATTTCTGTTTCTGTGCCAGTACCATAGTGTCTTGATTATTGTAGCTGTAGTATAGTCTGAAGTCAGGGAGACTGAGTCATCCAGCTCCATTTTTCTTCTCAAGATTGCTTTCGCTATACGGGGTCTTTTGAGTTTCCATACAAATTGTGAAATTTTTTGTTCTAGTTCTGTGAAAAATGCCATTGGTAGTTTAATAGGGATTCCATTGAATCTGTAGATTGCTTTGGGTAGTAGTCATTTTCACAATGTTTATTCTTCCAATCCAAGAACATGGTATATCTCTCCATCTGTTTGTATCACCTTTGATTTCTTTCATCAGTGTCTTATAATTTTCTTCATACAGGTCTTTTATCTCCTTAGGTAGGTTTATTCCTAGGTATTTTATTCTTTTTGTTGCAATGGTAAATGGGAGTGTTTCCTTAATTTCTCTTTCAGATTTTTCATCGTTGGTGTATAGGAATGCAAGAGATTTCTGTGCATTAATTTTGTATCCTGCAACTTTACCAAATTCATTGATTAGCTCTAGTAGTTTTCTGGTGGCATCTTCAGGATTATCTATGTAGAGTATGCTGTCATCCACAAACAGTGACATTTTTATTTCTTTTCCAATTTGGATTCCTTTTATTTCTTTTTCTTCTCTGACTGCTGTGGCTAGGACTTCCAAAACTATGTAGAATAATAGTGGGAAGAGTGGACATTCCCGTCTTGTTCCTGATCTTAGAGGAAATACTTTCTGTTTTTCACCATTGAGAATGATATTTGCTCTGGGTTTGTCGTATATAGCCTTTATTATGTTGAGGTAGGTTCCCTCTATGTCCACTTTCTTGAGAGTTTTTATCACAAGTCAGTGTTGAATGTTGTCAAAAGTTTTTTGGCATCTATTGAGATGATCATATGGTTTTTATTCTTCAATTTGTTAATATGGTGTATCACACTGATTGATTTACATATATTGAAGAATCCTTGCATCCCTGGGATAAATCCCACTTAACCATGGTGTATGATCCTTTTAATGTGTTGTTGGATTCTGTTTGCTAGTATTTTGTTCAGGACTTTTGCATCTACATTCATCAGTGATATTGGTCTGTAATTTTCTTTTTTTTGTAGTATCTCTGTCTGGTTTTGGTATCAGGGTGATGGTGGCCTCACAGTGATGGTGGTAGAATGAGTATGGGAGTGTTATTTCCTGTGCAATTTTTTGGAAGAGTTAGAGAAGGATGGGTGTTAGCTCTTCTCTAAATGTTTGATAGAATTCACCTGTGAAGTCATTTGGTCCTGGACTTTTGATCGCTGGAAGATTTTTAATCACAGTTTCAATTTCATTACTTGTGATTGGTCTGTTCATATTTTCGATTTCTTCCTGGTTCAGTCTTGGAAGGTTATACCTTTCTAAGAATTTGTCCATTTCTTCCACGCTGTCCACATTATTGGCATAGAGTTGCTTGTAGTACTCTAGTAGGATGCTTTGTACTTTTGCAGTATCTGTTGTAACTTCTCCTTTTTCATTTCTAATTTTATTGATTTGAGTTCTCTCCCTCTTTTTCTTGATGAGTCTGGCTAAAGGTTCATCAATTTTGTTTATCTTCTCAAAGAACCAGCTTTTAGTCTTACTGATCTTTGCTATTGTTTCCTGTTTCCATTTCATTTATTTCTGCTGTAATCTTTATGATTTTGTTCCTTCTACTAACTTTGGGTTTTGTTTGTTCTTCTTTCTCTGATTCCTTTAGGTGTAAGGTTAGATTGTTTATTTGAGATTTTTCTTGTTTCCTGAGGTAGGATTGTATTGCTATAAACTTCCCTCTTAGAACTGCTTTTGCTGCATCCCATAGGTTTTGGATCACCATGTTTTCCTTGTCATTTGTCTCTAGGTATTTTTTGATTTCCTCTTTGATTTCTTCAGTGATCTCTTGGTTATTTAGTAACGTATTGTTTAGCCTCCATGTGTTTGCGTTTTTTACGTTTTTAACCCTGTAATTGATTTTTAATCTCATGGTGTTGTGGTTGGAAAAGATGCTTGATATGACATCAATATTCTTAAATTTACTGAGGCTTGATTTGTGACCCAGGATGTGATCTATCCTGGAGAATGATCCATGTGCACTTGAGAAGAAAGTGTAATCTGCTATTTTCAGAATGTCCTATAAATATCAATTAAAACTATCTGGTCTATTGTGTCATTTAAAACTTGTGTTTCCTTATTAATTTTCTGTCTGGATGATCTGTCCATTGGTATAAGCGAGGTGTTAAGTCCCCTACTATTATTGTGTTATTGTCAACTTCCCCTTTATGGCTGTTAGCATTTGCCTTATATATTGAGGTGCTCCAGTATTGGGTGCATAAATATTTATAATTGTTATATATTGTTCTTGGATTGATCCCTGATCATTATGTAGAGTTCTTCCTTGTCTCTTCTAACATTCTTTATTTTAAAGTCTATTTTATCTGATATGAGTATTGCTACTTCAGCTTTCTTTTGATTTCTATTCACATGGAATATATTTTTCCATCCCCTCACTTTCAGTCTGTATGTGTCCCTAGGTCTGAGGTGGGTCTCTTGTAGATTGCATGTATATGGGTCTTGTTTTTGTATGCATTCAGCCACTGTCTTTTGGCTGGAGCATTTAATCCATTCACACTTAAGGTGATTATCGGTATGTATGTTCCTATTACCATTTTCTTAATTGCTTTTGGTTTGTTTTTGTAGGTCGTTTTCTTCTCTTGTGTTTCACACTTAAAGAAGTTCCTTTAGTATTTGTTGTAGAGTTGGTTTTGTGGTGCTGAATTCTCTTAGCTTTTGCTTGTCTGTAAAGCTTCTGATTTCTCCATTGAATCTGAATGTGATCCTTGCTGGGTAGAGTAATCTTGGTTGTAGGTTCTTCCCTTTATCACTTTAAATATATCGTGCCACTCCCTTCTGGCTTGTAGAGTTTCTGCTGAGAAACCAGCTGTTAACCTTATGGGAGTTCCCCTGTATATTATTTGTCATTTTTCCCCTGTTGCTTTTAATAATTTTTCTTTGTCTTCAATTTTTGTCAATTTGATTACTATGTGTCTTAGCATGTTTCTCCTAGGGTTTATCCTGCCTGGGACTCTCTGTGCTTCCTGGACTTGAATGGATATTTCTGTTCCCTTGTTGGGGAATTTTTTGACTATAATCTCTGCAAACATTTTCTCGGGTCCTTTCTCTCTCTCTTTTCCTTCTGGGACCCCTATAATACAAATGTTGGTGTGTTTAATGTTGTCCCAGATGTCTCTTATGCTGTCTTCATTTCTTTTCATTCTTTTTTCTTTATTCTGTTTTGAGCAGTGAATTCCACCATTCTGTCTTCCAGGTCACTTATCCGTCCTTCTGCATCAGTTATTCTGCTATTGATTCATTCTAGTGTATTTTTCACTTATGTTTTTGTATTGTTCATCTCTGTTTGTTTGTTCTTTAATTCTTCTGGGTCTTGGTTAAACATTTCTTGCATCTTCTCAATCTTTGCCTCCATTCTTTTTTTATTTTTTTATTAGTTTCTGCTTTATAACAAAGTGAATCAGTCATACATATACATCTGTTCCCACATCCCTTCGCTCTGACATTTCCCTCCCTCCCACCCTCCCTATCCCACCCCTCCAGGCGGTCACAAAGCACCGAGCTGATTTCCCTGTGCTATGTGTCTGCTTCCCACTATCGATCTACCTTACGTTTGGTACTCTATATATGTCCATGCCTCTCTTTCGCTTTGTCACAGCTTACCCTTCCCCCTCCCCATATCCTCAAGTCCATTCTCAAGTAGGTCTGTGTCTTTATTCCTGTTATACCCCTCAGTTCTTCATGACATTTTTTTTCTTAAATTCCATATATATGTGTTAGCATACGGTATTTGTCTTTCTCTTTCTGACTTACTTCACTCTGTATGACAGACTCTAGGTCTATGAACCTCATTACAAATAGCTCAGTTTCATTTCTTTTTATGGCTGAGTAATATTCCATTGTATATATGTGCCACATCTTCTTTATCCATTCATCCGATGATGGACACTTAGGTTGTTTCCATCTCCATTATTGTGAATAGAGCTGCAATGAACATTTTGGTACATGTCTCTTTTTGAATTATGGTTTTCTCAGGGTATATGCCTAGTAGTGGGATTGCTGGTTCATATGGTAGTTCTATTTTTAGTTTTTTAAGGAACCTCCATACTGTTCTCCATACTGGCTGTACCAATTCACATTCCCACCAGCAGTGCAGGAGTGTTCCCTTTTCTCCACACCCTCTCCAGCATTTATTGTTTCTAGATTTCTTGATGATGGCCATTCTGACTGGTGTGAGATGATATCTCATTGTAGTTTTGATTTGCATTTCTCTAATGATTAAGGATGTTGAGCATTCTTTCATGTGTTTGTTGGCAGTCTGTATATCTTCTATGAAGAAATGTCTATTTAGGTCTTCTGCTCATTTTTGGATTGGGTTGTTTGTTTTTTTGCTATTGAGCTACATGAGCTGCTTATAAATTTTGGAGATTAATCCTTTGTCAGTTGATTCATTTGCAAATATTTTCTCCTATTCTGAGGGTTGTCTTTTGGTCTTGTTTATGGTTTCCTTTGCTGTGCAAAAGCTTTGAACTTTCATTAGGTCCCATTTGTTTATCTTTGTTTTGATTTCCATTTCTCTAGGAGGTGGGTCCAAAAGGATCTTGCTGTGATTTATGTCATAGAGTGTTCTGCCTATGTTTTCCTCTAAGAGTTTGTTAGTTTCTGGCCTTACATTTAGGTCTTTAATCCATTTTGAGCTTATTTTTGTGTATGGTGTTAGGGAATGATCTAATCTCATACATTTACATGTCCCTGTCCAGTTTTCCCAACACCACTTATTGAAGAGGCTGTCCTTTCTCCACTGTACATTCCTGCCTCCTTTATCAAAGATAAGGTGACCATATGTTCGTGGATTTACCTCTGGGCTTTCTATCCTGTTCCATTGATCTATCTTTCTGTTTTTGTGAAAGTACCACACTGTCTGATTACTGTAGCTTTGTAATATAGTCTGAAGTCAGGGAGCCTGATTCTCCAGCTCCATTTTTCATTCTCAAGATTGCTTTGGCTATTCGGGGTCTTTTTTTTTTCCAAACAATTTTGAAATTTTTTGTTCTAGTTCTGTGAAAAATGCCAGTGGTAGTTTGATAGGGATTGCATTGAATCTGTAGATTGCTTTGGGTAGTAGAGTCATTTTCACAATACTGATTCTTCCAATCCAGGAGCATGGTATATCTCTCCATCTATTTGTATCATCTTCAATTTCTTTCATCACTGTCTTATAATTTTCTGCATACAGGTCTTTTGTCTCCTTAGGTAGGTTCATTCCTAGATATTTTATTCTTTTTGTTGCAATGGTAAATGGGAGTGTTTTCTTGATTTCACTTTCAGATTTTTCATCATTAGTGTATAGGAAGGCCAGAGATTTCTGTGCATTAATTTTGTATCCTGCTACTTTACCAAATTCATTGATTAGCTCTAGTAGTTTTCTGGTAACATCTTTAGGATTCTCTATGTATAGTATCATGTCATCTGCAAACAGTGACAGCTTTACTTCTTATTTTCCAATTTGGATTCCTTTTATTTCCTTTTCTTCTCTGATTGCTGGGGCTAAAACTTCCAAAACTATGTTGAATAAGAGTGGTGAGAGTGGGCAGCCTTGTCTTCTTCCTGATCTTAGTGGAAATGGTTTCAGTTTTTCACCATTGAGGACAATGTTGGCTGTGGGTTTGTCATATATGGCCTTTATTATGTTGAGGAAAGTTCCCTCTATGCCTACTTTCTGCAGGGTTTTTATCATAAATGGGTGTTAAATTTTGTCGAAAGCTTTCTCTGCATCTATTGAGATGATCATATGGTTTTTCTTCTTCAATTTGTTAATATGGTGCATCACATTGATTAATTTGCATATATTGAAGAATCCTTGCATTCCTGGAATGAACCCCATTTGATCATGTTGTATGATCCTTTTAATGTGCTGTTGTATTCTGTTTGCTAGTATTTTGTTGAGGATTTTTGTATCTATGTTCATCAGTGATATTGGCCTGTAGTTTTCTTTCTTTGTGACATCCTTGCCTGGTTTTGGTATCAAGGTGATGGTGGCCTTGTAGAATGAGTTTGGGAGTGCTCCTGCCTCTGCTATATTTTGGAAGAGTTTGAGAAGGATACGTGTTAGTTCTTCTCTAAATGTTTGGTAGAATTCGCCTGTGTAGCCATCTGGTCCTGGGCTTTTGTTTGTTGGAAGATTTTTTATCACAGTTTCAATTTAAGTGCTTGTGATTGGTCTGTTCATATTTTCTATTTCTTCTTGATTCAGTTCTGGCAGATTGTGCATTTCTAAGAATTTGTCCATTTCTTCCAGATTGTCCATTTTATTGGCATAGAGTTGCTTGTAATAATCTCTCATGATCCTTTGTATTTCTGCAGTGTCAGTTGTTACGTCTCCTTTTTCATTTCTAATTCTATTGATTTGAGTCTTCTCCCTTTTTTTCTTGATGAGTCTGACTAATGGTTTATCAATTTTGTTTATCTTGTCAAAGAAACAGCTTTTAGTTTTATTGATCTTTGCTATCGTTTCCTTCATTTCTTTTTCATTTATTTCTGATCTGATCTTTATGATTTCTCTCCTTCTGCTAACTTTGGGGGGATTTTTGTTTTTCTTTCTCTAATTGCTTTAGGTGCAGAGTCAGGTGGTTTACTCGAGATGTTTCCTGTTTCTCAAGGTGGGATTCTATTGCTATAAACTTCCCCCTTAGAAGTGCTTTTGCTGCGTCCCATAGGTTTTGGGTCATCGTGTCTCCATTGTCATTTGTTTCTAGGTATTTTTTATTTCCTCTTTGATTTCTTCAGTGATCACTTCGTTATTGAGTAGTGTATTGTTTAGCCTCCATGTGTTTGTATTTTTTACAGATCTTTTCCTGTAATTGATGTCTAGTCTCATAGCATTGTGGTCGGAAAACATACTTGATACAATTTCAATTTTCTTAAATATACCAAGGCTTGATTTTTGACCCAAGATATGATCTATCTTGGAGAATGTTCCATGAGCACTTGAGAAAAATGTGTATTCTGTTGTTTTTGGATGGAATGTCCTATAAATATCAATTAAGTCCATCTTGTTTAATGTATCATTTAAAGCTTGTGTTTCCTTATTTATTTTCATTTTGGATGGTCTGTACATTGGTGAAAGTGGGGTGTTAAAGTCCCCTACTATGAGTGTGTTACTGTCGATTTCCCCTTTTATGACTGTTAGTATTTGCCTTATGTATTGAGGTGCTCCTATGTTGGGTGCATAAATATTTACAATTGTTTTATCTTCTTCTTGGATCGATCCCTTTATCATTATGTAGTGTCCTTCTTTGTCTCTTCTAATAGTCTTTATTTTAAAGTCTATTTTGTTTGATATAAGAATTGCTACTCCAGCTTTCTTTTGAATTCCATTTGCATGGAATATTTTATTTTTGCATCCCCTTACTTTCAATCTGTATTTGTCTCTAGGTCTGAAGTGGGTCTCTTGTAGATAGCATATATATGGGTCTTGTTTTTGTATCCATTCAGCCAATCTGTGTCTTTTGGTGGGAGCATTTAGTCCATTTACATTTAAGGTAATTATTGATATGTATGTTCCTATTCCCATTTCCTTAATTGTTTTGGGTTCGTTATTGTAGGTCTTTTCCTTCTGTTGTGTTTCTTGCCTAGAGAAGTTCCTTTAGCATTTGTTGTAAAGCTGGTTTGGTGGTGCTGGACTCTCTCAGCTTTTGCTTGTTTGTAAACTTTATAATTTCTGCATCAATTCTGAATGAGATCCTTCCTGGGTAGAGTAGTCTTGGTTGCAGGTTTTTCTCCTTTATCACTTTAATTATGTCCTGCCACTCCCTTCTGGCTTGTAGAGTTTCTGCTGAGAGATCAGCTGTTAACCTGATGGGGATTCCCTTGTGTGTTATTTGTTTTTTTTCCCTTGCTGCTTTTAATATGACTTCTTTGTGTTTAATTTTTGACAGTTTGATTAATATGTGTCTTGGCATATTTCTCCTTGGACTTATTCTGTATGGGACTCTCTGTGCCTCCTGGACTTGATTAACTATTTCCTTTCCCATATTAGGGAAGTTTTCAACTATAATCTCTTCAAATATTTTCTCAGTCCCTTTCTTTTTCTCTTCTTCTTCTGGGACCCCTATAATTCGAATGTTGGTGCATTTAATGTTGTCCCAGAGTTCTCTGAGACTGTCCTCTGTTCTTTTCATTCTTTTTTTTTTATTTTGCTCTGCAGCAGTTATTTCCACTATTTTATCTTCCACCTCACTTATCCGTTCTTCTGCCTCAGTTATTCTGCTATTGATCCCTTGTAGAGTATTTTTCATTTCATTTATTGTGTTTTTAATCGATGCTTGATTCATCGTTAGTTCTTCTAGGTCCTTGTTAACTGTTTCTTGCATTTTGTCTATTCTATTTCCAAGATTTTGGATCTTGGAAATAGAATCTTGGATCAGCTTTACTATCATTATTCTGAATTCTTTTCCAGATAGACTGCCTATTTCCTCTTCATTTTTTAGGTCTGGTGGGTTTTTATCTTGCTTCTTCTCCTGCTGTGTGTTTTTCTGTCTTCTCATTTTGCTTATCTTACGGTGTTTGCGGTCTCCTTTTTGCCCACTGCAGGTTCGTAGTTCCCATTGTTTTTGGTGTCTGTCCCCAGTGGCTAAGGTTGGTTCAGTGGGTTGTGTAGGCTTTCTGGTGGAGGGGACTCGTGCCTGTGTTCTGGTGGATGAGGCTGGATCTTGTCTTTCTGGTGGACAGGTTCACATCTGGTGGTGTATTTCGGGGTGTCTGTGGACTTTTTATGATTTTAGACAGCCTCTCTGCTAATGGGTGGCGTTGTGTTCCTGTCTTGCTAGTTGTTTGGCATAGGGTATCCAACACTGTAGCTTGCTGGTCGTGGAGTGAAGCTGGGTGCTGGTGTTGAGATGGAGATCTCTGGAAGATTTTCGCCGTTTGATATTATGTGGAGCTGGGAGGTCTCTTGTGGACCAGTGTCCTGAAGTTGGCTCTCCCACCTCAGAGGCACAGCACTGACTCCTGACTCCTCAATTTGGGATGATTCATTGTCTATTCATGTATTCCACAGTTGCAGGGTACATCAAGTTGACTGTGGAGCTTTAATCCACTGCTTCTGAGGCTGCTGGGAGAGATTTCCTTTTCTCCTCTTTGTTTTCACAGCTCCCCGGTCTCAGCTTTGGATTTGACCCCACCTCTCCATGTAGGTTGTCAGAGGGCATCTGTTCTTTGCTCAGACAGGACAGGGTTAAAGGAGCAGCCTCTTCGGGGACTCTGGCTCACTCAGGCCGGGGGGCAGGGAGGGGCACGGAGTGCGGGTGGAGCCTGCAATGGCAGAAGCCGGCATGACGTTGCACCAGTCTGAGGTGTGCCGTGCGTTCTCCCAGGGAAGCCGTTCCTGGATCCCGGGACCCCGGCAGTGACGGGCTGCACAGGCTCCCCTGAAGGGGGGCGTGGACAGTGACCTGCGCTCGCACACAGGCTTCACAGCGGCGGCAGCAGCCCCAGTGTCCCACACTTGTCTCTGGGGTCTGCGCTTTCAGCCGCGGCTCGTGCTCTTCTCTGGAGCTCCTCCAAGCAGCGCTATTAATCCCCTCTCCTCACGCACCAGGAAACCAAGAGGGAAGAAAAAGTCTCTTGCCTCTTCGGCAGGTCCAAACTTTTTCCCGGACTCCCTCCCAGCTAGGTGTGACGCATTAGCCCCTTCAGGCTGTGTTCACACCGCCAACCTCAGTCCTCTCCCTGCGCTCCGACTAAAGCCCTAGCCTTAGCTCCCAGTGCCGCCCGCCCCAGCTGGCGAGCAGACAAGCCTCTCGGGCTGGTGAGTGCTGGTTGGCACCGATCCTCTGTGCGGGAATCTCTCTGCTTTGCCCTACCCAGGTACGTGGGGAGTTTCTTGCCTTTTGGGAGGTCTGAGGTCTTCTGCCAGCATACAGTAGGTGTTCTGTAAGAGTTGTTCCACGTGTAGCTGTATTTCTGGTGTATCTGTGGGGTGGAAGGTGATCTCCGCATCTTACTCTTCTGCCATCTTCCCCAGAAGTCTGCCTCCATTCTTTTTGTGAGGTCCTGGATCATCTTCACTATCATTATTCGGAATTCCTTTTCTGGAAGTTGCCTATCTCCACTTCATTTAGTTGTTTTTCTGGGGTTTTATCTTGTTCCTTCAACAGGTACATAGTCCTTTGCCTTTTCGTTTTGTCTAAATTTTTGTGAATGTTGTTTTCATTTCACAGGCTGCAGAATTGTAGTCCTTCTTGCTTCTGATGTCTGACCTCTGGTGGATAAGGCTATCTAAGAGGCTTGTGCAAGTTTCCTGATGTGAGGGACTGGTAGTGGGTAGAGCTGGGTGTTAGTCTGGTGGGCAGAGCTCAGTAAAACTTTAATCCACTTCTCTGCTGATGGGTGGGGCTATGTTCCCTCCCTGTTGGTTGTTTGCCCTGAGGCAACCCAGCACTGGAGACTCCCTGGCTCTTTGTGGGTCTAATGGTGTACTCTAGGGGGACTCATGCCAAAGAGTGTTTCCCAGAACTTCTGCTGCCAGTGTCCTTGTCCCCACAGTGACACACAGCCACCCCCAGCCTCTGCAGGAGACCCTCCGACACTAGCAGGTAGGTCTGGTTCAATCTCCTATGGGGTCACTGCTCCTTCCCCTGGGTCCTGATGCACACACTACTTTGTGTGTGCCCTCCAAGAGTGGAGTCTCTGTTTCCCCCAGTCCTGTCAAAGTCATGCAATCAATTCCCACTAGCCTTCAAAGTCCGATTGTCTGGGAATTCCTCCTCCCATTGTTGGACCCCAAGGTTGGGAAGCCTGACATGGGGCTCAGAACCTTGACTACAGTGGGTGGACTTCTGTGGTATAATTGTTCTCCAGTTTGTGAGTCACCCATGCAGTGGTTATGGGATATGATTTTATTTTGATTGCATCCCTCCTACTGTCCCATTGTGGCTTCTCCTTTGTCTTTGGATGTGGGGTATATTTTTGTTGAGTTCCAGTGTCTTCCTGTCAATCGTTGTTCAGCAGTTAGTTGTGATTCTGATGCTCTCACTAGAGGGAGTTCAGGACCAAATGGTTTAACAGGTGAATTCTACTAAAGATTTAGAGAAGAGTTAACACCTATCTTTCTCAAAGTATTCCAAAAAATTGCAGAGGAAGGAATACTTCCAAACTCATTCTACAAGCTCAGAATCTCCCTGATAACAAAACCAGACAAAGAGTCACACACACAAAAGAATTTTTCAGGCTGTCAACTAGCAAACTCAACATTAACATGAACAAACTCAAATTCAAGAATACATTAAAAGGATCATACATGATGATTAAGTGTGATTTATCCCAGAGATGCAAGGATGGCTCAGCATCCACAAATCAACGTGGTACACCACATTAACAAATTGAAGAATAAAAATCATATGTTTATCTTAGTAAATCCTGAAAAGTCTTCTACAAAATCCAACATACCTTTATGATAAAAACTGGTCACAATGTGGATATAGAGCAAATATACCTAAACAAAAAAGAAGACCATTTTTGATAATCCCACAGCTAACATCATACTCAATGGTGAAAACCTGATAGCATTACCCTTAAGATGAGGAACAATACAAGGATACCCATCTCACCACTTTTGTTCAACATAGTATTGGAAGTCCTAGCTGCAGCAATCAGAGAAGAAAAAGAAATAAAAGAAATCCAAATTGGAATGAAGTAAAACTGTCATGTTACTACATGTAGAAAATCCTAAAGATGCCAAAAAAATTAGAGCTCATCAATAAATTTGGTAAAGTTGGAGGGTAAAAAATTAATATAAAGAAATCTGAGGGAATCAGGAAGATGGCAGAAGAGTAAGAGGCGGAGATCATCTTTCTCCCCACAGATACACCAGAAATACATCTACACGTGGAACAACTCCTACAGAACACCTACTGAATGCTGGCAGAAGACCTCAGACCTCCCAAAAGGCAAGAAACTCCCCATGTACCTGGGTAGGGCAAAAGAAAAAAGAATAAACAGAGACAAAAGAATAGGGATGGGACCTGCACCAGTGGGAGGGAGCTGTGAAGGAGGAAAGGTTTCCACACACTAGGAAGTCCCTTCGCGAGCGGAGACTGCAGGTGGCGGAGGGGGAACATTCTGAGCCATGGAGGAGAGCACAACAACAAGGGTGCGTAGGGCAAAGTGGAGAGATTCCCTCACAGAGGATCAGTGCTGACCAGCACTCAACAGCCCGAGAGGCTTGTGTGCTCACCCACCGGGGTGGGCGGGGCTGGGAGCTGAGGCTCAGGTTTTGGTCATAGCGCAGGGAGAGGACTGGGTTTGGCGGCATGAACACAGCCTGCAGGGGGTTAGTGCACCACGGCTAGCCAGGAGGGAGTCTGGGGGAAAGTGTGGACCTGCCGAAGAGGCAAGAGACTTTTTCGTCCCTCTTTGTTTCCTGGTGTGCGAGGAGAGGGATTAAGAGCGCTGCTTAAAGGAGCTCCAGAGAGGGGCGTGAGCCGCGGCTAAAAGCAAGGACCACAGAGACGGGCATGAGACACTAAGGCTGCTGCTGCCACCACGAAGAAGCCTGTGTGCTAGCACAGGTCACTATCCACACCTCCCTTCCGGGAAGCCTGTGCAGCCCACTACTGCCAGGGTCCCGGGATCCTGGGACAACTTCCCCGGGAGAATGTACAGCATGCCTCAGGCTGGTGCAACGTCCTGCCGGCCTCTGCTGCCCCAGGCTCGCCCTGCATCCGCACTCCTCCCACCCCCTGGCCTGAGTGAGCCAGAGTTCCCGAAGCAGCTGCTCTTTGAACCCCATCCTGTCTGAGCTAAGAACAGATGCCCTCCGGCTATGTACATGCAGAGGCGGGGCTAAATCCAAAGCTCAGCCCCAGGAACTGCGTGAACAAAGTAGAGAGAGAAGTCTCTCCCAGCAGCCTCAGAAGCATCGGATTAAAGCCCCACAATCAACTTGATGTACCCTGGAGCTGTGGAATACATGAATAGACAACGAATCATCCCAAATTGAGGAGGTGGACTTTGAAGGCAAGATTTATTATTTTTTTCCCTTTTCCTCTTTTTGTGAGTGTGTATGTGTATGCTTCTGTGTGAGATTTTGTCTGTATACCTTTGCTTTCACCATTTGTCCTAGGGTTCTATTCACCCGTTTTTTTTAAAATTTTTTTCTTAATTATTTTTTATTTTAATAACTTTATTTTATTTTATCATCTTTCATCCTTACTTCCTTTCACTTTTTCTCCCTTTTATTCTGAGCCGTGTGGATGAAGGGCTCTTGATGCTGCAGTCATGAGTCAGTGCTGTGGCTCTGAGGTGGGAGAGCCAACTTCAAGACTCTGGTCAACAAGAGACCTCCCAGATCCACATAAATATCAAATGGCAAAAATCTCCCAGAGATCTCCATCTCAACACCAGCACCCAGCTTCACTCAACGACCAGCAACCTACAGTGCTGGACACCCTATGCCAAACAACTAGCAAGACAGGAACACAATGCCACCCATTAGCAGAAAGGCTGCCTAAAATCATAATAATTCCACAGAAACCCCAAAACACACCACCAGACGTGGACCTGCCAACCAGAAAGACAAGATCCAGCCTCATCCACCAGAATACAGGCACTAGTCCCCTCCACCAGGAAGCCTACACAACCCACTGAACCAACATTAGCTACGGTGGAAAGACACCAAAAACAATGGGAACTATGAACCTGCAGCCGGCAAAAAGGAGACCCCAAACACAGTAACATAAGCAAAATGAGAAGACAGAAAAACACACAGCAGATGAAGGAGCAAGATAAAAACCCACCAGACCTAAAAAATGAAGAGGAAATAGGCAGTCTATCTGAAAAAGAATTCAGAATGATGATAGTAAAGATAATCCAAAATCTTGGAAATAGAATAGACAAAATGCAAGAAACATTTAACAAGCACCTAGAAGAACTAAAGATGAAACAAGCAACGATGAACAACAAAATAAATGAAATGAAAAATACTCTAGATGGGATCAATAGCAGAATAACTGAGGCAGAATAATGGATAAGTGATCTGGAAGATAAAATAGTGGAAATGACTACTGCAGAGCAGAAAAAAAAAAAGAATGAAAAGAACTGAGGACAGTCTCAGAGACCTCTGGGACAACATTAAACACAAAAACATTCGAATTATAGGGGTCCCAGAAGAAGAAGAGAAAAAGAAAGGGACTGAGAAAATATTTGAAGAGATTATAGTTGAAAACTTCCCTAATATGGGAAAGGAAATAGTTAATCAAGTCCAGGAGGCACAGAGAGTCCCATACAGGATAAATCCAAGGAGAAACATGCCAAGACACATATTAGTCAAACTGTCAAAAATTAACTACAAAGAAAACATATTAAAAGTAGCAAGGGAAAAACAACAAATAACACACAAGGGAATCCCCATCAGGTTAACAGCTGATCTTTCAGCAGGAACGCTGCAAGCTAGAAGGGAGTGGCAGGACATATTTAAAGTGACAAAGGAGAAAAACCTACAACCAAGATTACTCTACCCAGGAAGGATTTCATTCAGATTTGATGAAGAAATTAAAATGTTTACAGACAAGCCAAAGCTGAGAGAGTTCAGCACCACCAAACCAGTTTAACAACAAAAGCTAAAGGAACTTCTCAAGGCAAGAAATACAAGAGAAGGAAAAGACCTACAATAAGAAATCCAAAAGAATTAAGAAAATGGGAATGGGACCATACATATCGATAATTACCTTAAATTTAAATGGATTAAATGCTCCCACCAAAAGACACAGACAGGCTGAATGGATACAAAAATAAGACCCATATATATGCTGTCTACAAGAGACCCACTTCAGGCCTAGAGACACAGACAGACTGAAACTGAGGGGATGGGAAAAGATATTCCATGCAAATGGAAACCAAAAGAAAGCTGGAGTAGCAATTCTCATATCAGACAAAATAGACTTTAACATAAAGACTATTAGAAAAGACAAAGAAGGACACTACATAATGATCAAGGGATCGATCCAAGAAGAAGATATAACAATTGTAAATATTTATGTACCCAACTTAGGAGCACCTCAATACATAAGGAAAATACTAACAGTCATAAAAGGGGAAATCGACAGTAACACATTCACAGTAGGGGACTTTAACACCCCACTTTCACCAGTAGACAGATCATCCAAAATGAAAATAAATAAGGAAACACAAGCTTTAAATGATACATTAAACAAGTTGGACTTAATTCATATTTATAGGACATTCTATCCACAAAAAACAGAATACACATTTTTCTCAAGTGCTCATGGAACATTCGCCAGGATAGATCATATCTTGGGTCACAAATCAAGGCTTGGTAAATTTAAGAAAATTATAATTGTATCAAGTATCCTTTCAGACCACAACGCTATGAGACTACATATCAATTACAGGAAAAGATCTGTAACAAATACAAACACATGGTGGCTAAACAATACACTACTTAATAACGAAGTGATCACTGAAGAAATCAAAGAGGAAATAAAAAAATACCTAGAAACAAATGACGATGAAATCACAATGACCCAAAACCTATGGGATGCAGCAAAAGCAGTTCAAAGAGGGAAGTTTATAGCAATAAAATCCTAACTTAAGAAACAGGAAACATCTCGAATAAACAATATAACCTTACACCTAAAGCAATTAGACAAAGAAGGACAAAAAACCCCCAAAATTAGCAGAAGGAAAGTAATCATAAAGATCAGATCAGCAATAAATGAAAAAGAAATGAAGGAAACGATAGCAAAGATCAATAAAACTAAAAGCTCATTCTTTGAGAAGATAAACAAATTTGATAAACCATTAGCCAAACTCATCAAGGAAAAAAGGGAGAAGACTCAAATCAATAGAATTAGAAATGAAAAAGGAGAAGTAACAACTGACACTGCAGAAATACAAAAGATCATGAGAGATTACTACAAGAAACTCTATGCCAATAAAATGGACAACCTGGAAGAAATGGACAAATTCTTAGAAATGCACAACCTGCCAAGACTGAATCAGGAAGAAATGGAAAATATGAATAGACCAATCACAAGCACTGAAATTGAAACTGTGATTAAAAATCTTCCAACAAACAAAAGCCCAGGACCAGATGGCTTCACAGGCAAATTCTATCAAACATCTAAAGAAGAGCTAACACCTATCCTTCTCAAACTCTTCCAAAATATAGCGGAGGGAGGAACACTCCCAAACTCATTCTACGAGGCCACCATCACCTTGATACCAAAACCAGGCAAGGATGTCACAAAGAAAGAAAACTACAGGCCAATATCACTGATGAACATAGATGCAAAAATCCTTAACAAAATACTAGCAAACAGAATCCAACAGCACATTAAAAGGATCATACACCATGATCAAGTGGGGTTCATTCCAGGAATGCAAGGATTCTTCAATATATGCAAATCAATCAATGTGATACATCGTATTAACCAATTGAAGGAGAAAAACTATATGATCATCTCAATAGATGCAGAGAAAGCTTTTGACAAAATTCAACACCCATTTATGATAAAAACCCTGTAGAAAGCAGGCATAGAGGGAACTTACCTCAACATAATAAAGGCCATATATGACAAACCCACAGCCAACATTGTCCTCAATGGTGAAAAACTGAAACCATTTCCACTAAGATCAGGAAGAAGACAAGTTTGCCCACTCTCACCACTCTTATTCAACATAGTTTTCGAAGTTTTAGCCATAACAATCAGAGAAAAGGAAATAAAATAAATCCAAATCAGAAAAGAAGTAAAGCTGTCACTGTTTGCAGATGACATGATACCATACATAGAGAATCCTAAAGATGCTGCCAGAAAACTACTAGAGCTAATCAATGAATTTGGTAAAGTAGCAGGATACAAAATTAATGCACAGAAATCTCTGGCCTTCCTATACACTAATGATGAAAAATCTGAAAGTGAAATCAAGAAAACACTCCCATTTACCATTGCAACAAAAAGAATAAAATATCTAGGAATAAACCTACCTAAGGAGACAAAAGACCTGTATGCAGAAAATTATAAGATGCTGATGAAAGAAATTAAAGATGATACAAATAGATGTAGAGATATATCACATACTTGGATTGGAAGAATCAACATTGTGAAAATGTCTCTACTATCCAAAGCAATCTACAGATTCAATGCAATCCCTATCAAATTACCACTGGCATTTTTCACAGAACTAGAACAAAAAATTTCACAATTTGTATGGAAACACAAAGGACCCCGAATAGCTGAAACATTGAGAATGAAAAGCGGAGCTGGATTAATCAGTCTCCCTGACTTCAGACTATACTACAGTAATCAAGACAGTATGGTACTGGCACAAAAACAGAAATATAGAACAAAGGAACAGGATAGAAAGCCCAGAGATAAACCCATGCACATATGGTCACCTTATCTTTGATAAAGGAGGCAGGAATGTACAGTGGAGAATGGACAGCCTCTTCAATAAGTGGTGCTGGGAAAACTGGACAGGTATATGTAAAAGAATGAAATTAGAACACTTCCTAACACCATATATAAAAATAAGCTCAAAATGGATTAAAGACCTAAATATAAGGCCAGAAACTATCAAATTCTTAGAGGAAAACATAGGCAGAATACTCTATGACATAAATCACAACAAGATCCTTTTGGACCCACCTCCTAGAGAAATGGAAATAAAAACAAAAATAAACAAATGGGACCTAATGAAACTTCAAAGCTTTTGCACAGCAAAGGAAACCATAAACAAGACCAAAAGACAACCCTCAGAATGGGAGAAAATATTTGCAAATGAAGCAACTGACAAAGGATTAATCTCCAAAATTTATAAGCAGCTCATGCAGCTCAATAACAAAAAAACAAACAACCCAATCCAAAAATGGGCAGAAGACCTAAATAGACATTTCTCCAAAGAAGATATACAGACTGCCAACAAACACATGAAAGAATGCTCAACATCATTAATCATTAGAGAAATGCAAATCAAAACTACAATGAGATATCATCTCACACCAGTCAGAATGGCCATCATCAAAAAATCTAGAAACAATAAATGCTGGAGAGGGTGTGGAGAAAAGGGAACTCTCTTGCACTGCTGGTGGGAATGTGAATTGGTACAGCCGCTATGGAGAACGGTATGGAGGTTCCTTAAAAAAATAAAAATAGAACTACCATATGACCCAGCAATCCCACTACTGGGCATATACCCTGAGAAAACCATAATTCAAAAAGAGACATGTACCAAAATGTTCTTTGCAGCTCTATTCACAATAGCCCGGAGATGGAAACAACCTAAGCGCCCATCATCGGATGAATGGATAAAGAAGATGTGGCACATATATACAATGGAATATTACTCAGCCATAAAAAGAAATGGAATCGAGCTATTTGTAATGAGGTGGATGGACATAGAGTCTGTCATACAGAGTGAAGTAAGTCAGAAAGAGAAAGACAAATACCGTATGCTAACACATATATATGGAATTTAAGAAAAAAAATGTCATGAAGAACTTAGGGGTATAACAGGAATAAAGACACAGACCTACTAGAGAATGAACTTGAGGATATGGGGAGGGGCATGGGTAAGCTGTGACAAAGCAACAGAGTGGCATGGACATACATACACTACCAAACGTAAAATAGATAGCTAGTGGGAAGCAGCCGCATAGCACAGGAGATCAGCTCGGTGCTTTGTGACCACCTAGAGTGGTGGGATATGGAGGTTGGAAGGAGGGAGATGCAAGAGGGAAGAGATATGGGAACATATGTATATATATTACTGATTCACTTTGTTATAAAGCAGAAACTAACACACTTTTGTAAAGCAATTATACTCCAATAAAGATGTAAAACAAAAAAGAAAGAAATCTTTTCCATTTCCATAAAATAACAGTGAACTATCAGAAAGAGAAAGTAACAATTCCATTTACCATTGCATCAAAGAAATACCTAGGTATAAATCTAACTAAGGGGGTAGAAAACCTGTACTAGGAAAACTATAATACAGTGATGGAAGAAATTGAGGATGACACAGATGGAATGACCTATCGTGTTCATGGAATGGAAGAATTGATATTGTTAAAACATTCATACTACCCAAGGCAATCTAAGATTCAATTCTTCTCCCTATCAAAATATTCCAAATTTCAGAGAACTGGAACAAATAATCCTAAAATTGATTTAGAACCATAAGAGACCCCAAAGAGCTAAGGCACTTTTGAAAAAAAAGAACAGAGCTAGAGATATCATGCTCCGACTTTATACTACAAAGCTACAGTAATCCAAAGAGTATAGTACTGGCATAAAAAAGCCACAAAGATCAATTGAACAGAATATAGATTCTAAACCCATGCACCTATGATTAATCTATGACAAGAGGAAAGAATATACAATGGGAAAAAGACAGTCTTTTCAACAAGTGGTTCTGGGAAAACTGGACAGCCACACATAAAAGAGTGATATTAGAGCATTTCCTCATACCATATAGAAAAATAAACTCAAAATGGGTTAAAGACCTAAATGTAAGACCTGCAATCATAAAACTCCTAGAAGAAATCATAGGCAAAACACTGTTTAACATAAACTGTAGCAATTTTTTTTGTACCGTCTCCTCAGGCAAAGGAAACAAGCAAAAAAAAAAAAAAAAAAAAAAAAAAAAACCCACAAATGAGACCCAATTAAACTTAAAGGCTTTTGCACACTGAAGGAAACCGTTGACAACTGAAAAGGCAGCCTACTGAATGGGAGAAAATATTTGCAAATGAGATGATCTGTAAGAGGTTAATAAAATATAGAAATAGCTCACATAACTCAGTATCAGAAAAACAAACAGCCTGAATAAAAAGTGGACAGAAGACCTGAAAAGACATTTTTCCAAAGACGATATACAGATGGCTAAGAAGCACATGAAAAGATGCTCAACGTGGCTAATCAGAGAAATGCAAATCAAAACAGCAGTGAGATATCACTTCACATCTGTCAGAATGGCTGTCATCAAATAGACTACAAATAACAAATGTTGATGAGGATGTGGAGAAAATGGAACCCTTGTACACTGACAGAAGGAATGCATGGCATGTTCAGAAATAAATTCAGAAAACATTTTTCAAAACTTGAATCTTTACATCAATTTGCTGCCTCTGCTCTACCCTCATCTGATTTCTTGGTTCTTGTAGGTTGGAATCATAATCAGTTTTGTGATTCATAACTGTGATATCATCTTATGTTATAGCTTCAAAAAGGGATAACAGAACACTGAGAAAGAAAGGAATCTCTTTGACTAATCTGAGAACATAACAACTGCCACCACCATGACTACAACGATTGTAGAGATTGTAGTAGATTGTAGTGGTCAGCTCTCCAAGACGATGTCCATCAAGTATGAAAAGCTTTTGAGGAGAAATGAGGTAGATTACCAGAAAAATGATGTTTAACTAATTTGTAGCAGCTTTTCAATACCTTAATTTTTTTTAATAAAAAAATTATTGTTATTGAGAAGGGATATAAATCATTATTATTGAGAAGGGATATAAATATTTTAGGAAACAAGAAGCCAAATAGAAATATCTAAACATATATAAATGCAAATTTACCTGGAGTTATTGACAGTTGGTATGCTAATCTCTCATGATAAAAAAAGGTTCAACTTTAAAAGGGACATTTACACAGTTTTGTGGTAATTTAACAGTACTGTTTCAGGAAAGTAAAGAACCAAATAAAGATAAGGATGGGACATGGGAATGCTACTTTTAAATGCAAAATTAAAATACTCTTTTGATTGAAAACAACAAGCATTAACTTCAGCAACTTCAAAAACTTAAAATATTTTAAAGAAAATAGAACAAAAATCAGGAGTACTGTATGTCATAATATTTACAAATGATGAATATTACTTTCAATCATGTTTGAGAACAGAGCTGAGATGATTCTGTTGTGGACCAGGCACTTCCAGGAGAGGATTTTTCTTAGACAAATTTCACAAATAAAATTCGAAAATGACTAATTGAAAGAATGGGTCACTAAACTAGAAAATCGGAGTTACAAAAGCTTTAAACAGATTTGAAATTATCAATTGTTATAAGTGATAATGTAATTCAAAGAAATACTCAGTAAGATGGAGGGAGTCACAAGAAGGGCAATGACATAAATAATATGTATCTTATAGGGCTCACTGGATTGTTAACCAGTTACTGCCAGCTGAGAATATGGGCCCTGTATTCCCATGTTTTTCAATATTTCAAATCAAAGCTATCGATTTGGATTTTAATGTGTGATATTATGAGTCTTAAATTCTGCATCCAGGTTTATAATAAACATGGTACATACAAAGCATGTCTGCAGACTGATGTCATACCATGAAATCAATTTGTCACAGATATCTCTGGTTTAGAGCCACAGGACACCCTAGAAGTTATCTAATACTTCAAAGTTTACAAGTCAGTAAATCAATTGCTTTTCTCTGTGCCCTAACTTCATCCTCCCATTTATCATTCACTTTAATCATATGGCATTTATTCATGTTTAAACCCCAGAATTTCCTCAGTATAATCTTTGTCTGCTTCTGCAAAGTGTGTATGCCGATATTTCTATTGATTAGTTCAATTCTACTGGAACTGGAACACTTACTTCAGCTCGTAAAACATCAGCCTTCTCCCTGTTAGAAGGCATCATCAGTCACCATAAATATTTTCGTTTCTGAAACCAATGATGTGTTTGTAGAAAGTATTCATTCAGAAGACTTAAGATTATTCTTTACCAAAACTGTTCATTGCCCAGGCACCAGATATGAATTCACACAAGGGTTCTGATGATGATTTAAATTTGTGCAAGTTTGTTGAAAAAACAAGACAGCAAGACCCATGATCTTCCCTGTTCCAACCTCACTCTAATTCACAACCAGACAAAATGTAGTAGAACAAGGAAGCCTAGGTGAGATAGGACATCCAACAGCTTATGACTTGTGGGCAGGCTCTTGAAGTATCATCTACAGAGATGAGGAAAGGAAAACACAGAATATCTTCTCATTAACAATAGCATAGCATCTTGGTAGCTGCAGTACATCTGAGAAAGGACTGTTTGTCATTCATTTCTGCTATTCAGCACATAAGAAAAATGAAGAGAATAAATATAAAGTGGACTTGAAAATTTTATAAATGAAGAAAGTGAAAAGACACTACCTATTATATTGAAGAGTATCAGAATTAGAACTAGCCTTGTATATTAGTCTTCTGTGGCTACTGTAACAAATAATCATAAACCTGATGTCTTAAAACAACAAAAACTTATTTCCTCACAATTCTCTAGGCCAAAAGTCTAAAATCAAAGGGGGCCATCCTCTTTCCATATGCCCCAGGGGAGAAATCCCTCCTTGCCTTTTCCAGCTTCAGATGACTCTAGTTGGTCCTACATTTGTGGCTGTATCACTCTAGTCTCTGTCTCTGTGGTCATGTTCTCTCCTCCTCTTCTCTGCATGTCTCTATTCTGTGTGTCTCTTATAAGGACATTTGTCATTGGATTTAAGGTCCACCTAATAATATGAGATGATCTCATCTTGAGACCCCTAACAATTACATTTATAACGACCTTTTCCAAATAAGATAACATTCACAGGTTCTGGGAATTAGAGTGTAGACATTACTATGGGGGGCTGCCATTTGGTTTATTACACCTTAATTGATTAGGAAGTCTAAAAAAATATTGACTTAACCCCTTTATATATTGAAAAGTTACAATTCCTCCTTTCTTTATAATCTGAATCACTTAGGCACTAGGGTGGATACTATCTATGTAATTTTCACTCACATATAGAGAAGATGTTTTTCTACCAGTATACAAGTACCCATAGACTAGAACTTCTACATTCCAGAAATTTTCTAGAGAAACTTATATTTAAGGTCTTAAAGAGTTAAAACCCTGGATGAAATTAAGGAAGCAATTATAAAAATTAAGAAGGGAGTGGTGAGGTCGTTGCTATTTCATTTTCATACAAGCATGTTATTCAACAGTCCTTGGATAGCACTTGGTGTCCATTCACAGTCAAACACTGACGTTGCCAAAATGCAGAAGTAGAAATTTGAGTTAAACCCTCCTTTTTCTTTTTAAAAAAGACCAGACTATATACCACAAAAAAATAGACAATCGGATATTTAACTGGAATTTCAAGCAGACCCTAAAATTTTCATGAATTCTCCTCTGAAAGTCAGTTTCAGCTTTCCCCCCATACTTGACAGCGTACCAGATGAAGCTTGAGACTTATGCTCTTTAAGCCTTATACATGCATATGCATTGAAAATATCTCTTTTTCCACCAAGATAAAAAAAAATCTCCCTAGTATACCTGATGGAACTATATCATATCAATTTCATCTCTTGATTGCAGAATGGAGTTCATTAACTTAAAATCATTATAGTTTATCACACATTCCTCCCTTCATTTCATTCAAAGATAGTTTGAAAGAATCCATCTCTGAGCATTTGTGCTCAGGAAGTAGACTTTGAGCTAACAAACCCTTTTCAATTAATTATCAAATCAGTATGTCATGGACAACTCACTCAGGCTCTTTATTTTTGGAGCTGAGAGAAGAGGACAAATATAGAATTAACACATTATCTGACAAAGACTGTACTAAGCATTACACAAATGTTGTCTCATTTCATACTTAAAATCCTCCTAAAAGTTGGGGATAATGATGCACATTTTACTGATGAGGAAATGATGACATGACTTTGCCTTATAGTACACAGCTGTCAGTGGAGGTTCTGTGCTTCTAAAGCTAAAGCCATACTGAGTAGCGGGGAAATAGTGAGAGAGGAAACTTAAAGCTGTTTTGAAGAATTAGGAACAGAAAGGCTTTCCCAGAATAAGGATAGAGAAATGAAAGAACTAAGCTAGAGGAGAGTGGGCAGTGAGAGTAATACAGCATGAGTTAGGATTATAGAAGATCTTTTATGCCCAGCTGAGTTGTTTGGACTGGGTTGCACAAGACCTGAGATCTATTTTGGTTCTAGTAGGACCACCACTTTTATTGTAATTCAGTAGAACTTTGCTATGCTGCATTTGATAAAGTAACGTGTGCCTGACACATGCATGGCTAAGAGTCCTCTCACCCCACGATTTAGCAGCTGTTAATTTTCACTTTCGCATTCTGGGTGAGGTGGGTAATTACATTCAGCTGCCCGCAACCATCCTGCTGCTACTTTCCTGCAGACCTGTGACTCTTCATTTGTTCTCATGAGTAGGGTTGCATTGCGAGCTGTGAAATGAATCCAGCTGTCCAGTCTCTGGCAAGCCTGTTCATCATCGGCCTCTCTGCTCTGGATCTAGATGGTTCAATCACATTTCTTTTCAGCGGGGAGATTTATCTTTCTAGTCACTTTACATAGCAATCTTAGAAAATATGAAAGCTCACTCTCACTGTACAATGGACAAAACTACTAAAAATGCCACTGTTTGGAGCATGAAGAAAATGGCATATTGTGAAAAAGACAAAATTTGAGAGTTAAGCTGAGGAACTCAGACCAAGAAAAAAGGTTTGACTGGCTTTTGTTAACAGCCTATGTGATGCACAATGGCAAAAGTGAGAAATAGACAGTATGAGGTGGACTTAAAAGCAAATAAGTCAGTGTATTTGGCTCAAGCTTTGGACCCAACAAAAGATAGCAGGAATTGTGGTGATGTCCTGAAACATCCCTCCAAAGCACATGCATATGTCTTGGTTCAAAAAACTTAGTGTAAAGAGACCAGCTCCCTATGGTTCATGCTTACTCTTTCAGTCATTTATGAATTTATATTTATGCTAGGTATTTATTGGTTATTTCATTCAACACCTATTTTGGACAATATTATTTAGGAAAACGAATACAGCAAGATACAGAAAAAAATGTTACAGACATTCAGAGGAAAGAGATGTCACTTCTGGATGAAAGGATACAATCACAGCATTAATTGATAAAACATTGCTGGATAAAACAACTTCTAAGGCTGGGCATTCATTTTTCTAATGTTAAGGACGAAGACTCTGTGAGCTATTTTGAAGGAGCTCTAAGAAAGAGGGTATGAGTAGTGACTGGTTATGGTGTCAAAGTGCAGTAGGAACCAGCCCAGCCCAGCATCCTGACCATCTGACGGCATAATCAGGACACAGTCAGAAGGTTTGTAGGAGGGCAGGGTTCAGTAATGATAGAAAATGCGGAAAGAAATAAATGGCATCAGTTAAGATTTGACTATTTGCTGATGTTCAGGCAGATGTTGTACAGTTTTAATATAAGAGGTATTTAATGGAAGAGTTTGAAGCAAAGGGATGAAGTCACAGAGCATGATTCTGATGCCACAGTGAGGCATTTGAATGAAGCCACCTGCACAAAGAGACTGGAGAACAAAGTGGCAAGCAGAAGAATGAGAACTGTCACTGGAGGACAGAAGATAAAATGGAAAGAGCACATGTTTTGGAGCCAGGTAGTCCTGGGTTTGAATCCTCGTTCCACTACATCTTAGTTCAGTTAACTGTGAACAAGTTACCAATTTGCCTAGATAGCAACGTCCTGGTTTATTTAAAAAAATGGGGGGGAACCACATACCTTGAGGAATTTTTATAAGATTACAAGATATACTATGAAGTTTGTAAACTTAATTGATATTCAGTGAATAATGCTTATTATTAGGATAATCTTCGTTGATGTGTTTTCTCATATTGACCCCTTCTGATGCCCTGTCCCCCCTTGCTTCATCCTCTTAGACAACTACAAAAATAGCTTGTCAGGAATTGGGTGATGCTTTTATTCATAGTTCAAAACATCTTAGCCATATTGATGAGTCATCAGGAAAATACATAGCTTATCCAGCTTGTTTTTCCCCTCCAAGAATATGCATGGGCAACCTCAACATTTGAAGGTGCTTTTGGGGGAAAAATTCTAAAAGAATGCTGAACTGCTAACAAGCTGGGTAAATTCTATAACTGCTCAGCACTTGGATTCTTCTGTCAGGCTGTGCGGGGAAGTAGAATGATGATAAATGTGTGTATTAGAGATACACGGTTGCAAGCAAGTAGGTAATGATAGGAAATGATTACCTATTTGCCAAAGGACCAAAAATCAAAGTAAAGAGCAGTTGAGTAATTTGAAGTCATTTGATCTGATAAATATTAGGCTGCTGAAAAAGCTGGGTATTGTTTCCCTTGGAAAACCTGAAAGAAACACCTAACCTTGAAAGTTACATGCAACATACCCTATTCTTCTGCACAGTTAAGAAATTGAGGGAATTTCTGAAGAAATAATACATCTTGGTGGCACTTTTCCAATAATAAAGGATAAAAAGAGATTTTCACATAACAGAGAAGGAAGACTGAGTAGATTGACTCAAATTTTCCCTAATTGGGTGGCTTCAACACACCAACCCCCCGTTCCCACCATGTTCATGTTCATGAGAGATATTAAGTGGTCTCTATGGAGTTATCCAATCAAGCCAGATCAGCCAGTATTTACTGAGTGCCCAAGACTGAACAATATTCTATGGAGATATTAAAACAAAAGCCAAGTGTTCAGAATGAAGCTTTGTTAAAATAGGTCCCAATGAGTGACTGCAACAGGTGAGTCATTTCCTATTTTGCCCACATTCTAATACCCATTGTCTTAAGGCAAAGAATCAACAAATGACTGTTCTTTCCCAGGGATAGAATTAGATAATGTGTAGATATCATCATACTGATTTTTAGGGAGAGAAAGCAATTCACATGGTATTAAAACAGTAGGTATGAGATGCTGCAGTTATCCTTTCCAGATACTATTATCTAGATAATTTAAGGAAAAGACAAAAAAAGCAATTGCTTAAATTGTGTAGATTGAAGCCCTGGGGTTAAAATTTTTGGAACACATATTTTGACCTGGTTTTCAGCCAAAAGTGTTTATTATGCACCAGCTGTGTGTTGGTCAAGGAAGAAGAATGAAATAATACTGGCCCCTTTCCTTGAGGAGCTTAAAATGTATAAGGAGTTATAGACTATGGATTTAAAAGCAATGTTGCTAAGTGTTGTGATAGAGGTCACCATAAGGTGCTAAGGAAGTAAAAAGGAGGAGCACCTAGCTCATCCTTTGGGAAATGTTGTCATGGAAGACCTCAAGAGGCCTGAATTGAGATGGAACTACCTCCAAAAAGGCTGCAGTAAACAATGTTCCAGAAGATGAGAACAACATAAGAAAGTCCACAGAGGAGTGACATGGTAGCATAGATAGTTTCATACTACTTATAACTGTGAAATAGGAGGTAGGGGAAAATGGTAAGAAGGATGTTTGAAGAGGGAAGGAAGGCCAGGTTTTGGAGGGTTTTGTATGTCAATATATGGAACAATTAGAAAACAAGCAGGGAAAATGACTTGGTAATGCAATTTTGAAATTAAACATGGGAAAAATATTTAAGTGTTCACTTTTCAAATAAGGTCCTGGTGGTGATGGCAAATTCCTGGTCCATTAGCACTTGCCACAGAGGTGGTAAGTACTCCAGAATTTTGTTTTAGGTCTTTTGGGATAAAGGATCCAAGAAGGCTAAAGGATGGTAAGTCAAGCACACTTGGAGAAAAAACAACATTACTGGGGAACAGAGAATAGGTGACCCCCAAAAATAAGACTGATGAAGAGACTTTCTAGTTATAATCCTTTACAATACACTCTTCTCACCTTGGCCTCTGTCCTTATGTCTTTGCTACTTTGGGTTTCTCAGGCTGTAAAAGTTCTAATAGAATGCTGTCAGTCAGATTAGGAAGTATGTCTTTGAGCAAATGGAAGAACTAGAGAAAAAGTGAAGCAAAAGTGTAAGTAATCAAGGAAGGTGTGAGTAAATTGAGCACATATTATCCCCTCTCCAATCTTCACTCTGAGGATAAAGAAAATAGAGAGTGATCTTTAAGAATCAATTATACCCCTAAGATTATCTCTAAGGGTAAGAATGTCTCACTTATTCTCTCTTTAATGTATCAGTTTTAGGCATTCATTTGTTCATTCTTTTATGTAGTTTTCTACTCATGTACTATTCTACTTCCTTACTTAGAAGGATAATTTTAATATCTATTTAGAGCTTAAATACACCAAAAAGAAACAGGATACTCCTAAGTATCACCACAACAGTAAAAAAAAGTAAGGGCTAATTATAACTTTTTAAATGACTTGCTGTGAACTAGGCATTGCTAGTGATCTCATTAATGTTCACAATAATCCATGGCAATGGTAACACCATTTCACAAATGAGGGAACTGAAGCAGAGAAGTTAAGTAATATGCCTAAAACTGCAGAGTTCCTAAGAGGCAGAGCTGGGATTTGAATCCAGTAGAGGAGTTAAAACTTCAACTGACCAACCAAGCTGATTATGCTTTTCTTCCTGCTACACTAGAAAATAAATTTTCAATTATGTTTCTTCTTCTCACTTCTATTATTTTTCCTCTATGTTACCCAACATCACTTTATACTTTCTCCTCTGATCACTAACTGTTTCTGTTAGGGTACAGAGAGGGGAAAATAAAAGAAAGAAAGAAAAAAACACACACACAAACTTTACATATTTCAAGCAGAGGGAATTTAATACAGGGGATTAGTTACACTGTTGGAAGGGTTCTGAAGTTAAACAGAGAAAGCCAAATCAGTTAGCAGAAGCTGTAAGTATTGGGAGGGATAAAAAGAGGAAGTGGTGTTACCAAAGCACTGAAACAAGCACCAGGACCAACTGACAGAAATTATTGATAGAAAAAAGATAGGGGCTTCCCTGTTGGAATAGGGACCAGCCCTCCTTGTGAGAGTTGGAATCACAGAAAACACAGGCACTACTGAGGATATTGCCCAGGGCAGGGAGATTAGAGATATACCCTGGATCCTCCCTTCCTCCTACCTTCTGGTCTTCTACTGATTCCTCCTTTTATTCCAACCTACCTATAAGTCAGAGGGAAAAGGACATTTGGAAAATACAATAAAACAGGGGTAGGACTGAAAAAGAACGTGAGAACAAATGAGCACATGACTGGTTCCCCAAATGGCTGATTAACCAGCTTTTCTCAGTCAAAGCACAGATATTGCCTGCCCATTAACAGTTAAAGTCAATCATCTATTTCTGAAGATATCTATTTCTCTTGGTGACAAAGTACAGATATGTACACTCTTGAAAGAAACAGGTTCATTTCCTTCAACAGCAGCCAGTAACATTTGGCACTGATTTAAGTTAGAAAGATAAAGAGACGATATCTTTGGAAATTCATGACCTAAGAAAGATAGGTCTCACTTTCAATACTACAGTTTGAAATATTATGTCCTTAACTTTTTTATATATTCCCCCAATAACTTTTAAAGTATGCTCCCAAAGGGCATCACTATTAATTGTAGAATCGATTTATATTTTGTCATATTGAAAAAAAAATGGCAACTCATGCACCATTTCATATGGGCATTTTCAAATAAAATATGGTGCCTGAGCAAGAGTTAGAAACATGTGCTATTGAAGGGCTGACAATATACGGAAGCATTTAGACATAGAGTTAGATTCCTTCTTGAAGAATTTTTGCAGTACTAAAGAGACCCCAGGATGTCTGAAATAAGACTCAATAAAAAGAACCCATTTATTCTCACCCTGAAGAATTTAGTATTTGGCTACATTTATACTTTTGATTACCACTGTTAGAGTTGCTGTCACCAAAAGTCCTGATTCAAAAAAAAAAAAAAAAAAGAAAAACAACAACAACAACAAAACACATATGCCTGATAAAAAACAATAAAATACCTAGGAATAAAGCTACCCAAGGAGGCAAAAGACCTGTACTCTGAAAACGTAAGAAGCTGTTGAAAGAAATTTAAGATGACACAAATGGATGGAAAGATATGCTGTGTTCTTGGATTGGAAGAATCAATATTGTTAAAATGGCCATACTATGAAAAACGATCTATAGATTCAATGCAATCCCTATCAAGTTACCAAAGGCATTTTTCACAGAACTAGAACAAAAAATTTTAAACTTTTAATGGAAACATAAAAACCCCCAAAATAACCAAAGCAATCTTGAGAAAGATGACAGAGCCAGAGGAATCAGGTTCCCCGACTTCAGACTATACTACAAAGATACAGTCATCAAAACAGTATGGTGGGGGGGAGCTTCAAGATGGCGAAAGAGTAAAACGTGGAGATGACCTTCCTCCCCACAAATACATCGGAAATATATCTACATGTGGAACAACTCCTACAGAACACCTACTGAATGCTGGCAAAAGACCTCAGACCTCCCAAAAGGCAAGAAACTCCCCATGTACCTGGGTAGGGCAAAAGAAAAAAAGAAAAAACAGAGACAAAGGAATAGCATTGGGACCTGCAAGAGTAGGAGGGAGCTGTGAAGGAGGAAAGGTTTCCACACACTAGAAGCCCCTTCGTGGGTGGAGACTGCAGGTGGCAGAGAGGGGAAGCTTCGGAGCCACGGAGGAGAGCACAGCAACAGGGCTGTGGAGGGCAAAGCGGAGAGATTCCCGCACAGAGGATCTGTGCCGTCCAGCACTCACCAGCCCGAGAAATTTGTCTGCTCACCCGCTGGGAAGGGTGGGGACTGGGAGCTGAGGCTTGGGCTTCAGTCGGATCCCAGGGAGAGGACTGGGGTTGGCTGCGTGAACACAGCCTGAAGGGGGTTAGCGCGCCACGGCTAGCCAGGAGGGAGTCCGGGAAAAGGTCTGGAACTGCCGAAGAGGCAAGAGACTTTTTCTTGCCTCTTTATTTCCTGGTGCACTAGGAGAGGAGATTAAGAGCGCTGCTTAAAGGAGCTCCAGAAATGGGCGCGAGGCGCGGCTATCAGCACTGACCACAGAGAAGAGCATGAGATGCTAAGGCTGCTGCTGCATCCACCAAGAAGCCTGTGTACAAGCACAGGTCACTATCTACACCTCCCCTCCTGGGAGCCTGTGCAGCCTGCCACTGCCAGGGTCCCAAGATCCAGGGAAAACTTCCCCGGGAGAATGCACAGCACACCTCAGGCTGGTGCAATGTCACGCTGGCCTCTGCTGCCGCAGGCTCACCCCTCACTCCATGCCCCTCCCTCCCCCTGGCCTGAGTGAGCCACAGCCCCTGAAGCAGCTGCTCCTTTAACCCCGTCCTGTCTGAGCGAAGACCAGATGCCCTCAGGCGACCCACACGCAGAGGAAGGGCCAAATCCAAAGCTGAATCCCTGGAGCTGTGTGAACAAAGAAGAGAAATGGAAATCTCTCCCAGCAGCCTCAGGAGCAGTGGATTAAATCCCCACAGTCAACATGATGTACCCTGCATCTGGGGAATACCTGAATAGACAATGAATCATCCCAAATTGAGGAGGTGGACTTTGGGAGCAACGATATATATATATATTTTTCCCTTTTTCTCTTTTTGTGAGTGTGTATGTGTACACTTTTGTGTGTGATTTTGTCTGTATAGCTTTGCTTTTACCATATGCCCTAGGGTTCTGTCTGTCCGTTTTTAGTTTGTTTTTTTTTTTTAGTATAGATTTCAGCGTTTGTTATGACTGGCGGATTTGTTTTTTGGTTTGGTTGTTCTCTTCTTTCTTTCTTTTTTAATTACTTCAAAAAAGTTTAAAATAATTATTTGTTTTCTATTTTAATAACTTAATTTATTTTATTTTATCTCTTCCTTCCTCCCTCCCCCTTCCCTCCCTCTCTCTCTGTCTCTCTTTCTTTCTTTCACCCTTTTATTCTGAGCCATGTGGATGGCAGGCTTTTGGTGCTCCAGCCAGGCTTCAGGGCTGTGTCTCTGAGGTGGGAGAGCCAAGTTCAGTACACTGGTCCACCAGAGACCTCCAAGCTCCACATAATATCAAACAGTTAATATATCCCAAAGATCTCCATCTCAACACCAAGACCCAGATTCACTCAATGACCAGCAAACTAGAGTGCTGGACTCCCTATGCCAAACAACTAGCAAGACAGGAACAAAACCCCACTCATTAGCAGAGAGGCTGCCTAAAATCACAATAAAGTCACAGACACCCCAAAACACAACACCAGACGTGGACCTGCGCACCGGAAAGACAAGATCCGGCCTTATCCACCAGAACACAGACACTAGTCCCCTCCACCAGGAAGCCTACACAGCCCACTGAACCAACCTTAGCCACTGTGGGCAGACACAATAAACAACGGGAACTATGAACGTGCAGCCTGCGAAAAGGAGACACCAAACACAGTAAGTTAAGCAAACTGAGAAGACAAAGAAACACACAGCAGATGAAGGAGCAAGGTAAACACCCACCAGACTGAACAAATGAAGAGGAAATAGGTAGTCTATCTGAAAAAGAATTCAGAAAAATGATAGTAAAGCTGATCCAAAATCTTGGAAATAGAATGGAGAAGATACAGGAAACGTTTACTACTGGGCATATACCCTGAGAAAACCATAATTCAAAGAGTCATGTACCAAAATGTTCACTGCAGCTCTACGGACAATAACCAGGACATGGAAGCAACCTAAGTGTCGATCAACAGATTAATGGATAAAGAGGATGTGGCAAATATATACAAAGGAATATTACTCAGCTATAAAAAGAAACGAAATTGAGTTATTTGTGGTGAGGTGGATGGACCTAGAGTCTGTCGCACAGAGTGAAGTAAGAAAGAATAAAACAAATACTGTACACTAACACATATATATGGAATCTTATGGAAAAAAAGGTCATGAAGAACCTAGGGGTAAGATGGGAATAAAGACACAGACCTACTAGAGCATGGACTTGAGGATATGGGGGGGGAGGGGGAGGCTGTGATGAGGTGAGAGAGTGGCATGGACATATATACACTACCAAGCATAAAGTGGATAGCTAATAGGAAGCAGCCACGTAGCACAGGGAGATCAGCTAGGTGTTTTGTGACTGCCCAGAGGGGTGGGAAAGTGAGGGTGGGAGGGAGGGAGACGCAGGAGGGAAGAGAAATGGGAAAATGTGTATATGTATAACTGATTCACTTTGTTATAAAGCAGAAACTAACACACCATTGTAAAGCAATTATACTCCAATAAAGATGTTAAAAAATAAAATAAAATAAAATAAAATAAAATAACATATTAGAATAAAAAGAAAAAGAGCAAACAATCATGAAAAACACAATAAATGAAATTAAAAATTCTCTAGAAGGGATCAATAGCAGAATAACTGAGGCAGAAGAATGGATAAGTGACCTGGAAGATAAAATAGTGGAAATAACTACTGCAGAGCAGAATAAAGAAAAAAGAATGAAAAGAAATGAGGACACTCTCAGAGACCTCTGGGACAATATTAAATGCACCAACATTCGAATTATAGGGGCCCCAGAAGAAGAAGAGAAAAAGAAAGGGACTGAGAAAATATTTGAAGGGATTAGAGTTGAAAACTTCCTTAATATGGGAAAGGAAATAGTCAATCAAGTCCAGGAAGCACAGACAGTCCCATGTAGGATAAATCCATGGAGAAAAACACCAAGACACATATTAATCAAACAATCAAAAATAAAATACAAAGAAAAAATATACAAAGCATCAAGGGAAAAACAACAAATAACATACAAGGGAATGCCCAAAAGGTTAACAGCTGATCTTTCAGCAGAAACTCTGTGAGCCAGAAGGGATTGGCAGGACATATTTTAAATGATGAAGGGGAAAAACCTACAACCAAGATTACGCTACCCAGCAAGGATCTCATTCAGATTTGATGGAGAAATTTAATCTTTACAGAGAAGCAAAAGCTAAGAGAATTTAGTACCAGCAAACCAGCTTTACAACAAATGCTAAAGGAACTTCTCTAGGCACAAAAAACAAGAGGAGTAAAGACCTACAATAACAAATCCAAAACAATTAAGAGAATGGTAATAGGAACATACATATCAATAATTACCTTAAATGTAAATGGATTAAATGCTCCAACCAAAAGACATAGACTTGCTGAATGGATACAAAAACAAGACCCATATATATGCTGTCTACAAGACACCCATTTCAGACCTAGGGACACATACAGACTCAAAGTGAGGGGATGGAAAAAGATACTACATGCAAATGGAAATCAAAAAAAAAAAGCTGGAGTAGCAATTCTCATATCAGACAAAATAGACTTTAAAATAAAGACTGGGGCTTTCCTGGTGGCGCAGTGGTTGAGAGTCTGCCTGCTGATGCAGGGGATGCGGGTTCATGCCCCTGTCTGGGAAGATACCACATGCCGTGGAGCAGCTGGGCCCGTGAGCCATGGCCGCTGAGCCTGTGCGTCCGGAGCCTGTGCTCCGCATCGGGAAAGGCCACAACAGTGAGAGGCTCGCGTACAGAAAAAAAAATAATAAATAAAATAAAGACTGCTACAAGAGACAAAGAAAGACACTACATAATGATCAAGGGATCAATCCAAGAAGAAGATATAACAATTGTAAATATTTATGCGCCCAACATCGGAGCACCTCAATACATAAGGCAAATACTAACAGTCATAAAAGGGGAAATCGACAGGAACACAATCATAGTAGGAGACTTCAACACCCCACTTCCACCAATGGACAGATCATCCAAAATGAAAATAAATAAGGAAACACAAGCTTTAAATGATACATTAAACAAGATGGACTTAATTGATATTTTTAGGACATTCCATCCAAAAACAACAGAATACACTTTCTTCTCAAGTGCTCATAGAACATTCTCCAGGATAGATCATATCTTGGGTCACAAATCAAGCCTTGGTAAATTTAAGAAAATTAAAATCGTATCAACTATCTTTTCTGACTACAACGCTATGAGACTAGATATCAATTACAGGAAAAAATCTGTAAAAAGTACAAACACATGGAGGCTAAAGAATACACTACTTAATAACCAAGAGAGCACTGAATAAATCAACGAGGAAATCAAAAAATACCTGGAAACAAATGACAATGAACACATGATGACCCAGAACCTATGGGATGCAGCAAAAACAGTTCTAAGAGGGAAGTTTATAGCAATACAATCCTACCTTAAGAAACAAGAAACATCTCAAGTAAACAACCTAACCTTACACGCAAAGCAATTAGAGAAATAAGAACAAAAAAACCCCAAAGCTAGCTGAAGGAAAGAAATCATAAAGATCAGATCAGAAAAAAATGAAAAAGAAATGAGGAAAAGATAGCAAAGATCAATAAAACTAAAAGCTGGTTCTTTGAGAAGATAAACAAAATTGATAAACCATTAACCAGACTCATCAAGAAAAAAAGGGAGAAGACTCAAATCAATAGAATTAGAAATGAAAAAGGAGAAGTAACAACTGACACTGCAGAAATACAAAGGATCATGAGAGACTACTACAAGCAACTCTATGCCAATAAAACGGACAACCTGGAAGAAATGGACAAATTCTTAGAAATGCACAACCTTCCGAGACTGAACCAGGAAGAAATAGAAAATATGAATAGACCAATCACAAGCACTGAAATTGAAACTGTGATTAAAAATCTTCCAACAAACAAAAGCCCAGGACCAGATGGCTTCACAGGTGAATTCTATCAAACATTTAGAGAAGAACTAACACCTATCCTTCTCAAACTCTTCCAAAATATAGCAGAGGGAGGAACACTCCCAAACTCATTCTACGAGGCCACCATCACCTTGATACCAAAACCAGGCAAGGGTGTCACAAAGAAAGAAAACTACAGGCCAATATCACTGATGAACATAGATGCAAAAATCCTCAACAAAATACTAGCAAACAGAATCCAACAGCACATTAAAAGGATCATACACCATGATCAAGTGGGGTTTATCCCGGTAATGCAAGGATTCTTCAATATACACAAATCAATCAATGTGATACACCATATTTACAGATTGAAGGAGAAAAACCATATGATCATCTCAATAGATGCAGAGAAAGCTTTCGAGAAAATTCAACACCAATTTGTGATAAAAACCCTGCAGAAAGTAGGCATAGAGGGAACTTACCTCAACATAATAAAGGCCATATATGACAAACCCACAGCCAACATCATCCTCAATGGTGAAAAACTGAAACCATTTCCACTAAGATCAGGAAGAAGACAAGGCTGCCCACTCTCACCACTCTTATTCAACTTAGTTTTGGAAGTTTCAGCCACAGCAATCAGAGAAAAAGAAATAAAGAAATCCAATTGGAAAAGAAGAAATAAAGCTGTCACTGTTTGCAGATGACATGACATTATACACAGAGAATCCTAAAGATGCTACCAGAAAACTACTAGAGCTAATCAATGAATCTGGTAAAGTTGCAGGATACAAAATTAATGCACAGAAATCTCTGGCATTCCTATACAATAATGATGAAAAATCTGAAAGTGAAATCAAGAAAAAATTCCCATTTACCACTGCAACAAAAAGAATAAAATATCTAGGAATAAACTTACCTAAGAAGATAAAAGACCTGTATGCAGAAAATTATAAGACACTGATGAAAGAAATTTAAGATGATAGAAATAGATGGAGAGATATACCATGTTCTTGTATTGGAAGAATCAACATTCTGAAAATGACTCTACTACCCAAAGCAATCTACAGATTCAATGCAATCCCTATCAAACTACCACTGGCATTTTTCACAGAACTAGAACAAAAAATTTCACAATTTGTATGGAAACACAAATGACCTCTAATAGCCCAAGCAATCTTGAGAAAGAAAAACGGAGCTGGTGGAATCAGGCTCCCAGACTTCAGAATATACTACGAAGTTACAGTCATCAAGACAGTATGGTAGTGACACAAAAACAGAAATATAGTTCAATGGAACAGGATAGAAAGCCCAAAGATAAACCCATGCACATATGTTCACCTTATCTTTGATAAAGGAGGCAAGAATATACAGTGGAGAAAAGACAGCCTCTTCAATAAGTGGTGCTGGGAAAACTGGACAGCTACATGTAAAAGAATGAAATTAGAACACTCCCTAACACCACACACAGAAATAAACTCAAAGTAGATTAAAGGCCTAAATGTAAGGCCAGACACTATCAAACTCTTAGAGGGAAACCTAGGCAGAACACTCTATGACATAAATCACAGCAAGATCCATTTGACCCACCTCCTAGAGAAATGGAAATAAAAACAAAAATAAACAAATGGGACCTAATGAAACTTAAAAGCTTTTGCACAGCAAATGAAACCATAAACAAGGCCAAAAGACAACCCTCAGAATGGGAGAATATATTTGCAAGTGAAGCAACTGACAAAGGATTAATCTCCAGAATTTACAAGCAGCTCATGCAGCTGTATATCAAAAAATAAAAATAAACAACTGAGTTGAAACATGGGCAGAAGATCTAAATAGACATTTTTCCAAAGAAGATACACAGATTGCCAACAAACACATGAAAGAATGCTCAACATCATTAATCATTAGAGAAATGCAAATCAGAATTACAATGTGATATCATCTCACACCAGTCAGAATGGCCATCATCAAAAAATCTAGAAACAATAAATGCTGAAGAGGGTGTGGAGAAAAGGGTACCCTCATACACTGTTGGTGGGAATGTAAATTGATACAGCCACTATGGAGAACAGTATGTAGTTTCCTTAAAAAACTAAAAATAGAACTACCATACAACCAGCAATCCCACTATGGGCTTATACCCTGAGAAAACTATAATTCAAGAAGTGTCATGTACTACAATGTTCATTGCAGCTCTATTGACAATAGCCAGGACATGCAAGCAACCTAAGTGTCCATTGACAGAAGAATGGATAAAGATGTGGCACATATATACAATGGAATATTATTCAACCATAGAAAGAAACAAAACTGAGTTATTTGTAGTGAGGTGGATGGATCTTGAGTCTATCATACAGAGTGAAGTTAATCAGAAAGAGAAAAACAAATACCATATGCTAACACATATATATGGAATCTAAAAAAAAAAATAAAAATAAAAAAAGGTCATGAAGAACCTAGGGGCAAGATGGAAATAAGAACCAGACCTACTAGATAATGCAGTTGAGGACACGGGGATGGGGAAGGGTAAGCTGGGAGAAAGTGAGAGAGTTGTAATGTATATATGGACATATATACACTACCAAATGTAAGATAGATAGCTAGTAGGAAGCAGTCGCAGAGCACAGGGAGATCAGCTTGGTGCCTTGTAACCAGCTAGGAGGGTGGGATAGGGAGGGTGAGAGGGAGGGAAATGCAAGAGGGAAGAATTATGGCGATATATGTATATGTATAACTGATTCACTTTGCTATAAAGCAGAAACTAACACACCATTGTAAACCAATTATACTCCAATAAAAATGTTAAAAAAAACCCAGTATGGTAGTGGCACACAAACACACATATAGATCCTTGGAACAGGATAGAAAGCCCAGAAGTAAACCCATGAACGTATAGTCAATTAATCTACTATAAAGGATGCAAGAATATACAATGGAGAAAAGACAGTCTCTTCAATAAGTGGTGCTGAGAAAACTGGACACCTACATGTAAAAAAATGAAATTAGAACACCCTCTAACACCATTCACAAAAATAAACTCAAAGTGGATTAAATACCTAAATGTAAGACTGGGTATTATTAAATTCCTAGAGGAAAACATAGAACACTCTTTGACATAAATCACAGCAATATTTTTTTAGACCCATCCTTCCTTAGAGTAATGGCAATAAAAACAAAAATAAACAATTGGGACATAATTAAACTTAAAAGGTTTTGCACAGTAAAGGAAACCATAAACAAAACAAAAAGACAGCCTTCCATTGTCTTTGTAAGAAAATATTTCCAAATGATGCAAGTGACAAAGGATTAATTTCCAAAATATACAAATATCTCATACAGCTCAATATCAAAACAAACAAACGAACAACCCAATCAAAAAATGGACAGAAGATATAAATAGACATTTCTCCAAAGGAGACATACAGATGGCCAAGAGGCACATGAAAAGATGCTCAACATCACTAATTATTAGAGAAACACAAATCAAAACTACAATGAAATAGCACCTCACACTGCCCAGCATGACCATCATCAAAAAGCCTACAAATAACAAATGCTGGAGAGGATGTGGAGAGAAAGGAACTCTCCTACACTGTTGGTGGGAATGTAAGTTGGTACAGCCACCATGGAGAATAGTATGGAGGTTATTTAAAAACCTAAAAATAGAGTTACCATATGATCCAGCAATCGCATTTCTGGGCATGTATCTGGAGAAAACTATAATTTGAAAAGATACAGGTACCCCGATGTTCACAGCAGCAATATTTATAAGAGCCAAGACATGGAAGCAATGTAAGTGTCCATCTACAGAGGAATGGATAAAGAAGATGTGGTATATATACACAATGGAATATTACTCAGCCATAAAAAAATGAAATAATGTCATTTGCAGCAACATGGATGGACCTAGAGATTATCATACCGAGTGAAGTAAGTCAGACAAATATCATACAATATCACTCAAATGTGAAATCTAAAAAAAAAACATATAAACTTATCTATAAAGCAGAAATAGACTCACAGAAAACAAATGTTTGATTTATATATTTATATATATATATAAAATCACTTTTCTGTTCACCTGAAACTTATTTATAAAGCAGAAATAGACTAACAGAAAACAAATGTTTGATTTATATATATATATATAAAATCACTTTTCTGTACACCTGAAACTAATACAACATTGTAAATCAACTATATTTTAATAAAAATTAAAAAAATATATGAATGAAGTAGCCCTCCTACCAAACTTCCTCATTAGCATTGCATTACCCTGGGCTATGACCTGATGCTATCCTTTCTAATTTACTTTCAGGTTCTTTTATTTTTAGTTGTGTTCATCCAAACTGTTATTGACCAGCATGTCTTTAATGGCTCTGACTTCATTAGAATTCCCTCCAATTTGGTTGGTCAGAAGCCTCTATGAAGGATCCTACACTTAAGAAAATAGGCTCTTTGTAAGGATAACTTAGAATAAAAACATGAACAGTAATTTGTTTCAGGGAATCCCCAATATATCCTTAGTGTGGCATTGTTTTTTCCCTATAAGTCTAGATTTGTTGAGCAACTGCTGCACCTCTACACTTCATTTTGCCTATGGAGACAGCTTGAGGACATTTGACATGATTGAATGATGGAATGAGAAAAAGCTTGCATAGAAAATTGGCTGAATTTCTGAAATAGGAACCTATTTTCCTTTCCTCCCTTAGTTTTCTGAGTCTGGTTTTGTTTTTATGGAAATCTATAGTTTCTGTCATTGTGAAAGCCTTACTTGAAAGAGATAATACTAATAAACCATAGTGAGAATATACTACAGGTAGCCCTAATAAATGGACACACCTGTCTCAGCCTGACTTTAGAAGCAATTGAGCAATAGAAAAGAAACAAAATTTAAAAACAACAAGAAGAGTTATATTATAAATAGAACTGTTTGGGGAATGTGACTTGGGTGTATAGTAATAGTGGGCTTCATAAAACTGATTCCCAGAATTAAATAGATTTACCCACTTACTATTGGATAATAACTCCCACATACAAGCACTTGCCCCTGCGAAATTTAATGTACAGAGGAGCAGGGTAGAATGTATATTGCCTGCAGGGAGACTAGTGCCAAAACTCAAGGAGGAAAGAAGGGGCTGAGCTTTGCATAGACTCAGCTTCTTTCCTTAACTGACTAACCATATTAGTAATTCCTTCCCTCTTGGGAAGTAGCAAGTAAATGGGCAGAAGCCAACAGGTGCTTAAACAAGGCAAGAGTAGAGATACCTACTGTCTATTAGTGTCATCCTTTGTTTAATTTACAACTTGATCTCTCCTTTTCTCCTCCTTTCTTTCCTCTTTTTATTTATTTATTTAGAAATTTCATGTAATGTCTGAAACATTTATATTAACATATTTCCATACAAATGACCCAAAGAAAGTTTAGTATTAGTTGTTTTTTGTTTGTTTGTATTTTTATACTGCAGGTTCTTATTAGTCATCAATTTTATACACATCAGTGTATACATGTCAATCGTAATCACCCAATTCAGCACACCACCATCCCCATCCCACCGTGGTTTTCCCCCCTTGGTGTCCATACGTTTGTCCTCTTTTTATTCTTTATTCTCAATTTTATTTAATTCATACAGCAAATACTTATTGAGCACCTGCTCTGGGTTGGTCTATGACAGGATTTTTTCATTCTCCATTTCTTGCTCCATGCTTACCTGTGCTTTAAGCCTGTTATTTACATGGGCACTGCCAATCTATTGAAGTAACACCGCAGGGTAAATGAAGCTTTTATATACATTTGCCAAGCTATCTGTTGAGTACTATTTTAAATGCATTCACTTAATCATTCAAAACATTTATTGAGCACTTAGTGTGTGATACTTTTCAAGTGCTAGGGACAGAACAGTAAACAAGCCAGGAAGAGCTCTTGCCTCAAAGTGTTTATATTACAGTTAGGGAGATAATAAGCAAACAAATAGATACATAATATGTCAGGCAGAAATAAGTGCTTTAAGGAAAATATCTCGGGGTAAAGGAGATGAGAAATGAAGCCTGTTTGGGGATATTGTCATGAGGGAAGGTCTCTCTAAGAAGAGAATCTGTAAGCATAGGCCTGAAAGGAGTGAAGTAGGTGGCCATGAAAATGTATGGGGAAGGGCTTCCCTGGTGGCGCAGTGGTTGAGAGTCCACCTGCCAATGCAGGGGACACAGGTTCATGCCCCAGTCCGGGAAGATCCCACATGCTGCGGAGCGGCTGGGCCCATGAGCCATGGCCACTGGGCCTGCGCGTCCGGAGCCTGTGCTCCGCAATGGGAGAGGCCACAGCAGTGAGAGGCCCACATATGGCAAAAAAAAAATTAAAAAAAATGTATGGGGAAGAGCCTTCAAAGCAGATGTAACAAGTATAAAAGGTGTGGTATAGAAACAAATTGACCTAAAGGAGGTATTCAATATATAGAACATTGTATCCCCAAACCTCAGAACACAAATTCTTTTCAAGCACATACAGTATTAACAAAAATTGACCATATGCTGGTCCATAACTCATCAAAATTTTTTAAAAGATTGGATTATATTTGATATATTGTTGGAATACCATATACTTAGGTTAAAAATCAATTTAAAAAACATTAGTATGTGTGTTTGTAAGTTAAGGACTATTTCTAAACAGCATGTGGGTCAAAATAAGAAAATCTTACCTGTCATAATGGATATCAATGCATATTAGAGTATATTTTGAACTGAATAAAAATACTGCATGTTAAGATTTATGGGCTGTAGCAGTTGGGTAAAGAGGAAATTACAACCACATATGTATACATTAGAAAGAAGATTAGGGACTTCTCTGGCAGCACAGTGGTTAAGAATCCGCCTGCCAACGCAGGGAACACGAGTTCGAGCCCTGATCCAGGAAGATCCCACTGCCGCAGAGCAACTAAGCCTGTGCACCGCATCAACTGAGCCTACGCTCTAAAGCCTGCAAGCCACAACTACTGAAGCCCGTGCACCTAGAGCTCGTGCTCTGCAATAAGAGAAGCCACCGCAATGAGAAGCCAGCACACTGCAACGAAGAGTAGCCGTCACTCGCCATAACTAGAGAAAGCCCGTGTGCAGCAACAAAGGCCCAACGCAGCCAAAAATAAATAAATTTATTTTTAAAAAAAGATTAAATTTGACAAGAACACATCTCATGAAGTTAGAAAAAGACAAAGATTGTGAATATTAAAAGGAAATTGTTTTTAACTGAAAAATAAATATAAAGCAAACATTAAAGAAAAAGGATTAACACAGCCAATAATTCTTTGAAAAGACTAGTAAACTGCCAAACCTCTGATGAGATTTACCAAGGTGAGAGGGACGAGAGAAGAGGCACATATATTTATCATCAGAAGAGAAAAAAAAGTAACATCACAAGAGTGGCTGCAGTCCAAAAAGAAAGAAAAAAGCGGGGGCAGGATATCACAAACACAAACTAATAAATATGACTTATCAAAATTGGCAAAAGTAGGGCTTCCCTGGTGGCTCAGTGGTTGAGAGTCCGCCTGCTGATGCAGGGGACACGGGTTCCTGCCCCGGTCCAGGAAGATCCCACATGCCGCGGAGCGGCTGGGCCCGTGAGCCATGGCCGCTGAGCCTGCGCTTCCGGAGCCTGTGCTCCGCAACGGGAGATGCCACAGCGGTGAGAGGCCCACGTACCACACACACACAAAAAAAAATTGGCAAAAGTAGATGACCTGCATATCCCCTTTATATCCCCTTAAAAATGTAAATTCATGCTAAAATACTTCTTAGAAATGAACTCTAGACCTACTTGATTTCATCAGGAAATTCTCCCAAGCACTCAAGGAAGAAATCATTTTAATCTTACATAAACTCTTCAAAAAAAAAAAAAAAAAAAAACAGAAAATGTGTGAGACTAGCATAACCTTAATACTGAACCCCAATATGGATACCATTTAAAAAGTAGAAGTAAAGTTCACTGTGAGCTAATAGAAGATACATATTGGTCTCTGCCCCCAATTCCTAGCACAGGGCTCCTGAAACCCTTGTAATTTACTAAGTGATAGGAGTACTAGGAGCTTCCCTTGTTCTAGTATTGGGTCTCTGACCCCATCCCTGTCCTTGACTGTTGGAAGAGGTCATTGAAGAGTGGTGACCAGGGGTTGACCCTCGAGCTGCACCTGGGCAATCAGAGGCTCTTCACCCCCTCCCTGCCCACTGTTCCCACAGTATGAGTGAGCTGTTTCAAGGAAGCAGCCTTGAGAGAATAAGGTGTTGTCGACTCTAGACCATCTGGACTGTGTATGTGACTGGACCCATTAAGGCCTCTATATAAAGTTTTAAGATTCTGGCAGGTAGGTGCAGAGAGCTATTTGTCTTGTGACTGTTTAAGGCAAGCCTCATATGTAAGTTCCTTTTCTTATTAAATCTGCCACCTATCAATCTGGAATGGTCTGTCTCTCTTTGATCTCTCCTTGCCCTCCTTGTAAGGAGCCAGCTTCAGATGTCATCTGGGGAACTGCTGAGTTTGCAAACCAATACTGACATAGGACTCTTAAAACCCTTGTAAATTCCTAAGTGATAAGAGCACTAGAAACATCTTTTCTTCTAATGAAGCGACTCTGGGTGGGTTCCTGGATGGGAGCTGGTCACCAGAAAAGTTCAAGTCATAATTAGAAGCTTGGAGATTTTAACGCCACTCCCCCTTCTCCAAGGAGGGGCTGGAAATGAAGTTAATAATTGATCATGCCTATTTGAGGAAGCAACCATAAAATCCCAATAGTATGGGGTTTGAATTGTTTTCAGGCTAGTAAATATATCCTCACTGGGAGGTTGATGCATGCCAACTCCACTGGGATGGAAGCTCCTGCACTCAGGACCCTCCAGACCTCACCCTATGTTATCTCTTCATCTGGCTGTTCATCTGTATCCTTTATCATATCCTTTTAAAAAGTGGCAAATATATGTGTTTCCCTGAGCTATGTGAGCCACTCTAACAAATTAACTGAACTGAGGTGGGGGTCATGGAGACCTCCAATTTGCAGCCAAATTGGACAGAAATTGTGAGTAACCTGGGGACCTACTTGTGATTGGCATCTGAATTGGGTGGCAGCAGTCTTGTGGGACTGAGCCCTTAACCTGTGGGATCTAACAGTTTATCCAAAAAGATATCAGAAAAAAGTATCAGAATTGAGTTAAATTGTAGGACACCCATCTGGTGTCATGGAGAATCACTTGCTGTGGGGGAAAAACCTCCACACATTTGGTGATCAGAAGTGCCAGAAGTGAAGTGTTCTGGGTCAATAACAAAGGACACTCACATGAGAAGGACTCACAGGAGGGAAAGCTGCGTTTTTCCTTACAGTCACTTTTAGCCGATCCGAAACGTAATATTAGAAAACTGAATTTTAAAATATGTGAAAATAATACATCTTATCCAAGATTAATATCCCAAGAATGAAAACTGATTTAACTATAGCACATAAATTGGTATAATTCATCTTATTTGCAGATTAAAAGAGAAAAATCATCTCAGTATCTCAGAGGTAGAAAAATTGCTGGATAGTAGTCAAGATCCACTCATTAAAAGAAAGTATCAAGCTAAGAGTAAAAGGGAATTTCATTGACCTGACAAAGCATATCTATAAACAAACTACAGCAAACAATATTAAATAATGAATCATTAAAAAGTTTATTTTTGGTGCCAGGATCAAAGCAATGATGTCCAACATTACCACTTCTACTTAGCATTATATTTGAGTTTTAGCTTTAAACTAGGAAGAAAGTGATACTAAAAATATAAGAATTAGAAAAGAACATATCAAATTTATCATAATTTTAATTGATATAATTATATTTTTAGAAAATCCAAGAGTCTATAGAAGAATTATTAGAAGAGGCAACTTGTTAAAGACATTGTAATAAAATATAAATTACTAGAATATAGTTTGTTATTATGAGTTATGCCAAAGTTGTTTATGAAATCAAGATAGAAAGATAAATTTAATACTACATTCCAACCACAAATAGGTTAAAAAAATACTAAATACAATATGACAGCACCATCAAAATCTATATAATATCTAGCACTAAGTCTAACAAAATTTGTGAAATTTCTCTAAGGGGGAATAATAAATTTATTGAAAAAAATAAACACAAAGTGAGAGAAATACTGTGTTCAGGGATATGAGGAGTCAATATTTTAAAGTTATCATTTTTGCCCAAATTGGCATAAGGAGTCAATATTATCCCAACCAAAACCCCAACAAATGTTTTAGTATGTTTGCAAAATGATTCTATGATTTTTATGAATATTCAATGACCAATAATAATCAAGACATACCTGACGAAAATAACAAGGTAAGAGACTTGTTCTGTCAGATGTCATAAATTACCACAAAGAAATAGCAATTAAGGGCCTCCCTGGTGGCGCAGTGGTTGAGAGTCCGCCTGCCGATGCAGGGGATACGGGTTCGTGCCCCGGTCTGGGAGGATCCCATATGCCGCGGAGCGGCTGGGCCCGTGAGCCATGGCCGCTGGGCCTGCGCATCTGGAGCCTGTGCTCCGCAACGGGAGAGGCCACAACAGTGAGAGGCCCGCATACCGCAAAAAGAAAAAAAAAAAAAAGAAAAGAAATAGCAATTAAGACAGTGTGATATTGACAAATAAACCGATAGACAAAAGTAGAAATAGATCCACACTTATATGGATTCAAATTTTAACAAAAGTGATATTGCAGAGCAATAGAAAGGAGATGGACTTTTCAATAAACAGTGCTGTAGGAATTGGGTATTCAAATGGAAAAAAATAAAGTTGATTCACTACTTTACATCCTACACAAAAACAAATTCCAGATAGATCAAAAATTCAAATGTGAGCATATAAGACTCTCTTCACAATTTGTTGAGACAATCTATAAAAAGCACTAAGCATGGAGTAGAAAATACATTTGGCCATATTAAAAGTAAAATTATTCTTCAACATAAGACACTATAACAATGTGAAAAGACAAGAGAGGAGATATTTGTAACATGTGTAATCACCAGAGGGTCTGAATTCAAAATTTATGAAGACATTTTATAATCCTCTAAGAAAAAGAAACCCCAAAGAAAAATTAGCAATTAACTTGAATAGGGATTCCACCAAAGGCTAAAGTCAAGGTCAATAGCATGTAAAAGAAGGCTCAGCCTCATTTGTTGTCAGGAAATTGCAAATTAAAGTCACAAGGAAAAAAAAAAGTAAAGTCACAAGGAATGATAACTATACCCCTACTAAACTGACGAATTTAGACAAATAGCAAGAAATGTTTAGGTTATGGAAATAATCATACACTCCTGTTGAAAGGCTAAATATTTACAACCTTGTAAAAATGTATTTGGCATCATCTTCTACTGTTAACCATCTGCACATTCTATGACCCAGGAATTTCAGTGTTATACGTTTAACCTAGAGAAACTTGTGTGTATGTGAACCAGGACGCCTGTACATGTAAGAATGTTCATAGCAGCATTGCTCAAAATACTCCCAAACTGGAAATGCACTACAGATCTAACATTGGTGTGGATTAAAAAAAATATGATTTATTTGTACCAAGTGAAATTCTGTACATCAGCGTAAATGAATGAACATAGCTGCACACGACATAGTTCATCTTAGATACATACATTTGGTTCCACCTACATAAAGTTCAAAACCAGAATTACTGTTTATATACACACATATATTTAATTAAATACAATTAAAAATCTAGGTAATATTTCTATAAAGTGAGAAAGGTGTTTGTAAGCAGAAAGGAGACATGGGGGAACATTAGGACTTCTGATAGTGGTTTTACAGGTGTAATGATTCTATAATCATTGTCTAAACTACACATTTATATATTATGATGTTTTCAGTATATAAGTCTTATTTTAAATAAAGATCATTTATTATCCCTTCAAAAAATAAAGGAAAAGATGCAGCCTTGCCCTTGAAATAGTTATAATCTGATAAAGGGACACAGTTGAAAGAACAATTACTTGGTTCTGGTTAGGTTTAATAAAGACTGTAAGATAGGACTATCCCTTGTTCTGAGATGTCACATAGAAGTGATAAATTAAAACTTAATCCTGGGCTTCCCTGGTGGCGCAGTGGTTGAGAATCCGTCTACCAATTCAGGGAACACGGGTTCATGGCCCGGTCCGGGAAGATCCCACATGCCGCGGAGTGGCTGGGCCCATGAACCATGGCCGCTGAGCCTGCGCGTCCGGAGCCTGTGCTCCGCAACGGGAGAGGCCACAACAGTGAGAGGCCCGTGTACCGCAGAAAAAACAAAACAAAACAAAACACCTTAACTCTGTCTGAAGCAGGAGTCTAAGTATTAAATAGCTTGTTCTTTCTTATACTCTCTAAATACCAGGATAAACTCTTTCATGCAACTAGATACAAGGGCACCTATTGTGTTAGTGTGGGAAACAATATGCATTCCAAATTATTGACTTCCACAATTAAAATCCTTGAGCAGTTATAAATCCAGAAGTATTAGAAAGGATACATGATCATTTCGACTTAGTTTTTGCCCCTTTTTTGCTCCATACTATCTAACCAGAGATAGATTCCATGATCTGGGACTACAGAGGCAATTGGATAAGAAAGGGGTGGTGGCTAGTTGTTGTTCTGTCTCTATGCTCCAAAGATAGCTCATGAATCAATGTAAAGAGGACCTGTGCCTCCCTAGTCCTATCTGGAACTCTTACAGTCAGAAGTTTTATCAATGTCCTTTGTACCACACTAATGGAAAACAATAGAGCAGAGATGGCTGCTAGGGATGGTAGGGGCAGTACGTTTACCCTGCGCTAGATCCACCTGCAGTCATGTTCTGCACCAGTCTCAGCCTATCAATAATCAGTGTTGTGGTTGAACTGGCCCTTGTGATTCTTATTAAGATTCCAATATGTCCCTCATCAATCACTTTGAACTTTGAAAAAAAACAAACAAGGTTTATTACTTACAAGACCTGGAAATTACAGGGCACACCTGGGGCCACTCTGTGAAGTTGTGGGTAGAGAGTGTGCACAGGCCTGGTGTTCTCCTTTGATTTGGGTCGAGGGTGAGGGCATAGAGTTTTGAGGTCTTACTGTTTACTGGTGAATTTAAAACACAAGAGTGGGAATTTAAGTGCTGGAAGAGAAAAAAAATAGCTCAAATGGTCAGTTACTGAAATTAACCAATATCTCTAAAACAAAGGAACCTCAGCTTGGCTCTTTATCTAGTTGTGTGGCTGGAAATGTGTTTACTGGAGATGGCCATCTTCGAAGGGAATGTGTCTTTGAAATGGAAGCCTTGACAATCAAAGTCAGGCACTTGCGTTGTAAAAACAAAAACAACTGTCAGTGCTCACACTAAAAGCCCCAAAGTGACACAAAATAGCAATTGATTCTTCCCCCACCTATAGAAAGGGGCACAGGGCTTCCCTGGTGGCGCAGTGGTTGAGAGTCCGCCTGCCGATGCAGGGGACACAGGTTTGTGCCCCGATCCGGGAGGATCCCACATGCCGTGGAGTGGCTGGGCCCGTGAGCCATGGCCGCTGAGCCTGCGTGTCTGGAGCCTATGCTCCACAACGGGAGAGGCCACAACAGTGAGAGGCCCGCATACCGCCAAAAAAAAAAAAAAAAAAAAAGTGAAAGGGGCACAGAAGAGAGCTGAAAGAGGAAGCCTGCAGACCAGAAGGAGAATCTGAAAAAGAACATGGAACTTGACAAGAAGTCACAAAGGTTGTCCCATCTCTGTGCTTCTGTATCTCCAACTTGTGCACTGCCTGCCTGAGGGAGACATGTTTGAGACAAGATGGGGCAAATGGCATCTCAAAAGATGTTAGCACAGAATAATAAGGTTAGAATAGATGTCTTCCTCCAACATTGGTGTTACCCTCTTAGGAACTTGTAGTGAGTCCCAGCAAGAGGAAGGGAAGCTTGGGCTTTGGAGGAGAGAGAGCGACCAAATTTAAAACATGAATTGGCTAAGAAAAGGTACAATTTTAGTGAGTCTCCTTGGAAGTTACTAGTTGACATTTTCTGTATCTGGCAGAATAAAGGCTTGAAACATCAATTAAACTGAGTTATATAAAACAAAGACATTATTTCATACACTTGGGCTTGGGGCCATTCAATTTTTTACCTGAAATGTATCCAGTGATTTCCATCTCAGTTTTCAGATTTGTGTAGTTGGTCCTTTGTCTTTTGTGTACAGCTTCCTTTGTCCAACACGCAGCAAGCCAAACTCCAAGGCACTGAGTTTTGCAGCAGAGAAAACGTGTATTCACAAGGCAGCCAAGCTCGGACACAGGAGAGCAAATTTCAACTATGCTTCCCGAAAGGGGAGGGGCTCGGGATACTTATGGGATAAAGCTGAGGCATGGGGAGCATGGGGAAAGGTGATTGGAGATAAGAAAAAGGTGAAGTAAGTGTTGTTCTGCACAGGTGCAACTAAGCTACAGGTTTCTTAATGGGACGCATGGTCAGAAAATAGCAGCATTAATTAACATGCTTTGAGGGTGGAGGTTTTGGCCCCATGACATCAAAATCTCACCAAGTGGATCCTCACACATGCCCAATAAGAGGGTTAGTGGTCTTAACTAGTTTCAACCAGCTTGAGTTTGAACTGGACACAGCTGACTAACTTCCTGAAAAAAAAAAAACTTGGGCAAACATCTTATTGTTTAGGCTACATGACACTTAAAGGACATGCAAGTTTTTATAAAAACAATTAAAGGGAGCTTGATAAGTGAAAGCAGGTTATGGGCGTGATAGATCTAACTGATGATTACCCTCAGCTTCAATCTCAATGGCTGCTCCAGAAGCAATGTCCTACAGGCTATGATGAAATATCTAACTGAGGCTTCCTACGTAGAGCCATGTTTACTTGAGCAATCTTATTTGAGAAAAAGCTGTGTGAGATGGACTTTGTCATTTGACAATTTAGACTTGTCTTTGCTGATACATTTATAATGTCTTGTAATGTTGGTTTTCCCTATGGCAAAGAAATTCCCTAGCATTTAACCATTTAAGTTTTAGAGAAGTAATTTTCCTGTGGTGATGTTTGTGGTCTTATCAAATGAGTCAGCTTCTAGCACAGCAGTAAAGTTGCATCCAAACTGAACATGGTTTACAATAATGGAAGCAGATGGTTTACCGAGTTAGGGAATGAGAACTGATTATTGATTTGCTATCCTTGTAACAACATCAGTGGAGAGTGATAATGAACTGTACCACTTGTAACAGAGTAAATATCCATTTTTATATTACTTGCTTTCTTGCAAATTGGCTACTAGCAGTGAGAGTAAAATATATGGCTGTCTCATATCTCAAAGCACTAAACAAATTGCACTAGAGGAATGCAATGAAGCACGGTAGAGCATTTGCTGATATTTATAACTTGAGCTCAGGCTGAAACTCCACATTAAAAAGTTCACAATTCTCCCTGTTTATTTTCTGCAGTCATTTAGGTATTGCTTCCACAATTCTTAGCTCTGCAGTTATTTTGGAATAATGCATAATTGTCTTTTACCTCACAATGCTAAAGTGCTCTGGGGCTCTTATCAATTTGTCATTTCCATGACAAAATATAGGCTATTTTCTGGGCTTGTATTTCTTGAAAAAGGAAAAGTATCCATAGCAAAATAAGAAAAAAAGGTGGATCAATATACAGGAATGCAGCTCTACAATGATTCTTGAATAAAGACTTTGAACTGATTTGAAGCAAAACTTGGATTTTTTTGTTTTGTCTCTCTTCTTTAATCATGACTTTATTTCCACCGCTTCCTCTCATGTAACTGGCATTCTGTCAGTGGAAACTATCTAGAAATACTCATCTCTGAGTCACTTTTCCAACATTTTCTCTCTTCCTGCCGGAGGTGCTCTGAGTCTGCATACATTTTGCTATTGATTCTATTTTTAAGATGGATGATTTTGTGTGACACTGGACTCTACAATCTCCTTGTGCCAAGACAAACAGGTGATTCCACAGTTGGCATGCACAGTGCACATACCTAGGAGGGTTATTTTTGAATCTGGGAAAATATTTTAGCCACTAGCCAGAAGAGTGGATTCATATTCAAAAATCAGTTTATCCCCAGATGTAGTAGCTGTATCACTGTTCAGAACAGGGTTCCCAAACACTGTCATATCAACGTGGCAGTGCACCTTGTATCCTCAAACAGAGAACCCTGTTGCTGGAGACAGTAAATGGATGCCCTTTCCCCTTTATTCCTTTTGAAGATCACTGAATAAATTAGTGGAAGTGGTATATGAAGAGAAGAATCTAAAAGCCATATGCAAGGATGACAGAGTTTTTTCACTCTGATCTATTGGTGATAGCTTTCTTGATTCTTCTGTTGAGAAGGATTCTGAGGAAATATCTAGGCTTAGTGGGAAAGCAGTGTCATATTGAATTGTGATAGTTCCCTAGGCACAGAATATAGAAGAGAGTGTATCACATGGTTCCCACCCATGACACATAAGAATTCCTTGCATTTGTTTGAAGTTTCACAGTTTTTGGAGCATTTTCATGTGTTGCATTTTGAATAGAAATCATATGTTCTCTTTTCTTTCTTATTTATTTATATATTTATGTTTTATTTTATTTATTTTTAATTTATTTTTATTTTTTTATTGAAGTATAGTTGATTTACAATGTTCTGTTAGTTTCTGGTGTACAGCAAATTCAGTTATATATATGATATATATATATTCATTTTCACATTCTTTTCCACTATGGTTTATAACAGGATATTGAATATAGTTCCCTGTGCTATATATAGTAGGACATTTTTGTTTGTCTATTTTATATATAATAGTTTGTATCTGCTAATCCCAAACTCCTAATTTATCCCTCTCCCATCCCCTTTCCCCTTTGGTAACCATAAATTTGTTTTCTACATCTGTGAATCGGTTTCTGTTTTGTAAATAAGTTCATGTATATCATATTTTAGATTCCACATATAAGTAATATCATATGCTATTTTAACCAGAAATAGTAATTATTATTGAACATGCAGCCATGCTCTTACAGTAAAACCCAGACTTTTTTTTAATAATAAAAATATATCTACATAGGTCCACTGATTTTATAAAAGCATGTTTCTTTGTATAGTTCAGTGATTTTCAACTGGAGGTGGTTTTGTCCCTCAGGGGACATTTGGCAATGTCTGGAGACAATTCTGGTTGTCAAATTGGGGACCAGAAAACTGCTACAAGACCTAATGAGTAGAGGCAAGTATACTGCTAAATGCACAGGGCAGCCACCCAAAAAATTATCTGAGATTGAGAGACCTGCTCTAGCTCATAGTATAAAGCACTCATCTTGCATATCACACTTGTAAACATTTTTACTGGTCTTCTACTTAACCTAATTGAAGAGCACAATATTCTAAAATCAGCCAAAAATCACTATTAAAATTTATCTCTATAAACTTAAGGTATCAATAATCTTTATCACTAATATTTACCAAAATAAGCTAAATGCTGTGACATAAATGAAGGCTGAAGATACTTTAAGGATGAAATCATATATTCTCTGACAACAGTGGAAGTAAACTGTAAATCAGTAATAGAAAGATAAAAAGAAAATCTCCAAATGTTTAATATTAAAGCAAAATGCTCTATAATACCAATGGATAAAAGAGGAAATAAAAAGGAAAATTATAAAATATTTTGAAATAATGAAAATGTGACATATCAGTATAAAGCAGTTCCTAGGTGGAAATTTATAGTTTTAAATGTCTATTAGAAAAGAAGAGCAAATGAAAAATCAATAAGCATTTATCTCAAGAAGCTAAAACACAGATACAAAAATCCTTAAAATATTACAAATGAAATCCCAGCATATATAAAAAGGCAAACAGATTATGACTAAGTGAGGTTTTATTCCAAGAATGCAAGATTAGTTTAACATTTGAAAATCACTCAGTATGATTCATTATTTTAACAGAAAAAAATAGGGGGAAAGCATATGGTCATCTCAATATATGAAGAAGAAGTTTTGAAACAAAAAATTCGATACCTGTTTGTGGGTATAAAATTTTTTTCTCAGTAAATTTGAACTAGATGGGAAGTTAGTTAACCGGATAAACAATTTCTATCTTAAAAACCTACAGCTTATATTACACAATAAAAAAATTAGTGTGTCCTTCCACTTGAATTTGGAAACAAGTCAACAATGTCCATTGTTATAACATCAAATCAGACTTGTACTTGGTACCTAGCTTGTTCTTTTGTTCTTTGTTTTTTGGAGTGATGCTCTCTTTCTCTCTTTTCTTTTCTCTCTTTTTTTCAAGTGCTTTTTAGCTATTGTTGAAATAGTCTATGTGGAGTAAGTAAAAGAATAACTTACTTCACATAAGATAATGAACACTGAAAACTATAAGATAATGATGAAAGAAACTGAAGAAGACACAAATAAATGGAAAGAATTCCACATTCATGAATTGGAAGGATTAATATTGTTAAAATGCCCATATTATTCAAAGCCATTTATATATTCAAGGGAATCCCTATCAAAATTCCAATGGCATTTTTTACAGAAATAAAAAAAATTCTAAAATTCGTATGGAACCACAAAAGTCTCTGAATGGCCAAAAGCAATCCAGTGAAAGAAGAACAAAGCTTAAGATATCACACTTCCTAATTTCAAACTATATTAAAAAGATGTAGTAATCAAAACAATATAGAACTGGCATAAAAATAGACATGTTGACCCATGGAACACAATCGAGATCCCAGAAAAAAATCTTCATGTATACGATCAACTAATATTTGACAGGGAAGCCAAGACTACTCAATAGTGAAAGGATATTCTCTTCATTAAATGGTGTTGGGAAAACTGAATCACACACAGAAAAGTAAAATCGGACCCCTATTTTATACCACTCACAAAAATTAACTTGAAATGGATTAAACACTTGAACATAAGATCTGAAACCATAAAACTCCTAGAAGAAAACATAAGGACAAAACTCCTTGACATTGGTCTTGGCAATGATTTCTTTTTTAATATGACACCCAAAGCACGATCAACAAGAGCAAAAATAAATTAGTGGGACTACTACTACATCAAACTAAAAATCTTCTTCTTAGCAAAAGAAACAACAAAATGAATAGGCAACCTACGGACTGAGAAAAAAATATTTGTAAGCCATATATCTGAGAAGGGATAAATATCCAAAATGTATAAGAAACTCACACAACTCACTTGCAAAAAAACAAACAATATGACTGAAAAATGGCCAGAGGATCTGAATGGACATTTTTAAGAGGAAGACATATAGATGGCCAACAGGTACATGAAAAGATGCTCAACATCACTAATAATAACATCACTAATAATCAGGGAATTGCAAATCAAAACACTGAGATATCACCTCATGCCACTTAGTTAGAATGTCTATCATCAAAGAGACAAGAAATAAAAAGTGTGGCAAGGATGTGGAGAAAAGGGAACCCTTGCACACTGTTGGCAAGAATATAAATTCATACACCCACTATGGCAAATGGTATGGAGGTTTCTCAAAAAATTCATAATAGAGCTAACATATGATCCAGCAATCCCACTTCTGGGTATATATGAAAGGAAATGAAATCAGGATCTCAGAGATATTTACACTCATGTTTATTGCAGCTTATTCACAATAGACAAAATATGGAAACAACCTAAGTGTCTATCTACAGATGTATGGATAAAGAAGAAGAGAGATATATACCTAGGTGTTTATATGTACAGTTGACCCTTGAACAACATGGGTTTGAATGGCATGGGTCCACTTATAATCATATTTTTTCCAATAAATATGTACTACAGTACTACACAATCCATACTTGGTTAATCTGTGGATGTAGAACTACCAATAAGGAGGGCTGACTGTAAAGTTATATTAGATTTTTGACTGCTGGAGGGTTTGGCACCCCTAAACAATAATATTCCTAATTGTTCAAAGGTCAACTGCATACCCTTCACACAATGGAATATTATTTAGACACAAGAAAGAAGGGAATCCTGCATTTTGTGACAACACAGATAAAACTTGAGGTCACTGTGCTAAGCGAAATAAGTCAGACATAGAAAGTTAAATATTGTATAATATCACCTTTATGTGGAATCAAAAGAAGATAAGCACAGAAACAGTGAGTAGAATGGTGGTTACCAGGGGCTGGAAGATGGGGGAAATGAGGAAATATTGATCAAAGGATATAAACTTGAAGGTATAAGATGAAAAATTCTGAAGAGCTAACATTCAGTATAGTGATTACAATTAACAACACTGCACTATATACTTGGAGTTGCTAAGAGAGTAGATCTTAAATATTCCTACTACAAAAAATAAATGGTAATCATGTGATCTGATGGAGGTGTTAACTAGCCCTACTATGGTAATCATTTCTCAATATATAAGTATATCAAATAAACACATTGTACACCTTATACTTATACAATATTATATCTCAATTAAATCTCAATAAAACTGGGGGAAAAACTTATTTCAGATTCCTAACGCTGCATGAATCAATTCCTGAGAAGGCCCCTTATTTGAAACAACTCAAGATGCTTGGTGCTATGTGCCTGCTAAGAAAATATTGAAGAAATACTTTGCAAATGCATTTAGGAGAAATAGCAAAAGACTTTGGCAGTGATCAGACAGCAAGTTTGTCCTATTTTTTTCCCATCAATCCACACATTGATCCTGGAATGCAAAAACTAAAGAAAAAACAATCTCTTAATTAAGAAACATTGAAAAATTCATACCTTATATTAAGGTTTTTATCTTATTTCATCTCATTTCTGTGGGATCTGTAAGACACTTGATAATAATATTACCTCACAGGAGTGGAAGTTAACAGTCTGAAAGATTAAAGAAATGGTTGGAATTTCACAGATAACTTGGGCTTGAGAAATACTAAATAGTAGGCTTTAGGAATACAAACTTTGGGAACTATTCATATCTGGGCTTAAATCTATTTTCAATACTTTATCTGACTGATTATGAATAGTTATTAACCTGTCTGAGCCAATTTCCTTTTCTTCACTAGAAAGCTTTGTAGTGACGCTAATCATTGTTGTCTTAGTTACACATCTTTCTAAAAATTCAGAAACAGTTTCTCAGTCCTAAATATATGTATTAGTATTCTGTGATCATGGTCATAGCTGAGATAATTGCATTAGAATCATTTCCAAAAGCAGATGTCTGCAGAAGGAACTAGAGTGCACCTGACAGTAGTGGCATATCAAGGGAGGCAGAACTGGTAATAAGAGGATGCTTTGTGTGTAGGTCATTTACAAAGGATAATAAGGCTGACAAAAAGTTCTCTTTATTATCTCTGTGAACTAGCCATCCTAAAGAAAGTCAAAGTCAGTGAAAAAATACTCCTTTCCATTGGAACAAACTGCTCCGACCAAATCCGCAACACCTAATTTTGGTACATCATACCCAACGGGCAGATACATATTTATATTCACTGTAGGTATTCTCTGGATTGTGTGTATTGACAGTACACAGACAATATGTCAAGCATGTTAAAATGGAGATAATCTTCACTGGCATTGCCACTACTCTTGCTGTCTGCTTCTCAAAATTCATTGGACAAGAGGACTCTCAGCTCACTAGGGGTAAGTCCCAAGACATGGTGATGAGATACACAGAAACTGTGGTAGATTTTTTTATCTGAATAAACCAGAATTCTGAATTAGAGAAGAAATGTTACTATTATGGGAGAAGATGGTAGTGGAATTAAATTCTCATTAGGGAAAAAGACCCCATAGTATATCCATTGATAAAACAGTAAGAATGGGGCTTCCCTGGTGGCACAGTGGTTGAGAGTCCGCCTGCCGATGCAGGGGACACGGGTTCGTGCCCCGGTCTGGGAAGATCCCACATGCCATGGAGCAGCTGGGCCCGTGAGCCATGGCTGCTGAGCCTGTGCGCCTGGAGCCTCTGCTCCACAATGGGAGAGGCCACAGCAGTGAGAGGCCAGCGTACCGCAAAAACAAACAAACAAACAAACAAAAACCAGAAAAAAACCCAGTAAGAATGATAGCTGACTATTCATCAGAAACAATGCAAAAGAGAAAAAACGATTAAATGACATCCTTAGGGTGCTAACAAAAAACAAAACAAAACAAAAACCCTGTAAACATGGAATTCTATATTCAGCAACTTACACTGCAAATTGTTCAGGAAATAAAATGCTCATTTGCACAATATTTGCAACTATTTTGTAGGGTGGAATTGTATGCATGTGGTTTGTGTGCATGTACTCCTTAGGTTAAAGGTAAATGGAACTATATGGAAACTCACTACACATAGGCACGCATATAAAGGTAAATATAAAATGTATACAATGTATAAATATGTGTAAATTTATATGAAATATATATAAAGGTAAATGTATATTTTCCTGTTACTAAAAATAATTGACCACTTGAAAATAGTAACCATACACTGTAAGGTTCATAGCTTCTGTAGATATATGGCAACAATAGTGCAAAAGACTAGATGGACAAAATGGAAGGATGCTGCTTTAAGTATCTCATATTACATGCAAAGTGGTATAATATTTTTTGCAAGTAGATTGTGGTTAAATAAGATGCATATTTTACGCTCTAGAGCGACTTTAAACAAAGGCAGTATGGCTGATAACCCAATAGAGAAGATAATACGTAATACCAAAATATGCTTTAATGAAAAAAAGTCAAAAAAAGAGATTCAGCTAACAGTAAAGAAATTACAATGTAACATAAAGCCAACAATATCAATAATTACATTAAATGTAAATGAACAATTGAAAGGCAGAGATTATCAGCCTGGATAAAATACCAAGTCCAAACTATGGGCTTGTTTTTATTTTAAAATAAAAAATGCACTTCAGGTTTCAAAATACAGGGTAAAACTAAAAGGATAAAAAAAGATAAATCAGGGAAATTAATTAATCATAAAGCATAAGAAAACTGGAGCAGTTTTATGAATACTAGACAAATTAGAATGCAGGAAAAAAGTATTCCTAAATTCAGAAAGTGATATTTTATAATGATAAAAGAGCCTAGTCATCAAAAAAGACAGAAATGTGAAATATGTAAAGACTAAGTAATAGAACTTCAAAATATATGAAGCAAATCTGACTGAACTAATGGGAGAAATAGACAAATTCATAATTATAAGTGGTGTTTCAAAGCTTATCTCCCAGTGGTTAATAGAATAAGTAGACAAAAATTATTAAGATTATAGAAGACTTGAAAAATCTCAACCAATCCTTCTTCAATATTTATGACACTCTGCCTTCCAATAGCAAAATAGCCATTCTTTTAAAGCATGCACAGAACATTGGTCAGATAGAAGATATGAGAGAATATAAAACAAGACTCAATAATTTTAAGGGTTTTGAAATAGAGAATTAAATTTAAAACTAATATCAGTAGAATATATGGAAATTTACCCAAATATTAGAAAATTAAGTAACCCTTCTAAATAACCCCTAGTTCCAAGAAGTTACCAAAGAAATTAGAACATATTTTTTTTTAATTTAAAAACATTTTTGGCTGCGTTGGGTCCTCTTTGCTGTGCCTGAGCTTTCTTTAGTTGTGTCCAGCAGGGGCTACTCCTCATTGCGGGGTGTGGGCTTCTCACTGGGTGGCTTCTTTTATTGCAGAGCATGGGCTCTAGGCATGCGGGCTTCAGTAATTGTGGCACGTGGGCTCAGTAGTTGTGGCACGCGGGCTCTAGAGCCCAGGCTCAGTAGTTGTGGCACATGAGCTTAGTTGCTCCGCGGCATGTGGGATCTTCCCCGACAGGGCTCAAACCTGTGTCCCCTGCATTGACAGGTGGATTCTTAACCACTGTGCCACTAGGGAAGCCCTAGAACATATTTTGAACTGAATTTTGATGGAAAAAAATTTAAATTTTGTAAGATGAAGCTAAAGCAGTGTTTAAAAGGGAAATCCATAGCTCTAAAAAAATGTTTGTAATAGAAAAGAAGAAAGATGTAAAATGAGTAATCTCATTCTCATTCCACACTGAAAAGTTAGCAACAGAAGAGTAATGTAAACCCAGAGCAAAGTGACATAGGAAATAATAAAGATGGGAGCAGAAATTACTGAAATACAAAGTGGAGAAATTGTTTAAAAAAATAAAGACCTGGTACTTTGAAAAGGTTAATACAAATAGCAAAATCCCTAACTTTATTATTAAGAAAAAAGAGAGAGAACACAAGTTAGCAATATAAGCAAGAAGTAAAGAAGTGACACTACTACAAATCCAAAAGATTGTACATTAAATGTATATTGTATATTAAAGAATAATAGGAAAATATTATGAGCACTTTATGTCAATTACTTTGACAACTTAAATAAAATGAAGAAATTTCTTGAAAGAGACAAATTACCAAAACCAACAAAAGGGAAACAGAAAATAAATTAAGAACATAATTGAAAATTTTCTTAAAGCAACTACAGTTCTAGCCTTAGGTGTCTTCATTGTGAATTCATCAAACATTTAAGAAGTAAATTTAAAGAGTAAATAATATCAAACTTTACAAACTTTTTCAGAAAATAAAGCTAGAGGAAACATTTCTCAATTTATTTGGCCAGTATAACCCAATTTGACAAAACTTATTACACATTCATGATAAAACAAACAAAACCAGACAAACAAAAAAACTCAGCAAGATCCTCAAACTGATAAGGAGCATCTGTGAAATATCTTTAGGTAACACTGTACTTAACAGTGAAAGACAATGTATTCCTTCTAAGATTGGAAGAAAGCACATTTGCCCACTCCCACTACTTCCATTCAACATTATGCTGAATGGAAGTTAACTGGAGGGTCTAGCCAGCACAGTAACGTAGATTGGAAAGGAAGAAGTAAAGCTATATTTCTTATAGGCAATATAACACTTATGTAGAAAATTTCAGTTACCTGCCAAAAACTCTACTTCAGCTAACGAATGAATTTAGCAGTATTGCAGGAGACAGGCTGGGCTTCATTGCTATGTAATCTATGCATTTGCACTGGGTCCCATGTTCAGAAAAGCCCTGCACTTGGTTTAATGCTCTACTGTCACTATCTTGAAATTTGAACAAAGGGCCCCCAAATTTTATTTTGCACATAACCCTGCAAATTATGTAGCAGGTCCTGGCAGGAGATGAGGTCAATATAGGCAATCTACTGTACTCCTAGTTACCACCACCACCAACAAATGAAAAATGAAATAACATTGCAATAAATTCAAAATACATAAATGAATTAGGAACAATCTTTACAAAACATATGTGAGGCACTGAAAGACATAAAACATTGCAAATTAAATTAAACAAATGGAGTGATATATAATTTTTATGGATTGTGAGTCTCAATATTTTTTTTAATTTTTTTATTAGTTTCTGCTTCATACATATACAACTGTTCCCACATCCCTTCCCTCATGCATCTCCCTCCCTCCCACCCTCCCCATCCCACCCCTCTAGGCAGTCACAAAACACTGAGCTGATCTCCCTGTGCTCTGTGGCTGCTTCCCACTATCAATCTACCTTACATTTGGTAGTGTATATATGTCCATGCCTCTCTTTCACTTTGTCACAGCTTACCCTTCCCCCTCCCCATATCCTCAAGTCCATTCTCAAGTAGGTCTGTGTCTTTATTCCCGTTTTACCCCTAGGTTCGTCATGACATTTTTTTTAATTCCATATATATGTGTTAGCATATGATATTTGTCTTTCTCTTTCTGACTTACTTCACTCTGTATGACAGACTCTAGATCTATCCACCTCATTATAAATAGCTCAGTTTCGTTTCTTTTTATGGCTGAGTAATATTCCATTGTATATATGTGCCACATCTTCTTTATCCATTCATCCGATGATGGACACTTAGGTTGTTTCCAGCTCCGGGCTATTGTGAATAGAGCTGCAATGAACATTTTGGTACATGTCTCTTTTTGAATTATGGTTTTCTCAGGGTATATGCCTAGTAGTGGGATTGCTGGGTCATATGGTAGTTCTATTTTTAGTTTTTTAAGGAACCGCCATACTGTTCTCCATAGTGGCTGTACAAATTCACATTCCCACCAGCAGTGCAAGAGGGTTCCCTTTTCTCCACACCCTCTCCAGCATTTATTGTTTCTAGATTTCTTGATGATGGCCATTCTGACTGGTGTGAGATGATATCTCATTGTAGTTTTGATTTGCATTTCTCTAATGATTAATGATGTTGAGCATTCTTTCATGTGTTTGTTGTTAGTCTGTATATCTTCTTTGGAAAAATGCCTATTTAAGTCTTCTGCCCATTTTTGGATTGGGTTGTTTGTTTTTTTGCTACTGAGCTGCATGAGCTGCTTATAAATTTTGGAGATTAATCCTTTATCAGTTGCTTCATTTGCAAATATTTTCTCCCATTCTGAGGGTTGTCTTTTGGTCTTGTTTATGGTTTCCTTTGCTGTGCAAAAGCTTTGAAGTTTCATTAGGTCCCATTTGTTTATCTTTGTTTTGATTTCCATTTCTCTAGGTGGTGGGTCCAAAAGGATCTTGCTATGATTTATGTCATAGAGTGTTCTGCCTATGTTTTCCTCGAAGAGTTTGATAGTGTCTGGCCTTACATTTAGGTCTTTAATCCATTTTGAGCTTATTTTTGTGTATGGTGTTAGGGAATGATCTAATCTCATACTTTTACATGTCCCTGTCCAGTTTTCCCAGCACCACTTATTGAAGAGACTGTCCTTTCTCCACTGTACATTCCTGCCTCCTTTATCAAAGATAAGTTGACCATATGTGTGTGGGTTTATCTCTGGGCTTTCTATCCTGTTCCATTGATCTATCTTTCTATTTTTGTGCCAGTACCACACTGTCTTGATGACTGTAGCTTTGTAGTATAGTCTGAAGTCAGGGAGCCTGATTCCTCCAGCTCCATTTTTCGTTCTCAAGATTGCTTTGGCTATTCGGGGTCTTTTGTTTTTCCAAACAAATTTTGAAATTTTTTGTTCTAGTTCTGTGAAAAATGCCAATGGTAGTTTGATAGGGATTGCATTGGATCTGTAGATTGCTTTGGGTAGTAGAGTCATTTTGACAATATTGATTCTTCCAATCCAGGAGCCTCAGTATTTTTAAGATGTCAGATTTCTCCCAAATGACCTATAGATTCTGCATAATCCCAATCAAAATATCTGCAGATTTTACTTATTGTAAAATTGGCAAGCTTATTCTAAAATATCATATGATATTGCCTTTATGTGTAATCTAAAATAATGATACTAATAAATTTATATACAAAACAGAAATAGACCCACAGACATAGAAAACAAACTATGGTTACCAAAGGGGAAAGGCGGGGGAGGGAAAAATTAGAAGTTTGGGATTAACATATACACACTACTATATATAAAACAGATAACCAACAATGACCTATTGTATAGCACAGGGAACTATACTCAATATTTTGTAATAACGAAGAAGGGAAAAGAATCTGAAAAAGAATATATGTATATATATAAACTGCATCATTTTGCTGTACACCTGAAACTAACACAACATTGTACTTCAGTAAAAAAAAAATGTTTAATAAAATTTATTTGGAAATGCAAAGACCCTAGTCTAGCCAAAATAATCCTAAACAAAATGATCAAAGTTGAAGGACTACCTTATTTGTAGCATTTATATAAATATATGGTAATTAAGATTGGGTAGTAGTTGCATACAAATTGACAAATAGAGTCATGCAACAGAATAGACAGTCCAGAAGTAGACCCACACTTACATGGTCAATTGATTTTTGATCAAGGCCACAAAGCATATCAATGGGGAAAGGAAGGTTTTTTCACAAAGTGGTACTAGAACAATTGGCTATGTTTTCAGAAAGGGAAACTTGACTCATACCTCCTAGACCACATATAAAAATTAATTGAAAAAGAGTATAGACATAAACACAAAAATTAAAAATATTAACCTTCAAGAAGAGAACATAGGAGAAAAAAGATTTTATAATCAGGACCCAGATATACAGACAGGACTTTTCATAAAAGAAAAATTTGATAAAATTTATCAAAATAAAAAATGGAGGCTTCCTTGGTGGCACAGTGGTTAAGAATCTGCCTGCCATTGCAGGGGACACGGGTTCGAGCCCTGGCCGGGGAAGATCCCACATGCCGCAGAGCAACTAAGCCTGTGAGCCACAACTACTGAGCCTGTGCTCTAGAGCCTGCGAGCCACAACTACTGAGCCCACGTGCCACAACTACTGAAGCCCATGTGCCTAGAGCCCGTGCTCCACAACAAGAGAAACCACCACAATGAGAAGCCTGCACACTGCATCAAAGAGTAGCCCCCGCTCACCACAACTAGAGAAAGCCCATGCACAGCAATGAAGACCCAATGCAGCCAAGAATAAATAAATAAAATAAATAAATTTATTTAAAAAAATCAAAAATGTATGCTCACTAAAATACATTAAGAAAATAAATGAGTGAGCCATAGACTAGGAAAATATATTTACAATACATATGTCTTATGGGTTACATGTATTCAGCATATATGAACTCCTATAATTCAAAAATAAAAAGACAACCCAATAAAAAATAGGCAGAATACTTAAACAGTTACTTTACAAAGGAAGATATATGAATGGCCATTAAGAAAATGAAAAAGTGCTCAGCATCATTAGTCAAAGGGGAAATGAAAATTAAAACCACAATGAAATACCATTACATGCCAAGCAGAATGGCTAAAGTAAAAAAGACACAAAACAACAAACACTGGCAAGGATGAGAGCAACCAGAACTTTTATGTTACTAGCGAGAGTGTAAAATTATTTAACATCTTTGACAATTTGGTAATTTTTCATAAAAATATGAAATATTCCTGTCCTATGAGCCAGTAGCTCATCTTCTAGATAGATTCCCAAGAGAAACAAAAACATTATGTTCACAAAATGAATTGTACAAGAATGTTAATAGTGGTTTTACTCCCAATAGCCCAAAGCTAGAAGAAGCCCAAGTGTCTAGCAGCAAGATATGGATTAAAAAAATTTGGTGTCAGGGCTTCCCTGGTGGCGCAGTGGTTGAGAGTCCGCCTGCCGATGCAGGGGACACGGGTTCGTGCCCCGGTCTGGGAAGATCCCACATGCCGCGTAGTGGCTGGGCCCGTGAGCCATGGCCGCTTGAGCCTGCGCGTCCGGAGCCTGTGCTCCACAACGGGAGAGGCCACAACAGTGAGAGGCCTGCGTACAGAAAAAAAAAAAAAAAAAAATTTGGTGTATTTATAAAAATTAAATGCTACATAGCAATAGAAAGAAAGGTACTACTGTTACTTGGAATAGAATGGATGAATCTTAAAAACCTTATATTGAGCTAAATAAGCCAAACACAGAAAGGTACTTACTGTATTATTACATTTATATGAAGTTCTAGAAGAGGTAAAACTAATAATGTAAGGGAAGAAGGTCAGTACACTAGCTGAAACTGCAGGGTTGGAAGGACCTGTGTGGAAGGGGAGAGGCAGCACGTGGAAAGGAGGGCCTCTGGAGTGTGGGGTTCCAGAGTTTGGAGGTTTTATGGCACTTGGACATCTTCCGACGTAGCTTTAGGCAGCTTACAACTCACAAATGCATGGGAGATTCCTGCATCTTTTGTGCTCTCAAGGAGACATGGGTTTGAGCCCTGGTCTGGGAAGATTCCACATGTAGTGGAACAACTAAGCCCGTGAACCACAACTACTGAGCCTGTGCCCTAGAGCCCATGAGCTGCAACTATTGAGCCCGCGTGCCACAACTACTGAAGCCGTGCGCCTAGAGCCTGTGCTCTGCAACAAGAGAAGCCACCGCAATGAGAAGCCTGAGCACCACAGTGAAGAGTATCCTCTGCTCGCCGCAGCTAGAGAAAAGCCCACGTGCAGCAACGAAGATCCAATGCAGCCAAAAATATAAATAAATAAATAAATTTATTTTAAAAAAAGCAGTACTAAAATTTTCTCATTCCCTAATATTTCCCATTATCACATGTAATAATCAATAGATTCTTTATATTGGTTCTCTACCCTCCCCCACCCCCCCAAAAAAGAAAGAAACTGAAGGGTTGGAATAGAGAGGGGGGGAACAAGAGGATCTTTCTGGCATGAAGGTATTATTTGATACCTTGATAACATCTAGATTTTACAGGAATGTGCTGACAACCTGACTCTCAGCAACAAAAAACCCCCAACTTGTAGCATTTGTAGATTTTTCTTTTGGTATTAATACTCCTACAAATGGTTGAATAGCTGACTTGAAGAATTTTTATATATTTAATGATCAGTCCTTGTAATCTGGTTCTAGCATACTGCTGAACATTGATGTGTGCAATTGTCAAAGTTCACCAAGCTATACCCTGAAGATCTGTACATTTCACTGCATACAAATTTTACCTTCATAAGAAATATGAGAAAATACAAGTTTATCAGCTCTACAAGATAGTCTAGCTAAGTACAATTTTCTCAGCAAGCCACATCTTCCGTTTAGCTTCTCTTTCCCTATTGTTTTGCCTAGACTCTCCTGGAGCATAGTTACTTTATGTTACTTGCCTGCTCTCTAAGAAAATTGAATGGCTATTGTATACTAGACTTTGTATCCAAGTGGATTATGTCCAAATACCAGGATCTGCCTACCTTTATGCTGGTTTAGAGGACCAACACAAGCAGGTAATCCATGATTTTGTTGACTGGGTCTAATCACATGAGCAATCAAATGGCTCTCTTAAGAATTTCAACTGCTACACTCAGGGACAAAAACATCATTTGTTTGCTGGAGCTGAATTTTTCCTGAAGTAGATTTTGCTCAAGGCATCCACAAAAGACCATGTGCAAGGTGAAATTACAAAGAAAACCACTGACAGAGTGAAAGTAATAGAGCAGAAGCACAAAGAGGAAGAGAAACACTCTGAGCTGATGTTCATACAACACTTAGATGGTAATAATCGCAGGTAACATCTATTGTGCCATTACTTTATGCCAAGTTTTATTATATGTAAGCTTATTCAATCATTACAAGATTACAAACAGAGATATTTCAGTTAGTCAAGACCAAGGAAAACAGAGTCCTTGTAAATATTGAGGAATAGGCATTTGTTATATGAATTAGACCTCACACAAATATGGGAGGAGGTGCAAAAGTGAAAGTCTGGAAGAGAGGGTTAGGAGGGGATCAGAAAGGGTTAGAGAAGCCATTGCTAACTAGTTAGCCTGAAGCACTGGTACACGCGGAAAAGTCGGAGCTTGCAGATAAATGCAAGAAGCCAAGCACATCTGGCCACTAAAGCAGAGCTGCATAGGTGTTGCTCTCTGGGAAACTGTTGCCTCTGTGTAGCTCTTGCTTTTGTGAGTCCACAGCCAAGCACTTGGTTGTAGGCCTGCTACCACTGTTGCTCATCGAAGCCAGCAACTAGTAAAATGAGTTAGCTGGGGAATGCAGGATTGAGAAGGCACACTGACACTGCCAGGCACTTCCACACACATCCATCACCATGTCGGACCGTGATGATCTTCTGAAAGGAATGACTTCTGCTTCACTTCACCTACCTAATCCCAAGTAAGTTCCTCTTTTGACCAACTCTAACCAGGAACCACACTGTAAAGAGGATCTTAGGAAATACAGATCTTACCTTTAGCCAAGTATACACAAAACAAAGTAACACAATACAATTTCCCAATTTACAGATAAGGAAAAGAAAGATCAAGCTGGCGAAACAATTTGCCCAGGTTTTTATACACTTAGTAAATGCCTGAGCTGTGACCCAAACCCAGGTGCACCTGATGCCAAACTGTTTCTTAGCATCATTCTATGGCTATCTTCATGGATAAGGTTATTTACTTCTAGGGCTTTCTGGTTCCAGCTCCACACTGTCACATTCAACCCATTTTTACTGAGGGGTTTATGTGCCTCTGTAACCAAGCAACGTTATGTATGGTTGTAGTGAAGATTAAATGAGGCTGTATAGAAAGTGTATTTAATAATGCTTTGCCTGTGAGCTCTTGGTACCTTGTGGCTATTGGTGTAATGATGTTGCTGCTGATGATGAATGGTCTTTACCTTCAGGAAGCTTAATAAAGGAAAAAGCATGATCCAGGGTTTCTGGACAACAGTTTAGCTTTGCTGTTTAATCTCTGCTCTAGTCATAACCTGTGAATTTCAGTTTTTTAAATCTCTAAATGAGGATAATACTTTCTTCTCTGACTACTTCCGGGATTTTTGTGAGGATAATACAAATACACGTATATATACACATATATATTTTTTTTTCATATATATGCATATTTTTTATATACACGATTTTTGTTGAGACTGTGTTTCCTGGGCCTGTTCTCTCCCAGTTATCCCATCATCCCACACTACCTTTGAGAGCAGTTTGGGCCCTTCTTTTCTAGAATTAAGCCTCTAACTCTAATAATCTCTATTATCCAGGGGGCTTTTGAAGAAGACACAAGGAACATGTGTGCAAAATATAATCTACAAACCAACATGAAGCCTTATTATCACCGATCACCTCACTTTTGGTGGTTTCCTTTTGAAAACATTGAAAAGGTAAGCTTGTTGTTATGCCCACCTAGTCTACCCCCACTCAGTCTAACCCCACCCCCATCCTGATGAAACCTTTGAGCTGGGCTATCTCTGCAGATTCTCTGAGTGCACACTGCTGTCTCCACGTTATACCCCAGCATGTGCGCAGAAGGAGATTTCAGCATGGTTATCTCTGAGTTTCCCGTTCCTTTAAGAAAGCTGTGTTTCTAATCTGCGGCGTGATGACCTTTTGCCTACCCTGTTAGATAAAATCACAGGCTCCCTTATCAGTGCAGAGCTGAGAGAAGGCTTGCAAACTGAATATAGACTTTACCTGTGAGCAGCATGAAAAATCAACTAAAACTAGTGCATCCTTGCCAGTAACCCTCATTGCCAGTCCAGTGTTTCTCTAACCGCAGCTCAGGCCAGCATTTGGAGTGCAATCTTGCCTCCTCCAAGTTAAGGATTTAGCAACATCTCAGCTTCAGAGAACTCACAGAAGAAAGTCATTTATACTACAATCTTTGTTATGGTTAAAAAAATAAGAAAAGGGAAATGCATGGGATATTGCCTCATCACAGACAATTAAGCATTTTAACCTCGACTGTTTTTCCCCTAAAGATCTGAAGTAACACCCAGACAAGTATCCAGTATGTATGATGTCTCTCAACAACTTGTGCTCCCAATACTCACTACACTGTGTAGGGTAGTAGGTGTCAGGATGTAATGGAAAGTGTATGGATTTTTTTGGCTAATTAGACTTGAATTCCTGGATCCAGTATTCTTTTCTGGATAATTTTAGGTATATTCTTATTTATGCTTTTCTTTCAGAAAACATTGCCCACTTGAGAGTTTCTTTTCTTTTTTTTAATATATTCTGATAAAGAGTAAGGGTTGAATATCTCTTTGCTTCCTTGTTTTCCTGCTTTCCTTCTAGAGAACTGTACATGGAGAGATCAGCTTTTTGAACTGGTAATTGGCTTGTGTTCAATAACACCCCAGGAACCTCTGAGAAGTTTCTTAAGGACACTTTTGTACCTGAGTCTCTGGACTCCTCAAGGTAAAGGCTCAGAACATCAAGGACTCTGTAGCTACATCCACACGTGATGATATTGAATGTAGACCAAAGACAGAGCAGGCTGTGCCGACCATTAAATATGCACCTATAAGCATGAAAATTAGCTTTGGTCATAACTGAAATTCCCAGAAGCCCCCCAGGCCTCCTGAAAGGTGAAGTGGATTATCAAATCTTCTTGGAATATAAAGTGGAGTCAGGTGTTAGGTACCTGAGCTGGTTACCTAAGAAGACCACTTGAGACTAAATCAAGTGTTTTCTGATTAGCAGTCAGTGCAACAGCTCTAATCTAATAAGCTGATGATCAGGGAGCATGAGAGCTGTGAGAAGGAGAAAGGTCGTTTTTCCATCCAAGGGTCCATTCTGAGGCCTGCTATCACCCAGACCTTCTTTGTCTGGGTTCCATAGCACTGGGAGAAAGCTAAGCATAAGCATATTTGCCTTCGAGAGTCACATGAATTGTATGGGTTAGTTAGTCTGGAATTCTGAAGCCTCTTTGGGAGGCTTCAAAAGGAGAGTAGTGGGCTTCCCTGGTGGCGCAGTGGTTGAGAATCCACCTGCCGATGCAGGGGACATGGGTTCGTGCCCGCGGAGTGGCTGGGCCCGTGAGCCATGGCCGCTGCGCCTGCGCTCCACAACGGGAGAGGCCACAACAGTGAGAGGCCCGCGTACCGCCAAAAAAAAAAAAAAAAAGAGTAGTTAATTAGTTTGAGGTGAGATGTCTAGGTGCTCAGCTTAGAGAGTGGAGGACTACTGAATAGCTCTCACCTGCTGCACTGATTTGTCCTGCATTACATTCCTGGGGCAGTCAATGAGTTTCTATCTTTCAGCACCTCTACGCTCTGCTTTATGATGGTGGGACTTTGAGTGTACAAACTACCTTTTTGAAAGAAGAAGGATAAACTTGCTCCTTCCTTTCTGTTTCCCGTTCTTGTGATTGTCACCCCATCAATGCTTCTTCACCCTTGAGGTAGCAGTTGCTTCCATAGGAGCAGCTGAATCTGGTTTTCAGTCTTTCCAACATTCACAGAAATAACCTCATTGAACACTGTCAAAGATATCGATAGCAGCTATCTGGTCTTCCATCCTCAGAGGTCTGGATCCCAGCCTCACAGGACGCCTCCTGGTATCCAGAGCTACGAGCACATGCCAGGCAATAGTTCTGAGTTTCAGCTCCAAGTAACCCCTCCTTCAGGCTTTAGTAAGTCCTACCGCTTGCCTTTGTTGCACAGTCCAATCAGAGTAGCTGTTTCCTGCAGTTATTATCTTAGGATTCTCTCTTTTTGTTTTTACCCTTTCAGTCACCTAGTTAGCTGAATTCTAGTTAACCATCCCTTAAGTAAATTCTTTTCATTAAAATTGCTATGTGATTTCTATCCCCTCTCACAGTTATAGAAATTGGTAACGAAAAACCACAGACCACCCAAAACAAGGTTGTGAATTGGTTCAAATGTGTCCTTGAGTTTGAATTCAGAGTTAAGCACCTTGCCAATAGGAAATAGGATGCTAGTAATGCATGGCATGCAGCGCCATCACAATTAATTAAACTGTCACCTGCACTAAATGGTAATGATATGCCTACTGAATAGTTCTGCCTCCTGATGGGAACCTAAATGATGGAGTTTATTTTGGGGGTTTCTTCAATAGAAAAATTTACCTGCCTATTGCTTTCCTTGGCTCTTAGAATAAAATCCAAACTTCATCCCATGGCCTTTACTTCTCCACTGTATCTGGTCCCTTTCCAACATTGTCTCCTACCTGTTTCCCTCTTCCTTACAAACCTTTAGTCTTCCTTCTTACTATAAGGGGAGGAAGCTTTACCTCACCTAAGGGCCTATGCCATAGTGGTTCCCTCCAGCTATAATGCTCTCTACCTGATCTTTTTATGGCTGGCTTCTTCTCATTATTCAGGATGTAGCTCTAAGGTCACCTTATTGGAAAGTCCTTCCCTGACGAGACAACTGCCGTGTCTATCTGGAAAAGATGGCCAGCACCTTTATACTCGAACATCACTCAAATTAACTGAGAAAAATATCATCGTCTTTCAAATGGGTTACAGATAAGTAATGCAGACAAGAACATACAATCGTTAATCATTGTTTAAATAATTGAAACAGCTACTTAGTTTCAGATAAATGTTCTTTTATTTTATGTATTTCCTTTTTTGTAAATAGAAACATCCTTTGGTGGGGGCAGGGGATCAATAAATAGCACCATGAAATCAACAATGCCTATCAGATGTTTATCAGCTTAACATGTCTCCCGATATTTGCTCTGGTCATTCTTCCAAAACAGAATTGTGCCCATTAGGAATGCTTGCTGAACATGTAAATATGTAGAATTAGTGTTGGTTAGAATTCTATAATAATTGTAATCTCAAAAGTAAGTTGAAAAGTCAGAAGTAATAAATAACACATTAAAAAGTATGGAAAAGTTAGGTATTTGGATAGGCAAAGTTGAAAGTGGTCTTTAAAATGGTGAATTGTTACCAAAAAACACTTGGAATTAACTACCCCTTTCATAACAAGACAGATATGTATTAAAAAAGTAGATGAATTTGTGGATGCTCTTTTAATGTTAATATGAACACAACTTTGTCCAGTACTGGATTAGTATTAACAAGAGAGAGGATGAAATTTTAGAGTATCTCCTTGGTTCTGGCAGCTCCTGACACCTCTGGAAGACCCAACTTTCCCCAGAAGTCCCTGGCAGCCCTTCTAGATGTTCATCACACACCAGACATCACGGTGATAGAAAGCACTTGGAATTCTGCAATTGACACAGCTAGGGAAAGCTGGGAGCAACAAAAACAGAAAGAAACAAGGAAAGGCTAGCAACCAGAAAAGGAAAGCATGGATTTCTTGGTAGGTTCTAGTTAGATGATACATGGTAAGAGATTCCCTGTTCATTCACAAAGCCCAAATGCTCAGCCAGGCAGCCTTCTGTTCTGCCAAAAAGCCAGAATGACGTTCAGGGAGAGATTTTTTTCCCTCATTTTGGAAGATTTCTAGGACATAATGCTGTGATTTGCTCTTCCCACAACTCCTAGGTTCAATCCAGCATACCTCAGAAATATGTTACGTAACTTCCTGGATTACAATGTCATTTTCTTTACATTAGGAGTGTAGGTCCTTTCAAGTACATTATTAAAATACTGATAAAGATATTGAAAATGTTCACTTAACCCTCCACAAGGCACTCCTCACCACCATACACATACATACTTGTTATGCTTTATAATTATCTAAAAACAACCCAATGGTCTCCACATTGGCTACTTTGCTTGGTAATCTGATGATGGGCCAGATATATCTTTATATTAATATGGAACAGATTTAACCCAAGGTCTTCCTTCCATATAGTCTGATTGAATTGGATTAGGATTAGATTTTAAAATTCACTTCTGAGAAAAAACTCCCCTGTGTGTGTGGGGGAAAGACAGCAGATATATTAAAATAGTTATAAAATAGAAGAGATTTATATCTCTATTAGGCTTATTTCTTGCTTACAATATTCTGTCCTATTGAACATGTAAGACACATTAGCAAAAGAAAAACTTTCATGGGAAAGGCAGAGGAAAGAAAGACAAGGGTAAGGAAGTTTGATGATCTCTAGTAGGTAATCTTTGAGTCACATGTTTTCTCTTTGTTCTGCAAAACCAGTGTCCTTGTGTTTTCAAACTGAATAGAGACAAGAATTTAGAAACACTTAAACTTTCCAAACTTCTGAAACTGGAGGATAGATCCTCTTATTTATATGAAAAGCTGTGTCGAATCAGATATTTTACCTTACAATGCAAACAATAGAACACTCTATTTAGATTGTTTTTAGTTTGTTTATCAGTTGGTTTGAACAAAGCCCACTTTGTTCTCAAAAGGATTTAAGATAGTTAAAATAACATACATGTTAGATGTAGGAACTTTAAATAGAGAAGAAAATTGAGGCAGAAGAAGATGGAGGGTAGAAAATTAAAGTAGGATCAAAACTGAGTTTAATACAGTAATAGTTTTCTTCTTACATTTCATTAGGTAGAGAGCACAATTGTGTTCAACCTTTCTAGTAATCAATGGGCATAGAGAAACATTACTGTTTATGTGGTTCAGAGTGGCCAAAAGATGGAAAATAGACCAGTTACTTCAGAAAAGAGTATTACCTGGTATAAAATAACACATTTTCTCCCATATTTTTTTAAAGAAAGGGTACCCTGTAACATAATGAGTGAAGTCTTTATTCTAAATATAGAATACATTTCAAAGTATTGTTTCACATAATGCCTCTCAGTGTAGGCTGGCAGCCATCATTCCAATTATAAACACTTTAAACCACTTATAATTTACCAGACAGCATTCGAGGTTGAGTGATATGATGCAGCAAAAGAACGAGATTCTAAGGATCCAGCTCAAAAAAGAGGTAGATAATACATAATTTAGACCAGTAGTTCTTGCCCTGACTGCTCGTTAGAAACGTGAGGTGATTTTTTAAAATGCTGATGAACATGTGCCATCCCAGATAAATTAAATTATAACTTCTGCAGGTGAATCCCACAAAAAGGTATTTTTTCAAAGTTTCTCAAATGAGTCTAACATGTTTCCAGAAATCACTGAGAAGAATGAATGAACTGCAAAGCCTCTGGTCACTGCCTATAAGTAGTACTTTTTAGCCACATTTTGGCAATTGAGTCATGGTGGGTCTGATATTTTACTCTTCAAAACGTACTGGGAGTATATCTAGTTATATTGCAAGATGAACAAAGACCCATGTGCTCCAGCTGTTTTCATTTAAAACTGGATGATCAAAACACAGCTCTTCTGTGCAGAGGGAGCGCCTGTGGACAAAGCCAAATTTCTCTTAGGGAAATGAGTACTGCTAAAAATGCATGGATGAAGAGCTGTTGGTTTCCCTCACATTGGGGGAGCTCTTTCCTGTCCATAAAGCACTTTCACATGCATAATAGCAATTGAGCCATAGAAGGGCATTTGAAGTAGGTACATTATCATTTACATTTTATCAATTATTTAACTGAGTTCCAAGAAGTCAAGTAATTTGCCTAAGGTCAGTTAGCTAGTGCAGACCAAGAACTAGAAGACACCTCTGCTGACAACTAATTCAGTACCCTTGAAACATGTATTTCATCCCTCTAACTTCAAACCTCCAAAACTTGCTTTGCTGGATCAATCACAATGAGGATGCTAAAGAAAGAGGAAAACAAAATGAATCTCTTGATTCCATGTCTTCCTTCAGCTACTGTCCCATTATTCTGCTCCCTTCTCTGTAGAACACAATGAGAGACATATCCATACTATTTGTCTCTACTTCTTCGTCTCTCATTCTCTATTCATTGTAACCTAGTTAGGCTTTAGTCCCCAACACTGCACTGAACAGGTTTAGAAAACTCACTGTGGTAGCCAGCCTCCAAAACAGTCCCCCATATTTTCCAAGTCCTGCTATTTAGTCTCTGTGTCCCCTTTTGCATTGTACCAAAGGTGGTCTGTGTGACTGATAAGACACAGTGGAAATTATAGCATATCGCTTCTGAGATTGGGTTATAAAGACTGTGGCTTTCATTTGGGGCATGTGTGTTCTCTCTCTCTTGGATCACTCACTCTGGGAGAAGCCAGCTGTCATATTGTGAGAACACTCAGACAGCCTATATGGAAACTTCCCACATGGTGAGGAACTGAAGATTCAGGCCAACAGGTAGCAAGGAACTAAACCTGCCAATGGCCCTGTGAGTGAGCAGGACATTAGATCCTCCTCGGAGGACCTTCAGATGACTGCAGCCCCAGCCAATATCAAAACGGCAACCTCATGGGAGACCCTCAGCAGAAGCACCCAGCTGAACTGCTCTCAGATTCCTGACCCGAAGAAAATGTGTAAAAATAACAAATACTTGTTGTTTTAAGCTACTAGGTTTTAGTACCCCACCCTCCTTCCCACATAGCCCATCTGGGCACTTTGTAGTTGTCTGTACCTCTTTTCCTCTTGAGCTTCTCTTGCTGGTCCTGATACTTCATGTTCAATTGGAATAAAACATTAATGGGTCCAGATTCTCACAAAGTTTAATTTGTTTTTTCCTGAACTACACCCCTGTCTTGGGATGACTGTATATGTCCAATAATATATTGTGAATGCTTCTTTGTTGCAAAATGTTTCTTCACACTTGTTTTCACTTGGTTATTCATGATTATTCAAGATTCAACTCTGGCATGTTCTCCAGGAAGCCTATTTTGAATTCCTACCCTGGGCTTCTGGTGTGTTTGCATAGTGTAGCATCCTGTGTATTCTGATTACATTCACTTATCAAGTTAAATTGCAATTCTCTTTGTACATCTTTATATTTCTTTCATTAGTTCTTAAGTCTCTCAAAGGCAGAGGTCCTCATGCATCACTGCTGCAGCAACATCCTCTAGTTCACTTCCTACCTCATAGTAGATATTCACTAAGTGTTTGATTATCTCAGCTGAACAAGATTTATGTAAGCTAGAGTAATAAGTTCCTTTTGTTGCCTATAAGTGAATAATGCAGATTTGAGTAGCAGAATTTCAGGTTTCTTAGATCTCAGAGTAGTTACAAGGGCCAATAGGGGTCATGACCTATAGGAGCCAGACAAGGCAAAGGAGGGCTGGTTTAAGGCTGATAAAGAGTGATATGGAACGTGGAAAAGTGGATCTAAGATTGCCATACCCTATGCCTTAAAAAAAAGTTCATAAATATGATTTATAAGGTGAATAGCCATTTTTAATGCTTTCTAAAATACTATGTAGGCCAACCAAACTGGCAAGACTTTTGGTGAGCTTGTGGGTTTTCTGTAAGTGTGCTTTTTTTTAAACTGCAATTTTCTTTGTATCAAATATATAAAAATTCATTGTAGAAAATCTGAAGCATCCAAAGACAGATATAACAGTAATCCTACCACCCCTAATCTTACCATCTAGACCTATACATGCCCAAACACTATATTATATATACATTATATAATATATATACATATATAATAAATTCCAATTTTAGATAATTCTGTGTTTTTCTGTAAAAATCCAGATGTAAGGAGTAACTTTTCTATGTCTTTTAAGTATTTACATATTTATTCAATAAATATTTACTGATCATTTTGAATGTACCAGGAACATAATAACACATCCCATATTTAATTAATCCCTTATTGTTGAACATAAAACTTATGTTCAGTGCTTTGCTCTATAAATGCTGATGTGGTGAACATTCTTTTGCATAAAATTCTGGGAAAGATTTAATTTTCAACAGCTCCATCACTCTATGTTTAGAGATATACAGTTTTTAAAAAGGGAAAAGATAACCTCGAGTGCCTTCTTAGGTTATGAGATGTTGCCATCCCCTCAAAATCACAATTCTGACAGTTGCTTTAGGAAAATACCGCAGGATTATTTTATATAAAATTCACATTGAACCACAATCCCCCATGCATTTTCACTAAAAAGAACAAAGACGCAAGGAAAGGCTTCTCCTAGTGAAGACCCCAGGCGCTTTCTGATATAAATGCAGGCCAAAGCATGAAGTTGAGAAATCTGCCATTTGATTTATCACCCACCACACAGTTCTTTGAACCAAAGGTTGGCTAAAGACCTCACATCCTTGCTGCAACTGAGAGGGTTGTGGCCAACAAGGGAAAGAGAAGAAATTTTATTAAGTACTGTTTTGAAGCATTATGCTAAATCCCTTAAAAACACAGTGCCTGACACATTACAAGTTTCAATAAATATTTCCAAAATAAAGAACTGTGGTCTTATTAGCTCTTTGTTCTTGGAAATCTAATTAACCTTTCACCATCTCAGTTTCCTTTTCTGTAATAATTATTATCTGTACATTCCTACAAAAGCCCTGTGAAGTTTAGACAAATCTTATTTCGCATATGAGAAAAGTGAGTCTGAGATTTGCTAGGAGTCTTGCCCAAGCTCATTAATTAAATGGTGGCTGAGTTTGCGCTTAGATCACAAAGTCAAGTCTAAGAGTAGCACACACTAGCAATCTCTTAGCATTGTTTCAGGAGTCAAGTTCATTCATCTGCCAGTAGAGATATCCAACTATCAGTGGGGCAAACATCTCAAGATACTACAGGGTTTGCATGGAGTCTCACTAATGGCTGGGGATGCTGGTGGATATTGAGCTAGTTGTGGTACATCACTGACTTATTGGTTTTTTTCAGAGTCTCTGGTTCAAATCCAACCTCATCTAATGCTTGAATTCCCAGTAAAACAGCTTCACCATGTGGCTACAATCTCTGCTTCAAACCTGTTGGTGCAAATCCTGAGATAGCCCCTTCAATCTTTAGCCTGATCTAATTTCAGAATTCCCTATTGGATTTAATCAAATCAAGACCATGCCAAAAATGGTATACAAAATCACATCCACTCAATTTCAAGAATGAATATAGGTGAGGTTTTCTGCTAGGTTTTTAAACTGCATTACTTCATTTAATTCTCTTAATAAACCTATGGGACAAACACTCATAAAAGTTGCAGCTTAACAGTGACTTTCTTAAGGTCACAGAGTTAAGACATAGTCAAATTGGTAGTGTATGTGAGCTCTATATTGGATTCTGAAGCCAAAGCTCTTAAACACTGGGCCAAAGTTTTACAAACTTTGGATGCCAACCCATTAGTGTGAGGGGCATGGCACTGCCTTGTGCAATTCCAGTGGGCACTGTCCACTTCTATGCATTGTACTGGGGCTCTGAGTGAGTCTCAACTTGCATTAAAAAATACAAAATAGAAAATAAATACACAAGTGTATCACACATAGTAATGTAAGTAATGTTCTATAAAACATGTGTGTGTGTAGCAACAGCATGTTATGGCTGAGAACACAGACTCTGGAGCCAGTTTACTTGAATTTCAATCCTGGATCTGCCCTTTGCCAACTGTAAGACCTGTGTAACTTACTTTACTTCTCCACACCTCGGTTTTCTTATCTGTAAGTTAGAGTTAATAATAGTGAACACCTCATAAGGTTATTGAGAAAATTCAAGGAATTAATGTATATAAGGCACTTAGCATGATGCCTGGCACATAGTAAGTATTCATTACCATTTAAAAATTTTATCTACAATTATTACTACTAGTATTATGAGGTATGTGTGTACTGGATCGTGATGTAAGGTACTTTTATTAGGATAGGTCATGGCCAAAAAATTTGAAGGCCATTGCCCTCAACTATTTGGCCTCCCTTCTAAGTAGATACTATTGAATTCGCAAAACTGATGACCCTCTGATAAAACATTACTAAATTTGACTCTATTCTTGTGGCCACAGAGAGATTAAGTAATTCTAGTCCAGCAACCCAGCTTTTGGAGAAGAGGCGGTGGAAGCAGTACTCCAGTAATCAGAAATAATTGGTGTGCCTATAATTTCTAATAGTCCAATGGAAACTATTGGAATAAAAGAAGACTCACAGAGAACCAAAAGTGCTGATAGAGATGAGGTAGGATGATAGAGACGTTGGGTTTTTCCTACCTACCCTCATCAAAAATGCCAAATTTTAAAAGAGATGCATAGCTGCTTTTTTAGTGACATATAAGGAATCTAGAAAAATGGTCCTTTTTCATGCTCCAAAAGTCAGAGGGATCTCCTCAACCCTGTGTCAGACTTAGGGGAAGCAACATAATGTGGGACAATGGATGAATACTGGTTTTGAAAAATAGTAACTAAGCCTGTGTGCCACAACTACTGAGCCTGCGCTCTAGAGCCCACAAGCGACAACTACTGAGTCCATGTGCCACAACTACTGAAGCCTGTGCGCCTAGAGCCTGTGCTCTGCAACAAGAGAAGCAACCACAATGAGAAGCCCACGCACTGCAAAAAAGAGTAGCCCCTGCTCACCACAACTGCACAGCAAAGAAGACCCAACACAGCCAAAAATAAATAAATTAATTTAAAAAACCCACAATTACATAAAACATATATTTTAGTTTTATAAAATGTCATAGTCTCTTTAATGTCTCATTTTCCCACTCAATTTTCTATCTGCCCAGAACATTTTTCATACCCCACCTTCTCCCCATGGCATTATAATCAAATATTACCTTATCTTGGAAGCATTTTTATCTCCCAAGTCCATTTATGTATCCCATCACAGAGTACCTGTATTTCCCTTGCTCTAAGGTATTAAATTCATTTCTGGTTATACTTGACTCTCTCCCTGTTTGTAGTGGTAGTGTCTAATTTGTCACTGACAAATTCTCAGTATTTTTCAGCCTCTGGAACATAACAGTTGCTCAATAAAAGCACATTGATTCAAAAAATTATTATTCATATTCATCTCTTCAAATAAATTATGACATATCTTGAGTGATGGGGACTGTAAACCAGGAACAAATTGTTGGGTATTCAGACATGAATACCTCTTAGAGGAAAACATAGGCAGAACACTCTATGACATGAATCACAGCAAGATCCTTTTTGACCCACCTCCTATAGAAATAGAAATAAAGACACAAATAAGTTAATGGGACCTAATGAAACTTAAAAGCTTTTGCATAGCAAAGGAAACCATAAACAAGACCAAAAGACAACCCTCAGAATGGGAGAAAATATTTGCAAATGAAGCAACTGACAAAGGATTAATCTCCAAAATTTACAAGCAGCTCATGCAGCTCAATATCAAAAAAACAAACAACCCAATCCAAAACTGGACAGAAGACCTGAATAGACATTTCTTCATAGAAGATATACAGATTGCCAACAAACACATGAAAGGATGCTCAACATCACTGATCATTAGAGAAATGCAAATCAAAACTGCAATGAGATATCACCTCACACCAGTCAGAATGGCCATCATGAAAAAATATACAAACAATAAATGCTGGAGAGGGTGTAGAGAAAAGGGAACACTCTTGCACTGCTGGTGGGAATGTGAATTGGTACAGACACTATGGAGAACAGTATGGAGGTTCCTTAAAAAACTACAAATAGAACTACCATATGACCCAGCAATCCCACTACTAGGCATATACCCTGAGAAAACCATAATTCAAAAAGAGACATGTACCAAAATGTTCATTGCAGCTCTATTCACAATAGCCCAGAGATGGAAACAACCTAAGTGTCCATCATCGGATGAATGGATAAAGAAGATGTGGCACATATATACAATGGAATATTACTCAGCCATAAAAAGAAATGAAACTGAGCTATTTGTAATGAGGTGGATAGACCTAGAGTCTGTCATACAGAGTGAAGTAAGTCAGAAAGAGAAAGACAAATACCATATGCTAACACATATATATGGAATTTAAGAAAAAAAAATGTCATGAAGAACCTAGGGGTAAAACAGGAATAAAGACACAGACCTACTTGAGAATGGACTTGAGGATATGGGGAGGGGGAAGGGTAAGCTGTGACAAAGCGAAAAAGAGGCATGGACATATATACACTACCAAACGTAAGGTAGATAGATAGTGGGAAGCAGCCGCATAGTACAGGGAGATCAGCTCGGTGCTTTGTGACCGCCTGGAGGGGTGGGATAGGGAGGGTGGGAGGGAGGGAGATGCAAGAGGGAAGGGATGTGGGAACAGATGTATATGTATGACTGATTCACTTTGTTATAAAGCAGAAACTAATAAAAAAATAAAAATAAATAAATAAAATAAATAAATAAAAATAGAATGGATAACCAACAAGGACCTACTGTATAGCACAGGGAACTCTGCTCAGTATTCTGTAATAACCTAAATGGGAGAAAATTTTGAAAAAGAATAGATACATGTATATGTATAACTGAATCACTTTGCTGTACACCTGAAACTATCACAATATTGTTAACCAACTATATTCCAATATAAAATAAAAAGTTAAAAAAGAAAAAAAGATGGTAAATTAGGACAGCAAGCCAAACTGAAAGTAACAAGCCACTATTATAGCAACAGTGCAGCCAAGAGGCAAAAGGAAAAAGGCACTGACTACTCATTATTCCATCTTCCCCCATAGAATAGCACTGCAGCAGGGAGGGTCCAATGACATGCAGCACAGCTGGGTTGGGGAAGGTGTGGGAGGGGTATGTCTTACTGATGAAGAGCATCTGACAAGGCCCCTGCCTTTTCATGAATTAGGGCGTTGGGAGAAGAGAGAAGGGGAAGGGCTAGGAGTGGAAGAGTACTGAGAACAAGTGGAGAAATGTGCCTCAGCCATAGCTTCTTATAAGGAGGCCTCTGAATGGAGGTGCCTGGGCTAGGAATGCAGCCATGCATATGAGCACAGCTGGCCTGGGTCTGAATCCTTGACCACAACTCCCTCCAGAAAGCTGCAATGCATGGCTGTGCCCCAAGCCTGTGCAGGGTGGGAGTTTCCTCCCATGAGGCATGCTAGGCAAAGCCTTATATTGTCTGTGGTCAGACCTGAGGATCACACATAGGACTTTGGCCTCAAGCTGGACCCTCAACTCCACACCTTGATACTTTAGGGACAGCCCAAGTGAGAAGCCTAGACTACCTCATCATAGACTCAAACATGTTGAACATTGAGGGTATTGGTCTGTTGGCTCAAAGAATCTGTCCCTGAGACAGAATTTTTAGCCTAGGCCAGGGGCTGGCGGATAGGACAGCTTTCCATGCTGTCTTGGCATCTTCTGATGACAGCGGTAGTCCATGCATGTAAGCCCGGTCTTAGGACGATGTCTAAATTTCCCTGGGCCATACTCCCATGGATCCAGGAGGCAATTGGCTGCACATCTGCTTGCTCTGGGGCAGACATAATTAGGTCTCCAGGTTTAGCTGACCCAAGCAGTTTGCTCAGGTCAGTGTAGGGGCTTTTCTGATAAGCATCCACATGGGAAACAGCTCTGTAAGGGGCAGAGCTGATTTTTATCCAAATGTCTCATCCCCACAGTGGGGCTTGTTTTATATGCCAAGATGTGTTAGTAGCCTAACCAAATGACCAGTCCATTAGCCACAGAGAAGAGTCAGGTAGGACCAAGGGATTCCACACTCTCCACTAAAATGACCCTAACTGCAGCATTTTTCCATCAGGCTTTAGGAATGAAGACAAGCAAAAATGCACATAGATAATATATCTACAGCAAAAAGTATTCAGTAGTGGGAGCCGTAACAATGGAGACTGTAGGGCCTTGAAGGACCCCACTACCCATAGCTGGCCCTGGGGAAGTGTCCCAGAGGCGGTGGCCTCAGTTCTAACACTGGAGAGCATGACCTTTTCCCCCCTCATCCTGGTGCCAGAGGATGCAGGGATTATAGTCACCTATGCACCAGTGTGCCCAAGGCCCAAGAAGGTCAGTTCTCTCCCACCCCTCCATTGAACTCTGACCTTGGCATAGCGCCTCTGGTCCCACCAGGAGACAGAGAGTCCTCAACCTAATTCCTAGTCTTGTTTATTTGTGAAGGCTAAAAGGCCTTAGTAAAGGTTGGCAGAGCTGTCTGACTCACCTCCAGGCTCACTGGGTGAGGCAGACGGAATAGTATTTGTGTCAGTCACAGAGGTCCTTCATGCAAAGACCCCAGAGTAGCTGCCCACTGGGTGCCAATGACCTGGTTTCTGGCCATACATTCCCTGGGGAAGGCAGGAGTGGAGATTTGGGTGGACCAGCAGGCTCGGGGCAGGTAACCAGGCAGCTGTTCCCTAGCTGGGACTCCTAGAGGTGGTACAGGGTGGGACAGTTTGGGTGGAGCCCCACCTTCCGCGGCGGGGGTGGTGGTGGCAGGGGTTGTTGACACTCAAAAGCCTATGGTTGGATGGCATATATTCCCTACCTACAACTGGTGCTGCATAGCTTTGGGTTGGGAAAACCCAGTTATTGCTGTTACACTGCCCCCTCTCTGCTGAGAGTCTTTGAGGGGATTACAAGGGCTTCCTCTCCGTGGCATATTGGAGCCTGAGTGAGGCCAGCATTGGCCTGTCCCCCTGCTAGACCAAGTGGAGACTGTGCTGCCCTGGTCACCACTGCCACTGCTGCTGAAGCTGTGCCATCTTGGTGGTGGCCACTCTCAAGGCACTCTGAAGGATAGATCCTGCAGCAACACTGCCCACATGACACCACACTCCCTCACTAAACATAACAAGATTACCTCCTTTATCATGGAGGCATGATATGATTTAGACTAATCAAATTTCTAAGGTCTCTTAGGGCCACTGAGCGAGGCAATCCTAGAGCACCACATTCTCTTTCACCAAAGGCATGATCCTCAACAACTTCCTGTGCTACCGGGCGTCACCAGCACCAGGGACCTGCTAAAAGTTAACAATAGCTATTGTACACAACACAGCTGGGCCTCCAATGGTCTCTGGCCTCCTTATCAGAGGATCATAAGCAGTGTGTTAGGGAACTGTTGCCTAGTTTTCTTGGGGCCTCTTTGTTGGATTTCTTAATTGATCCACTGGGTGAGCTCAGCCTTCTTTGTTGGATTTCTTATTTGATCCACTGGGTGAGCTCACCCAGCATGTCTGCGGCTAAAGAGCAGGACCAGGGGTCCCCCTGTGAACTGCGGAGTGTTTGTAAATAGTCTGCTAGCACTGGGGAAGCGCTCTGAGGAAGGGTCTGGGTTTTTGCTCTTCCAGAATGGCATGGTGTTCAACTGACCACCCTGCTCACTGTGCCGGTATGTCAAGGTATGAAGGTGGTGACTTAGGGCAATGAGCCAAGCCAGCTGAAAGTAATAATCAAGCCTTTGTTCCCTCAGTGTGACAACACAGGTAAGAGACAAAGCAAAAGGCACTGACCCCTCAGCATTCCATTTTTCCCCACAGAAAGGCACTAAGTGAGGGTCAGATGACGCACAGTGCGGATGGGAGATTGTCTCATTTCCAAGGAGCAGCAAATCAAAGGCCTCTGCCCTTTTAGGAACACAGGGGAGCAGGAGGACACAATAAAGGGCTAAAGTGGAAAAGTACTGAGTCAGAGGGGAGAAAAGTACCTCAGTCAAGGTCCCTGATAAGGAGGTGTTGGTGGAGATGCCTCCACCAAGACACCCAATAAAGAGTCCCATTAATGGAGGGTCTGAGTTAGGAATGCAGACATTCTGTTCCTGTGAGCACAGCTGGTCTGGGGGGTTGGGGGGCTGAGCCCTTGACTGCAGCTCCTCTCAGAAAACTGCAGTGCACTGGCCCTGCACCAAATCTGGTGTGGGGGAGGCAGCTTCCCCCGTGAGACCCACCAGACAAAGCCTTGTAATCGTCTGTAGTCAGGCCTGAAGAATCACTTGTAGGATCTCCCTATGGAGCTGGATTCCTCACAAACAGAGACGAGGGTAGAAGTAGGAGGGAGAATTAATTGTTGCAAACAAATTCAAAGCCAGAGACAGATGAGGCCCCGCCCCTGTTCCATAGCTCATTTCGCCCTGCCCCCCATCCCGTTCAACACCAGTTTCAATGTATCACTCCCATAAATCTATTTTTTTTTCTCTTATTCCTGCTTCCTTGTAAGTTGGACAAGGAGTGATAGATAGCCAAGTAGGGCTGACCACGAATGAGAACCAGGAATCCCCAAGGGGTTCAAGACCAGATCCAAAGTCAAATGAGACAAACACTTGTACTGGGAAGCCCAGATGAGGATATTGAAGTTGTATATACCTCTCAGGGCATTCCTATCACTGGCTCCTAAAGAGTATAGTCCCTGACTTCTAACCCACCTCAATCTTCTGTCAGAAAAATTAAAATATGCAGTTGAAGAATGTTGTGCCCAGTAGCACCGAGAGGTTGGCCATCTCTTTTTCTTCTCACAGCGAAGCCTGGAGCCTATACCAGACATTCTAGCAAAGAACACATGCCAGTTATTACAAATTCAACAAAGAAGGGAGGATGGCCCAGCAAGAGAGGAAGAGTGGAAGAGATATCTTACAATTTACTGAGATATGAGCCCTGGCACCTTGGTTTTTAATTTTTAAAAGCACTGTGTAATGGGCTATATAGATGTACGCTGTTTTCCTTTCTTAGATTTCTCTTAACTCATTTGCCACTGGTCTCAGCACCCCAGAAGGATAGAAATAACTTTATTTCTGCTGCCTCAGGTTTTCTTCCTATAAATAGTTGGAGAAAAATGGGAAAATTGTATTTTATTTTCTTTATGAAGCTATCATAGGATTTGTAGCCTTATAACCAAAGAACTAAGTGACAAGAAGTCAGGGAATACAAAACATCTGCAACCAAATGAAGGTTCTCAGGGGGGATTTGAAAACGAGAGCAACTGAGAACATAAGAGTTCACAGAAAGAATATCAGCTCCTGCTTTGGTACTGCTCTAATCATCTCTCTCATCAATTATTTACAGAAGGAAGATCCACATTAAAATTAATCATGAAATTCCGAATTGCTCCTTTACATTAATAATGAAACAACTGCACCAAATGCAAACAGACACCAATAATAGAATTTGAAATAATGCTTAATGCACAAAGGGAACGGGCCTATTTAAGTAAAACGCTCAGCAGCTAGTTATTGTACTGTCAGGAGGTCTATGGTCCATGGCCCAGATCAGCAGCCTTTACCTGTCAAAAAATGTTGTTCTGTTTCATCTGCAGTTGTCATATTTAGAGCTACATTCAGATCTCCCCCAGCTCTTGAGCACCAGGGAGTTTGAGGGTAATTTGAATCATACTAAATGGCCTAATAGAATTTTAGGATGATACACGGACATGACATTTCAGCCTGGCAACCTGGCAAATACAACTCTCAGATGGAATGCTTCTCCTTTCCACCTCTTCTTATTATCCAGTATGAGCTTTCCGTACCATTCTATGTCACCCATATGAATTTACCCTTGGTCATCTCTGTTCACAAGGACCTTCTCTTTTTGAAATTTCTACAGTATATTTCCCTGTCACATTCCAGTATTTGGTAGTATGGTATCCTGGAGTCTTAACTGCTACTGACACTAGATTTTCCTATTTCATCCTAGGATGTATTAGATGTGATCTCTACTCTCAAGATTTTTTCCCCCAGTTGAGGCAGGTTTCCAATCATCTTTTTTGACTGTGCATTAAAGAATTTCTGTGGTCCTGGAAAAGGGCTCAAACTATTGGGTCCATGGTAACACTGAACCTCTATCTGAGGAGAATTTAAGAACACAGGAGATTAGGAAAAAAAGAAAGAAGAAAAAAGAAGCAGGGTGGCATGTCAGGAAGTGAATGGAATTTCCACAAGAAGACAAGAGTTTGAGTCTGGCTTTAATCACTTGCTACTTAGGCAATTTGGGGCTATTCATTTAATCATACTGAGTCTTGGTTCTTCCTATATATAATGAGGAATAAAACACTGTTGCTCCACCTCATAGATTGTCTGAATTGCTGAACATTAAATGTTTTGTATGTTGTATAAAGCCACTCATAGCTACCTAAGAGCCTCTTTGACACAGTGGGTAAGGACATAGACTCTGGGTCACACCATGTGGGTTTATATCCTGGTTTGGCAACATCCTAGTATGACATTAACCTCTCTGTGGCTTAGTTTCCTAATTTGAAAAATAGGGATAATTATGGCATCTCACAAGAACATTGTGGAAATTAAATGAGTTTCCTATGTATAGTACACAGGAAAGTGTCAGTAAGCAAGCACCAAATATATGTTGATAGTTACTGCTTTAGAAAATAAATAGGAACATGCTTGTAGAGCTTTTAAGGTGGTACCTAGCACAGAGTGAGGTCTCAGCAGATGTTATCACCACTGCTGCTATTACTGTTCTAACCATGTTAAGAGACAGGCTAAGTGTACAGGATGACAGCCTCAGATTTGAGTTTCTGGTGAGCAGAACCTTAAGAATGTTTCTGTTTTTCTCAATTAATGCTTTATTTAACTAACTGAAAACGTTCTATGATGGAACCTATTATAATATTCTCTCTACTGCACTACAAATCATGCACATTTTATTATGCTGTGGTCAGAAGACTTATAATGTCCTCAGAAGCGATTCCTGGCTTGTTGAGGAACTAAGGAAGAAAATTTGATGTTTTATCCAAATCCAGAGGTACAGAAAGTTAAATATCAGCAACCAAAAGATTAGCGATCGAATCCCATAAGGGGAAGAAAAAGTGGTTGTGATGAAATAACTCGGAAATGCTTTTGCAAAGATGAATGGTTCTTCTACAAGTCATGACCCTTGTGGAAAATACTGATGGTCACTAGGCCAATTCATGGTCCATTACAAACAGGTTTCCTATGTTCTTTGTGGCCAAAGCTCCCCTGTTTTCATGTTTCTGTATGGGAACCACAGGGTGTCAACCAGGGTAGGCAGCAATGTGACTAACGATCCACACCTGATGTTATACAGAGAAAGGTCAAAGGTGCCATACACCCTTCTTTTGGAGCTCCCATGAACCCATACCCTTCCTCATCCCTCTGTTCATAGTGATTGTAGTAAAAGACAGAACTCTGCCAATAAACAGACAGAATCCTAGTCCTTTCCCAGAAATTTTACAACTGCTCCTTGAATGATGCCCATAAACATAGCAACTATCTGTCAGAAGCATGTAAATCAGGTCTAAATATTCATCCTTGTTCTCCCAGGCAATGCTGCCTCGCAGCACTTTGCTTCAGTGGAGACTGCAAGACTCATGACCAACAGTGGCTAAGCCTGGCCTGTGCTTCTGTTATCTGCCTCTCATTCTCCTGCAGAGCTGCTGTTGGGCAGACTGGAAGAAGGGGCGTGAAAGTTAAGGACCTGGGTGTGCAGTGGAGGTTGCCGGCTGCTCCTCTCACATGTCTAGACTGTGACTCTTTAGGCTAATTTAAAGCACATTTTCCCAGAGTGCGTGCTCCAGAATGATATTTGATGTTGTGTGACAAAGAATGCTTTGCACAGTCCAGTGGTCCTGTATGTTTGGAAAATTCTGGGTTGTATGACGTTAAATAGGTCTTTTAATGGAAGACTTCCTCGGAACCTGTAACGAATTAAGACATGTTATATTTTAGGGTTCTAAGAAAATTACCTGGTCTCTTGGCCAGTACATATATCAGGTTTACTTGGAATGATTTCTGGAGTGTTGTGCTGAGAAACTTGGAAACAGCCCATTAGAGGGAGGGAGAACTAGAGAATGTCTCTTCCTGGGTTCCTCCCATCTCCTGGCTCCCACGGGTCAAAATCCTCCTTTCAGGGAGTTATTTGCTCTGCATTTCAGGGTTGCAACATCCAGCTAGATGGTGAGTGGCAGCCAGATCCACACACTGCGGTACAGCAGGACCAAGTGGAGACTCCGGTTTGCAGCTGCTGGGCCTTGGGTGACGGACCGAATGGCTAGTGTGCAGCTCTACTACTGAGGCACAAAGGCAGCCAAGAAACAGCCAAGGCCTGGGAGGGAGAGGCATGAAATCAGGTGAGAGAATCTGAGAAGTTGTGTCTGACTTGACTCTCTTTTCATTTGTGACACATGTTAGAAGACTGGTGTAGAGCAAAACCAGTGACCCGAAGACTGCAAGGGGACCCCAAGAAAGTAGAAAAGATGCTGGACACATGCTTTTGTTCTCAAGGAGTCTTAGGTGGGAAGGTAATAAAGGTACAAGAAACCACTAGAGAAATGTCTAAGAAAACAAACACGTACTAGCAAGGAAGATTCGAGTGCTGGATTGTGTGTCCAAGTGCAAAGTGAAGGGTGGCTCTGTGGGATTTCAGAGAAAGAAAATATATAGGATGGCTTTAAGTAAAAGACCTTCAATGAAATGTGGAAGTCACATTGGCTAGGAGGTGGGATAATAAAAAGAAGAGGGTATTTGATGGAATCCAAAACTAAGAGTGAGTTTTGTTTAGGACTTTCATTAAGACAACTACCCAGTTTAAGTTTGCTTTTTCTGACTCAGAAACAAGTATTTCTCCTTTGCACCCTCATATGTCTTGTATATACCACTGTAATTTTTTAACATGAATTTGTTAACATATCCAAAACTGAACTTCTGTGAGTCCCCACTTTTCTTACACCTGTTTTTCCTGCAGTTTCCCCCATTTAAAATAGTGAAGACCCTCTGTTTAAAGTTGCTTAGACCAAAACATCCTGTTTCTCCTTTGCCTACTCTCTCATACTCCATATCCATTCTATCTGGAAGTCCTCCTGGCTTGACCTGTGAAAAGTATCCAGAATCTGACAACAGCTAATCTCAACATAGTGACTCTCTTTAAGCCACCAGCATTATTGCACCAGCCTCGTAACTGGTCTTTTTGCTTTTATTTTGGTTTATTTGCAGTCTGTTGGCCACCCAATGCCCAGAATGAGCCTGTTAAAATCTGTCATGGGCTTCCCTGGTGGCGCAGTGGTTGAGAGTCCGCCTGCTGATGCAGGGGACACGGGTTCGTGCCCCGGTCTGGGAAGATCCCACATGCCGCGGAGCGGCTAGGCCTGTGAGCCATGGCTGCTGAGCCTGCGCGTCCAGAGCCTGTGCTCCACAACGGGAGGGGCCACAGCAGTGAGAGGCCCGCGTACCGCAAAAAAAAAAAGAAAAAAAATCTGTCACTTTTCTGCTGGAAAGTCTTCAACTGTTCCCTGTTTTACTCAGAGTAAGAGCCAAACTCCCAACAATGACCTTTAGCTGTACATGGTCTGGCTCTTGTTTACTTCTTGGTGTCTTCTATTTTTCCTCCCCTCCACCCCTGTTCATTCTGCTCCAGCCACACTGGACTCCTGCTAACCCTGACACTTCAGGCACATTTCTCTTCAATGTCTTCAAGTAGGCCAATCCCTCTACCTGCGATGCTTTTCCCCAGATATTTACATGCCATGCCTCTCCTCCTTTAAATGTTGACTTATGTCAACACATCAAAGAGAACTTTCCTTGACTATTTAAAATTGCAACATTTTAACTCAAACATCCCTATTCTTCTTCGCTGCTTTCTCTCTGTCACAAGCATTTATCACCTTCAGTATATGATATGACTTTCTTCTGACTCCTTGCCAGAATGTAAACTCCACGAAGGCAGGGTTTTTGGGCTGCTTGCCCACTGCTCTGTTTTCAATGTTCAGAAAAGTAGCTGATCCATTGCAGGCACTCTATCAATACTTAATCAACAATGAATTACATAAAATTTGGTTACTTTCACATGTCTGTCTACTATCATGTGAGCTTCTAAAAATATGGAATATTCTATTTTCATCATTAGCCCTGAGCACAGGACTTGGCTCTTCATAAGCCCTTAATAATATTTCGGGGAGCAATGCAGGAGAGAACACTGAGTTAAATTTAAGCAGTTGTTATATAGAAACATGTCCTTTGGGGAAGATTGGTCCCAAAGGAGGTAGGTGAGGGAAGAGGGAGGAAACAAACATTTGCTGAAGACTTGCCATCTAACTTGTATATATTTTCAAAATAACCACTTGAGATAGAAAGTGGTTTATGCCCAGTTAACTGATGAGATGCCTCAGTATCAGAAGGTTAAAGTAACTTGTCTATAGTCACACAGCTAAAGAGGCTAGCCCTTAAACTTTCTAGTCTGTCACATGATGCCAGTGTGAACTGGTGCTTACCAAGCCAAACGCTGGATTTGAAGAAAATATCCCCACGGATAAAATAACCTTCATTTTGCCTTCATGTTTGGACTGATCATTTCTTCCCCTTTGTTTGTGGATATTTTTTCTCTCTAGTGAAGGAAGTCAATTGTGTCTTAAGCCAAATTTTAAATTTCACTAGATAAATGTTCAATTCTCTTAAACCACTCACTTGTTGCTCAGTCTTTCCTGCTTTTCCAGGGATTTAACCTCCACCACCATCAAGGATCCTTCCTCAATTATTTGCATATTTAGTTATTTATGATTAAATGAAACCATCATCTTTATTTCATTTGCAGAGGCTTGTGGGATCTGGTACCAAGCCAGATGTGTGCAATTAAGCTGGATACCACAAGGAACACCCCAATCAGCAGCATGTGGGCTGCAGGCTTGCTCATTAATGTTTCTCTTTGCTTTCTTCAAGTTTATGTCTGGTAGTAACTTTGTGGGAAATCTGACCTGGAAAAATGAAGGTCTTTATTTTCTTTTTTTAATCCCAACTGATCTTTGAAGTTTTCTATATCAGTTCACCTAGTCAGAAATGGAAAAGTCACTGGCTCTGAATTAGAGATTGCTTTACTTGGGTTTTGTTTCCTAGTGAGATACAAAAATTAAACTCTTTCTCCAGCACACCCTCCCCAGCTGCAACAATCACAGCTAAGGAAGGAAGCCTTGAGCAATCAAGTCTATGTGCGTGAAAATTATATCATATCACCCCTTAATGCAGTGCTGGTAGAGATGCATTTAGGCAGAGGGACCCTTGATCATGATCAAGGCAGTTATGCAGAAGAGAGACATGAAAAAAGGGAAAGGTGCTTTTAATTACACAGGAAACAGCTAACGTCTAACCAGAGCATCTCCCTGGGAAAAAAAAAATAATTAGAATTAAACAGACCAGCTGCACTATCACTGATTGGAGAAAAGGAGTAAAATTCAACTTAATTTTACAAGATGACCATGGAAGCAATAGCATTGTGAAGAAGCACCTCATTAATAACATGAGACAACACAACTTTACAATTTTCTGTTTTCATGGACTTAGTGGAGAAAAAAAATGTACCTGATTGGTGACTTTCTTTCTCCATGACCTTGTCATTTTTCTACAAGGGGCTGTAGTGCTTAGTCAAAGCACTAGTCAGTGGATTACCTCAGGGAGTAGATTATCTCAGAGAGGTTGGATGATAAACCATAGGGAAGACAGCAGAAGAATTGAAACTGCCTCCAAACAGTTGAGAGGGGTGCTAATAGCAAGCATTGAGTCTAAAAGTCAGATTCGGGTTGTAAAAGGAGACTTATGAAACAAATAAGCAAAAAACTCAGACACACATATAGGGATAAATTAAAAATTGTATAAGCAACACAAGCAAAAAGCAAATTTTTCATGCCAGTCATATGTTAAATGTTTACATATACAGTCATCTCTCCATGTCTGTGTATGTGGAACCCAGGGATACCGAGGGCCAACTGCTCTGCATCATTTTATATAAATGACTTGAACATCCATGGATCCTGGTATCTGTGGGGGTCTCGGAACCTGTCTCCCACGGATACCAAGGGACGACTGTATTAGCGTATGTTAATCCTCTGAGGGAATTTATGAGCCACACGTGTATTAAGATTGATCAAATTACAGCTGAGGAATTGGGAACTAGAGATGCTAAATAACTTGTCTAAAGGTCATGCAGCTCTTAAGTACCCAAAGAGGGATTCCTATCTAGATTTATTTCGTACAAAAACACATGTTCTCCTTCAATGTTTTAAACTATCTGTCAAGTTGGGAGAGTCCTGAGCTATTTCTGTGAACATTATTTGTGTGATCTGATATGTCTTAATTCGTGAATGAGTATACCAAAATTGGGTGGGTTAGTTTGGCTTAAAGATACATGGTTAGAGTCCACAATATAAAGATGTTAATAAATGGGGCATTCCAAGTCAGAAATTGTTAATATTTATCCCAGATCTATGACAAATATATGTGAATTTGAGGAATGTCCTTTCTTCCTTCTAGGCCTGTTTCCCCATGTTTATTACAATGGGAGTGAATTTGCTTGTCTCTAAGGACACTTTATGAATAAATATTCTATGATTCTGCTACGTGCATATCCATGGCATATACTCTCAGATCATTAGGGATTAAAATAAGTGATCCAAGTAGTTTGGCTTATGTCAAAATATACACTAACACTTATTAAGTTACATACATGATGCTGTTTTAAAAACTTTATTTAATCCTTTCAACAAAATTATGAGTTGAGTTCTATTATTACTCCCTTGTTACAGGTGAGGAATCTGAATGCTCAAAGACTGAATAAATTTCCCAGTGTCGGGCTTCCCTGGTGGCGCAGTGGTTGGGAGTCCGCCTGCCGATGCAGGGGACACGGGTTCGTGCCCCGGTCCGGGAAGATCCCACATGCCACGGAGCAGCTGGGCCCGTGAGCCATGGCCGCTGAGCCTGCGCATCTGGAGCCTGTGCTCCTCAATGGGAGAGGCCACAACAGTAAAAAAATTTCCCAGTGTCATACAGTAACAGTTGTAAACTCCAGGATTCAAATCTAGATGTTTTAGTTTGAGAGTCTGTGCTCTTAATTATTGCCCTTCTCTGCCTCTGTCATCCCAAGATGACTGTAGCCCGTATCACTCTGCTGAGTAATTACACATTCTAATGAGATCTGAAACATAGACAATGGGGCTGGGGTGCTATTTAGATCTCCTTGGAAAAAGCCACTCCCGAAACATTTTGAAAACTGATTTAAATAGTGAATTGAATTCCATTTGTCTAACCTGAATCAGCTTGAACCATATGCCAAAGATATTAACATAGTGATTTCCTACCTAGAATTTTCTTCAGTGGCAAAATGTTTACTTGTAACGCTAATCTTATAGATATGGATGCAATCTCTCAACAAAATACTAGGGAATTGAACCCAGCAATATATAAAAAGGAGTATACACCATGACATATGGAATCTATCTTCGTAATGCAAGGTAGGTTAACATTTTAAATAAGTTAATGTAATACACCACATCAATAGAATAAAGGACAAAAACCACATAATCACCTCAGTAGACACAGAAATTCAGCTCCCATTCCTGATAAAAACTTTCAACAAATTGGCAACAGAAAGGGATTTCCTCAACCTGACAAAAAGTCATCTAAAATAAAACCAGAGCTAACAGTATGCTTAACAGTGAAAGATTGAATGCTTTCTCTCTAACATCAAGAAAAGGACAAGAATGTCTGTCTGCTCTTGTCATTTCTATTCAACCTTTGTACTGGAGGTTCTAGCCAGGGCATTTATGCAAGAAAATGGAATATAAGGCATTCATGTTGTAAAGGAATTAGTAAAACTATCTGCTATGGTCTGGATGTTCGTGCCCCACCCCACCCCCAAAATTCATATGTTGAAATCCTAATGCCCAATGTGATAGTATGAGGAGGTGGGACCTCTGGAGGTTTAGTAGGTCATGATATCTATCTAGAGATTCAAAACAATTCATATCAAAATGCCTGATGACTTTTTTACAAGAATTTGAAAGCTGATCCTAAAATTCATATGGAAGTTCAAGGGGCCCAGGATAGCCAAACCAATCTTGAAAAAGAAAAACAAAGTTGCAGGCCTCACACATCTAAGAATAGAGAGTTGAGAACAGAAATAAACCCGCATATTTATAATTCAATTGATTTTCAATAAAGGTACTAACACAATCCAGTGGGAAAGAGCATTCTTTTTAACAAATGATATTGGGACAACAGAATGTCAATATGCAAAAACTATAATTAGGAAGAAGCATAGGTTTAAATCTTGGGGGCTATGGATTAGACAGTGGTTTCTTAGACATGACCAAAACCAAAAGCAACAAAAGATTTAGATCAACTGGACATCATTCAAAATAAAGAAGTTTATCCCTCCAGGAACACCATAAGTAAAGGGAAAAGACAACCCACAGAATGGATGAAATTTACTTCAAATCATATATCCCGTAAGGGACTTGTATCTAGAATATACATGGAACTATTATAACTCAATAATAAAAAGACAAATAACCCAGTTTAAAAATGAGCAAAGGATTTGGATAAACATTTCCTCAAAGAAAATGTAGAAATGGCTAACAAGCACATAAAAATAGTCTCAACACCACTAGTCATCTAAGAAATGCAAATCCAAACCACAATGAGATGCCACTTCATACCCACTAGGATGACCATAACCATAAAGATAGATGATAACAAGCGCTTGTGAGAATATGGAGAAATTGGAAACCTCATACATTGCTGATGGGATATAAGATGAAGAAGCTGCTTTGGAAAACATTTTGGCAGTTCCTCAAGTGGTTGAGCACAGAGTTACCCTATAACCCAGCAATTCCACTCTTAGAAATAAACACAAGATAAATGAAAGTACATGGTCACACAAAAATATGGGCATAGGGGCTTCCCTGGTGGCGCAGTGGTTGAGAATCTGCCTGCCAATGCAGGGGCCATGGGTTCAAGCCCTGGTCTGGGAGGATCCCACATGCCGCGGGGCGGCTGGCCCCGTGAGCCACAATTACTGAGCCTGCGCGTCTGGAGCCTGTGCTCCACAAGAGAGGCCGCGATAGTGAGAGGCCCGCGCACCGCCATGAGGAGTGGCCCCCACTTGCCGCAACTAGAGAAAGCCCTCTCACAGAAACGAAGAGCCAGCACAGCCATAAATAAATTTAAAAAAATATGGGCATAAATGTTTATGGAAGCATTATTTATAATAGCCCCAAACCGGAAATAATCCAAATGTCTGTCAACTGATTAAAGGGTAAATAAAATGTGGTATTTCTATATATGGAATGTAATTTTGTAAGAAAAAAGAAAGTATTGATGCATGGTATAACATGGATAAACCTGGAAAGCATTATGCTAAGTGAAAGAAGTCACAAAAGACTACATAGTTAATGATTCTATTTCTATGAAGTGTCCACAAATAGGAAATCTTTAGAGGCAGGAAGTAGATAAGCAGTTGCTTAAAACTACAGAGTTGAAGAAATTGGTAGGTGATCACTAAGAGCTACAGAGTTTCTGAAGTAATGAAAATATTGTAAAATTGGTTGTGATGCATATACAATTCTATGAATATACTAAAAGACATTGAGTTGTACCCTTTAAACAGGTGGATTGTATGGTATGTTCATTATATCTCAGTAAAGCTATTGAAAAATAGTAAGTCCAAACAATTTGAAACAAATAGTAATATGCTATAGATTTCATCATTGTTGGTTGATTTTACCCTTTGAGATCAATCGTTTCTTGGAAATAATACCACTCCATCATTCCTCAATTCTTTTTCTGACACATAGCCTGGAACTAGATCTCCATCTCCATTTCTTAAATGTAATTCCTGTCTTTGCTCAAAGAACTCAGAAAGTAAAGAGGATATTACATGTGGGAGGAGTTAACAAATGTTTCATGGAAAAAGTCACCCTTTTTAGAAATAAAATCACTAGATTAGGTAGAATTTCAATATGCTAAAAGTTTCATAAACAATGCCATTCTGTCCCCAAAGCTTCCCTCTCCATTACACACTGCAGTAGCAGACTTGGGTAACAGTTATCCTGATCTTACATAAGAATTAGTGTTGGCACCAGCAAAACTCCTGAATTTTATTGTTGTGGTTTGAGTCCTTTTCCAGGAAAATAAAAATGAAATACATAAAAGAACACTTGGTTAGTGAATGAGGAAATCAAAATTCTCATTCTAGCTATGCCAATAAATGACCGTGGGATCCTCGGAAAGTGACTACTTTGGAGAATAATATTTATATTTATATGGAGATCATTAATTATATAGAATCTTAGGTGACTTTTAAAAAACTCTTGAATCTTCCACATCCTTTCTGCCTCCTTCTCTACCTAATATTTAGGGATGTTTGACATTGAAAAGTCATATATCTACATAATGGCTATACCTTTTTTGTTTTCTCTTCAGGATTAACTTATCTAAGACTGATTCCAAGCAGGCTTCCTGACAGAACAGAACTTAGCCTCCTGCAGAGCTCCTTGGAAACGTGCCACAGTTCTAAACTGTGATCCTGAATCCCTGGGTGTCCCAAAGCTCTCTCAGGGGGAGAGCCATCAATATTGTTTCATAATATTCCAGATGTCATTTGTCTTTTTGACTCTCGTCCTTTCCTAAGTACATGGTAGAGTTAGACTGTCTGACAAGGGACATCACAACAGATTGAATGCAGAAGCTGACAGAAGAATCCAGGTGTATTTCAAGGTCAGACATCCAAGGCACTTGCAAAATGTAAAATATTGTCACTAATTTTTCTTTTTGCTAATTTTTGCTTTGTTTTGGAAAATATAATTTTAATTAAATATTATTGTTTATGTTAACATAGAACAGATTTATTATTTTTAAATGAATTAATAAATATTTTTGAAAATTTATCAGTTTTAAATATTTTTAGTATAGTAAATATAAACATATAAACCCCACACAAACATATGTTTTTTTAGACATCTGAATAATTTTTAAGAGTTTAAAAGGCTCTAGAGACCAAAAACTTTGAGAACCACAGGCTTAAGGCAATCAGTCCTGATAGGTTGCTGAGATGGGCTTGGGTCACAGCCTTGCTCATGCCAGAGAAGGGGCAGACATTTCTTCAAGACTTGCTACATCCATGCGTGCTGCTCCTCACTGCAATGGACAGCAGAAAACCCCTTTATCCACTACTGCTCCTACCTCAGTAAATTACCACCAATACACCTATTCCAGGCAGAGTGTATTCACTTCTTGGTCACTCACATATACTCATTCAGCATCGATTTAAAATTCCTGTTAAACAAACATGAGTCCAAATATAAAACCCAATTAGAGTTTCTGAGAAACGAATGAGTTGAAATATGAAGAACATATGTCTCACCTATTTAGATGATTGAATTTTAGGTTTTTCTAGTTTTGTTTTATACGTGGAGCTTAGGAGGAGAATCATTAACCATATGAAAGTGTAAAATTGCAAGCCTCTTTGATACTGTTCTCATTACTCCAAGTCCCAGGGATGTTTATTATGTTATGTTGGTAGGAGGAGCAATGGGAAGATTGCTTGGAAAATATGACATTTTGTTGCAGTGACAGACTCTAATTTGTTTATTCTTGCTGGTATCAGTGCCCTTACAGAATCCACAAATACACTAGCTCTGGTTTGGCCACATGACTTGCTTAGGGCAATGGAACAATAGCAAATATGATGCAAGCAGAGACTTGAAGTTTTCACATTTAAGCTTGTCCTCTCTTGCTGCTCTTGGAGCCCCAAGTCATCATGTCAACAAGCATGGGCTGGCCCACTAGATGATAAGAGACATGTGACATGTGACCCAGTTATACCCATCACTCCAACTGAGGGCAAGTCAGCTGTCAGATGTATGAGGGAGGACATTTGGGATCAGCTAACCCTCAGCCATCCCACCTGGAACCACAGGTGCATGAGTAAGGCCAGATGGAAGATTCAGGTACACCAGAACTGCCTAGTGAAATTGGAAGCCCAATAAGGGATTGAGGTTTTAAGCTTCTGAATTTTGGGTTGGCTGATTCTACAACTGTAGAGATTTGATATCAAAATTTACTGTAATTTTAATGCTTGTAAACATACTTATAGAAACTTCTTTGATACAGGTTTAGTCTATCATATTTCCTGAGTTCTACAAGGAAGTAAAGAAGCCAATAAGATCTAAAATTCCTTTCTTAATTTGTGTTACCCCAGAGCCTTAGAATCTTTTGCTGTAAATGTGCTGGCAATGAAGGTTGTGGGAAGGCTGGGGGTGAGGTGGGAAATGAGTTTGGAGTAGGTGCACTTGGTTGGTTAACTGTAATTGAGGTAGGCAGTACATAGGCCCCTGGGCTGGACAGCTGGTGTCTGTCAAACAGAGTAAAATTGAAGCTTTGTTTTCCCTGACACTCCAAGGACAAAGTTAATGGCAGGAGCTGAGCTCTCCTGGAGTAAAGAGATAAGATGATCACTCCTGAGGTCAAGGAAACCTCCCTGTCTGCACCTGCGCAGGAAGGCTCCCTGGGGGTAGAAAAAGGAGGGGGTGCCATCCCATAATAAGTGTGGACATACCCCCACAGGCCTCAGCACTGGAATCCATCTAGCAAAAAGTTGCGTATGCATGTTGGGGAGCGTCCTAGGGCAGGTCAGGTGTGGAAAAAGAAGGGAGGTAGTTGGCCAAAGGTAAACAAAGACCTGAAAGAACTGCCCTATAGAAATGATTTAACTGCCTCTTTACTGCACTGCTCCTCATTAGGAATGAAGCCCACACCCTTTCTCTCTGGTGTGAATTTCTGTCTTGCTTCAGTCTTTTTTTTTTTTTTTTTTTTTTTTTATTTATTTTTGGCTACATTGGACCTTTGTTGCTGCACGCAGGGCTTTTCTCTAGTTGAGGTGCTCGGGGCTACTCTTCCTTGTGGGGCACGGGCTTCTCATTGCGGTGGCTTCTCTTGTTGTGGAGCACAGGCTCTAGGTGAGCAAGCTTCACTAGTTGTGGCATGCGGGCTCAGTAGTTGTGGCGCATGGGCTTAGTTGCTCTGTGGCATGTGGGATCTTCCCGGACCAGGGCTCGAACCTGTGTCCCCTGAACTGGCAAGCATATTCTATTTTTTTTTTTTTTTTTTTTTGCGTTACGCGGGCCTCTCACTGTTGTGGCCTCTCCCCTTGCGGAGCACAGGCTCCGGACGCACAGGCTCAGCGGCCATGGCTCACGGGCCCAGTCGTTCCGTGGCATGTGGGATCTTCCCGGACCAGGGCACAAACCCGTGTCCCCTGCATCGGCAGGCATATTCTTAACCACTGCGCCACCAGGGAAGCCCCCTTGCTTCAGTCTTAAATAAACAAACTGTTTCTCTGTGTGCTCTCCATTTGTTGTGCTGTGTCTCTAATAATAAACTTTGCACATGTTCTTACAGTTTTTGCCTCCTTGAAACATTCTTGCTTTCAAATGGGGCAAGAGCAAGGGGCACTTTGCTTCTAGCCTTTAACCCCTGGTGGTCTGGTGAATAGGATTCCTGGTTTTCATCCAGGCTACGCAGGCTTAATTCCTGGGCAGGGAACTAAGATCTTGCTTCAGAACTGCTCACTGCTGTCTCTCTGAGATCATAACAATTTTCTCATCCTGAGCTTTGGTTTCTCTAAGGAATAAGTTGAATGACTGAAATTTTCGTTTTGTTTCCCCTAGGAAATTTTGAAAGATATTCTCTGCTATGGGACAATAAATAATAATAATAAAGATTACTTGGTAATATAGAGATAAATGGCTTATTAGGGATGTCAAACTGGTAGCAGAACTTGAAGCATTAAAAGGCAAGATACAACTGTTAGGGGAGAACTGGTAGCAGAGATTCAGGCTGGAGACTCAGTGGGAGGAACAACAAAAGCTACTTACTTAAGTCTCCCTTAAGAACATTTTACATTTTACAAAGTGATGCGCACAGTGAATGTCAGTTACCTTACCCCAGGCCTGACATAAGCCTTGTTAGATTAGGAACAGGACTGCTCTCTCTAAACTTATGTGCTTGGACTTTAGAGAGGGTGGGAATTAGAACCAAATCTTAGGTTCAACACTTACCAGATGAGTGACCTTCTCCAAGACATGATCTTTAAAATGGGGTAATACAAATACCTAAAAAAAAGAAAAAGAAAAAGAAAAAAAAACCCTACGTTTGAAAACTGTGACAACGACCTGTGCCTTCTCTCTCTCAGTGACACTACAATCTATGCAAAGAAAATGTACCTTTTTTCAGGGCCACATAATGATGTCTGTGGACCTCTAGGCAATTTTGCTTTCATGATCCCCTTCTTTCATAAAAACATACTACAAAGTATATTTTATGACTGCATTGGTATACAGACAAATATAATCCTTGACCTTAGAGGTTAATTTTTTCTTCTGACTTTAAAGGAAATTAAAACATTTTTGTGGGAAAAAAAACCCACAAGAGATCTTAAGCATTCTCACCACACACACACACACACACGCACGCACGCACGCACACACACACACACATACACAAGAGAATTAAAGAGAATTAGCCATGTAACTGTGAGGTGATATGATGTGTTAATTATCTTGATCTTGGCAATCATTTTATAATGTATATGTATATCAAACCATCATGTTGTGCGCTTTAATATATACAGTTATATTTGTCAATTATTCCTCAACAAAGCTGGAAAAAGAAAAAAAATGATAGAATTTTTAAGGACTTCTGTGAAGATGTTGAGAAGGAGAAAAGGTGCGGAAAAGTCCATTTGAGAAGGTAAATTTTTTCCTTGGTGGAGTATTTATGAAAAAGGAATGAGCCTGTAAGAGAAGAAGATCATTGCTAAGTTTAAGGCTGAAGTACATTTACTGCTACTCAGCAGTGCATACATGCTTATGTCGGGGCAGGGGGAAGCTAAGCGTAAGGAAGATTAGATCAGTTGTAGAAAAAGAAGTCAGGACTGACATATAAATTCGGCATAGCAGACACAGTACTTAGGAACCAGACTACTTTCTTTCACAAACACTGTTCATCACAAGTCTCCTTGGGCCCATTATCCACATGGTCTTGGTCTAGATTGCCAACATTCCATGAGGAAGGAAATAATAAAGACAAAAGCAGAAAAAGATTTAAAAAGCAAACCACAGGAATAGTTCACTGTTAAATATATATTCAAGACCTGGATCTCTGGAAAAAAATATTAGAATATATACTCTTCTGACAAATCTAAAAAAATAAAGAGAGAAAGAAAGCGCAAATAAGCAAAAAGAGAAAGTGCTGGGATGGTAGTAATCATGCAAAAAGGATGTAAAAGTATATACTGTGGGCACTGACATGTGAAAATCCTAACAAAATGGCAGGCGGGAGGTGGTTCAGTTAATCTACTAATATAAATTAGCAAAATAGGATAAAATTGAAAAGCTGAATTTAAGAACACATGACAAATACTTTAAAGGTTATCTGAGAACTATTTCTAAGTTTTTTTGAAGCCAGATATCTTTATTGTAGAATCCTTCTAACTTGTGATTCCAATTCCTATGTTATGTGAATCTATTTTTCCAGAAATATAAAAGATGTAAAGCCATTTAATTCACTTCATGAAGCAAGTATACAACTGATTTCAAAATATCACAAAGATGGCACATAAAAGGAAACTATGAATCCAAGAGATTTGTGAGTATTCAAAATAAAATGCTAGTAAATAAATCCAACAGTGCATCAAGAGACTAATGTATCACCAAAAGTATTGCAAATATGATGTATTAACTTGGAATCTAAATCATATAATAGGTCAAAAATAATTATTCCAATTGATGACTAAAATTGTTTGATTAAGTTTCAACTCTTATTCTGATAAAAATATAGATATATAAAAGTTACTCTAAAATATTTTAATTATAACATCTATCTGAAAATAATCACATTAAAGTTAAAGGAGATACACTCAAAGCCTAACCACTAAGAAATAAGGATAAGTCGTGCACCATTTACTTTATAATGAAATATTTTGTGCATATAAAACTATAATGTACATATAAGATAATCTGTACATTCAATACCATGAAAGAAAAAGAAAATAACTATTTATATTAAGGGGGTTTCACTTGGATGTGATTTCCCTTTTTGATCACCTTCTTCTCATCAGGAATAGAAGGTATCCTAAATTTTGCATTTATTATTCTGTTGATATATGACTAAACAATGTACTGGCTAGTTTTGTATGTGGTCTGGCTCTATATAAATTGTATCATATTGTATATACTATTTGCAATGTATTTTTTAGCTTAATACCATCATGTGAGTCTTTCATGCTAATAGTTGTAGCTATCCTTTATTTTTGAAAGATATTTCATACTGTTTACTATTATATTGTTTGAATCAGCAGCAACATATGTTCCCTTCTTCTGTAGATGGACATTTAGGTTATTTGCCTGAACGTTTGTTTGATTGCTTTGCCAGCAACATTCTTGTGTCAATTTCTTTGTACATAATGTCATGCAGGTCTGACTAGACAGGTACTGTTCAATATAATTTTCTGATGCTTTGAAATATTCTACAAATCTGTAATTTTTAGGAAAGTAAGGGCAATTATACTTATTAACACTGCACACATGGACTTTTTTCTGGTTTTTTTTTTTTTTCTTATAGAATTACACATTCTAGCCTCCATGTGTCTTAATCTAAAATTCATAGTTTCCATTTTGACCATTTTTTGCCTTGCTTTTTTGATGGTTATTTTCCCCTTCTTTATTGCCTTCTTATGAGGGGAAACCTCATTTCTTTTTTATTTTCTTTCTTTTCCAACTCTCTATCCCTGTTTTTAAAGCAGTTATCTTTGAAATTTTATCATCTATACCTAATTTTACAAAGTCTAAAATTTATCAATGTCTTTTATATACTCTAGGCAATAAAAGGATTTAAGAATGCTCTAACTCTGTTTATCTCATTCCACCCTTACATAATTTTTTCAGTGGTATTTTAGTACTCAATTTACTATTTTAGTATACCTTCTCAAGTAGGCATTACTTCTGTAGAACTGAATTAAACTAATAAAAAATCTAACTGTATAATTATTTTTACATGTTGTAGGCATTGTTATAAGGTTCTTTTTTTTTGATGGGCATTAGGAAAAACCTATTTACATTCATCTTGGCCTATCTTTAAACCTCAATATAGCTGGATATACTTGTGTAAACTAAGCTAAAATTCCCTGAAATTTATTTCAACCGATCCCTCAGAATTTAAGAAAAATAGCCATTTGGGCTTCCCTGGTGGCACAGTGGTTGAGAGTCTGCCTGCCGATGCAGGGGACGCGGGTTTGTGCCCCAGTCCGGGAAGATCCCACATGCCGCGGAACGACTGGGTCCGTGAGCCATGGCCGCTGAGCCTGCGCGACCGGAGCCTGTGCTCCGCAACGGGAGAGGCCACAACAGTGAGAGGCCCGCGTATCGCAAAAAAAAAAAAAAATAGCCATTTAGAAATTTTAATGTATATTAGAAGCTAATAAACCATCAGGAGAACCTCAGGGTGATGATTCTGTAGAAAATAAAGGTACATTTTAATTGACCTTGTTTGCAAAACTAAATCTTTATTAAATCCCCTTATTCCCCATAATAATATAGTTGTTTGCAAAGGTTCAATAAGAATTTGTCTTCATTTCTACCAAGATCTAATTGGATAAATCAAATTTATAACCATAACCATGCCAGAAACATCACATTTGAAAGTAAGTTGTATTTAATTAGATAGGACAAGCCTACTATTCAGAAATAAGAACTTCACTTCTTATGTGGAAAAGATGCTTAAAAAGTTCTCCCAGGAGACTGGCCTAGTACCTGTTCTATGACTTGGAGTTAGATTTAGTAAATAATATAACTTCTTAGTAGACCAGAAATTTTAATAAACCTGGAGAATCTCAAAAAAAGAATATATCCTTTCAGCTACAGATTCTGTAGTTGAAGACTGGTAGAGGCATGTGGGATAGTTCTTGATTTTAGCCTCAAAACAGATAATCAGATAAGGGCAGAAAAAAAACATTTCTAGTAGAAAAAAGTGATCAAACTTATGACCCTAAATTTATGAAGTCTCTAGACAGAAGTTTTCTCTCTTCTTTAGTTATATTAAACATGCAACAAGGGGTCCTTTATGTAGTATCATTACCTCTTGTTTCCTCTGTGTAAATAAAATGAACCACATAGAAGAGAACATGAAATCAATGATAATTAGAGCATGTGTTAAACAAGCTTATTTTGTCAAATCTATTCCTTAGATGTGGAGGTCAACTATGGGAGGTGGGAGTGAGGTGGGAAGTAAGAGGAGAAAGCAGGATGAAACCAAAATGTGAACTAACATTTTCCAAAGAGCTTAGCCCCAGCAACTCTGAGTGAGGCACAATACTCTCCCAGACCTTCCCACAAAACACCAAAACCATAAGTGGGAAAAGTGAGAACATTTAGCAATGATACTTGCTCCAGGGGCAGGAATGGGGGTGTTCTTAGATTTTTTCTTATCCCTGTGAACTCTTGTTTTTCATGTCTTCAGCACCTACCCATAACCAGTACTGTCCTGAGGATAACTAGGCATTTTAGCACTTCAGGACAAAATGAAATGTATAATATGGGTAGGGAATAATAGACCTATTTCCTCTTTTCTACTTAAAAGTTTTTTTTATGGTATGGAAGGTCTAGAGATATCTTTGTGGGATTGAGACAGTAATTACAGCAAACACTTATCTAGTGATCACTGTGCTGGCACTGTTCCAAACATGTTACATATATTTAATCCTCCAACCCAACAACCTTATAAGATATCAGAGGCAAATGTACTCTGGAGTTAATAAAGTTTAAATTTCAGAATCAGATACTTAATTTCTTATTTATAATTTTGTATTCATTTTCTTAAAGGATACTTCCAAAATCGTATTAGGGTTAGACCCCCAACACTGGCCCCAAGTTCATACAGCTAGTTAAGATGGCAGAGCCAGATTTAATCTCAGACTGCCCAGATCTAGACTACGCTCTCTGTCACTTCAATTCTGTATGGTCTGGGAAAGCCAAAGAGGATGGCCTATATGTCCATGCCCAGACCTTCCAAGTCATTCTGTTGTAAGGCATTGATCTCATTTATGAATGAGATAAGACTTAAATGTTTAAAATTTCTACTTTACTTGAATTTACCACCAATTCCATTTAAATTCTAAATAGCTATATGATTATTATTATGATAAATCAACAAATACTATTATCACTCCATTTTTCAAAGTCTTTCTGATGCTAAATAATTTTCTGAAAACTAGATAAATTACCTATCTAGGAAATGGAGAATCTGTGATTTAAATTCAGGTCAATCTGACCTCATGTATTTAACTGCTATTCAATATTGCCTAAATTCAAGATCTCAGAATCAGATTTACTACTACTATTTTTTTTACTTTTATTTGCCATTTTTTGAATAATTTTGTGTTAATAGACATATGTATGTTTTTTAAATTGCCATAACAACCCTTCAAGATAGTCTTAATTATATTCATTTCATGGGGGTTTGTTGACATTTGAAGAGTTCACTAACTTTTCAGTTGTTCCAGAGGCAGTAAGTGGCAGAGACAGGATTCCCAGTGAGACCTACCTTGTCATGGGGAATTGGCATCAGTAACACTTTATGAACCATCCACAGAATCAAGACTCCTTTCTCCACAAAGCTGCCTCTTGTGTATGAGCCAAATGAAGAACTCACTGCCCTTGAAATCTCCCTTTATTCTCTAACTTTGGCATTTTTCAAAAACCATTGAAATCCACCGCTAAACTGTAAAAATTCATTCAAGGCTTTGAGGACCTATTCCTCAACAGGTGTTCTAAAAACATTTTGAGCACTCTTAGCATCACTGGAGTAAATGTAGAGGTTCACAGTGTGCCAATATTGCCATGATACACGTGCTAACAATCACATTGCTGTCGAAAGTTACCTTGTGCAAGTATTTGCATCTCCATGGGAATATTCTATTAAGATATGTCACTAGAAACAGCAGAAGGATTTTTCTTTATCTTTAAGTATGGATTGAATTGATTTTTCTAAACGGCTCCAAAGTGTGGGCTTTCATTCTATAATCCATCCTAAGTGTTTTAAAATAAAAGAACTATCAAATCACTTGGCAGAACGAGACCTGTTGCTGTCCAGAAAGGCCAATTTATATTCAGTTGGCACCCTAGCAAGCAGCATGATTGATATCATTCAGATTTGAGACTTGGAATGATAAATAGTTACACATAGCCAAGCGTCACACTTCAGGGCTCACAGGCCTGGTGAGTTATTGTTTTGTTTTGCCCCTGGTTCTTGTAGGCTGAAAACTTTGTTTTCATAAATTAATCAGTGATGGCATTTGCATCTCTGATTTGTTGCCTTTCTCAAAAGGCCTTTACTTGCAGTTTATAACGCTGAGTGGCACAGTTTCAAGCTACCCAAAGAGATACAAAACAGTTGGATAATCAAAAGCACTTCTGTTATCATGGCAAATAAATATAGAATTCTCTAAATGCTTCATTTTCAAATGTAAGGACATTTAAGTACAAAAACTGTAAAATTTTTTTATTATATGTTGAATAGATATAAAAGAATATTATAAGAATACATGTAAATTAAAAGAAATAAAAACAAAGGAATATCTATATTCTAACCACCCATTTTAAGGAAAAACATTTTTCTTTGAAATTTCTTATCTGCTCTTCCCAGATTCCATTCTACATCCTCCTTCAGAAACAAACAGTAACCACCATATTTAATTTTAGGTTTAAATAAAGTATTGTTTATTTTAAATACTTTTGAATCATGTATAAATGGATTTATTCTCTGTGGATTTTTGTGATTTAGTTAGGGGTTTTTTTGCAGTATATTTGCAATATTTATTGTTGCTATTTATCGCTATAATTTATTTATTTTCATTACTGTATATGATTTTATTTTAAGAACATGCCACAATTTATTTACCACTTTCCAGTCAATGGACATTTGGATTGTTCCTGTTCTTGTGAAGTTCTGTTATGAATGTTCTTATACAGGAACATTCCCACATATATCACTTGCTATATATGATTAAGAGTTTATATATAGGGCCTCCCTGGTGGCGCAAGTGGTTGAGAGTCCGCCTGCCGATGCAGGGGATACGGGTTCGTGCCCCGGTCTGGGAGGATCCCATATGCCGCGGAGCGGCTGGGCCCGTGAGCCATGGCCGCTGAGCCTGCGCGTCCGGAGCCTGCGCGTCCGGAGCCTGTGCTCCGCAAAGGGGAAGGCCACAACAGTGAGAGGCCCGCATACCGCAAAAAAAAAAAAAAAAAAAAAAAGAGTTTATATATAAATATATATGAAACTCATGATATATTCATGTATATATATAACATAATCATATATTATTTAGAAAATATATGGATTTGTGGGGTCATAGAGTATTTACATCCTCAATTTTACCAGATATTGTAAATCGTTTTTTAAGGTGTTTGTACACTGTGTCAGGTCTTCCACATGTTCACCAAGGCTTGATATTGCCAAACATTGCCTTTTTGTGCCCCTGGAAGATGCAAAGTGGAATATATTGTGACTTTAACTTGCATTTGCCTGATTTCTTATGAAGAGGAGCACATTTGCATGTATATTGACCATTTATGTTTCTCATTCAGTGAAGTACCTATGATTCACTATTTTTCTACTGAATTGTTTCTCTTTTCAATTAGTTTTTATGAAAATATTTCTTCCTATTTTTCATGTATCTTTTTATTCTCTCTGTGATATTTGATGAACAGAAATTCTTAATTTTGTAGTAGGTAATTCCTTCATGCTCTGTTCTTTTGTTTATTATTTATGAAATCTTTCCCTGGCCCATAAGAATTCCTTTTATATAGACTTTTAAAATTGAATACTTTTGCCTTTAAATTTAATTTTATCTGTTTGGAACTGATTTTTTATGTGGTATGAAGTTTTGGCCCAATTTCATTTTTTGTTTATTATACACAATCACTTGTCCTAGCATCATTTAGTAGAAACACATACTTTCCTTGTCTTCAATGCCACCTCTGCCATTCATTTTTTCAGCTCATACTTACTGAGTAGTTGATATGTTCCTGGCACCACTATAGGGGTTAGGGATCCAGAGGAAATAAATTAGATTAAAATTCTTACTCTACGGTGCTTTCATCTTAGTTGAGGGGGAAAGATGATAGCTAATAAAAAATATGCAAAGAAAAGTAAAATTTACTTTTTTGATGGTGATCAGTGCTATAAAGAAAATAAAAAGAGAATGAGTATAGGAAAAGTGGGGCTGGGGTGAATTTTTAATGGAATTATCGGGAAAGGCTATACTAAGAAGCTAGCATTAGAGGAAAGATTTGAAGAAAGTTAAGGAACAATTCATGTGAATATCTGGGGCAGGGGGTACATTTCAGAAAAAGGGAAGAGCAACTGCAAAATTTTTGAGGCAGAAGTATGCCTGGTGTGTTCAGAAGATCAGTCTGGAAAGTGTAATCAAGCAGAAGTTAAAAGATGAGTTCAGAGAAGGAACAAGGGGCCCAGTTTATCAGACAGGAAGTCTTTGAAGTATGACATGATCTGAATTACATTTTTGAATGGTTCATTGTATTGATCAAACAATCAGAATCGGGGCTTCCCTGGTGGCGCAGTGGTTGGGAGTCTGTCTGCCGATGCAGGGGATACGGGTTCGTGCCCCGGTCCGGGAGGATCCCACATGCCATGGAGCAGCTGGGCCCGTGAGCCATGACTGCTGGGTCTGCGCGTCCAGAGCCTGTGCTCCGCAACGGGAGAGGCCACAACAGTGAGAGGCCTGCCTACTGCAAAAAAAAAAAAAAAAAAAACAATCAGAATCAATCATGTATGTTGTAATTTAGCAATAAATAACCACATGTTCTCAGTGGCCTCACACCATGAATGTTTAATTCTTGCCCTTGTTACACTCATTGCAAGGCAGCTGGGTACTATGATCCACATTCTCACTTCAGGACCCAGGCTGGCAGAGTAGCTACCATTGGGAGTGCTACTAGTTCTCATCACAGTGAGAGAAACAAAGACCAGTCAAAACAAGCACCAACTGCTAGAGCTTCCATTCATCTAGAAGTGACCACATCATTTCCATTTTCATTTCATCAGCCAACTTAAATGACATGGTAATTTAGGTTTCAAGGGGACAGAGAAGTTCAACCATGCACATGGTGGAGTATCTGCTGCATAGCACTAATGTCTACAAGTCTCTGGCTGCTGTGTTGAGAACACATTGCTGGTGGGCAGGGGCAGTAGCAGGGAGTACAGCCTGTTTAAAAACAAAGGCTTAAACCAGGGAGGTAACAGAGGATGTGGTGAGAATTAGCTGGATTCTGCATAAATTTTGAAGGTAGAGGCAACAGGTTTTTGTCAGTAGATTTTATGTGAGGTGGGAAAGGAAGAGAGGAAGGAGGGCTTCGAGGATTTTGGCCTGGGCAGCTGGATAATTAGGTGCCATTTACTGTAATGGATAATGATTCAGGACGAGCAAGTTTTTTGTTTTTGATTTGTGTGTGTGTGTGTGTGTGTGTGTGTGTGTGTGATCACAACTTCGGAATTAGACTTTCAATCCTTCTGACTTATTTGTAAGCATTTCCCTATGTTATATATCTCCTCTTTTTAAACATCTAGGACAGTTTCTGTTTTATTCACTGATTCCTGATACTGAGGGTATGAATAATAGGCAGCGGTGTTAGAAGGGTCTTCCCAGGAGCATACAAAATTTCCTGGCCTCATCTTTGGTCCAGCCAATGGTGATGCAGAAGCCTGAGAAGAACTGATGGATCTGGAGCACCCAGCTCCCTTAAAGCCAAAGCACTAGGAACTCTACTGTGACCTTGTGGTTTCTGCCAATTACAAAGTAAGTTTCCATCTGCTGTTGGGTTCCATTGATAGTGATTTTATCTATCTTTGTGCCAGTATCATATTGACACAATTACTAATGTTTTATAAGTTGTGACATTTAGAAGGATTAGCTTTCTGAACCATAAACTCTTCCTTCTTTTTCAGGAGTCCTTTGATTCTTCCTGGCCCTTTGATCATTAAGTTAAATTTTAGGATCACCTACAAAGTTAAAAACAAACAAACAAACAAACAAGAACAAATCTCTTGGGATTTTTATTGGGATTACACTAAATTTATGAATCAATTTGGGAGAAATTGTACCTCCATTTGAAGAATGTAGTAAAGGTCTCCAACAAATAATTGGAGGTCTCTTTAAAAGTCTTTAACTAAAAATTTATAGTGTTCCCCTGTAAATATTTTGCTCAATTTATATTAGGTTTATTTTTTAAAACTTTATGTATTTATTGTTAATGTAAATTGTATCTTTTTAGTAAATTATATTTTTAAGCTATATATTACCATTACAGGGAAATGAAATTATTTGTGTATATTTAACTATTTTTATTATTGTGTTTTAGTTGTGTTTCTTATAAACAATGTATAGATTTTTAAGTAACATAATTAGTTCATGCACATTTATTATAATTACTGACATAGTTGGATTTGTTTTCCATCTTACGTTCTGTTTTCTATTGGTCCCATTTTTGCAGTTTTCTGCTTTTCTTCCTTTATCTTGCATTAACTAAATTTCTTCTCAATCTTTTTTACCTCTACTGATCAAGAGCTATACAACCTATTTCTAGTATTTTAGTAGTTACCCTGAAGTTTTTCACATAGGCACACTTCCTTTATGAAAGCCTATGGTTAGGTTAATCAACATCTTTTTCTTCCTTTTGAATAATACAAAGACCTCCAGAATATTTAAAGTCTTTTCATCCTCTTCCTACTTATATATTCTTTTTGTTGTATATTTTAGAGTTTTTCTCTTTTTCCTTTTTACAAGCATGACAACACTATTATTGTTTCATATTGTAGGTGCTTACTTAGATTTACTGAGATATTATCAGTTTCTCTGTACAGGATTCCTTTTTATAGCTCTGACTGTACATCTGGAATCTAGTTGTTTCTGCCTGAAGTCAGTGGTGAAATGAAGATGGCTGCAAATTCTTTCATATTACTCCTGTGGAGAAGTGAAATTAATTTTCCTCCCTTGGACCTGGGCTGGCCTCTGACAACTCTGTTCAGTAGAATGTGGTAGAAGTGATACCATGCCAGTTCTGGGCATTTTCAAGAACTGGAGCTTTCTTTCTGCCATGGTCTCTGAGAGCTCTAAGCTGACATGAAGGAAGTATGCCTACCCTGCTAGAGAGACTACATGGAGAGGGCAGGAGGATTACATGGAGAGAGGTGTGGTCTGGCTAAGCTCAGTGTTCCAGTCCCACTTGTACCCTAAAAGCACCAGGAACATGAGAGAAGTCTTCTGGACCCCTCAGACCTGCTCAGCCACAGGGTAAATATCACCAACTGGCCCTATTTGGTGATAGAAGAATCATCCTAGCCCCATCCTATTCCTGATCCACAAAAACTATGTGATATAATCAAATGGCTGTTGTTTTAGGTCACTATGTTTTGGGATAATTTATTATGCAGCAATAGTTAACCAGATCAAATGCCTTCAGGTTTTCCTTACCTAGAAAGTCTGTATTTTGCTCTTACTCTTGAAATACATTTTTGATGAGGAAAAAAAATGTTTTGGGACTTATTTTCTCTCAATACATTGAAAATATTATTCTGGCATTCATTCTTCCTATTGAGAAATCAGCTCTCAGTCTGTGTCAGTCCTTTGAAGGTGATCTGTTTTTTGTTTTGTTTTGTTTCATTCAAGTTTTTGTTGTCTTAAATCTCTGGCTGTTTTTTAAGATCTACTCTTTTTCCTTGGTTTTCTGAAGCTTCACTTAGGTGTGTGATTGTTTTTATTTTCTTTCATTCTTTGTTTAATCCTACTAGGGACTTACTGGTCTTTATCCCACATGGGATAGAATATTGATTGTTTTCCATCATCAGTTCTGGAAAATGTTTAACCATAATCTCCTCAAATATTGCTTGGACCCAGTTCTCTCTTCTTTCAGAATTCCAGTTAGTTGTATATTAGACTTAGTTTACCCTCCACATCTATTAATCAATCTTTCATAATTTTTATTTCTTCAGATATGCCTGCTTTTTAATTTAAACTTTTTTCTTATTAAAATCTTATTCAAACTTTCAAACTAATTTCTTACTTAAACTATCCTTTGATTTTTTCCAACATTTTATTGTAAAAATTCTTAAACTTCCACTAGTTGGGAGAATTTTATAGTGAATACCCATGTACGCAGAATTAGATTCTACTGTCTTCATTTTGCTATATTTACATTGTCACATTTGTATTATACTGTCCCTTTAACCATCATCTTATTTTCTTTATATATTACTATGAAAGTTACAGACATAAATACACTTCTACCTAAATACTCTGTCCTGCATATCATTAATTAAAATTTAATATTTATTATAGGTTTTGCTATTTGTCCTGAAGTAAAATTTACAAATAATAAATGAACATACCTTAAGTGTACCAGAAAATGATTGTGGGTCCAATGAGTTTTTAATTTCATGTACAATTTTTTCATTTCTAAAAATTCTATTTGATAATTTTTAAACATATTTTTAAACTTTTTCTCAAATTTTATATTGGAATAATTTTAGATTTAAAGAAAAGTTGCAAAGGTAACACAAAGAGTTCTCATATACCTTCTACCCAGCCTCCTCTAATGTTTATGTCTTACATATCAATAGTACAATTATTAAAACTAGGAAATTCACATTGATACACAACTCTTAACAAACCTACAGACTTTATTCAAATTTTATTTAACTAGCATTTCTGCTAATGTCCCTTTTATGCTCTAGGATCCAATGCAGGATTCCACATAGCATTTAGTTTTAATTTAGTCTTAGTATTCTCTAATCTGTGACAGTTTGTCAGTATTTCTTTCATGACCTGATATTTTTGAAGAATACTAGCCAGTTATTGTGTAGAATGTCCTCAATTTGGAGTTCTCTGACATTTTCTCAAAATTTGATCAAATTGCACATTTTTGTACATCAGATCGTGTTGCACATTTTTGGTGAGAATAGTAAGAAGTGATGTTGTGATTTCAATTTTTATTAGGAGAGAAATGATAGTATTGACATTTTATGTATAGTAATGTTTTTGTTTTTTATTTTCATGGTCAACCTCTTTATTTATTTCTTTATTTTTTAAATTTTTTATTTTTTTATTAGTTTCTGCTTTATAACAAAGTGAATCAGTCATACATATACATCTGTATTCACATCCCTTCCCTCTTGCGTCTCCCTCCCTCCCACCCTCCCTATCCCACCCCTCCAGGCGGTCACAAAGCACCGAGCTGATCTCCCTGTGCTATGCGGCTGCTTCCCACTATCTATCTACCTTACGTTTGGTACTGTATATATGTCCATGCCGCTCTTTCGCTTTGTGACAGCTTACCCTTCCCCCTCCCCATATCCTCAAGTCCATTCTCAAGAAGGTCTGTGTCTTTATTCCCGTTTTACCCCTAGGTTCTTCATGACATTTTCTTTTATTCCATATATATGTGTTAGCATATGGTATTTGTCTTTCTCTTTCTGATTTACTTCACTCTGTATGACAGACTCCAGGTCTATCCACCTCATTACAAATAGCTCAGTTTCTTTTCTTTTTATGGCTGAGTAATATTCCATTGTATATATGTGCCACATCTTCTTTATCCATTCATCCGATGATGGACACTTGGGTTGTTTCCATCTCTGGGCTATTGTGAATAGAGCTGCAATGAACATTTTGGTACATGTCTCTTTTTGAATTATGGTTTTCTCAGGGTATATGCCTAGTAGTGGGATTGCTGGGTCATATGGTAGTTCTATTTTTAGTTTTTTAAGGAACCTCCATACTGTTCTCCATAGTGGCTGTACCCATTCACATTACCACCAGCAGTGCAAGAGTGTTCCCTTTCCTCCACACCCTCTCCAGCATTTATTGTTTCTAGATTTCTTGATGATGGCCATTCTGACTGGTGTGAGATGATATCTCATTGAAGTTTTGATTTGCATTTCTCTAATGATTAATGATGTTGAGCATTCTTTCATGTGTTTGTTGGCACTCTGTATATCTTCTTTGGAAAAATGCCTATTTAAGTCTTCTGCCCATTTTTGGATTGGGTTGTTTGTTTTTTTGCTATTGAGCTGCATGAGCTGCTTATAAATTTTGGAGATTAATCCTTTGTCAGTTGCTTCATTTGCAAATATTTTCTCCCATTCTGAGGGTTGTCTTTTGGTCTTGTTTATGGTTTCCTTTGCTGTGCAAAAGGTTTTAAGTTTCATTAGGTCCCATTTGTTTATCTTTGTTTTGATTTCCATTTCTCTAGGAGGTGGGTCCAAAAGGATCTTGCTGTGATTTATGTCATAGAGTGTTCTGCCTATGTTTTCCTCGAAGAGTTTGATAGTTTCTGGCCTTACATTTAGGTCTTTAATCCATTTTGAGCTTATTTTTGTGTATGGTGTCAGGGAGTGATCTAATCTCATACTTTTACATGTCCCTGTCCAGTTTTCCCAGCACCACTTATTGAAGAGGCTGTCCTTTCTCCACTGTACATTCCTGCCTCCTTTATCAAAGATAAGGTGAGCATATGTGCGTGGGTTTATCTCTGGGCTTTCTATCCTGTTCCATTGATCTATCTTTCTGTTTTTGTGCCAGTACCACACTGTCTTGATGACTGTAGCTTTGTGGTATAGTCTGAAGTCAGGGAGCCTGATTCCTCCAGCTCCGTTTCTCGTTCTCAAGATTGCTTTGGCTATTCGGGGTCTTTTGTTTTTCCAAACAAATTTTGAAATTTTTTGTTCTACTTCTGTGAAAAATGCCAGTGGTAGTTTGATAGGGATTGCATTGAATCTGTAGATTGCTTTGGGTAGTAGAGTCATTTTCACTATATTGATTCTTCCAATCCAGGAGCATGGTATATCTCTCCATCTATTTGTATCATCTTTAATTTCTTTCATCAGTGTCTTATAATTTTCTGCATACAGGTCTTTTGTCTCCTTAGGTAGGTTTATTCCTAGATATTTTATTCTTTTTGTTGCAATGGTAAATGGGAGTGTTTTCTTGATTTCACTTTCAGATTTTTCATCGTTAGTGTACAGGAATGCCAGAGATTTCTGTGCATTAATTTTGTATCCTGCTACTTTACCAAATTCATTGATTAGCTCTAGTAATTTTCTGGTAGCATCTTTAGGATCCTCTATGTATAGTATCATGTCATCTGCAAACAGCGACAGCTTTACTTCTTCTTTTCCAATTTGGATTCCTTTTATTTCCTTTTCTTCTCTGATTGCTGTGGCTAAAACTTCCAAAACTAAGTTGAATAAGAGTGGTGAGAGTGGGCAGCCTTGTCTTGTTCCTGATCTTGGTGGAAATGGTTTCAGTTTTTCACCATTGAGGACAATGTTGGCTGTGGGTTTGTCATATATGGCCTTTATTATGTTGAGGAAAGTTCCCTCTATGCCTACTTTCTGCAGGGTTTTTATCATAAATGGGTGTTGAATTTTGTCAAAAGATTTCTCTGCATCAATTGAGATGATCATATGGTTTTTCTTCTTCAATTTGTTAATATGGTGTATCACATTGACTGATTTGCGTATATTGAAGAATCTTTGCATTCCTGGAATAAACCCCACTTGATCATGGTGTATGATCCTTTTAATGTGCTGTTGGATTCTGTTTGCTAGTATTTTGTTGAGGATTTTTGCATCTATGTTCATCAGTGATATTGGCCTGTAGTTTTCTTTCTTTGTGACATCCTTGCCTGGTTTTGGTATCAAGGTGATGGTGGCCGCCTAGAATGAGTTTGGGAGTGCTCCTCCCTCTGCTGTATTTTGGAAGAGTTTGAGAAGGATAGGTGTTAGCTCTTCTCTAAATGTTTGATAGAATTCGCCTGTGAAGCCATCTGGTCCTGGGCTTTTGTTTGTTGGAAGATTTTTAATCACAGTTTCAATTTCAGTGCTTGTGATTGGTCTGTTCATATTTTCTAATTCTTTCTGATTCAGTTTGGCAAGTTTTGCATTTCTAAGAATTTGTCCATTTCTTCCAGGTTGTCCATTTTATTGGCATAGAGTTTCTTCTAGTAATCTCTCATGATCTTTTGTATTTCTGCAGTGTCAGTTGTTACTTCTTCTTTTTCATTTCTAATTCTATTGATTTGAGTCTTCTTTTTTTTTTTTTTTTTGATGAGTCTGGCTAATGGTTTATCAAGTTTGTTTATCTTCTCAAAGAACCAGCTTTTAGTTTTATTGATCTTTGATATTGTTTCCTTCATTTCTTTTTCATTTATTTCTGATCTGATCTTTATGATTTCTTTCCTTCTGCTAACTTTGGGGGTTTTTTGTTCTTCTTTCTCTAATTCCTTCAGGTGCAGGGTCAGGTGGTTTACTCGAGATGTTTCCTGTTTCTTAAGGTGGGATTGTATTGCTATAAACTTCCCCCTTAGAACTGCTTTTGCTGCGTCCCATAGGTTTTGGGCCCTCGGTTCTCCATTGTCATTTGTTTCTAGGTATTTTTAAATTTCCTCTTTGATTTCTTCAGTGATCACTTCGTTATTGAGTAGTGTATTGTTTTGCCTCTATGTGTTTGTATTTTTTACAGATCTTTTCCTGTAATTGATGTCTAGTCTCATAGCATTGTGGTCGGAAAACATACTTGATACAATTTCAATTTTCTTAAATTTACCAAGGCTTGATTTGTGACCCAAGATATGATCTATCCTGGAGAATGTTCCATGAGCACTTGAGAAAAATGTGTATTCTGTTGTTTTTGGATGGAATGTCTTATAAATATCAATTAAGTCCATCTTCCTTAATGTATCATTTAAAGCTTTTGTTTCCTTATTTATTTTCATTTTGGATGATCTGTCCATTGGTGAAATTGGGGTGTTAAAGTCCCCTACTATGAGTGTGTTACTGTCAATTTCCCCTTTTATGGCTGTTAGTATTTGCCTTATGTATTGAGGTGCTCTTATGTTGGGTGCATAATTATTTACAATTGTTATATCTTCTTCTTGGGTCAATCCCTTTATCATTATGTAGTGTCCTTCTTTGTCTCTTGTAATAGTCTTTATTTTAAAGTCTATTTTGTCTGATATAAGAATTGCTACTCCAGCTTTCTTTTGATTTCCATTTGCATGGAATTTCTTTTTCCATCCCCTTACTTTTAATCTGTATGTGTCTCTAGATCTGAAGTGGGTCTCTTGTAGACAGCATATATATGGGTCTTGCTTTTGTATCCATTCAGCCAATCTGTGTCTTTTGGTGGGAGCATTTAGTCCATTTACATTTAAGATAATTATTGATATGTATGTTCCTATTCCCATTTCCTTAATTGTTTTGGGTTTGTTATTGTAGGTCTTTTCCTTCTGTTGTGTTTCTTGCCTAGAGAAGTTCCTTTAGCATTTGTTGTAAAGCTGGTTTGGTGGTGCTGAACTCTCTCAGCTTTTGCTTGTCTGTAAAGGTTTTAATTTCTCCAGCAAATCTGAATGAGATCCTTGCTGGGTAGAGTAATCTTGGTTGCAGGTTTGTCTCCTTCATCACTTTAATTATGTCCTGCCACTCCCCTCTGGCTTGTAGAGTTTCTGCTGAGAGATCAGCTGTTAACCTGATGGGGATTCCCTTGTGTGTTATTTGTTGTTTTTGCCTTGCTGCTTTTAATATGATTTCTTTGTGTTTAATTTTTGACAGTTTGATTAATATGTGTCTTGGCGTATTTCTCCTTGGACTTATTCTGTATGGGACTCCCTGTGCCTCCTGGACTTGATTAACTCTTTCCTTTCCCATATTAGGGAAGTTTTCAACTATAATCTCTTCAAATATTTTCTCAGTCCCTTTCTTTTTCTCTTCTTCTTCTGGAACCCCTATAATTCGAATGTTGGTGCGTTTAATGTTGTCCCAGAGGTCTCTGAGACTGTCCTCTGTTCTTTTCATTCTTTTTTCTTTATTTTGCTCTGCATCAGTTATTTCCACTATTTTGTCTTCCACCTCACTTATCCGTTCTTCTGCCTCAGTTATTCTGCTATTGATCCCATCTAGAGTATTTTTCATTTCATTTATTGTGTTTTTAATCGATGCTTGATTCATCGTTAGTTCTTCTAGGTCCTTGTTAACTGTTTCTTGCATTTTGTCTATTCTATTTCCAAGATTTTGGATCTTGGAAATAGAATCTTCGATCATATTTAATATCATTATTCTGAATTCTTTTTCAGGTAGACTGCCTATTACCTCTTCATTTGTTAGGTCTGGTAGGTTTTTATCTTGCTCCTTCTCCTGCTGTGTGTTTTTCTGTCTTCTCATTTTGCTTATCTTACTGTGTTTGGGGTCTCCTTTTTGCAGGCTGCAGATTCGTAGTTCCCGTTGTTTTTGGTGTCTGTCCCCAGTGGCTAAGTTTGTTTCAGTACATTGTGTAGGTTTCCTGGTGGGGGGGACTCGTGCCTGTGTTCTGGTAGTTGAGGCTCTATCTTGTCTTTCTGGTGGACAGGTCCACGTCTGCTGGTGTGTTTTGGGGTGCCTGTGGCCTTATTATGTTTTTAGGCAGCCTCTCTGCTAATGGGTGGGGTTGCGTTCCTGCCTTGCTAGTTGCTTGGCATAGGGTGACCAGCACTGTAGCTTGCTGGTCGTTGACTGAAGCTGGGTGCTGGTGTTGAGATGGAGATCTCTGGGAAATTTTCGCCACTTGATATTTTGTGGAGCTGGGAGGTCTCTTGTGGACCCGTGTCCTGAAGTTGGCTCTCCCACTTCAGAGGCACAGCAGTGACTCCTGGCTGCAGCAGCAGGAGCCTTTAATCTACCCAGCTCAGAATAAAAGGGAGAAAAAGTAGAAAGAAAGAATTAGTAGAAGAAAGAAAGAGAGAGAGAAAGAAAGGAAGAGGGAAAGGAAGGAAGGAAGGAAGGAAGAAAGAAAGAAAGAAAGGAGGGAGGGAGGGAGAAAGGAGGGAGGAAGCATGGAAAGAAGAAAGAAAGAAAGAAAGGAGGGAGGGAGGGAGGGAGGAAGGACGGAAAGAAAGAAAGAAAGAAAGAAAGAAAGGAGGGAAGGAGGGAGGAAGGAAAGTATAAGAAAGAGTGAAAGGAAGAAGGGAGGGAGGAAAGTAAAAGAAAGAAAGGAAGAAAGAAAAAAAGACAGAAGAAAGACAGGAGGGAGGGAGGGAGGAAGGAAGGAAAGAAAGAGAAAGAAAGGAGGGGCGGAGGAAGGGAGTGAGGAAGGGAAGGTAGGAAAAAAAGAAAGAGAGGCAGATAAAGTAAAATAGAATAAAGTATAAAATATAGTAGCATTATTAAAATTAAAATGTAATTATTGAAAAAAAAATGGACAGATAGAACCCTGGTTCTACATGGTGGAAGCATAGCTATACAGAGAACATCGCACACAGAAGCATACACATACACATTCACAAAAAGATAACAGGGGGAAAAAAAATGAAAATCTTGCTCTCAAAGTCCACCTCCTTAATTTGGGATAATTCGTTGTAAAAAGAGGAAAAGGGGAAAAAGTCTGAAATCTTGTCCTCAAAGTCCACCTCCTCAATTTGGGATGATTCGCTGTCCATTCATGCACTCCATAGACGCAGGGCACATCAAGCGGACCGTGGAGCTTTAATCCGCTGCCTCCGAGGCTGCACAGAGAGATTTCGCTGTCTCTTCTCTGCTCTCACAGCTCCCAGGTCTCAGCCTTGGACCTGGCCCCGCCTCTGCGCGTAGGTCGCCGGAGGGCGTCCGTTCTTCGCTCAGACAGGACGGGTTTAAAAGAGCCGCTGATTCGGGGGCTCTGGCTCACTCAGGCCGAGGGGAGGGAGGGGCACGCAGTGCGGGGCGTGCCTGCGGCGGTAGAGGCCAGCGTGACGTTGCACCAGCCCGAGGCGCTCCGTGCGCTTTCCCGGGAAAGCCGTCCCTGGGTCCCCGGCAGTGGCGTGCTGCACAGGCTCCCCGGAAGCGGGGGTGGACAGTGACCTGCGCTCGCACACAGGCCTTGTGGCGGCGGCAGCAGCAGCCCCAGCGTCCCACGCTCGTCTCCGGGGTCTGCGCCTTTAGCCGCAGCTCGCGCCCGTCTCTGGAGCTTCTTTAAGCAGCTCTCTTAATGCCCTCTCCTTGCACACCAGGAAACAAAAGGGAAGAAAAAGGCTCTTGCCTCTTCGACAGCTCCAGACTTTTTCCCCGGACTCCCTCCGGTCTAGCCGTGGTGCACTAACCCCTTCAGGCTGTCTTCCCGCCGCCAGCCCCAGTCCTCTCCCTGCGCTCCGACTGAAACCCTCTACCCGAGCCTCAGCTCCCAGCCCCGCCTGCCCCGGCGGGCGAGCACACAAGCCTCTCGGGCTGGTGTGTGCCTGAGGGCACCGATCCTCTGTGCCGGAATCTCTCCGCTTTGCCCTCCACACCCCTGTTGCTGTGCTCTCCTCCGCTACTCCGAAGCTTTCCTCCTCCGCCACCTGCAGTCTCCGCCGCGAAGGGGCTTCTATTGTGTGGAAACCTTTCCTCCTTCACGGCTCCCTCCCACTGGTGCAGGTCCCGTCCCTATCCTTTTGTCTCTGTTTATTCTTTTTTCTTTTGCCCTACCCAGGTATGTGGGAAGTTTCTTGCCTTTTGGGGGGTCTGAGGTTTTCTGTGAGCATTCAGTAGGTGTTCTGTAGGAGCAGTTCCACGTGTAGATGTATTTCTGGTGTATCTGTGGGGAGGAAGGTGATCTCCGCGTCTTATTCTTCCACCATCTTCCTCCGTCTCCCTATAGTAATGTTAATTTGGTTATTTGATTAGGGTAGTGACTGCCTACATGGTTCTTTTAAAATTTTGTGCTGTAACTTCATTTTAGTCCTTTATTTCATTTTTTAAACATGTAAAAATTTATTTTTGATTCTGTGTCTTAATATTTGTAATCTTTGCAAGTACCATTCTGTCCCAGGTATTTTTGTTTGACTTGAGATAATTTGAGTAAAGATGGGACACTGGTGAAAGCTATAGAACAGTGGGGAGATAATGGGATTTGCAGCCAGATTGATAAGAACATAAATCAACTATTTATCAGCTGTGTGATTATGAGTAGCTTACCTTACCTGAATGTTATTTTCCCCATGTGTAAAATGTAAATAAGCATTATCTGACTTATTTGCAGTGAATATTAAAAGAGCTTTCAAAAAAAATCATCCTCCTACAGAATTAACTAGGAGATACAAGAGGATAATATCCTCTTAAATTGAGCTAGCCAATTACCAATTTGAGACATTTATCATTAGGAACATATTTTAAAGTCACCTCTAGTGAAAAATTTAAAGGTTCTCTACACGGAGTAATGTGGGAATCTGTGTTGTTATATTAAGGAGAATGTATGTGAGCAAAAGTGATTAAGGAATTCCTAGGATAAAGAAACATTCAATAGTCCACAAAGCATATTCCCATTCATTGTTTCACAAACTGAAACATTTGAATTTCACAATATGTGGTGGGTAGATCTTATTGTTCTCACTACACAGATAATAATACTAAGTTATAAAGATCACGTAACTGATCTAAGACTGCTGTACTTATAGGTAAATAGCATAGGGAGGATTCAGAAACAGATTTCTTGAGTCCCAGACCAGTGCCTTTCCACCAACCATGCTACTTCTACCCTCTAATGCCCATTCATTTTCACATCAACATTCTTCCCTAACATATCTGGTTGTCTAGCAACATCGCAGGGCACTTCAGTGTAACACTACCTCTCTATCCTCCAAGAATATTTTTCAAACTCCAACTATTTTCTTTATCACTCATGACCACTTTCCAAAGAGACATTAATCAGTGGCATTAGCTAATATAGGACCAAATATTTCCTGATGAAGGTTTAAAACTTTTGCAATAAAAAAAACTGTACATAATCTTATAACCTCTACATATTTATTTGTGCATATTATCCCTATTCACTATCTCAGTTGGAAATGAAGACAATGTTTAATGTACTATATGTCCTTCTAAAGGGGACTTGGATGCTTTAATGTAGAAAAAGGATCAAATAAAATGAATCTTCTCAGGTACAGGAGAGGTTGATCCAACTCCACTGGGTACCCCTTAGATCCCTATGCAAGCTCCACCTCCAAGTGTGTTTTAGCTCCAGAGTGCCTTAGAAGGCCTATGTAGGACCAAGGAACTGTTGTTTCAGTGAAATGGAGGAAAACTCCTTGAACACTCAGGATAATTCCCGAACTCTTCTATTCAAAACAAAAATACTACAACATTCATTCTACTCAGGGAAACACAGTTAAAACAATGATAATCAAAGCTAACTTTCATTGAAATATATGTATATAATATATATAATTACTTCAAGTACTTTACATATAATGACATTTTTTTCATTGAGATATAATTGATATATAACATTGTGTAAGTTTAAGGTATACAATGTGCTGATTTGATATATTTATATATTGTAATATGATTACTTATTTATGCCATACAATAACTCTGTGGGAAAGATACATTTATAACCCCATTTTATGGATGGGGAAATTGAGATGCAGAGGAGCAAAGTAAATTCCCTGAAGCTGCATATCTAGTAAGCAGCAGAGCCTGGATTTGAGCCCAGGCAGCTTATTTCTGCAGCTCTATACTAGCCAGTAGAGCCAGAAAAACACTCAGAGTCAGCTTTAAGCAGAGAACTCCATCTACTACATATCAACTCGATCCTCCTAATGACAGGATGACATCCCAAGATTCTCATGGCTTAACTACCTAATTATTATTATTATCATTGTTTACACTGGGAGCTCATTCATCATCTATGTTTAGTTTTTTAAAAATTTTGAATAACTACAGATTCACAGGAAGTTCTTATGTAATCTTCACTCAGTTTCCCCCAGTGATACCACCTTGTATAATATAGTAAGTATCAAACCAGAAAATGAACATTGGTATAATCCATGGATCTAATATTCATGTAACCATCACCACAATCAAGATGTAGAAATGTTCCATCACAAGGCTCCCTTATACACTCCTTTATACTCACACCTACCTTCCTCCTCCTCATCTATATTTAACAATCAACATTTAGACAAAGCCTATACACCTATACTTAGTGGTTGTCCAAATAAAGGATTAAAAAGAAAAACAAGAAAAGTACAAAAACAGCAGTTAAGATTAGGCAAAAGCACTAGCTGACCCTGAAGTTTCTTGATTTAGGCACATTTTTCTGGTTGCATTTGGATATAGAGTACCCCAAGTCTTTGCTTGGAAAGACTTCAGTATAAGCCCAGAAGAGAGCAAAGTCAGAGAAAAAATTTCTCTTCATCACTGGAATGGAGTGGGATGGGCAATTCATCATTCTCTTCTCAATTAGATTAGCTACCAGAAAACATGGATAATTGTCCTGGCTCCACCATTTCTGATCTTATGACTGTGCATTTAACCCCTGAGGCCTTAGTTTCCTCCTTTACTGAATGAGGATAATGGATATGAGATCACTTTATAAAGGTTAAAATCCGATGTCAGTGTAATAGAAATTGTTCAAAGGGTCATCTCTTTCTCTTCTACATAATCCACTTAGCGTAACTAGCCATCCTCCTTTTAGGAAACATCTACATCACTGCTAACTTGAAAACAAAGTGCCTTGCTGGGAGATTGTTGAGGGATGACAGGAGTTTGGATTTCTGAGGCACGAGCTGTGAAATGTCTGACAGAGAAGAATAGTTAGTGTCAGATATGCTTGATTTGTCATAGAAAGTGGAAGGACACTTTCCCCGGCTTAGATATTTATCAGTAAATGGAGGTCACACAAATACCACATGACTTTAGTTCCTGCTAGCTGGTCACAAATAAGCAGAGCTCCAAAACCTTGGCATTTGGTGGGTGGGATATATACTTTCCCAAGTCTGAAGAAAAACAACAGACAATGTGGAGTACATTGGACACCACAGCGTGAGGAGGTCTTACTTATTCTCTTGTAATATTATAAATACAGAGATAGCTCTGAGGGAATAGAAAGAACCATGAACTAAAGAAGCAGAAGACATCTATTTTAGATAGAGCCTTGTCATGTTACTTATATGAAGCCTTGGGCAAATCACTTGACCTTTTTTTTTTTTTTTTTTTTTTTGCGGTATGCGGGCCTCTCACTGTTGTGGCCTCCCCCGTTGCGGAGCACAGGCTCCGGACGCGCAGGCTCCGGACGCGCAGGCTCAGCGGCCATGGCTCACGGGCCCAGCCGCTCCGCGGCATATGGGATCCTCCCAGACCGGGGCACGAACCCGCATCCCCTGCATCGGCAGGCGGACTCTCAACCACTTGCGCCACCAGGGAGGCCCATCACTTGACCTTTTTGAGTCTTTGTTTATTTGCAAGATGGTATAACACTTACTTGCCTACCTACTTTGTATGTTGTTAAGATGAATAAAATGGAAAAACACACACACAAAAATGTCATGCAAATTGTTTTATAGTACATAAAACATATATACTTATATACATATTATATATAATATATATTTAGTACATGTAGGTATATATACATTATATATACATATGGTATATATATATATATATATGTATACACACATTTATATTAAATATCATCACAGTTATGATTGCTATTTTTCAGGAAAAGAAGTATGTGTATGTGGAATTGTTCTACTTCTGACAGCTCGGAAGCCAAAAAGCCATTACCAGCTTAAAACTAGTGTGTTGTACACTCAAGATACATGGTAATGATAAAAGTTGTTCTTTCTAGGAGAGTGTGTAGGATATAAGAATTCATAGTAATTCTGAGCCAGAAGAGAGCTGAGAGTCTTGCAAGTTCAAGTCCCAACCCTCTTATTTAACAGATGATTAAATCACAGCCTAAGCAAAGTGACTTATCCAAATTAGTGATGGAAACCAGACTGTAATACGTGAGGAACAAGAGAAAGATTAATAGGTAGACTGACTACGGGAAAATCAATTCCAATAGGGAAAGGGATATCAAATAGGAGGTACCATTTTTTACAAGGCTTTAAAAGGTGGATATCAACAGGTAGAGACTGTAAGAAGGACATTCCATTCAGAAGGACCAATGGGAATTGAAGTCTAAAGTCAGGAGCTTATAGAGTATGCCCATAAGGTCTTATTTAAATTATATACAAGGTATATGTTGTGTGTATGCTGTGCTTTCCAGGGAGAAGAGTACTAGCTCTTATGTGAGAACCATGAACATGGTGAAGTGTGGGCCTTTCTAGGAGAAAACAGAGACACAAATCACTAATTTTTCTATGGTGTTAGAAACTTCCATTCATTTGGGTTAAGGAAGTGATCTTTGCTGTACATTAGGATTGATTTGGGATTTTAAAAAATACTGGTATCTGACTACCACCCTCAGACATTCTGATTTGTTATGTGGTGCAACCTGGGCATGGGGATTTTTTTAAGTTCTCTAGGTGCTATCATTCTGTAGCAAAGTCAGGAATCACTGAGTAAAGAAGCAAATTAAGGTACAGCTATTTTAATATGCAAGCTAGTTACCTAAGAGTGGTAACACTAATCCCCCATAACACCTTGGCATGGATTAATTAATTGATTTGTTTAGCAAATGTTTAGGAATGGCATACTAGACAGTCAAGTTTTAATTGTGATAAACTTTTGAAAATCATAGAAAACATTTTCTTACTGTGTGGTTTTACATGAAGTCCCATACCAGGAGTCAGACTGGCATTTTTATAAAATATTTTAAGTAAAATAGATGTATTCATTATCAAGTTGGCAGAGAGATGAGTAAAGAAATTACCACTGACCCAGAACCAGAATTTACCAAGGCATTAACTAATACGCAGTTGAAAACTCACGGAATTTTAAATCTATTAATTTTATTAACTAAATCCAGTCATTTATTCAATAAATGCTTATTAACAGCCAACAATGTGCCAAGTGTTTGTTTGAGCTACTGGGGGACATGGTAATGAACACCATTTAAAAAGCTCATGCCTAGTGGAGCTTAATGTCTAATGGGGGAAATAGAAAATAAGCAAATGATATATAATACAATGTCTGGTGGTAACCAATGTGTGAGAACAAAATAAAACAGACATTGATTATCAGATACAGTCTCCAAGCAGAGGCAATCTTTAGACAGAGACCTAAATTAGGTTAAACAGTCAGCCAGAGATTGTAGAGAGAAAAAGCCTGCCAGGAAGATGGACTATCAAGTGCATCACTTTGAGAAGGGGACCACGCTCAATGTGTTCAATACAGCAAGTAAGCCAGGGTGCTGGAACCCAGTAATGAACATTACCTGATGAGAAATGTGGGATGTGGGGTTAATGTAGAGTGGGTCCTCCCTTCCTCCCTCCTTCCCTTCCTTCTTTCCCTCTTTCCTTCCTTCCTTCCTCCTTTCTCCCTCTCCTTCTCCTCTTCCTTATTATTATTTGTATTATTTCTCTCTCTCTCTCTTTCACATGATCCAGTAGAGCAAGAATAATTCTGATGCTGTAGATAACAGCAGATGCTGAGAAGAAAATTGCAGGAGGACATATAAGTACTTTCACTAACACAGTCACTTTTGGTCCAACTTCACAGTAAGACTAGTTTTATTCTGCACATGTATCATTTGAGGAAACCTATACCTGGAGACTTTAAGCAAGTTACTCAAAGGCACGTAAGTACTGTACTTATGAACTCAAGTCTTCTGACTTAAGTCCAATTCTTTTTCTCTTTCTAGACATTGTTCAAAGCATAAAATAGAGAAAATGCAAAGCTTATCCCTAAATTAAAAGAGCTGCTCTATTCTTAGTAATGGCTAAGGTCTTTTCTACATTCTACTTTATCTAATATGGAGTTAACTGATGCCAAGCTCTGCCAAAGAGTAAAAGTTTTTGTTTTTGAGGAAAATCATGAAGCCCTTAATGAATAAATCTTACCCAACCATCACGTGAGGAGCTTTTGATCATGTGAGAAGATTTTGAGTAAATATTTTTGTTTTATCAATATAGAAAATAGAAACGTCCTCTAGATAACAGAGCATGCTTGAGATACCTAGTATTAAAAGAAAATAGAGTCCTGAGTAATTGGATCCTTGTTCTAAGGCAGGACAAAGACAGTAATTTCTAGAAAAAGTACCAAAGGTTACTTTTGCAACCCTGGAGTTAGAACCGGGGAAAAAATCAGAAAGATTAGTCATATAGCAAGGTAATTTTTGATTACAGTATTCCACTATAGTGAATTATGTCAGTCCAACTGTGTGTCTAGGAAATAAAAATTACTTCTTCCACTACAGAAATAAAGTGTGTTCAATCCTTAAGAGTGAAGATAAATGAAGTGACCCTAATTTACCACCAATGTGGACTTGAAAATCTGTACATCTAGGCTTTATTGAGTTGCTAGGGCTCTTACTTTTGGAATGTAAGAAATGTCCCCAGGACTCATCATCCAGTTCCTTCCTTTAACTAAGAAATCAGCTTTTAAAAAATTAAAAATAAAAACAACTGGTAGATTAAAACCTAAAAGAAATGTTACTGTTTAACTAAGACCGGAATGAGATGTTCAGGCTCTTGTCCCAGAATTGTGTTCACATTGTGAACAGACTTGAGTTCACATCTTGTTCCATGTGTCTAGTTATGTGCTCTTGAGCATATTATTTAATTTCTCAAAGCCACCATTTCTTTATCTTTAGGAAAATGGAGACGAAAATAGGGTCTTGCAAGCATGAAATAAGATAATGTATTTGTAGTAGACATCTATCTTACCAAAGACTTTTGAATACCCTCTCTAAATTTTAGTACTTTGCTATATTGTATATCATCACAGCCCAAGGTTAAGTTAAAAGAAAAGCAAGACTCTATTTCCCAGGCTACCTCAACAGCTAGAATGTGAGCATATGACTTAGTTTCTGCCAGTAAGTCACTCCCAAGCCAGAGTTTTATTCAGAGGCAAACTACAGAGGGAAACAGGCTGAGCTCAGGTCAACATGAAAAGGAGCAGAGGAAGAGTGTTTCTAAACTGATGTGAAGGAGGCGGCAGCTTCTCTGTCTTGGAATGTGGAAAGATTAGACTTGAGTTTTTTACTCCAACTCTTCCAGTAATTTTATAAAGTACTAATGCCCCTCAAGAAATTCATTTCTCCTTAACCTGGTAAGAATGGACTCTATTATTTGCTCCTAAGAACCATAGCAATTTCAATGTTAAAACATTGAATACCACAATTATGAATATTCCAAAGTGCTCCATCAATGACATTTTACTGACCTCTTAAATTGGAGGAAATTGTGTTGGCAAAATTTTCCTTCTGCTCTCTACCTGCATTCATTCAGATTCTTCTTTGTTGTCTTTCAGTTATGCTGTGTACTGTGCTCATTGTGAATCCCTGTTAAAAAAAAACTAGACTGAAAAAAGTCTATTGAAGTATTATTCATGTTATTAACTTGTCTTTTTAAATTAAAAAGATAGGTAGGTTCCTGAAAATAGCTAAAGCTTTGGAAAAGGAAAGTTAGTCATATGTGAGACAATAGATCTTTGGAAAAACAATTGTAGGGTCCATAAGGACAAAGGAGGAAGACCATACAGATGGGGGGCCACCCTGTAGATTTAGGGCATGATGGGAATGGAAAGAGTTTCCTCAGAATCAGAGCAGACTCCTGAGTAGATCAACAAGGCCAAACAGCAGTGTGCTGCCTTCTCCTCTATCTGCAAGCCCCAATAGAGTATTCTAAGCAGAAATAGGCAGATAATACCCACAACTTCCATAATAATCTGTGACCTAATTTTAGTAATTAGGACAAAGCTTATCTATCTGAATTCTATTTTTTGTTTTTTTTTTTTTTTACCAGTGTTATCTTTCTGGTCTTATAAATTTACTTTTACTAGCACTGATTTTTAAGTTTTATTTTTATCTATTATTTATTTTTCAATTTTAAAAACAGTGAAACAGACTTGTTAAATGCATGTTTCAGTGAATCTGACAAATGCATACATACACATAACCCCACATTCCAAGCAAGATATATATTTCCATCATTCCCAGAAGTTTTTCATGTCACATTCTAGTCAATCCACTCTCCCCCACCCAAATAGGTAGTCTCTGTTCTGATTTCTAACACCAGAAGATAGATTTGCCTATTTGAAAAATTTATATGGGTGGAATCATGCAACATATATTCTTCTGTGCCTGACTTCTTTTGTTTAACATAGCAAATCTGAAAAGTATTAGTGTTGTTACATGTATCATAATTTGTTCCTTTTAGTGCTAGTAGTATTCTATTATAAGAATATAACACAGTTTGTATATTTATCCTTCTGTTGATGGACATTTGCATTTCCAATTCCTATTTACTATCTTTATTTGATTATAGATCAAATTTTCCTCCTTCTTTGCATGTTTAATAATTTTTATTGTATTCTGAACATACCAAAGAACACTGTACAATGAAGTGTAACATTTTGCTTTGTTTTGTTTTATTTCGACGAGACTGTTAAGTCTTTGTTCTGTGGCAGTTATGATGAGAAGCTGCTCATTCTGATTTGTCTTGGAGTTGAGTGAAACTGGGCTGGGCCATAGTCTTAATTATACTGAGTTCATCTGTGATTAGCTCAACTGCTACTTACTATGTTGCCTTCAGTGCCCTTGTTATCTTGTTAACTTTGAGGATGAGGCTTGGTCTTCAGTTTCAGATAATGTTGGTTTCTTTTGAATTCAATTCTGGAAGTGAGTCTGAATCTGAGCACTAGAAGAATATGCTGAAGTACCTGATTTCTTTCTGGTTTCCAGTTCCTTTTCCACTGCCACTTTCTCAACAAAATCTTGTAGCGGGTGCAATAGAGGGAAGAATTGTTCTGCTGAGTGATTAATTTTTGTGTTTGGGCTTCTTCAAGGGACTAGTCCGTTCCACTAGCCCATACTATAATCTAATGCTCAGTCTCTCTATGGCATGTCTACTCATCTGTCAATCTGCACCTAGCCCAGGCATTCATTGCCACCAATATGAATGCTGAATGACTTCTTGACACCTATGAAAGGTTTTTATCTTGTGGGTACTTAGTTAAGCAAGCTTTTTTGCATCTACCACACTTAACTAGCTCTATAGAAAAATATGATTTTTATTTTGCTGTGCTTTTCTTGTTGTTGCCACAGGAATGAAGGTTTTTATGTGTCCTCCTATATTCTAACTGAAAGAGACATTTCTGTTCACATTCCTATTTAATTGTATACATTTTAATTGCATCTATTTTAGTAGTTGCATTACTTTTTGCATTTTAATAAAGAAGACAATATATAAAATTATGAAGGAAGAAAGAATGGAAAAAGGAAGTAAGAAAGAAAAAGAAAGCAAAGGAGGGAGAAAGTAAAGAAACATATGTTCCATGAAAGCAATGATTTTTGTCCATGTTTTCATGGCTTTATCCCAGTAACTAGAGCTCTCCTGATACATAGTAATTACTTAATAGGCAGTTACTTAGTAAGTATATGAATAAGAAAATGAATGAATAATGAATTAGGCTTGAATATTTGATACTTTATTATCAAGTAGTGGAAAGTATCAAGTATTGATGTGAATACAATTGATGGAAAATGAAACAATTGAGAAGGTCTTATGGAGCACTTCTTAATTTGCTCATCAATAACTGAAACTTTTACTTTTCTTCTCACTTATTAAAGGCAAGTGAAAGAATAGTCTTGGTTGTATGCATCATCTCTGGATGGGCACAACTATTCTAATTCTGCTGGTGCTCACTAGTGTGAATAATAATGACCATCATATAGAGTGTAGAATAAAAGCAGAAATCAGTTTGTCCCTGGGAAGGACTGCTCTTCATGACTGAATAGAGCTGCAACTGGCAGCTGAACACTAGCAGCATCTGAAGGCAGGATGAGAGTGCCTGCTTTGGAATGAAGTGTTGGATTGCCCTGCCTCAAGTTTTCCCATGTATAGTGTGATCTATACAAAAGTTGCAAGCCCACCATCAGCATGCCATTCTCCTACTCAGTAATCTCTAAGCCTTCTTGATACATTTTGCTCAAACTCCTTAGACTGGAGGATGTTCAAGTCTTCCATGTTAACCTCTCTCACAAAATGCAATGTTATCTCTCAATTGTTTTCTGCAAGTTCTTAGGGCTGTTTTGCTCAACAACTCTCTTTACATTGTATAACTCACATGGCTTTATAAGGTAACCCTGGTTAAGGAGGCAAAACCAATCAATTTTGTATATTTTTCACACTAAATCACTCATTTCCATGTTTGTTCTCTGGCTCTGCATTGTTTGTTGATCTTAGATTTCTACACTTGCACTCATATTTTAAAGATTAAAAACAGTGGGTATGATGGCATGATGATAAACATTATCATTTGGTTTGTTAGGACCTACAATGGGAGCTCCAAGGGAGTTCTTCCAGTTGTGGCAGGAGCACTTTTGCTTTGTTTTTGCTTGTTTGTTTTGTTTTGGGCCTTAATAGACTATTTTTAGAGCAGTTTTTTTTTTTTTTTTTTTTTTTCTTTTTGCGGTATGTGGGCCTCTCACTGCTGTGGCCTCTCCCGTTGCGGAGCACAGGCTCCGGACGCGCAGGCCCAGCGGCCATGGCTCACGGGCCCAGCCGCTCCGCGGCATATGGGATCCTCCCAGACCGGGGCACGAACCCGCATCCCCTGCATCGGCAGGCGGACTCTTAACCACTTGCGCCACCAGGGAGGCCCTAGAGCAGTTTTTGGTTCACAATAGTATAGAGTGGAAAGCACACAGACTTCCCACAGACCCACACATATGCACAGACTTCCCCACTTTCAAAATCCCGCACCAGAGTGGTACATTCATTACAAACTGATGAACCTAAATATATTGACACTTCATTATCACCCAAAGTTCATATTTAACATATCTCATCTTTGGGTTGACAAGTGGCACTGGGATGCTGCCAGCTGCATGGGAGAACACCAAGTTTTCCTTTTGGTACAAACAGCCACACCATGCAGAGAATAGGATCCAGCATTAGGGCTCTTTTTCAGAATTGTTGATACCATTTGACTCCTGCAGCTGCTGGTTCTCCACATTAATAATTGACTAAATATTCCCTTTTGATTCTGAATCTAGCAGGTGAAAGATTTTTGCAAACTCCTATATCAGAAATAAATTCAGCTTCTACTTTACTATGAGCCACTACAAGGCAAATAGAGATCTGTTAGGATGCATAAACAGGGAAATATTCCAGAAACATGAAAAGAATCTGCAGTTCAAAGAATATTCTCTGAAGTGTCAAAGTAGTAATGTTACACTGAAATATACTTACTTCATGAAATTTAAAAGTTCAGAAAAATTTAAAAAGAAGAGATTTAGAAAATATCTGATGTATTGTAGAAGGCATTATTAACTGCATAAACAGCCATTTAGCTAGGTATAGAATTGTGGAGTCAGAAACACTTCCCTTCATAGTTCTGTAAATGGAGCTCCTTTGTTTTCTGACTGTGTTTGCATAGGAATAATTTGGGATCCACATAACATTAACCTAATGAATCATTTTCTTGCATATTTGGGGAAACTTTATCTTCAAAATATAGAGATTCAATCAAGTTATATCTAGAAACATACTTTTTTATTTAATGTAATGTACATCTCCATTTTTAGACTGAAGATACTTCCATGGTGAAACAAAGATTTTTTTTTTCTCAAACTATCAATCTCTTGGTTAATGATGAAACACTAGAAGTACTTCTAGGGGAAATCGCAAAGAATAACCATATTACTTAACATTTTTAGAGGTTTTAAAGGTAAAGTAAGATATAAAACAAGTAAGAAGCAATAAAATTATCTCTTTTTTTCCCTTCAAACTTTTCTAAAACTACAGAAAGAATTATCATTACTTTCAGGAGATTTCTTTGTCTTCTTATAACTCAATAAAACCAACAGGATGACAATTATAAGATTCTGCAATACCTAACATGAAATAAAATCTATGCCTAAAAAGCAAAAGACTTTACATTAGCAACAGAGAGTTTGAAGAAATAGTAAAAATAATAATCTTAACAATAGCGCAGAGGAATACAAATAATTACAGTAATATGAAACATGCAGGAATTATATGTTGAAAACTATAAATACTTATTAAGAGGTATAAAGGTAGACTCATACAAAGGAGAAGCAATCATCCCAAGAAAAAACAAAATATTACACAACTTTAAATTCTTTTCAAGTTAATTTTTAAATTTGTTTATAATTAATCAATAAAAACTATGCTTCTGAGTGGGTTAAATATTTCCTTATACAAAGATCAATTTCACTCAACTATAATTAGAATTATTTTGTTTTGTTTTGTGGGCATGAAAATAATTTTTATTTTTCTTGGGTGATTCAGCACGTAAAACCACTTATGACATTTTTTTTTAAGTTATAATTGTATTCTTGCTCCCACTGAATTTTTTTTTTTTTTTTTTGAGGTACACGGGCCTCTCACTGTTGTGGCCTCTCCCATTGCAGAGCACAGGCTCTGGATGCGCAGGCTCAGCGGCCATGGCTCACGGGCCCAGCTGCTCCGCGGCATGTGGGATCCTCCTGGACCGGGGCATGAACCCGTGTCCCCTGCATCGGCAGGCGGACTCTCAACCACTGTGCCACCAGTGAAGCTCCCCCACTGGATTTTAAAGGCATTTTAAAAGATAAGTTATTAAAACTGTAATGCTGATGGAGAATAGTGAACAAATCAATTGATAGCACAGAAAAAGACTCTCTCTCTCTCACTATATATATAGTTATTACTTATATACTTCACTTATAATTTATTCTAGTCACTTGGGAAAACTAGGGAAATTGGTTAAGTATTCTGAAAAAATGCAGTCTTCCTGTACAATAATACAGTACAAATTCCAAATAGTTTAAAATAGCAGTTCTCAAATTGTTGTCTCATAAAACCTGGAGGTTTCTAGGCTTTTCCAGGGATCCATGAGGTTAAAAAAGAAAAATAAAATTTAAAGAAGAAAAAAATATAAAGAAAAAGTTTGTTAATTAACTTTTTTCCCACTGTGTTGACATTTGCACTGATGCTGAAAAAGCGATAGTAGGTAAAATGCTGATGTTCAGCATAGATCAAGGCAGCAGCACCAGTTATACCAGAAGTCATTGTATTCCTCATTGCAATACACCAGTAAGGGGGAAAAAAAAGCCAATTTCACCTAAGAATATCCTTGATGAAGTAAGAAAAATTATTAACTTTATTTAATCTTGATCTTTTAATGAGACATTTTAATATCCTGTGTGACAAATGGAAAATATGCATAAAACATTTTGCTCCATGTGAAAGTATAATTCATGGTGGTTTTGAAGAAAATTATATCTGTGATTGTTTGAGTTGAGAGCTGGATTAGCTGCTTTTTTCATGAGACACCATTTGTACCTTGAAAGAGTTAGGGGAAACACTGACTGAAACCGCCAGCCCTGGCCAGGCAAAGACAGTAACAATCTGCATGAGTTATTTTACAACAGGAGATCCTGGTAAGGAACACGGAAGTAACAAGCCACCACCAACCAGAAGAATACGGGAAATGTCAAAAGGAGAGAGGAGACACCAGTCCACAAGGCCTACCAACCTCCCAGAATCCTCCTCGATGGAATCCATCTTGGCTGAGTGGTTTCATGGCCACCAGAAAGGACCCTGAGTCAGAGTGATGGCCAGAGACAACCCAGAAACTAATCCCATCATCATAAAACCCAAGACTGCGAGCCATGTGTCAGAGCAGTTCTCCTGGGTTCCCTTACCCTGCTGCCTTCTGTCTGGGCGTCCCTTCCCAATAAAGTCTCTTGCTTTATCAGCACCTGTGAATCCTTGGACAATTCATTTCCAAGTGTTAGACAAGAGCCCATTCTTGGGCCCTGGAAGGGGTCCCCCTTCCTGCAACAAAAGAACAACTGACAGACAAACTATGGTTAATGAAATAAATGAGCCTGTCACAGCAAGGAAAACAACTGGCCACATATTTTGTCAATAACATTTGCGCTTTCAAGCAAAAATTAGAATTTGGGGTAGCCTGTATCTATCATCATGAGCTTAATAATACCTGTGTCCAAATACTGAAAGACTTTCTGATGAGATCGGTTACAATAATAATGAATGTGATTGTTTTGATATGGTACAATGAATGTGCCAAAATTTGAAAGATCTACATAAGTCAGTGAACCAGTATTTTCCAAATGAACAATGTATTATGTTCCAAAATCACGTATAAGTAAAGGATCCATTCAAAGTGCAAGAAAGACTAATAGATGTTGACATAACAGAGCATGAAAATTAATTGATATGGTTTCAAATTCTACTCTGCAATTGACATTTAATAAACTGACTTATAGAGTTTTGCTGTAGCATCAAAAAAAATTACTATTGTCTGAATGGCCTATGAGAAGACTCCACCCCTTCCCAACTACCTATCTTTTTGAGACCAGATTTTTTATTTTTTAAAGCACTGAAGTTGCTATGAAATTGCCCTTTAGTTTTTCATATATTAGGGAGGAATGATAGATTTTTGCGTATCCCCTGTAAGTTGTTAAAACAGAAATACTGAACGTTGCTATTCTCATGGAGCTGTATACTTGCCCTGTTATGGATGAAATGATTATGTCTGACTGTATTGCTTTAAAATGAGTTTTGTTGCTTTCACACTTAGGCAAAGATATTTAAATTTATTTTTGTTCAGAGTATCATGTAATATACTTCTCCCCCATCTTGTGCTCCCAAATTTGGGATAAGCATTGAATTCTTTTTGGACTGCAGGTTGCTTCTGATTTACTAGAAAGCATGATGCATGTAAAATAGTGGCTAATGAATATGGACTCCCACCTTAAAGTTTATCAAATGAAAAAGTTAAAATACCAAGGAAGGTGCTACTACAGTAAAAACTTTATTTCCTTTGTAAAACCGTGGTATCTCATAAGAAGCCTTGGATCTTATTCTCAGCTACCAAAAATGTTTCAATATGAAGGTAAAGATGACATGAGAGCGTAGTATATTCTGTTCTTAAGGCCCACTGTTCTCAAGGTGCATGGTTATTAATCTTGGTTTGAATGTATAAATTATATAAGATTAATTTTCAGATAGGGTCGATGGAGGTTAGTGCATGGGGTATTAGAATGAGAAAGCTCATAAAGTACTTTGATCAAAACAACCTATCATAATTTAACTGATTGTACATTGAATGCAGAAACAGAGTATAATTTGTTTTCCATTGTCAGATATTAAAGAGATTTTCAAAAATTTAAAGCAATGTCACTCTTCTCAGTAATTTTTTTTTTTTTTTTTTTTTTTGCCGTACGCGGGCCTCTCACTGTTGTGGCCTCTCCCGTTGTGGAGCACAGGCTCCAGACGCGCAGGCTCAGCGGCCATGGCTCACGGGCCCAGCCGCTCCATGGCATGTGGGATCTTCCCGGACCAGGGCATGAACCCGTGTCCCCTACATCGGCAGGCAGACTCTCAACCACTGCGCCACAAGGGAAGCCCCACTCAGTGTTTTTTTATTTTAGAAAATATAGTTATTTTCCCTTAAAAATATCAATTATGTTAACATGTAATGAGCAATTATTATTTTTAATAATAATTTAACAATAAATATTTGTAAAATATCCCAGCTCTAATTTCCAAAACAGCCAAAGTATAACTCACATAAACCAAAGCTTTCTGAAGTCAACAATAATCTTAAGAGTGTAATGAGATACTAAGAACAAAATATTTGAAAATCATTGGTTCAAAGTATTCATTTCTAAAAATAAAATCATAAAACGTTTGAAAAAACCAGTAATTATTTATCTTCCCTCTCTATGGAGGATTCTGTGTGCAGATAAGCAAAGGAAGAACTACCAAAGAAAAACTTCAATAAGTCGTTTAAAAATGTGAAATGCCTGTGCATAAGAAAATAGCTTTAAAATTTTGAGTCACACTAAAAAACAAATAAGATATACTATTCTCCAGAAGTTTAGTTAAGATTAATATTTAATGGATAAAGATCCTGTATAAATCAATTAAACAAAAGAAAAATATGATTACGGTATAAAAATAAGAACAGCTCAGAGGAGTGTAAATAAGATAAAACGAATACAAGCACACATGCCATCATATTCTCACACTTTTACACTCTTGCTTACAATCAAATAAATGCACATAGATAAGACATATTTGCTTTCTGCCTAACAAATGATCTATCTTTAAAAAGAGAATACTCACTGTTGTTAAAATGTTTAGCTTAAAGCATGCTCTCGAATGCTATTTGTGAGAACATAGAGTGGTGCAAAGTTTATGAGAGGTGATTTGGCAATTTTATGAAAAACCATAACAAGGTTCGTACTCTTTGATCTAGTAATTCCACTTCAAATAATTATAGTATCATCAAATATTTTTAAATTAGGAAAATATGTATGTTTACATAAATATGTTTCTTAAAGAATTAAGTGTAATATACAAATCTTATAACAAAGTATATTAATAGTAGAACTAATAAAATTAATATATTTACATAGTAAAATATTCTATACCTATGAAAACTATGTTGTAAAGAACTTTGGCAATATGTAAAAATATATATATATGCTACAATGTTATGCAAACAAGAATGATCTAATATTGTATAAACAATATAATCCTACTTATATGTAGTGTTTTGATGGGGAAGCATTTTCTTCTACATGAAAGGCAAATCTTTTTTTCTTCCTATTATTGCCTTCTACTTCTCTCACCATCTATAAATTTTTAATTATATTGGTCAGTCTCCCAGACAGTGATTGGACTTCTAATTACACAATTATACCCTGTAACTATTAAAGAAATTGTATTCATAATTTTTTAAAGTCCCCAAAAAGAAACTCCTATGTCCAGAATTCTCCAGGTTCATAGATTCATAGATTTCTGCTGGGGATATAAAATAGTACAAACTTCCTGGAAAATAGTCTGGCCGTTCCTTTTGAAAATGAAAAATATAACCAACCTACAGCCCAGTGATTGAACTTCTGGGCATTTATTCCAGGGAAATGTAATCTAATGTTCACGCAAACTGTTGTACATGAATATTCACAGCAGATTTATTCATCATAGCCCCAGCCTGGAAACAACCCAGATGTCTCTCACAAGTGAATAGTTAAACAAACTCTGGTCCATCTATATAATGGGATAGTACAGTAAAAACGTGCACAGCAGGAAAGAGCTATGAACTATTTATACAAGCAACATCTTGGATGAATCTTTTAAAAATGATGCTGAGTGAAAAACGCCAGCCCCCACAAATTACATATGGTATTATTCCACATATATTACATTTTGAAATGAAAATATTACAGTAATGAAGAATAGATAAGTGGTTGCCAGGAGTTAAAGATGGGAGAAGAGCAGACACAGGGGGTGGGTAGAGACTATTGGGCAGAACAGTGGGTGTAGCTATGAAAGGGTTGCCTTCCTCCGTAGTCAAGCTGCTGCCTTCTCCATAGTGACATGACACTGGGGAGACTAATGAAATGATCTATAGCTTCATGTTGATACAAATATCCTTGCCTTTGGAATTTTATCATGTTTCCCAATTCACAAAATTTGGTAATTCTAACAACTTATCTATTTATCCAAATAAATTAGCAGCCATCCATTATTCTTTAAAGACTCCAAGTAGTTACTATTTAAAAGTTATTAGCCTAAGAATCTTTTACTTACTAGCTTTAATTACTGTAGACAGTTGAGGATATACCCTATTAGAACAGAGTCAATTAGAACATATTTTACAACTTAGAAGAAATTAATACTTATTGGCATACTGAATTTGATCCCACCAACAGTGCACAAAGATTCTAATTTCTCCACATCCTCATCTTTTTTTTTTTAATAGTAGCCATCCTAATGAGTGTGAAGTGGTATCTCATAGTACTTTTGATTTGTATTTCCCTAATGATTAGTGATGGTAAGCATCTTTTCCTCTGCTTATTGGCCATTTGCTTGATGTCTTCTTTGGAGAAATGTCTATTCAAGTCCTTTGCCCATTTCTGAAATGGGTTGTGTGTTTTGTTTTGTTGCATTTCCATAATGACTAAACGATAATGAGTATCTTTTCAGGTGCTGATTGCTATCTATATATCTTCTTTGAAGAAGTGTCTGTTCAAATTTTTGACCATTTTTAATTGGGTCACTTTTTTTGTTGTTGCTGAGTTTTGGGGGAGTCTTTATGTATTCTGAATATCAGTCTTCTGTCATAAATGATTTTCAAATATTTTCTCCAAAAATTGGCTGATTTTATCATTTTCTTAAGAGAATATTTTGAAGAGCAGAAGTTCTAAATTAGTGAATTTTACTGTGTGTAACTAATGTCTTAAACAAAAGAGAAGGGGTCAGAAAGTAAGTGGATTTAAAGGATATAAATAAATAAAATATTGTTAAAACAAAAAATTTATTCTTGACTTTTGTCCTATTCTGAATTCTGCTCCCATGTCCTTATGAAAATACTTGAACTTCCACCTTATTCCTGATGTCAACCACACGGGCATTATCTCACCCACTCTCTCCTTCTTTTCGAGGACTGAATTTCTCTCTCACTGTTCTTAACAGGACCTGGAAAGATTCTTCCTTAATTTCAGTCAATGTCCATGTCTCTGCAACGACATTACCATGTTGTTGGCTATGTTTCTGTCTATCTCTATGTGCAACTACCCATCTTCCCTCTTGAAAACTCACTGATTCCTGGACCTTTCTGATGCTGACTCCAGACCTAGATACATTCTGGAGTCTTCCTTCCTTCTTTCCTTCTTTTTTCCTTTCCTTTCATCCTTCCTCTCTCTTGCTTTTCCTTTCTTCAGTAATTATCTGAGTATCTATTATGGGCAAGAAATTGTGATAAGCACTAGGAATACAAGAACAGAGTATATGTATTCTTTGCCTTCAATAGAGAGAGATGAGAAGGAAAAAAACCGAGTTTAGGGGAATTACAGTTTGGAAAGGTGGTACATAGCAAGGGCACATTACTTAACCCAGGGTAGGCAGGGAATGTGTCCTGGAGGTAAAATGACCCAAGTTTTTACCTGTACCAAGAATTAGGCTTATTGACACTATTTTCATCATTATGTGACATTGCATGTGTCCTCAAGGGCCCTCCACATCCTGGAGTCAGATCACTTTATCATTTTCTAGGCCATCATCTGTACTAGCCCAACCTGCCCTAGAGCCTTCTGAAGTCTGAGCTATCTACAAGTTCCTCTATCTGACAAGGAGGACTTTCTGGGCCAGCATTTCTTATTAGCACTTGACTTTATATAACATGTCATTCCCGGATTAGGAGCCCTAAATTAATTCCACCTTTTTTACTGCCCTATTTCAGTTTTAATTCAGTATAAAAAAATAGCTAGAGGTGAGAGAACACATTTAATTAAATATTATATGCAGCTGATGAATGTATACAAAACCATCACTCAAGGGGTATATATTTTTATAATGAGTTTCTTTCTTTGACTTTCTTTGACTTCCAACCCTATTTGAATTTCTGCTCTAAAAGGCCAGATTGCTCTTCCCTTGTTCTTTCAATTTCACAATAGGCTTTCTTGGAAGAGCTGAGTTGGTCCCGCTTGCTGTTAGCACAGCAGGGTCCATCCTCATGATGCTTCAAATCTCACAGTTATCCTGAACTGCCAGAACAATTCTTGACTACCTTAATGAGACTCAGCACCCCAGCCTTGATGGCAAAGTGAAGCTTTTTCTAAAGATTTCAAGCAGCATCTAGTGAAGATCTTATTCTTTGCCATACTGTCAGCAAAAAGATAAATATTTTCCGTAACCCAGTGACCTTGAATTTACTAAGTTAACTAAAATGCAGTAAACTTGGCTATGTTTTCATTGACTCCCAGAGACAAATTATAGATCACATGAAACATGGTTCCATGATGCCATTATTCTCTTAAGGAGACAAATATTCTCTCCTCACCTCTATCTCCATGAATGCATTTTTTTTTTTAATTTTTTTTTATTTTACAAATTTAATCAGTTATACATATACATATGTTCCCATATCCCCTCCCTTTTGCGTCTCCCTCCCACCCTCCCTATCCCACCCCTCCAGGCGGTCACAAAGAACCGAGCTGATCTCCCTGTGCTATGCGGCTGCTTCCCACTAGCTATCTACCTTACGTTTGGTAGTGTATATATGTCCATGCCGCTCTTTCACTTTGTCACAGCTTACCCTTCCCCCTCCCCATATCCTCAAGTCCATGCTCTAGTAGGTCTGTGTCTTTATTCCTGTCTTACCCCTATGTTCTTGATGACATTTTTTCTTAAATTCCATATATATGTGTCAGCATACAGTATTTGTCTTTCTCTTTCTGACTTACTTCACTCTGTATGACAGACTCTAGGTCCATCCACCTCATTACAAATAGCTCAATTTCATTTCTTTTTATGGCTGAGTAATATTCCATTGTATATATGTGCCACATCTTCTTTATCCATGCATCCGATAATGGACACTTAGGTTGTTTCCATCTCCGGGCTATTGTAAATAGGGCTGCTATGAACATTTTGGTACATGCCTCTTTTTGAATTATGGTTTTCTCAGGGTATATGCCCAGTAGTGGGATTGCTGGGTCATATGGTAGTTCTATTTGTAGTTTTTTAAGGAACCTCCATACCGTTCTCCATAGTGGCTGTACCAATTCACATTCCCACCAGCAGTGCAAGAGTGTTCCCTTTTTTCCACACCCTCTCCAGCATTTATTGTTTCTAGATTTTTTGATGATGGCCATTCTGACTGGTGTGAGATGATATCTCATTGTAGTTTTGATTTGCATTTCTCTAATGAGTAAAGATGTTGAGCATCCTTTCATGTATTTGTTGGCTGTCTGTATATCTTCTGTGGAGAAATGTCTATTTAGGTCTTCTGCCCATTTTTGGATTGGGTTGTTTGTTTTTTTGATATTGAGCTGCATGAGCTGCTTATAAATTTTGGAGATTAATCCTTTGTCAGTTGCTTCATTTGCAAATATTTTCTCCCATTCTGAGGGTTGTCTTTTGGTCTTGGTTATGGTTTCCTTTGCTGTGCAAAAGCTTTAAAGTTTCATTAGGTCCCATGTGTTTATTTTTGTCTTTATTTCCATTTCTCTAGGAGGTGGGTCAAAAAGGATCTTGCTGTGATTTATGTCATAGAGTGTTCTGCCTATGTTTTCCTCTAGGAGTTTGATAGTGTCTGGCCTTACATTTAGGTCTTTAATCCATTTTGAGCTAATTTTTGTGTATGGTGTTAGGGAGTGATCTAATCTCATACTTTTACATGTCCCTGTCCAGTTTTCCCAGCACCACTTATTGAAGAGACTGTCCTTTCTCCACTGTACATTCCTGCCTCCTTTATCAAAGATAAGGTGACCATATGTCCGTGGGTTTATCTCTGGGCTTTCTATCCTGTTCCATTGATCTATCTTTCTGTTTTTGTGCCAGTACCATACTGTCTTGATTACTGTAGCTTTGTAGTATAGTCTGAAGTCAGGGAGCCTGATTCCTCCAGCTCCGTTTTTCGTTCTCAAGATTGCTTTGGCTATTCGGGGTCTTTTGTGTTTCCATACAAATTGTGAAATTTTTTGTTCTAGTTCTGTGAAAAATGCCATTGGTAGTTTGATAGGTATTGCATTGAATCTGTAGATTGCTTTGGGTAGTAGAGTCATTTTCACAATGTTGATTCTTCCAATCCAAGAACATGGTACATCTCTCCATCTATTTGTATCATCTTTAATTTCTTTCATCAGTGTCTTATAATTTTCTGCATACAGGTCTTTTGTCTCCTTAGGTAGGTTTATTCCTAGATATTTTATTCTTTTTGTTGCAATGGTAAATGGGAGTGTTTCCTTGATTTCACTTTCAGATTTTTCATCATTAGTATATAGGAATGCCAGAGATTTCTGTGCATTAATTTTGTATCCTGCAACTTTACCAAATTCATTGATTAGCTCTAGTAGTTTTCTGGTAGCATCTTTAGGATTCTCTATGTACAGTATCATGTCATCTGCAAACAGTGACAGCTTTACTTCTTCTTTTCCCATTTGGATTCCTTTTATTTCCTTTTCTTCTCTGATTGCTGTGGCTAAAACTTCCAAAACTATGTTGAATAAGAGTGGTGAGAGTGGGCAACCTTGTCTTGTTCCTGATCTTAGTGGAAATGGTTTCAGTTTTTCACCATTGAGGACGATGCTGGCTGTGGGTTTGTCATATATGGCCTTTATTATGTTGAGGAAAGTTCCCTCTATGCCTACTTTCTGCAGGGTTTTTATCATAAATGGGTGTTGAATTTTGTCAAAAGCTTTCTCTGCATCTATTGAGATGATCATATGGTTTTTCTCCTTCAGTTTGTTAATATGGTGTATCACATTGATTGATTTGCGTATATTGAAGAATCCTTGCATTCCTGGAATAAACCCCACTTGATCATGGTGTATGATCCTTTTAATGTGCTGTTGGATTCTGTTTGCTAGTATTTTGTTGAGGATTTTTGCATCTATGTTCATCAGTGATATTGGCCTGTAGTTTTCTTTCTTTGTGACATCCTTGTCTGGTTTTGGTATCAAGGTGATGGTGGCCTCGTAGAATGAGTTTGGGAGTGTTCCTCCCTCTGCTATATTTTGGAAGAGTTTGAGAAGGATAGGTGTTAGCTCTTCTCTAAATGCTTGATAGAATTCGCCTGTGAAGCCATCTGGTCCTGGGCTTTTGTTTGTTGGAAGATTTTTAATCACAGTTTCAATTTCAGTGCTTGTGATTGGTCTGTTCATATTTTCTATTTCTTCCTGATTCAGTCTTGGCAGGTTGTGCATTTCTAAGAATTTGTCCATTTCTTCCAGGTTGTCCATTTTATTGGCATAGAGTTGCTTATAGTAATCTCTCATGATCTTTTGTATTTCTGCAGTGTCAGTTGTTACCTCTCCTTTTTCATTTCTAATTCTATTGATTTGAGTCTTCTCCCTTTTTTTCTTGATGAGTCTGGCTAATGGTTTATCAATTTTGTTTATCTTCTCAAAGAACCAGCTTTTAGTTTTATTGATCTTTGCTATCGTTTCCTTCATTTCTTTTTCATTTATTTCTGATCTGATTTTTATGATTTCTTTCCTTCTGCAAACTTTGGGATGTTTTTGTTCTTCTTTCTCTAATTGCTTTAGGTGCAAGGTTAGGTTGTTTATTCGAGATATTTCCTGTTTCTTAAGGTGGGATTGTATTGCCATAAACTTCCCTCTTAGAACTGCTTTTGCTGCATCCCATAGGTTTTGGGTCGTCGTGTCTCCATTGTCATTTGTTTCTAGGTATTTTTTAATTTCCTCTTTGATTTCTTCAGTGATCACTTCGTTATTAAGTAGTGTATTGTTTAGCCTCCATGTGTTTGTATGTTTTACAGCTCTTTTCCTGTAATTGATATCTAGTCTCATAGCATTGTGGTCGGAAAAGATACTTGATACAATTTCAATTTTCTTAAATTTACCAAGGCTTGATTTTTGACCCAAGATATGATCTATCCTGGAGAATGTTCCATGAGCACTTGAGAAAAATGTGTATTCTGTTGCTTTTGGATGGAATGTCCTATAAATATCAATTAAGTCCATCTTGTTTAATGTATCATTTAAAGCTTGTGTTTCCTTATTTATTTTCATTTTGGATGACCTGTCCATTGGTGAAAGTGGGGTGTTAAAGTCCCCTACTATGATTGTGTTACTGTCGATTTCTCCTTTTATGGCTGTTAATATTTCCCTTATGTATTGAGGTGCTCCTATGTTTGGTGCATAAATATTTACAATTGTTATATCTTCTTCTTGGATTGATCCCTTGATCATTATGTAGTGTCCTTCTTTGTCTCTTCTAGTAGTCTTTATTTTAAAGTCTATTTTGTCTGATATGAGAATTCCTACTCCAGCTTTCTTTTGGTTTCCATTTGCATGGAATATCTTTTTCCATCCCCTTACTTTCAGTCTGTATGTGTCTCTAGGTCTGAAGTGGGTCTCTTGTAGACAGCATATATATGGGTCTTGTTTTTGTATCCATTCAGCCAGTCTGTGTCTTTTGGTGGGAGCATTTAGTCCATTTACATTTAAGGTAATTATTGATATGTATGTTCCTATTCCCATTTTCTTAATTGTTTTGGGTTCGTTATTGTAGTTCTTTTCCTTCTGTTGTGTTTCTTGCCTAGAGAAGTTCCTTTAGCATTTGTTGTAAAGCTGGTTTGGTGGTGCTGAACTCTCTCAGCTTTTGCTTGTCTGTAAAGGTTTTAATTTCTCCATCAAATCTGAATGAGATCCTTGCTGGGTAGAGTAATCTTGGTTGCAGGTTTTTCTCCTTCATCACTTTAAGTATGTCCTGCCACTCCCTTCTGGCTTGTAGAGTTTCTGCTGAGAGATCAGCTGTTATCCTGATGGGGATTCCCTTGTGTGTTATTTGTTGTTTTTGCCTTGCTGCTTTTAATATGATTTCTTTGTGTTTAATTTTTGACAGTTTGATTAATATGTGTCTTGGTGTATTTCTCCTTGGATTTATTCTGTATGGGACTCTCTGTGCCTCCTGGACTTGATTAACTATTTCCTTTCCCATATTAGGGAAGTTTTCAACTATAATCTCTTCAAATATTTTCTCAGTCCCTTTCTTTTTCTCTTCTTCTTCTGGAACCCCTATAATTCGAATGTTCGTGCGTTTAATATTGTCCCAGAGGTCTCTGAGACTGTCCTCTGTTCTTTTCATTCTTTTTTCTTTATTTTGCTGTGCAGCAGTTATTTCCACTATTTTATCTTCCACCTCACTTATCCGTTCTTCTGCCTCAGTTATTCTGCTATTGATCCCATCTAGAGTATTTTTTATTTCATTTATTGTGTTTTTAATCGATGCTTGATTCGTCTTTAGTTCTTCTAGGTCCTTGTTAACTGTTTCTTGCATTTTGTCTATTCTATTTCCAAGATTTTGGATCATCTTTACCATCATTATTCTGAATTCTTTTTCAGATAGACTGCCTATTACCTCTTCATTTGTTAGGTCTGGTGGGTTTTTATCTTGCTCCTTCTCCTGCTGTGTGTTTTTCTGTCTTCTCATTTTGCTTATGTTACTGTGTTTGGGGTCTCCTTTTTGCAGGCTGCAGGTTCGTAGTTCCCGTTGTTTTTGGTGTCTGTCCCCTGTGGCTAAGGTTGGTTTAGTGGGTTGTGTAGGCTTCTTGGTGGAGGGGACTAGTGCCTGTGTTCTGGTGGATGAGGCTGGATCTTGTCTTTCTGGTGGGCAGGTCCACGTCTGGTGGTGTGTTTTGGGGTGTTTGCAGACTTTTTATGAATTGAGGCAGCCTCTCTGCTAATGGGTGGCGTTGTGTTCCTGTCTTGCTAGTTGTTTGGCATAGGGTGTCCAGCACTGTAGCTTGCTGGTCGTTGAGTGAAGCTGGGTGCTGGTGTTGAGATGGAGATCTCTGGAAGATTTTCGCCGTTTGATATTATGTGGAGCTGGGAGGTCTCTTGTGGACCAGTGTCCTGAAGTTCGCTCTCCCACCTCAGAGGCACAGCACTGACTCCTGGCTCCTCAATTTGGGATGATTTGTTGTCTATTCATGTATTCCACAGATGCAGGGTACATGAAGTTGATTGTGGAGCTTTAATCCGCTGCTTCTGAGGCTGCTGGGAGAGGTTTCCCTTTCTCTTCTTTGTTCTCACAGCTCCTGGGTCTCAGCTTTGGATTTGGCCCCGCCTCTGCGTGTAGGTCGCCGGAGGGCGTCTGTTCTTCGCTCAGACAGGACAGGGTTAAAGGAGCAGCCTCTTCGGGGACTCTGGCTCACTCAGGCCGGGCGGGAGGGAGGGGCACGGAGTGCGGGGCGAGCCTGCAGCGGCAGAGGTCGGCGTGACGTTGCACCAGCCCGAGGCGCGCCGTGCGTTCTCCCAGGGAAGCCGCCCCTGGATCCCGGGACCCCTGCAGTGGCAGGCTGCACAGGCTCCCGGAAGGGCGGTGTGGACAGTAACCTGCGCTCGCACACAGGCTTCTTGGCGGCGGCAGCAGCAGCCCCAGCGTCCCACGCCCGTCTCTGGGCTCCGCGCTTTCAGCCGAGACTCGCGCCCGTCTCTGGAGCTCCTTTACGCGGCGCTCTTAATCCCCTCTCCTCGCGCACCAGGAAACCAAGAGGGAAGAAAAAGTCTCCTGCCTCTTCGGCAGCTCCAGAGTTTTCCCGGACTCCCTCCCGGCTAGCTGTGGCACATTAGCCCCCTTCAGGCTGAGTTCTCGCCGCCAGCCCCAGTCCTCTCCCTGCGCTCTGACCGAAGCCTGAGCCTCAGCTCCAGCGCCGCCCGCCCCGGCGGGGGAGCAGACAAGCCTCTCGGGCTGGTGAGTGCCGCTCGGCACCGCTCCTCTGTGCGGGAATCTCTCTGCTTTGCCCTACCCAGGTATGTGGGGAGTTTCTTGCCTTTTGGGAGGTCTGGGGTCTTCTGCCAGCGTTCAGTAGGTGTTCTGTAGGAGTTGTTCCACGTGTAGCTGTATTTCTGGTGTCCCATGAATGCATTTTAATGAATTTATTCTGTGACTATACATACAAAGCCTTCTTCACATAGAAACTATTGTCCAGGAATACAGATGACTTAATTTTAGGAAAACTGCAAGTATTTACTTTGTCAGCATTTTCTTCTGCCTACACCGTCACGCACTACCTGTGCATTTACGGCTTAACAAAGTGCTGTAAACTGAAGCTTTCCTGTGTTGTGGGGCAGTTTATTGTGTCCCTGACTTGGTCCAGGACAGTAGATCTGATTGTAAATTTTACTGAGATGCTTCCACATTATAACTTAGACTTCATTGCTTAAAGAAGTACAGTCTCAAATCTGTGTTTCAAAGTGTAAGGGATTATAAATTCAACATAGAGAAACTTTGGTGGCAACCATCAGGCTTCCTGGTCTTTCTTGGAACTGGTCAAGGGGATTGATGGAGAATCATGTTAAGCGAGTCCCTTTTTCTTGGTGGAATTTTAGATAAAGTTTCCTAACACTCTTCAGGTATGCAAGTTCCCAAGGGGAGGAGAGTTGCTGATGGAATATTTGCTATGTATTAATGCTTCCTGAATCATAACAGAAATAATTAGACCAGATATCCGCCTTTTGTCCTCTCTGAGAATTCGTATTTTCTCTTTTCAAATGACATACTTACTTCATAATTCTAGCCAACTTAAGTTGAAAAGTTTATTAAAAGACGTTGATTAGCACAAAGAGCACATGGGAAGGTGAGAGAATGGAGCTGGGAAATTAATCAGCAGCTAAGAAACAGCTAAAGTCATGCCACTTTCAGAGGACATCTCACTACTACATCACCTCTGATCTCACTGTTACAGCAAGGGGTGGTAGACTATGTTGCTGTCATCATGAATAATGTCTAAGCATCCCTAATTCTTTTTTCATTGACAGCCTCAGGCAGAGGCATCTAACTGATCACCCAGGCTTAGGCTGTATGCCCTTGCCCTGGTAGCCATGGAGTGGAACACAGGACTATCTGACCTTCCATCAATTTCCATAGCGGGAAGAAGCCCTGCATTTCACCTCTTTTGAAATTTACCCTGAGGATAAAAGATGTTTGAATATTAGATACATAAAAACTGGAAAAAAGAGAAAATGAGAGAGAAACAAATGTCCACTACAAGTGGTGACTCTCTGCCAATGTTTTATTGTTGTTATTGTTTTTAATCACATTTTTTTTCATTACAGGGGATGTTATTTTTAAAGAACACAGCTCCTAAGGGCTAGAACTAAACTTTTATCCCAATTTGCTCCAATCCCAAAGTCTGAGCTTTACCATTAGGCTGCTAACTCTTTGCTCACCCTTTTCCTTTTCAAATCTTGGACAGACTGGGATCAGTCATTCTTTCAACAAGAACTTACTTACAGAGTACCTCCCATACGTTAGAATGAATGCTAGATGTTGGGGATAAAAATGATGAACGAAATATAAGCCTGGCACTTTAGGGTCCCTGAAATCTGGAGTAAAATAAAACGACGATTATTTCAATACGGAGTTGTTAAGAGGAGAACCTCTTAAGTTCCATCAAATTAAGCCTCATGTCTCCCTGTACCACCCTGCACAGCAGGTATTCCACCCAGAGGAGGAAGTGTGGCTTATCTGTGAAAAGGAAAAGTCTTTTAGGCTCTCCTGTTCAACTTCCCATCTTCAGAGAGCATGCACAGTGTGGTAAGTGTATGACAGATTCTGCCCCTAGGCGGATGAAAGTAGCAGCTGCTACAGTTATCCAGCCCAGGCTGTGGAGGGGTGGGGAAAGTTCAGTGTTGGGTGGGATGCAGGCAAAAAGCTAGATTTGTCACTTAGTTTTAGCCAGTATCAAGTTGACATTTTTATTTCTGTCTGCCTGCCTCCAATGACTATCTCTCAATTGGTTTCAAACTTTGTAGGAGAATAAAGTGCAGTTAAAACATCATTTATCCAGTGTAAACCCCAATAAAAGTGACAGGAGTTAGGGTGCTATTTGAATTTCCCTCTCTTTCTCTTTCTCTCTGTCTCTGTCTCTTCTTTCACTTTTCTTACGTCTTCCCTCTAGTCTCTCTTCCTAAATCTTCATAATACCCTCCCTCTTTTCCCCTCTTCCTTACCCCATCTCTATTCATCTATCTCTCTTCACTCTGTCACTCCTTTCTCCCTCTCTCATGCTAATCTCTTTCCTCCCAGTCCAGTCTTTCTCTTTATTTCCCTGTCCTCCTTTCTTCATCTTCTCTCTCCCTTTCCCCTCCTCTCTCAATCCCCCCTTTTCTCTCACTCTGACTCTCTCTCTCTGTCTCTTTCATTCCACAAATGTTGGCCTAGTGCTTTTGCTAGATTTCACTCTGCATGCTGGCTATTCAAGTATAACTGGTGTGAAATGATCACCCGGGGAATTATATAGGAGAAAAGATACATGGAGTTAGTTCAAGAAAAATTCACTGGTTTGAGAGAGGACAACGTATCTTAGTGGAGGCTATGGCCTGACAGTGTCACCTTTGGTAAAATCATTGGTCAAGGTGATCATCTGAAAGTAGAGAAGTATTGTCCCCAGGTCAGAATATTAAGGCATGGGAACTAATCTAAAAATTCAACTCTTACTTTTTCTCATACCTGACAGGTCCCTCATGCAGTCTAATATTTATGCTGTGTGATGGGGATTTCAGGAATTGAAAAAAACCTCTTTTATTTATTATTAATATTTGGATTGCACATTTTTAAAAAACTAATTAATTAATTAACTTTTTGGCTACATTGGGTTTTCGCTGTTGCGTGCAGGCTTTCTCTAATTGTGGTGAGCGGGGGCTACTCTTTGTTGCAGTGCGTGGGCTTCTCAATGTGGTGGCTTCTCTTTGTTGCAGAGCACGGGCTCTAGACATGAGGGCTCACTAGCTGTCGCTTGTGGGCTTCAGAGCGCAAGCTCAGTAGTTGTGGCGCATGGGCTTTGTTGCTCTGTGGCATGTGGGATCTTCCCAGACCAGAGCTTGAACCCATGTCCCCTGCATTGGCAGGTGGATTCTTAACCACTGTGCCACCAGGGAAGTCCTGGATTGCACATTTTTATTTAGGTCTTCACATATCTAGTCTAGTGTTCAAAAAGTTACTTTTTGTCCAAATTGGTTGTTTATGTTATTTCTCAAGACAAGTCATATTAAAGTCTGAGATAACACTGGATTAGATGTTTACCCTCTCTTCTGGTCATTTCATCTCATCTTAATTTTTTCAAATAAATTCACAATTTCAGCTCTGGAAGTTCATATTATTATAGCTCCAATTATTAACTATCTATACTTTGTCCTGCATACAGCCTTATTATCTTAAGAATTGAAAACTTCAGAGATGAACAGAATATTTGCTTATTATGAAGGTCCTTGGAATGCCATCCTACACTCATTTATATTTAACAAAGCTAATATTTCCTAATGTTGGAGGTAGGTATGGGGAAGGAAGGAACAAGGAGAGGGGAGGTTAGAGATACTTCCTCTAGGAAGAGTTGAGAAAAAAGCTCTTTAGGTGGACTGTGTTTTTCATCAATTTTTTTTTTAAATGTGAACTATGCTTTCAAATTATTTAAGGGTTGTCATGTGGAATATGCAATCTGGCTGTTCTAATTGACCCAGAGAGCAGGACCAGGGCCAGTAAGAGAATGTGATAGAGATTTATTTTAACTCAAGATAAAGCAGAAATGTCTAGGGTAAAAGTTCCCCAAATATGGAAGAGACTGTATCAGGAGCTGGGAATAATATTATAGAACATTTCCTACGTACCAAGCACTAAGCACTTTTACTATAAGTCTTAGTATTTGGGGTACTATAATGGATTGAATAATGGGCCCCCAAAGAACATGTCCATATCCTAGTACCCAGAGCCTGTGAAAGGCTGCTTACTGGGAAAATGTCTCTTTTAGTTAAGGATCTTAGATGAAGAGATCATCCTGATTATCATGATGGACTCTAAAACCAATGACAAGTGTCCTTTTAAGAGACACAGAGTGGAGAAGCCTACATGAAAATGGAGAATGAGATTGGAGAGATGTGACCACAAGCCAAGGTAGCCTAGGAAAACTGACAGCCACCAGAGCTGGAAGAGACAAGGAAGGAGTCTCCCTGAGAGCTTTCAGAGGGAGTGCAGCCCTGCTGCTGCTTTGATTTCAGACTTCTGACCTGTATAAGTGTGAGCGATTTCATGTCTGTTATTTTAAGCTGCTAAATTTGTGGTTATTTGTTATGGCAGCCATAGGAAACTAATGCTGGTACTAAAACATGCATTAGCCTCATTTTGCAGCTAATGCACAGAGGGACATAGAAGTTACTAACTTGTTGAAGGTCATGTAGCTACAGAGACAGAGCCATGATTAGGAGAGAGGCAGTCTGGCTCAGAACCTACATTCATGAACCCAGTGCTATATTCTTCTCCAGGTAGTGAGTTCCCTCTCTCTGATTTCCAATTGGAGATTGGAAAGCTGCTTGATGGGACTCAAGCATTAAATAAGCAGAAATAACTAAATTCAGATTTCCAAATACCAGTACCTTGTATCAGATTCTGAAGTTTCACTTTAACAGCTTCTGGTTCAGTTGATTTTTAGTGTTGCCCAAGAATCCTTATTTTTTTTAAAAAAAAGACCTCTTTCCAGTGAATTGTCATAGAATATTCATGTTTGGGAATGATCAGACTAGATACCTTTTGCAGTTTTTTGCAGCCCGGAGCATGTGTGTTCTATACCTCTCCTTGCCCTCAACTCATTTTGTGTCTCCTTTCCCAAAAGCAGGAGACTAAGGGAGTCGAGGGCCCTTCTGTTTTTTTTGTATCATCCATGTGGCCTGTTCTTTGTCCTTATGTTTCTTTATGAGCCACTATAATGGTCTAAATCATAAGCTGATTAAGTTCACTGTTTTACTACTTCGGTGTTTTGAAACAAAATAAAAGAAAATGAAATCAGACACATCCTAGAAGTAAGTATAGAGAAAATAAAAAGTGCTTTGTGGGTTCACAGATAAGAAGCCTAATAATCATGGATGGAAATTCACTGTAAATAAGAGTCTGAAGTGAGACAAGCCAAGGTACTAAGGCTTAACTGCTCTGGAGTTTTGAGAGCTTTCCAGGAGACGTCAGAGATTAAAGTTTTCTAGAGAGTCATTCTTTTCATGTATGTGTAGACTGCAATTGAATTGGACTCCTAGAACATAACAGTTGAACAATTTAATTGGCAGGATTATTATCCTAGAAGAAAGGGAGTAACAGGTGGAAAGATTGTGGCTTTTCTCATGGAAACAGGAAGGAAGAGCCCAACTGAAAGAGGCAAATTGTGTTTAGTCTTCCTAACCACTCTATGGTAGATCACCACTTCAGAAACCTCACTGAACTTGACCAAGGTTGCACAGCTACTGTGCTATGGAGCTGGGGGTTTGAAGCTCTTTCAAAGACCATGCAATTTCTACTGCATCAGGGTTCCATGATTGAACAAGCATCAGAATCCCCTGGAGAGCTTGGTAAAACACAGATTACTGGACCCCATCCCAAGAGTTTCTGACTCAGTGTGTCTGGAGGACCTTGCATGTGGAACAAGTTCTTAGGTAATGCTGATGCTGCTGGTCCAGGGACTACACTTGAAGAACCACTGTGTGACTACACCATCTGGGGAGGATTTGAAAACTGTAGGTAAATGTTCCTCCAGTTATTTAAAAGGGTCCCCAGGGCTTCCCTGGTGGCGCAGTGGTTGAGAGTCCTCCTGCCGATGCAGGGGACGCGGGTTCGTGCCCCGGTCTGGGAGGATCCCATATGCTGCAGAGTGGCTGGGCCCGTGAGCCATGGCCTCTGAGCCTGCGTGTCCGGAGCCTGTGCTCCACAACAGGAGAGGCCACAACAGTGAGAGGCCCGCGTACCTCAAAAAAAAAAAAGAGGGTCCCCAAAATAATTTAGACCAGAAGTTGCAAACTGATGGCACAGACATGTATGTTTAACATGATCAGTTCAAAATTATTTATTTAGTGGTCAGTATTGTAAATCCAGAGATTTCAGATAAAAATCTTCTTCTGAAAAATATCAGAAGATCTGTCATGGCAAAAATCAATTCAAACTTGGTATTAGCTTCCCCTTTTAGGCCAGGTGTAAACCTTCCTACCATTTCAAATATTTACTTTACCTGCTTTGCTCTACCCTTAAATATAATAGGTGGAATTTATTGGGTTATAAAACCCAATTATTAAGCAAATACTGTTCATTACCAGTGTTCTAAGGGCTTCACCTGTATTAACTGTTTAACTCTATAACCCTCTATGAGGAAAATTTTACTCAGAGTAAACTAAGGCTGAGGGAACAAATAGAACAAATAAATTATCATGGGTGAGACACAATAGCAGTTTATTTCCATAGCTCATGCTTATAAGCTATAAGCTGTAAGCTTATAGGTTATACTATTTTGCAGATGAGAGCAATCACACTAGCAGGGCACTGTTGGTGAGCACTCTACCTATATTAACTCATTTAACCTTCACAACACTGTGAGACATTATAACTATTCCTATTTTACAGAAATGGAAACTAAGGCAGAAAAAAATTAACCAGCTTGGCCAAGTTCATATAGGTAGTATTAATACAACAGGTACTTGAATCCAAGCTACCTGACTCCAGAGTCCGTACGCTTCAATTTTAAATTCTACTGTAGACATTTATGTCTGTGACTCTGATCCAGACCAATTCCTCCTTTTTGCAGTTGAAGAAATTGAGTATTTCGGATGTCAAATGTCTTCCTTAGAATTGTGGAATGAGTTAGCAATAGATCACGTTTGTACTCAGGAATACCAACAAGTACTCCAACCATGACCCCAGGAGGAATTTTGGCTCACTATTATTTTAATGTAAATGGAAAAGAGGTTAAATAAATGTTAATGAGATTCTACTCATTGCTTTTATCTAAAGGTGGCCTCAAAGGGCTACTCTAGTTATTCTCAGCCCTGGTTGCCCATTGGAAGGTCTTATTTTGGGATTTTAAAAAACGATGCCCAAGCCCCACCTAAGGCCAATTAAATAAGTTAAATCAGATTCCTTGAGGGATGATGTCTATGGTCTGTATGTATATATACACAAATATATGTAATATATATTAAATATATATAAATTTTAGGATTCCAGGTAATTCTAATGTGCAGCCAGAATTGAGAAGAATTGAAAAATGCTGGATTACACTCTAAGAATATGCAGATTGCATGCAATGACTGGTAATTAGACACTGATGTTGTCTTCTGGAGATCATACAGGTTCCTGTAAAGATATCTAGTTCCATATTCAATGCCAACTGCATCCCTATAAGCAAACACAGTAATTACTCGTTATGATGTGCGTTCATGGATAACTGAACGGCCTGACTGTGCTCCCGCTCCCCATTAACTTCTGTGACTGAAGGGAACTGGGCTCCTCCTGTAAGAAATAACCAGACTTAATGTGTTGGACAGTGATATTTTTTTGGGTTAATTTCCATGTTTATTACTCGTGCCCCTTGTCTCCACCTAATCTGATGTTCTTTCTGCTGCTTACAAGTGACTGACTTGTGCAGGGATACTGCAGGAAGTGTAATTTGAAAAACTCAAGTCCCCAGACCACCTCTGCTCCTCATGACAACTATGTGACTGGTCATTGTCAATTCAAAAGTGGAAAAATAAAAAAAGTCAGCTAGACAAGTAATTTCAAGTTCTTTTTCAAGTCATATTCAGCCTTACAGAGGTAATATGAGAATTATCCAAACAACGCTTTGGCAGCAAAACAACATTAATTTGAATGAGCACTTACAGAACAGTTTCTTCCTCTTCTGTAGAATTTTCCACAATTTATCACAGTTATTCTTTTTTTTTTTTTTTTTTAATGGTACGCGGGCCTCTCACTGTTGTGGCCTTGGCCTCTCCCGTTGCGGAGCACAGGCTCCGGACATGCAGGCTCAGCGGCCATGGCTCACGGGGCTAGCCGCTCTGCGGCATGCGGGATCTTCCCGGACCGGGGCACGAACCCGTGTCCCCAGCATCAGCAGGCGGACTCTCAACCACTGTGCCACCAGGGAAGCCCTATCACATTTATGGTGGTTTTGTTTTGTTTTGTTTTGTTTTTAGTTTCTGCTTTATAACAAAGTGAATCAGTCATACATATACATCTGTTCCCACATCCCTTCCCTCCTGCGTCTCCCTCACTCCCACCCTCCCCATCCCACCCTCCAAGCGGTCACAAAGCACCGAGCTGATCTCCCTGTGCTATGCAGCTGCTTCCCACTATCTATCTACCTTACGTTTGGTACTGTATATATGTCCATGCCTCTATTTCGCTTTATCATAGCTTACCCTTCCCCCTCCCCATATCCTCAAGTCCATTCTCAAGTAGCTCTGTGTCTTTATTCCTGTTTTCCCCTAAGTTCTTCATGACATTTTTTTTAATTCCATATATATGTGTTAGCATACAGTATTTGTCTTTCTCTTTGTGACTTACTTCACTCTGTATGACAGACTCTAGGTCTATCCACCCCATTACAAATAGCTCAGTTTCATTTCTTTTTATGGCTGAGTAATAATCCATTGTATATATGTGCCACATCTTCTTTATCCATTGATCCGATGATGGACACTTGGGTTGTTTCCATCTCCGGGCTATTGTGAATAGAGCTGCAATGAACATTTTGGTACATGTCTCTTTCTGAATTATGGTTTTCTCAGGGTATATGCCCAGTAGTGGGATTGCTGGGTCATATGGTAGTTCTATTTTTAGTTTTTTAAGGAACCTCCATACTGTTCTCCATAGTGGCTGTACCAATTCACATTCCCACCAGCAGTGCAAGAGTGTTCCCTTTTCTCCACACCCTCTCCAGCATTTATTGTTTCTAGATTTCTTGATGATGGCCATTCTGACTGGTGTGAGATGATATCTCATTGTAGTTTTGATTTGCATTTCTCTAATGATTAATGATGTTGAGCATTCTTTCATATGTTTGTTGGTAGTCTGTATATCTTCTTGGGAGAAATGCCTATTTAAGTCTTCTGCCCATTTTTGGATTCGGTTGTTTGTTTTTTTGCTATTGAGCTGCATGAGCTGCTTATAAATTTTGGAGATTAATCCTTTGTCAGTTGCTTCATTTGCAAATATTTTCTCCCATTCTGAGGGTTGTCTTTTGGTCTTGTTTATGGTTTCCTTTGCTGTGCAAAAGCTTTGAAGTTTCATTAGGTCCCATTTGTTTATCTTTGTTTTGATTTCCATTTCTCCAGGAGGTGGGTCCAAAAGGATCTTGCTGTGATTTATGTCATAGAGTGTTCTGCCTATGTTTTCCTCTAAGAGTTTGATAGTGTCTGGCCTTACATTTAGGTCTTTAATCCATTTTGAGCTTATTTTTGTGTATGGTGTCAGGGAGTGATCTAATCTCATACTTTTACATGTCCCTGTCCAGTTTTCCCAGCACCACTTATTGAAGAGGCTGTCCTTTCTCCACTGTACATTCCTGCCTCCTTTATCAAAGATAAGGTGAGCATATGTGCGTGGGTTTATCTCTGGGCTTTCTATCCTGTTTCATTGATCTATCTTTCTGTTTTTGTGCCAGTACCACACTGTCTTGATGACTGTAGCTTTGTGGTATAGTCGGAAGTCAGGGAGCCTGATTCCTCCAGCTCCGTTTCTCGTTCTCAAGATTGCTTTGGCTATTCAGGGTCTTTTGTTTTTCCAAACAAATTTTGAAATTTTTTGTTCTACTTCTGTGAAAAATGCCAGTGGCAGTTTGATAGGGATTGCATTGAATCTGTAGATTGCTTTATGTAGTAGAGTCATTTTCACTATATTGATTCTTCCAATCCAGGAGCATGGTATATCTCTCCATCTATTTGTATCATATTTAATTTCTTTCATCAGTGTCTTATAATTTTCTGCATACAGGTCGTTTGTCTCCTTAGGTAGGTTTATTCCTAAATATTTATTCTTTTTGTTACAATGGTAAATGGGAGTGGTTTCTTGATTTCACTTTCAGATTTTTCATCGTTAGTGCACAGGAATGGCAGAGATTTCTGTGCATTAATTTTGTATCCTGCTACTTTACCAAATTCATTGATTAGCTCTAGTAGATTTCTGGTAGCATCTTTAGGATTCTCTATGAATAGTATCATGTCATCTGCAAACAGCGACAGCTTTATTTCTTCTTTTCCAATTTGGATTCCTTTTATTTCCTTTTCTTCTCTGATTGCTGTGGCTAAAACTTCCAAAACTAAGTTGAATAAGAGTGGTGAGAGTGGGCAGCCTTGTCTTGTTCCTGATCTTAGTGGAAATGGTTTCAGTTTTTCACCATTGAGGACAATGTTGGCTGTGGGTTTGTCATATATGGCCTTTATTATGTTGAGGAAAGTTCCCTCTATGCCTACTTTCTGCAGCGTTTTTATCATAATTGGGTGTTGAATTTTCTCGAAAGCTTTCTCTGCATCTATTGAGATGATCATATGGTTTTTCTTCTTCAATTTGTTAATATGGTGTATCACATTGATTGATTTGCATATATTGAAGAAACCTTGCATTCCTGGAATAAACCCCACTTGATCATGTTGTATGATCCTTTTAATGTGCTGTTGGATTCTGTTTGCTAGCATTTTGTTGAGGATTTTGCATCTATGTTCATCAGTGATATTGGCCTGTAGTTTTCTTTCTTTGTGACATCCTTGCCTGGTTTTGGTATCAAGGTGATGGTGGCCGTGTAGAATGAGTTTGGGAATGCTCCTCCCTCTGCTATATTTTTGAAGAGTTTGAGAAGGATAGGTGTTAGCTCTTCTCTAAATGTTTGATAGAATTCGCCTGTGAAGCCATTTGGTCCTGGGCTTTTGTTTGTTGGAAAATTTTTAATCACAGTTTCAATTTCAGTGCTTGTGATTGGTCTATTCATATTTTCTATTTCTTCCTGAGTCAGTCTTGGCAGGTTGTGCATTTCTAAGAATTTGTCCATTTCTTCCAGGTTGTCCATTTTATTGGCATAGAGTTTCTTGTAGTAATCTCTCATGACCTTTTGTATTTCTGCAGTGTCAGTTGTTACTTCTCCTTTTTCATTTCTAATTCTCTTGATTTGAGTCTTCTCCCTTTTTTTTTTTCTTGATGAGTCTGGATAATGGTTTGTCAATTTTGTTTATCTTCTCAAAGAACCAGCTTTTAGTTTTATTGATCTTTGCTATCATTTCCTTCATTTCTTTTTCATTTATTTCTGATCTGATCTTTATGATTTCTTTCCTTCTGCTAACTTTAGGGTTTTTTTGTTCTTCTTTCTCTAATTGCTTTAGGTGCAGGGTCAGGTTGTTTGCTCGAGATGTTTCCTGTTTCTTAACGTGGGATTGTATTGCTATAAACTTCCCCCTTAGAACTGCTTTTGCTGCGTCCCATAGGTTTTGGGTCATCGTGTCTCCATTGTCATTTGTTTCTAGGTATTTTTAAATTTCCTCTTTGATTTCTTCAGTGATCACTTCTTTATTGAGTAGTGTATTGTTTAGCCTCCATGTGTTTGTTTTTTTTTTTTTTTTTTTTGCTGTATGCGGGCGTCTCACTGTTGTGGCCTCCCCCATTGTGGAGCACAGGCTCCGGACACACAGGCCCAGCGGCCATGGCTCACGGGCCCAGCCTCTCCGCGGCATGTGGGATCCTCCCAGACCGGGGCACGAACCCGTATCCCCTGCATCGGCAGGCGGACTCTCAACCACTGCGCCACCAGGGAAGCCCCTGTGTTTGTATTTTTTACTGATCTTTTCCTGTAATTGATGTCTAGTCTCATAGCATTGTGGTCGGAAAAGATACTTGATACAATTTCAATTTTCTTAAATTTACCAAGGCTTGATTTGTGACCCAAGATATGATCTATCCTGGAGAATGTTCCATGAGCACTTGAGAAAAATGTGTATTCTGTTCTTTTTGAATGGAATGTCTTATAAATATCAATGAAGTCCATCTTGTTTAACGTATCATTTACAGCTTGTGTTTCCTTATTTATTTTCATTTTGGATGATCTGTCCATTGGTGAAAGTGGGGTGTTAAAGTCCCCTACTATGAGTGTGTTACTGTCGATTTCCCCTTTTATGGCTGTTAGTATTTGCCTTAGGTATTGAGGTGCTCCTATGTTGGGTGCATAAATATTTACAATTGTTATATCTTCTTCTTGGGTCAATCCCTTTATCATTATGTAGTGCCCTTCTTTGTCTCTTCTAATAGTCTTTATTTTAAAGTCTATTTTGTCTGATATAAGAATTGCTATTCCAGATTTCTTTTGATTTCCATTTGCATGGAATATCTTTTTCCATCCCCTTACTTTCAATCTGTATGTGTCTCTAGGTCTGAAGTGGGTCTCTTGTAGACAGCATATATATGGGTCTTGTTTTTGTATCCATTCAGCCAATCTGTGTCTTTTGGTGGGAGCATTTAGTCCATTTACATGTAAGGTAATTATTGATATGTATGTTCCTATTCCCATTTTCTTAATTGTTTTGGGTTTGTTATTGTAGGTCTTTTCCTTCATTGTGTTTCTTGCCTAGAGAAGTTACTTTAGCATTTGTTGTAAATCTGGTTTTGTGATGCTGAACTCTCTCAGCTTTTGCTTGTCTGTAAAGGTTTTAATTTCTCCAGCAAATCTGAATGAGATCCTTGCTGGGTAGAGTAGTCTTGGTTGCAGGTTCTTCTCCTTCATCACTTTAATTATGTCCTGCCACTCCCTTCTGGCTTGTAGAGTTTCTGCTGAGAGATCAGTTGTTAACCTGATGGGGATTCCCTTGTGTGTTATTTGTTGTTTTTGCCTTGCTGCTTTTAATATGATTTCTTTGTGTTTAATTTTTGACAGTTTGATTAATATGTGTCTTGGCATATTTCTCCTTGGACTTATTCTGTATGGGACTCTCTGTGCCTCCTGGACTTGATTAACTATTTCCTTTCCCATATTAGGGAAGTTTTCAACTATAATCTCTTCAAATATTTTCTCAGTCTCTTTCTTTTTCTCTTCTTCTTTTGGAACCCCTATAATTCGAATGTTGGTGCATTTAATGTTGTCCCAGAGGTCTCTGAGACTGTCCTCTGTTCTTTTCATTCTTTTTTCTTTATTTTGCTCTGTATCAGTTATTTCCACTATTTTATCTTCCACGTCACTTATCCGTTCTTCTGCCTCAGTTATTCTGCTATTGATCCCATCTAGAGTATTTTTCATTTCATGTATTGTGTTTTTAATTGATGCTTGATTCATCTTTAGTTCTTCTAGGTCCTTGTTAACTGTTTCTTGCATTTTGTCTATTCTATTTCCAAGATTTTGGATCTTGGAAATAGAATCTTTGATCATCTTTACTATCATTATTCTGAATTCTTTTTCAGTTAGACTGCCTATTACTTATTCATTTGTTAGGTCTGGTAGTTTTTTGTCTTGCTCCTTCACCTGCTGTGTCTTTTTCTGTCTTCTCATTTTGCTTATCTTACTGTGTTTGGGGTCTCCTTTTTGCAGGCTGCAGATTCGTAGTTCCCGTTGTTTTTGGTGTCTGTCCCCAGTGGCTAAGGTTGTTTCAGTACGTTGTGTAGGCTTCCTGGTGGGGGGGACTCGTGCCTGTGTTCTGGTGGTTGAGGCTCGATCTTGTCTTTCTGGTGGACAGGTACACGTCTGGTGGTGTGTTTTGGGGTGCCTGTGGCCTTATTATGTTTTTAGGCAGCCTCTCTGCTAATGGGTGGGGTTGTGTTCCTGTCTTGCTAGTTGCTTGGCATAGGGTGACCAACACTGTAGCTTGCTGGTCGTTGACTGAATCTGGGTGCTGGTGTTGAGATGGAGATCTCTGGGAGATTTTCGCTGCTTGATATTACGAGGAGCTGGGAGGTCTCTTGTAGACCCGTGTCCTGAAGTTGGCTCTCCCACTTCAGAGGCACAGCACTGACTCCTGCCTGCAGCACCAAGAGCCTTTCATCTACCTGGCTCAGAATAAAGGGAGAAAAAGTAGAAAGAAAGAATTAGAAGAAAGAAAGAGAGAGAGAAAGAAAAGAAGAAGGAAAGAAAGGAAGGAAGGAAGGAAGAAACAAAAAAGAAAGAAGGAAATGAGGGAGGAAGGACCAAAAGAAAGAAAGAAAGAAAGGAGGGAGGGAGGGAGGAAGGAAATAAAAAGAATGAGTGAAAGGAAGAAGGGAGGGAGGGAGGGAGGAAGGAAAGAATGAGAGAAAGAAGGAAAGGAGGGTCAGAGGGAGGGAGGGAGGAAGGGAAGGTAGGAAAAAAAGAAAGGGCAGTTAAAGTAAAATAGAATAAAGTATAAAATATAGTAGCCTTATTAAAATTAAAAAGTAATTATTGAAAAAAAAACGGACAGATAGAACCCTGGGATTTATGGTGGAATCAAAGCTATACAGAGGGCCTCCCTGGTGGCGCAGTGGTTGAGAGTCCGCCTGCCGATGCAGGGGATACGGGTTCGTGCCCCGGTCTGGGAGGATCCCATATGCCGCGGAGTGGCTGGGCCCGTGAGCCATGGCCGCTGGGCCTGCGCGTCCGGAGCCTGTGCTCCGCAACGGGGGAGGCCACAACAGTGAGAGGCCCGCGTACCGAAAAAAAAAAAAAAAAAAAAGAATGAGAAAGCTATACAGAGAAAATCTCACACAGAAGCATACACATACATCTTCACAAAAAGAGAGCATGGGGAAAAAAATCGAAAATCTTGCTCTCAAAGTCCACCTCCTCAATTTGGGATAATTCGTTGTAAAAAGAGGAAAAGGGGGAAAAGTCTGAAATCTTGTCCTCAAAGTCCACCTCCTCAATTTGGGATGATTCGCTGTCCATTCATGCACTCCACAGACGCAGGGCACATCAAGTGGACCGTGGAGCTTTAATCCGCTGCCTCCGAGGCTGCTCAGAGAGATTTCGCTGTCTCTTCTCTGCTCTCACAGCTCCCGGGTCTCAGCCTTGGACCTGGCCCCGCCTCTGTGCGTAGGTCGCCGGAGGGCGTCCGTTCTTCGCTCAGACAGGACGGGTTTAAAGGAGCCACTGATTCGGGGGCTCTGGCTCACTCAGGCAGGGGGAGGGAGGGGCATGCAGTGCGTGGCGGGCATGCGGCGGCAGAGGCCGGCGTGACGTTGCACCAGCCCGAGGCACTCCGTGCGCTTTCCCGGGGAAGCCGTCCCTGTGTCCAGGAACCCCGGCAGTGGCGGGGTGCACAGGCTCCCCGGAAGGCGGTGTGGACAGTGACCTGCGCTCGCACACAGGCCTTGTGGCGGTGGCAGCAGCAGCCCCAGCGTCCCATGCCTGTCTCCAGGGTCCGCGCCTTTAGCCGCGGCTCACGCCTGTCTCTGGAGCTTCTTTAAGCAGCGCTCTTAATGCCCTCTCCTCGTGCACCAGGAAACAAAAGGGAAGAAAAAGTCTCTTGCCTCTTCGGCAGCTCCAGACCCTTTCCCCGGACTCCCTCTGGGCTAGCCGTGGTGCACTAACCCCTTCAGGCTCTCTTCCTGCCGCCAGCCCCAGTCCTCTCCCTGCGCTCTGAATGAAACCCTGTAGCCGAGCCTCAGCTCCCAGCCCCGCCTGCCCCGGCGGGCGAGCACACAAGCCTCTCAGGCTGGTGTGTGCCTGAGGGCACCGATCCTCTGTGCCGGAATCTCTCCGCTTTGCCCTCCACACCCCTGTTGCTGTGCTCTCCTCCGCTACTCCGAAGCTTTCCCCCTCCGCCACCTGCAGTCTCCGCCTGCGAAGGGGCTTCTAGTGTGTGGAAACCTTTCCTCCTTCACGGCTCCCTCCCACTGGTGCAGGTCCCATCCCTATCCTTTTGTCTCTGTTTATTCTTTTTTCTTTTGCCCTACCCAGGTATGTGCGGAGTTTCTTGCCTTTTGGGGGTTCTGAGATCTTCTGTCAGCGTTCAGTAGGTGTTCTGTAGGAGTTGTTCCACGTGTAGATGTATTTCTGGTGTATCTGTGGGGAGGAAGGTGATCTCCGCGTCTTACTCTTCCGTCATCTTCCTCCGCTCCACATTTATGGTTTTAAGGACTGCCTTTTCTGTGAGAATTTAGGCTCTGTAAGTACAGGAACCATGTCTGTCTTGTTATTATCATGTCCCCAGGTCCTAGCATATTGTAGGTACTAAATAAACATTTTCTGAACTTATAAATAATTAAATGAATGAATATTTGAGCTAGGCATTGAAGACAGAAAGAAAAACAAGACATGATTTCTATCACTGTGGAGCTTACAAGATTAGGAGGTAAACAGAAACGTTCAAGAATTACAATCTGATGTGGTTAGGACTTTAAGAAAGATAGATATAAGGAAGGAAAGGGCTTTTGCATGCTAACAATTTACAGATCAAATCTACCCCCAGAGTAGAAGCAGCCATAAAAGTTAAAATTTCTTGGAAGTACTCTGTGTTATAAATTTTACTATGGGACAAGTAAATAATTTACATAATTCTGAAGCCAAATTAAAATTTAAAAATTGATCCCTAAAATCAGAAGAAAAAAATAGCAAATGAACCTAAGTGTGTGTTAATCTGATGGCATAGCAACACAGAGGAACTATTGAAAATGATTTTTTAAAACCAAACCATTTGGGCTTCCCTGGTGGTGCAGTGGTTGAGAGTCCGCCTGTCGATGCAGAGGACGTGGGTTCGTGCCCCGGTTCGGGAGGATCCCATGTGCCACGGAGCGGCTGGGCCCGTGAGCCGTGGCCGCTGGGCCTGCGCGTCCGGAGCCTGTGCTCCGCAGCGGGAGAGGCCACAACAGTGGGAGGCCCTTGTACCACACACACACACTAAAAAAAAAAAAAAAAAAAACCAAACCATTTGAATGTACATAGTTACTTGAATATACCAGGTATGGTCTCCTGTTGATTTACCTTTTTTACTCTCTGTGAGATATTATTGCAGGATTGGTCACCAATTTTCTCATCCTTCCCTGTGTCCATGCCCTTAAAATGTCCACCCCTATATTGACTCTGGACTTTGTATGTGACTCGCTGTTTTAGTTTGCTAGGGCTACATTAACAGAGTACCACTAACTGGGTGGCTTAAAAAACAGACATTTATTGTATCACAATTATGGGAGTTAGAAATCTGAGATCAAGATGTCAGCAGGGGGCCTCCCTGGTGGCGCAGTGGTTGAGAGTCCACCTGCCGATGCAGGGGATACGGGTTCGTGCCCCGGTCTGGGAGGATCCCATATGCCGCGGAGCGGCTGGGCCCGTGAGCCATGGCCGCTGAGCCTGCGCATCCGGAGCCTGTGCTCCGCAACGGGAGAGGCCACAACAGTGAGAGGCCCGCGTACCGCAAAAAGAAAAAAAAAAAAGATGTCAGCAGGGCCACCCTCTCTTTGAAGAGTCTAGGAAAGGATCTGTTCCAGGTCTCTCTTTTATCTTCTGGGAATTCCTTGGCTTATGGCAGTGTAATTCTAATCTTTACATGGTGTTCTCCCTGTGTATGTGTCTGTCTCTAAGTGTCCCCCTTTTATAAGGACATCTTGAATTGGGTCATGTTTATAAGGTCGTATTGGATTAGGGCTCCACTCTTCTCCAGGATGACCTCACCTTAATTTAACTGATTACATCTGCAACCAACTTAATTTCAAGTAAGTTCACACCCTGAGGTATTGGGGGGTCAGGACTTCAGCCTATGAATTGAGAGGACACAATTAAACCCATGACACTTGTTTTGGACAATGAGATAATAGCAAATGTAAAGAAGCAGAGATTTGAAAAGTGCTTGTACTTTGGGGCTTGCTCTCTCTTACTCCCTTTAGGGAACTGCCACTACCACCATGTGAATAAGCTTGGATTAACCTGCTAGATGATGAGAGAATCATGGCGCATTTGCCCCCATGACAAGTTCACAACTAACCTCCATAAGCAGAGACACTCACCTGACTGGCAGCTGACCTCAGTGAGAGAGTCTAGGAGACCAGCAGAAGAACCACCTAGCTAAACCCGAGTCAAGTCATATTTTGAATTTTAAAAAGTCTGTTGTTTTAAGCCACAAAGTTTTGCAGTGTTTCATTATACAACAGTGAATAATTTATGGTGTGTTAGAAATATGGGAAGACACTAGTCAATTTCCAACTCTCAAATTTTCAAGCTTTTGTATGAATAATTGCTGCTCCCAACGAGAAAATTCGGTCTTGTAAATTTAGCTACTACTCGGGCTTGTCTCCTCCCTTTTCACTGCTGTTTCCAAGGGAGCCTCCTGGAGTGAATAAAATGATGTTTTAAAAAGAAAGTGCTTCCATAAATTGCCTTGTTATATTGCTTAGAAAAAGGAGGAAAAAAGAAAGTCTTCTTTCTCAACACCATTATTTCTTTGTATATTCTAGATAGCTACCTGGACTTCTCTGATGGCGCAGTGGTTAAGAATCCACCTGCCAATGCAGAGGACACAGGTTCGATCCCTAGTCCGGGCAGATCCCACATGCCATGGAGCAACTAGAGCCCGCAAGCCACAACTACTGAGCCTTCAAGCCACAACTACTGAAGCCTGTGCACCTAGAGCTCATGCTCCGCAACGAGAAGCCACCACAACAAGAAGCCAGCACACCGCAACGAAGAGTAACCCCCACTCACCACAATTAGAGAAAGCTCACGCGCAGGAACGAAGACCCAAAGCAGCAAAAAAAAAAAAAAAAAAAAAAAAAAAAAAAACCCAAAAACAAACAGATAGCTGTCATTCAAGGAATCATCAATTGTCCATTTATCTGTTAATCAGCAAATCTATATAATTCAGTGAGTTTATTTAGCATCTATAGGCTGCAAGGTGTTTATATAAAAGATTATGGATACAGTAGCCATCTTAGGTAGAGTTTATCTATCTATCTATCTATCTACCTACCTATCTATCATCTATAAAATTTTACAACATAGACTCATAATCTCAGAGTTAGAAAGGGTCCTAAAATGTCTTTTGTTCTAATCTCTTACCAGTGCAGGAATATACTCTAAGTCATTCCCAACAAGCAATCTTTTCTCTTCTGCTTGCACACTTCTCATGATGAAAGGCTCATTACCTATGAGGAAGCCAATTTTATTCTAGAATAACACTGCTTGTCAGAAAGTATTTCCTTCTCTTGACCTCAAATATGCCTTCTCTGGCTGCCCAGTTTCCCTCAAGGCTTTGTCCTTCCCCCATTTTGCTACTAGTCCCAGAAATAGCATATCTATTTCCTCTTCATGTGACAGCCTTTCAAACATCCTAACCTGTATAGACATAATAATGTTATATCTTTTCTAAGAAGAAAAGTTCTGATAAATCTAGCTCTCACCACCATTCTTAACAATTTCTAGAACAAATGGAGAGAGTATTAGAAAGAATGACTTGGGGAAAAAGCAGAATTAACTACAGACAAATATAATGAAATAATGTGAATCATTACTTCTATGTGTGCCCTTTCTGGGAAAACACTAGTGAGGTGTTCAAGAGACATGAACTTTAACTCCCATTTAACGTCTTTAACAAGAACTGTGCCTCGAAAATTATCAGGATATCTAGGGATTACTTTTCACTTTGTTCTCAAAGGTGAGTCGGTTTGAGAATTTAGTTGTTAGAGATGATATTGATAAGATGACCCTTATATCCTGTGAACTTTTACTGGACAGTTGTAAGTAACATGCTCCTCCAGCTGTACCTTTCTAGAGAGCAGATTTAAAAGAAGTTGATGATTGTATCCGCCAGTGAAGATCATACTGTTTTCCTTGGTCCTCTAACTTGACCTAAATTATGTCCAGCTGAGGATTACTTCTATCTTGGACGTTGCTGGGAAAAAGCAGCCACTTTTTCAGAGAATCAACAAAGTTTAGTCAGTGGTTTTCTCATCTCCAGTGCCCACTCACCTTTGAAGAAGGTTAAATTAGGAAATAGATCCACAAATCACCATGTTAAAATTGTGAGGGCAAAAATGTTTCAAATGGGCAGGAAGGGTTTCAAATTCTGGCTCCTCCACTTACTAGTAATGTAAGCTTGAGCAAGTTACTGTATCATTTTAAATCTGTTTTTTTCCAATAATAATGCTGATAATAATGACCACAGAGTCTCTCCTGAGAACTGAATGAAAGGATATTTCATTCTTTGAACATGCATACCCAACTTGAAGCAAGAAGCAAAGGCCTTGAACTTTTGTAATGATTATTATTATCAATTATTAAATAAATCACAGCAAGATCCTTTTGGACCCACCTCCTAGAGAAATGGAAATAAAAACAAAAATAAACAAATGGGACCTAATGAAACTTAAAAGCTTTTGCACAGCAAAGGAAACCATAAACAAGACCAAAAGACAACCCTCAGAATGGGAGAAAATATTTGCAAACGAAGCAACTGACAAAGGATTAATCTCCAAAATTTATAAGCAGCTCATACAGCTCAATAGCAAAAAAACAACCCAATCCAAAAATGGGCAGACGACCTAAATAGACATTTCTCCAAAGAAGATATACAGACTACCAACAAACACATGAAAGAATGCTCAACATCATTAATCATTAGAGAAATGCAAATCAAAACTGCAATGAGGTATCACCTCACACCAGTCAGAATGGCCATCATCAAAAAATCTAGAAACAATAAATGCTGGAGAGGGTGTGGAGAAAAGGGAACACTCTTGCACTGCTGGTGGGAATGTGAATTGGTACAGCCACTATGGAGAACGGTATGGAGGTTCCTTAAAAAACTAAAAATAGAACTACCATATGACCCAGCAATCCCACTACTGGGCATATACCCTGAGAAAACCATAATTCAGAAAGAGACATGTACCAAAATGTTCATTGCACCTCTATTCACAATAGCCCAGAGATGGAAACAACCTAAGTGTCCATCATCAGATGAATGGATAAAGAAGATGTGATACATATATACAATGGAATATTACTCAGCCATAAAAAGAAATGAAATTGAGCTATTTGTAATGAGGTGAATAGACCTAGAGTCTGTCATACAGAGTGAAGTAAGTCAGAAAGAGAAAGACAAATACCGTATGCTAACACATATATATGGAATTTAAGAAAAAAAAATGTCATGAAGAACCTAGGGGTAAAACAGGAATAAAGACACAGAGCTGGGCTTCCCTGGTGGCGCAGTGGTTGAGAGTCTGCCTGCTGATACAGGGGACACGGGTTCTTGCCCCAGTCCGGGAAGATCCCACATGCCGCGGAGCATCTGGGCCCGTGAGCCATGGCCGTTGAGCCTGCGCGTCCGGAGCCTGTGCTCCGCAATGGGAGAGGCCACAACAGTGAGAGGCCCACATACCGCAAAAAAAAAAAAAAAAAAAAAGACACAGAGCTACTTGAGAATGGACTTGAGGATATGGGGAGGGGGAAGGGTAAGCTGTGACAAAGCGAGAGAGAGGCATGGACATATATACAGTACCAAACGTAAGGTAGATAGATAGTGGGAAGCAGCCGCATAGCACAGGGAGATCAGCTCGGTGCTATGTGACCGCCTGGAGGGGTGGGATAGGGAGGGTGGGAGGGATGGAGATGCAAGAGGGAAGGGATATGGGAACTGATGTATATGTATAACTGATTCATTTTGTTATAAAGCAGAAACTAATAAAAAATTATTAAATAATTAAAAATCAATCTTGAAAATAAAGATAGCTTCTTAGGACATCATAAAAGTAGTTATCCTTAACTAAAGCAATAAGACTGCTTCAGAGGTGTATATTATACTGCTAAAAACTGGGGAAGACAGAAGAAAACTTATTAAAGTCTACAGCTCAAGTCTGAGGCAGCTTAGCTTTCACCGAAAGAGTTCCTGAACATGTGTTATGTGACAAGAATTTGATGTCTGGTCTTCCGTCTAAGAGATATGAGTTTAGATAAACTTAGATTTCAGTCTCTTCATCCACAGAATGAAAGGCTTCCTCTGTATAGTATAGGATGGTTCTTTTAATATTCTACTAAAATTAAATCTTTTCCCTCCCTCAGTTTTTCTTTTGATTATTCCCGAAGTAAATATCTAGGCATGTATATCTTCATTGTTGGAAGTATGTAAACCTGTTTCCCTTGCTCCTTAGTGACAACAATTCTAATCTGTTTTATATTATGTCTCTTTCCCACTGCATACAGAATCAGGCTGAGGGTTAAAAATTATAGGTGTTTAGTAAGCCAATGTAGGATCCAATTGATTATGCTGAGAGAGAAGACTTAAGCACACATTATATTGTTCACTCTTCAAACTCCTATCTATCATTCAATGTATAACTTAAATGGCACATCTTCATTGATAGTTTCCTTTACCACTCCCCCCAACACACACACACACACACACACACACACACCATGCAACGGCCTCAGGATCAATTACTCAATTTTCTGTGCATCTCTAAATGTTTTAACTTTAGCAGAGTATGGTTTGTCACTCAGTTATTTATTTAGGTGCCTGTGACTTCTAGATTTTGAGAATTTTGAAAGAAAATGCGTATAAATTCTAGTATATAGCTTAGTACCTGGGATTCAGAAAATATCTGTTCATTGAATGAATAATGATAATGAGGAGGATGAGGATGATAGCAGCTAAATTTTTTTGAGTATTTTTTACATATTAGGCATTTTCCTAAGCTCTCAACATGAATGAATTCATTGGACACAACTACTCTATGAGATAGATACTATTATTTTCACCATTTTATCAATGAGAAAACTGAGGCACAGAGTATTTATTAAATAACTCCCTAGGCAATAAGATTCAGAGTTAGGGATTAAAACCCAATATTTTGTTTCCAGTGAATAGTTAATTAAACACTATTCTATGCTGTCTCTACTGAACAAGTAAATGAAAAATTAATGAGTGAATAAAATGGGCAAAAATACCCACCCAATACACACTGTGTATACACTGAATTATTACCATACTAATCCAAACTTGGACCTTATTTTTCCACTTCTGTGGGGCCATGGTTTCCTCACTTAGTCCAACTTTAGAGTAGTAGGCAGAATAATGATCTCTAGATATATCCATATCTTAATCCCTGGAACCTATGAATATGCTACTTTTCATGGCAAAAGGGACTTTGCAGATGTAATTAAGGATCTTGAGGTGTGGAGATTATCAAGGTAGGTCCAGTGTAATCATGAGGATCCTTATAAGTGAAAGAGCAAAGCCTGAGAGCCAGAGAGAAGTGAAGATTCCAGGCAGCAGGCTCTGAAAATAGAGTAAAGGACTGTGAGCCAAGGAATGCAGATGGTCTCTGGAAGCTGAAAAAGAAATGAAATGGATTCTTTCCTAGAACCTAGAAGCAAAACAGTCTTTCTTGACACCTTAATTTTAGCCCATTGAAACTCAGTTTTCTAAATTTCAGAACTGTAAGAGAATAAATTTGTTTTGTTTTAAGTCTCAAGTTTGTGACTTGTGAAAATTTGTTATAGCAGCAATCGGAAGTTAATATGGCAGGTATAGTGGTCTCTGATAGCATATTTAGTGTCAGCCTTGGAGGTTTGATAGATTAGCTGCTACTTAGGCAAGTAGAGAGTGCTGTCTTGTCCTATAGAAATGGAAAATAGATACAAATGGGAGAAGGAGAAAATAATTAGTCTTGAATTTCTTCTTGGCCATTGTTGGAGGGTAGTCTATATTGGGTATTTCTAAGTCATTGAGCCCTTGTGTTTATTTGGGGGAGCTCATTTAGAAAGTATGTTGCCACTTCAGAGGCAAACGTTGTTGAAAATTGAGATGCGGGTGTGGGGAGCTGGAATGGCATGGTTAGGATCAGGGAACTGATCCAAGAGTGATGGGCTGTCAACAGACCCATGCAGGTCCCAAGGGGAAGTGATGAACTCTGATATAATTCACTTAGGTTGGCACTGAGCAGGGCTGACTCAACACATAGAGCACTCTGATAAGAGTGTCAGCCCTGGTAATATCTGAATATAAAGCAGTAATCCTTCCTGTTGGGACAAATCTCACCGTGTTAAAGCAACGTAAATGAATTATCTTCATGATGTGTGTGTGTGTGTGTGTGTGTTTATGGAAGCATTCCTAGTCAGTGACAAAGAAAAAGGTTATTCAGTAATTGGAGTCTGGTGTTGGAACTGTTGATTAACATTTGGGGAAGAATTAATCCATTTTGGTTTCCATAGTTTATTAAGAATAGAAACTTTGGATGGAATAAAAGTTAAATACATAAAAAGAATCCACATAATCTTCCTTTGCAACTATAAAGTTTCTGAATATCAGTGTCAGTGGGGACGTTTTAAGCTTAAAAGCCACAAAATAAGCCCAAAAGAAAAGACTAACATTTAACTACATGTAAGTTAAAAACTTTCCCTGCAGAAATAACCAAAATTAAAAGGAAGGCAACAAGTTAGGAAACAATGATACATCAAGTATGACAGCACATTTCTACTGTAGAGAACATTCATGCAAAGGAGAAAATAGAAAACTTCTGACAGATAAATATGGAAAATTCATATGGACAATTCATAAAAGAGAAAATAAAATTAGATTAAAACAAATGGCAAAATACTCAGCCTCAATAGTAATCAAAGAAATGTAAATTAAAATGAGATACCGGTTTGCATATCAAATAAGAAAGCGTTTAAAAAAACCTTGTAATATCCACAACAGCTTTCATAAACTGCTAATGAGGCACTGCTAAAATGGCACCACTTTTGGAAATATAGAGTCTAAATGTGAAATTTTTTCTAAATAAATAATTGTACTACATAAAGTTCTTATACACAAAATTCTCCATTATAGTATTATTTGTAATATCAAAATATTTAGAAACCACTTTACTGTTTAAAAATACAATGAGGGGGGCTTCCCTGGTGGCGCAGTGGTTGAGAGTCCGCCTGCCGATGCAGGGGACACGGGTTCGTGCCCCAATCCCGGAAGATCCCACATGCCGCGGAGCGGCTGGGCCCGCGAGCCATGGCCGCGGAGCCTGTGTGTCCGGAGCCTGTGCTCCGCAACGGGAGAGGCCACAGCAGTGAGAGGCCCGCGTACAGCAAAAAAAAAAAAAAAAAAAATACAATGAGGGGCTTCCCTGGTGGCGCAGTGGTTGAGAGTCCGCCTGCCGATGAAGGGGACACGGGTTCGTGCCCCGGTCCAGGAAGATCCCACATTCCACGGAGCGGCTGGGCCCGTGAGCCATGGCCGCTGAGCCTGCGCATCTGGAGCCTGTGCTCCGCAACGGGAGAGGCCACAACAGTGAGAAGTCCGCGCACCGCAAAAAAAAAAAAAAAAAAAAAAAAAAAAAAGAATTTAAATATTCATTCACAAATTGTAGGTCACCAGTTAATTACAAAATAGAGCATACAGAATTGTATCTCTATAATTATTTTAAAATATTCTTGTAACTCTATCTATACAAAACAGAACTGGAAAAATAACCAAAATGTTAACATGAATAGATTTATATAAATTCTTGCTTTTCTCTGTTTTCTTTTTTTTGGTGGCCTTGTTTCATTTAATAAGCATGTACAACTTTTATAATAGAAAAATAAATGAATATTAAATAAATCTCTTCCTGGTTCTATTTTAAAAGGAGAATTCAAATAAGCATGGATATATAATGAGAAAAGATATGATTCCATTAAGAAAATACGGGCTGAATAAGACGCTGAGAATCACACCTTACATTTAATGGGAACATGTAAGCAATACGAATAAGTTTTAAGCAGATATTTAATGGGATGCACAGAAGGTTTTTATTTTGTTTTGTTTTAAGAGTGTAATATTGTTTCCTTTGGTAGGGGAAAAGACAGCGTTTCTTTTACACACACCAGCAGAACCTGCTGTCACCTCTCTTTTTCTGCTATTCCAATTATGTGCAAAACACCCAGAAGGAAATAACCAGCCTCTTGATTGCTTGTCTTGCAAACTCAAACCTATAAATTGATAGCAAATGCCACCTTATCAAGTAGAACCCCAAAATGTTTAATTCTCTATAAGACTCCCAGCAAACCGGAAAATGTATAGAGGGACAGTATTTACAAACACCTTGATTTCCATTCACCTGTGGTGTTTTATGAATTATACCAGTTTCAGTTTAAGTTATTGTGTTTGCTAATATAATTGGAGAGGATTTTTGCAATGAGACATTAGTTGTGGAAAGGTGGGTTATTTCAACAACTACCTGTTGCCTGATCCTGAAAGTGATCAAATTCGAACAAAGCCACTTTCATTTGTATTTTGTACAGATGCTGCCTGTGGTTGAACTTGCTCTTTATGGCCTTTCAAAATATGAGTTATACCCATAATTTGGAGTTGGTTTTCTTCATTGTCAGGCAAGGCCAGAAATAGGGGGCTGTTTGGGGAGATGTTAGCCTTACTGGGCAATGGATCTGGGGGCTTTTCTAAGCTGGAGTTGTGATGCTAATAATCACTGAAATCCAGCTGCCCACTTTTATGTCTCCATTTTCCTCCTCTGTGGACTGCAAAAGGTGTCACAAGTTTCACAAAGCAGCTGCATCTAAGGGCCATAAACCATCCACAGTATCCCCTGCATAATCATCCATCCCCCAGAACTCATCATCAGTTTTTGAAAGCCACAGTTCCTTCTAATGCATCCTTTGCTTGTGAAGAATTGCTCTGCAGAATGGGCTATTATAATGGGGACACCATATTCAATGAGATTGTCACCATCTGTTCCCCCTTCCAATTACCAAAGCAAATGGAAATCAAGAGGCAAAGACATCAGAAATCCCAGGTAATATTTTCTGTTCATTATGTCTTTTGCCTCATGTGGGTTTTTAAATTTTCATTTGGAACACATTGTAGGATGAAGCACACTTTCTGTTACGGAGACACAATTAGAATATTGGGATCCAGCACTGAGAGAAAATTACTCTTTGCGAGATGCATGCGGGTACATTCAGCATCCTGACCTCTACTCTATAGTAGAGATTTCCGCTCAGGCTTGAAAAACTCACATAATGTTAGGCGTGAAGTGAATGAGCAGTAACTCCCTGAGCTACTATTGCCTGGGGAACAGTCAATGGAGTTGTACAATAGGTACTGTGGCATCGATATTTTCATGTTTCTGCCCAATAGGCAATGCGTTTTCAGCAAGACTTGAAGCAGAACGTGAATATTCCCACCAAAGGGATGTGTGTGCATGTGTGTGCATGTGCAGGGGAGTGTTGAAGGAGATTGAGGTGACAGGTCAGCAGATGTAAAATTAATGCTGATGCTAAAAGAGAAGTAAGATGCCAAAGACAGCACGAGTTTAAAATACTCACGTTGAGGAAAGCGTGCTCTAGCGGCACACAGCCATTCTGGAGATTAACAGGCAATGACTACGACTGAATAATCATATTAGAGATCCTAAAGCAAGAAGCAGACATCATAAGCAGGACAAGTCCCCAGGGTGTCGGTACCAGTGGGATACAAAATGTTTTTGAAATGGGTCAGATCTATATCCTTAGCTATGTGTGTTAAGAATCCACTTTTGTAGGTGAAAAGAAACTGGAGATTAGTGTAGAAACACACAACGTGGCTTAAAGCTGGTTGTCTAGGAGTCTGTACCATCAACATAATTCTCAATACAGTGTCTTCATCTTCAATAAATAATTTTGGGTTCTTCCCAGAGTCCTATGCTAAGTGAACCCTCTGGTTATCCATATAATCTGCATACTTGACTACCATATTCAAGATTCTGTTGCTTAGAGTGGGCAACATCAGAAACCATTGTCCTCATGTTCAGTGTTAATTCATTTTGTTGAACACTTTTCTGTCTTTATGTACATAAATTGATTATCCATTTCCAACCTACTCAGCCTGTCCACAAAGAATTGGCATTAACTGAACTGTCAATACTTACGCCTGAGTTAGCCATATTTGTGGTAGTACAGTTACCCAAGAGTAGCATAAGAATAGAACTATTTGCAGCTTGTGTAAGCTTGCTGCCTTTGATATGCTTATGATATTAAGACAGAACCATTTGTCCGGTCTTTTTTTTTTTTTTTCATTTCCACATTCTCATGAAGGAATGGAGTGCATGTATATTTCTGATAAGGTTATGGTTAAACATTGAGAACATAAACATAAGCTTCTACTCATTACCAGATGACTCTATCAGAAGATTGTGTATACCTGTAATTGTTTCTCTCAGCATAGCCAATAGGATGGGCCCTGGTGCCCAGTATTAAAAATACTAATTGCTAGCCATCCACCCTCTTTTTTTTTGCTAATAGTAATAATTTGCTTTATGTTTTCTCTGAATGGAAGGTCATTCACAGCTATGATCTGGGACATGCATTTATGTATTTACGTATTTATTTTTTAGTTAATCATGTTTTTAAAAACAGCTTTATTGAGATCTAATCAAGATATGATAAATTGCACATATTTAAAGTGTACAATTTTATAAATTTTGACATCTTTATACTCCTATGAAGTTATCACCACAACCAAGACAATAAACATCATCATCATTCCGAAAAGTTTTCTTATTTTCCTTTGCAAGTCCTCCTTCCTGCCTCTCCCTGCTCCCCATTGCTGATCTGTTTTTTATCACTATAGATTAGTTTGCATTGTCTAGAGTTTTATCTAAATGCAATTATACAGTATGCACTTCTTTTTATCAGACTTCTTTCTTTCAACATAATTATTTTGAGATCCATCCATGCTGTTGCTGTCTCAATAGCTTGATTCATTTTACTGCTGATAAGTATATTGAATGGATATATCACAATTGTTTATCCATTCACCTGTTGATGGATATGTGATTTGTTTCCAGTTTGGGGCTATTACAAATAATGCTGCTTTGTACATTCATGTACAATAGAATGCACATTTTAGTTTTCCATACTTTATATTTTACAGCAGGAACTCAAACTAAATCAAGGCTTTTCATTTTTTTTGGCATCTGGAATGGACATATAAGGCTTTCCTAGAATTTACAAACCCCTATAACAGGTGACAACTGTGTAAGAAGAAATCTGACTCATTTATTCACTAGCTCTTTTTCCCTAATGATTTTTTACATGAAAACAAAGACACTGCTATTTAACCAATAAAACAAAAATTTATTGAAGAGCCACTAAATCCAGTCTCTGATTCACCCCTGTAAAATAACATACAGAGAGACACAGCTCAAATAGGCTGTTTTTCAGTAAATGATTCCACTTCTTCCATTTTAAGATGCCTATCTTGCCATATTTTAGCCTTTTGAAGATGTGGATGCATTTTTCAGTTGATATATACATTTAATGTACAGTTTCTGTCCCCCCCTTAAATATCTATCAATTGATGAATGGGTAAACATAAATGATATATCCATATGATGGAATATTTTTTATCAAAAAATGGAATGAGGTACTGATATATGCCACAACATAGATGAACCTTGAAAATATTATACTAAATGAAAGAAGTCAGTTGCAAAAGGTCATGTATTGTATGATTCCATTTATGTAAAATATCCAGAGTAGGCAAATCCATAAAGACAAAAAGTAAATTAGTGGTTTACAGGGGCTGAGGAGAGGAGTAAATGAGGACTGACTGCTTAATGGATATGGGTTTCCTTTTGGGGCACAGAACCCAGAACCAGATAGTGGTGATGGTTTGCACAGTACTTTGTATGTACTTATTGCCACTGAACTGTAGACTTTAAGTGGTTAAAATCATAGATTTTATGCTATGTATATTTTATCACAATAAAAAAGAAATAAAAATGATTTTAAAAGGTATATTACATTCGCTGTATGGCATATAATTGATGAGATTTCAAACCCAGGAAATGGTGTGACTTAGCATTACATGAGCGGCAGGCTGGTGCCACTGGGCTCCTAAAACAACTCATGTGTATGTGTGTACACCTGTGTTGTATAGTCTACCTAACTCTTAAACACACTGCAGTTAAAGTCATGTCTTTCACAAACTAGGAAAAATTGGGATCCATTGCAGTTGTTCCATTATTTTGATTTAAAAAAAAACCACATATCTAAATCTAAGAATACCAGATTTATTCTGATATAGTAAAAGGAGAAGAGCATTTTGGAGCTGGTCAATCAGGTTTAAAACCCAAGATAACCAATTTCCAGCTCTCTGAAATGGTTATTCTCTCTAATATGACATTTAACCTTGCAAATGTCACATTAGGCTAATATTACTCACAAGATTGAATAAGTTACACACAAAGTGCCCAGCATGATGCCTTGGACATAGTGGCTGCTTAACAAATGTAATGCTTTGCCTTCTCCCCAGACACCCACCCTCCTGCAATACATAACCTTTAATTACACATGACAATATAAACTATAAATAACACTCTTGCTTTGAGGAATTGAACACATGCATTATGGTGGGGACATCCTGCTTGATTTCCAGAGTTACTATTTATCAGATACATTGCATGCTAGCTATTTTTGACCATTCTACAATAATTGTGTCTTACAGTGAAGAAACTTTGTAGATTAATTACAAATAAATGAAGAAAGAAAGGTACTTTGATTCAAATACCTATGGTAAAATAGAGACTCCTAAAGAAATCTAATTAAAGTCTAAATAAAAATGGAAACTTGACAGGTGAATAGGATTGGGATGTCCCACTTTACAACAAATACTCAATTTCAATTGAGAGTTAACTACTATGTAATTTAATTAATAAAGAATACAAGTGCAGAGTCATTTAAAGATCTACTCGCCTTATCCTGAGCAGAGTACTCAAACCAATCCGTTTGCATTTATTAGCTGTGGTTTTATTCCCAGGGTAATGAGGGACTTATTATTTTTGTTAGAGGATTTATAATAGAAATCTATTTCTATAGTGCCCCATCTCCCCACATAGTGAGCATACAGGGCCTAAACGTAGGAACAAAATTAATTTAGTCTGTTTCTCTCTATAGAAATTAGGTTTTACTTTTTCAAAAGGAAAATTTAGGGCACATCCATTTCTCTCAGGTTAGTGGAAGATGGTGGCCAAGATAAAACAAGTTCCCCATAGAGTGGGCTTTTACCTTAAACCAGGATCTAAACTTAGGAATGCAAATATGTATGCAAAGGATATCCAATGAATGGCTTATAAGAGGGGCACAGTTCATGGCTTCCCAGTCTTGGGCCCATGCTGTAAAGTGTCAGGCTTTTGGGTGTGCGGCAGTAGTCACAATATACTCTTTCTGTAGGTGTGTCAACCTGGCTTCCAATCTCTGATCCCTTGCCCAGAAGTAACTACATTATTCATTATTTTCATCCGTATCTAAAGGAAAATAACAACTCATTCACAAGACACTGGGACTTTAAGTGTTGAACCCAAGATCCCTGAAGGGAATACCCCATATTGAGCATCCTATACAGGGCCATGGCTATCATTAACTGTGGCCAGAGAGCACTCAATAAGCACTGAGAAAATCATTTCACATAAATTATCCTATTTAATCCTTTTAGCAACTCTGCATTGTTGATGTTATTATTTCTCTTTATGGATGAAAGAATTGAGGTTCAAAGATTCGCCCAAGTTCTGGAACTAGTATTCAAATTCAGATTTGTTTAATTCCAGACTACTGTAACAAGCAGACAGATGCCTTCACTTCTTCAACGTTTAGCTAAGCTTAACAATCATCAACTGGGGCCTTTACTATTTGCCATGCAGAAGTTCGAATGAAAAAAGTGTCATTTACTTCTGATTTCTTTTGACCACATGACTATTACAATTTCTACCTGTACCTTACCTGCTCCCCTGGATTTCATCACCTTGCTCTGATTTTTTTTCTTTAACAATTATTTTTTTTTCAGTATAATATGTACTTTACTTATTTATTATGATTATGGTTTACTGTCTGCCTTCACCAGCACTCCAGCTGGGATATCACCTCTAAAAAGGCAGAGATCTTTGTCTCCTTTTGTTCACTGATGTATTCCAAGTGCCCAGCAGATAGTAGGTGCTCAATGATATTTGATGAATGGGTGGTCAGTAAATAACACAAGGCAAAATAATGTAAATTTTTTTTTTTTTTTTTTTTCCTTTTTGCGTTATGTGGGCCTCTCACTGTTGTGGCCTCTCCCGTTGCGGAGCACAGGCTCCAGATGCGCAGGCCCAGTGGCCATGGCTCACGGGCCCAGCCGCTCCGCGGCATATGGGATCCTCCCAGACCGGGGCACGAACCCGTATCCCCTGCACCGGCAGGCGGACTCTCAACCACTGCGCCACCAGGGAGGCCCAATAATGTAAATTCTTAATTGAATTTTGAGGAATGTTCTTAGATCATTATAGATTTAGTCCTTTGGAATTCAATCAGGATTCTTCACCACTTTCTGTGTGAATACTGGCAAAATTCAGTATAATAAAATCAATACCTAATACTCATTCAATGCTTATTATCAGACAGGCACTGTTCTAAAAACTCAATAACCTTGTGAACTAGGTAACATTATTTTCCACATTTTTCAGAGGAGGAAACTGAGACATAATGAGGTTAATGAATGTGCTCAAAGTCATAACACTAGTTAAATATTGGAGGTAGGATTCAAGCCCAAACAGTTTGGCTCCAGTGACCGTGCTCTTGACCTCTGACTTCACAGCATTACAGTGACAATTGAACATGATATAGAAAGAATCTAGCAGATTTTTTATTTTGTACATGATAGACATTCCATATTAGTTCTCTTTCCTTATCCTTTTCTGCTTCTATGCTGTATCTACTCTAGTTCTACAATTCCTTATTATTTAATTCTATCTATCTATCTATCTAACGTCTATCCATCTATATCTTTAACATAAAGTCACATGTACTATGTCACACATATATTGCCAATGCAGGAAAGGTTTTTACACTGATAGGCTAATACCTTTAGTAGCACAACTGACTGTTTCTTATGGTTCTTTGGGTCAGCTTCCAAGCCAGGTCTGGTGGCCATCAGGGGATGAAATGAGAGGCAGAGGCTCATTTGAGTGATTATAGAAGACTTCACGTAACCAGATCTCATAATTTGATGATTCAGTGACCTTCCCTATGGATAGTAGGAGTCTGAGCTATGTTCCTTGGGCTGGAAACCAGAAAGAAGTGTATAGAAATTCCAAATACCGGGAAGGTTTCTGGGTTAGCTGGGAAATTTCTCTGAACTAGACTGGTGAAAGCATTAAGAGGTTCATGAAGCTACTGCTTTGAGAAAGATGGTAGAGAACTAAATGGCACCACCATATGCAGAAAATCAGGAATTAGTAGTGATTTTGGCAGTCTTGAGGTTTAAAGAAGAGATAGTGACATGTATGATAGGAACAGCCACCCTTCCAGTTCCTTGTCCTTCTATGCTTCCTGACTGTGCCCATGGCAAGCCTCCTGCCAGGCTTTCCTAGTGATGCCAGAGAAGGCCACAAAGTCCTTCTCTACATAATGCTCCTCATAGCCACTGGTCATTCTGTAGAAGTCCATATATAAGTTGTATCCATCCTAAGCATTCTTAGAATGAAGTTACAGACAGTGCTTGCTGTATGCTGATGAGAATCAGATACTTTAGGAACATGGTGATGTATTGCAGAGTCTTTGTATTTCTTTTCTTTTTTTTAATTTTTTTAAACTGAGGTATAATTGGCAAAACATTATATTAGTTTCAGGTGTATGACATAATGATTCTATATTTGTATATATTACAAAATGATCACAATAAGTCAAGTTAACATCCATTACCATATGTATCTACAAAAATTTTTTTGGATGAGGACCATGTACTTTAGAAGCATGATGATGTATTAGAGAGTCATATTTCTTTTAAATTCTGTATTCTATTCTTCATAAGTTCTTTGAGGGCTTTTTTTCTGTGGTGCTTGATGTCTGGGTCTCTTGGAGACTCTACTGTGGAGGCAGCTAAGACCTGCCTAAGGAATGTTCTTCTTCATCTGCACTGGGATCTGAGCTATGCCTCACTAATGGCTCCTCTTTTATGAGTTTTTTACTCCATTGAGTCTCAAATCTATTGAACTTGGCATGTAACCTACAGTATATCTACAATTATGACATATTCAGTGATGGTTGATAGTTAGAACTGACCCATGGGCTCTGGAAAAAGATGGCCTGAATATGAATCCTGACTCAACTTACTAACCATACCCCCCACCACCAAAAAAAGATTTTTTTCTCCTATGTCTTTATCTCCTTTTCTGTAAAATGGGAATACTAATAGATTTATTTTACCATGTTTTGGGGAAGAATTAAATAAGTTAATATATATGAAGTACTCACAATAGTACCTGGAACATAGTAACAACACAACACATCTTAGATTGCTAAAGTAGCAGTATTAGGCTGGGAACAATAGCACATGCTTTTAAGTTATTCGAGAGGATTAAGTTACCTGTTTGATGTAAAAGGTTCAGTACAACTTCAGGCACAAGATAATCCATTGATATTTTGGATGATTATTGTGAAGATAGAGTTTGGGATAATAATGTGATGGTAATATAAGGGCACTTAATAAACAGAACCTGAAACTCCACTCCCTTTTTCTATTGACAGGGTCAGAATTGGATGAGAATTTGGGAAACCAATAAAACATTATGTCTTAGATATCTTTGGGGAAATCTTGGATGGGTGTGCACAAAGATTCTCATTTTATGCTGAACATAAGTGGTCCCGAAAATTTCCTGAGATTCTTCTATATTCTTTGAAGTTACCCAAGGATGCTGATAGAGCCAAAGCAACTCAGTAAAGGAGGATGGGTCCTTTAAACTAAATCCTCCGTATCCAGAACTGTGGGAAAATAGAAGAAAAACCTCAGTACCCAAAGAACTTATAGTAAGGAAAGAAAGAAGCTAATACCATAGACAATGCCTGAGATATCCCTAATGTGTTCATGTGTTGCTTGATAAGAATCTGAGCTAAGAAACTTTCACTTTTCCTCTGGACTCTTCTGAACTTAACCTTTCCAGATTTTAACAGCACAATTATATGTTGTAAATTACATTTGTTTAGGTTCTCTCAATCTTGCTAGACCTGTAGTCTTTTCAGATATTAAATCCTTCATCTGTAACCTCATTTTGAAATTATTTATTCCCATATATTTTAGGAATAAAATTTATTTAAATATAATTTATTTAAATGAACAAAGTTGACAAGAAGCTTATCCAATGGACTCTATCATTGTTGCAAATAAGTTGCTTCTCTTATCTTTTTAGATAAAGTATCTGGCTGGGTTAATGTTATTTCCTCTTTTTTTTTTTTTTTTTTTGCGGTACATGGGCCTCTCACTGTTGCAGCCTCTCGCGTTGTGGAGCACAGGCTCCGGACGCGCAGGGCCAGCGGCCATGGCTCACGGGCCCAGCCGCTCCGTGACATGTGGGATCCTTCCAGACCGGAGCACGAACCCGTGTCCCCTGCATCGGCAGGCGGGCTCTCAACCACTGCGCCACCAGGGAAGCTCTATTTCCTTATTATTGAAAGTGACTTATGAGACCCTCACAAAGATAGCACAGATGTATAATAAAGAGATAAATATTTTTCTGTTTCACTTTTATAACACATTTTTCTCCCTTACACACACACACACACACACACACACACACACACTTATTAGGGCCTTTAGAGAATGTCTAGGAAGCAACAGCCATGACATTGTTGTTGAAATAATAAACATAAAGAAAGAAATCACTCTCCCAAAGAGTCGTCAACTTGGGGAAGAAAATGAAGAAATCCTGTTAAATAATAGTTATTACTATCTATGTAACCTTTGTTGAAAGATTTAACAGAGTGAAAACTGTCCTATTCTATGACCTTGCATGATGCATTTGACCCCTCTGTGACACTGGGTATAGAAAGGTGATAAAAATCTTGTCTCTCGGGCTTCCCTGGTGGCGCAGTGGTTGACAGTCCGCCTGCCGATGCAGGGGACACGGGTTCGTGCCCCGGTCCGGGAAATCCCACATGCCATGGAGCAGCTGGGCCCGTGAGCCGTGGCTGCTGAGCCTGTGCGTCCGGAGCCTGTGCTCCACAACGGGAGAGGCCACAACAGTGAGAGGCCCGTGTAACGCAAAAAAAAAAAAAAAAAAATCTTGTTTCTCTTATTTGAAGGTATATTACAGATTTAAGGAGTTAATAGTTATAATATATTTGAGCTAATCAGAAGACTTTAGATGAATAGAAAACTGTTACTACTATATTCTCATATCTACATAATAATTTGCTGAAGAAAAAAATGATACTGGTTTAAAATTTTAGCAAGGTATGTAGGTTGACATTTATATAAAAATGCTTGAAAATAAAGAACATTTAATCCAGTAACATTAAATCCCCAATGTATTTCTGGGATCCTCTTCCAACAAGCCACTTGCTAGACCAAGGATTACCCTACACACTGTGCATATATTTTATCCTTGTAAAGTCCTAGTAAGATAGATATTATATTATTCCCCTTTAATTGATGAAGAAACTAGAGTGCATATTTGTTAAGAAATAATGCTCAAAGTTTCAGAGTTAGAACATGAGCTAGTCAGAGATATGGATCAAACAGCCTTATTCCAGAAAAAAAAAGGCAACCAAATCTCAAAGGAGAGAAAAGAATGGGTTCCACTGCAAATGCAATTACACTGTGCTTATCCTCATATGGAAGATTCTTGGTATCTTCCATTTAGTTAAGTATGAAATCTCACTTGAAAGTAATGAAACAGGCATCCTTTTTCTTTTTTAAACACATTGTGTTAAAGTTCGCTCTTTTGCTTAACTTATTTAAAAAAGAAATATTCAAACACTCTTAAAATAAACTCTTCTGGACCTTGAGCTTGAACAGTACAGGGTTTATTACACTACCCCCATTTGCTCCTTTTCAGTGTTAGAACTATGTATCTGACATTCTTTCCCTAAAATGCAGTCTTTTTTCATTTTTCTTTTCTTTTTTTTTTTATCATAATGACCATCTTCTGCACTCCAATTAAAAAAAAAAAAAAAAGAAAGAAAGGGGCTTCCCTGGTGGCACAGTGGTTGAGAGTCTGCCTGCCGATGCAGGGAACACTGGTTTGTGCCCAGGTCTGGGAGGATCCCACGTGCCGCGGAGCGGCTGGGCCCATGAGCCATGGCCGCTGAGCCTGCGCGTCTGGAGCCTGTGCTCCGCAACGGGAAAGGCCACAACAGTGAGAGGCCCGCATACCAAAAAAAAAAAAAAAAAAAGAAGAATCTTTATCTCAAGGATTGGATTTACAGACATTCTTGTTTAAGGATAGTTATAACTCATTTTGATTAATAATATAGATAAGGCAAAGGCAAATAATGCATAAGTTCCTCCACCAGTATTTTTGGTGTTTGATTGTTAGATTGGGAGCATACACAGGAATGTGTAATTATTCTTGTGCAGAGTACTGGGGATTCTTTATCCAGCAGCCAGAGTAATTGCTGTAATACTAGATTTCAATCTTGACATTACCTCTTGACTCAAAAATCTCTCAGGGCTTTGTACAAGTTATAAAATGTAAAGCCCCAAGAATGGTCTTTAAGATCCTGCACAAACTGTCCCCACACCTCATTACCTCTCTGACCTCATCTTTTATATTCTATGTCTCATTCACTTGGCTCCAGTCACACTGGCTTTTTTGATGTTCCCTTAACGTCTCTCAACCCAGAGCCTTCCCACATACTGTTTCTTCTCATTAAATACACTTACCCTCACCAAGATATCTCCTCCAGGTCTTTGCTTAAATACTTTACAGTGATGTTTTCTCTTGTGGCATATTTCATCTATGGCACCCTTCTGTTTTTCTTCATAGCATTAATCATAATGTGACAAATTCATAATCTGAAATTTACCTCCTTTTGTTTACTGTATCCTTACTGTTATGAAAAACTAAGCTCCCTGAAGGAAGAGGGCTTTGTCTTTTATTTCTTGATGAATTCTTATCATCTAGAACACTGTTTATTTACAGATTCTCCATGTATATTTGCTGAATATATAAATGAATGAATAAAAGCATGAATGATGGTGATGGCAGCACAGAATTATTGGTAGAGGTATTGTGGCATTGGGATCTTCCCTGAAACAAATTTGAGGCTATCCTATTAGATATCAGGTTAATAAAAGAGTTGGTGAACTATAATGACCTTTATTTTCTGTATATCATCAGGGTCATAAGAGGCCCTAATGATGGGAGGAGAATTGTACATTGGTAATGTCTTCATCTATATGTTACAGTCCTATCCCTTACCAGGTCAAATATAGGAATAGTGGAGCTACCCACTTGAACAACAAAATTATACATGCCAATCTGTTCCTCCCATCATAGCCATTTTGGACTTAGCAAAATATACATCTGATTGTACCCCCAGCAAGTTAAGCCTTTGGTGGTTTCTCATTGCTTTTATGATAAAGACCAAATATTTAACAAGAGGCATAAGATGTTGTATTCTGCCTTCTTCCAGTCCCTTACTTTCTCAGTTTCTTTTCACATCACTCTGATTTTTGCCTTCTTGCTCTAGTCAAGATTTCCTGTTTCTGGGATACAAAATGTTCCCTCCTACTGTGTGCCTCTCTTGGATTGAAGTGCCTAACTCAGCCTCTCCCTTCATCTAAACAATTCCTCTTTATTCCACAGAATTTGGTGGCCCAGTCATCACTTTCTCATGGGAAAATTCCCTTACCTGTTGGCCAAATTCCCCTTGCAAACATATATTCTCTTGGGTCCCACTTGCAATTTGGGGTAATAGTTTGGCTATTAAAATTCTCCTTTGCTAGACTTTCAGCTTCATGGAAGCAGAGGCTATGTCTGTTCTCTCTGCCTATGACCCTACCCAGCACAGTGTCTGGTCCACAGTTGTGTTTAGGAATGTGTTGAAGGAGTGAAGGAAATAACACTCACATGCCCTTACTACCTGCAACTACATGCAGAACTCTGGTCCTCCAGAGACGAATGTTGATTGATTAACCAAGATGGTTTTGCAGTTTAATAAATTGTTGGCCATGTTCTTTCTAAATTCAACATTTCCCTTTTTTCTTCTTCTAGTTTCCTCCTCCCTCCCCCGTTGGGAGGGAAACTGTATGATCTTGAACAAGTAGCTTATCCTCTATGAATCTAATTCTTAATATATACTGAAAATTCTCCTCATAAGTTTGTAATGAATTTAATCAATATAAATGACATAATGACTACCGTTTAAAATAATAAAAGCACTAATAATCAGATAATACTAGTTTCCATATTTGAGAGCTCTCTATGTACCCAACACTGTACTAGTAATTTATATAAATTAGTTTACATTTCACCCTTCTAAAAATCTATTAATATAATAATAGCTAACATTTATTGAGTACTTTCTTTGTGCCAAGCCTTGCCTAAATTATTTCTTTTGGTCCCTTCATCTTTGAGAAGTAGATATTAATATTCTAACTTTGCTAGTAAGGGACCTGAGACTTGGGTATGTTAGAAAAGTTTTTAAGGTCACACTAGTTTATCAGCTGCAAGATTGTTGTAGAAAGTAACTTCTGCATTTCAATGTTTCTTCGTAAAAAAGAAAAGAAAGAAACTTGATGATAAGAAATGTTCAAGATTATGCAATTTAGAATACTGGTGATGTAAAGCTGAAAGTGACGCTGGAGATAAGTTAATGTCAAACTTCCATTTTAAAAATCTTAGAAATGAGATTAATTGATTTGACCCACTACATCATGAATACGTTGAAGATGGAAGATATTTCTTTTTTATTCTTAGTGCCACACATATTGCTCTACACAATATAGGTGCTTAATGATGTTTATGGAATTAAATCATTCAAGTCATCAATCAAGACAGAACCAAGATTAACCCAAATCTCCTGATCTCTAATATGAGACTTATTCCATTACATATGATGCTAATAAGTGACTAGGCTCAGTTTAAAGCTTGCCTTGTTAAACAACATCATTATTAATAATAACAGTAAGATTATAATATTTCACAGGTGATTTTACCACCAGTATGATTATTGTAAGAAAATCTGCAGATCCCCTCTTGGACTTTATTGCCAGTCACCTCTTTCTGCCATTTTTTTCCTGACAGATGCATCTTAGCACCAGGGATCCAAGTCTCCTCTTTACATCTCAAAGGCAGCAAAGAGGAGCCATATTTATAAATCAGTTCAGGGTTTATGGCTCAGTTTCCTTGGTGGCAGCAGGTTGCTGCCATTCATGGAATCCCAAAAGTGAAATGCAAAATAAATGGATATGAGTGGGTGGGTGGTGATGGTGGTAGTAAATCCCCACCATGCATTAGTTGCTAAGAGATTAAAATGTTTGCATAGAGGGAAACATGCAAATGTAATTCCAGTGGAAAAGTTAAAGGGATTGAGTTTGTTCAAACAAGGAAAGGGAAGGGTAGTGAGCAACAATCTTACAAGGGTAGTAGATTAACAATCTTCAAGGAATAGCTTGGCTTTATGACCACTGATGGCAGGCCCAATGCGTCTCAATTCTGTCACTGAGTGAAGAATGTGAAATATACAATACAGCAGGAGAGACTGAGGTATGATAGAAGGAAGTCTTATTGTTGAAAACATTTCCTCCCTGAACTTGAACATGAGCGGCTGTTAAATATCTTCCTCTTGACAACTTTAAAGAAAAGTACCCTTATATGTCTGGGATGATCAAAGTACTGTCCTATTCAAAAAGGTCTCAACTCACCTCACCTGCATGATAACATCCCTACTGATCTAAGATTATGCAGTTCAAAGCCTTTTATTTGTTTAAATCCTTGATGACATTTGCAGTATATCAGTTCAATCAAAGAAATAAGCTACCTATTAAAGACCACTTTACTCAAGTAATCCCAGAAAGATCATCAGAACTATTGGGTTTGGTTTCATATAAATCCAAGTCTGGTTTATGCTAACAAACAAAAAAAATGAAAGACTTGAGTATCACATGGCAAAGGCAATAGGATATCTGGATTCGGGACCTATATTGTGCATTGATAACTACATAATCCTTGTAATTTTCAGGTTACTAAGAAATTCCACCAGCCTAAAATGTTTACTCACTGCTCTGTTATGGTCCCTGAAATTTCTACTGTTAGTCAAAGGTTCATTTCAATTAAGAAATTACTATTTTTATGCACGTGCTAAGGCTATAAATGCTTTTGGGATAGTAAATATATTTGACAATTTTCAAACATAGCTATCACTCTAGGCAATGAAAGTGTGGGATAGTGCAGAATTATGATGGGAGACAAACCAGACAAATAGGCCAATAGTATGCAGCACTGATTGGAACAGACTGAGAGGAAATGAGCCCAGAGAAGCCAAAAGTAGAATGAAGGCATCTGTGTAGGGTGCTAGAGCCGTCTCGTGCCAGATCATAGGAGCAAACAAGTTTTCAGAAGCTTTGAAAGCCAGTTTTTAAGCACAGCCATTACTAAAACTTAAATTATATAACTTAAATAAATCACATTAAAAATAAAGTTAATAAATACTCAAAACTCATCAGCTCATAATTGCATTACTGTGTTTTACTATTATCTATGCACTTCTCATTATTTACAAGGAAATACTATATAATGTTGAGCTAAGGAGCATCTCTTCCCAATTCAATGTTTAGTGATGTTATGATTAGCTTGAAATTAACAGTGGCTGGAGTATTTACACCATGCAAATTGGTAAATATTACAAATCAGTGAACTCTTTTTTAATCCCCATAGAGTCCATTGTTAAATACACCATGACTATCAAAGTTTATGAAAGTTATTAGCTTCTCACAGGAGTAATAAATATTAGCTGGTTGATGTAGAGAAAGACAAAGCTCCCAGGATGAAGCAGTTAATTCCAAAACATTGTAAATTCTTTAACACCAAAGTTATCTGTGGATGATGAATAACAGTTTGTCATTTTTGCTGCCCACCAAGTCATTACTACATTGTTAACAACTTCTCTTCCACAAAAATATTGTCTCAACCAGCTACACAGAAACTTCTGGAAACATCTGAAGCATTTTTTTTTTTACATGTTTTCCTTCCTCATATTTTCAGTAATTCTTTTAAATTGATTTGCTATGGATCTCACAGATACCTCTATTTGAGAATATGTTTTCCTTAGGTAGACTATTTCATCAGCTGTTCAACATGAAATGTGGGGAGTCAGAACATTTCAGAGGTACCCACAGTTGGGTTTGAATTTTCTCTCTGTCATTAACAAGATGTGTGACCTCATATGAGTCACTCAACTCTAACACTCAGCTTCATCTATTTTAAACTGGAACTAATACAACCTACCTGGCAGTGTGAGAATCAAGGTTTCACGGGATGACGTATGTAAAAGTAAAAGCATAAGAATGCCTGGACTATAAAGACATTCATGAAATGTCAATCCTTGTCACTATCCTTTTCTTTCTTTATCTTTCCCCCTATGATACAGAAGCTTCTCAGGGCTACGACTATCCCAAGGGGTAGAAAACCATAAATTGCCCCAAACCAACCCACTGGTAAAGAGCATATGAATTTCAAAGTCCTGTTTGCACATGTACAAGCTAAAACTTATCTTTGATTTCACAGAGCCCCAGAGACAGGCTAAAGAAACATTTTGAGAAGAACAAATATTCTAGGGGCACTCTTTTTTCAGTTGAAAGAGAGTTTTGAATGTGATCTGGTATTTCTTCAATAGCTTGGGGCCTTGGACAGGGAGAAAAGAAGGAAAATTTAGTTCAAGTTTCTATGATCTACTCATCCAGAATTAGCAGCTTTAAAATATTGTGAATATTTACCTTAAAAAAGGTTATGTCTTGTCAGCTGGGCACAGTGATTTCTTTGCTTGCTATCATGATCTAGCCTCAAGGTTTAAAGTAACAGAGTGGGGTCTATCCCAAGATATACTGGTAAAGGGAAGACTCATTTTCATTAAGCCCAGAATTTGGATGCATCTCTTCTCTCTTCTCTGTTATACATTGGAATATATGTTGCTTTCTTAACATGAGAAATGATAGGAAAGGAGATTCCTTTAATAAATCTAAGAGTTTTCCATGAAGTCTCTAAGTCTTTGAGGTTTATAAGCTCAAATGTTATTCTTTCTCCCAAATCTTTAAAATCAACTTTTGTTTGGAACAGTGAGTTACTTGACATGTCCTGTAATTAATGGTGTCTGTAGAAGGAAAAAGGGGAAAAGAAAGGAAGTTTGTGGCAGGGGGAGGGAAAAATTGAAAAGGAAAAAAGAAAAACAGAGACATAAAGAGAGAAAGGAAAAAGGAAGGGTAGGGTTAACAATTAGTCCTTTATACTTTTTAATTGATAAACTATGCATTTTCTAAAATTTACTTATACTCCAAAGTTATAATTTCTTTTCTCAAAATTCAGAACATTGCTATTATAACTCAAATTTATATATTGTTTTATCATTGCAGAAATGATTCACCAGCCAGAATATGCCAGTGATGACCAACCTTCATCTCTGTGTATAATCCACTCTGCTCAGCTCCAGCCAGTTATGTTCAAATACATTGGCTGGACATTTCTTCCTGGATATCCCAAAGTACCTCAAATTAACAATGAATTTACCACTTCTTTTTAACTTTCTTTGCCTCTGCTCAAATCAGTTTTTTTTCTGGGCTGGTATGTGTGTGTGTGTGTGTGTGTGTGTGTGTGTGTGTGTGAGAGAGAGAGAGAGAGAGACAGAGACAGAGAGAGAGAGAGACAGAGAGAAAGAGAAAGAGAGAGAAAGAGAGAGAGAGATACAGACTGACAGAGAGAAACAGACAGATAGAGAGAGACAGAGACAGAGATGCAGAGACAAAAAGAAAGACAGACAAAGAGATAAATGCCCCAACATCCCCACAGTCATCCAAGTCAGAACTCTGGAATCATGGCAGACTGTACCTTCTCCCTTTTTCTCTCCTAATTATAAGTCACTGAGATGGGTCTGTTCTACTCCCTAAACATGCAAGTCTAATCTCCAGCACACACATGACTGCTTACTCTCATCGTTTTGGTTTAGGCCATCATCATATTTGACTGTTACACTGGAAATAATCAGATTCCCCACAACAATTCTCTTGCTCCTTAAAAATGCTCCAATTCTCTACTTGAGTGATCCTGTTAGAATGCAAACCTGGTTATGCCTCTCTCCTGCTTAAAATCTTCCCTTAATAAGAACAGATTCTGAATGTATTATCATGGCATAAAAAGCCATTTTTTATCTGGCCACCTGTTTACCACTCCAGCCCAAGATATCTTGTTGAATGAATATTTTAGCTTAGATATATCAAACTATTTTTAGTTTCTAAATTCTTCTATGTTCTCTCATGCCTCTAAGAGTTTGAATGTGCTATTTATTGTCTCTACTTGAAAGATGCTTTCCTTTCTCTTCTTTACCTGTTTTACTCTCTTTGTTTCTATAGGCAACTGAAGCATTACCTTTTCCATTATTCCTTTCTTAGCCAACTCCAAATTACATGCTTACTTGCCTGCTTCTGCTATTAGATTGTCAGTTATTTCAACACAGCTATAATTTCTTATATGTAACATTCTAATGTTTAATAGAAATGTAGATGCCTGGCAAACAATGGATAATTAATGATATATATGTATATAAAGTAAATAAATGAATAAAATATAATATCATTGATATTTCAATTTATTTTTCTATATCATCCTTTATTACTATTCCATCTACCTGCACTTAAACAATGGTTTTATTTGTAATCAAAATAAAAATACACTAAATATCAATAGAATTTTCTATTCTATAAATACTTTTGCTATTAATATAGCCAGTAGTAATCTCAATTTCTTGGGCTAGGGAAACACAGACCAAAATGCAACACAAGGTAGGGAGGGAAAAGAAACAGAAGGACATGAGTATTAATTATGCTCCTTAAACTCTTAAATAGCTATAGTTTTCAGATGAGTCCATCATTCTCCAGAAAGACTCAGCAGAAGGCAGAACAGCTATTATAAATACCTGATGTGGGAAGGAACTGCGAGCCAGGAGCTGAACTAAACTAAAAGGCTAGTTTGACAAGGAACTAAAGGCTAGTTTGGCTGAATTCTGCTGAGTTCCTCACTAACATTTAAATACATTTATCAGAAGACAGAACTCAGAAGAAATTATATCCTGTTGTTAAAATGCTTATGAAAGAAAACCAGATTTCACCTTCTCCCCAAATAACGTCATTTTTTTCTTTTTCTCTCAAACTCTAAAATATTTCAAAACATTCTTAATTTTGAATACATAAGATTTTACTAATTCTCAGTAATTATTTTCACAGTCTGTTTGCTATACACAGGCAAATGCAAGAGCTTGCAGGTTGGCAATCTTTCATGCCAATCAAAAATATTTTCTGATTCTGGATCTTCTAAACCATGCTGGGAAAGGTGAGGTAAGGTATAGTTGGTGAATGAAAACTGATTTTTATGACAGGAATATTGCTTGCAAAAGACAAAACCTCATTCGAACTTGCTTAAGCAAAAAAAAAGAAACGTATTGGATACAGGAGCATTTCATGGAATGCAATATCAGAAAGTATATAGTCTGGATTCAGAATGAAGTAAAACAAAGAAATAGTAAATTACAAACCAGAGTAACTCTTTCCATCCCTCTGTGGCCCTGTGGCCTCTCATCTCTGCACTTCTGAAACCTGTGCCATTCCTCCTTTTACCTCTGTATACCAGCTTTATTTATTTCTAATTGTACAATGGAAGATCCATGTGATCTACCAATCCCAACACGCATTGTGGACTAACTAGGCTTTTATATTTTAATTCTAAATCCCTAGGGGAAAAAATCTGGCCCATTTTGTGTTAGGCTTGCCAGACTGAGCACATAAATGTGTGCCATGTAACATTTCGGACATGCTTATAAATAAAAAATTATACATTGTTTATCTGAAATTCAAATTTAACTAAGTGTCCTGTATTCTACCTGGCAGTCCTATGTCAAGTAATCTCTACTGGTCCAATCAGCTGTTGTAGGCCTTGGGACAGGCCAAGTGGAATAAAGGATGGACTTGTACGTCAGCTAGTTAATTGAGTGATAAAAAAATACTCTCAGGGATTTCCCTGGCCGTCCACTGTTAAGACTCCACGCTTCCGGGGCTTCCCTGGTGGCACAGTGGTTGAGAGTCCGCCTGCCAATGCAGGGGACACGGGTTTGTGCCCCGGTCCGGGACAATCCCACATGCCGCGGAGCGGCTGGGCCCGTGAGCCATGGCTGCTGAGCCTGCGCGTCCGGAGCGGAGAGGCCACAACAGTGAGAGACCCGCGTACCGCAAAAAAAAAAAAAAAAAAGACTCCACACTTCCAATGAAGGGGGCACGGGTTCAATTGCTGGTCAGGGAACTAAGATCCCCCATGCACACGATGGGGACTAAAAAATTTTTTAAAAAAACTCTCAGGAAGGAAGTTGTGATCTTAATATGTACGTGAAGAAATCTACTGCATGTAGGATAGAATAAATGAGAGAGAACAGTTTGGTTTTTATGCAGGAGGCAGGAGCCAGAAATTATTACCGTTCAGACAATCAGTAAAAGATTTGCCAGTTGACTAGGACAGAACAAAATAGTTTCAACCAAGTAAAAATTTTAAATAATATATATATTTTAATAATTCATAAGATGGATTGAAAGGAAATGCAATCAGTCTGGTAGGTTTAGATTTCCTTCCATTAACATTACTTGAGTGCCTATGTATAAGCATTTTTAAAGTACATATATTTTTCACTTGGAAAAAAAACCCTGAGAGGTTACATTATCATTACATTTTTACAATTGAGGATGTTGAAGCTCAAAGAGGCTTATTACCTACGTAAGACAACCTAGCTAGAAAGCAACAGAAGCAGAATTTGAAGTCAGGGCTGCCTGAATTCAGAGACTTTCCCCTGTACAGTGTTGCCTCTGAATGTTGTTCCTTCATACCCTTAACATCAGCATTATTCCAAGCTGTCACTAAAGATCACTATAGCTCCTCTGTTGGGATCTTAAATCAGCAGCCGCATTTTATATGATGAAAAGCCTAGGGACTACTTCCATATGGAGCACAATTAAGAGTGCTTGGCTTCTGCCCAATATTTTCCCCAGAATTGCTTTCCAATATCCCCATCTGTTTTCTAATCCTAAATGAGTATAGCACTGGTTGAGGTACCTTCTATGCTGTTGAGAATAACAACTGATGCATAACCTATGCATATTCATGAGTGGAATTATAGCAATGCATGAATGTTCTACATTTGTGCCTTATAGTCAACACCTACTTCCTCTCTTTTTCTTGTTTTTGTATAAAATAAAGGAAGGGGTTAGTAAGCTTAGTCACTAATCAAAGATAATTACACCATTGTCGTTCCCAACATTCATCTGGGCCTCTGTGAGTCAATCAGGACTAAACATTTAAGGTACTGTTTTTAAGACAGGCCCTATGAAAAGCATACAGGAGTGCTGCTGGAATCTTTATGTAAAATCACCCTTCTTGCTCATTTCTCCCTCAAAGTCTCTTTTCAGCAGCCCACTCCATCTCCACTTCTATGGCAACTTTTTCCTCTCATCATTTCTTCATGCAGATTCAAGCTCTTCCTTTTTTACTCGATTTCTCTTTTAGCTGTGAGAGAAATCCCTCCACCAGTTTCAGAGAAACTTCTGACTTCCTTAAATCTAGGCACAAACAAATTTACGTTCGGACCCTGGAGGCTTAACTTCTACATGGAACAAGTTTACCAAAACAGCCTAACAAAGATGGGTCTCTCTGCAAGGAATTCTCATACCTGTTTCAAAGGGAGTGGAATTTTCTCCCAATAGAGCCTTCAGAGGGAGTGCATTCCTACTGGCACCTTAACTTCAGACTCCTGGCCTCCAGAATTGTAAGAGAAAAAATTTCTCGTTTTAAGTCACCAAGTTTGTGATTATTTGTTGTAGCAGCCCTAGGAAACTAATTCACATACAGAAGGACAACAGTTAACATAATATTCAGGCTTTTCTCTTCCCCCTCGTTTATTCATCCCTTGGGGAAGAGAGTGAAGTCTGAATGTAAATTTAGGAGTAGCATCTAGGCATGCATGGCATTACCTCTTCCTTCTCCCTTTTTCTTTGGGAGCCGGTTGCTACCAGGAACACTGTCTTTTGATCTGCTCTTCCATGTTCTAAGTTACAGAGTAGAGATGTGCATGTTACATCTTTTTCCGGCATAGCCTATGAATGGGCATGTAAATATGCTTATTTATTAAGTCTAGTATTAGGAAGCCAATTGTTGTCACACACACATACACCTAAGCCACAATCTCCTATTTTAGTATGATTTGTAATAAAGATAATATTTTTTCTACACCTGTTGATTCAGACTTATTTGTCACTTCAGACTTCATTTCCACTTTAGTCAATTCTAGAATCTCTTGGAATTTATTTCACTCCTTGACTAACTCAAACTTTTCTACAGCTCCACCTTGAGCTCCACCACACATGAGATGACTAAGAAGAAAAGAGGATACAGATTTGTTCAATCAGATGACTATTTTATAGACTCACATGACACCAAAGGAATATGCATGATTTCTGACTTCTTAGTAGCAATAATAGAAATCTAAAGATGATAAAGCCACATATTAAAAATTTAGGCAGAAAATTATTTTCAACCTAGAACCCAAAACCTCAGTCCAAATATCCATCAAGTGTGAGGGTGGAAAAGTCATCTTTCTAGCAGGAGAATGGAGTAGCCAAGGAGTTTATTCCCGGTTGAATGACTATCTTATCCAACAGACATGATTATAAGGTGATCTAATCCAACAGGAATTGTTGATTGAAAGATTTTTACAGAATATTGGAAAGTGTCAAGATATTTGGCAACAGGTATAAGAACATTAAAAGGTATTAACTCCAGGAAATAATAAAAATATGCTCAAGAAAGGAAAATTGGTTCACCAGTAAAAAATAGTTATAAGAATTAAAACACTGAATATTGATTTAACTAAAAATGATGATACAATTATGTTGGATGAATGAGGAAGAGGAGTGAAAGAAGAAAGGTAAAAATATTTTTACCCTTTTATATCATAATACTGTGCCAATTAATGTATGTGATAATTCAAAAGATGAATGTATGTGTGTGGGGGCGTGTGTTCACAAATTTAAAAGTAAATAAGAGAAGAGGCAGTCCAAAGAAATAATTGGGAGGAGATTTCCAAAGGCAGGAGTAGGGGAGTGATGAGAACAGCTATATTTGTTATAAGCTTCTGTGTATTATTTCACTTTCTAGACCATTTGCATGTATTACTTCAAGAACAATAAAAGTTGATTTAAAATGGAAAAAATAAAAGTCCATGAAATTCATCTTATAAACTTGATTTATTAGTATATATTCATGAAATAAACCTACTAACTATACAGTGAAAACAAGATAAACCTCACCCTGCAGTTATACATTGGTAAGCATTTCTGTACAATTTGGTGATGAGAAACAAATAGGCATGAAATAAAAATTGGAGCCTTGGGCTTCAATATAGGAGTGAATATTAAATACATATATAAATAAAAATATAAGGAAAAACAAAATTGAACTGAAATACTAGGCAACCACAAAATAAACATGGAAGATTGGAAGTAAAGCCTTGGGAGCTTATATTTTCTGGGCAGGAGGAAAAAATTTTGATGAATTTTACATTCTTTAAGTATAATATGGTGAATTTATATATGTATATTGTAGATAGAAAACTTATTAGACTTATGTATATTTTAAGAGCCTTTTGTATGTAAGGAACTGTTATTGTTGCTGGGAATAAAACAAACAAAAATCCCTGCCCTCAGGAAAATCATCATCTACACAAGTATTGTTCAAGTACACGTGAAACATTTGCAAAATTTACCACACGTCAGAGCCTAATGTTGAGTCTAAAAAGAAGTCTCAAGAAATACAAAAAATCAATATATTAATGAGTTACCATGTCAAAAACGTTATTTAAATAAAATTAATTAAAAAAGAGAGTCAGAAAAATGTCATTATGTTTGAAAATAAAAATAGTCACATCACTTCAAAGTAATTCATAATTCTCAAAACATAATAGAATTTATAAAAAATTTAGATAATTAAAACAATGAGGGGCTCTTTGGTGGGGCTAATGGTGGACCCTGGGAGGGTTCACACTAAGGAATACTTCTCAGAACTTCTGCTGCCAGTGTCCTTGTCCTCACGGTGAGACACATCAACCCCCCACCTCTGCAGGAGACCCTCCAATGCTAGCAGTCATTGTTTATAAAAGAACAATAGAAGACAGCAGAAGCAAGAAGAACTACAATCATGCAGGCTGTGGAACAAAAACCACAATCACAGAAAGGTAGACAAGATGAAAAGGCAGAGAGCTATGTACCAGATGAAGGAACAAGATAAAACCCCAGAAAAAACAACTAAATGAACTGGAGATAGGCAATCTTCCAGAAAAAGAATTCAGAATAATGATAGTGAAGATGATCCAGGACCTCGGAAAAAGAATGGAGGCAAAAATCTAGAATATGCAAGAAATGTTTAACAAAGATCTAGAAGAATTAAAGAACAAACAAACAGAGATGAACAATACAATAACTGAAAGGGAAAATACACTAGAAGGAATCAATAGCAGAATAACTGAGACAGAAGAACAGATAAGTGACCTGGAAGACAGAATGGTGGAATTCACTGCTGCAGAACAGAATAAAGAAAAAAGAATGAAAAGAAATGAAGACAGCCTAAGAGACATCTGGGACAACATTTAACATAAAAACATTTGCATTATAGGGGTCCCAGAAGGAGAAGAGAGAGAGAAAGGACCAGAGAAAATATTTGAAGAGATTATAGTTGAAAATTTCCCTAACATGGGAAAGGAAACAGTCATCCAAGTCCAGGAAGCACAGAGAGTCCCACGCAGGATAAACCCAAGGAGAAACACGCCAAGACACATAGTGATCAAATTGGCAAAAATTAAAGACAAAGAAAAATTATTGAAGGCAGCAAGGGAAAAATGACAAATAATATACAAGGAAACTCCCATAAGGTTAACAGCTGATTTCTCAGCAGAAACTCTACAAGCCAGAAAGGAGTGGCATGATATACTTAAAGTGATGAAAGGGAAGAACCTACAACCAAGATTACTCTAACTGGCAAGGATCTCATTCAGATTCAATGGAGAAATCCAAAGCTTTACAGATAAGCAAAAGCTAAGAGAATTCAGCACCACCAAACCAGCTGTACAACAAATGCTAAAGGAACTTCTCTAAGTGGGAAAGACAAGAGAAGAAAAGGAACTACAAAAACAAACACAAAACAATTAACAAAATGGTCATAGGAACATACATATCGATAATTACCTTAAGCGTGAATGGATTAAATGCTCCAACAAAAAGATACAGGCTTGCTGAATGGATACAAAAACAAGATCCATACATATGCTGTCTAAAAGAGACCCACTTCACACGAGGGACACATACAGATGGAAAGTGAGGGGATGGAAAAATATATTCCATGCAATTGGAAATCAAAAGAAAGGTCAAGTAGCAATACTCATACCAGATAAAATAGGCTTTAAAATAAAGAATGTTACAAGAGACAAGGAAGGACACTACATAATGATCAAGGGATCAATCCAAGAAGAATATATAACAATTATAAATATATATGCACCCAACATAGGAGCACCTGAATATATAAGGCAACTGCTAACAGCTATAAAAGAGGAAATTGACAGTAACACAATAATAGTGGGGGACGTTAATGCCTCACTTACACCAATGGACAGATCATCCAAACAGAAAATTAATAAGGAAACACAAGCTTTAAATGACACAATAGACCAGATAGATTTAATTTATATATATAGGACATTCCATCCAAAAACAGCAGATTACACTTTCTTCTCAATTGCGCATGGAACATTCTCCAGGATAGATCACATGATGAGTCACAAATCAAGCCTCAGTAAATTTAAGAAAATTGAAATCATATTCAGCATTTTTTCTGACAACAACACTATGAGATTAGAAATCAACTGCAGGGGAAAAACGTAAAAAACACAAACACATGGAGGCTAAACAGTATGTTACTAAATAACCAAGAGATCACTGAAGAAATCAAAGAGGAAATCAAAAAATTCCTAGAGACAAATGACAGCAAAAACATGATGATCCAAAACCTATGGGATGGAGCAAAAGCAGTTCTAAGAGGGAAGTTTATAGCTATACAAGCCTACCGCAAGAAAAAAAGAGAAAGCTCAAATAAGCAATCTAACGTTACACCTAAAGGAACTAGAGAAAGAAGAACAAACAAAATCCAAAGTTAGCAGAAGGAAAGAAATCATCAAGATCAGAGTAGAAATAAATGAAATAGAAACAAAGAAAACAATAGCAAAGATCTATAAAACTAAAAGCTGGTTCTTTGAGAAGATAAACAAAATTGATAAACCATTAGCCAGACTCATCAAGAAAAAGAGGGAGAGGACCCAAACCAATAAAATTAGAAATGAGAAAGCAGTTACAACAGACACCTCAGAAATACAAAGCATCCTAAGAGACTAACTATTACAAGCAACTCTATGCCAATGTAGTGGACAACCTGGAGGAAATGGACAAACTCTTAGAAAGGTATAGCCTTCCAAGACTGAACCAGAAAGAAATAGTAAATATGAACAGACCAATCACAAGTAATGAAATTGAAACTGTGATGAAAAATCTTCCAACAAACAAAAGTCCAGGACCAGATGACTTCACAGGTGAATTCTATGAAACATTCAGAGAAGAGCTAAAACCCATCCTTCTCAAACCCTTGCAAAAAACTGCAGAGGAAGCAAAACTGCCAAACTCATTCTATGAGGTCACCATCACCCTGATACCAAAACCAGACAAAGATACTACAAAAAAAGAGAATTACAGACCAATATCACTGATGAATATAGATGCAAATATCCTCAACAAAATACTAGCAAACAGAATCCAACAACACATTAAAAGGATCATACACCATGATCTAGTGGGATTTATCCCAGAGATGCAAGTATTCTTCAATATACACAAATCAATCAATGTGATACACCATATTAACAAATTGAAGAATAAAAATCATATGATCATCTCAATAGATGCAGAAAAAGCTTTTGACAAAATCGAACACCAATTTATGATAAAAACTCTCCAGAAAGTGGGCAAAGAAGGAACCTACCTTAACATAATAAAGGCCATATATGACAAACCCTCAGCAAACCTCATTCTCAATGGTGAAAAACTGAAAGCATTTCCTCTAAGATCAGGAACAAGACAAGCATGTCCACTCTCACCACTATTATTCAACACAGTTTTGGAAGTCCTAGTCACAGCAATCAGAGAAGAAAAAGAAATAAAAGGAATACAAACTGGAAAAGAAGAAGTAAAACTGTCACTGTTTGCAGATGACATGATACTATACATAGCGATCCTAAAGATGCCACCAGAAAACTCCTAGAGCTTATCAATGAATTTGGTAAAGTTGCAGGATACAAAATTAATGCACAGAAATCTCTTGCATTCTTATACACTAATGATGAAAAATCTGAAACAGAAATTAAGGAAGCACTCCCATTTACCATTGCAACAAAAAGAATAAAATACCTAGGAATAAACCTACCTAGGGATACAAAAGATCTGTATGGAGAAAACTATAAGACACTGATGAAAGAAATTAAAGATGATACCAACAGGTGGAGAGATATACCATGTTCTTGGTTTGGAAGTATCAATATTATGAAAATGACTATACTACCCAAAGCAATCTACAGATTCAATGCAATCCCTATCAAATTACCAATGGCATTTTTTACAGAACTAGAACAATAAAATCTTAAAATTTGCATGGAGACTCAAAAGACCCCGAATAGCCAAAACAGTCTTGAGAGAAAAAAACGGAGCTGGAGGAATCAGACTCCCTGCCTTCAGACTACACTATAAACCTACAGTAATCAAGACACTATGGTACTGGCACAAAAACAGAAATATAGATCAATGGAACAGGATAGAAAACCCAGAGATAAACCCATGCACCTATGGCCAACTCATCTATGACAAAGGAGGCAAGGATATACAATGGAGAAAAGACAGTCTCTTCAGTAATGGTGCTGGGAAAACTGGACAGCTACATGTAAAATAATAAAATTAGAACACTCCCTAACACCATATACAAAAATAAACTCAAAATGGACTAGAGACCTAAATGTAAGACTGGGCACTCTAAAAGTCTTAGAGGAAAACAGAGGAAGAACACTCTTTGACATAAATCACAGCAAGATCCTTTTTGACCCACCTCCTACAGTAATGGAAATAAAAACAAAAATAAACAAATGGGACCTAACAAAATTTAAAACCTTTTGCACAGCAAAGGGAACCATAAAGAATACAAAAAGACAACCCTCAGAATGGGAGAAAATATTTGCAAATGAATGAACGGGCAAAGGATTAATCTCCAAAATATATAAACAGCTCATACAGCTCAATATTAAAAAGACAAACAACACAATCCAAAAATGGGCAGAAGACATAAATAGACATATCTCCAAAGAAGACACACAGATGGCCAAGAAGCACATGAAAAGCTGCTCAACATCATTAATTATTAGAAAAATGCAAATCAAAACTACAATGAGGTATCACCTCACACCAGTTAGAATGGGCATCATCAGAAAATCTACAAACAACAAATGCTGGAGAGGGTGTGGAGAAAAGGGAACCCTCTTGCACTGTTGGTGGGAATGTAAATTGATACAGCCACTATGGAGAACAGTATGGAGGTTCCTTAAAGAACTAAAACTAGAATTACCATATGACTCAGCAATCCCACTACTGGTTATATACCCAGAGAAAACCATAATTCAAAAATACACATGAACCTCAATGTTCGTTGCAGCACTATTTACAATAACCAGGTTATGGAAGCAACCTAAATGCCCATCGACAGATGAAGGATAAAGAAGATGTGGTACGTATATACAATGGAATATTAATCAGCCATTAAAAGGAAAGAAATTGGGTCATTTGTAGAGACGTGGATGCATCTAGAGACTGTCATACAGAGTGAAGTCAGAAAGAGAAATACAAATATCATATATTAATGCATATATGTGGAACCTAGAAAATGGTACAGATGAACTGGTTTGCAGAGCAGAAACTGAGACACAGAAGTAGAGAATAAATGTATGGACACCAAGGGGGGAAAGCGGGAGGGGGTGGTGTGTGTGTGATAAATTGGGAGATTGGGATTGACAAGTATACAGTAATATGTATAAAATGGATGACTAATGAGAAAAATAAATAAATAAAAATAAACATTAAAAAATGCATGATATTTAAAAACTTTGGGATGTAAGCAAAGCCATCTTTACAGGAAAAATACATAGCCCTAAATTCATATTTAAAAAATAAAGTTGTTAAGCTGTAAAATTTAAAAAGAACAGCACATTCAATTCAAAGAAGGAGCAGGAGGTAAATAATAAATGCAAAAGTAAAATTTCAGAAAACAACGAAGCTCTGTAGATGAAGGTGATACAGTCAAATATTACATTAGTTCTTTGGAAAAATACTGATGAAGTTGGCAAAATCAATTCAAATATAATGAGTGAATGTATAAATTAATAATATTAGGAATGTAAGTTCATACATGGTTGAGGTTTTTTTTCAGTCTTTCAAAGAATAATATGTGCAACTTAATGCAAAAAATTATAATTGTAATACAGTGGTTATTTCTTAGAAAAATATGAATTACAAAAATGGACTTATGATGAGTGAAAAACTAAATGAATCAGTAACTCCAGACTGGTTCAACTTTAGCTAACTCTACAGTCAAAGATCACAATATATTTTTATCCAGTCTTCATTTGAATTCAACTTCATATTTAGGAAAGTTGCTATTTATATTTAAAAACCTGGATCAAAGATCTTCTCTCCAGGGAGACTCCCCTAATTGCAGGGGATGGGGTTATTTTTATAATGAAGGCTGGTGCCAACAAATACAAGCAGTTTGACTTTATGCAAGTTACTTACTTTTGTTAAATTTACTTACTTTCAGTAGCTCGTTTCATAAAATTGTTGTACAGATTATATGAGATTAACTTAAGTAAAGCATTTAGCCCTGATTCACTGTTGAAGTGCATCAATTCATAACTATTATTATTGCATCTGATGGGGGATTAATTGGTGTCTATTAATATTCCCTCCTCTGTGCTCTCATTGCACAATGTCCACTTTGCATTTAATACTGTTAATTACATTTTATTTCTTTCTACATCTGCCTTTCCCACTATATTAGGAGTTCCAAGGTAAGACAGAGACTTACTCATTTTTAATTCCTTGAGTCTAGCAATGGACATTCAGTAATTGTTAAATTGATTACTAAATGAATAAAACAAGCAATCAGTCAATCATTCGATCCATCAGTGTATATATCTACCGGGTATGGAAGCCTGCATCATTTGGCCTTGCTTTACTGATTAATAAAAACATGAGTATACTAATATTTGTGAGGCTTTAAGTGAAAACCTATTTGATGAATACTTCTAGTTCTTGCAAAAACAGTCTTTCATATTTAAGCCAAATTTAAATCTGAATGATCTATTTGAGAGAATACATATATGTATACACATATATATTTGTATAGTTTAACACATATATAAGTACATTTATAACTTTATATATAATTATACATACAAATGTTTTGTGTAAACAAATGTAAATATAAAATATATAACATATGAACATAATCAGTTTTGTATAAACAAATATATATAAATGAGCATATTTATATGCTGTATATGTAAAAACTAGGTAACATGTAAATACACATATATTTAGAGAATAGATAGATAGATAGATACATTATTTTTATATCCTGCCTACATCAGAAGATTTGAAGTGATGAATATGAAAATGCAGACATTGACCAGTACCACTAAAAACAATTATATAGTGATGAAGTCAGGATTCTAGTTGTTTCTGAAACATAGACTGACTTGAGTTTTACTAAAAATTTACGTTTGAGCTTCCTGGTAACCAAGACAAAAGGATAATATATTTCTTTGTGTCTGACAGTAAGAAGTCCCTCTGTTTGGCTGGCTGTAAACAGAGTTGTAGCATTAAAATCAGAGTATATTTATGAGTCTTAGGGTAAGATATATTAAATACTAAGTTAAAAATTGTCTTCAGTAGCAAAGATACAAAAGGAGACCAGAGAATTATTTTAAAAGATTTTTTATGCTTTAAGTTATATAAACTATTCCATTGAAAAAGTAACTAGTCAAGAAGTCCAGCTTTAGTGACAAGACTAAAACAATGCACAATTTAGCACATTAATTTGTAATAAATAAACTTCTAAAATGTTTGAAATCTTTGTAGAATAATTTGATAATCTTTCCACCCTTTTTTTTTTAAACTATTGTAACCCAGGTTTTCTAGCTCATGATGGCAGACTGGCTCAGAATCTCCCTGTAAATGATATTATCATTGAAATCCTGGTTTCTCTAACATTTAAGATTCAAGCAGTTTTGTAAGAAGCTTGGTACATCCTAGTCACCCAGCTTGATGTGGTTAGAAGGATTTTACTGTGCTGTTTGAATGTGTTGCCTTTTTCTTTCTGAAAATTATGCTAATATTTTTGGCAGTTCTTACAGCTTCACTAAACTACCCAAGTAAAGGAGTTTCCAAGGAGTGAGTGACCAAGACTTAATTTGGTCTTGGTCATACTGTCTCGTGCTTGCTAAGGTTGTACTTCCTAGAGACCAATAAGAAGGAAGCAGAGTAGCACCAGAACTCCAAGGTGCTCAAAGTCATAATCACTAAAGTCTGTTATATATGTATAATATATAATATTAATAATTATAATATATTTATAATAGTAGGTGCTGTTGATGCCCACCTATGTCTCCTTTCCTACTCCAGTGCACCCAACCTCCAGCATTTAATGACTCACAGCTGTGCTTGAGGCCAACAGGAACTGCCTCATATAGCAATAGCCCAGAGGTTAAGCTGTCCCATGGGAGTGGCATTTAGTCATTGAATGATTGATGTGAGGGTAAAAAGCTCAACCCCTTAACCTCAGTGTGGGATCTACCTCTGCAGTACTGTTCATGCTCCAGTTTTCTCTGATGGGGGCTGACAGAAGCTAAATTTCAGTACAGCCCCCATTTTGCTCAACTTCTCTCACCTTGACTTCCTTAAAGTTTTCTCCTAAAAGCACCTGCTTGCACAAAAGAATCATTTGCAACAGAATGCCTATCTCAGGCTCTTCTAGGAAATATAACCTAAGACATACTTTGTGTGAATTAGTCTGTGGGCAGTCTGATTTGACTGAGTCCAGTCTGGCCACCAAAGAGTTTTTTTGGAATTCATGTTTTAATGCCTCTTCTTTCTGGACAAGATAGCCCTACTGATTACCATTAATTTCATTGTATTCCCCTTTTTCCTATAACATATCAGAAGGGCAACGTTGGTAGTATACAGGTAGATGTTTAACTATCTGAGGGTTGCTTTAAGTATTCCAATCACTCTGGCCCTACCAAGGGACTACTGGGCCTCTTAGCCTGGTGTTACCCTAGTATGTTCGAGAGACTGTACACTGAGGAACAGAAAGTTGATGCTCTCGGTATTTCTTTCTTTGAATTTTCATAATGCATTTAATAATCTAAACTAACTGACCATATACCAGACCACCAAAACACTAAATTCCCCAAAGAAACAACTGTATAAGTCTCTTTTCCAGAATATAATAAAACACAAACTGATAGCTATCAAAAACTTAATTAAAACCACCCAGTCATTTGGAATAAAAATGCAATCTCCTAAGCAAAGAAGGAATCAAATGGAAAAGCAAAAATTACCATTATAGACGAAGTAGAAAATAATTAAAATTTAGAACTCTACTTCTTAGAACTTATTATATACATTTGAAGCTATACTTAGAGTAAAATTCATAACCTTAAAAATGATTTTATTATTATTTTTTTATTATAAGCCCTGACTTTTAGTTTTTTAAATTTATTTATTAAAAAAATTTTTAAACGTCATTATAGGAGCATAATTCCTTTACAGTAGTGTGTTAGTTTCTGCTTTATAACTAAGTGAATCAGCTATACATATACATATATCCCCATATCTCCTCCCTCTTGCGTCTCGCTCCCACCCTCCCTATCCCACTCCTCTAGGTGGTCACAAAGCACCTAGCTGATCTCCCTGTGCTATGTGGCTGCTTCCCACTAGCTATCTTTCTTACATCTGGTAGTGTGTATATGTCCATGCTACCCTCTCACTTCGTCCCAGCTTACCCTTCCCCTTCCCCGTGTCCTCAAGTCCATTCTCTACATCTGCGTCTTTATTCCTATCCTGCCCCTAGGTCCTTCAGAGCCATTTTTTTTTTTTAGATCCCAGATATATGTGTTAGTATACAGTATTTGTTTTTCTCTTTCTGACATGCTTCATTCTGTATGACAGACTCTAAGTCCATCCACCTCACCACAAATACATCAATTTCATTTATTTTTATGGCTGAGTAATATTCCATTGTATATATGTGCTGCATCTTCTTTATCCATTCTTCTGTTGATGGACACTTAGGTTGCTTCCATGTCCTGGCTATTGTAAATAGAGCTGCAATGAACATTGTGGTACATGACACTTTTTGAATTATGGTTTTCTCAGGGTATATGCCCAGTAGTGGGGATTGCTGGGTCGTGTGGTAGTTCTATGTTTAGTTTTCTAAGGAACCTCCATACTGTTCTCCACAGTGGCTGCATGAATTTACATTCATACCAACAGTGCAAAAGGGTTCCCTTTTCTCCACACCCACTCCAGCATTTATTGTTTGTACATGTTTTGATGATGGCCATTCTGACTGGTGTGAGGTGATACATCATCATAGTTTTGATTTGCATTTCTCTAATGATTAGTGATGTTGAGCATTCTTTCATGTGTTTGTTGGCAATCCGTATATCTTCTTCGGAGAAGTGTCTATTTAGATCTTCTGCCCATTTTTGGATTGAGTTGTTTGCTTTTTTGATATTGAGCTGCATGAGCTGCTTGTTAATTTTGGAGATTAAACCTTTGTCAGTTGCTTCATTTGCAAATATTTTCTCCCCTTCTGAGGGTTGCCTTTTTGTCTTGTTTAAGGTTTCCTTTGTTGCACAAAAGCTTTGAAGTTTCATTAGGTCCCATTTGTTTATTTTTGTTTTTATTTCCATTTCTCTAGGAGATGGGTCAAAAAGGATCTTGCTGTGATTTATGTCATAGAGTGTTCTGCCTGTGTTTTCCTCTAAGAGTTTTATAGTCTCTGGCCTTACATTTAGGTCTTTAATCCATTTTGAGTTTATTTTTGTGAATGGTGTTACGGAGTGTTCTAATTTCATTCTTTTAAATATAGCTGTCCAGTTTTCCCAGCACCAATTATTGAAGAGGCTGTCTTTTCTCCATTGTATATTCTTGCCTCCTTTATCAAAAGTAAGATGACCATATGTGCGTGGGTTTATCTCTGGACTTTCTATCTTGTGTCATCAATCTATATTTATGTTTTTGTGCCAGTACCATTCTGTCTTGATTACTGTAGCTTTGTAGTATACACTGAAGTCTGGGGGTCTGATTATTTCCAGCTCCATTTTCCTTTCTCAAGATTGGGGGTCTATTCGGAGTCTTTTTTGTTTCCATACAAATTGTGAAATTTTTCGTTCCAGTTCTGAAAAAATGCCATTGGTAGTTTGATAAGGATTGCATTGAATCTGTAGATTGCTTTGGGTAGTATAGTCATTTTTACAATGTTGATTCTTCCAATCCAAGATCATGGTATATGTCTCCATCTGTTTGTATCATCTTTAATTTCTTTCATCAGTGTCTTATAGTTTTCTGCATACATATCTTTTGTCTCCTTAGTTAGCTTTATCCCTAGGTATTCTATTCTTTTTGTTGCAATGGTAAATGGGAGTGTTTCCTTAATTTCTTTTTCAGATTTTTAATTATTAGTGTATAGGTATGCAAGAGATTTCTGTTCATTAATTTTGTATCCTGCTACTTTACCAAATTCATTGATTAGCTCTTGGAGTGTTCTGGTAGCATCTTTAGGATACTCTGTGTATAGTAACATGTCATCTGCAGACAGTGACAGCTTTACGTCTTCTTTTCTGATTTGGATTGCTTTTATTTCTTTTTCTTCTCTGATTGCTGTGACTAAAACTTCCAATACTATGTTGAATAATAGTGGTGAGAGTGGGCAGCCTTGTCTTGTTCCTGATCTTAGTAGAAATTGTTTCAGCTTTTCACCATTGAGAATGATCTTGGCTGTGGGTTTGTCATATATGGGCTTTATTATGTTGCAGTAAGTTCCCTCTATGCCTACTTTCTGGAGGGTTTTCATCATAAATGGGTGTTGAATTTTGTCAACAGCTTTCTCTGCATCTACTGAGATGGTCATATGGTTTTTATTCTTCAAATTGTTAGTATGGTGTATCACATTGATTAATTTGCATATATTGAAGAATCCTTGCATTCCTGGGATAAATCCCACTTGATCATGGTGTATGATCCTTTTAATGTGCTGTTGGATTCTGTTGGCTAGTATTATGTTAAGGATTTTGAATCTATGTTCATCAGTGATATTGGCCTGTAGTTTTCTTTATTTGTGACATCTTTCTCTGGTTTTGGTATCAGGGTGATGGTGGTCTTGTAGATGAGTTTGGGAGTTTTCCTCCCTCTGCTGTATTTTGGAATAGTTTGAGAAGGGCAGGTGTTAGCCCCTCTCTAAATATTTGACAGAATTCACCTGTGAAACCATTTGGTCCTTGGCTTTTTTTGTTGGAAGATTTTTAATCACAGTCTCAATTTCAGTGCTTATGATTGGTCTGTTTATATTTTCTATCTTTTCCTGGTTCAGTCTCAGAAGGTTGTGCTTTTCTGAGAATTTCTCCATTTCTTCCAGGTTGTCCATTTATTCACATATAGTTGCTTGTAGTAATCTCTCATGATCCTTTGTATTTCTGCAGTGTCAGTTGTTACTTCTTTTTCATTTCTAATTCTATTGATTTGAGTCTTCTCCCTTTCCTTCTTGATGAATCTGGCTAATGGCTTATCAATTTTGTTTGCTTCTCCAAGAACCAGCTTTTAGTTTTATTGATCTTTGCTGTCATTTCCTTCATTTTTTTTTTCATTAATTTCTGATCTGGCTTTTATTATTTCTTTCCTTCTGCTAACTTGGAGTTTTTTTGGTTCTTCTTTCTCTAATTGCTTTAGGTGTAAGGTTAGGTTGTTTATTTGAGATGTTTCTTGTTTCTTGAGGTAGGATTGTACTGCTATAAACTTCCCTCTTAGAACTGCTTTTGCTGCATCCCATAGGTTTTGGGTCATCACGTTTTCATTGTCATTTGTTTCTAGGTATTTTTTGATTTCCTCTTTGAGTTCTTCAGTGTTCTCTTGGTTATTAAGTAGTGTATTGTTTAACCTCCATGTGTTTGTATTTTTTACAGTTTTTTTCCTGTAATTGATATCTAGTCTCATAACGTTGTTGCCAGAAAAGATACTTGACACGATTTCAATTTTCTTAAATTTACCAAGGCTTGATTTGTGACCCAAGATATGATCCATCCTGGAGAATGCTCCATGAGCACTTGAGGAGAAAGTGTATTCTGTTGTTTTTGGATGGAATGTCCTATAAATAGCAATTAAATACATCTTGCTTAATGTATCATTTAAAGCTTGTGTTTTCTTAATTATTTTCATTTTGGATGATTTGTCCATTGGTGAAAGTGGGGTGTGAAAACCCCTACTATGATTGTGTTACTGTCAATTTCCCCCTTTATGGTTGTTAGCATTTGCCTTATATATTGAGGTGCTCTAATGTTGGTTGCATAAATATTTATAATTGTTATATGTTCTTCTTGGATTGATCCCTTGATCATTATGTAGTGTCCTTCTTTGCCTCTTGTAATAGTCTTTATTTTAAAGTCATTTTGTCTGATATGAGAATTGCTACTCCAGCTTTCTTTTGATTTCCTTTTGCACGGAATATCTTTTTCCAGCTCCTCACTTTCAGTCTGTATGTGTCTCTAGGTGTGGAGTGGGTCTTTTGTAGACAGCATATATACGGGTTTTGTTTTTGTATTCATTCATCCAGTCTATGTCTTTTGATTGGAGCATTTAATCCATTTACATTTAAGGTAATCATCAATATGTATGTTCCTATTTCCAGTTTCTTAATTGTTTTGGGTTTCTTATTGTAGGTCTTTTCCTTCCCTTGTGTTTCCTGCCCGGAGAAGTTCATTTAGTATTTATTGTAAAGCTGGTTTGGCATGCTGAATTCCTTACCTTTTGCTTGTCTAAATGTTTTTATTTCTCCATCAAATCCGAATGAGATCTTTGCTGGGTAGGGTAATGTTCATTGCAGTTTTTTCCCTTTCATCACTTTCAATATGTCCTGCCACTCCCTTCTGGCTTGCAGAGTTTCTGCTGAAAGATCAGCTGTTAACCTTATGGGGATTCCTTTTTATGTTATTTGTTGTTTTTCCCTTGCTGCTTTAATACTTTTTCTTTGTATTTAATTTTTGATAGTTTGAGTAATATGCGTCTTGGCATGTTTCTCCTTGGATTTTTCCTGTATAGGACTCTGTACTTCCTGGACTTGATTAACTATTTCCTTTCCCATCATAGGGAAGTTTTCAACTATAATCTCTTGCAATATTTTCTCAGTCTCTTTCTCTTTCTCTTCTTCTTCTGGGGCCCCAATAATTCGAATGTTGCTGTGCTTAATGTTGTCCCAGATGTCTCTGATACTCTTCTCAATTATTTTCCTTCTTTTTTCTTTATTCTGCTCTGCAGTAGTTATTTCCACTATTTAATCTTACAGGTCACTTATCCGTCCTTCTGCCTCAGTTATTCTGCTATTGATTCCTTCTAGAGAATTTTTAATTTCATTTATTGTGTTGTTCATCATTGTTTGTTTGCTCTTTAGTTCTTCTAGGTCCTTGTTAAACATTTCTTGTATTTCCTCCATTTTATTTTCAACATTTGGATCATCTTTACTATCATTACTCTGAATTCTTTTTCATGTAGACTGCCTATTTCCTCCTCATTTGTTTGGTCTGGTGGGTTTTTACCTTGCTCCTTCATCTGCTGTGTGTTTCTCTGTCTTCCCATCTTGCTTAACTTACAGTGTTTGGTCTCCTTTTCACAGGTTGAAGGTTCATAGTTCCCGTTGTTTTTGGTGTCTGCCCCCAGTGGCTAAGTTTTGTTCAGTGGGTTGTGTAGGCTCTTTGGCAGAGGGGACTAATGCCTGTGTTCTGGTGGATTAGGCTGGATCTTATCTTTCTGGTGGGCAGGAGCATGTCCAGTGGTGTGTTTTGGGCTGTCTGTGACTTTATTATGATTTTAGGTAGCCTCTCTGCTAATTGGTGGGTTGTATTCCTGTCTTGCTAGTTGTTTGGCACAGGGTGTCCAGCACTGTCGCTTGTTGGTTGTTGAGTGGAGCTGGGTCTTAACATTGAGAAGAAGATCTCCAGAAGAGCTTTCACCATTTGATATTATGTGGAGCTGGGAGGTCTCTGGTGGACCAATTTCCTGAACTTGGCTCTCCCACCTCAGAGGCACAGGCCTGACACCTGGCCGGAGCACCAAGACCCTGTCAGCCACACAACTCAGAAGAAAAGGGAGAAAAAAAGAAAGAATGAAAAAATAAAATAAAATTTAAAAGTTATTAAAATAAAAAATAATTATTAAAAATAAAAAGAAGTTAAAAAGTAATAGAAAAAGAAAGGAAGCAAGAAAGAAACAAGAGAACAACCAAACCAGAAAACAAATCCACCAATGATAACAAGTGCTAAAAACTATACTATGAAAAACAAAACAAACAAACAAAACAAAACGGATAGACAGAACCATATTACAAATGGTAAAAGCAAAGGTATACAGACCAAGTCACACACAGAAGCATATACATACACACTCACAAAAAGAGAAAAAGGAAAAAAAATATATATATATATCCTGCTCCCAAATTCCACCACCTCAATTTTGGGATGATTTGTTGTCTATTCAGGTATTCCATAGATGCAGGGTACATCAAGTTGATTGTGGAGATTTAATCCACTGCTCCTGAGGCTACTGGGAGAGATTCACTTTCTCTTCTATTTTTGCACAGCTCCTGGGGTTCAGCTTTGGATTTGGCCTCACCTCTGTGTGTAGATCACCTGAGGGCGTCTGTTCTTCACTCAGAAAGGACAGGGTTAAGGGAGCAGCTGATTAGGGGGTTCTGGCTCACTCAGGCCAGGGGGAGGAAGGGGTACAGAATGTGGGGTGTGCCTGTAGCTGCAGAGGCCGGCGTGATGTTGCACGAACCTGAGGCACACTGTGTGTTCTCCTGGGGAAGTTGTCCCTGGATCCCGGGACCCTGGCAGTGGCGGGCTGCATAGGCTACCGGGTGGGGAAGTGTGGATAGTGACCTGTGCTTGCACACAGGCTTCTTGGTGGCTGTAGCAGCAGCCTTAGCATTTCATGCCCGTCTCTGGTGTACATATTGTTAACCCCAGCTCACACTGGTCTCTGGAACTCGGTTAGGAGGTGCTCTGAATCCCCTCTCCTCATGCACCCTGAAACAATGGTCTCTTGCCTCTTAGCCAGGTCCAGACTTTTTCCCGGACTCCCTCCCAGCTAGCTGTGGTGCACTAGCCCCCTTCAGGCTGTGTTCACGTAGCCAACCCTAGTCCTCTCCCCGAGATCTGACCTCCGAAGTCCGAGCCTCAGCTTTCAGCCCCCACTGGTCCCAGCAGGTGAGCAGACAAGCCTCTCGGGCTGGTGAGTGCTGGTCAGCACTGATCCTCTGTGCGGGAATCTCTCCACTTTGTCCTCTGCACCCCTGTTGCTGTGTTCTCCTCCATGGCTCTGAAGCTTCACCCCCATCACCCCTGTCTCTGCCAGTGAAGGGGCTTCCTAGTGTGTGGAAATCTTTCCTCCTTCATAGCTCCCTCCCAGTGGTGCAGGTCCCATCCTTATTCTTTTGTCTCTGTTTTATCTTTTTTCTTTTGCCCTCCCTAGGTACGTGGGGAGTTTCTTGCCTTTTGGGATGTCTGAGGTCTTCTGCCAGCATTCAGTAGGTGTTCTGTAGGAGTTGTTCCACATGTAGGTATATTTCTGATGTATCTGTGGGGAGGAAGGTGATCTCCACCTCTTACTTTTCCCCCATCTTGAAGGTCTCCCCCCTTGATATTTTTTTAATATACAAAGAGCTTATGCTTAAAAAAAGGAATTTAAATTTAAAGCTGTATTTGCCTAAGCAGAACACTGTTTTTATCTTAGATTATATGTTTACTTGGAGTGAGTTGAGTGTCTCATAATTTTGATGAACTAGCCCTCCTCTCCCTGTTCATCCTTTGGTGTATGACAGAATTAATTCTCTTTGTATTACCACTCAAATATTCCATATTTTTTATTATTTTTTTCAAACAACCCAACTCAAACCGCTTTCTATTTTAGTAACTCATCTCCTTTTTACTCCAAGTTGAGTCAGGTAACACCCCCTGGAGAGGACAGCCCATGTCCAAGACCAACCTGAGCATCTTTTCTTCCTTTTGGGGTGAGTTTCTTCCCCATTCTAAATGTTGTATGTGTAATTAAGAAGAGCCCACATCCTTTGCTTATTTGACCCTCCGTCACTGAATCCAGTCATCTGCCTAGTTCTTTCTAGACACTGTTTCACACAGAGAGCAAATCAAGCTTCCATGCCTGAAAAATAATTGTGTCCTCAGTTCCCTGGAAATCCAATCTAATGGTCCTGTATTGTCAGAGCAGGCAGGCACAAAAAAACTCCCATTGAGCATTTTCTACACAAAACAACCCTCTTTTCCATTCTCAGCCTGAGTCAGGTATACATCTCCTATGCCTTCAAATCCTTTACAGCTCCTGTCACTTTGGTCCTGAGTGGTCTGGGTGCATAATTCTCTCCTCTTAACTGAGACTGCCTTATGACAGGAAACATATCTTAGTCATATTTATATTCTCAACACTTAACAGAGTTGGTCCTCATCAGATGATTCATGTATAAATGGATGGACATTTGGTTGAATGCAGCATGAATGGACTAGACCTTCTATTCACAAAGAGTTAAAAATATAATTGATGGTTGCCTCTTCCAAATCATAACCTATTTTGAAATGAGAATTTCCAAGTGAGTTGCTACTTTCTTTTTTCTAGCATGAAAATCTCAGCTCTTTATGTAAAGAACCCAATGGGATTGGCAACTCATTCCCATTAAATGCACACACTACTGGCAGGGCTGTTAGCCTTTACCCTGGTAAGTGAAGTTAGGAGGGAGAAACACTAAGTTAAGGAATGGGAAAGCAGAAGTAAATTATTGAGTAATCATCATAAATTACTGCAGCTCTGGGATTTGGAAATTAATGGTGGTGGTGGGGAGCTGGGGGTTTAAACATGAACTGCATCCATTAGTGCAGTGCAGGCTTTTTATTGCCTTTTCCACCCATCTTCTGAGAATGCCTATTATTCAGGGACATCATAATTAGAGTCCACTGAAAATGATGAGAATAAAAAAGGGGTTTCAGAGATTGGAGCAGCATCCTCTGCATATGACTGCTTATATTATTTTTCTATGGGTGCTGCTTTTTCAGTATTATTTACATAATTTTTACTGTGACATCAGATTCTGTTGCATTTGGGCTCTTGATATAAGCCAAAAGGGTTGGTGAAGCAGTCTATTACTCCTGACATTTCAGAGCAATAATAAATTTGCTGGAGAAAATCTAAAACATTGGAACAAAGATACGCTTTGTTGTTCACAAATTGAAATGTGATGTAAGTGGTTTCTGCTGAAATCAAGGTAAAAGCCCAAAAGAGGAGCTTCTAATAGTCGCAATGTTTCTGAAGTCAGATTTGAAAGTCAACTGGGAGCTGGGAAAATGGAGCCCTCCATTCTTATCACACAGTCAACATTTTTTGTCCCACCTTTATTGTTCACTTCCTGTATTTTTAAATTTATGTACATGTCTGTCCTATACATTAACTTGTTAGCTCCTTGAAGGGCAGAAGTCAAGCCTATTTCACACGTATATACATCTTGGACATCTTGGTTTATTAGCTGTATAAGAGGTGCATCATGTTCTAATTAAAAATGTACAATGTACATATAAATGCTCAGTTATTGTACCTTTGCACCTATTCAGGCTTTTAAACATGAAGCTCAATATAGCACATCTGCACTTCTTTTGTCTTAAGCTTTGTATTGATTTTCTATTGCTGAATAACAAATTACCACGAACTTAGTGGCTTAAAACAACACAAAATTATTAGCTCACAGTTTCTGTGGCCCAGGCATCTGTCATGGTATCAATTCATTGGATGTTTCATGAGGGCATCCTTTTTAGTAACTAATCCAGTTTTTGTGCCCATCTATCATCGACCTGAGCTCCTGAACATATTAGACCCAGGAATTTCTTTTGACTGATGCTTCATGGTCAGAAATGCAAGCCAAATTTCAATTCAATTAATAATTTTAAAAATAGATAAAAAGAAAAATAATTTACATTTTTGAGCAATTATTTTCTTCCAGATTCTGTGCAAGCATTTTATATACAATATGCCTTTTGCAAGATGAGGAAACTAGGAAGAAAGAAGTGTCATTATTTATCTACGTCAGACAGCTAGAAGTTATGAGTCCACATTTAACTCTGAGGCTCTCTGAAACCAAACTTCTACTCTAGTGTCATTCTTTATCTCTTGTGATTTTTCCGTCTTTCTGAATATCAAAAGACCTATTCTGTCCTTTTGTATAGTCATTCCTCAGACTTTCAGTTATGCAATCAGATTAACTCCTGGTTAATTTGGTAAATTAAACTTGGATGCACTGGGTTATACTCACCTGACTTTTCAGTCGTGAATAGTATTAGTTATTTGATAAGCTTAAAATATTTAAACTTGTCATTAATATTTTATGCATAAGTATATTGAAATACTTAGAACCTGAAATTAGCTAATAAATTGTTTTTAATTTGACATTGAAAATGTATAGCATTCACTTTTTTTCTTTTTATATGATAAAGTAGATACATGAAGATGATTATTACATATATATGTGTGTGTATACACGTATATAATCACTATCACCATCATCACTAGCAAATATAAGTTCTACTCTGTGTCAGATAGGGTGCTAGCTTTTACATAAATTGTCTGATTTCAACTTCATAAAAATTTTCAAAATAAATATTAATGAAGCTCATTTTATTGATGAAGAAACTGAGACCCATAAGGGTTAAATAATTTGCTGAAAGTCCTATCACTAGTACATGCTAGTGCTAGAATTTGAACATTTTCTACCTCTTTCATGTATGTCATCTTCACAAATAACATACCTTAGTGATCTGGTGGGCAGGGCCCATGCTTTTCAATTTTCCCCAGTGCTTAGCCTGGTTTGTAAATCTTAGGTGACCAAGAAAAGTTTTCTAATTGAAGCTAAGAAACTGAAACTTCATAGAAATTAATCCTGAAGAGAAAGAAAATTAGAGGAGACTACAGAATGTTCATATCATTTATTTCCACAAAGTGTGCCTTGAAAAAATTTGGAGAATTCATCCCTGCAAAGATCATAAACATTGGGGCCTCCCTGGTGGCGCAGTGGTTGAGGGTCCGCCTGCCGATGCAGGGGACACGGGTTCGTGCCCCGATCCCGGAGGATCCCGCGTGCCGCGGAGCGGCTGGGCCCGCGAGCCATGGCCGCGGGGCCTGTGTGTCCGGAGCCTGTGCTCCGCAACGGGAGAGGCCACAGCAGTGAGAGGCCCGCGTACAGAAAAAAAAAAAAAAAAAAAAAGATCATAAACATTATATTGGCAATATCAACTATTGGTGTTGTCTTGAGGAATGAAAATTAAAATTTGCATTTGGAAAAGTCTTTAAAATGTTGACATATTTTCACAATTGTCTTCAATCAAGAAATGGTTTTCAATAATAAAGTTATAGATGCACCTCCCTACAATATTATGCTAATGAACAGGAAGGACTGACCACCTTAAACTGAAAAACTTTTTTTTTTTTTTCTGTACGCGGGCCTCTCACTGTTGTGGCCTCTCCCATTGTGGAGCACAGGCTCCGGACGCGCAGGCTCAGCAGCCATGGCTCACGGGCCCAGCCGCTCCGCGGCATGTGGGATCTTCCCAGACCGGGGCACGAACCTGTGTCCCCTGCATTGGCAGGCGGACTCTCCACCACTGCGCCACCAGGGAAGCCCTGAAAAACTTTAATACAAATACACTAGTTCAGAAAATCTCAGCCAGGAACAGGGTATAGTTCACCTAGTTGCTGTAACATTTTGTAAAGAATGGATTTGGAGGTCCTACTGCTTAGCTAAGTAAGCATATTTGGGTGTGGTGAGCTGTTTCAAGCAAGCCATTTCAACTATGTAAGAATATAAACTACTTTAGAATTACATTGTAAACAGCATTTTCAATCTTGTATTGCAATTATACATTGAATGTATAATCAAATCAGAATATAGAAATCCCAAAGACTTCTGGCAGGAATAAAAAAGGGACCTGATTCTCTAAACAAGGGCACAATTTCCCAGCAGCTGGCTTGGCTTCCCCACGAGCCACTCAGTTAAATTCATGCTGCACAGGCATTTCACAGACTTCAGTTGTGAGCAACCCATTCCTGGAAAAATCCTGGCACTAAATATGTCTGCTAGTTATGCCCTCTTTTCACTCTGTTAGAATTAACTCTTCATTCAGAGTAGTGAGGCATGGGAGGCAGCAGTGATGATGGGGCAAAAAGCATGGGTATTAGAATTGACTAGTCTGTGTTTAAGTAAGAGGTTTGGCACCTGAAGGATCTCAGGCAAAATGACTAAACATCTGTGGGTTTAGCCTTCCCCTATGTACAATGGGGATAATATTACCAGCTACTTCTTAAGATTATTGTAAGTATGAAAAGATATAATATGTGGAAAGATCTTATCTCCATGCTTGGAAGCATAATTCCTCAACAAATATTAATTTTTCTTAGAGTTGACTTTCCGAATGGTGGTGTGAGGAGCTCACCAAAGAAGTGATAATAACTGGTGAAACATATTTTTAAAAAATTAAAACCTCTGGAAATAGTCCTAAAGACATACAGAAGATGAAAAAACACTTATCCAAGTAAGACTATTAAATCAAGGTAAAAACAGTGGGAGACTCCTATGTCATTGAGTCACTCTCAGCTTCCACTTTTCCCTCCCCTTCCTTCAGCTCAGCATGATGGAAGCTCTACTCTGGGCAGGCTGAGTCAAGAATACTAGTCTCTTATCCCAGATCTGAGTCAAGAGATGTGATTTCTACCTGGGAAAGTGAGGCTACTAGTATATCTCAAGTCCTAGTTATGAGACCAAATAAATGCCAGGCAACTGCCCCCAAGAGGTCAGAGACATTTAAGCCAAAGGATGCTATTAAAAAACAAAATGGAGATTCTAGTGACAAGTAATTAAGAGGTGGCTGGTAGCCCTACGAGAGCAACAAGCTAAACCATACACTAACTAGGAGTCTGTCAAAGAACCAGAGAAAGAAACAGTTAAAAAGAGCTCTACAGGAGTCAGAATAAACTGAAAGACTCGCCTCAAAAACTATCCCTGCAACTGGGAGATTGGGGCTGACATATACACACTACTATATATAAAATAGGTAACTAATAAAGACCTACTGTATAGCACAGGGAACTCTACTCAATACTCTGTAATGGCCTATATAGGGAAAGAATCTAAAAAAGAGTAGATATATGTCTATGTATAATTGATTCACTTTGCTGTACACCTGAAACTAACACAACATTGTAAATCAACTATACTCCAACCAAAATTAAAAACAAAACAAAAACAGTAACAAAAAAAAACTAACCCTGCAAAACTATCCTGTTTAATTAGAACAGACCAAGAGCAAATTATGCCCCACCATATTGTTTTAAACAATAAAGCAACTGGCCAACAATTAGTGAGAGCTAAAAATTGGGTGTGATGCCCACAGAGGCAGCCAGTGTCAGAGAAAGATGAGGGAAAGAAATAATTAAAGGGAATCCTCCTAAAGCCTCTCATCACAGGCTCTGCCCTATGCAGAGTAGTATCAGAGGTTTCACACTGCAGGGAAAAAGACTTCACCGAAATAGTTCAGCCAAGTCACTGAAAAAAAAAAAAAGAAAAAAAAAAGGGCAACAATAACAAGCTTTGGAGGAAGATTGCTATCCAGAGTTGCTACAATATATTATCTAGCATGTTTAGTTTCCAGCAAATATTTTAAAATATGAAAAGAAACAGGAAAGTGTTATTCATACAAATGGTGAAAAAAGAGGCAACATAAAATGTTTTTGAAAGGGCTGAGATATCAGATATAGAACACAAAGCCTTCCAAGAGACTACAATAGATGTATTCAAAGTACCAAAGGTAATCATGCTTAGGAAAGTAAAGGAAGGTGAAAGGACAAGGATTCAAAAAATATAGAAGCTCAATAAAGAGATATATAAGAATCAAATGAAAATTTTGTAATGGAAAAGTACAGTGTTAAAATTAAAAAATCATGAGAGGGGCTCCGCAGTAGATCTGACATGTAGCAAGAAAGAATCACATATCCACCCAACAATAGGATACACATTCTTCTCAAATGCACATGGAATACTTCCAGGGGTAGACCATATGTTAGTCATAAAACAAGCTCCAATAATATATCTGTATTGAAGAAAGTTTGATAGAGATTATAAAATCTAAAAACAGAGGAAAAATAAGGGGAAATGAGCACAGATTCAGAAATATAGGTTACAATTAGGAAGAACAAGCTACACATAATGGAAGTACCATAAAAAAAAGGTGAGGAGAAAAAGGGACAAGAAAGACTGTTTCATGAAATAAATGTCCAAATACTTCCTAAATTTGAAGAAAAATATTAAACAACACTTAAGAAGCTCAATGAACTTCATGTAGTATAAACTCAAAAGACATTGCCACCTAGACATGTCACAGTAAGAAATGTTGAAAGTCAAAGACCAAAAGAAAAAAAAATCTTGAAAGCAGCAATAGGAAACTAGTGCATCACATACAAGGAAACCACAATCAGAAAAATTTCTGACATTTTATCAGAAATAATGTAGGCCAGATGGCAGTGGGATGACGTATTTAAAGTTCAGAGAAGAAAAAACAAACAATTCTGTAACTGAGAGCCTTAAATTCGCAAAAACTATCCTTCAAAAATAAAGATAATATGAAGTCATCCCCAGATAAACAAAACCTCATAGACTTTTTTGCTACCAGGACCACCTCAGAGAAACACCAAAAGGAATTCTTCAGAAAGCAAGTCACCTCAGACATTAATTTGAATCCAAAGAGCACTGGTAAAGTTAATTCTGTAGGTAATTATAGAAGGCAGTATAATTGCTATTTCTTCTCTTTCTTCTCTTAACTCATTTAAAAAGCTATTCCATAAAACTATATATGTGTGATTATATTGTTGGGCCTATAACACATATAAGCAATCTATATGAAAATAAAACAAAAAGGGAAAGGTGGGAACAAAGATGTATGGAAATGGCATCAGATGGTAACTAGAATCTACAAGAACAAGGAAGAGAATGAGATGATAAATGAGAAGATCAGTATAACAACTGTAAACATATACATGTTCTATCTTCTTTCAGCTCCTTTAAAAGACATACATTTATATAAAGCAATAATTATAACATTGTACTGTTGGGTTTGTAGGATATAAATGCAATGTGTATAACAATCATATCACAAAAATGGGGAAGAGGGATCAGCGCTATGAAGGAACACATTTCTATATCTCACCTGAAGTACATTCTGATAAATTAAGGGGATTATGATAGGCCATTAAGCAATCACTAAGAAAAATGTATTTAAAACAAGTTTTTGTTTGGCTTCTTTTACTCAGAAATAATATTTTGAAGATTGACCTATACTACTTTGAGTTTTAGTAGTCCATTCCTTTTTACTGCTTAAAGTTATCCCATTGTATGAATGTACCACAATTTGTTTACCATGTCTCTTGTTTACTTTGAATAACATTATTCACTTTACTTTTATTAATTAAGTCTACTGATTGGTGGATCATTAGGCCAACTTATCTCTAATATCAATATCTAATTGGATCAAAAATGGTGGCCAAAAATGCAGTAGAGAAAATAAACTTCTTACAGCTCAATTTACCAATGCATATACTGTGGAAAACAGTCTTATAAACTGATTTTTTAAAAAGAAATTTCCATTATGAAATAAAATTTGAAAACTGCAACCATCTCTCTCACAGGCACACCAGCTTATTACAAGTATTGTCATATCCTATAGTTAAAGAACCCTGTTTATCCTTTTGAACCCAGATTTTCAAAGTCTTTTAACATTAAAACTCCCCCACTTTTCAGGTTACATTACAATTTTGGAAACATTGCTCTACATACAACTCTGTATTTGTATATATGCACACAACATTATATTAACACTAACACACATGCACACATGTGTATCACAGGTACAACTGTGTAGATTATTGAGGCAATTATCAGATTAATTTAATGGAACACTATTCTGCTTCAAGTCTAATAATTCATGGGCAAGAATTCCCATGGACTTGTGGAAAGGAAATGCATATGAAATATGCATTTTGAAGTCAACTCATAATCTCACCTTTCAGCAAAAGTACAGAGACGGACAGAGATTTTTCTCAAAGCTGCATAAGAATTAATGGCAGAAAGTTAGAATATTTTCCAATGATTCACTCTATCTTGCCTCTTTATATATAATTTAAAACCTTTTGATAATAAATATACATGTGGATATGGGAGGATAATCTTAAGTAGGACAGGCTGCACAGCCCTTAGATGTGCTGTTAGTACATGTATAGCATTTCAGTAAAAAAGACACTAGCTTGCCCTGGAATGAGTATTTGTAATAATTCCAATGTGATATTCTGAAATTTCCAGAAGCAGAAAGTACAGATGTAGCGTGATTTATTGCTGCCATTTACTGAAGATGCAGCATAAACATAAAAGAGTGTGGAAATTGATAGACTTGGTGGAAAAAGTGATTTAGATGTTTAACTCTGATGTCCAAGCCTGGTAGGAAGGAAAGTCTGAACAGGTGGGAGTGGAAAGCTGAGAAAAGATGGAATGATGTACTGTAGGAGGAATGAAGGACATGGAGAACTGTATAAAGTGGAAGAATAAGTCAGTTTTTCTTAGGAGAACTAGTAGGATAGGAGGTTGTAGTCAAACTTAGAAGAATAAAATCTTAAGATTTTGTAGCTGGAAGATGGCTCAAAGATGATGAAGTTTAGGATTTATATAGTTGAAATAGGATGGTGTCAATGATCAGTGGAGTGAGTCAGAGAAGAAATTGTAAGCTGGGTGTTAAATAGGTTATTCATATAAAGTTTTAAAGGCCCTCAAGAAAATGAAAGTGCTTGAGTAGGAAAACAAATGTGTTAGTCAGCAAAGTATATCAATAGAAGACACCAATAAGGAGGGTGAAGTGTAGTAGAACATGGCAGCATACACCTCAAATGAAGAGAGGATTTTACAAAAGAGAGGAAGAGTGCTGTTCTGGAAGACATGCTGAAGTAGAAGGTATGTGGACAGGGAAGAGGACCAGTTTCTCCTAAAATGAGCATAAAGGGAATGAGGTTTGCAGACAGGAAGTCAGATTTTGGTTAGAGCAAAAGCGAAAGTAGAACTTCTGTCAAAAGGTTTTAAAAAGTAGGGGTATTTGCACTGTAGAGGCTTCCAGAGGGCATAGTAGAAATGGATGGGAAGGAGAGGAGGAGGGGAAGTCAGTCAGAGAAGAGGAAGTACAGAGAAGCAATAGTAAGCGAGTTTAGAGGAGTACAGATGATGAGTAGGAGATAGTATTGTGATTACAAGCATAGGCTCTGGAGTTAATCCATCTTGGTTCAGATCCTAGTTCCACTGAGTCACTAGCTGTGTGTCACTTGGAAAACTGCTAAACTCTCTAAGCCTGTTTCCTTATCTCTCCAATGGGAAAAATTGAATGAGATAATACAGGTACAATTTTTCTATACAGTGCCTTATACACAGTAAGTGTTTAATTAAATTATGAATATATGTACATTGTAACTTCAGAAGACCAAGGTCGTCTGGTATGTGAAGCATAGCAGAATTAGCTAGCCTAAAGGCTCAGGGTTTCAAATATATTTCCGTCATAGACTTGTATAGATGCAAGCTAAGACCCATAGAAGAGTAAGAAGCCAAATGAAATTTTGCTTAGAGTTACAGGCACTTTGTTTATTATACTAAGTGTAAACGTAATTTGAGTGTGGGGTGATATGTGCTGTATTAGAGAGTGGATATAGCAGTACAAGAGCAAAGAGAAGGAGTGGGATGTCACGGAGGGCCATGCAGATGTATACTACTAAGACTGAGCAAGATTATAAAGGCAGAGTAGGGATAGAGAGGGAACAGCATGTGCAGACATTCAGTCATGAAAGGCATGCAGTGTTCTCCTGAGAACAGCAAGAAAGTTAATGTGATAAAGCCCTGAGGTGGAGGTAGCAAAGGAGTAGGAATTGAAGCTGGGAAGTGGGCTGAATCTAAACAGCAAGTAACAAGGATCCAAACAATAGCTGAATGAGTAGTTTCAGATCACTAAGTGAAATAAACTGTTTTGGAAAGATATCCTACACTGGGTTCTCCAGAGGAAGGATGTTCCTGAAGGGAGGAACAAGGAATTCTGGGCAAACAAAAGCAATAGATATAATAGATACAATCACTTTGTAATAGATACAATGTCCATAAACATTCAAAGAAGGCTGTCTTCTAGAGAGGAACACAGCTTTCAAATCACTATCTCACTCAAATCAGGGCCCCAATTCCATCAACAATTAATCCTCATCCTTTAACTTTCAACAATTCCCCAAAATAGTTCACACCAAAGGGTCAAAAACACAGAAAAATTTACCAGGTCCAATCCCTCATTTAAAGATAAGCTGACAAGTTCAGGAACAGTTAGGTACCTGGAACAAGAATGCAATGCTGGTTACTGGCAGAGTTAGAACTTGAATTCCGGCATTCAGAACGGTAGTGCAGGGAGCTTTCCACAAAACTACACTGACACTTAGTACATCCCTTTCCTCTTGATATTTGTGATGTGATAAGCATGTGTAAAAGGGCGGGGGTAGAGAGAAGGTGGGTGAGAAAGGGGATAAAGGAGAGAAACTGAAGAGCCATGGAGAAGAGTACAGAAGTGACAAAGTAGGGGGTATACTGAAGGCCAATGTCATATCCTTCAGTACAGTGTGCCTGTATGTGCTGTGACTATGGCTTCCTGGTAAAGGTATCTTAGACTTTTCAGCTCAGACAACTTTATAACTAAGACTCTCATGAGAATTTTCCTTTTTTTTTTTTTGGTTTTTATATGAAGATATTTAACATGGGTCAATAGCAAGATTCTCCTATAAGGAACTGTGAAAAATTATGATCTCTGAGAATTAAAATGTCAAATCAGTGTATAATGCCACAGATCCAAGATATGCAAAAACATCTTAAAAAGATGGAAAGCCTCAAAGGACTTAATCCAAGGGATTAACTTCTCTATAGAGAATGTTTCAATTAGGAAGCAGCTCATTTGCCAGGAAGAGAAGAGAGGAAGAGCTGAAGAGGTAAACCTTGGCAGTATCTATCCTCCCCCATTCACTGTGAAGAGGTGTCCTGATACAAACTCTCAAGATTCCAGTCCCTGTGGCAAACTGATCTCTATTGTGGAAATGGTATCATGAAGACATCAAAGGTTATGCCTGGTGCTACTGAATACAAAACAGTACAACCCCACTCACTGACCTGGCCCTCTTCCTTGCTCAGCAAGCAAACTCAGGTTGTAATTTGACTTCCCATGAAGATTTGCTTAGGGGAAGATTGAACTGGTCATATTGATGCAGATGTGCTCAGCTTTACGACAGTTATATTTCTCATTGTAAATCAATAGGATAGCCTTTGCTTTTTACGTCACTCAATCTGAGCTGAATTTGTAGAAATTCATTCCAAAAAGACAGATATGTTCTCAATATGTTGACAAAATTGTCTCTGAGTTGGCAAGGCTAAAGGCCAGACCATGGACTGTGGTGAATTCTCCAAACCAAGGACAACTTGTGTGCCTTTTGGCACCCAGCCAGCCAGCTTTTCCCTTGAGGCCTTTGACCTTTCTGTGTCCTTAGCTTCAAAGCTTTACTATCTCCTACCCAGAAACATATGCCTACAGCAGTGGGAAGATTTTGTTTATCTTACCAAGATAAAATTCCTGTAGTAGGGTTCTTTTTTTACTCCAAGCCCAGGAAAATGCTAAATAAAGATTACATCAATTATTCAAGGAGCACTACTGAAAAACAAGTTAATTTTCCCTTTTTTTAAGCTTTCAATAACATTTACTAAGGTGTCAAACCACCTTATTTTTACTGTGGTGCAGCATGTAGACGGGAGTTTAGATGCAACAATCTATATTTTCAATGAGGCACACTAACGATTTTAGTAAATTGCCATATTATTATTGCCCTGTTTTAGCAAACACTATATCTAAAAGGTATCCTCTATGTTTTAAAGCAGATAAAATAAGCTCATTTATGCTAATACCTTTCTTCTTGACAGCAAATTTTTCCTAATGCATTAATTATGACTCCAGATAGACCAATGATTATTTCATATATTCTAATTAGTAATCACTTTATTCAGTCAGCCATACACATCAGTAAACAAGTGGAATAAATTCCCCAGGGAGGTGATAAAAAGACAATGATTTCAGCCTGGAGAATTTACCCCGCAATCAAGGAGCAATTAGAGAAGAAAATGAAGAGTTAGAAAACATAGTTGCAGGTGTGAGCACTTGGCAAGGCATGTTGCTTTGCAAGGATGAAATGAAAATGGACATCTTCATTACTTATCATATACAGGGAAATGCACTAGTTATCATGGTCTCCTTTCAGAAGTAGGCAAAAAATACAATCAAATTAGTTGCTTTTGTAGGAGAACAAATTGGAGTGTAATCATCTCATTTAAATGCTAAATTCCCAGAAGCGAGAAAGATGAAACCAACTCAACATATTTCTAATTATTTATTTCTTTAATACAGAGATTTATCCCCTCAAGATCAAGCTAATTGATATTAATTTTTGATGTTACCATGTGCAATAGGAGCCCTCATTCTATATTGTGGTCCAGGATCTTGTGATTAAAATGAGGAGCAGAGGTGGTAGTGGGAAGAGGAAGATTCGTTAAACTGGCTGATTTAACTACTATCTGTACCTGGACTTCCCATTTACCATCTTATTTTTATCTGTCAAAGACATTTTCAAGAATCATTTTGTAGAGGAAATGGTATGGCTTTAAAATACATGCATTTGTTATACATATATTTTTCTTATCAAGTCAGCCTCACAAGTACAAGCTGCATTCTTCCAGTATAGCTTTTAAACTTGTTTTGAGTTAATTTGTTCACTTGCCAGCCATTGTTACACAGCATCAGTAAATACTATCTCATAATTAACAATGATCCACATTGTTTAAGGTGAAATACTCAGAGGTCCTTTAGCTCACATTAGGGGCTTGAGAAGTAGAACATTTTAATTATCTGGAAAGCACTCAGACAGCAAATCAAACATTAAAAGACCAAAAGCTTCTTTATAAAATCACAATTCAACTTCTGGTCTTTCATAATAATTTGTTTTTCTGACCATGGAAAGCCTTTAGAAAAAGTCAGCAAATCATTCTATTAGTTCTAATGAAAGAATAAAGTCTTGAACTCATGGAGAACTGGCTGAAATAAGGGCTAAAGGCCCCAGATTATTAAAATCAGTGTCAATCAGTTTAGACAGGTCATCAATAACTGTCCACTTACATTGTTCATCCAGCCTTAGTACACAGAAGTAAGCCTCATATTTATTTTAGTTTCACTAACACTTTATTAGGAATAAGTTTGAGTGAGGAAGTTGGTCATTTTGGAAAATGCCTCGGGAAAAAATTTGCCTGAAGAGTTTTAAGTCTTATGCCTTTAGTTGTGGTTCTCCTGTTATGCTAAGCTGGACTGATCATGAGAGGAAGTTTAAAAAAAGAATTTGGAAAAATAATGTTCAAGAACATAAACTTTGACAACGTTCTTTTGAAGCCTTAAAGACTTTTTTGTTTAAATATCTTTGCTGATGGATTATGAGCTTATGACACCATAATAAATGTTTCAAAAGCAGAGATTATTTTTGAAAGATCATAATTCTATTTCTTAAAAAGGTGCATATTTAGACATAGGCCAAACATCTAATATTTAATTCAATAAAGGTATGAGTGTAAAAGTTATGGTAGTTCATGGATGATGTATTGAATGGTTATGACGAACGATGGTCTCCATATGGTGGTTAGATTATTGTATGGTTCACTTCCTTCCCAATACCAAGTCCTAATTTTCAGATGTATGCTCCTCAAAAACCATTAGAGGAAACCATCTGGAAACTGAAATTCTCATTTACTCATGAAAAGTCTACAGGCATATCAGATTCTCTCTCTCTCTCTCTCTCTCTCTCTCACACACACACACACACACATACACACACACACACACAAATGAAAAGGAAAAGGAGAGAGCAACAGTGATATTTATTGTACACTGAGTATCTATGAAAAGTATATACTATAATAGATGTTGGAAAGGACAGTGGAACATCTAGTTCTTCTAGTGTTCATTCCACTGGATCCAGAAACCATATTTTTTTCTGGCCCTATAATAGATAATTTCATTGTCCCTTAAACATTTTTATATGCAAATAAATTAACGAAATAGGGAAGTATTTAAGCCTGGAATTAGGTTATCTCAAGTTTTGGGTCACTTTGAAACAACTTTATTTTGGGAGTGTAGATTTCTCCTCTCAGATAACTTACATAATAATAACAAATATTATAACATATCTCCATAAGACAAAATGCTACCTATATTTAATGAAATTCTGTCACAATCACACTTATCGAATTACCCCAGCAAGCTTTCAGCTTTAATCATCCAACAACCCTACTATAAAGGAGTAATTAACCATTCCTTCAAAGGGTGAAAGGCACTCTCAGAAATACAATCTCTGAATGATTTCTTTCCTGATTGGTTAGACAAAGAGACAGCCTTACACTTTTCCAGCACATGTAGACATTGCCTCAGAAATAAAATAAAGCAGTCATGAAAATAAACTTTATTGTGTATTATACACCCAAGGTCTTTTGAAAATAAAGACACAAGAGATGCTAAATACAAAGAGAGGGTGGAGATCAAGATAGCAAAATAGAAGAAACCCATCTCCTCCCACAAATAAATCAAATGTACATATACATGTGGAACAATTCTCACAGAATATGTACTGTATGCTGGCAGAAGATCTCATACAACCAAAGCTGTGGGAAAGATCACCATATAACTGGGTAGAACTAAAGGAAAAAAAAAAAGGAATAGGGATGGGACCTACACCCCTGAGAGAGATCTGTGAAAGAAGAAAGGTTCCCTCAGCCTGGGAACCTCCTTTGCTGGCTGGGAGGTCAGTCAGGACAAAAAGGGAGCTTCAGAAACTCAGAGGAAAGTGCAACAGCTGGCTTGTAGAAGACAGGACAGAGAGGGATGAGAACAGATAATCCTTGCCACATCACTGCACTTCCCAGCCTAAGGCATTTGCTTGCTGGTGTGCTCAGAGGCTGGGTGCTAAAACTTGAGATTCAGCAGACAGACCTGGGGAGAGGAATCAGTTTGGCTAGTGGTCCTGGACCTAAGTAGGGGTGTGCACAGGACAGAGCTCGGGTCTGCCAAAGGAGCCCCATTGTCATTGCGTGCAAGGGAGGGGTGTGACCCCACCATAGCAGCCTCATTCTCAGCTTGCTCACAGTGAGTGTGGCTCAACTGATAGAAGATCTAAGAACACACAAACACTAGGGTGTTGCCCACACATGGAGGTAGAGCTGAAATCTGAGCCCATAACCATCATGCCCACAGCTAAGATGGGGCTAAAGGCAGTGCCAGCAACACTGTACTCACACACCAGGTAGCAGGCAATGTCACAAAGTGAATGTCCCAGTGGACAGCTCCTAGAGAGAAATACACAATGACTCCTTTCCCAGCAGGAGCACTCCAGTCCCGCCTATCTCACACAAAAGTTTAGAAATGGATCTGGGGGCTTCTACTGCAACAACTAGGGAGCAGACTCTGCCCCCAACAGGGCTGTGACAACCACAGAGCAAAGAGGAGGCTCCACCCAACATCCAGTGCAGGTTCTGGTCATCACAACACCAATATACCCCCTATCAAGGGGGAAAAAAACAGCACACTCTGAGGAAAAATATGGCTGGCATTTATACCAAAACCAGCCCTCACTTCAAAAATATTGGACACACAGTATACACATGCTCCTACCTAAAAACACCCATTTAAGACCAGAGTAGACAACTGTTTCTCCTAAATTCACAGAGTCAAAGAAATATAAGTAAAATGAACTCCCAATTAAAAGAGCAAGAGAAATTCCCTGAAAGAATAATGAAAGAGACCTCTCCAGTCTACCAGATCTCAAGTTCAAAAAGGAGGTAATAACAATGCTGAAGGAGTTAAGAAAGGCAATCAATAGAAATGCAGATCACTGTAAAAAGGATCTAGAAACTATAAAGAGGAGTCAATCAAAATTAGACAACTCAGTTGCTAAGATGAAAATCAAGCAAATGGCAATAAAAAGCAAACTAAATAATGCAGAAGAATAAATAAGTGATCTGGAAGATAGAATAATGGAAATCACCCAATCAGAACAGCAGACAGAAAGACAAATGGAAAAAAAAAAGAAAAGAAAGCAACATATGAGACCTATGCATGTCAATCTATGCATAATAGGGATTCCAGAAGAAGAAGAAAGAGAAAAGGGGATCAAAAATGTGTTTGAAGAAAGTATAGCTGAAAACTTCCCAAAAGGAAAGAAGGAAACAGATATCCAGGTACAGGAAGTACAGAGGGTCCCAAACAAGATGAATCCAAACAGACCTACACCAAGACATATCATAATTAAAACAGCAAAATTAAAGAGAGGACTCTACAGGCAGCAAAAGAAAAACAAAGAGTAGATCAAAAGGAAACTCCCATAAGGCTGTCAGCTGATTTCTCTACAGAAACGTTACAAGTGAGAAGGGAGTGGCAAGATATATTCAAAGTCCTGAAAGGGAAGAATCTGCAACCTAGGAAACTCTACACAGCTACATTAGCATTCAGAATAGGCCAGATAAAGAATTCCTCAGAGAAGCAAAAGCTAAAACAGTACAGCAATACTAAACCTATCCTAAAAGAAATATTGAAAGGTCTTCTCTATATAGAAAAAAAGCAAGAATTTATAGGAAAGGGAAAAATCACAATTAGAAAGGCAAATATAAAAAAAGGTTGTAGATCAGTTTAATAAGCCAGTACATAGATTAAATAAAATAATCAAAAATTTTTGTGAAAGCAATTAGAACTACAGTGAACAGCAAAATGATAAACATGAACATGTAAACTAGGACATCAAAATCACAAAATGTGGGGGAGGAGAGTATAACAATGTAGATCATTTAGAATGTGTTGAGCTTATATGACTACCAGTCTAATGCAAGTACATATAGTAATGCATTAACATACTTGAAAACCAGGGTAACCTCAAATCAAAAACATACAATAGGGACTTCACTGGTGGCACAGTTGTTAAGAATCCACCTGCCAATACAGAGGACACGGGTGTGATCCCTGGTCCGGGAAGATCCCACATGCTGCAGGGTGACTAAGCCGATGTGCCACAACTACTGAGCCTGAGCTCCAGAGCCTGCAAGCCACAACTACTGAACCTGTGTGTCACAACTACGGAAAACTGTATGCCCTAGAGCAATGTGCCACATCTACTGAAGCCTGCATGTTCTAAGACATGAATGCCGCAACTACTGAGCTCACGTGCTGCAACTACTGAAGCCCACGTGCCTAGACCCTGTGCTCTGCAACAAGAGAAGCCACCACAATGAGAAGCCCGCACACTGCAATGAAGAGTAGCCCCTGCTCCCTGCAACCAGAGAAAGCCTGCATGCAGCAACAAAAACCCAACATGGCCAAAACAAAAACAAAAACAATAGATTCACAAAAGCCAAAAAGAAAAGAAATAGAGCATAATACAAAAGAAGACCATCAAACCACTTAACGAAAAACAGAAATAAGAAAGAAATAAAAAAGAGATAGAAAATCAACTGGAAAACACGCTTTAAAAATGGCAATAAATACATACCTATCAATAATTACCTTAAATGTCAATAGACTAAATGCCCCAATCGAAAGACATAATGTGGCAAATTGGATAATAAAACAAGAACCTACAATAAGCTGCCTACAACAGACTCACTTGAGGGCGAAGGACACACATAGATTGAATGTGAGGGAATGGAGAAAGATATTTCCTGAAAATGGAAATAACAAGAAAGCTGGGGTAGCAAAACACATATGAGAAAAAACAAACTTTAAAACAAAGGCCATAAAGAATGATAAAGAAGGACACTGTATAATGATAAAAGGATCAATACAAGAAGAGGATATTACAATTGTTAACATATGTGAACCCAGTATAGGAGCACCTAAATACATAAGACAAATACTCAGAGATATAAAGGGAAAAGCTGATGGGAATACACTAATGGTAGGAGACTTTAACACCAAACTGACATCAATGGACAGATCTTCCAGACAGAAAATCACTAAGGCAATAGAGAACTAATTTGACACAATAGAACAGTCAGACTTAATATCTTCAGGACATTACATCCAACAAAAAACCAAAACAAACAAACAAACAAAAACCCAGAATACACATTCTTTTTAAGTGCACAGAAACATTCTCTAGGATAGACCATAAAATAGGACACCAAACAAGCCTCAACAAATTTAAGGGGATAGAAATTATTTCAAGTATCTTTTCTGACCACAACAGCATGAAACGAGAAATCAACCACAAAAAGAGAAATGAGAAAAAAATGATTAAATGGAGACTACTAAACAATATGCTACTAAAAAATCAATGGGTCAGTGATGAAATCAAAGAGGAAATAAAAAATTACCTCAAGACAAATGATGATGAAAACACAACAATAAAAAATCTATGGGATGCAGCTAAAGCATTCCTAAGAGGGAAGTCCATAGTGTTACAGGATTTTCTCAAAAAACAAGAAAAATCACAAATAAACAACCTACGTTACCACCTAAAAGAATTAGAAAAAAAAGAACAAACAAAACCTAAAGTCAGCAGAAGGAAGAAAATAATAAAGGTCAGAGAGGAAACATGTAAAACAGAGATAAAAACAATAGAAAAAAAAATAAAGCCAAGAGCTGTTTTTTTGAAAGGATAAACAAAACGTACAAACCCCTTACCAGGCTCATCAAGAGGAAGAGAGAGGACCCATTTAAACAAAATGAAATGCAGAGGAAAAATAACAACCAATACAGTAGAAACACAATAAGTCAGAAGAAAATACTAGGAGCAGTTATATGCCAACAACTTGGACAACCTAGAAGAAATGGACAAGTTTCTAGAAACATACAGCTTACCAAAACTGAATCAAGAAGAAAATTACAATGAGGTATCACCTCACACCAGTTAAAATGGCCATCATCAAATGTCTATAAACAATAAATGCTGGAGAGGGTGTGGAGAAAAGGGAACTCTCCTGCACTGTTGGTGGGAATGTAAATTGGTACGGCCACTATGGAGAACAACATAGAGGTTCCTTAAAAAACTAAAAAACTAAAAATAGTTAGCCCCAATATTCATAGCAGCACTATTTATAACCACCAAGACATGGAAGCAACATAAGTGTCCATTGACAGATGAATGGATAAAGCAGATATGGTATATATATATATATATATATATATATATATATATATATATATATATATATATACACATACAAACAATGGAATACTTCTTAGCCATAAAAAAGTGAAATAATGCCATTTGCATCAACATGGATGGACCTAGAGATTATCGTACTAAGTGAAGTAAGTCAGACAAAGAAAGACAAATATCATATGATATCAATTACATGTGGAATCTAAAAAAATGATACAAATGAACTTATTTACAAAACAGAAACAGACTCACAGACATAGAAAACAAACATATAGTTACCAAAGGGGAAAGAAGGAGGAGAGATAAATTAGGAGTTTGGGATTAACAGATACACACTACTATACTTAAACAACCAGGACCTACTGTATAACATAGGGAAGTATATTCAATATCTTGTAAGAACCTATAGTGAAAAGGAATCTGCCAAAGAATATATATATATAGCTGATATAGATATATATATATATATATATATATATATATATATATATATCTGATATATATATCTGAAGAATATATATATATATCTGAAATATATATCATATATATATTTCAGATATATATATATATCTGAAGTATATATGTATCTGATATATATATATCTGAAGTATATATATCTATCTATCTGAATCACACCTGAAACTAACACAACATTGTAAATCAACTATATTCAAATAAAAAGATTCCAAGAGATGTGTCTACTGCCACCTAGAAACAAGGTGAAGGCCATTCCTATATTAAAGAAGCGGTACTGGATAGTGTCAAGACATAGGTCTTGGTTGAAAATGTGGCCAATGTAAACCCACTACTTGGGTGTGAATCTTAGCTTCCCACTTACTAGCTGTGTGACTGTGAAATTAAGTAGAAATTAATCTCTACTCCAGTTTTCTGATTATTGATATAATAGAACCAAAGATGACACCTCTCACTATCAGGACTTCTGTGAGAGTTAAATCTGTTAGAAAGAATTATGTAAATAGCACACAGTAGGCACTCAATAAATGTATGCTGCTATGACAATTATTATTGTTAACTTCCTTTCTTCTTTGTACTGGGCTATATTTCATCACTTAGAGATGTCTAATCTTAGCAACAGAAGACTAAGACATTGGCCAAAATTAATCTCCATACTTCAGAAAGAAAATTAGGGATTGCAAGGAAACTGGTAAAATATAGCAAGGCACTTGATCCAAGTTGAAAGTAAAGTCGGGTTTTTTTTTTCATTTTCCAGTCACATTTGCACCTGTAAATTACATATTAGGGTGAATCATCAACATATTAAAATATTATGGTAAAAGAGATAATTCTGAAACTAAACGTAAAGTTCCTTGCCTAAAATATCAATTCCAAGGTTAAAACTGTAGGTTTGCTTTGGGACTAAATAGAAAAACAACAGTTTATGAGGCCTCTTGCATTAAACAGAATCTAGTTTAAATTTGGTGACAGTTTAATTCTAGTGCTGCATTCATCTAACAGATTCAAAATCATTTGCAAACATGTACTGTATCATTATCCTTGTTTCATGGAGACTCCAAAGCATAGGCGGAGATTAATGTTTTCAGGCAACTAACCAAGCATTTCTTGGTCAGCTGCTGGGTACTGATGAGTGTTCTACAAGTTAAGGTATATCTTAAAATATCTCATTTACCAACATTTTCTCCAAAAATGCTAATTGAAGTGGAAAATGAGTGAGTCATACAAATTTAATTTAAGAAAATTTTGTAATACCTAGCACTGTGCTAGTTGCATAGGGAGATATCAAGGTGAGTGAAATATGATGCCTTTCCTCAAAGAGCATATATTTTGCTGAGGAGATAATCATAATGATAATGGCTAACATATTCTGAGCACTTACTGGGTGTCAACTATTAAAGTAAGTTCTTTATATGTGTTTTGTCAATTTATTATTATTATTTTTATTTTATTTATTTATTTATTTTTTTTTGCGGTACACAGGCCTCTAGTTGTTGTGGCCTCTCCTGTTGTGGAGCACAGGCTCCGGACACACAGGCTCAGTGGCCATGGCTCACGGGCCCAGCCGCTCTGCGGCATGTGGAATCTTCCCAGACCGGGGCACGAACCCATGTCCCCTGCATCGGCAGGCGGACTCTCAACCACTGTGCCACCAGGGAAGTCCTTGTCAATTAATTTTTATAATCAATCCTATAGTTAGGTGAAAATCAACCCAATTCATAGTAAGAAAGCTGAGGATTAGAGAGGTTGAGAGATTTTCCCAAGGTTACCTGATGGTGGTTCGGGAAGGCTAATAATTCATTTGCCTCACCACAGGTAGGACCCCACTGTTGGTGGGGCTCTTAAATCCCAACAAAATTGCCCTGAACCTCTGGGGACTTCATACAATATTTCTTCAAGAGATTCACATTTACAACCTCATATCCTCCTCTCCATTCTCTCCTTTCTCTCCTTTCTTAAAGATTTTTGCCTGTAGATCAGTATCTTGGTTTTTGACAGATTCAATAACCTATTCTCTTTCAATGATTTCATCCTCCCTTCCATTCAATAATCCATTCCTATAACTGAATCACTAGCATTGCTTTCATTATGGCAATTCCAAGTGTCACACTCCAAAACCACCAGCTCCTTTCTTACCTACTGCCTCTACTCCAGACTCACAACAATTTTTCAAACCCATATAAATGCAACCCATTGAACCAATTGAACCTCCATCTTATCTCCCTCTCAGGACCCGTTATGTTCTCATTTCCCTCCTTATCCAGCTTAAATTCCACTGTCCAACCTGACTACCTTGCTCCGTTTCCCTCTGACATTGTTGCTTGGCGAAATCTAACCCTGGATAAGTTCAGTGCTTCATCTACATTGTGTCAGTGTCCAGGCATCAGAATTTGATGAAAGGAAAACATAAAAATGCTGACTGGCTTTATTTTATTTTATTTTTTCTCAGTTTTAATGAGATATAATTAGCATATGTCTTTGTATTAGTTTAAGGTGTACAACATAATGATTGATACATGTATATATTGCAAAATGATTACCACAATAAATTTAGTTATCATCCATCAATTCTCATAGTTAATACATTTTTTTCTTGTGAAAAGCACTTTTAAGACCCATTCTCTTAGCAACTTTCAAACATACAATACAGTATCATTAACTGTAGTTACCATGTTGTACATTACATTCCCAGAGTTACTTGTCTTATAACTGGAAGTTTGTACATTTTGACCCCCTTCATCCATTGCCCCATACTCCACCCCCTTCCCCTGGCAATCCAGTCTGTTCCATTTCTATGAGTTCTTTTTGTTTTTGTTTTTGTTTTGATTCCACATGTAAGTGAGAACATACAGTATTTATCTTTTTCTGTCTGACTTTTTTCATTTAGCATAATGTCTTCAAGGTTCATCCATGTTGTTGCAAATGGCAAGATTTCATTATTTTTATAGCTGAGTAAAATTCCATTGTGAGGTATATATGTATCACACATCTTCTTTATCTATTCATCTGTTCATGGACACTTAGGTTGCCTCCATGTCTTGGCTATTGTAAATAATGCTGCAATGAACATGGGGGGGACAAATATTTCTTGAAGATAGTGATTTTGTTTCCTTCAGATATGCAACTGACTCTTGAAGAACATGGGGGTTAGAAGGGCCAACCTACTTGCACAGTTGAAAATCTGTGTATAACTTTACATTTGACCCTCTCTACCTGCAGTTCCAAATCTGTAAATTCAACCAACCATGGATCATATGGTATTGTAGTACTTATTTACTGAAAAAAAAAATGTGAGTATAAGCGGATCTGTGCAGTTCAAACTTATGTTGTTCAATGGTCAACTGTATACCCAGAAGTGTAATTGCTGGATCACATGGTAGTTTGATTTTTAATTTTTTGAGGAATCCATATTGTTTTCCATAATGGCTGCACCAATTTACATTCCCACCAACAATGTTCAATAGTTCTCTTTTCTCCACATCTTAGCCAACACTTGCTATCCTTTGCTTTTTTGAGGACAACCATTCTAACAGGTGTGAAATTATATCTCATTATGGTATTTATTTGCATTTCCCTGATGATTAGTGATGTTGAGCAACTTTGTACCTGTTGGCCATTTGTATGCCATCTTTGGAAAAACATGTATTCAGTTCCTCTGCCCATTTTGAAATTGAATTTTTGAGGGTTTTTCTTGATACTGAGTTGTATGTATTCTTTATATATTTTGGATATTAATTCCTTATCAGATACATATTTGCAAATATTTTCTCTCACTCTGTAGGTTGCCTTTTCATTTCACTGAGGGTTTCCTTTGCTCTTCAGAATCTTCAGTGTCTAGTAGTCACACTTGTTTATTTTTGCCTTTGGTGTCAAATACAAAAAATAATTGCCAAGACTAATGTCAAGGGAGTTTACTGCCTGTTTTTTCTATGTGTTTGATGGTTTCAGGTCTTACATTCAAGTCTTTAATTTAATCCATTTTGACTTAATTTTTGTGTATGGTGTAAGATAGGGGTCCAGTTTCATTCTTTTGCATAGGGCTCTGCAGCTTTCCTGACACAATTTATTGAAAAGACTATCCTTTCACATTCATGGCCCTTTTGCTGTAAATTAATTCACCATATATGCACGGGTTTATTGCTGGGCTCTATATTCTTTCTTATTGATCTACATGTCTGTTTTTATGCCAATACCACACAGTTTTGATTACTATAGTTTTGTAATATAGTTTAAAATGAAAAAGTGTCATGCTTTCAGCTTTGTTTTTGTTTTTTAAAATATTTATTTATTTATTTGGTTGCACAGGGTCTTAGTTGCAGCATGTGGGCTCCTTAGTTGTGGTATGCAGACTCATAGTTGCAGCATGCATGTGGGATCTAGTTCCCTGACCAGGGATCGAACCTGGGGCCCCTGCATTGGGAGCATAGAGTCTTATCCACTGCACCACCAGAGAAGTCCCATCCTTTTGTTTTTCTTTCTCAAGATTGTTTTTTCTATTTGAGTCTTTTGCGATCCCATGCAAATCTTAGAATTTTTTTCTGGTTTTATTTAAAATACATAATCACTCATCTTGAGAGTACCCTTAGTACTGCACAGGAATCAAACTAGATTTCCCTTGTTCAACGGTTTTCAAAATTTTCTGTCTCAAGACCCTTTTCTACTCTTAAAAATTATAGAATTAAGTAATTCTGTTTATATGTATTATATCTACCAATAGTTGCCACATTAGAAGTTAAAGTAGAGAAAGTTTAAAAGACTTACTAATTCGTTTAAAAACCAAATAAATCCATCATATGCTAATTAAATATTTTATTAATAATAACTTTATTTTGAAAAACAAAAAGTTGATAAGAAATGAATACTTTTATATCTTGCAAATTTCTGCAGTGTATGGCTTAATAGAAGAGAGCTGGATTCTCCTATCTGCTTCTGCACTGAATTTGTTTCAACACCACATGTCATGTAGTCTTTGAAAAATCCCAGTGTATACTCAGAGAATGAGAGTGAAAAAGCAAATAACATTAGTATTATGATAAAAATAGTTTTAACTTCACAGATCTACTTAAAGACTTTTGGGGACCTCCAGGAACCCTTCAGTCACAATTTTAAAGCTGCTTTCATAACCCATTCATTTCCTCACTCAGCTTGCTAAATAATTTTCTGCTATATTTTTTTCTCAAATTTTCAACACCTACTTTTCTCTCTTAGCTCATAATCAACAAAATTGCAACATATTTCCTTGAAAAGCAAAAGCAATCAAAAGAGAATTTCCATACATTCTCACTACTTACATATTGACCTACATTCATCTATACCTGTATACTCTACCCAACCTCTGCACTCTACCTTGTCTCTAAAGGAGGTAGTGGCCATGCCAACGCCATCTCCTTGCTTGTTCTCAATATTTCTCCCTTTTTACCTCCTCAAAGATATTGCTTCAGCTTCTGCATCATTTTTTCCTTCATTATTGCATAATTTCCAAAAACATTCTAAATTGTTTCAGAAGATTCCAACATAAAAACCCCAAATTCTTAATTCCACTTCCCCTCCAGCTTTGGCCACATCTTTCTTTTTCTTTTTGACAGCAAAACTCCTGATTTTCTGCCTATACTCTCTATCTCAATTTCCCGTATTCCCATTCTCTCTTGAGTGCAATGTTCTTCAACTTTTCTCCCCAAACATCTTATAAAATAGCTCTTGTGAAGATCTCCAGTGGCCTCCATGTTGCTAAGTCCAATGGACATTTCTTAGTTCTCACCTTATTCAACTAAGCTGCATTTGACACATTTGATCAAAACCTCATTCTTAACTTTCTTCACTTAGCTTCTGGGTCACATTCTCAGATTTCTGCCTGCCACACCAGAAGTCCTTCTCAGGCTTCTTTGTTGATTCCTTCTCATCTCCCTAACCATTAGTATGGAAACGATTCAGAACACAGACTTGTATATCTTCTCTATGATTCCCTCCTTATATAATCTTATTCAGGCTCATTACTCAAACACCATCCAAATTTACATCTACTCCCAAATTTACATCTCCAGCTTGGACCTTTTCACTGAACTCCACACACTTATGGCCTAAATTATATCTCCAATTAGATATCTAATATGCCTTTCAAACCTTAAAACTGAACTCACGATTCCTGTTTCTGATTTCTCCACAGTTTTCCCTGACTTTGTAAGTAACAATCCTTCAAGTTGATCTAGCCAAATAAATTCTTGGATGATTCCAAACGTAAATAATATTTTTCCACTTCTCAAAATCATTTCATCGGCTTAAAGTCAACATCATTTCATTAGTCTATAAAGTCCTGCACAACCTGATCCAGTGTTGGTCTCTGGACTTATCATCTGCTACTCTTTCCTTCATTCACTCAGCTCCAGCAACAATGGACTTCTTTCTGGTCCTTGAATGCCATACCACCTGCCGAGGGGTCTGGACATATTTTGCAGGTAAAGGGAAGTCACTGCAGAAATTTCGCATCACACTATTTCTTGAAATAGGGTGGTCTTTGTTCTCTTTCAGTCTGACCAACCATGTGAAACTGAGGCAGAATCTAAAGTTTGACAAAGCAATTCCCATGTTCTAAAATTTCTGATTCCTTTCAAAAAAACATTTTAAACTTTCAGTGTATTTCAATACCAATTAGAATCAATGAGCTGAGTTTTGGACAAAGTTACACTGAGAAAATTTGTTTGCATACAGTAAAAATATATGTGTTTGATGAGTACAGAGAATGAAGGCTTTAGAAATTCATAAAAAAGGATAAATGAATATGAGATCAGAAAAGACTTAATGGGGAAGATAGCTTTTTAGCTTGAAGAGTGAGTAGCATCTGGATAAGTGGAAACAGTCAGAGGGACACTCACATTAGGCAGCGTTCTTGGGCAAGGAGGCAAGATTTAAGAGCAGGACATAATGAAGGATCAAACTGACTGAAAAAAAAATGAGCTTATTTTAGAAGATAAAGTACATGAGATGTTTACACTTGGCTTCTCTAAATTTAATTAACTTAATCCTTCTACATTTTATAGGGTCTGTAAATTCAAATCCACATAGATTTCATGATAGGATCATGGTGATTTGCATGTGTTTACAGCATCTTGGTCTGATTGTATTTTTTAGACTAGAACACATTTATTCTCAAAATATGCAAATATTGAGTTTCAATAGCCATTTTTTCTTTTTAAGTAAAATAGCATTCATAGTCAAGTTGTTTAGTTTAAAAAACAGGCAGGGGCCTCCCTGGTGGCGCAGTGGTTGAGAGTCCGCCTGCCGATGCAGGGGATACGGGTTCGTGCCCCGGTCTGGGAGGATCCCATATGCCGCGGAGCGGCTAGGCCCGTGAGCCATGGCCGCTGGGCCTGCGCGTCCGGAGCCTGTGCTCCGCAATGGGGGAGGCCACAACAGTGAGAGGCCCACATACCGCAAAAAGAAAAAAAAAAAAAAAAAAAAAAAAAAAACAGGCAGGTCACTGTGGAGAACAGTATGGAGATTCCTTAAAAAACTAAAAGCAGAACTACCATACAACCCAGCAATCCCACTACTGGGCATATACCCTGAGAAAACCATAATTCAAAAAGAGTCATGTACCACAATGTTCATTGCAGCTCTATTTACAATAGCCAGGACATGGAAACAACCTAAGTGTCCACTGACAGATGAATGGATAAAGAAGATGTGGCACATATATACAATGGAATATTACTCAGCCATAAAAAGAAACGAAATTGAGTTATTTGTACTGAGGTGGATGGACATAGAGTCTGTCATACAGAGTGAAGTAAGTCAGAAAGAGAAAAACAAATACCATATGCTAACACAGATATATGGAAGCTAAAAAAAAAAAAAAGGTTCTGAAGAACCTAGGGGCAGGACAGGAATAAAGATGCAGACGTAAAGAATGGACTTGAGGACACAGGGAGGGGGAAGGGTAAGCTGGGAAGAAGTGAGAGAGTGGCATGGACATATATACACTACCAAATGTAAAATAGATAGCTAGTGGGAAGCAGCCGCATAGCACAGGGAGATCAGCTCGGTGCTTTGTGACCACCTAGAGGGGTGGGATAGGGAGGGTGGGAGGGAGACGCAAGAGGGAGGAGATATGGGTATATATGTATATGTATAGCTGATTCATTTTGTTATAAAGCAGAAACTAACAAAAAAAATATTTGGAGACTTGGAAAAATTATATATGTATTTGAAATTAGGATGGAGCATTCACATTTATTTTTTATCTGTAACTTTTATTTTCACCTTATCACTACCTTTCTAAATGTATCCTTAAAAATTAAATTTAAAAGTGCAAAAAGAAAAAATGCTAAGTGCTTGTATTGACAACCTAACCAATAAAGTGCTTTATTTGACAACAAGAACAACAAAAAACATCAGGCAGGTCTTCAGGTAGTACTTTTCCTACAATGTATTTGATTTGGTTTTGAAGCATAAATCAAATCATTTCAATTACCATTCAACTTGTGGGCAGAGCCATTGTAGAATAAAGAATCAACAGAAAAATATGAACAGTCTCATCCTCTTTCCTAACACTCTCAAAAATTCACTTTCCAGGGCTTCCCTGGTGGCGCAGTGCTTGAGAGTCCGCCTGCCGGTTCAGGGGACATGGGTTCGTGCCCCGGTCTGGGAGGATCCCACATGCCGCGGAGTGGCTGGGCCCGTGGGCCATGGCCGCGGGGCCTGCACGTCCGGAGCCTGTGTTCCGCAGCAGGAGAGGCCACAACAGTGAGAGGCCGGCATACCGCAAAAAAAAAAAAAAAAAAAAAAAAAAAAATTCACTTTCCAATTCATTGTCTCAGACTAAAAAAATAAACAAGCATTCATGCTCAGAAACATTATGTCAATGATTCAGTTTCAGCCTCCTTCTCCACCATCCAACAATTTTTTTGCTCTATGTCAAGCCGTGTTTTCATAATCAATCTTTGGCTGTTTATGAATGGGACTAAGCACCTTTTGCGCTTCCAAGATATTGCAAGTGAGTGCAAACCAAGGAGAAAATAGATTATCCAAGCACAAGTTTTATTTATGTTCTGACAGCAGTACCCTTGCCTTCATCTTTTTCCATGTGTAACCTGATTTCCCAATATCTCCTCAAAAGATAAAATCTCACTATCTCGGGTTTTCAACAGCACAATGAAAATTGGTCTCTGGAAGCAAATTTGGCCTACCCTTTGCTAAATTATTACAGTTTAAGCCATATTTGCTAAAAAGAAAAGAAAAATGTCACTTAAGACCCATTTAGAATGTGTAGATTTGCTTTTTCAGTTTTGTCTTTTAAGCAAGAGAGCAGAAGTTCAAATTTAGAGACAATAGGCTTTTTTTTTTAATTCTTTTGAGATAAAACCTTCATTCTCTGAACAAGGACAATATCAATTAACAGAGAAATTTCAGAATATTCTACCTGAATATTAGAATAGAATATTCTAACAGATGATACTTTTAATTACTTAACTATATAATTTCTAAGTTCCTATTACGAGTCATGATTGTGTTCTTTTTTAACTGTACCAGGAATCTATAAAATGAACATTTGAAGATAACTGGTTATCTTAGTATACTGCATTATATTTGAAAAATGATCCTTCATATTATCTGATGCCTTTTTTTAGTAAGAAAATCTATTTTCATATATTTAACCTTAAACTGTTTTTAAAAAACTAAATTTGATGCTTACTCTTGTCCCAAATCTATTTCACTCAGTTTTCATAAAGGCATTTTTCCAAAGTGTTAATGGAATTTTGAGCTTTGTTGTTTTCTTTCAGAATTTAAGTAACTCCTCACTTTAAAACTTTGGGTAAATAATTATGAAAGAGAAAATTGGTGTTACGTAGAGGAGACCTGAAAAGCAGAGTTTAATAGATGTATTTTACGATTCAGTCTTGGAAGAAATTAAAAACAACAACAAAAACTGGAAAGAAGTTTCCTTGAAGAGGAACTTCATTCCTTCCCTGATGAATTAGAAGAGTCTCAAACTTGTGGTAGACCGTGAGTGACAGAAATAGATCATGGTGTTTTTTATACCCTGTGAACTTCTGGCAAAAAATGAATTGAGGTAAAACTAAACCCATAAAACCCTGCAGGTTGGGGAAAATCTTTTAGAAACAATCCTCAGATACACATGGGTTGTCCAACAGCTTTACTAAACTGAGTCAGTCAGACAAGGACAACCAAAACCTAAGAACTTGTTGCTTCAGAGGAGTCAGGAGTCAGCAAAATAATTCACAAATTTAATCAACGTATGTCTGATTGCTTCATCTTTATTACTAGTAAGGAGACACTCGGTTATATAACCCTAAGATAAAGCCATCTTTCTAAGCTAATACAAAAATAATAGTCAATATCTCTTTGGAAGTGATCTTCAAGCTAGTTGTTGAAATATTTAATATTTGCATGAACAATAAAATTTTAAAAAAACAGTACAAAATTTAATTCTGAAAGTCAGGTAGTCTTGGAACAAAAAGATTTTTGAGAAAGAGAAAGAAAGAATATATAGGGGTACCCAAAATTCAATAACAGTGCATTGACAGCAATTTTATGTTCATATTTTGAAGAAATGTTCAATTTTTTTGCTAGCTAATTTTTTCTCTTTTAATATCCATAGTCACATGCTCAGTTATAGGATGTACTCTTGAAAGATGTGTGACAGAGAATGTCAGGAAGAGTGACCACTTTCCCCATCTGCACTAGTGTAGTCATGGTGGACTAAACTGAGCATTTAGGAAAATCGGCTTGGTGGTCTACTGCAACTCCCTTTCACCCCTCAGGCCAAATTTACACTATTTGAATGAATAAGAATTTCGGGAGCAACCTTTGTTGTTTGAAAGGTATTTAGTGTGAGAACTCTGACTGCTACATTATTATTGCTATTATTTTGGCTGTAGACAAAGAAAGAGGTGATTTGGTATATAGACAGCTGGGAGAAATAAGAAACCAGTATGGTTCTGACAAAGACAAGACTGAAAAGAAACATTAGAGCATGTTGCACCTTTGTAATAGGAAAGCAATAGTTTTCATAAAAGTGCCACAATTTTAGCAGCACTGACAAAGGGTTCTGATCAAAGGGTTTGTGGGACCAGCCTTTGATGAGATTGCCAGAGTAGAAAAGTATTTCTTGCTTTGGCTAGCTCAGCACCCATTCCCCTTTCTTATGGCAACAGCACCCTGAATTTACTTTGTAACACCCCCAGTGTCAACTCATACTGTGACTAGCCTTATCCCTCAGGAGTGGGGATTTAACCCAGGCCTGACAATATAGAGCACTATAAAATATTTTTACAATTTTTTTAAAGGTTGAGAAATAATACACATACCATGAAGTCTACTCTTTTCAAGTGTGCAGTTCATTGATCTTCAGCGTGTTTACAGAAATAGGCAACCATCACCAATCTCTAATTCCAGATCAATTTTATCATCCCCCAAAGAAACCTTGTACCCATTAGCAGTTGTTCCTCATTCCCACCCACCATCAGCCCTTGGCAACCACTAACCTATTTTCTGTCTCCATGGATTTTGCTGTGTGTACATTTTATATTAATGGAATCATACAATATATAGCCCTTTATTTTCTGTATCCTTTCACTTAGCATATTGTTTTCAAGGTTTACCCATGTTGTATTATGTATCAGTACTTCCTTCTTTCTGTGGCTGAACAATTTTTCACTAAATAGGTATACCCCATTTTGTTCATCCATCTATCAGTTGATGGACATTCTATTTTTTATCTATTATGACTGATGCTACTATGAAGAGTCATGTCAAATTTTTGTGGGGATATGATATCAATTATCTTGGTTATATACTATGAGCAGAATCACTGGATCATATAGTAACCCTAAGTTTACATGTAATAGGGGAAATAACAACAGCTCTCTGGGCAGGTTTTGAAGGAACTCTGATCTCATTCTTTTCCTTCCAGTGGTTCCAAACTGATGTTTTACTACACGATGGTGGAGTGCTCATTTGCTAAGTTGCTGTGGAGTTCAGAAGAGAAGAATGGGAAGAGGAGAAGTTAAACCACTATACATCTCACTGTTCTTACCAATATTGAAACAGTTTTCTTGAGTAAATACTCCCCTGGTGGCTGAAAACTTCTAGTTAATATCTAGAGTTGTGAAAAAAAATTGACTTTGAAGATTTCTGCCAGTGTTCTCATGGCTTTTATAATGATAGGATTTTGGAAATCCTTACTCTGCTATTTATAGCTGACATCACTATACCTCTAGTTTCTGCAATGATATTTTTGGTCAAAGCATGTAATATAATCTGGTCCTAAGAAAAATAATTGTACTTTTGTACATGCTGAGGGTTTAGGGTTTGGGGTCTGAGTGTAGTAGTTATTTAGGTGCACTGCCCATATCCCTGGAGCCTCTCACGTCACTGCATTCTTGTCAAATTCCAGTTGTGGATATTTGCATATGGTGCTGCCTCAGAACTTTCTAAAGCCATTTCCATCTGCTCTAACCTCAGGTACATCAGCCTAGACATGCTTCCTACAAACCATGAGTAGTCATAGTTGGTGTACAATGTCCAGTCTTCCTGGTCCTTTAGGTGGCATAACTTTGAGAGGTATGTTTTACGTTATTGCCCAAAGTATCCCTTCAGGGTTAAGCTTTAGTTGCCCAAAGTTGCATTTGATTTATAATGTACTCCCTATCAGCTTCTTTACCTTCCCTGTCCTGTCTCCCACTTTCCTACTGACATAATCTGCACAGATAAAATCCTTGGACTTGAATCTTTTTCTCGAGGTCTGTTTCTGGGAAAACCTGACTTAGAGAGAAGGAAAGCCTGGAGCCAACTGAAAACAGCATATTCTACAATAAAAGTGCTAATCTGGAAAGAAGCCACCTGGGGGTATAATCTGAGAGAGCAGCGCTGAGTTCTGGAGACCATGTGTAAGACTTTCTATTAAATCCTGACTGTTTCTGTTCACCTCCAGTTATATGAGCCAAAATAGTCCCTTTTTGGCTTCACATGAAAGTTGGTTGTTCCAGTTTTTGCTTCTGAAAGAATTCTAAATAATATAATATGATATTGTTGACTGCAGACTTAAAAAAAAATAATAGCCTTAGGTAAGCAAAGCTAATGTTTTGAAACCAATGGAAGTAAAAGCACCTTGACAGAGCCTTAGCTGTCTCTCACAAGGAGAGATCAAAGATATTTATTAGGTTTAGGATATAAGCTTCAGTGGTATAAATCAAGTCTTTCAAGGTAGGTACCTAATTGGGATTGAGATAAAAATATGACAAAATTGCTTAAGATTGGTGGACAAAGCATGGTGAGCATCTTGAAGCAAGTCTTGATAAATAAACTATTTGTTTGACAATCTAACTATTTGTTCAGTAGAGCAATCCACTGTCTTATGGAAACTATTTGCCCAGATGAGCAAACTGTTTGTTCAGATAAATTGATATGCAGGAATATCCTGAAGCAAACAGTGAAGCTATTTATTACGTTAAAATCTTCCTGTAATAAACAGTTAAGTCTTGTTGACATAGGTGTTCTCAGTTCTTAATCCTGATACCTAAGCAATGTCATACAGGTGGTCTTAGTTCTCATAAAGATGAGTAGGATTTGTCTTTATGGGGGGAAGTGTCAGAGACATCAAAGGAATTCTAAGCAAGTAAGTGAGAGAGAATAGGCTTCTGTTCAAAGCTCTCTCATCAATAATACCAGTGTATTCAGATTTGAAATAGAAAACCAATAAACTAAAAATATTCAAGTCTAGAATGTAATGTCATCAAAAGGTTTTATTGTATGTCCAGACACACATAGAACAAAAACCTTTCTTTCAAAATATGAATAACTAAAAATTTTCAAAATATGAATAACTATAAATTTTAAACTTGGTTCCTTAAAATTCTTCTTCAAAATGAGTATTACAATGGAAAATATTTTGTAACTTAGTTCAGAGATAGTTTTGGAGGCCTACAAATGTTTCCCATTGATATCAACATATCACACAGACAGGTAGCCATAGCCCAATTTGGCTTTCCATTTATCTGAAAACATTTTTGCCACAGCAGAGGATCTGAGATGGCACAGAAGTGTTTGTATCCTAGCAGCAGGCAAAAGCCAGGGGTTGCCTGCCAAAGTTGTAATGCCTGGATTCTGTGGTGCAGATAGCTGCCTCAAGGAGTATGTCATGGGGAAATCTAAGGATGATGAGGCCAGATTCTACTCTGCATGGATCCACAGCAGGTAAGTACTGGAATAAATGTGGTTGGCTGTCATCAGATGTAGGAGATCCTTTGCATTTAAAGCTGAGCTTTTAATAGTATTGCAGGTGAAGAAGTACAATTGAAGGAGTTTTTGCATCATATCCATAGAAGGAGAGGACCATACATCAAAAAGTTTAATTGGGATGGTTAGTTTTCACTAGCTTGTGACTACAAACACTAAAAAAATTTTTTTTTTTTTTTGCGGTACGCTGGCCTCTCACTGTTGTGGCCTCTCCTGTTGCAGAGCACAGGCTCCGGATGCGCAGGCTCAGTGGGCATGGCTCACGGGCCTAGCCACTCCGCGGCATGTGGGATCTTCCCGGACCGGGGCATGAATCCATGTCCCCTGCATCGGCAGGCGGACTCTCAACCACTGCGCCACCAGGGAAGCCCTAAAAACAATTTTAATCCATCAGATTAGCTAGGCTATAAGACTGTCAGGCAAAAAAGGTGATGCAACCATTCTAGAGGATAATTTAGCAAAATATATTAAAAGGCTTAAAGTGTCCATATGGTTTCTTCAGGAAACTTAAATCCCAAAAACTAATTTTAAGGAGAACGTGTTCAAAAATTGACCTGAAAAATGGTTGTTCATAACAACATCATTTATTAGAGTAAAAATTTGAATCAACACTGTTCCTATAACCTTCCAAGACTGAAGCAGGAAGAAACAGAAAATATAAACAGACCAATCACAAGTAATGAAATTGAAAGTGTAATTAAAAATCTTCCAACAAACAAAGTCCAGGACCAGACGGCTTCACAGACAAACTCTATTAAACATTCAGAGAAGAGCTAACACCCATCCTTCTCAAACTCTTCCAAAAAATTGCAGACGAAGGAACACTCCCAAGCTCATTCTTTGAGGCCACCATCATCCTGATACCAAAACCAGACACAGATATCACAAAAAAAGAATATTACAGACCAATATCACTGATGAACATAGATGCAAAAATCCTCAACAAAATTCTAGCAAACAGAACCCAACAACACTTTAAAAGGATCATACACATGATCAAGTGGGATTTATCCCAGGGATGCAAGATTCTTCAATATATGCAAATAAATCAAGGTGATATACCACTTTAGCATATTAAAGAATAAAAAAAACATATGATCATCTCAACAGATCCAGAGAAGGCTTTTGACAAAATTCAACATCATTTATGATAAAAACTCTCCAGAAAGTGGGCATAGAGGGAACCTACCTCAACATAATAAAGGTCATATATGACAAGCCTACAGCAAACATCATATTCAACCGTGCAAAACTGAAAGCATTTCCTCTAAGAACAGGAATAAGACAAGGATGTTCACTCTCACCACTATGATTCAACATAGTTTTGGAAGTCCTAGCCACGGCAATCAGAGAAGAAAAAGAAATAAAATGAATACAAATTGGAAAAGAAGTAAAACTGTAACTGTTTGCAGATGACATGTTATTATACATAGAAAATCCTAAAGATGCCACCAGAAAACTCCTAGAGCTAATCAATGACTTTGGTAAAGTTGCAGGATGCAAAATTAATGCACAGAAATCTCTTATATTCCTATATACTAACAACGAAAGATCAGAAAGAGAAATTAAGGAAACAATCACATTTACTACTGCAACAAAAAGAATAAAATACCTTGGAATAAACCTACCTAAGGAGGCAAAGGACCTGTACTCAGAAAACTATAAGACCCTCATGAAAGAAATCAAAGATGACACAAACAGATGGAGAGATATACCATGTTCTTGGTTTGGAAGTATCAATATTATGAAAATGACTATACTACCCAAAGCAATCTACAGATTCAATGCAATCCCTATCAAATTACCAATGGCATTTTTTACAGAACTAGAACAATAAAATCTTAAAATTTGTATGGAGACTCAAAAGACCCCGAATAGCCAAAACAGTCTTGAGAGAAAAAAATGGAGCTGAAAGAATCAGACTCCCTGCCTTCAGACTATACTATAAAGCTACAGTAATCAAGACACTATGGTACTGGCACAAAAACAGAAAGATAGATCAATGGAACAGGATAGAAAACCCAGAGATAAACCCATGCACCTATGGTCAACTCATCTATGACAAAGGAGGCAAGGATATACAATGGAGAAAAGACAGTCTCTTCAGTAGTGGTGCTGGGAAAACTGGACAGCTACATGTAAAATAATGAACTTAGAAACTCCCTAACACCATACACAAAAATAAACTCAAAATGGATTAAAGACCTAAATGTAAGGCCAGACACTATAAAACTCTTAGAGGAAAATATAAGCAGAACACTCTATGACATGAATCACAGCAAGATCCTTTTTGACCCACCTCCTATAGAAATAGAAATAAAAACAAAAATAAACAAATGGGACCTAATGAAACTTCAAAGCTTTTGCACACAGCAAAAGAAACCATAAACAAGATGAAAAGACAACTCTTAGAATGGGAGAAAGTATTTGCAAATGAAGCAACTGATAAGGATTAATCTCCAAAATTTACAAGCAGCTCATGAAGCTCAATATCAAAAAAACAAAAAACCCAATCCAAAAATGGGCAGAAAACCTAAATAGACATTTTTCCAAAGAAGACATACAGATGGACAAAAGGCACATGTAAAGATGCTCAATATGACTAATTATTAGAGAAATGCAGATCAAATGTACAGAATATATACAGATTGCCAACAAAGACATGAAAGGATGCTTAACCTCACTAATCATTAGAGAAATGCAAATGAAAACTACAATAAAGTATCACCTCACACCAGTCAGAATGGCCATCATCAAAATATCAACAAACAATAAATGCTGGAGAGGGTGTGGAGAAAAGGGAACCATCTTGCACTGTTGGTGGGAATATAAATTGATACAGCCACTATGGAGAACAGTATGGAGTTTGCATAAAAAACTAAAAATAGAACTAACATATGACCCAGCAATCCCACTACTGGGCATATACCCTTAGAAGACCTGAATTCAAAAAGACACATGCACCCCAATGTTCATTTCAGCACTATTTAAAATAGCCAGGTCATGGAAGCAACCTAATATCCATCGACAGATGAATGGATCAAGAATATGTGGTACATATATACAATTGAATATTATTCAGCCTTAAAAAGGAACGAAATTGGGTCATTGGTAGAGACTTGGATGGACCTGGAGTGTGTCATACAGAGTGAAATAAGTCAGAAAGAGAAAAACAAATATTGTATATTAATGCATATATGTGGGATCTGGAAAAATGGTACAGATGAACCTGTTTGAAGGGCAAGAATAGAGATGCAGATGTAGAGAACGGATGTGTGGACATGTAGGGGAGGGGGCTTGGGATGAATTAGGAGATTTGGATTGACATATATACACTACCATGTGTAAAATAGCTAGCTAGTGGGAACCTGCTGTATAGCACAGGGAGTTCAGCTCGGTGTTCTCTGGTGACCTAGATGGGTGGGATGGGGAGGAATGGGAGGGAGATCAGAGAGGGAGGGGATATGGGGATATGTGTATACATATAGCTGATTCACTTTGTTGTACAGCAGAAAGTAACACATTGTAAAACAACTGTACCCCAAGAAAAAAAAAAGAATTGGTTAAATAAATTACCATATGTCAATAAAAGGAAATACCGTTCAGTTATTTTGATGATCCCTGTACATTATGATTCTTAGATATTTGAGGGCTACAGATCACTCTTAGAATCAGATTAACACCGTGGACACTCTCCTATGCTAAAGTATACATGAGCTTACCTACATTCATACCTGAAGTTTGGCACAAAATGCCAAAAAGTTCATGGATCTCCTGAAGTGCGTTTAGGGTTACTAAGTTAAAAAGTCAGCATTAATTACCACTAAATTACAAAATGTTCACAGTGTATTAAATTTAAAAAATCAGAATATGTAACATATATAGAAAGAGAAGTATGCCTTTTTAACTTAAATATATGAACTTATACATGAATATTATATTTTACAACCCCTAAAATAATCTATTCAATAACATAGGTCTCCTGCCTACCATTAACAGACAGAAATTACATCTTAATATTTGACTTATTTTCTCAGAAGTTTAATATTTCCTTTTTCTTGTTTGTTAAAACAAATAAGAAATATTCAACTACCTGCAAATACACACAAGAAAGACTTCATTACTTTTAACCAAAGGGCATATATATCAAGAAAAACACCTTATACATAAAGTAATGATGAGTCTCAGTTTGTCAGTTTTCTGCATTTCTGTGTGTGTGTGTACATGTGTGTGTGTGTGTTTGGAATTTGTTAGCTCTGATCAATAGAAACCAACTCTAGTTAATTTAAGCAGAAGGGGCATTTATTAAATGGAAATGAGCTAGTTAATAGCTTCCAGAATGGCAGTGTAAAGAACTCTATGAAACCTCTCTGCAGCCAAAAACCAAACCAAAACAAAACAAAAACCCAATGAACAACAAAGAAACAAAACAAACAGACTTTAACTGGTAAAAATTATAGAAACAACAATAACAACTATTTAATCTTCAGAAAATTTCCTAAGGATATATAGCAAATGAATAAACATTTATTCAAAAAAATCTACTAATTCTCATTAAAAACTAGTAAGAGTCTGTGGCTCTTGAGCCATGACTCACTGCCTCCACCCCAGTTCAGCCCGATGGAAGTTCCTCTCCAGTAAGTGAGACCAAGATAATAGGTCTCCCACTCCCCCCAAGTTTTCATTCAAGAACTATGGTACCTCCCTGAGAGAGCCAAATTGCCATCATTTCTCCAAGGTCCATGTTGCAAAGGTAAAATTCAAGGTTTATGCAGCTGAAAAGTCAGACTTCCCTCTTCCACACAGCCCTCATTCATATGGCAGAAGCTTTTATGCCAAGTGTGACAGGCTAAGAATACTAAGTCCCCAGTTTCACTTACCCCATCTCACTTGTAGGATGGAAGGAGACTGAAGTCTACCACCCTGCCCAATCACCTGATCATAAAGCAGGAGTGTCACACAGGGCTCCAAAGTTTCCCCAATGACTATATTTGAAACAGGGAATGAGGAAGTTCAAACCTAAAGGCACTCTCAGAAACAACAGACTTTGGTGGCAAGAAATTAATAAAAATGAACATAGCTTCACAAAAATATGGGCTACTGTTAAGAGCATTATGCATAATGGTAATACCAGAGGAGAAAAAAGAGAGGAGCAAAAAAAAAAAAAAACAACAACAAAGGTGAGTGAAAAGCTGTACTGAAAAAAGGAAATGACAGCTTATGGTAACTACTATTCATAGGAAAAAGTGAAGAGAACCAGCAATAGTAAAAAAGGTTATTGCTACAAACTATGTAAATATATGTTTGCTTTTATTTCTTCTCTTGACCTTTTTAAAATAATTAAAATTATATAAAATAATAAATTATAACAATGTAATGTTGGGTCTGTAACACATACAGATGTAATGTATATCATTAATAGCACAAAATGGAGATAGAGAATAGAACTATATAGTAGCTATATTTCTATATCTGTATATCACTTAAATTAGTATAAATTCAAAGAAGATTAGGATAATATAAAATGTATATGGTAAGCCTTAAAGCAAACACTAAGAATATAATTTTTTAAACAGTGAAAAAATTATTAAAGGAAAAAAATTACTCTAGAAAATATTCACTTATCACAAAAGAAACAATAAAGAAGGAATAGCAGGCAAAAAAATGACTGAACAATATAAAAACAAAATTAAAAGTGTAGAGTAAATTCTAATTTATCAGAAATTATATTACATGTAAATGGATTAAACACTTCAATTAAAAGGCAGAGACTGGCAGAATGCATAAAAAATGTGTTAACTGTATACTGTCTATAAAAGACACAACTTAGATTCAAAGACTTAGATTCAAAGACACAAATAGGTTGAATCTACAATGGCAGGAAAAGATATACAGTGCATGCAGTAACCAGAAGAGAGTTGGTGTGAAAACAGCAAACTTATAGATTTTAAGAAATAATTACTACTAGTGACTAGGAAGGGCATTTTATAGTAAAAAAAAAAAAAAAACCTATCTATTAGGAAGATATAGCAATTATAAACATGTATACATCTAACAACAGAGCCCCAAAATACATGAAACAAAATCTACAAAATTGAAGGGAAAAATGGACAATGCAACAATAATTGTTGAGGAATTCAATACTCTAGTTTTAATAGTGGATAGAACAAGTATGCAAAAGATCAACAAGGAAATAGATGACTTGAACAAGATTATAAACCTACTAGACCTAACAAATATATTTGGTACGTTCAAAACAAGGAGAGCAGAATACACATTTTTTCAATAACATATGGAATATTCACTATGATATACCATTTCTTAGGCCATAAAACAAACTTCAGTAAAATTAAAAAGGTTGAAATCATATGAAGTATTTTCTCCAACCACAATGGATAGGAATTACAAATAACAGAAATAAGTCTAAGAAGTTCACAAATATGTGGAAATTAAGCAACATACTCCTAAGTAACCAATGGGTCAAATAAGAAATCAAGATAAATTAGAAAATACCTCAAGATGAATAAAGATAAGACACAGAATATCAAAACTTATAGGGTGCAGTGAAAGCAACCATGCTTCGAAGGCAATGTACAGCTATAATAGGCTATATTGAATAAAATATTAAACCTTAAATCAAAACCTTATCTTTCATATTAAGACACTGAAGAAAAAAGAAATTAAAACTAGAACAAGCAGATGGAAAGAAATAATAAAGATTTGAGTACAAATTAAAGAAATAGAAAACCACAGAGAAAGTCTACAAACTGAAAGTCATTTTTTAAAAAAATATAAAACTTAAGCTACACTGACCAAGAAAAAAAAAAGAGAGAGAGAATACCCAAATTACTTAGACAGGAATCAGAAAGGGTATATCACTACCCATCTTTTAGAAATAAAAGGGATCATAAGGGAATATTACCAACTATTTATGCTATCAAAATAGGTAACTTAGATGAAATGGACAAATTCTTAAAAAGACAAAACAGCTGAAATTTTTTCAAGAATAAATGGAAAGTGTGTATAGACCTTTAAAAATAGATTAAATTAGTACTTCCCAGAAAGAAAATCACAGGCTCAGATGGCTTACCTGGTGATTTCTATCAAATATTTAAAGAAGAGTTAATACCAATCCTTAAAAAAATCTTTCAAAAATGTAGAAAAGGACAGACTACATCCCAAATCATTCTAAGAGGCCAGTATTATTCTGATACCAGAACCAGACAAAGGCATCACAAGAAAAATAAACACCAATATCTCTTATAAATATAGATGTAAAAATTCTCAAAGAAATAGCAAATCAAATCCAGCAACATGTAAATAGAATTATAACCCAAGAGCATGTGGGATTTACCCCAGGACTGCAAGTTTGTTTTAACATCTGAAAATCAATTAATGTAATACACCATATCATAGGACAAAAACCACATTAGTGTCTCAATAGATGCAGAAAAATCATGTGATAAATTCAACATACTTTCATGATAAAAACACTAAACAACCTAGATATTAAAAGGAACTTCCTTAACCTCATAAAGGACATCTACAGAAAACCCAGGGCTAAGATCATATTTAATGGTAAATTATGGAATGATCATGAAAAAGGCAAGGATTTCCACTCTTGTCACTTCTTTTCAATGTTGTAATGGAAGTTCTAGGGAGGATAATTAATCAAGAAAAAGAAATAAAAGACAGTAAGATTAAAAATAAAAAAGTAAAACCAACTCTGTTTTCAGGTGATATGCACTTCAGAGGAATTCACTAAAAAATACCATTAGAATAAGTGAGTTAAATAAGGTTGCAGGATACAATATTGATACAGAAAAATCAACCTTATGTGTATATACTAGCAACAATCTGAAACAATTCCAAATACAATAACATCCCAAAACATGAATATTTATGAATAAATTTTACAAAACCAGTGAAAGACTATATGCTGAAAACTATAAAACAATGTTGAAAGATATTACAACAGAACTACATAAATGGAAAAACATTAATATTCCTGGATCAAAAGACATAATATAGTTAAGATGGCAATATTCTCCAAATTGATCTGTAGACTGGACATATTCACTTTTAAAATCCCAGATGAGTTTTTTTGCAGAAATTAAAAAGCTGATCCTAAAATTTATATGGAAATGTAAGGGACCCAGAACAGCCAAAGCAATCTTGAAAAAGGAAAAACAAATATAGAAGATTCATACATCTGATTTTAAAACTTGCTACAAAGCTATAGTAATCAAGGGGGTCCTGGCATAAGAATAGACATATAGATCAATGTAATAGAATTGCATTCTAGAAATAAACATTCACATTTATGGGCAGTTGATTTTTTACAAGGGTATAATACAATTCAATGGAAAAAAAACAAACAAAAACAAAAACAGGTTTTTCAATAAATGATGCTCAAACAATTGGATGTCCACATGAAAAGTAATGAAATTAGACCCCTACCTCACATCATACAAAAAATTTAACTTGAAATGGACTGAAGCCATAAGTATAAGATAAAAACTCTAAGAAAACATGGGTAAATTTTCATGACAGCAGATTTGGCAATGGATTCTTACATATGATACCAAAAGCACAAGAAACAAAAGAAAAATATATATAAATTAGATTTCAACAAAGTAAAAATTTTGTGCTTCAAATACCTACAGAATGAAAGAAAATATTTGCAAACCTTATATCTGATAAGGCACTTGTAAACTCAAATATATGAAAAATTCTTATCACTCAGTAATTAAAAGATGATAACCCAAGCAAAAGTGAGCAAAGTGTCTGAATAGACATTTCTCCAAAGAAAATATATAAGTAGCCAATAAGCATATGAAATATGCTCAACATCATTAGTCATTAGGAAAATGCAAAACAATCCCACAGTGAGAGAACACTTCACACACACAGAAGTGTTAATGGCCTTTGCTGAAATAGTTCATCAACATTGGAAACTGAAACTTGCATTGTCACTGTTGTAATCAGTGGAAACTGGGACTGCTGCTTCCACTGTTGTTAACAGAAAGAATGATCTCTTTTATCAGTATCTCCAGATGAACTATGCTGAGTGGGTGCATCTGATTAGCTGAGGTTAGGTTACCTCCCTACAAACTTGCTGCCAGAGAATCTGGGAAAGTGATAAAGTATCTCCAGCCCAATAATCAGAGGCAAGTTCTGCTTTTCACCAAGACTTGAAAGGTAAGGAATTCTTCAAATACAGAAAAAATGTACAGATAATGGACAGTCAGAAAAATTTAAAATATACGCCCTGGTATGGATATGAACGTGGGCACTCACATGAAGATAAAGCTATGCAGACCACTACATATATATTCATTAAAACATTTAGAATATTGTAGTACCAAAATCTCATTTTTTCCTTCGTTTACTAATCAGTATTTTGTGAATATTTGAACTAATTAAATAAACATTTTAGTAGTAAGATCATTTTAGCTATTTTAAAAATAATTACTAAGGTAAACTTCATTGCTTTTTTTCATAACTTTTAATTCTTCCACCTGGTTGGTAGAAATGCTCTAATTGAATACTATAGATATATTATTCTATTCTAATAGTTTGTTTTCATTTTAATTTAATTTCTAATATCATCCATGGCACTTAAAAAATGATTGTCTTTTCATGTACGCATTTGTGAAAGCCTCATGTATAATCATATCTCTCATTCCTGGTTCAATCATATACTCATAAATCTTCCATAAACAGTGTAGTCTATTTCTAATGAAAGCCTTCAACTTAGTGTAAGAAGCATTCAACTGAGGCACTTTCAAAATCTTCTTTCATTCAAATTGCTGAGGAAGCTCTAAGTACCCTAACGTCCAAATGACTTAGTGAAATTAATGATTCAAAGTAAAAGTTAAAACCTCTGAAGTCCTTTCTAGAAACAAAATCAGAGCATGAAAAGCTGAGGGAAAGCATGCCAGAGAGGTTTCACTATCAAGCCAGAGGTACCAGGGCTTTTCTAAGAGCCAATAAATCAACATAATTTCAAATTCCCAGCGTTCATTGAAAAGAGCAATTAGTCTAGTCAAAATAATAAGGTTGAGGCTAGGATCTGAATCATATGCCAAGTGTGATGGGAATGTATGTATTGAGGATCCAGGGCAACAGAATAAATTTTTTCAAGTGAGGTGTGATTTTGTGGTAAGGTTAAAAGCACAGGCAGGGCAGTTTAACAAATGTAGGTTCATATCTGGACACTTCATAGTTGTATGATCTTGAAAATTGTTACAGACAGAAACCATTACATGAAAACAGGATGCATTAAAACAATTAGACTATTTTATGCCTAAACCAGGCAGACAAATTACTTGTTTACATCTATAACTTTATTCCACTGGCAAAGGGAACAATGAATTCACATAATTTAATAAAATAACTTTGAAGAGGCTCCTTTCTCTGAGTTATTCATGTATTAATTAATTCAGTTGAGCACCATGTACCTGGCACTCTGGAGATGTTTGTATGTGTGTGGCAGCAGAATAAGAAATCTTGGGGAGGAGACTGTGCATAAAGGCACTTGTTTTCCTGCATCCCACACTGTGCAGCCAAAAAAAAAAAAAAAAAAGACACTTGTTTTCAAGTAGCACATAGTGTTAGGGGGAGGGGAGTGGAGAGCAGCTCAAAAGATGCACATAATAATACCATACACACACACGTGCACACATACAACTTACTTTCTAAAGTATAAGGTGTTCCACTATAATAATTAAGGTTGGGGGAGTCTAGAAGAGAGTCAGATTCAGTCTCTGAATTAATTTAACACATTACAACTTCTAGTAAGTATTTTAACCATATGATCATTAAGGTCTTTCCTAACCTGAAGATTTTTAAATAACATGACTTAATGGAATCAGTTCCATCCAAAAATGTGAGTAGGCTTAAGTCATCTCTAAAAAGGAAAATTATTTTCAATTTGGCTAGGAAAGACCCAACTATAATCTCTATATAAGAGAAACACTTAAAAAAATAATTCAGAAAGACTAAAAAACAAACAGATGAACAAACATACACTAGGCAAATGGAAACAGTAAAACAGGCATTGCTCTGCTGATTTCAAAGTAGAATTTACATTAAAAAGTATGAAGTTCAACAAAGAATAATATTTTATTAATGATAAAAGCTGTAATTCAGGACTTCCCTGGTGGCACAGTGGTTAAGAATCCGCCTGCCCATGCAGGGGACACGGGTTCGAGCCCTGGTCCAGGAAGATCCCACATGCTGCAGAGCAACTAAGCCCACGCACCACAACTACTGAGCCTGTGCTCCAGAGCCCATGAGTCACAGCTACTGAGCCCTCGTGCCACAGCTACTGAAGCCCAAGCGCCTAGAGCCCATGCTCTGCAAGAGAAGCCACCGCAATGAGAAGCCGGTGCACTGCAACAAAGAGTAACCCCTGCTTGCTGCAACTAGAGAAAGCCTGCACGAGGCAACGAAGACCCAACACAGCCAAAAATAAATATAAATAAATAAATAAATTCATTTTAAAAAAACACTATAATTCAGAACAATTATATAACAATTATGAATATATATGCAAAAAGTGACAACAACTGTATTAATAAGGCAAAAACTATAAGATATACAAAACTATAGGATATACAGATTAAAATACACTAATAGTAGGACGATTTTTGACTCCATTCTTTGTACGAGACATACTGAGGCCAAAAAGTAAGTAAGAATATCGAGGACCTGAATAATATAGTCAAAAAAGACAATCTTATGGCTGTATATTGAACTGTGTGTCCTGATAATAGAGAACATAACTTCATCTCAAGAGCCCTTGGAACAGTCACAAAAATTAGTCATATGTAGAGCAAAGAGAAAGCATTAGAAAGTTTTATAAAGTAGAAACAACAAACGTTATCACAATGTAACAAAACTAGAAACTAATAGCAATATACAAACCAAAACCTTTCAAATTGAAAATTAAAAAGGCATGTAATAAACAGCTCATGGCTGAAAGCAGAAAGAAAAATCACAATTAAAAGGTGTCTAAAGATTAATAATAAGAAAACACTTTATATCAGAATCACTAGGACCTATTTAAAGACTGATCAGAGAAAAATTAAAATAAACATAAATAAAGTTCAACAACCATAAAATAATAAAAACAGTGAATTAGGTTCCAACTAAAATGCTAGAAAAAAAGAGAACACAGCAATTCAAAAAAAGCATAAACAAGCATAAATTAAAAGCAAAAATTATTAAGGTAAAGCATAGGAAAATCAATAGATGTAATCAATAAGTCAAAATCCCATTTTTTGGTTAACAAAGTAGACTACTAGTTAATCACGGGAAAAAGAAAGCAAATATATACAAAATAAGAAATGATGAGGGGAATATAACCATTGAAACAGAAGACACTTTATTTTTTTTATTTTATTTTTTTTTTTGCGGTATGCGGGCCTCTCACCGTTGTGGCCTCCACCGTTGCGGAGCACAGGCTCCGGACGCGCAGGCTCCGGACGCGCAGGCTCAGCGGCCATGGCCCACGGGCCCAGCCGCTCCGCGGCACATGGGATCCTCCCAGACCGGGGCACGAACCCGTATCCCCTGCATCGGCAGGCGGACTCCCAGCCACTTGCGCCACCAGGGAGGCCCAGAAGACACTTTAAAAATTATTAAGAGACTATTTATAGATCGTTGTGACTATAGTAGAAATGTAAAGGTTAACTACACCAATTTCCACTGAAGACACAGAGAATGTTACTAAGGAACAACAAATAAAAATAGGCATTAAAGAGGTTCTACACTGGATAATCCCAATAATACATAAATTTCTCCAGAGCCTAGAGAATGAAGGACATTTTAAAATTCCTTTTTAACATTGATACCTAAACCTAATAGAAAATTGCTGAAAGAAAATTGCAGAACAAATATCACATATAAAACTACACAAATATTTATTGAAGAGAACCCAAGATCACAAGAAGAAAATAATATGTCATGATAAGTAAGATTTATTAGAAGAATGCAATATTTGCTTACTATTGGGAAATGTATTAATATAATATACTATATTAATAGATCTAAGTAGATAAACTATATATGTCCATATATTTTCACAAACACACTCCCATTTATAATTTTTTTAAAACCCAGCATACTAGAATTGTATTTTATGGACATTGGATATTATTCTGAATATAATGGGAAGCCAATGGAGAATATTTAAACAAGGCAATAACGTTATCTGATTTACATTTCAAAGATATTTATATCATTCTGGTTCTGGTTCAGTAAATTCCTGAAGACTTGCTGGAACCATAACAAAATCTACATTCCAGAAGAGGAGAAGAAAATGTGATCCTTCAGGAAACAGCCTTAGAAAAGGTCCTAACCTATTTTCAGGCCAGAGGTTGCCATAAAAATTCACTACAAATCCCGGGGAAGTTAGTTAAACAATGTGAACTATTTTATGCATAGTTTCTTTTATATAAAAGTAATTACTGCATGAGTCTTTTATCAGACAGTTCAATTCAATGTATAAATTATTATAGTTCTAGAAGAGAACTCTCACAATTGTGTTAAATATAAACACAAAAAAATGGCTCTTTTCATTCAATTGCTATTAAACTGTTTTTAAAGGTGTTAATGCTGCCAGTCACAATTACATTTTATTGATTTACATTTTTAATTACATATTGCATGACTGAAAGTTACTCTGATGATGATTATCCATTGAGTAAATATTAGGGAGTAATTAGAAGGTTAGAGATTCTCTTGAGCAGTGGCAGGCATGGAAAAGGGATCATTCTTTCCATTATAAATAGTATAATTGCTATATGAGGCTATAAAGATGGTATAGGATTTGTTAGTAAGCATACAGATCAGGTCCTGTCTGTGTTACCATTAGAAATCTTAAGCTTAAGGATGGAACTTGACATGCAAATGAATATGGGAGAAAAGGTTTGACTGCCAGGGCTTGAGAACTGGTGTAGATTAACCTAAAAAAACATGGCTCTTGCTTGCCTTTAAGTCAGAAAGTCCTTTTTGATTAGAGATATCATTTTTCTTACCCTTTTTACTGGTAATCATTACGTCAGCTGAACTTGTTATTTGGCTCATAGTTTTAAGCTCATTATATACATGTTCATGAAAAACAAAATGGTGCAAATAGCTCTCAACCCTGCTTCAAGGAGATATTTTCCCTCTTGATTGAAATTCTGCTACCCTTCCCTCAGAACAAGCTGAGAGACCCATTTTTCTTGTTCTCCCAGCTGTTATGCAAGCAAAAAAAATTTTTTTTTTAATCCAAGGATGTAATCATGTTGTTTCTTCACTTAAAATCCTTTAATACTCCTCATCAATTGCAGAATAAAGCCCATGCCTTTTACATTGTTTCCAAAACGCTGAACCTCACAGTTACTTTACCACCCCCACTGAAACTCTCCCTCTGATCTTTCCCAGCTCTGTATTTTGGGGCGCATTTTCCCCTTCACCTGAAATAGCATCCTCTTATTTACCTGTGTGGTGACATTCTATTCATCCATCAAAACCCAACTCAAATGTTATTGCCTTTGCCCAGAATTATCTGCCATAGACATCACTTCTTCTTTGTATCCATAGCACTTGGTGCCATATCTTCACTACAGGATTTAAAATATTATTTTATTATTGTTTATAAGTTTGTTTCTACCCAATATAGTGAGCTCTTGCTGTTAAGGAATTAAATCTTCATTTCTAAGTTTATTTATGTTTTTGTTCATTTAAGAAATATTTGTTGAGTGTCTACTGTGTAGCAAGTCATGAGGTGATGGAGAGTGATGGAGGAGTTGGCTGGTGAGAATCTGCAAGAGGAAAGAAGTGGAGTTAGTCTGATACAGAAATAAGGTTGGCAGTTTGAGTACAGGAAGAAGCCAATGAGACTAGAGCAGAGCGAGGGACAGGGAAAATGGTAGTGTGACCAAATGCATGTCTGTTTTTACAGACCTCACGCTGAGCCTGACAAACAGATTGCTAACGAGATAAATCTTAATTAACCATCAAGTTATTTAGAATAGCATAATTTAAGAAATTATGGGGTACTATAAAAATCATACCTTTCATTACAAATGGGAAAATAAGGCCTAGCCAGACCCTGAGTCTTATTCTTGTTGACCTAAAACAAATGGACTGCAAGATATTTCTCCAGCATAGATGGGTTTATTTGAGATCAGTGGAGAATTGCAATTCTGAGTCTACAACCACGGCAAGCTATGTGCAAGCCCTCCACCCCACCAGCCACTGTATGGCAAGGGAAGGAATATGTTTTTGTGAAGGGGAAAAGGAAGTTGAGAAGGCTATAGGAAACACGGAGTCTATGTCTTTTCATTGGCTGGGTCCTTGCCAAGAAAGGAAAGGAGTCTTTCTTCTTCCTGTTGGGCTCTGCTATTGTCATAGGACGTAAGGGCTCCCCTTTATCTATCTATCTATCTATCTATTTATCTATCCATCTATCTATCATCATCTATATCTATCTACCTACCTATGTTAGATTTTTGCACAAGAATCATTTGCAAAAAGGGGTTATGCTACTCAAAAAAAAAAGTTAGAAAATTGTTGTTCTAAAGAAATATTTAGTTACTGACTAAACCACAATGTCTCTTCAAGCCACATTAACATCTACTACATCCTTCTCCTGGGCTCATTATTATGAGCTCACTATTATGCCACCAGTGCAAGTACATAGTCACATCAAAAGTGTTATTTCTGAAACTGTTCCTTAGCCTTTTTAAAAAATTTTTTTGGCCGAACTGTGTGGCATGTGACATCTTAGTTCCAGTTCCCTGACCAGGGATCAAACCCACGCCCCCTGCACTGGCAGTGTGGAATCTTAACCACTGGACTGCCAGGGAAGTCCCTGCTTTTCTTAACATGTGATTCCAAACTGTTACTGACTTTCTTGATACAATCTTAATATTTAATGACTCATTTCTGTCTTGTCTTGACCTTTGGACTTTGTATTCTTCACCATTTCCCTGGATATAACCTCTGACTTTGACTTCTCTCCACAGCTATTTTGCTTTTCCCCCAGTTATACTGCTTTGGGTCCCATCTTCTAAACATTGCTATTCTTTCAATTTGGTGGTATATACAACCGTCCTAACTTTTGTATAGCTCTCAGATATAGTGCTTCCACCAAGTTCGGCCCAAACCTTCAATGAAAATGGCCATAAAGAGTCACTCTGCAACAAGTGGTACGATGTCTGAAAAGCCAATTTTCTACTTGACCTTCACTAGATTCTACTCTCTACTCAATCCTCTCCTTACTGTTTTAAGTTTTCTCATTTCTTACTGAGACCATGAGAGACCACTCATTGCAGGAGTGGAAAGAACACAGTCATTTTAATGATAGAAGGCATACGTTTCCATCTGTGAGATCTTGAACAATCACCAAATATATTACAGAATCTCTGTAATTATACTTATTTCATCCTTCTGGATGAATAACATGGCATCATGTATGGGAAAACAACTTTGAAAGTACAAATTGGCACATAAGGTTAATTCTGATTATGTTTTATCTATAGACTTAAATTTCAGACTATTTCCCTTCATAGGTGTACTTCATATCTGTTTTCAGCCATTTTTCCCTCTGAAGACACTAATCAAATTTCTGAATCCACCTTTTATGAAAATTGATGACCTGTGTGAACATATCATAAAGGCTTCTAGGGCCTCGGAAGGGACAAGTGGGAGCCCTGATGTTTAAGCTTATTTAGCTTCATAGTAAATCTACTTATGGAGAGAAGAATGAAAGCCAGGGCAGTTATGAAAAAGTCATGGACTTTTGACCTTTGAACCTGAAGACAAATGCAGCTCACCCATATTCTAATTGAATGTTGCTCTATCCTAATCATGATTCAGCCTCATTGGGTTTAAAAAAATCAAGATGAGCAATTGTGCATTTGAATGGCAGCCAAATGAGAAAAGACCATATCCTTCAGCAAAGTCATCTGACCACTTTCATAGCCTGAAATGATGCAAAAATGTCACCCTGTGATCTATAGCCTATTTTCTTATGATTATCTCTAGAGCTCGTAAAAATCTCTGTACTTTTTCTAGTTTAATTCTATCTAGGTTCCATTACACATTGATTTAGTTGAACAAAATCCATTACATAATGATGCGTGGTGATTATTGCTTTAATAAACCCAATTTTAACCTATTTTATTCATTTCAGTGCCTTCCCAGATGCATTGAATGAAGTGAATTAAATTTTCTTCTCTTACTTTCACCTTGCCCCAAGTTAAAGGATAAGATGGTATTGAAAAAGTAATTGACTCTGTGTGATGAATAACATTTAAAGATGACTACCAAGATTCCTGCCCTCTTGTGTTCATGCAATATGTAATCCCATTTCATTGAATGTAGGCAAGGACCTGTAAATATGATGGGATATCACTCCTCTTATTAGGCTATGTCATGTGACAAAGGTGAAGTGATTTTGTAGATGCACTGAAGGCTCCTAATCTGTTACTACTAACTTAATCAAAAGAGAGATAATACCTGGTGAGCCTGACCTAATCAGGTGAGCTTATTAAAGGGTATGTTAATTGTCAGAGATAGAGGAAACCAACATGATTAGAACCATCAAAGACTCTCTCCTGCTAGCCATGAGGAAGTACTCTTCCATGTTTTAGAGAAAGTCACATTTCAAGGAATAGTGGGAAGGCCTATAAACCAATGACTTCAGTCCCTACAATCACCAGGAACTAAATTCTGTCAACAACCACTGAATTTATAAGAAAATTCTCAAATCCAGATTATATCATGGCCCCAGACAACACCTTGATTTCAGCCTGGTGAGACCCTGAGCAGAGTTTCTGTGCTGAGATGCCTGACCCACAGAAACTGTGAGATAATAAGATCTGTCATAATTTGTTATACAGTTATAGAAAACTAATACAATCTGGTTTAACCTAAAAGGTAACAAGGTAAACCAATATACCAGGAAATTAAATTTCATAAAAATAATGACTATATGTTATCTATCATGTATTAATAGAATATCTCTTTGGGCCTCAGTACCTTCCCATCTGTGAAATGGTAATGTGAGGAAGAATCTTATGCTTCAGTAGTGGCTTCTAGACTTTTGGCTTTTATGGAACAGTAAAAATTTCATTACATTATTTTTGAGACCAATTCAGAATTTTCAACTTTTTATTTTGGTATAGAAAGTATATAACTAATTATTAAACTAGTATGAAAAATAAAGAATGTTGTAACACAAATGGTGATGGTCAGTTTTGTGTGTCAGCTTGGCTAGGTGACGGTCCCCAGTTATTCAATCAAGGTGTTACTATAAAGGTATTTTGTAAATGTAATTAAGGTCCATAATCAGTTAACTTTAAGTAATAGAGTTTATCCTAGATAATCTGGGTAGTCCTGAATTTGATCAGTGGATAAGGCTTGAGAGCAGAGCTGAGGTTTCCCTGAGCAAGAAGAAATTCCACCTGTAGATAGAAACTTCAGCTCATCCCAGAGAGTTCTAGTCTGCCCTTCCTGACAGCCTGTCTTATAGATTTCAGAGTTGGTTTGACAGTCCCCACAATTCTATAAACCAATATCTTGCAAAGAATTTTTTAATATATACTTCCTATTGATTCTGTTTATCTGGTGGAACCCTGACTGATACACAAATATAAAATAATAAAATAGCAATAAATTTAAAGTTATGATGACCTCCTAAACTACAATTATTTTTATTCACTTCTTCATGAATTGACATTGAGATGAGGTTAGCCTCAGCATTCAATGATTTCACAGCACTGCTTTGAACTTTATTCTTATCATTTCAAGCCTCCATAAGCATCAACATAAAAAACAAATGAAAAAAACCCACCCCATATCTTTACTTTGTCTAGCTTGCAAATAGGTAAACTGGGTAGGAAAAATATACAGATAGCTCAATGTTCTATATTATAGAGAAAAGAAAAAGGAAGGATACAGGGGGGAAGAAAAGAAGGAAGGCAGGCATTATCCAGTTGCCAGATTCCTCCATCTTCTTAATTAATCTTACTAACACTTAAAAGGCCACATCAAGTATATAGTTCATTTGTGAGTCATGGTCATACCAAATTCTACTCCTGGTTTACACATAGAAGAGCAAGATTCACAATGATTGGAAAAATCGTTTTCTATGGTTAAGCTCAGCAGAATCCCTATTAGAATTGCAATAAGCCATACCATTCTCCACTTTCAGGAAGTGTCTGACCTGCTGATTGTTTAAATTACACACATTACTTTCAAAAGCTGAGACTGACTTTTCCAGAATCTGCATCATAAAAATAGTGTCATCCAGAGGAGGTCTGCGTTTTATTAATAATTACATTAGTCCTTGATAAGTACTTTATAGGGTACAGGAGAGAGGAACATCTTGTTTAAAAGCATAACATTTTATTGATTTCCTGGTCAGTACCTGGGCAATGGTTTTAGAGCTACATGGTAGTTCTTAAATGGCACTAAAATCCTTCAGGCTATGAATATTCGGTTTTGCTCAAGTAATGTTTATTGGTCATCTCACAATCCAGAGAGGCAACTTGTAAACAAATAATTGCAAATAAGTGTGATGGATGCAATAACACAGGACCTAAAGTTGTGAACTCCTGAGAGTCCTGAGGTAACAACAATAACAACAAGAACAAAAATCCAAGTCAGTGTCCATTCATTGAAGCTGGGAAATTGTTTTTATGTATCTGAAATCAAAAGAACTTACAGAGACTGTAATCAAGCTTTTTTCAAAATTGTTCTTTTTGATCAAGTTTAAGATAGATCACAGAAATTGGGTCTCATCACTGTCCAGCAAGAGGGAGGGGTTTTAATGTGTATACTTGCCAGAATCATTTTTATTATATTTTAAAATTATATATTAAATATAATTTATTATAAATAATGTTATAATATTCTTTATTATACTTGTGGAAAATAACACCCTCAAACATTGAATCACCATCTTGATCTTCTGGAGCCCAAACTAACCTCTAATTTTGTAGACCCCAGTTTCTTTCGACTACTGAAATTATACTCGTAAAATGGGTTATTTTAAAAATGTTAATGGGATATAGATCCTTATCCAGCCTATAGAGACTATAGCCAAGCAGGATATAAAAAATTAGCTAGAATTCCCTAAAACAATTAGCTAGATAATGGGAGGTGCAAAAGGCAAGTTTCTAAGTCAATATCCTCCCATCAAAAATCACTTTAAAAAGTGGAAAAAGGGCCTCCCTGGTGGCGCAAGTGGTTGAGAGTCCGCCTGCCGATGCAGGGGATACGGGTTCGTGCCCCGGTCTGGGAGGATCCCATATGCCGCGGAGCGGCTGGGCCCGTGAGCCGTGGCCGCTGGGCCTGCGCATCCGGAGCCTGTGCTCCGCAACGGGAGAGGCCACAACAGTGAGAGGCCCACATACCGCAAAAAAAAAAAAGAAAAAAAAAAAGTGGAAAAAATATATGAAGTAACAGTTTTAAGGTACTGGACAACAGCATAGGGATATGTGACAAAAGGCAAAAACACAAAGTTAGATCTACTTTCCAAATTGCTGAAGAGGGCAGTGGAGCCCCAACAGAGAGCATGATAGTCTCATTTTAACTGTGCAAATACAGATCATAGTTTAGAAGTCCACAGGATCAGTCAGCCAGAATTTCCAAGATTAGGTAATGTAGAAGAGAATTTTGTGCATAAAATAATACCATAAATCCACATGGCTGTGATTTTGAGGTTTTCGCCAAATATTAAACTGGGTATTCATAGAATGAAACTGTGTGGCATGGCAGAGAACAGCTTCTGGGAGGCTATGAACTGAATGGAAATTGTGGAATAGGGCTGAAATCAGCCAGAGTGGAGAGGGTTGGAGAAAACTAATTTAACACCCCAGGCATTATTCCATTGATACCCTAGCAAGGCCACACCTTAGAAGTAGTGCTTTACCAGGGCTATTCTAGACCAATCCTAACAAAGATTAAAACCACACCTCAATAGTATAAAACTAATCCTCCACTAAATTAGCAGGTTGTCAGAACAAAACCCAACATTCTCTAAAGGAAGAAAATAAAATTCCCTCTTTCAAAAATGTAGCATTCATTATGTCCATTATAAAATAAAACATTACCAGATATGCTAAGAAATAGGACAATGTCACCCATAACTGGAAGAATAAACAATCAACAGAAAGAGATGCAGTGATAACACAACTGATGGAATTAGCAGATAAGGACTTTAAAGTATCATACTTGAGTACTTAAAGTTATAATGAAAAAAATCAGAAAAAGAAATTAAAACTGTAAAGACAGGGCCTCCCTGGTGGCGCAAGTGGTTGAGAGTCCGCCTGCCGATGCAGGGGATACGGGTTCGTGCCCCGGTCTGGGAGGATCCCATATGCCGCGGAGCGGCTGGGCCCGTGAGCCATGGCCGCTGAGCCTGCGCGTCCGGAGCCTGCGCGTCCGGAGCCTGTGCTCCGCAACGGGGGAGGCCACAACAGTGAGAGGCCCGCATACCGCAAAAAAAAAAAAAAAAAAAAAAAAAAAAAAAAAACTGTAAAGACAAAACAAATGGAAATTGCAGAACTGAAAAAATAGAATAAATAAAATGAAAAATCCACTAAATGAGTTTTTTGGAAGATTGGATGCTGCAAAAGAAAAATCAGTCAATGTGAATACTTGTCAGTAGAAACCATCCAGACTATAGCATAAAAAGTAAGAAAAACTGAAAAAAAATTATAGCTAAGCTGCTATAAATACCGCATGTTATGAACTTCAAGTATTGAGAGTTGACAGATGGGCAGGCACAGAGGCAGGAGGAGCCAACTTGCTTCAGTGCTTCAACAGCTACCTCTCCTCTGTGACCAGAGTGGCTCCTTCCCCATCTCTGTGACTTCAGTTCATGATTCTAAGGTTTGAGTGGCCAGGTGCTGATTTATTCTCCAATCAAAGCTTCTCCTGAACTTCAGTGAATCCATTGGTGTGGTATCTACTGTGGGCGTTGGCCACGAGCTGGGTGGTCTCTGTGGCTGATGCTGTTTATGCGACAATTGGTATGTCTGTGGTCTCTCAAGTGTCCGTGTTCACCCTCAACAGTCCCAGCTGATACCAAAACACTCTTGGGGCAGTGTCAGTGCCCTTCCCTCTCATCAGACTGCATTCAGCATGGATGATACCAAGATTTCAATGGAGTGGTCAGTAGAGTCTGAGCTACAGGCAGGGGCCAAAATGAGGTCCAGTAAAATCAAAGAATTGAAAAGAAATAGATCTGGAGGGAAAAACTGATGTCATCCACCTTAATTCCAGAAGATGGTGTCTTGGCCTAAAGGGACCACTTTGAAATTATTCAACCTGATGCCTCCAGACCTGAGTTGAAATTATAAAACATGTGTTGGTCTTGGCTTATTGATAAGCCAAGAAAAGCTAAGTACACAGCCAAGATCTTAACTAATGAGAGAAGTATCTAAAAATCAAGCCAAAGGCTGTGAAAATTGAGAAAAAGAGACCCTATGTCACATGAAGTTCTAAGAACAAAATCAGAATTAGAGTGCATTTTCTTAGACTCACAAACAAGATGGTGGCAAATGAGATTTGCAGAGTACAAATTCCAGCCTGAGTCAGCCAAGTAGTGACCATAGATCCAGGCCATACAGAGCTGAAAAACCTGAGTGTAGGGACAGGGATTTAGGTTGAGGCTCTATGTGGATATGAGCAGGAAGAAGGAATAGAGTTTGGAATAGAACAGTGACTTTTTAACAATTTTATAGCAATATAATCTTGCTATTTAAATGAACTCTCAGTATAACAAAAAGGGGAAGCTTCTGGTTGAACTGAGGTCCATGTTCTGGGGAGACACATAAGCTTTGCCCTCTCAGCTTCCACTACACCTTTTATAGCAGGACTTTAATCATTCCCACAGAAACCTAGTACTTCAAGGCACACAGTGTTTAAATCCATGGACATGGATACTTGAAGGTACCACCTCAGAATCTGGAACTTGCATACAGATAAAGTCAACAATCCTAGTGTGGCAGAAGGAGCAAGAATTTTGGAGTCTGATAGGCATAGTTTTAAAATCTAGTTCTCAATCTGTGTGACCTTGGGAAAGATGTTGTTACCTGGGCTGCAGATTTCTGCACTTTGACTTGTGGTGAAGGATCTGGAAAGGTACTCTTAAGTTCTTTCCTTGACACAATATGAGGCTTTCACTAAATTTCTCTCAGTGACCTCCTTCAATTTTATTCCTTTCTACTTCCTAATACTTGGGGCTGATATTCAGCCAGCACAACCTAGCAGAGCTGTCTCAGTTGTTTAAGACTGATGGAGATGTACCTGTGTCACTGATTTTAAATATTTTGAATATCATTCCAGCCAACAGTGGATTAATGACTGCCATAAACTTGTACATATGTTATGTGAGGCATTGTACTAATATGATACACACATGAACTCAGATTATCCTCACCTTCACACTCTGGTGGAATTATGGGGATTATCACCATTTTATAGATGAGGAAACTCTAGTTAGATCCTTCCTCAAAGTCTTAGACTAAGAAGTGACAGTGCTAGAATTTAAACCTGAATTTCTCATACTTCAAATTCTTTCATGTTTTTATTAAATCATATTCTCTGTCTTAGCACAGATATTCCATAAAGAAGAAACCCTAAAACAAATTAAAAGAAAAAATGTGGCCTATTATATAGTATTCAAGAAAAAAGTGGCTGCAAATATATCCACTGATGGCTGAATATCAATGGATTTTTAAGTTGGAATCCAAGAGAATTGAAAAAAATAAGTGAAAATTTATCATACAAGTACGGTAAGATTTATTTTTTTGGTGTTAATTCAAATAGGCTTAAAATATAAACAGTGTCAATCCCTTAACTAGAGCAGTAAAGAAAAGATCTTAGTAATTTGTTGATTTAACTACTTTTTGCAACATTAAATTACATGAAGATATAGACCTTATCCAAAATGGCAAGGGAGTCTAAGAAAGATCTATTAATAGTTTTAAATGTTGGCTTAGTGACTAGGATATAATTATATTTTGTGTCTGTGGGTTCACAGAACATTAGTTTTATGGTTAGTAGCTTATCTGCCTTGGAGCTAAAAAGACTTTATATTTTTAATTGTGTGTCTAAATAACATTTTATGGTGAAATGATCTCCCATCAAAATGTCTGCAAGTAATTTTCTTCCTCCTGTTGGCCAAGGATAAGGATGAGCATGATCTAGAGCAAAGAGGACATTAACTATTACAGGTTTTCTGCTTAGCTAAAGGAGGAGATGATCTTTAGTTTTGCTTGTTTGCTTTGTTTTTGATTGAAAGGAATGCAGCTGTCTTTCTATAACTGGGGTTTCTAGAAGAAACTTAATTCATGGCTGCCTCCTTTGATTCCTCCATACTTAACTGGGCATCTTAAAGGACTAAAAATATTTGGCTTGGAGATATGAGATAATCTGTTTCTACTTATTTGAATCTCTGATTTGGGGGGTACAGACAAGAGAAACCTAGCATCATTTTATATAGGCAATAGGATCAGTGTATTTGGTCAAAGGCACTGAGTTTGGTGAACTGGATTAAAGTTCTTTATAACTGACAAAAGTCCAATTGAATCAGCACAATCTCAAATATTACTAGTTTCCTACCTACCCTCAGCCTTGCAAAATTCTATGATAATGTTCCTCTCAACTGAAATCCTACTTCCAAGCACACGAAAACTTCTCTGGATTTTGAAGGTCTCAAAGGTGGAAGCAGAAGTAATCCTCTTAGTTCTCACATGGGCTTAATTCCTCTTGCTTATCCAGTTTATTTCATGCCCCACCTCCAGATTCTTTTTTGTACTCTTACAGCATTCAGAAAGAAAAAAAAAGAAAAAGAAAATCCTCTTTGGAAAAATGTGAGTTCCTATGTTATGGCAGGGATAAATATTTGTTAGGTTATCACACACAGTAGCAAGACATCCTAGGGAAATAGAGTTCAAAGAGCATTCTCACCCCACCCATTGAGCTATTCAGAGGGATCCTGCTATGTTATTTGCAATGCAAAAAACACCCTCATGACTTAGCATGTTTTAACAGAGACTCAGGCAAAATCTGCAAGCCATGTGTCCTTGCTTACCCAAGATGACAAGAATGGCTTTTCTGTATATTTCTGACTATCTCTAGTTCTTAAATCCTTTGCTCAGCTCTTTCAGTTCAGGCAACTAACTAATATAGGGAAATGCTAACACAGTTTGCTTCCCAAACTGAAGTATTCTAGTGGTAACCTTTATTTTTTTATGCTGATTGATTTTCCATGTGTATAATTTAATATATCTGGAATGCTCTTAATGAATCCATATTCCTAAACAAATTAAAATTGGCATTCCCATAATAAGAGCTCTCTACTGGTGAAATTCTGCTTGTCACAGAAATAAATGATGTTCATAATGATGACTTAGAGACTTTCAAAGATTCTCAAATGCCAAATGAGTCATCAAAAAATTAAATTATGTTCAAAAGAGATTTACGTGCCTATTATTAAACTTTTAATCTATTATCTCTTTATACTACATAATTATATGTTATTAAATTTTATATTTAATTTACTAGGAAATTCCCTTCCATAATCATTTCATACAACAGCAAGTGTACTAAATTGAATTTAAGCTATGTATGATACAGTCTAAAGGGGAAGTAATATTTCTTCAAAACCTACTATATTTGAAAACACAGCTATTTAAAAAAAATAAACATTGTAATTTAGAATAGTTTAATATTTACAGAAAAGTTGTGAAGATATTACACAGAGCTCTGATATATCCCACATCCAGTTTCCTCTATTATTAACATCTTTCATTAGTATGGGACATTTATAACAGTTAATAAACCAGTATTGATATATTATTATTAACTAAAGTCCATGGTTTACAGTAGGGTTCATCTGCTGTACAGTCTATGGGTTTTGATAAATGTATAATGCCATCATCACAGTATCATACAGAATAGTTTCACCATCCTAAAAATCCCTTGTGATCTACCTTTTCACCCTTCCTTCCCTCCCTCCAAACCCGCAATACACACACCTGGTGTATCCTTTACTTCCTTTTCTTTCCTTATTGTATTAGCTAGGACTGCCAGTATGATGTTAAATAGAAGTGATGGGACAGGACATCTTTTCCTTTTCCTTTGGGGAAGCTTCAAGTTTGTCACAATGAACTATATTATTAGCTACAGGTTTGTTGTACATGTTCTTTATTAAGTTGAGGAAGTTCCCTTCTCTGGTTTGCTGAGAGTTTTAAATCATAAATAAGTGTTGAAGTTTCTCAAATGCTTTTTCTACATCTGTTAATATGATCAAATGATTTTTCTTCTTTAGCCTGTTGATTTAATTGATTACATTTATTGTCTCTCAAATGTTGCACCAGCATTATATACTTGGGAGAATTCCCACTAAGTTGTGGTGTATAATTAACTTCATACATTATTAGACTCAATTTTTGTTGAGGATTTTTTGCATTTATGTTCATGAGAGATATGTTCACTGGATAAGGAATTCTAGTTTGGATATTGTTTCTTTTTCTTTCAGTACTTTAAATATTTCACTCTATTCTCTATTTGCTCACATCATTTTTGATCAGAAGTCCTCTGTAATTCTTATCCTTGTTCTTTTATAGGTAAGATTCTTTTCCCAATTTTGTTTTCTGTATTTCCTCCTTTTCTTTGGTTTTCTGAAGTTTGAATAGGATATGCATAGGGTTGTGTGTGTGCATACATGTGTGAGACAGAGTGTGTGTGTGTATGTACTGGTATTTATCTTGCTTGGTTGTCTCTGAGCTTCCTGAATCTGTAGTTTAGTATCTGTCATTAATTTTTGAAAGTTCTCATCCATTATTACTTCAAATATTTTTCTGCTCATCTTCTCTTCTCCTTCTGATATTTTAATCATGTGTATGCTACATCTCTTGATATAGTTCCACAGTTCTTGGATGTTCGCTCTTTTTTTTTTTTTTCTCTTTATATTTCAACTTGGGACGTTTCTACTGACTTATCTTCAAGCTCAATGATTCTTTCCTAGGCTGTGCCCAGTCTACCAAAGAGTCCATCAAAGGCATTCTTTATATCTGTAACAATGTTTTTGATTTTTAAATTTCCTACTGATTTTTTCTTTGATTTTTCATTTCTCTGCTTACATTACTCATCTATTCTTACATGTTGCTTACTTTTTCCATGAGAGCTCTTACCACATTAACCACAGTTATTTAAAAGTCCCTGTCTGTTAATTCCAACATCTATATCACACATGAGTTTGGTTCCAATGATTGCTTTGTCTCTTTAGACTGTTGTTTCTCCTCCTCCTTTACCTCCCCTCTTCCCCTCCCTCTCCATCTCCCTCTCTATCATCCTCCTTTTCCTTTGGCATGCCTTGTGATTTTTTTGTGAAAAGGCAGGCATATTTTATTGGGTAATAGGAACTGAGGTTAAAATAGATTTTCAGTGTAATTTAGTTTATCTAAATAGGTGTTGGGCTGTGTTTAATGTTTCCTGTAGCCATAGATGCCAGAAGATTCAAAGTCTTCTAGTATCTTTTTTTTTTTCTCTTTCATCCTAACTTCGGGCTTCCTGAAGTATTCCTCCTCAGAGACATGCTTTTCAGCTGAAACCCACTGTTATTTTACTGAGGACTTCTTGGCATGGTACTAAAGTGTGGTAGAGAAGGAAATTTCTACAATCTTGAAATTAAAACTCAGTCTGTTAGAGGGCCTGAATCTTGGCACCATAACCTTCACAAATGTTTCTCCAGTGAGAAACAGTCTCCCTACACTTTTCCCTGGCTGCAATATTACCAATCTATTTTTATGAAGCCTTGACCATCATTGAAAATATATTTTTCCTTCTCTTAGCTGAAATAAGAGGGCTGGAGGGGAGCTGGAGTAAGAGGAATTTCTTTCCCCCACTGTGATAAGACTCAGACATAGTTCTTTCTGCTAGAGAGTGGGTCTTTGCTATGGAAAAGGTTCTGGATATATTTCACAATGTTTTACAAGCTATATTTTATATCTTCCTTTGCCCCTGGCACTTGGGGACCCCCACTTGGGAATCTCTCTTGCTTTCTTAGATCTCCCTGACAGAAACCTAATGTGGGTCATAGAGGTAGAGCCAATGAAATTGTAGGACTTCCAAGGCTGTAGCCACCAGGAGCTTCTCACTCTCAGACTAGTCCACACTTAACCTCCAGCCAGCAATGCATCAAAAGTACTATTTCAGTGTTCCTGTTTCTCCAGGTAAGGAGAGCTCAGCTGTGTCTCTTTGAATATGACTATCTCTCCAGATTTGGGGGTGAAGGTTTATTTAACAATCTCAGTTATCTGACAGATTCAAGAAAATTAACTGATTTTCAGTTTGTCTAACTTTTTCTTGTTGCAAAGACTTGGGGTGATGAATTCCAAGCTCTTTACATATTGGAACTGAAACTGAAAAACAGTATTTTTAAAATATATTATTTCATTTAAAATTTACATTAGTACTAAGATATAGGGAAGTAATATGACAGACACCATCCAATTAGTAAGACAAAAAAACAATCATGGTTTAAATTCAGATCATCTGAACCCAAAACCTTCTGTCATGTCACTACTGCATGCTGCTTTTTCATATTCTGTGTGTTGCTCCTTAGGATTACCAAGAGTGGCAGAGGGAGCAGGAAGCATTGGTGTGAATTCAGAAGTCAATGGTTTAAATGGGCATCTGAGACCTGCAATTATTTTCAAGCTGAAAAATAATTTGATCCAGTAACTACTATTCAAGGAAAGGTCAAATCATTTCCCACTGTACTTACTGATGGACTTACAATAACTGTAAGCTACTGTACTTACAGTTCAATAGCTTTCACATAGGGAGTTTGTAATGTGGTCATTGACCTTGTACATTGACACCTGCATTATAAAGAAGTAAATTTAGTCTATAACTGAAAACTCACAAACATTGCAATAGGTCATATTGCACATCCATTCAAAGGTCAATAAAAGCAAATGCTGCAGCATTTGAGGGCTAGAGAATGGGAGCAAAATAGCAATCATAATGAAATATTGATTCTCCAGGTAATATTTTAAAACATTCTGTTAGTTCCCATACACACAAAAACATATGCTACTATTATTATTTATAATCAACAGTCTTAAAGATTTTTATCTGTATTATTATTAATTTCACAATATATGCAAAACAGATATTATCATCCACACTCTGCAAATAAGGAAAGTAGAGAGGTTAAGTAATTTGCCTGGGTCATAGATTTTAAGTATTTTAGCCCCAACAATTGACTTCATATTCTTTATTAACAAAGTCCATTTTCCTTCTGTCAAAGAAACTTATAGAGAAATTGATTTTTATGTTTTATGTGGGAGAAACACACAAATGGAATTTAGTGAAGAAGGAAGAAGGTGGCTAACAGTGATAAAGTGATGATCTAGGGCTTCCCTGGTGGCACAGTGGTTGGGAGTCTGCCTGCTGATGCAGGGGACACAGGTTTGTGCCCTGGTCTGGGAGGATCCCACATGCTGCGGAGCGGCTGGGCCCATGAGCCATGGCCGCTGAGCCTGCGTGTCCGGAGCCTGTGCTCCACAACATGGGAGAGGCCACAATGGTGAGAGGCCCGCATACCACACACACACAAAAAAGTGATGATCTATATGCCTTATAACTCCTTTCACTGACACACTTCAGTTAGCTTTTCTCTGAGGATATTGCGTAGGCAGTGACAAAAGTGAGTTCTTGGCTTTGGTAAGAATAAACACATGGTATCCACCCTGCAACAAAAGCTAGCTCACCATACATTTTTATTCAGGAGTACCCTGGGTGTATACTTTTATCATTTGTCTGAATGGATATTCTATTTCCTCATGCATATGTGGTCTTGCAAAACAAAATATGGTTTTTAGTCATTTTGGAAATTCTTTTTATTCACATGATAAGCCAGAATCTCTTTTGCACACCTTTTATATTTTAAATGCTGAGTCAAAGCTGATTTCAAATATCTGATGGCATGCATTTTGGTTTACATTAAAAAGTTCTCCCATAAAACCCAATAGAATTGATCATGTAGGTCAATGACATAAATAGTTTTACTAGTCTTATGTATAATGTGCATGATTTCCTTACTTTAAATTCAACTTTAAGTAAATATTTTATTATTGTTATTTTATAATAATATTATTATTACATAATCTCCATTAAGTCATGAGAATTTTAGCCCATAGTACACACTTGCAAAGAGTATCTAAAGCAGAAAAAATTGTGAATAGGTGGAACAGATGGTTGTCTGAACAATCTCACATTTAGTGTTTTGGGGAAGTCATCTGCCTAAAAATATGTCTTACTAGCCTGTTTTAGTATGGGTTTTCTAACATTAGAGCTCCAATCCTTTGGTTTGTAAAGAATTTAAAGTCTAAAGATTTAAGAATACTTTTACATTCAGTGATCTCCTACCGCATTAAAACATCTCAATTAGTGCAAAGGAGTAGAAATTACAAAGAACATGGAGATAAGACATGAAAATGAATACATTATAAGGTAGTATGTGATTAAAACCCTTTAATCTCTGTTTTAGAAAACCAAATAGATACCTCTATGAGGAATATCACTTTAAGTTTAGGAATCAGTGACAATGTAGTTTGTAAATTATTTTTTCATCTAAGAGGACTGTCTTGTAGTAATTAGAAAAAAGATACCAAGATACAGTCATGATACAGATATGATCTAGGGCCATTTATCCATAGAAAGGAATTCTATCTGGGAAGACGAGACGAATTATTTCAGAGGAAATGGGATTTCGACTGAGGTGTGATGAGAAGATAGTGGGAAACATAGTAAAAACTGTGTTTAAATGGAATAAGAATTCACAGGCTTTGTTTTAATCCTGCCACACTTGGGCACATCTGACGTTTAATTTTCTTATTTATATAAAAGGGGAATTAGGGTAAATTGGCACTAAAAATATGTATATGTTTGCTACCACTGTTACTTATGTTTCTCTATCAGATATCACTAGTCAAACGTACCACTCTGTAGAGATAAGCTGAGATAAAGTCTCAAAATCTGTTCAAAAATTGCAGATGGATATAAATAATCTTATGGAAAAAATTGCTAGAAATAATAAGTAAATATAGCAAAGCTGTAGGATACAATATACAAAAATCAATTGAATTTCCATATTCTAGCAATGAAATATTAGAATGTAAAATTAACAATGTTACCTCAGCATCGTTAATGCTACCTCAGCATTTAACGATGTACCTCACATAACTCTATGAGTTCTGCATGCTTGCCCATGCTTAGTTAGGTCAGTCTTTAATTTTACCCATTCTAACAAATGTATAGCAATAGCTCATTGTAGTGTTAACTTATATTTACTTAATAATTAACGATGTTTACTATCTTTGTATGTGCTCATCCATATAGCTTTTTCAATGAAGTATCTGTTAAGAATTTTGTCCATTTTAATGGGTTTTTATATTATTGAGTTTTAAGAATTTTTTTTGTATATCCTTGATGTATATTCAGATATATGATTTGCAAATATTTTTTCCCAAATTGTGGTTTACATTTTAATTTTCTTAAGACTGTTTTTGGAAGAGCAGAAGCTATTAATTTTTGTAGTGAAACTTATTTATTTGTTATTTTATATATTTTATATATCATGCTTTGGGTATCATATCTAAGAAACAAATTGCCTAATCTAATATCACAAAGATTTTCTCCCCTGCTTTCTTCTGGAAATATTAGTTTTGGGATCATGATTAGTCCTTTGCAAATTTTTACATATGGTGTAAGAAATGGAATATCATATTTTTGCATATGGGTACCCAAAATTTTCAGTACTATTTGTTGAAAACATTATCTTTTTCCACAGAATGACCTTTGCAACTCTGCCAAAACCCAATTAACCATACATGTACAAGTCTGTTTCTGGACTCTATTCTGTTCCATTTTGATCAAATTATCTTAATGCCAATACCATACTACCTTGAATACTGTAACTTTACAGAAAGTTTTAATGTCTGGTAGAGTAAGTTCCTTAACTTTGTTCTTCTCTTTCAAAGTTGTTTTATCTATTCTATATCTTTTACATTTCCATTTGAATTTTAGAATCAGCTTTTTGGTTTCTACAAAAGAATCTGCTCATATTTTCATTTGGATTGCTTTGAATCAATAGATATTTAAGAGAAAATTGGTATCTTAAAAATATTGAATCTTCCCACATATGATCAATGTATATCTAGAGGCATACCTCGTTTTATTGCACTTCACTTTATTGTGCTTCATAAGCATTACATTTTTTACAAATTCTAGGTTTGTAGAAACCCTGAATTGTCAGATGATGGCTAGCATTTTTTATCAATAAATTATTTTTAAATTAAGGTATGTACTTTTTAAAAACATAATGTCATGGCATACCTAACAGACTATAGCAGAGTGTACACATAACTTTTATATGCACTGGGAGACCAAAAAAATTATGTGACTCACTTTATTGCAAAATTCACTTTATTTTTGTGGTCTGGAATTGAACTTACAGTATCTCTGAGGTGTGCCTGTATTCTTTAAGAACTTAATTTCTTTCTCCACATTTTTGCAGTTTTCAGTATACAGGCCCTGTACATCCTTTGTTAGATTTATCCTAAGTATTTCACATTCTTGATGTCACTATAAGTTATTAGCACCAAATTGTTATAAATATATATTACATTTTAAAATTTCAAATTTTACATGTTCTTTGCTAGTATATAGAAATATAATTTTTTATATTTACATAACAATCTTGTGTCCTACAATCTTGCTAAAAGTCATTTATTTTCCTAGTAGCTCTTTTGCAGATTAAATCATATTTTCTCTGTAGATGTCATGTCACCTGCAAATAAAGACAGTTTAACTTTTTCCTTCATATTCAAATGTCTGGGTTTTTTTTTTTTCTTACCAGCCTACACTGGCTAGAATCTACATTACATGCTAAATAGAAGTATTGAGAGCACACTTCCTTCTCTTGTTCCTGATTTAAATAAATTGGTCAAGTGGCTCTTCACTTGCATTGTTTCCAATTTAAAAAAAATTCTGCCATGTGTCTTATCTTTTTTCCTTTATACATAATTTTTTTTCCATGGTTGCTTTAAGATTTTATCTTCATCTTCAGTTCTAAGAAATATGATCATAATACACCTTGGTAGTTTCATGTTTAGACTTCCTTTAGCTTCTTGGATCTACAAGTTAACAGCTTTCTTCAAAATTGGGAATTTTTCAACCATTATGCCTTCATATATATTTTTTAATATCCCCCCAACTTCTCCTTCAGAGACTCCAATTAAATGTGTATTAAGCTGCTTTAAGTTGTCCCACTACTGACTGATGCTCTTTTAAAAAATTTTTTTTATTCTTCTTCCTCTGTGATTTTTATTTTGGAAAGTTTTTATTGATAAGTCTTCAAATACACTGATTTTTCCCCTCTGCAATGTCTAACCTACCACTAATCCAATCCAGTATACCTTTTCATCTCAGATACTGTAATTTTCATCTCTAGAAGTTTCATTTGTTTTATTATTACCTCTTCTCTATTTCTGAATATATCATGTTCAATCTTTTTTCTAGGTTCAGGATTTATGTGATATAGTTGCCTAACTGTTTTAATATTGTTGACTACTAATTCTATCATCTGCATCATTTCTAGATCCATTTCCACTTATACTTCTTCTTACTATGGGCCATAATTTCCTTCTTGGTGTGTCTAGTAATTTTTTTTTTTACCTGGATGCAAAATACTGTGAGTTTTACCTGTTGGGATGTTAAATATTTTCATATTCCCAAAATATTCTTAAGCTTTCTTCTGATATGTGGTTAAGTTACTTGAAAATGTTTTGATCTTTCTGAGTTTTACTTTTAAGATTTGTTAGAAGGGGTCAGACCAGCATTTAGTTCATGGTTAATTCTTCTGAATAAGAAGGCAAGACTCTTTTTAGTAGTCCAATGTTCTACAATGTTCTGTGAATTATGAAGTTTTCTACTCTGATTGTAAATATGCTCTCATGAGATCTGGGCATTGTTCCTCCTAATCTTCTCAGATTTTTTGTTCTCTGACCTTGAGTAGTTTCTTTAAACATATCTTGATCAGTGTTTAACTGATTACTTGAGGAGGACCCTGTAGAGATCTCTGAAATTCTCCCCACTCTGGCACTCTAACCTATGAACTCTTGCCATCTTGGCATCAAAAGGCTCCTAGCTTTATCATCTTAGCTCACAGTGTACAATGGACTCCGACTAAGGTCCCCCTAACTGCCCTGCAATCTGTAAACTACCTCCAGACATTGACCTATGGGAATCATAGGGTTTTCCTCATTTATTCCTATAGCTCAGGGATCACTATCTTCTGTTACTTGATATCCAGTAATTTGAGAGCCAATTTTTCATATATTTTGTCCATTTTTTAGGTTGTTTCAAGAACAAGGGTAAATCTAGTCCCTGTTACTCCATCTTAGCCAGAAGTGGAAGTTTTCACATTATTGATTATTGCTGTATTAAATGACTGCCTAACATATAGTTTCTTATTAACAGAAAACAGATATTTGAATAAAAAAAGGAAGACGAGAATTTTCCAGACAGAGGTAAAACACTGGGCTAGGAATGAGCTTCTGAATTTAGGGCATATAGGAAAACCTGGTGTTGCCAAAATAGCGTGAATGAGGGGAGATAGTAGTAATGAATACCTATATAGAGGTGAGAAAGAGCTAGGTGATACAGGACCCTCTAATAACTTTGAATAGTTTTCCAATCATCCTGCAATATTGTGGTTCTGATCAAGAGAATGGTATGATTATATATACATATTTAAAAGATCACATTAAGCCATGCATAGCCAGGTCACACAGCCAGCTGCATGGAGAACCATCACCACACACCAGTGCACCGTAGCAGCCATATGGGAGGCCTTCCTCACCCACCAGTGGGCAAAATCAGTCAACCCTACCTTCCAGTGTGTGCACAATTGTCGACCCCACCACAAAAGAAGGGCACACACAGCCCAAATAGAGGACACTCCTAGAACATCTAGCTCTGGAAGTCAGAAGAGAGCATGTTGCTGGGCCCCATAATACATTTTCTACATAGGGCCACGTCTCCAAGATGAGGAGACATAACAAACCTATTTAATACATAAAAATAAACACAACGAGTTAGGCAAAATAAGGAGAGAGAGAAATATATTACAAACAAAGGAAAAAGACAAAATCTCAGAAAAACAACTCAGTGAAGCAGAGATAAGCAGTTTACCCAATAAAGAGTTCATGGGGACTTCCCTGGTGACACACTGGTTAAGAATCTGCCTGCTGATGCAGGAAACATGGGTTTGAGCTCTGGACCGAGAGGATCCCACATGCTGCACAACAACTAAGCCTGTGCTCCACAACTACTGAGGCCCACGTGCCTAGAGCTCATGCTCCGCAGCAAGAGAGGCCACCACAGTGAGAGGCGCACGCATGGCAGCAAACAGTGGCCCCCACTCGCCACAACTAAAGAGGATCCCGCATGCAGAAACAAAGGCCAAACACAGCCAAAAATAAATAAAATAAATATATTTATTTTAAAAAAGAGTTCATGGTAATGATAATAAAGATGCTCACAAATTTCAGAAGGAAAATATATGAATACAGTGAGAATCTAAAAAAAAAAGAGTTAGAAAACATGAAAAAGAACCAACCTGAGCTGAAGAATACAATAACTGAGATCAAAAATACACTACAGGAATCAACAGGAGATTAAATGATTCAGAAGAATGGATCTATGATCAAGAAGACAGAGTAATAAAAATCACCCAAATTTAACAGAAAAAAATTTTTTAAATGAGGATAGTTTAAGAGACCTCTGGGACAACATCAAGTATACCAGCATTCATATTATAAGAGGTCCTAGAAGGAGAAGAGAGAGAGAAATATGCAGATAACTTATTTGAAGAAATAATAGCTAAAAATATCCCTAACTTAGAGAAGGAAACAGACATTGAGGTCCAGGAAGCAGAGAGTCCCCCAAAAGATGAACTCAAAGAAGTCTGCGCCAAAACACATCATAACTAAAATGACAAAAATTAAAGATAAAGGATCTTAAAAGCAACAAGAGAAAAGCAACTAGTTACATACAAAGGAACTCTCATAAGATTATCAGTTGAGTTTTCAGTAGAAACTTTGCAGGCCAGGAGGGAGTGGCATGTCAAAGTGCTGAAAGAAAAAACAAACAAACAAACAAACCCTATAATGGAGAATACTCTACCCAGCAAGATTATCATTCAGAATTGAAGGAGAGAAAGAATTTACAGACAAGCAAAAAGTAAAAGAGCTCATCACCACTAAACTGGCCTTACAAAAATAAAGGCACTTCTCTAAGACAAAAGAAAAGGTTACAACTAGAAATAAGAATTTACAAAAGGAAAAATCTCATTGGTTAAAGGCAAACATATAGTAAAGGTAGTGGAAAACCACTTATAAATCTAGTAGGAAGGTTAAAAGACAAAAGTAGCAAAATCATCTATATCTACAGTAAGTAGTTAAGGGATACACAAAGTAAAAAGATATAAAATATGACATCAAAAACACAAAACAGGGTGGAGGAAATAAATTGTAGGACTATTAGAGCGTGTTTGAACTTAAGACATCATCAACTTGAAAATAATCATATGTGTTTACATAGATATAGATATATGTTGTTATATATAAAGCCTCATCATAACCACAAAACAAAAACCTACCATTGATATACAAAAAGTGAAGAGAAAGGAATCCAACAATAACACTAAATATAGTCATCAAGTCACAAGGGAAGAGAATAAGAGAAGAAAGGAACAGAGAAGAAATACAAAAGCAGCAAGAAAACAATTAACAAAATGGCAATAAGTAACTTATCAATAATGACTTTAAATGTAGGTGGATTAAATGCCCCAACAAAGGACACAGAGTGGCTGACTGGATTAAGAAAAACAAAACAAAAACAAAAACAGAAAAACATTTATATGCTGCCCATATGAGACACACTCCATATCTAAAGACACACACAGACTGAAATGAGGGGATGGGAAAAGATATTCCATGCATATGGAAACAAAAATAAAGCTGGGGAAACAATGCTTCTATCAGACAAAATAGAGTTTAAAACAAGACTGTTGGGAGAGTCAAGATGGCAGAAGGGTAAGACACGGAGATCACCTTCCTCCCCACAACTACATCGGGAATACATCTACATGTGGAACAACTCCTACAGAACACCTACTGAACGCTGGTAGAAAACCTCAGACCTCCTAAAAGGCAAGAAACTCCCCACGTACCTGGGTAGGGCAAAAGATAAAACAAAAAACAGAGACAAAAGAATAGGGACAGGACCTGCACCAGTGGGAGGGAGCTGTGAAGGAGGAAAGGTTTCCAAACACTAGAAGCCCCTTCGGGGGTGGAGACTGTGGGGGGCGGAGAGGGTAAGCTTCAGAGCCACGGAAGAGAGCACAGCAACAGGGGTGCAGAGGGCAAAGTGGAGAGATACCCGCACAGAGGAACGGTACCGACCTGCACTCACCAGCCCGAGGCTTGTCTGCTCACCCGCCAGGGCGGGTGGGGCTGGGAGCTGAGGCTCGGGCTTCACTCAGATCCTAGGGAGAGGACTGGCAGCGTGAACACAGCCTGAAGGGGGCTAGTGCGCCACAGCTAGCTGGAGGGAGACCAGGAAAAGGTCTGGACCTGCCGAAGACGCAAGAGACTTTTTCATCCCTCTTTGTTTCCTGGTGCGCAAGGAGAGGGGATTAAGAGCACTGCTTAAAGGAGCTCCAGAGACGGGCACAAGCTGCGGCTATCAGTGCGGACCCCAGAGACGGGCATGAGACACTAAGGCTGCTGCTGCAGCCACCAAGAAGCCTGTGTGCAAGCACAGGTCACTCTCCATACCTCCCCTCCCGGGAGCCTGTGCAGCCCTCCATGGCCAGGGTCCCATGACCCAGGGACAACTTCCCCGGGAAAACGCACGGGGCGCCTAAGGCTGGTGCAACGTCACACTGGCCTCTGCCACCGCAGGCTTGCCCCGCATCCGCACCCCTCCTTCCCCTTGACATGAGTGAGCCAGGGGCCCCGAATCAGCTGCTCCTTTAACTCCATCCTGCCTGAGTGAAGAATAGACGCCCTCAGGCGACCTACATGACGAGGCGGGTCCAAATCCAAAGCTAAAGACCGGGAGTTGAGCTAACAAAGAACAGAAAGGGAAACTTCTCCCAGCAGCCTCCCAGCAGCAGATTAAATCTCCACAATCAACTTGATGTACCCTGCATCTGTGGAATACCTGAATACACAAGGAATCATACCAAATTGAGGAGGTGGACGTTGGGAGCAATGATATATATATTTCTTCCCCTTTTTCCCTTTTTGTGAGTGTCTATATGTATGCTTCTGGGCATGATTTTGTCTGTATAGCTTTACTTTTACCATTTGTCCTAGGGTTCTGTCTGCCCGTTTTGGTTTTTTTAATTTTCTTACTTAAAAAAATTATTTTTTCTTAATAATTGTTTTTTAATGACTTTATTTTATTTTATTTTATCTTCTTCTTTCTTTCATTCTTTTTTTCCTCCCTTTTATTCTGAGCCGTGTGGAGGACAGGCTCGTGGTGCTCCAGCCAGGCACGAGGGCTGTGCCACTGAGTTGGGAAAGCCAAGTTAAGGACACTGGTCCACAAGAGTCCTCCCAGCTCCACGAAATATCAAACGGCAAAAATCTGCCAGAGATCCCCATCTCAACACCAAGACCCAGCTCCACTCAACGACCAACAAGCTACAATGCTGGACACCCTATGCCAAACAACTAGCAAGACAGGAACACAACCCCATCCAATAGCACAGAGGCTGCCTAAAATCATAATAAGGCCACAGACAACCCAAAACAGACCACTAGACGTGGACCTGCCCACCAGAAAGACAAGATCCAGCCTCATCAGCAGAACACAGGCACTAGTCCCCTCCACCAGGAAACCTACACAACCCACTGAACCAACTTTAGCCACTGGGGACAGACACCAGAAACAATTGGAACTACGAACCTGTAGCCTGCAAAAAGGAGACCCCAAACACAGTAAGTTAAGCAAAATGAGAAGACAGAGAAACACATAGCAGATGAAGGAGCAAGGCAAAAACCCACCAGACCTAACAAATGAAGAAAAAATAGACAGTTTACCTGAAAAAGAATACAGAATAATGATAGTAATGAGAATCCAAAATCTTAGAAACAGAATGCAGAAAATACAAGAAATATTTAACAAGGACCTAGAATAACTAAAGAGCAAGCAAACAATGATGAACAACACAATAAATTAAATTAAAAATTCTCTACAATGGATCAATAGCAGAATAACTGAGGAAGAAGAACGGATAAGTGACCTGGAAGATAAAAGAGTGGAAATAACTACTGCAGAGCAGAATAAAGAAAAAAGAATGAAAAGAATTGAGGACAGTCTCAGAGACCTCTGGGACAATATTAAACACGCCAATATTTGAATTATAGGGGTCCCAGAAGAGGAAGAGAAAAAGAAAGGGACTGAGAAAATATTTGAAGAGAGTATAGATGAAAACTTCCCTAATATGGGAAAGGAAACAGTTGATCAAGACCAGGAAGCACAGAGAGTCCCACACAGGATAAATCCAAGGAGAAACACGCCAAGACACATATTAATCAAACTATCAAAAATTAAATACAAAGAACAAATATTAAAAGCAGCAAGGGAAAAACAACAAATAACACATAAGAGAATCCACATAAGGTTAACAGCTGATCTTTCAGGAGAAACTCTGAAAGCCAGAAGGGAGTGGCAGGAAATATTTAAAGTGATGAAGGGGAAAAACCTACAACCAAGATTACTCTACCCAGCAAGGATCTCATTCAGATTTGATGGAGAAATTAAAACCTTTACAGACAAGCCAAAGCTAAGAGAAGTCAGCACCACCAAACCAGCTTTACAACAAATGCTAAACAAACTTCTCTAGGCAGGACAAAGAAGAGAAGGAAAAGACCTACAAGAATAAACCGAAAACAATTGAGAAAATGGTAACAGGAACATACATATCGATAATTACCTTAAATGTAAATGGATTAAATGCTCCAACCAAAAGACATAGACTGGCTGAACGGATACAAAAACCAGACCCATAGATATGCTGTCTACAAGCGACCCACTTCAGACCTAGGGACACATACAGACTCAAAGTGAGGGGAAAGAAAACGATATTCCATGCAAATGGAAATCAAAAGAAACCTGGAGTAGCAATTCTCATATCAGACAAAATAGACTTTAAAACAAAGACTATTACAAGAGACAAAGAAGGACACTACATAATGATCAAGGGATCAATCCAAGAAGAAGATATAACAAATGTAAATATTTATGCAGCCACCATCGGAGCACCTCAATACATAAGGCAAATACTAACAGCCATAAAAGGGGAAATCGAAGGGAACACAATCATAGTAGGGGACTTGAACACCCCACTTTCACCAATGGACAGATCATCCAAAATGAAAATAAATAAGGAAACACAAGCTTTAAATGATACATTAAGCAAGATGGACTTAATTGATATTTATAGGACATTCCATCCCAAAACAACAGAATACACATTCTTCTCAAGTGCTCATGGAACAATCTCCAGGATAGATCATATCTTGGGTCACAAATCAAGCCTTGGTAAATTTAAGGAAGTTGATATCATATCAAGTATCTTTTCCGACCACATGCTATGAGATTAAATATCAATTACAGACAAAAATCTGTAAGAAATACAAACACATAGAGGCTAAACAACACACTACTTAATAACCAAGAGATCACTGAAAAAAATCAAAGAAGAAATCAAAAAATACCTGGAAACAAATGACAATGAAAACATGATGACCAAAAACCTATGGGATCCAGCAAAAGCAGTTCTAAGAGGGAAGTTTATAGCAATACAATCCTACATTAAGAAACAAGAAACATCTCAAATAAACAACCTAACCTTACACCTGAAGCAATTAGAGAAAGAAGAACAAAAATACCCCAAAGCTGGCTGAAGGAAAGAAATCATAAAGAAATAAATGAAATAAATGAAAAGGAAATGAAGGAAACGATAGCAAAGATCAATAAAACTAAAAGCTGGTTCTCTGAGAAGATAAACAAAACTGATAAACCACTAGTCAGAATTATCAAGAAAAAAAGGGAGAAGACTCAAATCAATAGAATTAGAAATGAAAAAGGAGAAGTAACAACTGACACTGCAGAAATACAAAGGATCATGAGAGATTACTACAAGCAAGTATATGCCAATAAAATGGACAACCTGGAAGAAATGGACAAATTCTTAGAAAAGCACAACCTTCTGAGACTTAATGAGGAAGAAATAGAAAATATAAACAGACCAAACACAAGAACTGAAATTGAAACTGTGATTAAAAATCTTCCAACAAACAAAAGCCCAGGGCCAGATGGCTTCACAGGAAAATTCTATCAAACATTTAGAGAAGAGCTAACACCTATCCTTCTCAAAGTCTTCCAAAATATAGCAGAGGGATGAACTATCCCAAACTAATTCTACGAGGCCACCATCACCCTGATACCAAAACCAGACAAAGATGTCACAAAGAAAGAAAACTAAAGGCCAGTATCACTGATGAACATAGATGCAAAAATCCTCAACAAAATATTAGCAAACAGAATCCAACAGCCCATTAAAAGGATCATACACTATGATAAGTGGGATTTATCCCAGGAATGCAAGGATTCTTCAATATACACAAATCAATCAACATGATACAGCATATTAACAAATTGGAGAAAAACCATATGATAATCTCAATAGATGCAGAGAAAGCTTTCGACAAAATTCAACACCCATTTATGATAAAAACCCTCCAGAAAGTAGGCATAGAGGGAACTTTCCTCAACATAATAAAGGCAATATATGACAAACCCACAGCCAACAGCGTCCTCAGTGGTGAAAAACTGAAACCATTTCCACTAAGATCAGGAACAAGACAAGGTTGCCCACTCTCACCACTATTATTCAACATAGTTTTTGAAGTTTTAGTCACAGCAATCAGAGAAGAAAAAGAAATAAAAGGAATACAAATGGAAAAGAAGAAGTAAAGCGGTCACTGCTTGCACATAACATGATACTATACATAGAGAATCCTAAAGATGCCACCAGAAAACTACTAGAGCTAATCAACGAATCTGGTAAAGTAGCAGGATACAAAATTAATGCACAGAAATCTCTGGCATTCCTATATACTAATGATGAAAAATCTGAAAGTGAAATAAGGAAACACTCCCATTTACCATTGCAACAAAAAGAATAAAATATCTAGGAATAAACCTACCTAAGGAGACAAAAGACCTGTATGCAGAAAATTATAAGACACTGATGAAAGAAATTAAAGATGATACAAATAGATGGAGAAATATACCATGTTCTTGGATTGGAAGAATCAACATTGTGAAAATGACTCTACTACCCAAAGCAATCTACAGATTCAATGCAATCCCTATCAAACTACCACTGGCATTTTTCACAGAACTAGAACAAAAAAGTTCACAATGTGCATGGAAACACAAAAGACCCGAATAGTCAAAGGAATCTTGGGAATGAAACACAGAGCTGGAGCAATCAGGCTCCCTGACTTCAGACTATACTACAAAGCTACAATAACGAAGATAGTGTGGTACTGGCAGAAAAACAGAAATATAGATCAATGGAACAGGATAGAAAGCCCAGAGATAAACCCACACACATATGGTCACCTTATCTTTGATAAAGGAGGCAAGAGTATACAATGGAGAAAAGACAGCGTCTTCAATAAGTGGTGTTGGGGAAAATGCACAGCTACATGTAAAAGAATGAAATAAGAACAATCCCTACACCATACACAAAAATAAACTCAAAATCGATTAAAGACCTAAATGTAAGGCCAGATACCATCAAACTCTAGAGGAAACTATAGGCAGAACACTCTATGACATAAATGACAGCAATATCCTTTTTGACCCACTTCCTAGAGAAATGGAAATAAAAACAAAAATAAACAAATGGGACCTAATGAAACTTAAAAGCTTTTTTTACAGCAAAGGAAACCATAAACAAGACGAAAAGACAACCCACAGAATGGGAGAAAATATTTTCAAATGAAGCAACTGACAAAGGATTAATCTCCAAAATTTACAAGCAGCTCATGCAACTCAATATCAAAAAAACAAACAACCCAGTCCAAAAATGGGCAGAAGACCTAAACAGACATTTCTCCAAAGCAGATATACAGATTGCCAACAAGCACATGAAAGATTGCTCAACATTATTAACCATTAGAGAAACGCAAATCAAAACTCCAATGCGATATCATCTCACCCCAGTCAGAATGGCCATCATCAAAATACCTACAAACAATAAATGCTGGAGAGTGTGTGGAGAAAAGGGAACCCTCTTGCATTGTTGGTGGGAATGTTAATTGATACAGCCACTATGGTGAACAGTGTGGAGGTTTCTTAAAAAACTAAGAATAGAACTACCATAAGACCCTGCAATCCCACTACTGGGCATATACCCTGAGAAAACCATAATTCAAAAAGAGTCATGTACCAAAATATTCACTGCAGCTCTATTTACAATAGCCAGGACATGGAAGCATCCTAAGTGTCCATCAACAGATGAATGGATAAAGAAGATGTGGCACATATATACAATGGAATATTACTCAGCCATAAAAAGGAACAAAACTGAGTTATTTGTAGTGAGGTGGATGGACCTAGAGACTGTCATTCAGAGTGAAGTAAGTCATAAAGAGAAAAACAAATACCATATGCTAACACATATATATTGAATGTAAAAAAAAAAGGAAAAAAAATGGTCATGAAGGACCTAGGGGCAAGATGGAAATAAAGATGCAGACCTACTAGAGAACAGACTTGAGGATATGGGGGAGGGGGGGCGGAAGGTAAGCTGGGATGAAGTGGGAGAATGGCATTGACATATATACACTACCAAACATAAAATAGATAGCTGGTGGGAAGCAGCCACATAGCACAAGGAGATCAGCTCGGTGCTTTGTGACCACCTACAGGGGTGGGATAGGGAGGGTGGGAGGGAGGGAGACACAAGAGGGAAGGGATACGGGAACTGATGTATATGTATAACTGGTTCACTTTGTTATAAAGCAGAAACTAACACACCATTTTAAAGCAATTATACTCCAATAAAGATGTTAAAAACAAAAAACAAACCACCATTAGAAAAATAAATAAATAAATAAATAAAATAAAGCAAGACTGTTACAAGGAACAATGGGCATTATATAATGATAGAGTAATCAATCCAAGAAGAATTTATAATACTTATAAATATATATGCACCCAACATAGTAACACTTAAATACATAAAGCAAATATTAACAGACATAAAGGGAGAAATTCACAGTAATACAACAATAGTGAGATTTTAACATCCCACTTACATCATTGGACAGATCATCCAGAAAGGATATAATAAGGAAATAGTGGCCTAAAATGACACATTAGACAAAATGGACTTAAAAGATATGTATAGACCATTATACCCTAAAGCAGAAGAATACACATTCTTTTCAAATGCACATGAAACTTTCTCCAGGCTAGAACACATGTTAGGACACTAGTGTCAATAAATTTAAGAAGACTGAAATCATACTAAGCATCTTTCCTGACCACAAGGCTATGACACTAGAAATGAACTATAAGAAAAAAAAAAAAAACGCATGAGAAACACAAACACATGGAGGCAAAACAGTGTGCTACTAAACAACCAAGGGTCAATATAGAAATCAAAAAGAAAATTAAAACTTACTTGGAAACAAATTAAAGTGGAAACACAATGTTCCAAAATCTATGTGATGCAGCAAAAGTAGTCCTAGAGGAAAGTTTACAGAGATACAGACTTACCTCAGGAAACAAACAAAATCGCAAATAAATGATTTAAGATTACATCTATAGGAACTAGAAAGAAGAACAAACAAAATGCAAAATAAGTAGAAAGAAGGAAATAATAAAGATCAGAGTGGAAATAAATGAGTAGAAACTGAAAACACAGTGGAAAATATCAATGCAACTAAGACCTAGTTCTTTGAAAAGATAAACAATAATAGGTTTTTAACCAGACTCTTCAAGGGAAAAAGAGAGAGGGCACAATTTTAAAAAATCAGAAATGAAAAAGGAGAAATTACAATTGACCCCACATAAATAAAAGATCATAAGAGATTACTACAAACAATTATACACCAACAAATTGGACAAACTAGAAGTGGATAAATTCCTAGAAATGTATAGTCTCCCAAGACTGAGTCAGGAAGAAATACAAATATGAACAGACCAATTACCAGTAATGAAACTGAATCAATAATATTAATTTTTAAAAAACTGCAACAAACAAAAGTCCAGGACCAGAACCTTTACAGGTGAATTCTACAAATATTTAAAGGTTAACATCTATCCTCCTCAAACTATTCCAAAAAACTGAAGAGGAAGGAATGCTTCCAAACTCATTCTATGAGGCCAGCATCACCCTTATTCAAAAACCAGACAAAAACGCCACAAAAGAAACAAAATTCAGTCTAATATCCCTGATGAAGATAGATGCAAAAATCATCAACAGCATATTAACAAACAAAATTTAACAATACATTAAAAGATCATACACCATGATCAAGTGAGATTTATGCCAGGGCTGCAAGTTTTGTTCAATATCCACAAATCAATCAATGTGATGCACCACATTAACAAAATGAAGAATAAAATTCATATGATCATCTTACTACATGCAGAGAAGACTTTTGTCAAAATGCAACACCCATTTACGATAAAAATCCCTCAACAAAGTAAGTATAGAGGAAAGATACCTCAACATAATAAAGGCTACAAATGTTGAACCCACAGCCAACATCATACTCAATGGTGAAAAGCTGAATGCATTTCCTGTAAGATAAGGACTAAGATAAGAATGCGCACTGTTGGCACTTTTTCTCATTATAACATTTGAAGTCCTAGCCATAGCAATCAAACAAGCATAATAATTTTTAAAAATACAAATTGGAAAGGAAGAAGTAAAACCATCATTGTTTGCAGATGACATAACACTACATATAGAAAACACTAAAGATTCCATTAAAAAACTATTAGAAGTAATAAATAAATTCAGTAAAGTTTCAGGATACAAAATTAAATATAGAAATCTGTTGTGTTTCTATATACTAATAACAACTTTCAGAAAGAGAAATTAAGAAAACAATCCTCTTCACAATTGCAAAAAAAATACGTCGAAATAAATCTAACCAGGTATATGAAAGACTTTTACTCTGAAAACTATAAAATATTGATGAAAGAAATTGAAGATGACACAAACAAATGGAAAGATATACTGTGCTCATCACTTGGAAGAATTAATGTCATTAAAATGTGCATACCACCCAAGGAAATCCACAGGTTCAATGTAATCCTTATCAAACAACAAATGGCATTTTCACAAAAATAGAAGAAATAATCCTAAAATTTACATAGAACCACAAAAGATCCCAAATAGTCAAAGCAATCTTGAGAAAGAACAAAGCTGGAGCCATCATGCTCCCTGATTTCAAACTACATAATAATCAAAACATTATATTACTGGCACTAAAACAGACATATATATCAATAGAACAGAATTAAGAGGCCAGAAATAAACCTATACTTATATAGTCTATTAATCTATGACAAAGTAGGCAAGAATAGACAATGGGGAAAAGACAGTCTCTATAATGGTGTTAGGAAAACTGGGTAGCTACATGCAAAAAAAAAAAAAAAAGATTCTGGACCACTTTCTCACACCATGTACAAAAATAAACTCAAAATGGATTAAAACCTTAAATGTAAGACTTGAAACTATAAAACTTCTATAAGAAAACATAAACAGTATGTTCTTTGACATCTGTCTTAGCATTAATTGTTTTGGATCTATGTCCTTAGGAAAGGGAAACAAAAGCAAAAATAAACAAATGGGACTCTATCAGATTAAAAAGCTTTGGCACAGCATAGGAAGCCATCAGCAAATTTTGAATAGGCCATTTACTGAATGGGAGAAGGTATGCAAGTGACATATCTGATGAAAGGTTAATATTCAAAATATATAAAGAACCCATATAACTCATTATTAAAGAAATAAAGATCCAATTGAAAAATAGGCAGAGGACCTGAATGGACATTTTTCCAAAGAAGACACACAATGCCCAGCAGACACATGAAAAGATGCTCAATATCACTAGTCATTATGGAAGTGCAAATGAAAAACATGATAAGATATGACCTCACACCTGTCAGAATGGCTATCATCCAAAAGACAAGAAATATCAAGTGTTGGTGAGGATGTGGAGAAAAAAGGAACTTTGTGCACTATTTATTGGATTGTAAATTGGTGCAGCTAGTATGGAAAACAGCATGGAGGTTCCTCAAATAATTAAAAATAGAACTACCATATGATCTGGCAATTTCACTTTTGGGTATTCACCCAAAGAAAACAAAAACCACTAATTTCAAAAGATACATGCATCACTGTTCACTGCAGCATTATTTACAATAGTCAAGATATGGAAGAGGGGCTTCCCTGGTGGCGCAGTGGTTGAGAGTCCGCCTGCCGATGCAGGAGACACGGGTTCGTGCCCTGGTCCGGGGGGATCCCACATGCCGCAGAGCGGCTGGGCCCGTGAGCCATGGCTGCTGAGCCTGCGCGTCCGGAGCCTGTGCTCCGCAACGGGAGAGGCCACAGCAGTGAGAGGCCCGCGTACTGCAAAAAAAAAAAAAAAAAAAAAAAAAGATATGGAAGAAATCTAAGTGTCCATCAATAGATGAATGGATAAAGAGGATGTGATATATATGTATAAAGGAATATTGCTCAGCCATGAAAAAGAATGAACTCTTGCCATTTGTGACAACATGGATGGATCTAAAGGGTATTATGTTTAGTGAAATAAGTCACACAGAGAAAGACAAATACCTATGATCTCACTTATATATAGAATCTAAAACAATCAAAACAAATAAGTAAAAAAAAAATGAAAACAGACTCATAGATACAGAAAACAAATTTGTTGTTGTTAGAATGGAGTGGGGATGGGGGATGGGGGGGTGGGCAAAATAGGTGAAGGGACTTAAGAGGCACAAACTTCCAGTTATAAAATAAATAAGCTGCAAAGGATGTAATATACAGCATAAGGAATATGTTCAATAATACTCTAATAACTTTTAATGAGGATAGATGGTTACTAGACTTATCATGGTGATCATTTCATAATGTGTTTAAATGTTGAATCACTAAGTTGTACACCTGAAACTAACATAATATTATACATCAACTATATTTCAGTTTAAAAAATTACCTTAAGTGTTGTTTGGGGAATTGACTCTAGGAGGTAAGTGTAGGAATAGAAAAGAGATCTGGGAATCATAATAATCGAAATTAGAAAAATGGTAGATTTGATTTGTGTGTTAGCAGTGGTGAGCAGTGGTCAGATTCAAAACATTTTAAAGATAAAGACTACAAGAATTTTTAATGAATTGGATGTCAGGTATAAGGAAAATAGATAAAGCAAAGCAACTCTTGGGTTCTGAGCTGTAGCAACTGTGCCATTTATTCAAATGAAATTTGGGGGAGAAGCCACTTTGAAGGTAGAGTAAATCAAGAGTTAAAGTTTGGCATGCTCAGCTTGAAATGACTATTAGACATCTAAGTGGAAATCCAAGTAGCCTCTCAGAATCAAAGGACAGTCTTCTGCAAATTAATGTTATTGTATAGCAGTGAAAACTCACTTCATTCATCAAACTGTTTTTATTATCTCCTCCCTCCACTATTGACCATATCTCCTCAGAAGTTTACACTAAGAATTAGTTTCCTGAAGCAGGACACACTGTAATCTTCCACCATATTGCTCTTTGCTATTCATTATGTAGTCCTCAGTCCTTATACCCTAAAAGTCCCATTTTGTTCATATTACCTCTTTGAAAAAGAAGCTTTCAAAGGAATTATATAGTCAGTATTATTCTTTTCAGATTAATAAAACTTATAACCACTTCCACCAAAGCCGCAAGGTCTGAAATGAAGTTTTGTTATAAGAAGGAAAACCTGACTTCCTCAAGGAAATCCACTGGAATTCCAGAAACAAAGACAAAAACAACAAGCTTCTCCTCATTGTTATGTACAAGGTTTTCACCATTATTAATTGCCCCTTATTCCCATGATAACTCTGAAATGGTATAAATATTTTATTCATCTTGACAAAACTGAACAATTCAAGAGTAGATTTCTGCCTTATGTTTTCCACTCTACTGGGTACTTGATAAATTGAAAATATGAGCTTAGTATTTAAGGGGTATAAGAGTAGATTCTGGGGACTTCCCTGGTGGTGCAGTGGTTAAGAATCTGCCAGCCAGTGCAGGGGACACAGGTTCGAGCCCTGGTCCAGGAAGATCACACATGCTGCAGAGTAACTAAGCCCATGCGTCACAACTACTGAGCCTGCACTCTAGAGCCCACAAGCCACAACTACTGAGCCCATGTACTACAACTACTGAAGCCTGCGTGCCTAGGGCCCATGCTCCACAAAAGAAGCCACCGCAATGAGAAGCCCGCGCATTGCAACGAAGTGTAGCCCCTGCTCACTGCAACTAGAGAAAGCCTGCACGCAGCAACAAAGACTCAATGCAGTCAAAAATAAATAAATAAATAAAATAAATTTATTGGGCTTCCCTGGTGGCGCAGTGGTTGGCAGTCCGCCTGCCGATGCAGGGGACACAGGTTCATTCCCTGGTCCGGGAAGATCCCACATGCCGCGGAGCGGCTGGGCCCGTGAGCCATGGCTGCTGAGTCTGCGCATCCAGAGCCTGTGCTCCACAACGGGAGAGGCCACAACAGTGAGAGGCCCGCGTACCGCAAAAAAAAATAAATAAATAAATTTATTAAAAAAGAGTAGATTCTGGAGACTAATAAGAGGGAAGAATTTGTTATTGCTTAATGCTGATGACAGACTTGATAGTCAAATATTAATAACAACAATGAAAATGATTACACTCTACGTAGTAGTATTTTGTGCATTTCTATTCCACTTACATCTATCATCACGTTCTATATTTCTAGAAGAGAAGGTCTCATTTGTTAGATATTCTCACCTAAAATTCTCTTAAATTTTATTTAAGATAAAAACGTTTTAAAAAAATAAGAGCTACTTTATATCACTTGATCCATTTAAATTGAGAAAAAAGAGAATGTTCACCCCAAAGTAATACAACTTTATAAACCTAAGGCTGAATTCAGAATAGAGATGATAATTCCAGGCTATGTCTAAGTAAGTTGTTAAGGAGTTAAAAATACTTGTTACAAGATGAATTAGTTCCACATGATTTGGTGATGTGATATGGACATCCAGATGGCTTGTGAAAATATTTTCTTTATGTGACCAGCATTATGCATCATAAAGTTGGTTTGTTATCTGAAGTGTCAGCCCTCCTAACTGAGACATTATTTTCCCTGATTGTATTTTCCTCCACATCTGTACCCAATAATCACCATCATTCTTAGTCTCACAGTTTCCAATTCAATACATGCTTGAGTAGAGAGTATGGGTGGCTTCAGTCTTTTTATAATGACTTCAGTATTTTTTTGTGTGTGTATTTGTGGTGGGTGGGTTGGGAGATTAATTATTAAATTTCTCTGCCTATTGGTATCAAAAGGAGTTTTTGTCTGTATTAGTCTGATTAAAGACACCTCTTATTCTACAGCTGAACTAAGGATACTCCGTTTCCTTTAAATGAGTAGTACTTTACTTTAATTCCTAGGTGTCTAACACTTTCCTAGATGCAGCTTCTCTTCTATCTGTCTGAACTTGCTAGGTCTCAGGGGAACCCTGCTGAAAACCTACTTACCAAAATAGAAATTAGGACATTCTAATCATCCTCGGGAGCAAAATGCAAAAGAGGCAATAGTTGGAGTTCGAAAGGCTTATAAGCCTGCTTTCTTATTTTAGTTTTAACAGATCAATTCGGTGTTTTCTTTTTAATGGATATAATTATTGATAAAAAATATAATTATGTCTTCTTATATGATAGTTTATTACATGAATAGAAACTTAATGTTCTATATATTGCATTTACTATGTGACTATTCTATTAATTTGAGATGTTATATAGTATACCATAAGATGTGTATCTTGAGATGTTGTATGATGCATCATAAGATGTTGTATGGTCTATCATATATTACATATGGTACATCATTGGAGTGAGAATGCTGAATTCTCATAATTTTTCTGTGTGATATGGGTCAAGCCAGATTATGTGAATCTCATTTCACTTATCTCTAAAGTAAGAATGACATTTGACCTACCTACTTCATGTAGCTGTTGTAAGGATCATATATAGTACTGTAAGAAACACTTCATAATTATATACATAAAAAAGTAGCTGTGTCTCTAGCACAATGCCAGGTTTGGCTGAGACATAAGAAGCTTATTATCTAATGCATAAAATAAATATGTTGTCTATTGGAATCTTGGCTGGGGGATGGAGTCAGAGTTGGTGGTTAGAGCTACAACTATAGGACTGCTATCAGTCAGGTTTCAGAGCCGCTAATCTGGATGAAAAGAAGTCACTAGGGCTTCCCTGGTGGTGCAGTGGTTGAGAGTCCGCCTGCTGATGCAGGGGACACAGGTTCGTGCTCCGGTCCGGGAAGATCCCACATGCTGCGGAGTGGCTGGGCCCGTGAGCCATGGCCACTGAGCCTGCACGTCCGGAGCCTGTGCTCTGCAACGGGAGAGGCCACAGCAGTGAGAGGCCCGCGTACCGCAAAAAAAAAAAAAAAGAAGTCACTCGATTTTGAGCAGAAAAATGACATGGTCAGATTTGCATTTAAAAAAATCACTCAAGCAGTTGTGTTGAACATGTCAGGAAGAGGGTCCAACCTAGGGGATAGAATATTCAGGGTAGGACAAAAAGAGATAGTAGCAAAGAAGCCGGCAAGCAGGGCTGGAGGGAGTGAGGGAGATTGGGGAGAGAAGGGACAACAGTAGGAGGTGAGGTTAGTGGTGCAATAGCATGCAAGACAAGGAAGGCCAGGTGACCAAGAAAAATAATGTGACTTTTCCCTGGACAGAGATAGGGAGCACTGGAAATTTTAAGTAAGACAGTGACAGGATCCACTGCTTGGAAATTGATTTTGACCTAAGTGCAGGCAGTTTCATCAATGAGGGGCACTTCAGCAAAGGGTTCTTGGCTCGAGGGGAATGTTTCCTTAGTACAGGGGCCCTTGGGCAGAGAGCTGAAAGAGTTGGTTCCTGACATCTCTGTCAGAGCTCCAGTTTCTAGAGCATGTTGATCAATTCAGATTAATAAAGACAGGGAAAGAGGAAACAGGAAAGTCTGATTTACAGGAAAACACTAAAGAAAGAATAAAGGCAAATACCTTAGTGTACGTAAGAGAAAGGAAGATTTCAAAGCCAAAAAATCAGCCATCTTTTCACTTGGGGAAAGTGTCCTATAAATTTTTTAATGTAGTGAAACAAACAAACAAAATCTATGCTTTATGTGCTTGTAGTTGGTTTCAGTATCTATACGCCTTGGATTTCTTATAAAAGTCCCAGTTTTAAGTATTTGGCATGGTAGCCACGTGCCCAGTGTTTCTGTGACCTATGTTTTTTGAGGAAATTCAGTTACTATCATTTTAATTCCAACTCTAGTTTCATTTGACCTTGTGTAAATAATTTAAATTCTAAGTTTATTATAGTGAACAGTATTGGATTTGCAATTAGATCGATCTGTATTTGTGTCCCTATTTCTTGTACCTGATATTTGAACATGTTTCTCAAACTTTTGGAACCCTAGTTTCCACTTCTAACATCTATTTATTATGAGGGTCAGAAAAGCTAAGTTAGGTAATATACCAGAACAGTGCCAGACACATAGTAGACCCTCTGTAAAAGCTAAAGCTAGTTGCCTCTTTTCCAATTGCCTTCCCTCATTTTGAAGATGGGAGAAAGAAAGGAGAAGAGCAGAAGTGGCCAACATGTGGTGTCCAAGCTGCCATTTCCCTGCCTGCCTTCATGGCAAACATTCTAACTGATCATTCTAATTGATCACAGACTTCTTTGTTTTGAAACCAGAAGGAGCCTCAAAATCCTTCCCAACACAGAAACTTGAGCTGCTTCTACCAGCTGCATGGATATGACATTTGAGATGAAACCTATTTGTTATTCCTGGACTGGATAATCTCTAAGGTTGCAGCCGAGACAATCTGACCCCCTAACGGATGGAGCCCAACTTCCAAAGTCATACAACAGATGGAAGAGATATTTTTCAAAACTAAGAGGTTAAAAGCAATAAGATATAGAATGGAATAACCTGTTGATGGAGCCTTTTGGGGAACACTGAGAGAGGAGTTGGAATTGGTCTTCGTAGTAGACAGATTTCTGATCCCACAAAGTTATCTATGTCTTAATCCCTGGAACCTGTGAATATATTACTGTACATGGCAAAATAAATGTTTCAGGTGTGATAAAGCATCTTAAAATAGGGAGATTATCCTAGATTTATCTGGGTGGGCCCAATATATTAACAAGGGTCTTTATAAAAGAGAGAGGGAGGCAGGAGAGTGAAGATCAGGGGAGATATGAGGATGGAAGCAGGGGTCAGAGTTGCCACAAGCCAAGAAATGCAGGCAGCTTCTAGAAGCTAGAAAAGGCAAGGAACTGATCAAACCCAGATCCCCTAGAAGGGATGCAGCCCTGCTGACACTATGATTTCAGCCTTGTAAGAACCATCTTTTGAACTTCTGACTTCCAGAACTATAAACTAATAAATTTGTGTTGTAAGCCATTAAATTTATGGTAATTTGTTACCATAATGAATAGGAAATTAACATAGGCCTTGAAAGAAGGGGTTGGATAGAAAATAAAGAGGGACAATTTGGTTGAGTGGTAGATGATAAGCAGATGCTTAAATATGAGAATAAGACACGTATATGGTGGGGAAGTATAGATCCTCATCAATTTAAAGAGGTGGGACAGGCGGCTGACAAGAAGGAACACAGCTCAGGAGTGAAGCCCTTGGACTGATCTGACAGGCTGAGTTTGAATCCTACCTACTGAGTAACTTTGGTCCAGCTACTTAACTTCTCTAACATTGTAATGTTATCTATAAGAGTAAGAATAACACTACTGCCTATTTTGTAGGGTTAAATGAGGTAGTAGATGTAGCGTGTCCAGTACTAATTGTTTCATAATGGAAGCTGTCATTTTTATGACTGGAAGGTAAAGCTGAATTGCCAGTTTACTAGATTATAGAAAACTCTGAATAGAAGAATGAGATTAAGAAACTTTACCTCTTAGACATTGGGTGAACGTCAAAAGATCTTGAAGAGGAAAATAAGTTAAAAACACAAAAAGACTCTGTGGTAAATTAATATGGCAAAGACAAAAGACAGGCAAACCATCCACTTACAGGAAAGTTTGAGGGATAGAGATTGATTTGCACATTAATCTATAAAAATTGAGGCACATATTGCTCAAGCATCCTGGATGAAGTCATTTAATGGCTTTTTACAGGGGCAGAATTTTGTAGTGGAAACATCACTAGCCTGTGAGTTAGGAGGTTCTTACTCTGGTAGTGTAAGCCACTTGTTACTACTATGAGAAAGCCCCAAAATGTATAGAATATATGTGGTTTGAGGTTCTCACTGATGAACTTAAATAGCCTTCTTGGCTCAGCATTTGCTGAGGCCATGCTATTTCCAAGTCATACTTCTCTTGGGTTTATCTTCTCTATGAGCCTGAGGTCAAATGATTTATCTTCAGAAAACTACAAGGATGAGAGTCCTCCTGAAAAGCAAATTATTTCTAATTGCTATGAATCTCAGTGACTACTTAAGCCTGCACTTAGCAAATAATTAAACCTTTTACAAGGATGTGAAGACTAGTTACAGGACATTGAAAAAGGTGTAAATCAACATGTAAATATTGTATTTTATATGCAATTAGATCATTCCTACCTATCCTAAGCATCTTCTGTGTCACATTTCTTGGTCAGGGTCTTTTGCCTAAAACAAGCCAGAGAAAGGGAACAACTTCAACCAGGATTTCACTGTAATGTATTCAAACCATAAATGTGTGTCCTACTGATGAAAATGGCACAATTATTAGTGAAAAAGAATTACCCTCATCAGGGAGAAAATCTCCAATAAAAATTGCCCAAATAGCATGTGAAATCAGAAAAAGATAAAAAGCTTTGAATAGATTTAGGTCAAAACATTTTCCAGTAATAAGTGGAAACAGAATACTTCCTGCCTTTAGCCAGCAACCCAGGGCCTAATCGACACTTTGGTACAGTGTGAGAAACTGGCAATAATTTGAAGAAAAGTGCTGTCATCAATAGCCGAGAGTCAACAGTCAGCGCATCTGTGACACGAAAGGAAGCTATGTAAACCCCTCATTTTTAAAAGAGTAAATAAATAATACAGCAAGGAACAGGGAAGACTGTAGACCCTCACAGGTGTTATTTGCATTGTCCAAGCATTACTGAATCCTCCAGCGTTTTGAGACCCCCTTGCTTTAATATCTAAATGAAAGAACTCCAGACACTAATCTCATAAAATGTGAGATGTCCAATGCCCTGCCAGATGTTTGAGAATTCCTGGAGTCGGGGAGGGTGCAATTTATTTACTGCCTCAAGGATTGTTCCTGCTTCCAGCTCAGTTCTTGATCTCTCTCAGACTGACCCTGCTACCCTGCCAGGACTCGGAGCTGCTCCAACTCTCTCTGGTCTGCTTTCCTCCAAATCTTAAGCCTATTGATCCTCTCCCAGACTGCATTTTCTGAGCAATAGTTATATAAATTGTCTATGCAGAGTTTAATGGAAGATTGAAGGAAAACAAAGCAGAATTACAAAACCAATCAGAAAACAGCTTAATGCTGAACACCAGACCTCTGTGAGGTTAAAGTTTGCCTGTCATCTATCTCTGTAGGCCACAGATTCTCACTCTATTGCTGAGATCTGACTTATCCTATCTCAGGAAAACTGTCTCCAAATCTTTTCCTTTGTGAATGTCCAGAAACATCACTTCTGTTTTCTTTGTTCATAAGAGGAGAACTTAGAATTCCTAGTACTTCACTATACAGAGCCATTTAACTCCTCTAAACAAAATTTCAGGAGCCGCCATTATGTCATGAACGTGGCTACCTCATGACTTCTCTCAAACTAAAGCATCCTCTAACCTGAGGCTCCACCCTTAGCACAAGACAACTGGCAGCACAGGGCAAGTTATTTAGATCATGGCTTTAGGATTAGGTGTTTAAGCATAAGTTACCTACGTCTGTATATGTGTGTGTGTGTGTGTAGGGGGTGGGAGTGGGGAAGATAAAGAAACTCCATTCTCTCTTTGTCAGAACAGACCCCACATATGCCACATTTTGTTTTGTTTTTGTTGCTGTTGCTTTCATTCTCCTCCTCCTCTCCTTCCTCTTTCCCTTCCTTTCCTTCACCCTTCTCTGGTCTTCCTTTCCTTCCTCTTCTTCTTCTTCCTCCTCTTCCTTCTATTCCTCTTTTATACCTCCTCTTCTTCTTATATTAATTTTAAGAACATTACTTCTAAAATAGATTTATGCTTTATTTTACTAAAGAATGTCCAGAGTCTCTAACCTCTCTTCAAGGCTGTCTGTAATAAGGGCTAGCCTGCCTTACTTCCCAATTAATTCCTTTGCACAGGCTGGGTTTTAGCAAAACTGAATCATTTACAGATCTCTGATCTCTCCCACAGTGGAGGATCTGCTCATTCTCTTTACACCTGTATTAGTCAAGTTTCTCCAGAGAAACAGGATTAATAGGAGATAGATCTTTTATATCTATCTGTCTATCTATCTCTAGATAGATTTACAGATCTATAGATTTATATCTATATCTATAGAGAGACAGGGGAGGGAGGGAGGGAGAGAGACAGACAGAGAGAGAGAGAGAGAGACTCATGAGAAATTGGCTCATGCAATTATGGAGGCTGAGAAGTCCCATGATTTGCTATCTGCAAGCTGGACACCCAGTATACCTAGTGGTGTAATTCAGTCTGAGCCCTTCTGAAGGCCTGAGAACCATGGGAGTCTGTGATGTAAATCTCAGCTGGAAGGCAGGAGAAGATGAAATGAGATATCCCAGCCTAATCAGTGAGGCAGGAAAAAAGGGTCAATTTTTTTTTCCTCCCCTTTTGTCCTACTCAGACCTTCAAAGAATTGAATGATGCCCTATTTTATTGGGGAGGGCAATTTACTTTGCTGAGTCAACCAATCCAAATGCTAATCTCAACCAGAAACACCTTCACAGACATACTCAGAAACAATGTTTAATCTGGGCACTATGGCTGCTCGGGTTGACACATAAAATTAACCATCACAATACCAATTCCATATTTCCAAACCTAGGCTACTCTTGAAGGTTCAGTTCAGTACCACATTTTTCATTACTCAAGTGTAGATAATATTCCTACCTTGATCACCTTTCATGCACTCATATGGCTCTGTTTCATAAATACAGATGGTAGACCCCTTCAATCTGCTTTCCAATTCTGCTACTGTGAGTCAGATTATGGAGTCAGAAAGACCTGTATTAAAATTCCAACCTTGCTTCTTCCTTGTATTTGTTTGTGCATTTTTACTTTGGTTAGACTATTTTACCTCTCTATGCCTCATTTAGCTCATTTGTAATTGAGGTTTAAGGAGTTGTGGGGAGGATAAAATAAAAGAACATACATGCATTCCTTAGCACGGTGCCCAGCACATAGAAAGAGCTCCATAAACACTTCCTATGTAACAATTTCTTCCAACATTTGAATAAGACTCTATGGTTCAAAAGCATTTTTTTTTCAGGTTTATTAACTCAAAATATCCTTGTGAAATAGGTAGAACAAATTTTTATGTGTACTTCACAAATAAAGAAACAGGGTCTTAGAGAAAATGACCTTTTTACCTGTCCAAATTTACCTGGAGTCTAGCAAAAATTAAAAGCCAAGTTAACCGTCAGCCTCATTTGTTTTTGAACCTGCATTAACTTACAGATAAATTCCATTCACCTGACCAGGACCTTTGTTCTTTAAGGAGTCCCTCTCACAGAAATGTTCTACATATATATAATAGAAAGTATGGCTGCATCGGCTTCATTGCCACTGTTCAGGAGACTAAAATAGCCATGGAAGGAAGAAAGAAAGGTTTCATCTCTGGTTGTAAATTCCCCAGGGGGAAAGATAATTGAAGAACTGTTTATGATAGAAAACTATAATTAGGAGTAATGGGATGAAATTAAGGAAAGGGAAATAACAAGTTTATAATAAGGTTCCAGTATGAGGTATTCAAATTTAATTGTGTTTTTTAAGTAATGTCAGACTCCCAGATGCTGTAGCAATGGAGATTGTATACAAATGGGTACATAAATAAATGACTTTATAATCCACACAATCAAACTGGTGTGCCTTTTAATCCAAGATGCCATTTTGCAACTGCACATTTAGAATCAGCATGACAATATGCAAAAAATAAATAAAATCTCCTATTGGGCTGAGAATGCAATTGTTTCCTACTTCTCATAATTTAGTAACAGGAATGGAAATATTCCTCCTATTACATACACACACACACACACACACACACAGTGTCTTTAGCTATTAGATTTGCATAAGTTGTGATCCAATTTTTAGTTGAAGCATCACACACTAGGAGGTTAATTTATCTAATAGAATGCTATAATCAACCATTTCAAATGCATTGTTCAGATCCTCAGAGACCTGAGGAGTGAAGGAAAAAATGATATTCATACTAATTTTTATGTCTCCTGCACTGCTACAGAGACAGAGTTAATAAAGTCATTCAAAACCAGTGCTGCAGGAAATGTGGGAACTTGGAGAGGATGCCCTGATTTTCTGTTATTGGCTTCTCTGTGGAATCAAATTATTTGGAGTTCTTTGTTTTAAAGTCATTATTTTTCATTAGACAAGCTGCTGCTCTTATCCAAAAGTTAATTGCGGGAATATGTCTGGCTGACACAACAAACACAGCCATAGTTCCAGAGTTATTAATGCCAGTAACAATTTGGGATACAACAAATGATTATTCACTGTGGCATTTACCACTCACACAATAGTAGGAGACTCTGCTGGTGATCTGTCTTCTGAAAAGAGAATATACACACATACGTGCATACACATGCACATTGAAACCATAATAGTCTCTTGCTGATGTCTACCAAATACATCATGGCAACTAGATGGAATGTTATAAGTGCAGAGTGTCAAAGTCTGATTCATGATATAGGAAGAGAAATAATGATATAAGCAAGTCTGGGAATTTGGAGGGCTTAAAGCAGCAGTGACAATTGTAATGTACTCCTCCAGATGCTAAGGACATATGCAAATAATTCACTAAAATGTTCGCAAAATTCTTTCAGTCTTTATATTTCCAGTGAGAATTGTGACACTGGTCATTAGTTCCAATGCTAACATGGGTCAACTCCAGGCTAGCCCTGGTCCCATGCATCCTAATAGAATTTTACCTTTCTTAGAGATTCACAGGGTGCATTGGCATAGTAAAGTCTCCAAGGAGCTCTGTAATACATGGGCACAACATTTTTCCAAATTATTCATGTTTTGAACTCTTTCTGGTTGATTTAGTAATTAACATTCTGTATAATAGCATTTAATGAATATTAATTTGGAAACTAGGTCTTAATCCCCCTCCCTCCCTCATATACACAAACATATGTGGAGAATTTTCATGATTCAATAGAAATAATGCTGCTTCCCACATCCTTCCAACTGATGAGACTCAGATGCTCAAAAGGTTAGAGAACTATAGCCACCTAACCCTTCTGCTGTGCATCCTTTCATTGAAGCACCAGTCTGGAGAGTTTGCTGGACTCACTTGGGTCTTTTGGGTTTCTCTTCTCATTCTGTTCTAGAAAACTTCTATTAACAAATGAATTTCCAAACTTTATCAATGTTGGGGTTTTATCTCTCCTTACTATAAAAGACCTCATGTATCATTATAACCAGGGCAACAAATGTGACAAATACAAACTTCTTGAGAGCAGCAGTGATTCATTTTATCACCAGAGCCTAGCCCAGTGCCTGTCACAAGGTCAAGACTTACTAATTGTGATTAAATTAAATGAAAACCACCAGGGCTTTTCAAAACTCTGTTATGTGGGTTAGAATTGGGACCAGAGATTTTCTGACCAATGCATTCAAGGCTTATCACTATTCCCCCAATTCCTAATTGCTTCATGCTCATCATCAATAAGCATTTATTCAGCAACCACATGAACAGATGGGTGCTTCACAGGGCAAGTTTAATTGACTTATTCCCTGCCCTTTCAGAGCAGACAGTCTCAATTTCTTTTCCTGATACAAGTGTATAACAATTCAGTTAGTAGAATGTGACAAATTGCTATCATAACTCTTATATACCTTTTCATATTTGGTAGTTCGTCTTTTCTCCTACCCTATCAATTTCCCAGGCAGATCAGCGCTTATTCAATACAGACTAAAAACATTCATAAACCAGATTGTTTAAAGCATGATTAGCTGTTTTCATTTTCTGGTTAACTAGAGATTGCATTCCTATCTGCTGGCCTGCTTTCTTGGAGACTGGATGGTTCCCTGAGTCATCATCCTATGCATCAGTTCTGTGCTGTGTGAGATGGAGAGTCTTAGACTCTTAGGATGTCAGGAATGACAGCATCTTAGAAATTATCTAGTAGTACTTGCAATGTCAATGGTAACAGTTTCACTTCCTTACCTATATATAAGCTTGTTAAGTTAGGAAGTGTTTTTCTCTTCATTTTACCCTTCTCATCATTTCAACCAGCCTATGAGATTGGTAGAAAATAGATACAAGGAGAAGCAGTGTTTGCTCAAGACCACATAACACCAGAACGTGGCACAGATCTTTTGCCTTTGAGTCTAGCATTATTTCTTTATTGTCTGAAGAAGAAGGAGGAAAAGGGTAGAAAGGAGGAAGGAGACGAGAAACAGGAGAGTGTGGAGGAGTTAACAGAGAAAAAGATAAAAGGAGAGAAGTACTTGACTCAAAGTATGCACTTAACAAGTATTTTTGAATGAATAATAATAATTCTTACATGCATTCTCAGTGAATTAGGAAGCAGCTGAGAATTTAGAGGAAGACATGTTATAGACGTAAAGAAAGAGGAGTTATGAAACTGTTTTCTAGGACAGAAGAAAAGAGAATTGATTCAGCAATCAGTTTTCTAGTAAGTACTAAGAGTTCACATGGGGTAAAATGATTATGAATTTAAATGAGGCAAATTAGAAAGGTTGCTCGTTTTTTTCTCCAGCCATGTTTAGTTGTTTGGCCCAGATGCTGAATGGGCATAAGTTCTATTTCTCTAGGGCTGGCATTTTGCACTGCCAATATGACTAAGAGTGAGGGCCAAGGGACTTCACAGTGTCTCTGCAAAAGAGTGATTCTAATGACAGACCATGGGCTCTAATCAGGGTAAGCAGAGAACTGAGGAATTACGCCTTGAGCGCTACACTTGATTTTAACTGCAGGTTGGAACACAAAACTGAAAATCTTGACTGATAATGGTATGGTAAGGGCAAACACAGCTAGAACCTCCACATTTCACTCTGTTACACAGGAATTCTCCATGTTTCTTTCAGCTGAATTCCTGTCTGTAATTTCTTGATCCTTAATTCAGTGACATTATCTGAGGTGAGGTATGCATTTTTGATAAAGTCTTTCAGAAATGCATTTTACAGGACTACTTTTAATTTTAAAGTTGTTAGACTAGAAATAAGTTTAACAGAGCTTGCAATGTTTTCAAGTGCTTTTCTTTTCTCTAAAGAGACACTTGTTTGACTATTACACCAAGCACCATCCTTCACGTGTTCTTCCTCTGGCATTGAAAATAGGAGTAAAATGTAACAATTAAACAAACATATTATCTTCAAACAGATATGGATCACTGTTTTCTTTCTAATATGGGCCAAATCTTGCTATTGACACCATGTCCATTTTTTCCCCAGTGTAACTAGTTGATTACTAGTTTTCCCTTCATTGTGTGCACGAGCCATGTTTGCCCCCTCATGGATGAATCTGGAACTGTCACCATGAACTTTTTCTTGTTTTTATAGGGAAAAATAGACTGGAAGTATAGATATTGTGGTCAATGGGAATTATTTTTGAAGGAAATGTTGAGGCTGACCAAAAGAGGCTGAAATCACTAGATGTTTAACCTTCAATTAGTTTCAGAACTTGGGATTATGTTAAGAACCACACTTTAAGTGAATCTGGAAGATGATAGACAAAAAAGGTTAAATTTTGACATCCTTTTAAAATATGAGAACACAGAATTGTGAAGAAGGCTAGTCTCACTCTTATTTAAATATTAAAATGCTTAATGTTTGTAACTTAACTCAGAAGGATGAGATGGCTTTTCTTCAATTAGTTTAAGATTATATAAATATAAATGAAGGAAAATCTGCCATTGATTAATCTTCACTTGCTACATATAGAATTATACAAGTTGTGAGAAAGTCCATTCTTAGGACTGTGGGAACAACAATGAATCTGACTTTCCCTTAAGTGTTTTCCCTAACATTCTAGAAAAAATAACTTCAATGTGCTGATTTAGACATTTATGACTTATTTGCTTGTCACTGTTTCCGTTTCTAGGAATAAGACCCAGTTTCTTTCCTCAAAAGAGTTGCAAGTTGATATAGAGCCAAAAATTGCAATAAAGTGTAATCAATTCCACTGCAGAAGTTTGTACTTGATATAAATTAATAGAAGTGCAAGCAATGTGTTTTAAGTTCATTCTAGAGGAGTAGTTCAGAATAGCTTCATAGAGGAGAAGACCTGAGCTATCTTGGGAGATGTTTAAACAGATGAGGAGTGGAGCCGGAGTTGGGAAGGCAAAGGCAGTGTAGCCTTAGAATGCAAATGTTCACAGACATGATCTTGTGGCTTATTCACCATTCTTACCGACCTAAGGACACCTGCTGGTAGCTTCATCATCATCATCATCACCATCATGTTAATAAAGAATGGATATTTTTGTCAGGTAGTCAAACAAGCTTTTTACATGTAGCACCTAGATATTTTCTACAATCCACCTTATGAGTTCAATCATTGTAATTATTCTCATTTTTCACATACAAAAATGAAGACTTAGAGAGATTAAGTAATTTGTTCAAATCTTGGTGTGTGCCCTTTCAACTCCATGCTCTGTACCTCTGTGCTTAACAGGCTAGGATGATTTGCCCATATTAAGGGCTCAGATATTGGTTGATAAGTATAATAATCTCATAAAAGGTAAAGTGAAGTAATCTGCTTTGATGTTTATGATGCAGTTTGGTGAATGCACTTAAGTGCCAATAGATGAATAATAAAAGTTAGAAACACACAAGACATAGAGAATAAAAATTCATATATGTATGTCTGTTGGGAACAAAAAATCCTCTTGAATGTCTAACTTCTTAGTAAATATCAGGATATCACATACACATCATTAGGCAGCATCAATGGAGTATCCTCTGTACCCTGCAAGAGGGCACTGTTACAGATGCACAGAAAGAAAATTCATATTTCCTGCACATTATAAATAAGGACATACTATGATCACTCTTTAAGAATGAAGTAATTTGAATTTTTAACTTTTCCTTATCAATTGGTGTATATGAATCATGTTAGGTGAAGAATTATTGGTTGATTGGACATTTTGTGTTTTAATTCTTTTCAGAAAACAGTAAACAAATCCATTTAGGATCAAAATATCACATTCAGCAAATGAGTTATTATACTGAAGAAAGTGATGAATTCAGTAAAGTGTCTGCAATCTAAAATATTGTTATATAAGAAGTAATTGAAGGAACTGGGAATAGATGACATGAAGCAAGACCAGGAGAGAAGTAGGTGGTCGCTCTAAACTATTTTAGGAGTTGTCCTATGAAAAAGGGTTTAGACTGTCCCACACTGAAGATTTTAGACCAAGTAGACAGGTTTAGGTTGATAAAAGGATGAATATTTTGACAAGTAGAACCTTTCAACTATAAAATGGACCGACTGCATTTTAAACTCAAGAACTCCCTGTTACTGAAGTGCTTTAACAGAGGATGAAGTTAAGCAGTTGGAAAAGGAAGAGGCTTTACAGTGAGAAAATTCTATGATTCTATGGTTTTCAACTCATAAATTTGTGTAGTTCATCCATTTTATTCATTGTATACACTTAAGTATATTGTTCCTTGAAATGGCCATTCAAAGTTGTTTCCTGTGCCACACACTATGAATGCTAGGGTTGGTCCTGTGTAAATCTTACCCCCATTGAATTAGTATTAACCCTAAACAAGCAGCTTTCTTCCATAAGGAAACCAGAAAAGAGGTTCAGAAATGTCCAAATTAAGTTTCTATAAAACGGTGTTATCGAATCTTATTTATCAAAAAACTTCAAACAGGGGCTTCCCTGGTGGCGCAGTGGTTGAAAGTCCACCTGCCGATGCAGGGGACACGGGTTTGTGCCCTGGTCCGGGAAGATCCCACATGCCGCGTAGCGGCTAGGCCCGTGATCCATGGCCGCTGAGCCTGCACGTCCGGAGCTTGTGCTCCACAACGGAAGAGGCCACAACAGTGAGAGGCCCGCGTACCGCAAAAAAAAAAAAAAAAAAGGGGGAAGATGCAGACCTGTATGCTTCAGGATTTTCTCACCAAAACCCCACACAATTTCTTTACTATTCCAGCCAAGTATGGCCTAGCCCTACCCTCATCCCTGTTTTTCTTGGTTTAGTAATAAAGAAAGAGATGGAAATAAAGAAGAGATATTAGGTAGAAAGATATAAAATAGTGGGGAAAATAATATAAGTGAAGTCATGTACCACCACCATTTACTAGAAGTGAACTTTCAGCACCAACATTAATATTTTTTCCTGTTATATCTGTAAATGATAATAACTAATATGTGCATAACAATTTTCAATTTAATCAAATCTTATTTTTATAACTAACTACTTCGCAACAAGTAACACGCTAAGGCAACATCAATAGATGAAAAAAGGTAGTCCCTGGCCCCAAGGAATGTTGCCCAGGAGAACACAGATATATGTAAAAAATACAATCACAATACAGTGTAGCGAGTGCAACAACCAGGAATGAAGAAGTGCAAGGGTAGCAAAAAGGAGCGTGTGATCACAACACTAAAAAGAAGACTGCACAAAAGACATAATATGTAAACTGAGGTTTGAAAAATGAAGTGGGTTGCCCAGGTACCCCATACGGAGAAAGGAATTCTTCGAGGAGGGAAAAGCATAAAAGAAGACAGTGAATTGTTCATATAATCCAGAAGTGAAGTAGGCAGTGGCAGGAGAAATGATTGGACACAGGCGTCATGAATACTTGCAGGTCTGCATTTTAGCAAGTCTATTCTAAAGGAAACTTTGAGGATCAACTCAGGGGCGGGGGACAGTGGGGGGACAGAGCTAGTCATTCCTGCAAGAAACACTGGAACCAGTTTCTACCAACCCACCAATAGAATGACTTCAAAGGCAACATGGTATCACAGAAAGGGCTTGTTTTTTTGTTTGTTTGTTTTTAGTTCATTAGGCCTCACTTAAAATTCTGATTCCACAATGCACTTGCTTTGGGATCTTGAACAACACTCATAACCTCTGCAAGTCTCAGTGTAGTAAGTTTATGTGATTACCTTCATCTGTAATATCTCTGCGATGCAATTTTAATGGAAACTCAAGTTCAGGTCAAAGACAAGTTTCTCTGTGACTTCTCCTCCGAATTGATTCAAAAGCCGTCTCTCCCGTCCTCATTTGGCTTCTCTTATGGAATCTCATAAAAACTTCTATGACCTCTTTCGGTTTTTTGTTGTTGTTGTTGTCTGTTTGTTTGTTTTTTAATTTAAGTATAGTTGACTTACAATGTTGTGTTACTTTCAGGTGTACAGCACAGTGATTCCTTTTTCACATTCTTTTCCCTTATAAGTTATTACAGAATATTGAGTAGAGTTCCCTGTGCCATAGAGGAGATCCTTGTTGTATCTATTCTATGCCTTATTTGAATGACCACAGTACTTGTTGTCTGTATCAGTTTTATGTCTCTGGTTGCTTTGTGACTGAAAATGAAAATTTTCTATTTGTTCATGTCGTGGCCCTTCCTTAAAAATCTGTTCATTTATGTATTTCATATTTATTGACTGCATCTTAGACACCATGTTAACTGCTGGTTCTAGATGTTAGTAAAATATAGACCTTCCTGCTCAAAAGGTCACAGTATTTGTGGGAAAACAAAAAAATGAACAACCTATGTCTCAAAGAGCTTTGTACTTCCCAAAGAGAACACACCTAGTAGGTACAATAAATACATGTATCATACATAAATGTATAAATAGTTAATGGGATTAAAAACTAGAGATAACTGCTTTTCGATTCTGAGGAAATGATGATTATATTTCACCAGGAGCTCAACACCACTCTGAGAATGAGGGCTTAACCCCCGTCCTGACTCACTGCATCGCTTTTCTGTATAAAAACACACAGGTCTGTACATATGCTCTAGAAAAAGGCTTATCTGGCATGAATTTCAGATAGCAAGAAGAAAACTTCAAGAGGTTCAGAGAAGCATCCGGAAGCTCACATGATTATCTGGCACGAATACGACTTGCTTGACAGGAAAATAGAGCTGTAAATCTCACAAAATTAGATGATCTTTGAAGAATTTCAAAACCTCCTGCTATTAATTGGAAATCCTAGAAGAACCACTTCTTTTAAAGCATACTGATAATATGCTTTACAGCTTAATATTCAGAAGCCTATGTTTTGGCTAAGTGAGCTTCAGGAAAGAAGGAAACTTGAGGTTCAGTTCCATCTACTCTGGAACCTCTGGTCAAGACATCTACTTCTGTGCTCAGCCATCTTATCATCTGTAAAATGGAGGCAACTCTAAGAAAACATAGTTACAGAGATGTTGCACAGTTTCATGTGTCATTGTCTTCATTCGTTTCAGAAAACCAATAACATCTAAGCTACTACTGCAAAGAGTGCAATGTTCCTTGGGGTCATCTAGTGCAGCTCTGTCAAAGGAAAGAAAAGGAAAGGGGCCTAGAATAACTATAATTTTCCCAAGAGGACACTATTATTTTATGGTAAATCTGAGTCAAGAACCCTGATCTCTTTGATGCCATTCCATTGTTCTTTCATTGGGTTGTGAACAACCCAGAGAAAGAAAGAGAAATAAAACTCCAATGTGCTGTGTCACTGGTACAGGACGTGACAAGATTGGAATTGGAGAACTATATATTAACAGGTATTTGGGAAATTCTTCAAACTAATTAAGATATATACCAGGTACATAAAAAACAGTATGTTTTCTCAAGATGATTCTGTAGAATGAACAGAACTGGTAACTGAAGGTGTCTGTGTGCTGCAGTTCCAAACAGGAAGGGTGAATGCTTGTTTTCTGGCACCTTGAAGACTCCACCCCAACATACACATTAAAATAAAATTAACATTTCAACTGGGTCATATTTAATTCTGCATGTTCTTGTAAGTCAGCAAAATATTTCATATATCATTTAAGTTGTCACTCAGTTTTTTGTGTTTGTTTGTTTGTTTTTTGTGGTACGCGGGCCTCTCAGTGTTGTGGCCTCTCCCGCTGCGGAGCACAGGCTCCAGACACGCAGGCTTAGTGGCCATGGCTCACTGGCCTAGCCGCTCTGTGGCATGTGGGATCTTCCCGGACCGGGGCACGAACCCGTGTCCCCTGCATCGACAGGCGGACTCTCAACCACTGCGCCACCAGGGAAGCCCCATATCTGATTTTTGTATTAGGACTCTTCTAATTTTTTATATACATTGGAAAATAACTCATGTCTTTCTAAGGTGTATATCTTTGATTATATTTTCTATTTTCATAAAGCTTCTTGTATTCTCTACTCAAAAGAGTTGTAAATAATGGCTGTATGTAACTAATCAATAATCAGCCATTTTGTTCAGATTTTCAAATGTGTTGGTATAAAGCTACCATAGTATTCTTTTATAATTAAAAAAAACTCTCTGTTTTATAGCTAGTCCCATCTCTATCATATTTGCCAAATATTGCTTATTTTATTGGTCTTTCTAAAGAACAAGCTTTTGGATTTATTTGTCACGTTGACTGCTTTTCTTCTCTACTTTTGACTTTCCTCTTGACTGATTTTGTCCTTCCACTCTTCGGGATTTACCTTGTTCCTTTCCTATGTCTCCTGTCCATTTCCTGTAGCTTCAAGAGCCATTTTCAACAACTCAGCGAGCTCTGCCGGCTGTGTCAAGGCCACTTCATCATACGCCAGTAAAACGTAACCTCATACACGGGGTGAAGACTCAGCAGTCTTATTTTCCTTTCAAAATTGTTCTATGGCCTTGGATCCTTCTTCTTCTCCTAAATTAGCACTATCATCAGGGAAAATTCTAGTGGGCCTAGAATTCTAGGCTTGCCTTTCCTGCAGTTTCATAATCAAAGAAAAAACATTTCCACCCTTTTTTTGATGTTGGTCGAAAATTTAGCAACACTTCTTTGCACTGTATTCAAATCCCCAAATATAAGCAAGCCTTCATGCACACAGGCTCACTGAAATGTCATAACTTTAAACTATGTATGACCTGGAACAATGACCTTTCCAGATACTCCACACTCTTCCTAGGTGTTCAGACTTTTTCATTCCTACAACATCTTTTACACATGGTCGATTTGTGTCAGAAGTTCCTCCTCAATCCCACTTCTGAGTATATATCCAAAAGAAACATCATCATGATTTGAAGAGATATCTGTACTCCCATGTTCATTGTAGCATTATGCACAAGAGCCAAGGTATGGAAACAACCTAAGTGTCCATAGTAGATTAATGGATAAGGGAAATATGGTATATATATACAATAGAATATTATTCAACCTTAAAAAAGAAGAAAATCCTATCATTTAAATCAAAATGGATAAAACTGGAGGACACTAGGCTAAGTGAAATAAGACAAAGACAAATAGTGCATGATGTCACTTATATGTGGACTCTAAAAAAATAATGAAATAAATCAACTCTTCCCTCCCTGGACATTTTCCTCAGCAGAATCTAGCAGCCTCTACTATGAGTCTTATCTTTTTTTTTTATTGTTTGTACCAGATCAGAACCCCAGGGAACCTATGTATTTACCGATGTGTATCTACATTATAGTTTACCATTGTTCTTTTTCTTTGTAATTCATTCCTTCCACTTCTGGCATCAGAACCTCATTTTTACTTTGGAGAAGTCCTCGTGATTCAGGTAGGCTGTGTGTCTCCTCCCTAGGCTGTGTGACTTGCGGCTGGCTAGACACAGTGTTTCACATATACTCTATATGTCTTAAGTACTTATTTCTCTGTTTTCCATCATTTTCCCTCCAAATTTTTGTGTAGTTATTTTTTAATTGACATTTGTATTCCTTTCTTTTGTTTGACTAAGGTACTCTTCAACCAATCTTCTGAGTGCTTAATTTCAACTTTTTTAATTCTAGAAGTTTCTTTTGGTTGCATTTCAGATAATTTTTGCTTAAATTGTACATTTTGTCCTTTTTTTAATACATTAATCATAATTTTAAATAATAGTTTCATTGAGATATAATTTACTTTTCATATTATTTAAAGTGTACAATTTAATGTGTTATGCATCTACCACCACAATCAATTTTAGAACTTTCATCCACCCCCAAAAAGAAAAAGAATCTATTATAGGTCACTCACTCCCCCATTTCTCCAAACCCTAGGCAGCCACTAATATACTTTGTTTCTACAGATTTGTCTAGACTGGACATTGCATACAAATGGAATCATACAATTACTTAGCATGTTTTCAAGGTTCATCCATGTTGTAGCATGCATCAGTACTTGATTTCTTTTTATGGCTGAATAATATTCCATGGTGTGGATATTACTATGTTTCATTTATCCATTCATAGTAAATGGCCATTTGGTTATTTCCACTTTGGGGTTCTTATGAATAATAATGCTGCTGTGGTTGGATTTATGTGCAAGTTTTGTATGCAGGTCTAGATTTGTTTTTTAAATTAACAGACTATTTAGGAGAAGTTTCTGGTTTACAGAAAAATTAAGCAGAAAGGACAGAGTTCCCATACCTCCTTACCTCTCTAGCCAGTTTCCCCTATTATTAACATCTTACATTAGTGTAAGACATTTGTTATAGTTAATGAACCAATATTGATACATTATTACTAATTAATGCCCATGGTTTACTTTAGACTTCACTCTTTGTTTTGTACATTATATGATTTTTGACAAATGTGCAATAACCTGTATCCACCATTACAAAACCATACACAGGAATTTCTTTGCCTTTAAAATTCCACGCATCACCCATCCTTTTCTCCCTCCCCACAACCTCTGCCAACCACTGATCTTTTGACTGTCTCCACACTTTGGCCTTTTCCTAAAGTTCATATAGCTGCAATCATATAATATGCATATAGCCTTTGCAGATTGGCTTTTTTTCACTTAGCAATATGCATTTAACCTTCTTCTATGTCTTTTCATGGCTTCATAGCCTTTTCTCTTTATTGCTCAATGCTATTCCTTTGTACCGATATACCATAGTTTGTTTATCCATTCACTTATTGAAAAACATCTTGGTTGATTTCAAGTTTTGGCAATTATGAAAGAAACTGTTATAAACATCCATGTGCAGGTTTTTATGCAGTCATAACTTTTCAGTTCCTATGGAACTGAAGAGCATGATTACTAGATCACTGTATGGTAAGAGTATGTTTCGTTTTGTAAGAAACTGCCAAGTATCCTGCTAGCTACAAATGAGAATTTCAGTTGTTCTGCATTGTCAACAACTTTGGTATTTCATTATTTGAATTTTAGCCATTTGAATAGGTGTGTAGTGGTATCTCATTATTGTTCTAATTTAAAATTCCCTGATGACATGGAATGTGTAGCATCTTTTCATATGCATATTTGCCGTGTGTCTATTTTCTTTGTTTAATCTTAGTTGTTTTGTTTTTTAACCAAAGCCTACTAACTCTTGTCCTCCTTGTCCATTTATATTGTCTTTTTTCTTTCTTTCTTTTATTTTTTTTTTGAGCTTTTGATCATTTAGTCTTTTTCCTGGTATGTCCAATTATTTTGTATATTAAAATTGGGCTTAAATTATTTTAGGAAACTATAAAGATACCTCCACATTCTGGATATTGTTATTGTTCTCTTGAAAAGATTTCCTTTTGCCCATGGCACACAGTTACTATAGGGATTGGAAACCTTAGTCCATTCTCAGTTTGAGCTCATTCAAAGCTGTTTTTCAGTCTGTGTGAAGGGTGCTCTATTTCTGTCTTGTCCTTCCTCTATGGGTGTTGCCCTTTGGGATTACCATGTGAAAGTCTGGATTCTCCCTATTCCCAACTACCCTTGTATTTGTTAGGCTTTAAATGTAATGGTTCCCCCAGCCCCGTGAAACTAAGGATATGTGTAGCTTGTCATTCCATTAGTTGTTGCTTTTAGCTTGAGCTCTTGCCGTTTGGCTTCTGTGGTTACAGTCTTTTGAACTCCTTGGCTTTTCAGCTCCTAGGCTGTATGAGTTGAATCAGCAAATGCCCCAAGGAGAAAAGCTGCACCAAATGTCAAGCTTGCGTCTGTGTTTCCCTTCTCTCCAGAACTTGGCCCACATGTCTTGGTGTCTCTCTAACATTCAGATGCTGGCGAACAGATGTTTTCTTACTGTATCCAGGTTTTCTAAAATTTCTTTAGACTTCACCTGATCTTATGTTATTATTGAAGTATCATCTCAATTATCCCTAGGAAGAAAATGTACAATTTTATGTTTTTTTAATTTTCTATATTACCTCAGTTTCTGTAGAGACCTTTTACCTGATTGTTCAGTCTAGTTCCTGTGTTACGAGTGAGATGGAGATAGGTGGAGGCTAAGAATATTGGGGGGTGAAATCACTGATGAATGATATGGCTCGTTCTTTTTGTTTATCCTCTCCTTATTTACCCTGGCAGCTTACATTTGCCCTTCTTGATTTGACCCAGTTGCCCAAATAAGCAACCCACTCTGGCAAAGACCTGACTTTACTCTCATAAATGTCTGCATGTTAGGATAAGTTAGATGATGAACACCATGCCAAAGTTCTTTCTGTGACCAGTCAGAATGGCCATCATCAAAAAATCTACAAACAATATATGCTGGAGAGGGTGTGTAGAAAAGGGAACCCTCTTGCACTGTTGGTGGGAATGTACATTGATACAGCCACTATTGAGTACAGTATGGAGGTTCCCTAAAAAACTAAAAATAGAACTACCGTATGACCCAGCAATCCCACTACTGGGCATATACCCTAATAAAACCATAATTCAAAAAGAGACATGTACCACCATGTTCATTGTGGCAGTATTTACAATCGCCAGGACATGGAAACAACCTAAGTGTCCATCGACAGATGAATGATAAAGAAGATGTGGCACATATATACAGTAGAATCTTACTCAGCCATAAAAAGAAATGCAATTGAGTTATTTGCAGTGAGGTGGATGGACCTAGAGACTGTCATACAGAATGAAGTAAGTCAGAAAGAGAAAAACAAATACCGTATGCTAACACAGATATATGGAATCTGAAAAAAAAAATTCTTCTGAAGAACCTAGGGGCAAGACAGGAATAAAGATGCAGACGTAGAGAATGGACTTGAGGACACGGGGAGGGGGAAGGGTAAGCTGGGATGAAGTGACAGAGTGGCTTGGACATATATACACTCCCAAATGTAAAATACAAACTAGTGGGAAGCAGCCACATAGCACAGGGAGATCAGCTCGGTGCTTTGTGACCACCTAGAGGGGTGGGGTAGGGAGGGTGGGAGGGAGACACAAGAGGGAGGAGATATGGGGATATATGTATATGTATAGCTGATTCACTTTGTTATAAAGCAGAAACTAATATAGCATTGTAAAGCAATTATACTCCAATAAAGATGTTAAAAAAACAAAAATTTAGAGACTAAAAAATTCAAAAGAATTAGCCACACTCCTCCAACAGATTCTCTAACCTTTAGCAGAACAGAATTCACACTGAATCTGGTTTATGAGTAATAGACAAGTCAACTTTAAAGTGGATCAGAGATGACAACATTTCTTTTCCATGTGCCTGCTTTGGAGCCATATTTATGCTGACCACTCAAAACCTTCCTCTTGAGTATTCTGTGATATATTAGAACCAGGAATAAGGGGTGTTAATGTTGGAAGGGTCAGCCAGTGGTCTGCAATTTAATTCACAGATCCTTTCTGCACCAGACTCTTTAAGATCATTGAGTTAGCCTAAGAATTTTGAAGCTGTAGAATTCAAGACAGTACATTACAATAGGCCAATATTACTATTCTCCTGCTCTGACATTCTCCACTGATGGACAGATGAAGGAGAAGGAAGGGCAGTCACCAGTAAGTGAGACTAAATGAAACTGGAATATTATAATTCAGTATCATTTGAGTGACTGAATTGGCTGGCAGAGTGTTCTCCAGTTAAGGGTGAGGGAAGATTAATTCTGCACATGACACCACTACTGTATTTATACAAGTCTACTGGGACAGTTGTTTGCCTTGAATTGTTTTCTTCATTCATTTCAGTCAGAGACTTGTGTTGACTGACTTTCCTTTTTGATGTATGAAATAACTGTTTGACTGAATTTACCATTTAATTTACACTAATGCACTGTAAAAATGATACATTAGTCAAATTGGATTGGCAGGTATGAAAATGTTTACCCCAGAACTAGACAGAAATATAATATTGCCTTCTACAGAAATTAAGTCATATGCCCTGGATTCTGGGGAAATGTTCCAATTTTAACTATTTTGCCACGTTTCAAAAATGTAGGGTCACTGATCCCATAGTAAAAATAAGAAGATCTGTGAAGTCCAGAAAAACATAGTTTTGTGTGACTCTGACAATCACATAACACAAGAGAAAAAACTATTATGATAAATTTTACTGAGTTTCATACTTATCAAGAGGTGTTTCTATGTTAAACTTTTGAGTCTTAGTCTAAAAGTTCTTTAGGAACAAACACTTCAAATATATTCATAGAAAACCCTCTTTATTTATAATTCCATTCTTCCAATATTTATAGTTACTATGACAGACCATTTCTCCACGACCCATCCCATGATTCTCTGCTCCTATCAAACATTTGGAAATTGGTGGCATGAGCAGGAAAGTGAAGCAGTTTTTGAGATTATTGAATAATGCTGATTTTATAAAGACTGCTTTGTTCCATAGTTGACAAACTTATGATGGTACCGACGGTTGGATACTACTCTTAGAGATGAAAAAGTTCTTAAGGAATCTTCTGTATTCCATTCAACAATCTGTGTTCTTGTTGAAAGCAAAGTTAATTCCTTTCAAAATTAACATATTAGCTTAATAATAATTTTTAATCTTAAAATAATCTATCTGTGAGAATGGGAAGTTTGGGTGACAGAAAAAGTGACAGAAGATGGGACAAAAAGAATTCATAGAAAGACAAAACAGAATTTTTAAAATGGTGGGTATGAACTTCTGTTTCCAACTATATCAGTTTACCTTAGGCCAGATAAATCATAAGCAACATTGGACTGTGAGCGTTAGAAAGCTACTGAGGTAGCCATTACATAGAAAAGTAAAATAGAGAAAGAAACTACTGAAGTGAGAACAATATTCTGCACATGCTTTTCTAGCCCAGTCACTTAGAAACTACTGATGAAGAGCAAAAGTCTGAGAAACCAAATGTGGCTCCTAAGAGATAGAAAAGCCAGTAGATCTTAGGACAATGTCATAGGACTAAGGAAACCAGAGTTGGAATTGAGAAATAACAAGGCAGCTAGAATTTTAAGGACCAAAATCACAAAGAGAGTAAAGATTCAGAGAACGGAGCTGGATTCAGCAACAGTGTTCCCTTGCAGTATTTTCCATGCATAATAGGTAGGAAAGGCAAGATGCTAAGAAGTCAAACAAAAGCTAACTGAAGTCAAAGCAAAGACTTAGTTGGCTCATAATGCTGAAGAGACAAAATTGGGGTTCAGAACCTATGAAAGATTTGTGGCCCAATGGAAAGCTAATGATATGAATTAGGACATTGAAAGTCTCTACATATGTGTGTGTGTGTATGTGTGTCTGTGTTTGTGTGTGTGTGTGTGTGTCTGTGTGTTAGGAAGGTTGATGCAAGATCTACACTGAACCTTATAAAGAAGGAAAATGAGTATGATGTTGGTCCAGTGACTGAGGTGATCTTCCCCTCTGCTCCCTACCTAAGAATAGGAAATTCTCTCCTCAAGAAAATACAGTTGACCCTTGAACAAGGTAGGGGTTAGAGACGCTGACTCCCTGTACAGTCAAAAATCCACATATAACTTTATGGTCGGCCCTTCTTATCTGTGGTTCCGAATGTGAGGATTCAGCCAACCACAGATCATGTAGTACTGTATTACTTATTGAAAAAAATCCATGTATAAGTGGACCTGTGCAGTTCAAATCCAGGTTGTTCAAAGGGCAACTGTAATGTCATTCAGATTCTCTACAACTTGTCATATCCCAAGTCTGGTATTCACTGAAGAACCACCAAGACTACCAAGAAAAGGAGAATTAGAATAAAAAACAAAACAGAATCAGAATCATAGATGACCTAAACATTAAAGTTCATACATATTTTGGTAAATATTATCAAGTTCAAGAAAATAGATGACAAGGTGGAGAACTTAACTTGACAACTAGAAACTATAAACTGATTGAAGCTGAACTGATGGAATTAAAAATTATATGAAATTTAAAACTCGGTAGTGGATTGGACACAGGTAAAGAGAGGTAAGTGAACTGAAGATAGAATAGTAACAATATTAAGACTAAAGCATGGGAAACGAAAAGAATAAAAAGTACACAAAAGCGCATTTGAGACATATGGGCCACAGTAAACATTTTTATCATATGTGTAAACTGGAGTCCAAAGAAAAAAGGAGAGAGAGATTGGGATGAAAACAATATTTCAGAAATATTAACAGCTGAGAGTTCTCTAAAACTAAAAAGAATATATGGAGCCATAAATTCAGTAAGCACTAAAAAATGCAACAAGAACAAATACAAAGAAAACCACACCTAAGATCACCACAGTACAATTCATGAATAGTAAAGAAAATCATGACATCTTAAAAGAAGCCTGAGGAAAAAGAGAGAGATTACTTTCAAAGGAATAATAGGATTAAGATTACAGCTCTCTTCTCAATGACACTGACTGGATACTAGAAAATAATGGAATAACATTTTTAAGTGCTAAAGAAAAGAACTGCCCATTGGGAATTCTAGAGGCAGAGAAAATGTTGTTTGGAAGGAAAGATGAAATAAGGAAATTTGCAGACAAACAATATTTAGAAAATATGTTCTCATCAGAACTGACTGAATTAAATTATAAAGGGATACCCGCAGGCAGAAGGAAGATTATCACAGACGAAAATAAGGACTTTATAAAGAATTATGTATAACAGAAAGGATAAATAAGTGGATAAACCTAAATAAAATCTAACTGCACAAAAGAGTAATAAAAGTATATCAAAAATTAGAATGCATTCAAACAAATGGAAGAGGAAAAAGTAGTAAAAGAAATTTAAGATCTCAGCATTGCTTGAGAAGAAGTAAAAGAGCTAATAAGTCATGGTACATGTGTAACTGCTACTTATGTAAAAATAACAAGCTACAAGAGAAAATGGAATTTGAAGAAATCTAAAAGAAAGAAAGAAGAGCAGAAGGAACATAACAAGGTGAGACAAATAGTAAACGAGAAGTAAACGGTCTATAAGAAAATACATTAACTGTAAATACTCAAATTAAAGGACAAGGATTATTGAAACAAAAAACCTAATTCTATGCCACTTACAAGAGACAAGAGTCAGATTGAAAATTAAAGGATTCAAAAATGATGTCGTAACAACAATAAGTAAAATTGAAGAAGATTTTTTAATGTTAACATAGATTTGAAAGCAAAAAGTATCACTGGTGATAAGGCAGGATAATAAAACCCACTGTTACTTTACAAGCAATATATTATAAATCTACACTTCAATGCAATAGATGAAAGGAAATTCCAAAAAACTAAGTAGAAATAGAAAAATCTAAATTACCTAGATCAGTAACATAGAACCACAGCAACAAATCAGCAGATTAGAGAAGATCTGAATAACATCATTAATAGCTTTGGCCTAAGTTTACATAAAACACTGCACCAACAATGATGGAATACATACATTACGCAGAAATTTTTAGGTGCACATGGCACATTTATAAAATTGACTATATTCCAGTTATAAAACAAGACTCCGAATAAGCAAGAAATTTAAAAATATATAATCAATATTTTACCAAATAGTTGGATATTAAAAACATACTTCTGATCATTATGTAGGTCAAAGATAAAGTTGCAATGGGAATTAGAATTTTATTAATCAAATGATAATGAAAATATGCCATAACAAAACCTGTAGGTTGCAAATAAAGCTGTGGTCACAGAGAAGTTTATGTATTCAAATTAGATTCTCTAAATGTAAAAGGGACAGGAATAAAGCAACTAGAAGATAACCTATCACCCTGAGGTAGGCAGCTCCTGGACTGTACCTGGTGGGGAAGGCAGGGCAGAACTTCAGGAGGCCAGCTGAGAGCACGGTGAACGCCACGTCAGGAGCAGTCTCCAAGAAAGAGCACTTCATGTACAAAGGGATGACTAAAATATATTTAAGAGCTGGCACCTGACTCCTCTTAAGGATGACTTAACGTTGCTGGGGAAAAAATAAGAAGTGCTCGGTGCAGAAGGTGAATAGCTTTATAATTCCCAGGAGAATCTTGGTACCAGGACCACACAATGAAGAACTTGGAGTCCCCGTGGCTAATCCAGCAGAGAGAAAAGGAGAAACAGAGATGCGAGAGAAAATAAAGGGAACTCTTGGTGCAATTTGGTGCTGCTGCAGGCCCAGGTCCAGGTATGTGCTCTCTAGCTCCCCATCTTAAATAAAAGCCACCATGTTCCTTAGTCTTTCAGGTACTTAGAATTTCTCTTTAGAACCTGAAAATGGGGTCAGGTTTCCTGTCTGCATTGCTACAGTCCAAAATAGAGGCAGGATCGTTGAAATAGTTCTCTATCTGGCAGAGGAGGCCTTGAAGCTGTGAGCCACTCACTGCAAACCAGCAGGACATGAAGGATTCTTGAGCAGACCTGAAGCTACTGGGAGGCCTTTCAGGAGTTAAATCCCATAGTAAATACTGTACCTTCATTGGCCCCTTCTCCCTCTCTTTCCAATCTTCCTCCACTCCCATGGGGGCCCTTTGGGGTTAAATGAGCACTATTTGACTTGTACTTGGTGGTCCCAGAACTTGACTTGGGCTTGGAGACTTCCATGAAAAGTCTGCCTTCCACCTACTGGCTTGGGTTTCTTGGTCTCTCTGCTCCAGGCTAATCCCTTCAACCTGATTTTTCCATTTCTGCCAATAATCCCCCTCTCCAGACCTTCCTAATGCTCTTCTGGGGCGGGAGGAGACTTACTGAGGGCAATGTTTATTTCTAGAGGGAGAAGTGACCACATGACTTCACAGTGGTCATCCCCTTGATTCCTCAGTTTCTGTCTAGATTAGTCGTGGGTGTCTGTGCACCCCAGCCTCACCCCAGGAGGCTGTAGAACACTGTCCTTATCTCAGCCCTGAGCCGCTCTCTATCCTCCTTCCCTCTCTCTTCGTACCCTTCTTTACCCACAGACTCGCAGGCTTTCTGGACCCCTGAGGAAGATAAGCGCTTCACAGAACCTCTGCTACAGAACAAAACATACTGAAACAAAGCTATTGAAACAACAGAAAAAGAATACATGAGGATTGTTTCTCTTGAGCGTTAAATTACCTAGGGGGCCTTTAGCAAACTTTGATTGATAAATCTAACCTTTCTGTCCTTGGCAATAGTTGGTCACACTGTGAGGAAAACAAGTTAGGGAATGGAAAAGTACTATTTGGATTTCAATGAAATAATAAAGATGCAGGGACTATCTTTGACTTTTGCAAGGTGAGAAGAGAGTTTACATTTTGATTATTGATGGCAGGAATCCCTTTTAAAACAGGGCCAGTCTGCATGATGCATTTAAAAATCAGCCTTTTCAAATATAGCCATAGCACCCACAAGATCTCTTGATTTCTCTGGGGTCAGATAAACCATCACATTTCACAGTGGTGCCCTGTATATGAAAGTGATAAACATAATCTGGAAGCATGGCAGTGGCTAAAAATATGGAGCTGGCAGCCACACGTTGAAATTATTTTTTGCTTTTAATTCATTGCATAAAATGCTAATGTCCAAATTCAGGCAGGTAGATCTTACCAACCATCAAGAGCTTCAACCCTGCTAACAGCTAAGTATGCACTTTTAAACCCTACTTTGACTGCTCCAGAAACTTACTGCGTTTCTTTAATGCCTATGTTACTATTTCTTTTGTGTCATTTTGTTTTTCTTTAAAAACATAGCTGTGTGACCTTGGGGAAGTTAGATTATTTCCTTGAGACTTGGTTGCCTTCTCTGTGAATATCTGGGTATAATTTTAGTATTGCTCAATAGAATTTTGGGTGATAATGAAAATATTCTATATCTGTACTATGCAAAGCAGTATTCAATAGCTACATGGAGCTAATAAACATCTTTGAAATATGGCAAATGCAACTGAGGAACTGAATTTTTAATCTTATTTTTAAATTTGTTTACATATAAATAATGCCACATAGCTAGCATCTGTTGACAGTACAGATCTACATAATATTTTAAGGACACTCTGCACTCAAAAACTCTACCATTCATTAACTCAATCTAAATATTTTTGCCCTCTGACAAACAGAAAATAATTTATGCTTCCCTTGAAATTATCTGTCAAGACCTTTATCAGTTTGGGGACATTATATTCTTAAAATTGACTTTGCTTTATGAAACTTTAATAATGTTGGAGTTCCCTGCCCTTGCTATCACCTTTGTGATGATGGGAAATATTGTGGATGATCAAGGACCATTTCAAGAGATCATGGAGAGAAACCTCTTTCTGGATTTAACTTCATTATGACGATGTCAAAATGCTTAATTACCTAAAATAAAACCCATACCGTTTTTATGCTGTTATATTCTACATGTAGCTGGAAAAATGTTAAAAATATTTTTAAAGAACTGCACATCTATTTTTGAAGCTGATTTGGCTGTTCAAGGCTTGCTAGCACTTTATCCATCTCAGTACTATTTCACTTAGTAAACAAATGCAGTTGCCATAATTGCTGCATATGTGTCTGTGTTCCCTTCTAGGTTATATGTTTTTGAAGTTAGAAACTATATTTATATCACAGCCCCTATGTATAGCACAATATCCATTGCTAATTCAGATTGTGTTTTAAGATATGAGACAAAATTTAAGACTTTTATTATAGTCATAAACATCTAGCAAATCAACCAGAAAATAAAAGCTAATTTTCAATTGGTTGGCCAAGAACAAAAGAGAGGAATACCTAGTGCAAAACCATATCTCTAATTACTACTGTTGGATTTAGAGCATGCAAATGCTAAACTTCTTTTAAAATATCTTCTTATCAAAGATTTGAGGTGGGACCTGAAAAAATTATATCAAAAGTGAAAATAATCATGTGGTCTGACCAGCCTGTGTCACACAAAGTAAGTGTATACTATATATAAAGTAGATAAACTACAAGGTCCTACTGTATAGCACAGGCAACTATATTCAATGCCTTGTAATAACCTATAATGGAAAAGGATCTGAAAAAGAAATATATATATCTGAATCACTTGGTTGTACCCCTGAAACACAACATTGTCAATCAACTATACTTCAAGTAAAAAAAACAAAACAAAACAAAGTAAGTGGAAAGGGAAGTATAGTTTTATAAATTCACCTCTGATATCCAATGGACCAACTTAAAGACAACAGAAACTACAACTTTCTAGGAGACAGGACATGGCCAGCAAACCAGGCCGTTACCCTCGGCCATACCTGCCCAAAAATATACAGACTGGCCTGCATTCATGAATACATAGGAATTCTTCATTTATCTGGCATTATTAGGCAATGAGGTATTGTATGTTAGGAGAAGTTTTTTTTTAATGACAAATTTAAGAGGAGTTATTTTAACCTTCACTCGGTAATTTTTTTCTAAAATTAAGAAATGTATCCACTGGTGTATCTAATGTTTCCGTGATAACTCGGGGTCATCAGTTCAATCAACGTTTGCATGAATAATGCAAATGGAAACAAGACAGGCATGCTTACTGAAACTGAAAATGACATATCACTGGCTGGAATAACTGAGGAGAGAACAAGAAAACAAAAATGAAAACAAACCGTGATCAAGAAACAATCAGTCAAGTTCTGACTTTCTGTACTTTGTTTCAAAAAGAGATACCACAAATCCCAGCGAGAGACTCCAGCAGCCTTAGCTGTCTTTCTCCTTTGTTTCCACCTTCCTTTCCTTTTCCTTCTACCCTAGATTGTTCCAGGAAATGGTTATAGCTGCTTCCAAGACAAATTCTAATACTTTCTCTCACACAAACTTCACAATATTTCCATGGGATAAGTAGTGTGGAGGTAAAAGACAATTCATCACAGGGACATCTCCTATGAAAATAAAATTAGAAACTAGCTTCTAAACATGCAGAGAGAAGGGCGTGGTGTCAGGCACGAATTTCCTTGAGAATTCCTCTCCATTTCTAATAGACCTTCTTATTTACCAAGATCCCTTTTTATTGGTGTCCTATTCCAGACTGTTCCACTCTGCCCATCCTCATCCTGTAAAATACATTCACACTCTTTTGTGACCCTACTTATTTGCCCATTAAATAATCAATCATAGAACTGTCGGAATTAAATATAGAGTGAAATTAAAATACTGGAGTCACTTGGAGGGTTTAAGCAGCTCCACCAGAAAATACTGGGCATGGATTTAAAGAGGCTGTGCGGGACTTGCTCTTGTCCAAGTTCTTTCTCAAGAAGTCTCTGAAATAAGCCTAAATTCAGAGTTAATCAGATTGGCCTGCTTTCTCAGGTGGACTGGAATTCACTGCTCTTTCCCCTCAACTCCCTGATGTCAGTGGCACTTTCCGGAGATGAGGTGGACTTCTCTGCCTACTGCAGAAGCTCAGTTCCCCCCGGGCCCACTCCCTGTCTGAATCCCACACTTGAGGCCAGATGCCAGCCTTCCCAGAACATTCATGGTCTCATTTCAGTTTTTGACCTGCTCAGATTGAGTCCCTGTAGACTCTTTCTCAGCTTGAAACCTGATCTTCAACCCCTTTCCCTGACCTCGATGGTTACCTTCCTACATTAGGCCTCAGGTGCTTTAGCTATAAAATGATATAGTTGCCCTTAATTCTAAAGTCTTCTTCCTAAAGCTCTACAATGTGCTGGCTCCTTGAAAATGTTTCTTTGCTGGTTTTAATTTTGTAGAGAATTAAAACCACAGCTACTCTAAAAGACAGTAAGTTACACTGGATAAGGAAAGTGTGCTTTTGTAGTTAGATTAACAGGGATGGAAGACGACTTAGTATGTTTTAAGATACTCATGATCCATTCTCGTGAGAGTCAGGGGAAGAAGGGCAAGAGAGTTAATAAAATACCAAATGATTGTGACAAATTAAGTTCACAAAGATGTAGCTGATTAATTACTACTTGAATAAGCCACACATATCCAATTCAAGTTTTCCTTTATTTTTCTAAGAAGGGATCCCAGTGAACTGAGTCCCATGTTCAGGAATTCCACGTTCAATGGCTTAGTCTTTAAAAACTGTTCTGTTGCTGGAAGGTGAAATATTGCCCATCAGTCCTAACTGATGTTAAGCTATCACGCACATTTGAAATAAATTTATTACTTTGCCTGATCTCAGTGTAATACATTCCAAAGGGGCAAAGAGCACACGAAAATTTATGGAGTCTCCATCTTCTACAATAAAGTGTGCCATAAATTACATATTATTTGGCCATGAAATTCACAAGCCATAGAAACCACACCATTAGCAATGTATACAGTGGTAAACAGCAGGTAATGATAATGATATAAAACAAAATAGACTGTGTATGTTGGCACTGCTGCCAATAAAGCAATCATTAAATACATTCATATGCATCTACGCTAGGTAAGCTCTCTGAGGGCAATTGCTATGAATTCTACATACCTGTCAGGATATTATATATAGCCCAGTTTCTATGGCCCTTATTCAGAGACGCTGAGAAAGGGTTACTGTGGGTAAATTCAGACCTTTTCTCAATATAGAATTTGGTCAACATGCATTCTGAACAGCAAAATTTCACACTGCTTTCAATTTTCCTACAGTAATTGCCACCTCAACAAATGTAGGATTAAGTAGAATGGATTATAAGAAGTTAGAAAGGAAAGATGGAAGAAAAGAAGGAAGGTAGAAAAAAGGTGGGTATGGAGTACTTCAACATTTACATAAAGAGTGGACCTAAAACTAACCTGAGGTTACCCTAAACTATTAGCATATGCTATAGAAACTTAAATCAAAAAATTAAAAAAACCCAGCAAGGGAAACTCAAAGATTCTGTGTTTTTTTCACTCTATTGCATATACACGTCCAACTTAAATAATCTATATGCTCATGTGCAATAAGAGAGCATAGTTTTGCAAGGTTATTTGGGTTCTATCAGCATGTAAAGGTCGGACAACTCAACTTTAGCAGAGCTAGCCTTCAGGTGAATAACTGCTTCTTTCAGGTTGTGAGCATCTGAATTTTCCGGAAATATTTCCCAAAAAATGAAAACTAAAAGAGTCCTAGGACAGCGTCCTTTAGAAGTTTTATAGTATCAAAGTTTTTGGAGGAAGAGTATCTTTGTCGATTATCAACATGATGATTCCAAGCAGGTCAATTTATGCTGAGAATATTATATAACAGTACCCACTTCACCTCCATTATACTGACAATGGTCTTCCTTACTTCAACCTTGTGCTTCTTAGTAAAGTTGAAAACACTAAGCCAAGAACAGACAGTGACAATGCCAGAGACTCAGATGTACCTATAGGTGCCTTCAGACAACATCGTCACCCAGGCTAAAGTCCTGGTTTAAAACATCCCAACATGAATGACTCTCAAAAACCGTAGGCTGAGCAAGTGAAGCCAGGTCAAAAGGGCACCTACTGTATTATTCAACTTACATGAAATTCTAAACAAAATTCATCTCTAATGATAAAAAACAGACCTGTGGTTGCCTTGGGTTGGGAGATGGGGATACTTTTGCAAAAGCCTAGGAGGAAACTTTCTAGGGTTTTAGAATTGTTATCGATCTTTATGGGGGTGGTAGTTATACAAATGTATACATTAATTAAAAGTCACTGAACCGTTGACTAGAAATGTCTGCATTTTATTGTAGGTAAATGATACCTTAATAAGGTTGATTACAAAATGAACCAAAACCAAAACAAAGCAGAAGAAAAACCTCTCAAGACCTCAAAGGAAATACACTGTTTTCTTCCAGGGTACCAGATTGGAAATGAGGCATTGGTCTGTTCGACCTCAGATTATCCCTAGGATTATCAAGTCTATTTTAAAGCACTAGAGTCCCGTATCAGAAAAACTCACCCCATGTTTTATTACTTTGATTTCTTCTCTGCCTCTTCTCCCAACATGGTGAAGTCATTCACGGAAGAAAAACCAGCTTTTTCCAACTTTGCATCATCACATATTCTTTCCAAAGCTATTATTTATGGAATAAAATTTGGCTACACTTGTAAAAATCTAGCTTTTTGAGCCTTACAAATCTTAACAGTTAACCTATTGCCTCCATTGGAATTTGGAAAAAAAATATTTTGAAAATGAATAGCTGAGATTTGACATTTTTGTTTTTTGTGATTTTCTCTTCCCCTAAGTGAGAAGTGAGTAGGAATGAGAAACACATACATAAAGAAAAAAAATTATCTTGCTGCCTTTGCATGGTTATAATTTATAGGAGGCCCTTTTCAACAATACTCTATTATCAGAATCAATAAAATATAATCTCCATGAAGCCCAGGCCAGGATATTTGTCTCTTTTTCAGCAGATTGCAATACAAACCACATTCATGGATTTGCTTCTTGATGATCTTTGTAATACTATAACAGCTGACCATTTCCTCATGCCTCTTCACCTTAACTTAAACCTGGTTTTTCACTAATGACCTCACATTTCCTTCTCTATCACTTGGTTGTCGGCCTCTTTTCCAACTCCAACTCCAACTCACATTTCACTCTGGAACCAAAGGAAGACTTCCACCTTCCTGCTTTTTAGTGATACCTCAAGGTCATTACCATATTGTGATCACCCTGAAGAATAGCCAGACAATTGCTATTGCAGAGCCATCTGACAGTTTGTAGCTCTAAAAATTAACTAAGGACCACATTTGTCCAAAATATCCTAGTTTAAGATTTTGGTAATACAGCAACAGTAATTCCGAAGTCGTTTATGACAATCAGTGTGGGAAGCACCCTCCTTCAGGAAGATCCTTTGCCATACAATACTCTTTCCCTGTCAGGTAATAAGGAAGCACGGCCGTGGAAAGTAACCTCCTGTGGAAAGAAATACTTGGCTTCGAGACGGCTTGAAGTTCATACATTTTTCTTGAATTAGATTCCCCATTAATTACTTTATCCACAAAGAGGTAATTATCAGAATTCTGTAAGCAATTAAGGAGATGCTACTGCACATTCTTTCAGCTTGTTGACCTTTCTCACTTTATTTCATGTGGCTATCTGAAACATCAGTGATTTACATGTCTTTCTTTTTTTTTTTTAGCAGATTTCTGTGTGTGTGTGTCCCCATGATGAAAACATCATTAAAATAAGATATCATGAATAGACTCTTAAGAAGCAGAGTCTACTTAAAGTCCCGGAAAATGTGAAAGCACTAACATTCATGGACAACTCTACATTCTGAAAGTTACTCCAAATTTTATTGATCTCTGTTTTGTCTAGGAGTTTTTCAAATTTTCTACCATGATCATTTGTTAGTTTTATAATTACATAATAAAGGCATTACATCATACAATCTTTTGTAATCCATTGCCGCTTTAAAACTCTTTGTTTCCTTGTCCTCAGCAGATATGTCGTAGATTATTAGTACACAAGCAAAGACTTTCAACATAACAGTATTTTATAGTGAGAAGAACTATACTGAGCTATCTCTATCCTAAGACAATGCACTAGGAAAGCGCTAGGAATTCTTAAGCACTAGAAATACAGACACGATCAAGGGGCAAGTTCCTTGCCTTCGAGTATACATAATCATTATAGCAAATGCTTAAATAGCACTTAGTATATAACTCACCACAGCAGTCTTATTATACTCCTTTTTAATAGGTGAGCAGAGGAAGCCACAGGGAAGTCATAGGGTAAAGCCAGAATTTGAACCTAGGTAGACTATAATACACTCTCCACTGCTTTAACTACTACGTTAAAATATGTATATATAAAAGTTATATATATATAAAACTCCAAGTATTTGAAAGTTACAAAACACTTATCTACCAAAACTCAAAAAGGAGCACACAAACTTGCATAGAAAATAAACATGTAAAAGTTCATGAATAAACCACAATATAACCTGCTCCACAAAATATACTGACTGCAGTGTCCTGGGCCTCTCCCATCCTTAGGTAGCTGGAAATTACAACAAAATAATACTTTTCACCTTTGGAAGCCACACCATCTCTCATACCAAGCAACCAATTACTTCCTTAGAGAGAATAGGAAATTAACCTAAATATCATAAATACATAAATATATATATAGCATTACTGATATAGAATCTTTGTTTAAAGACGATAACTTCAATAGCAGAGGGAACTTTATCATTGCAGGCTTCAGATAACCTCTATATTTCTCAGATTTTATGCTAAATCATAAAATGCCATATTGTGTCTGAAGCTATTTTTTCAATAGTCCATTTTCTTAAATGGACTAGCAAAGCAGTAAATACTGAGGAACATTTTGGCTCCCAAATTCTAACAAACAATAGAGCAGGGGTCAGTAAATTATGGATAGTGGGCCAAATCTAGTCCTCTACCAGCTTTTATAAATGAAGCTTTATTGGAACACAGCCATGTTCCTCAGTATATGTATTGTTTGTGTCCGTTTTCACATCACAGCAGCAGAGTTAAGTAGTTGCAAAAGAGATTGTATGGCTTGTAAAGTCTAAAATATTGACTGTCTGACACTTTATGGAAAAAGGTCTCCAACACCTGCAATAGTATATAGTGAAAGTGATGCTATGTAACATCTAAGAGTAGGTCATAAAAGGTCATGCAGCTTTTGCATGATTCTCATGGAATGCTTGAACCCTGGACACTCATTCTTGGGATACTCTATCTTGAATCCTAACTACCACATTATGAGAAGTCCAAGCCACATGGGCAGCCATCTATAGGCACTCCAGTCAACAGTCCTTGTTGGGCCCAGTCTTCAAGTCATCCCATCTCAAGGGCCAGAAATGGGAATTAAAATTATCTAGATGATTCCAGCCCCAGCCTTTTCAATCCTCATGAGCTGAGGTTTCAGACATCAGTCATGGAGTAGAGACAAGCCATTTCCTCTGTGTACTGTTTGAATTGCTGACCCACAGAATCTGGGCACATATTAACTTTTTTTTTTTTGTTTCAACACTAAGTTTGGACTTCTTAATTATGTAGCAGTACATAACTGTGTTATCTATTAGATAACACAGTTAGATATCTATTATCTAATAGATAATATAGCACTATGTCTGTACACAGGAGATCTACATTTCACAGAGCACATACTTTTAGATGTGAATGTTGAGTGCTCAATTTCTAAGAAGAACGTATACACACATCTAGGTACAAAATGTTTATGTATATGTAAATATTATACCTATATAAACTAATCAATATTATCCATAAAATGAGGGGCCCTTGATAATGGCTAACATTTCTTTCTGGTATTTATTGTGTTCCAAGAACTGATCAATTCTTTCATTGTATGAATTTTCTCTTTTAACCCTCATAGTAACTCGCTGAGAGAAATAATGTTATCTCTATTTTATAGATGAGAAAACTGAGGCAGAAACAGATAACATGCTCAAGAGTACTCAACAAGTAAATTTGAGAGTCAAGATTTGAACCCAAGTTCTCAAGTTTTAGATCCCTTACTCATAGTCACTAAGCTATATACTGAGGGAGGGGATGAAAGCTGAAGCCATTACCTCATGCTCAAGAAGTTAGACAGAAACTTAGCAGGTATGGTTGAAAGAAGACAGGACTTGGAGTCGTAAGTCCAGAGCCTGAGTGATGAAATGACTTCTCCTCTCCTCTAGATATAGGTTTGTGTTTAGAAAATGAAGAAGAGCACTGCACATTTTGATTGTTGATTTCTGGACTTAATGATGACCAGAGAATGGAAGTTTACCAGGGAGATATTCTGCAATGACATAAATTATTGATTCAAAATCAAACCTTTATTATAAATTACTGATTCAAAATCAAATCTTTATCATGTCTCCCTTGCATCAGAAGTCTTTCCCACTCTTCATTTCTTTTTAAACCCTTTCCTGTCTACTCTTGGCCAAAGCTTGAAGCCTGATTTAACATTTGGAAATAAAATAATGAAATAGTCATAACACAGCAATTCCAATGCCTACTGAAACAGAAGCTCTAAATAATTTTTCAGATAATTTAGGAAATTAAAAATATTTACATCCTAGATGCAAAGACAGAAGTTACTTGTGTAATAAAATAAATGGTGAGACAAAAGGTTTCTGATCAAGTAGATTTGTTTAAATAGGAACACTAATCTGAGTTCTACCCCTATGCTAAAACCCAGTGACAGGTTGCATACAGCTTCTAAAGGGATAGTTCAGTGCATTGGGTCAAATTCATGCCCTAAAATGTGGTATTATTAGTAGTACTAGAAGACAGAGTGTGACTGTCTTCTTTGGGACATAGATGAAGACCCCAAGATAGACAATATCAAGGACAAGTTATGTAGAATAAGATATTATCTCAGTCCTTGGGACATGTCATCCAGGATAGAACAAAAAGTAGATTTATTATCAAGTACATGAAGCCAGAGACAGTAAGCAATGAGTGGTAGTTGGTTAAAATAGACAGGTTTTAGAAGTAGAGGCACGGATGTAGAAAACAAACTTAGGGTTACCAGGGGATTGTGGAGGGGAGGTTAAAATGGGAGATTGGGACTGAAATATACACACTACTCTACATAAAATAGATAACTAATAAGAACCTGCTCTTCTTATTAGCACAGGGAACTCCACTCAATACTCTGTAATGGGCTATTTCGAAACGACTCTAAAAAATAATACAAGTGGGGCTTCCCTGGTGGCGCAGTGGTTGACAGTCCGCCTGCCAATGCAGGGGACACGGGTTTGTGTCCCAGTCCAGGGAGATCTCACATGCCGCGGAGCGGCTGGGCCCATGAGCCATGGCCACCGAGCCTGCGCGTCCGGAGCCTGTGCTCCACAACAGGAGAGGCCACAACAGTGAGAGGCCCGCGTGCCGCAAAAAAAAAAAAAAAAGTGGGTATATGTATATGTATAACTGTTTCACTTTTCTGTACACCTGAAACTAACACAACACTGTAAATCAACTATACTCCAATAAAATTTTTTTCAAAAATAGGTTTTAAGAACCATAGTCAGGGAGCAGTGTGGATTGGAAAGACCTGACAAGAAATATTTCTGCATCCTCAGACAGTGCTCCCCAAGCTGGCTATTGCAAGGGTGAGCATTTAAGAGATCTTTGACATAAGGAGGACATGAGATTAACAATCTATCCCAATGTGCATGAATTATTCTCCTCGGGGCTATCAGAAATCAGATGGCATCCTAGAGCAAGGGTCAGCAGATCTTTTCTGTAAAGGGTCAGAGAGCAAATATTTTGGATTTTGTGTACCATACGTATCCGTTGCAATTGCCTATCTGCTGCTGTAGCACAGAAACAGCCATGCACGATACCTTAATGAATGGGTGTGGCTGTGTTCAAGCAAAACGTTATGCACAAAACCAGGAGTCAAGCGAGATCTGATCAGTGGGCCAGAGTTTGCAGACCCCAGTTCTGGGTCAGTGTTCACAGCTGAATGAGTTATGAGGCCTTAAGTTCCAGTTCTCATTGTACTACTTTCTACCTGGGTGAACTTGGGTTCATCCTTTTATTTATATGGGCCACTATGTTAGTCAAGTTTCTCCAGAAAAACAGAACCAACAGCAGGTGTATACAATGTGCCCATATATATTGATAGATATAGATCTAGATATCAATATAGATATCTAGATCTATATCCATATCTATATAAAGATAGAGAAAGAGAGAGAGAGATTTTAAACAATTGGTTCACACAATAATAGAGGCTTGGTAAATTCATAAAATGCAGGTTAGGCTGTCTAGAGACTCTAGGAAGAGTTGCAGTTCAATTTCTGTAAGTCTTCTGGCAGAATTCCTTTTTGCCACAGGGAAGTCAGTCTTTGTTTTATTAGAACTTTAACTGATTGGATGAGGCCCACCCATATTATGGAAGATAATCTGCTTTACTCAAAGTCCACCACCAATTTAAATATGAATTTCATCCAAAAACACCATCACAGGGACTACCCTGGTGGCACAGTGGTTAAGGATCTGCCTGCAAATGCAGGGAACACGGGTTTGAGCCCTGGTCTGGGAAGATCCCACATGCCGTGGACCAACTAAGCCCACGCACCACAGCTACTGAGCCCGTGCACCTAGAGCCCATGCTCTGCAACAAGAGAAGTCACGGCAATGAGAAGACCGTGCACCACGACGAAGAGTAGCCCTCGCTTGCTGCAAATAGAGAAAGCCCACGGGCAGCAACGAAGACCCAACACAGCCAAAAATATAAAGAAAGAAAGAAAGATAGATAGATAGAAAGAAAGAACGAAATAAATAAATAATTTAAAAAACACAAAAATGCCATCACAGAAATATCCAGAATAATATTTGACCAAATAACTGGGTATGGTGGCCCAGACAAATTGACATGGAAAATTTACCCCCTAAGCCATAGTTTTGTCATCTTTTACTGAGAAATTTGACTTATCTGAACTATTTTCATACCTAGAAGATACCTTCTACAGGTAACATGATTTGGCGCCCAAAGCCATAAGCTAGAGCATTTCATTCCAGGTCCCTCCTCAAATATCCATGATAGGTAGAAATTGGACATCAGTAGTTCTTGAAATCTCCCCAGTGAATATAATATGCAACCAGGGCTGAGAATCTGGAGATGTAGAGAGAATTTAAATTGAACTTTAGTTAAACAGTAAAACAAGCTCTGACTCTACTGGCTGGAGCTAGACAAGGGATATGCATTTAGTGGGATGAGAAGACAAAGAACACTAGGGAGTAAATCAAATGCTTTACACCTGTGCTTAGCTAATTGTTACTCAGATAATTCAGACAATCTTACAGCATCTGAACCCTGAAATTCCTTAGTTCTGTTTACAAAAAAGTAACTCTTCAAGTAACTGAACTCTGAGAGAATCATGTAAATCATAAAGAAAAAGAAGAAATCTTATTTTCTGAAGTAGTTGATTTCATATATACTGTTTCACTTTCATGATATTAACTAGTTATCTTTCTTCCCATTTTATGTTTGAGGAAAGTAAGGCTTTAAAAATCTCAGTCATTTTCTCAAGGTCACTTGTTAAGGGTGTGGTAGGTAGCATAATGGCTCCTAAAAATGCCCTCACCCTAATCCCTGGAACCTATTAATATGTTACCTTACATGGTGAAGAGGACTTTGCAGATATGACTGAAGTTATAGACCTTGAGATAGAAAGATTATCCTGGATTACCTCATGGAACAAATCTAATTGCACGAGTCCTTAAAAGCAGAAAACCATTCCCAACTGTAGAAAGAGAAAGATAGAGATGACTTAATAGAAGCAGAATCACAGCGATGCAACATTTTGGGTTTTGTAGGTGGAGAAAGGGGACTCTGAGTCAAAGACTATAAGTGACCGCTGGCAGCAGATAAAGTCCAGGGAACAGAAACAACCCTAAGAGCCTCCAGAAAAGAATGTAGCTCTGCCAACACTTTTTTTTTCTTTTTTAACCATCTATATTGGAGTATAATTGCTTTACAATGGTGTGTTAGTTTCTGCTTCATAACAAAGTCAATCAGCTATACATATACATATATCTCCACATCCTCTCCCTCTTGCATCTCCCTACCACCCTCCCTTCCCTATCCCACCCCTCTAGGTGGACACAAAGCATAGAGCTGATCTCCCTGTGCTTTGTGGCTGCTTCCCACTAGCTATCTATTTTACATTTGGTAGTGTATATATGTCCATGCCACTCTCTCACTTCATCCCAGATAACCCTTCCCCCTCCCTGTGTCCTCAAGTTCACTCTCTATGGCTGCATCTTTATTCCTGCCCTGCCCCTAGGTTCTTCAAAACCAGTTTTTCTTTTTTTTAATATTCCATATATATGTGTTAGCATATGGTATTTGTTTTTCCCTTTCTGACTTACTTCACTCTGTATGACAGTCTCTAAGTCAATCCACCTCACTACAAAAAACCCAATTTCATTTCTTTTTATGGCTGAGTAATATTCCATTGTATATATGGGCCACATTTTTTTTTTTTTTTTTTTTTTGTGGTACGTGGGCTTCTCACTGTTGCGGCCTCTCCTGTTGCGGAGCACAGGCTCTGGACGCGCTGGCTCAGCAGCTGTGGATTATGGGCTCAGCCACTCCGCAGCATGTGGTATCTTCCTGCAGCGGGGCATGACCCGTGTCCCCTGCATCAGCAGGCGGACTCCCAACCACTGTGCCAACAGGGAATCCCTGTGCCACATCTTTATCCATTCGTCTGTCGATCCTGCCAACACTTTTACTTTACTCAATTGAGACCAATGTCAGACTTGTAAGGTAATAAATTTACCTTGTTTTGAGTCACTACGTTTTTGGTAATTTGTATGAAAGCAATAAAAAACAAATACAGAGGTTCTACAAGAGCCAGGCTATATACTTATACTTAAGTATTTCTGAAATGAATTTAACATTGTGATTGACATCAACAGCAGCAGCTTCCATGGGATCCCATCACACACCTGAGGAAAAGCAGCCTAATACAAAGCAGTGACAGCAGCAGGTCATTGCCCCACATTTGGAGTAGAGGGGCACTTGTTCTACTGTAGCAGCAGCATAGCCTGAATGGGAACCCATCCTCCTGTGGCACTAGTCCCATCAACATTAGTGTAATCTGCTAGCATCTGCTGAGCCAACAGGCCCCACATATATAAACCCTCCAACTCAGCAGCATTAAGTGAGCCAGGCTCAGGGTTTCCTGAAACTCATATCCAATGGCACTGGAAAGACCACATATCACCTACGCTTATGAAAACATAAAAAAACAAAAACAGAACACTGGGAACTTCAGAAAGAAAAGGAGAACAATGGAATGGGTGAAAACAAATGGGGTAAATAGAAGAGAATATCATTAGTCTCATGAGTTTCTTAAATACTATATGATGGTCAAAGCAAAAATTAGGACACCATCTGATGTGGTTCTCAATGTAGAGAAAGGAAATACTACAGAAAATCATACTTTAAAACTGGGGAATATTAAGAGACCTAAATGGAAGTAAAATTTTGAAACTTCACTTGAAGTCATAAAACACTGATTCCAGTAGACTATGATAAGTTACATATGTATACTGTAATGCCAAAAGCAACCACTAAGAAAACTATACACACAGTATACACACATGATTATAAATAAATAAATTTAAATGGGCTTATTAAAAAATGTTTAAGTAACCCACAAGAAGGCCCACAAGATAGAGAAACTAAGGTAAAAGACAAAACAAAAAATAAAATGGTAGACCTAATCTTTAACATAGCAATAATTACATTAATGTAAATGATCTAAGTAACCAAGTCAAAGACAGAGATTGGAAGAGTAGATTAAAAAATCACAAGCATGATCCAAGTATATACTGTCTATAAGAAGCTTACTTTAAACATCCTGATATACGTAGTTCAGAGTAAAAGGATGAAAATGATATATCATGTGAGCATTAATCAGAAAAAGCAGGAATGGATAAATTAATATCAGATAAAGTAGATTTCAGAGCAAAGGAAATTATTAGGGTCAACAGGGTCATTACATAAAGATAACAGGAATAATCCACCTAGATGACCTAGTGATAATAAATGTGTGTGCACCAAACAACAGAACTTCAAAATACATGAAGCAAACACTGAAAAAGGTAGTAAAAGGAGAAAATTTTAAATCCACAATTATTATTTGAGACGTCAACACAGCAATTTATAGAACTACCAGACAGAAAAATCAGCAAGGATATGGAAGAGCTGAAAACATCATCAATCAACAGGACATAACTGACATTTAAAGAACACACTCAATAAGAGCAGAATACATATTCAAGTGTCCGTGGAACATTCACTCATATACCATATACTGGGTGATAAAAAAACATTAGCAGATTTAAAAGAATTAAAATCATAGAGAGTATGTTCTCTAGCCATAATGGAATCAGACTAGAAATCAATAACAGAAAGACAACAGGAGAATCTTCAATCACATGAAAACTAAACATCACAATTCTAAAGAACTCATTGGTAAAAAAGACAGCATCAAGGAAAAAAATTTTAATGCATAGAATAAAAGAAAATGGAGATATAACAGATCAAAATTTGTGGAATGAAGTGAAAGTAATGCTAAAAGGGAAGTTTATAGAACTAAATTGGGAAATAAAATATTTCAAAGCAATAATCTCATTTTCTATATTACAATAGTAAAAAAGGAAGAGGAAAAAACACTAAACAAGCAGAAAGAAGGAAATAATAAAGATGAAACAGAAATCCATGAAACTGAAAACGGGAAAATGGGGGGGAAAATCAATGAAACAAAAGACTGGTTCTTGGAAATAAACAATTTAATCAATAAAGATCTAGCAAGACTGATAAAGGTAAAAACAGAGATGGCACAAATCACAGATATCAGATATGCAACCAGGGATACCATGACATATCCTGCAGGTTAATAAGGGACAAGTTATTATGAACAAGTCTACACTATAAATTCAAAAATGTAGATGAAATGGGCCAATTCTTCTACACCCAAAACTACCCAAACTCAGCCAAGATGAAATAGATAATCTCAATTTTCCTGTAACCATTAGAAACACTGATTTTTCATATAAAAACTCCCAAAAGAAATATTCAGGCTTAGATGTTTCACTTTTACCCAAGACTTAAAGAATTAAAACCAATTTTACATGATTTGATAAGAAATAGAAGTAGAGGGAACCGTTCCTAATTAATTTTATGAAGCCAGTATTACCTTGATACCAAAACCATACAGGAATAGTATAAAAAGAAGAAGACTATAGACCAATATGTTTTATGAAATTGCCTGTAAAAACTTCAGCCAGATATTAGCAAATTAAATCCAGAAATTTATAAAAAGAATAATATATCATGACCAAGTGGTATTTATTTCAGTTATGCAAACTTGGTTAAATATTTGAAAATCAAACAATGTAATTTACCATATCCAATAGATTAAGGGGGAAAAGTCATGTGATCCTATCCATTAATGCAGAGAAAGCATTTGACAAAATCCAATCCCATTCATGATTTGGCACATATATACAATGACATATTACTCAGCCATAAAAAGAAACAAAATTGAGCTATTTGTAATGAGGTGGATAGACCTAGAGTCTGTCATACAGAGTGAAGTAAGTCAGAAAGAGAAAGACAAATACCATATGCTAACACATATATATGGAATCTAAGAAAAAATAGGTCATGAAGAACCTAGGGGTAAAACAGGAATAAAGACACAGACCTACTTGAGAATGGACTTGAGAATATGGGGAGGGGAAAGGGTAAGCTGTGACAAAGCGAGAGAGAGGCATGGACATATATACACTACCAAACGTAAGGTACATAGCTAGTGGGAAGCAGCCGCATAGCACAGGGAGATCAGATTGGTGCTTTGTGACTGCCTGGAGGGGTGGGATAGGGAGGGTGGGAGGGAGGGAGACGCAAGAGGGAAGAGATATGGGAACATATGTATATGTATAACTGATTCACTTTGTTATAAAACAGAAACTAACACACCATTGTGAAGCAATTATACTCCAATAAAGTTGTAAAAAATAAAAATAAAGTTAAAAAATTTTAAAAAAGAAGAAAAAACCCCCAAGAAAACTAGGAATAGAAAAGGAATATACTGAAACTCAACAAAAGGATCTACAAACAACCTATACCGACATTATATTTAACTGTGAAAGACTGAATGCTTTCTCTGTAAGATCAGAAACAAGGCACCGATATCTGCCCTCACCACTTTTATTAAATATATTAATGGAGGCTCTAGTAAGAAAATAAAGCAAAAATAAATAAATACATAAATTTAAAAGTTAAATTTTTAAAACATTTACTTAAAAGATAAAAGGACTATTCCTACTACGTTGAATAGGAAGGAATATATCCTACTGAATGTTGAACAGTAATATATACTACTATATTAAATAAGGAAAAGTAAAACGGTATCTGAAGAGGAGATGATAATCTAAATGGAGAAAATACCAAGGAATCCACAAAAAGCTTGAGAAATAATATTAGTTTGTAAATGTTTTAGAGTACAAATCAACACAGTTTTATCAAATTATATATTAATAACAAATGTGTAGAAGCTTAAATAAAAATATGTGATGCCATTTACAACTGACCTAAATAAATACTTAAATATAAGCCCAATAAGACATTTATAGGTCCTCTATACTGAAAATTACAAAATGCTGATGAAGAAAAATTTAAAAGTCCCAAACAAATAGTGAGACATACCTTGTTCATGGATTAGAAAACACAACATAATAAAGATGTCAATTCTCCCCAAGTTAAGAGGCTTAACAGAGTTATTCTTAAAAGGCCCTCAAGGTTTTTGTGGATATAGACAAGCTTATTCTAAGATTTATATGGTAAGAAGAGGCTGAAGAATAGCTAAAACAATTTGTAAAGGAAGATTAAAATGGGAGGAATTCATCTACCCAATTTCAAGATTTTGCAGTAATGATGGAGGGTAGATACACAGATTAATGGAATGGAATAGAGAACCCAGAAATAGACTGACATAAATACATTTAACTTGTTTTTGACAGCAGTGTGAAAGCTATCAAGGAAGAATAGACTTTTCAAAAAATGGTACTGAAACAGTTGGACATCCCTCGACAAAAACAAACAAACAAAAAATGAACCTTAACCTAAACCTCCACACCTTACACAAAAATTAAATCAAAGGGGATCATAATGTTCAATATAAAAGCAGGACATTTTGAGAAAAAAAATAGGAGAAAATCTTTGGCATCTAGAACTACGTGAATAATTCTTAGACTTGACACCAAAAGTATGATCAATAAAAGCAAAAATTGATAAATTGGATCTCATCAAAATGAGTTAAAAATGCTTCATAGAAGATCATTTTAAGTGGATGAAAACTCAAATTACACAGTGGGAAAACATATTTGAAAATCCCACATGAGACAAATGACTTGTATCTATAATATACAAAGAACTCTCCAAACAACTTAAAAAAACCCAACTAGAAAATAGGCAGAAGACAGGAACAGACATTTCATGGAAGAGAATATACACATGGCAAAGAAGCACATGAAAAGATGCTCAACATCATTAGCCATTAGGGAAATGCAAATTAAGACCATAATGAGATATCAGAGAATAACGAAAATTAAAGGATAGTGACAAAATCAAATGCTGGTGAGTACATAGAAAAATTATATCACATCACTGGTGGGAAAATAAAATGGTTTAGCCACTCTGAGAAACAGCTTGACAGTCTCTTTTAATCCTAAAAGTAGATTCACCCTACAACACAGTAATTGTACTCTTGAGCATTTATCCAAAAGAAACAAAAACTTAATTAAGTTCCCACAGAAACTTACACATAAATGTTCATAGCAGTTTTATTTATAACATCCGCAAACTGGCCACTACCCAAATGTCTTTCAATGGATGAATGTTGAAACAAATTGTGATAAAATCTTATGATAGAATACTACTAAGCAACAAAAAGGAACAAATTATTAATATATGCAAAAATTGAAGTGAACTTCAAGGGAATGATGCCGAGGGAAAAATTTTAAAAAGCCAATCTCCGAAGATTAAGTAATTCATGATGATATTTACATATTATTCTTAAAATAACAAAACTGTGGAGATGGAGAACAGATTAGAAGTTGCCAAGGGTTAGAGATGGGGGTAGAAAGTACAGCGGGGGATCTTTGTGAGGTTTTTGTGGTCCCAGTACAAATAATACACCAATCTTGGTTTTAACTCCGAAAGATGTTTAAAAGCAATTCCTAATAAGAGGTGTCCAGATATTTAGCAATGGCAGCAGATTAGAGGTATAGCTACCCAACATGACAGCTTCAAAACAGATGGTACTAATTCAATGCATATGTTCATTTTAAAAAGGCCAATCACAATACTTAGATGGTATATATCTTAACGATATTATTCTAAGGATCCAGCTATACCAGATGGACTAGCAGGATTTTCTGTACATTCAATCGTATTTAAGACAGTAAATCTTATAATAAGACAGTTAAAAAAAGAAAAAGAAAAAAAAAAACCAACGACAGTTGGATATTCTCATAGGAAGATGAGGTGAAAATATGTAGCAGCGGTTCAAAAGCTTAAGCAGTGGCACCTAAATTTGGCTGCACATTAGAATCATCTGAAGCACTTTTTAAAAACCCTCACACCAACAGTTGCTCATCCTAAACCAATAAAATCATTTAAAATCTCCTCAGACGATGCCATTGTCTAGCCAGAAGTGAGAACCAGCGGACTAAGCAGAAGAGGATGTTTCTACAAAGATTTCTTAACAATAAGTTCTTTCACCCAATCAGATTTACCTTCCTGCAAAGGGGTGAAGAAGGCTAGATGTTGTCCATACTTGCTTAGCTTTAATTAGCACTTGTGACTTGCCCAAAACCTAGATCATGTTTCCCCTAAATTTCATGTGATTTCCTAAATTTTTCAAATCCAGGGCTAAGGGGTTTGCCAGGATGAGATTTTAAGTGCTCACACAGGGGAAGTCCCTGGCAAACCAGGACAGAGGTCACTCTACATTGAAATGTAAAGCATCCTAAATAACCCTGCCACTGCCCCCAGATACTAGTCTGGGCCAACCAGTGGAGAAAAGGCATTCTCCATTACTACCACGGCAAATGCTGCTGTACTTGCCTTGGCTACTCCCTATCTTTTCCAGGCGTCTCTCCCCTTCACCTGCTGGTGGACGCTTTGGCAGCTGACAATGCAGATATTTTCAAACTTTAAGGTGAATAAAAATCATCTGGAGGGCCAGTTATAACAGAGATCACTGAGCCCCACTAGAGTTGCTGATTCCATAGGGCTGGGACAGGGCCCTAAAACTTGAATATCTGACACATTATCAGGGGACGCTGGTAAAGCTGATCAGGTTGTTACCGAATGCACGTTCGTGTGTCTGAAGCACAGTGAGGCCAAACAAACCGAAAGGTTGCAGTCTGGAGCAGAGAAAGGTTTATTGCAGGATCGAGCAAGGAGAGGGGTGGCCCGTGTTCCAAAAACCCTGAAATCTCCAAAGGATTTCAGCAAAGCATTTTTAAAGGCCACGTGAGGGAGGGACGTCCCAGGGAATGTGATCAGCTCGTGCACAATCATCTGACTGGCTGATGTTGAGGCCACAGGGCAGGTAACATTATCCATCCTGAGGTGCCAGAAGGTCTGGGGGCTGTGTGCTCATGATCATCAAAGAGTTAACTTCTTCCATTGGGTGGTGGTTTGTAGCATCTGAAAACTCAAGAAATATGCCTGAGATACTATTATCTGAGGACTTCAGAGAGGAACTACAGCAGAGGCTATGGGGGATGGGTCTGTCCTAGGAAGGCCCCATAGGGTACTGCTTGCTTACAAGGTGACCATACTTTGAGAACCACTGCTCTAGTGGCTTGGAATGTTAAAGTAATGGAAGAATCCCTTCCCAGATCTAGATTCTAGTGTCACCAGCTATTTTGGTGGGGGGAAGGGTAAGTTTTGTCCTTGCTTGGACTTCTTGTTCATTTATATCAAAGCCTATTTGAGGCAGTGCACTCGGCAGTCCTGCAGATCTGTCTTTGGCTTCAACAGTGTTTGGAATGAACAGACCCAGGGACGCTCCTTGCTCCAGCCCCCGACCACCCTCCAAAATTTCTTCCTGTCGCAACCTTTGGAATCAGCCACTCAGCTATCCTCAGCCTCCAGGACAGGCCAACACCGTTTTTGGAGCTTAGCTCCTTATCACTGATCAACCACGAGTTCCCAGGTTCGTCAGAATTATTCCATCGAGGTGGAGGCCGCCATCCACCGCCTGTTCAACATGCATCTGTGGACACTTACCTCTCTCTAAGCTTCTATTTCCACAGCAACAGTGGGACTCTGGACAATGGGGGCCACAGTTTTCGCCAACTGGCTGAAGAGAAGTGTGAGGGCGCCCAGCGACTCTTGAAAAATGCAAAACAAGTGCTGTGGCCGCGCCCTCTTCCAGGGTGCGCAGAAGCCTTCTCAAGATGAGTGGGGTAAAACCCAGGACACTGTGCAAGCCGCCATTCTTAGGGAGAAGAACCTGAACCAGGCACTATCGGATCTGCGTGCCCTGGGTCCTGCCCACGCAGACTCCCACCTCTGTGACTTCCTGGAGAGCCGCTTCCTGGAGGAGCAGCTGTAACTCATCAAGAAGATGGGCAACCACCTGACCAACCTCCGCAGGCTGGCTGGTCCGCAGGCTGTGCTGGGCGAGTAGCTTTTCGAAAGGCTCATGCTCGAGCACAAACAGGAGTCTCTGAAGTCCAGCGGCCTCTGAGGAGCCCCTCTGACGTCAGAGCTTCTGCCTGAAGCCCAGCTTTGCAGCCACTAGGCAGCTTTGTAACCGCCCTGGAGCCCTCTCCCAAGCCTTGGACCAAATGGAAACAATAACGCTTTTTGTAGAAGGAAAAAAAAAAGCCTAGTTGAAACATAAACAGAATAAAGAGAAAAAAAGAAATATATATATATATATATATATATATATATATATATATATATTCATGTTCTTTTAACATATGAATTGCCCCACTTTATCTGTGTGAAATACGTTTGTTCCCGTTATTGGGCTGGTTCTCAAGCTTTGCTGCTCGTATGAATTACCTAAAGAGCTTTTTTTTTTTTTTTAAGTATTAAATATTTTTTTAAATTAGTTTCTGCTTTATAACAAACTGAATCAGTTATACCTATACATCTATTCCCATATCTCTTCCCCTAAAGAGCTTTTAAGAGAAACTTTGGTGTCTGGGTCCCAGCCCCAGAGATTTTGATTCAGTAGGTTTAGGGAGGAGCCTGGGCACGGGGAGGTCTCAGAGTTCCCCAGGTGATTCTAATATGCAGCAACTTTGTGAACCACCTCTTGGCTTCAATCCAGCTAGTGATCAGATATTAAATCTAAGACACATGGGCTAGTGCGTGAGCTCTGCTGCTAGGCGTGTTCCATTTTCTTCCTCCTGGAAGATTCGTGCCAGGGAAAATGATGGATAATTGTGTTACTTCTCTGAAATGGATAGAAATTTCCAATTAGCGTGAACAGGGGAGGGTGAATGGGTGAATGCAATAAGGTGTATCTTTTATGTATTTCCCTATGTGTATGGCTAGAAGCTTTTGCAACTGACGTCTGCCCTACTTTTCATGCGAATGGTAATGCTTGTCCTCCTAATGCAGCTGTAAACTTTATCAGCCCTTAGGTAGACAGCATCACAAAATATTTACCCCTCCCCACTGGCCCACTCTCAAGCTTCACTCCCCTTCGCCAATACACAAATGTACATCAATGTGCTGGAGACCAATATCAACATACTGACCTTCAATTCTTCTACTTTGCAGCTTCCCTCTTATCAGGAGATGTCAGCATTTAGTGCCCAGAGGAGGCATTTCCAGTCATCTCAGCTTAGAGGTCAAATATCCAGATATCCAAATATCCAAAGTAAAAAAGGTTAAAGAAAAGAAGAAGAAGAAGAAAGCAAGGAAGAAAAGAAGGAAACAATTTTCTTATCTCATAGTAATAAGGCAGTTTCCCTTAAAAAAATAAAGACTTAAGCCTTAAATTCTCTTTCCTAATCAAAATGTGCTTTTCCGTCTTTAGACTATTCCTCTTATATCCTGTATTATTCATGATGTTTAATTCTTGAAATAGAACATGGCTGAAAACAGAAGCTAACCTCTTGTCCACTATGAATTAAATCTTCTTTTCCTAGGACCCGTCTACAATGTACAATTTGGGGTTTGCCAACATAATTATTTTCTCTGAAATAAGGTACAGCATTTTGCCTTTTCAATATATAGTTATATAATACATTGTTAACACAACATAGTTAATATAGTCAATAGAGTCAATACAACTATAACACACATGATATGATGCCACTTTGGTGATTTTCTTCATCCATGTAATTCTGAAATTTGACAGTATAGTTTTCATATTCTAATGAGCTGAGTATTACCTTTGCAAGGATAGAAAAATAAAATAACTTCATAATATTCTTGTGTGGTTTGCCCCTGGGGTGGATTACCATAATGGGGGCATATTTGAGCCTTTCTCCAAGTCATTAAAAAACCTCCAGCGAGTAGCCCCTTGTCCTCTCCAGGAAATTGCAGGAAAGTATCTAATCACAATAATCCTGGGGGGAGAAATCTCGGAAATAAGACATCTGCTTCTGTGCCTTGTTGTTTTGCACAGTAGCAATGATTGCTTTAGCAGCTTCTATTGCCATATGTGTATAGTAAGTAAATGAACATAAAATTGCATGAACGCATAAAAGAAGGATAAACCCACCCAGTTTAACAAATCCACTCTCTCACCTGCTGTGCCCTGAAACGTGAAAGAAAGAATCACGGGATCATAAGGATTCATAAAGTAACAGTCTCTGTTAACAATATTGACAGGAGGTATAAGGATGATTTGTCTGATGTGGGACCAACAGCTTAACTGCTTAATTCTTTTTTTTAAGGGCAAATCATTCATTTATTGTTTAAAGATTGCAAGACAACATCTGAATTTTTGTAGCCCAATTTAAATGTTTTACTTTTTTGATAAAGCAGAGTATAATAGAAAAACAATTAATTTCCAGTAATATCTATATCTCTATTCAGAATTAAGTCTTCCACAGACATGTAACCTGGAAACAAAAGCCTGTTCCAATAAGCAAAGCTTCAACAGAGTGGCTACTTTTCGGGCCAGGGAAAGGTTCATCCCTATAGGATGATGATGTGCTGTGTAAAATGGCTGCAAGGTCACAGCCTTGAGGGCGTTGGAAGTCTGTTATCCTATTCCACATTAAGGAGTTTGGTGAACTCTAAACGACCCTTCGTCAGCAACCAAGCTGCCAACCTTTAACTGATATTTCAAACAGGTAAAAAATAAATGAAAAGAAATCCCTACACTGATGTTCCTTGATTTACACTGTTAAATGGTTCATTAACATGTAATTCTGGCTAAGAATTACATTTGAGACTCCTTGCTCAGATTTTGGTTAACAGTACTAATCTTTAGAAATTCAAGTTCTCATTAATCAATAATTTGTCAGCTAGGATACATTCAGGCATCAGCTGCAACTACAGAATAGGTGCACTGCCTCAGCGCTTTGGAAAGACATAATCTACAACACTACTAGCAGACAAAATATCTGTTACTAGACAGCATATGTGCAGTACAGCAAGACAAAAACATCTATTCATATGTGCCGCGGACCAGCTGGAGAAAGAGGATTTCACCGCCCAGGGTCAGAAGGGAAGGGGTAAGGAACTGAAGTAGCACCGACGAATGGGGTCAGAAGGACCAAGACAACTGATGGTTGCAAGGCAAGTTTTATTACACTACGGTTGCAGATTATATAGACTAGAAATGGAAGGTTGCCAGATGGTGGTTTACATTATTTATAGACTGTCTTGGCTCAAGGTTAACTTCCCTGGGAGAAAACCCATAAACCCAGAATCATCCAAAATAACCTGCATGTGCAGTGGGGAGACAGCTTTGCTTGTCTCATTTTACTTTCTTTCTGATTTCTGGGCCCTGGTGATTTATCTCCCATGGAATGGAACAAGGAGGGGAACAAGTAGGGACAGTCCCTTCGAGCAGCGGCGGCATGCCTGGCATGTCCGTAGCCTGATCTCAAGGCTGACTGTTTCCCTCAGTTCCCCCTTTTTTATTTTTTAATTTTTGCTGCAAAATAATTCCATGAAGCATAGTGCCGAGAGTAGTATATTGTTGCATGAGGATACGAAACAGACATGAGAAGATTATTATCAATAATAGGCAAATTATGGCCAGGGTAATAAATCCTGACAATCCTCCAGTAATCCACGACTGAGGGTTTAACCACTTTAAATGGTCCAGTAAAGTTTTAATTACATCTTCTTGCAAAATATCATCAAGATGTGCATTTTGTATATCCTGAATTTCAGCATTTAATTTCTTAAGATCAAGACTAATATTATTATCTGACCAAACACTCAGCAGATGCATTTTTACTTTTTCTCATTCCCAAATACAGTCATTGTACTTGTAAGGAGTAACACAAATCCATGTATACTTTTCATGACAAGCTAAACGCATCCTCAATTTTAATGCTGCCATCTGATCTCCAATCCCCCAAATTGCGTTTTTAAATTCATCTAACTTGTTATTCATCTGTAAATCTATGTGACTTTGTAAAGATAAAGCAAGACTGGTATTTTGAGATAATTGATTAACAAAGTGAGCATGATTAATACTCTGTGAAAGAGCAAGATGGGCAGTAGCCGCGGTAGCAGACAGAGCAGCCAAGGCAAGTCAACTTACTATTAGCCACCCAATAAAGCGTCTCCTTCTCTGCAAGGCTTTAGAGAGTTCCACCCATGCCTGTACTCCAGTATCTTCCTACCAAGGTTCTCTCAGATGTACAGGCACCATAACATATATGGGTTGCTTTAGTATAAGCACAGATTGTGTTCCTGCAGAAGGGAACATACAACTGTAAAAATACAATGAACACAGCTAATATTATATCCTCCTTTGGAAGAATTACCAATGTTAATAGAACCAATCAAAAGTGTATATGGAGGAGCAACACAAGTTATAACAGGTGTATTGGAATAAGTTAGAGCTAGTTTCCATATATCCCAGTTCTTTTGAAATGCGATAAACCTATCTATGACGGGAATAGAAGAGATAAGAATTTACCCCTTGGTATAATCTATACTACACCATATTTGGTTATTATTCCAAGATGCATTGCAACATTCAAAATTGGATCCAGGAAAGTTAATGGTCATAAAAGGAGGAAATTAATTTTTGACTTTCTCTTAAGAATAGTAACCATATGTCCAGCCATAAGTGTCCCTTGGCCTCCAAGTAAACGCTTCATACACAAATAATTTCCTGAATCTTCACCTGTAACCTTGGCTATAGTAATAGCGGAATCCCTAAGTGGTGAGGCATATGAGATTCGACCTCTAATATTAATAGGTTGCCCATTTTTATAGCAAATGATGGTATCCTTAAGATCCTCTCATCGGCTGGTAGCCGGGCATGTAAGAGTAATTTTGGTTCCTGTAAAACAAAGGATGCCTGGAGAGCCTGACAAACTAATTCATTGATCCGTTCCCTCATAAACATCTGTATGCTCATAACTAATAGCCTTTACACATCCAGTTTCCAGATTCAATGGGCTAAGACGGACAGGATAGGTACTAAACCAGTTAGTATAATTTACAGACATATTGATTTGTTTTATATTCCCAATAAGAGGCCCATAAACAGTATCATTGTAAAATACAGGAAACTCTGCTTCAGACCAAGATATGGGTTTTAATAGTGGAGGATCAGGTACATAGGCCCAGTAAGTTGCTGCATTAACAGAGGGAACACATGAAATGGTTGCCAACATAGCCAAAAATAAAGTCACAGGTGTAAAAGGATTATTCTGTTGTTTCACTAACTCTTGAGCTCATGAAACCAATTGTTTAATTTGTCCCCAAGTTGGAACATCACTCCTTTGAGTCGTCCTGGCAAGTGGTCTCCTCTTCTTCTTCTTTTTCTGAATCAACACTGTCAAATTTTCAGGAGAGATACAGAGCTTCTTCATCTTCTGAACTAGTTGTGAGCTGTGGCGAGCCATCTATTTGCTTGACTAAGCAAGTGCTCAGGAAGCCAGAGAGGTCCAGGAGCTGATCTGGGAAATATACACATGTGGCCACGTTCCCAAATCAACACAGGATCAGGACCACGCCAAGTGCTGGTTAGCGGATCTTTCCCGAGGACCTCCAGAGATTGAAAGGCCAATCTTGGCTCAGCCACCAACCTTTCCCCTGTCAACAGTGAGAAAATTTAAAATAAACAGAGCATGATTTATAAGGTTATGTAGTGTTGTTCTATATAATTCCCCCATTTTTATTTTTTCAATAGTTAGCTTTAAAGATCTATTTGCACGTTGTATAATACCTTGTCCTTGAGGGTTATACGGAATGCCTGTAATATTGGTAATTTGTAATGAATTACAAAATGTTGCAAAAGCAACACTAGTGTGAGTGGGCCCATTATCTGTTTTAATAATTTTGGGAAGGTTCATGAAAGCAAAACAGTGTAATAAATGAGTGATAACATGTTTAGTAGCTTCTCGGGTCTGTGCTGTAGCACAGAGGAAACCAGAATAAGTATCAATAGTGACATGAACAAACTGTAATTTCCCAAAAGATGGGATATGAGTAACATCCATTTGCCATAAATGACTAGGTAATAATCCACGAGGATTAACACCATAATGTGGAACAGGAAGGTGAGGTAAGCACTGTGGGCATTGCTTAACAATTTGTCGGGCGGCTTCACGAGTAAGGGAAAATTGTTTGCGTAATGTAGCCGCCGACTGATGGTGTAAAGCATGCGATTGTTGTGTTGCTCGTGAAGCAGTTTGATCATAACTTACCATAATATGAGGGTGTCCAGGACATGGACCATGAGTATCAAGAGTATGAAGATAATGAATGCAATACCTTAGCCATTCTTGACAGCATGACGAACGGAAAGGAGGAGGACGGTAAATTGGGATATGTCCTGCTTTAGGGAAAAGAGATTGAGGAGGAAGAGTAACTTTAACTTTATTTTTGGGAGGAAAATGCACAGGATAAAGATCACGTTTAGATCGAGTTAAAACATCTGCAGTCCCATTCATTTTAGACAATGGACCAGACAAGTTAGAATGAGCACGGATATGCAGAGCTGCAACAGGACCATCGTGGGAACGAATAAGCTGTTGAAGCAAACGAAAAGACGATGATAATTCAGGGTCATTAGTATATCCTCTGGTCGCAGTCTCAAGAAGAAATAATAAGCTAATAAGATATTTACTATCAGAAAACAAATTAAAAGATATAGAAGGCAAATGTTTAAAAGCCATAATGACAGCATACAGTTCAACACGTTGAGCTGAAGTCAAGGAAGTTTGTTTAATGAGTTTTGTTCCATCGTCAATGATTACAGTAGCCACTCCTGAAGAAGAGCCGTCTGTAAAAACCAAAGGTACATGGGAATAGGCTGTTGCCTAATTATAGAAGGAAAGATATAAGAGTTAAGTTTGCTGAATTGGATCAATTTATCAGCAGGCTAATGGCATTCCAAGGTACCTGAAAATCCTGCAAGAACAAGACCCCATTCATTACTATGTTGAAAAAGCCAATTTTGTTGACTAACTGAATAAGGGATAATAATTTGAGAAGGTTCTATACCTATAAGTTGAAAGCATCTAGTTCTACCTTGCATTATTAACTTAATAATAAGTTCATAATAAGGGTTAATAACTTTAGAGGATGGAGTTTTCATATGAATCCATTCAATAATTCCAACAGTTTGCCATAAGATGGCAGTAGGCACATGAGGTGTTGGACAAACAACTAAAGAAATTGGTAGGTGAGTATGTATTCGAGTTAATTGTGCAGAGCTGATAGCTCTATTAACTATTTGTAAAGCTTGAAATCCTCTGGAGTCATAGATCGTGAAGTAGAAGGATCTGAGTCACCTTTAAGAATATCAAATAAAGGCTCTAACTGAGCAGTAGTAAGTTCTAAGGAAGGCCTTAGCCAATTAATATCTCCAAGTAATTTTTGAAAATCATTTAATGTTTTTAAATTATCAACTCGAATTTGCAGTTTTTGAGGCCTAATGGTAGAGTTATCAATATATTTTCCCAAATAGAAAAATGGAGATTGTCTTTGAATTTTTTCTGAGGCAATGACCAAGCCAAATGATTGTAAGGATTGTTGTAAAAATTGAGAAGCAGTCTCTAATCAAGAAATATTATCAGTGGCTAAAAGTATATCATCCATACAATGTATGAGATATAACACTGGAAACCTTTTTCTCACAGGAGTTAAGGCCTGAGCCACATATATTTGGCATAATGTAGGACTATTTGCCATGCCCTGAGGCAATACTTTCCATTGAAATCTCCTCATGGGTTCCTTAAAATTTAAGGAAGGCAAGCTAAAAGCAAAATGTTTTCTATCTTCAGGAAACAAAGGAATAGTGAAAAAACAATCTTTAAATCTATAACTAAAAGATGATAATTGTGTGGTATGGCTGTTGGAGAGGGTAGGCCTAGTTGAAGAGCTCCCATTATTAGCATAGTTTTATTAACAGCTCTTAGACCCTGTAATAACCTCTATTTTCCAGACTTTTTCTTGATAATAAAAATAGGAGTATTCCAAGGACTATTGGAAATTTCTAAATGCCCTAATTGTTCCAGTACTAACTGTTCTGCAGCTTCTAATTTCTCCTTTGTGAGGGGCCATTGGTCCACCCATACAGGGTCATCACTCAGCCAAGTAATTGGATCAGCAGTGAGTGGAGGAGAATCCAAGGCCCCTAAGAAAAACCCAAACCTTGTCTATCACTTTTTATTTTCACATCAATAGGATAGACAGTTCCTTTTTGATTTGTTCCCAGCCCTTTTGTGGGAAGAAATCCTTGATCCAACACCATATTAGAGACGTGAGAATTTGGACTATAAAGTAATACTTCCATTTCTTTTAATATATCTTGGCCCAAGAGGTTTAAAGGCAGCCCAGGCAAAACATAAGGCTGGAAGTATCCTGAATGGCCCTCACTATCTTGCCATAATAATAACTGACTACTTTGCATAGGAGAACTCTGTCCTATTCCCTGAAGTTCTGTAATAATAGGACTAACGGGCCAATGTTTAGGCCAGTGCATCTGCGTCATAACAGAGACATCAGATCCAGTGTCTAACAAACCTGAAAAAACCTTTCCATTCATGGTTCATTTCATTTCTGGATGTTCTTTCCCTATCTTCTGAATCCAGTAGGCAGCACTAGATGATCCAAAAGCCTTTGTTTCTCTCTTTTGATGTTGTAAAATTTGTCCATGAGGTACAAAGGGCAAAAGTAGCAATTGTGGAATTTTATCACCAGGAGAAATCGTTATTATATTTTTAATAGTTTGTGCCATGATTTTTATTTCTCCTTCGTACTCAAGAGTCTATGAGTCCTGGCATAATAGTTAAACCCTTCATGGCGACACTACTTCTTCCCAATAACAGTCCAATCAAACCCTTGGGTAAAGGTCCATAGATGCCCATAGAGAGGGCCTGAGGACCCATTGCAGGAGTTAATACATATCGGGCAGAGGTACTGAGGTCCAGTCCTGTGCTTCCTGCTGTTGCTCTGGAGAGCGAAGATATTGTATGTTTTTGGTTTTGGTTAATGTCTGATTGATAGTTTGAGGAGGATACACAGACGTTGCCCCTATTATTTGTTGGGGCTGGGGAAGGCGCCGGGAGGAGTTTCCCGACAGTGGTGTCCCATCCCTGTGGGCCACTGAGCGACAATCTCGTGCCCAACGTTTTCCCCTATTGCATTTAGGGCATAAACCAGGGATTTTCTGACCATCTGGAGGTTTTTGAGTAGGGAAGGAAGGAGCAGGGTTACAATGAAAAGATCCACATTCTCCAGCAAAATGACCTGACTTTCCGCATTGAAAACTAGTCTTTGTTCTCTTTTGATTGTTTTTAAACCCCACTTTAGTTAATGCTGCAGCCATAGCAGCACCCTGTATATAAGCAGGCCCAATGTCTGCACAAAGGCGAATATAATCCTCAGTGTTCCCCGTTTTCTCCAAGGTCGAATCGCAGCCTGACATGCATTATTAGCGTTTTCAAAAGCAAGTTGCTTAACTACAATTGTACCAGTGAGTCCATCCACAATGAGTCTCCCCACCGCCTGTAACAATCTATCTACAAAATCAGCATATGGTTCATCAGGTCCCTGTCTCATTTTTGAAAGATCCTCAGTTTTGTGTGTAGAAGGTAATTTCCTCCAGCCTTGTAATGCCAAATGATTTATTTGAGGATAAGCAACAAAGGTATAAGTTAGTAGATCTTGTAAAGAAATATATGGTCCTTCCCCAATCAGCATATGATAATCCACTGGAATATCATGGGTAGCATTCTTTTCTGCTTCTTCAGCAGCCCGTTCATAAAAATCAAACTTCCATATTAAATAATCTCCACCATTTAAACAAGCTCGTGCAATAGACTTCCAATCAGCGGGGGAAAGAGCTTCTCCTGCAATAGTGTCAACCATAGCAGTAGTAAAAGGAGCAGTGGGCCCATATTGAGCACAAGCAGATTTTAAATCTTTCAAAACTTTAAAAGGAAGAGCCTGATGCTCCCTAATAGCCTGTTGAGGATGATTAGGATCAGGTCTTTCTATGACAGGACAACAGAAAATAGGATCTTCTCCTCGTTTTATTGCTGCTTATATAGCACGTTGCAAGAGACTGACCATTTTTACACATGTAGATTTTTGAGGAAGACAGTCCTTACTAATTTGCAGCTTTTTCACTGACTTATCTATCATAGCCATTAGAAAATCATCCTCAGGATGATTCTCTCTTTTATGTTTTTTTTTCCTCTCTCTTTTATGTTTAAAAGCCTCATCGGTTAAGTCAAAATGTTCCTCTTCATCTGAAATATTTAAATTAATTAGCTCTTTCGGTTTAGGAAGTGGCGACACAGTAGCTAATAATACACTCTTGTCTTCTGTCAGAGGCTTATGTTTTTCTGACTTTACATTCAAATCAACACTATCATGAGAAGAACCTAAACATATTTTTATCAGATTCCACAAACTAAATGTAACAACAGCAGTATGAGTAGGCCCTCGAGACTCATAATAATTTTTTAAATCTTCTCCAACTTTCTGCCAGATTTCTATGTCACAGAGCCGCCATCAGGAAACCAGGGAGATACATCATGGATATGCTGCCAAAATTCAGTCAACTGTGAAGTAGAAACTTTATTACCCCGAGCTATAAGCATCGAAAGTAAAACCTGAGCAAATAATTCACGCTCCTTTGAGCCCTTTTGCCCCATCTTCTTTTACTTCTGACTGTTGCCTTATGCCTCTATTAGTTTCACTTTTACTCGTGGCCACACATATTTTGCATAAGGGTTCTCTTACCTGCACTTTCTTTTCCTTTTAATTGCCTTCACGCTTCAGGTCCCTGTTCGGGCGCCACTTGCCATGGACCAGCCGGAGAAAGAGGATTTCACCGCCCAGGGTCAGAAGGGACGGGGTAAGGAACTGAAGTAGCACCGACGAATGGGGTCAGAAGGACCAAGACAACTGATGGTTGCAAGGTAAGTTTTATTATGCTACAGGTGCAGATTATATAGACTAGAAAAGGGAAGGTTGCCAGACGGTGGTTTACATTATCTAATGACTGTCTCGGCTCAAGGTTAACTTCCCTGGGAGAAAACCCATAAACCCAGAATCATCCAAAATAACCTGCATGTGCAGGGGGGAGACAGCTTTGCTTGTCTCATTTTACTTTCTTTCTGATTTCTGGGCCCTGGTGATTTATCTCCCATGGAATGGAACAAGGAGGGGAACAAGTAGGGACAGTCCCTTCGAGCAGCAGCGGCATGCCTGGCATGTCCGAAGGTGCTCTCAAGGCTGACTGCTTCCCACACATATGTTGGCTTGTTTAAGCCTCAAGCCCTCGATCCTTTGTTGAAGTACAATAATTTCATTCCTATGGTTTTCAATACCAAAAACTCAACCTCCAGGAGGGTTAAAGTCTAATTTGTACTCCAAACCAAGTAGCAGTGCAGTTCGCTACTACTGAGGCTGAATCCATAAAGACTTCAAGACCACGACCAGAAGACAAGTTGTTATATATAATACCCTAGAAGGCCTGAAACATAATTATCATACACATAGCTGGTCCTTCAGAGCTTTTTACCTATAACATGTTTTTTGATGAAAGTTATTTAATGTACTGGAGATAACTGTGAATTACTGATCAAATATTTGAATACTTATACTTACCTGGAATTTCATTTCTGCTGAAAGAAAAAGGAAGAACAGGACTCACCTAAAAAAAAAACAAACTTTAGAAATGAAAGTAAACATCTTATCACACACTATCACTTTTGGAAGCAGCATAGAGGGGCAGTCAACAGTAAAACACTGGTGAAATAGGACAAAACTCTAGGCCAAAAATCCATTATTATTATCATCAGTGACAGTACCACAACTGTGCCCTTCATAATTAATAAGCACTCCTAAGAGTCTTCATTTGGCACCAGATGATGTGTTTAAGAGAAACACTCTGGGAGGTTTTGAATCAGACTTGGTTTTTTGTTAGCCAAGTTACAGGAGAATTTTTAAAGTGGGGTGAAGGGAAGAAGGAAACGGACCAGAAAAAGAATTGAGGCCATCATCTACAAACCAACAAAGCACTGAGAGTTCCAAACGTTATGTCAGACACTAAAATGACTGATACAGGCTCAAACGGTTTATAAAACCTATAAAAAGACTACACCAGAAAAGTCCCCATTTATCTGTAGAGTTCAGAAACTAAAACAAGGAATATTTCAGCTTAACCCCTTATCTCAAGAGAATCATATACACTTCACATGAATAAAAATACCTGAAACCAAACACTTTTAAAAGCTCCAATACCCAAAATAGAAAGAAAAAAATTAATTCAGAAGACTCAGTCCATCCATGATAATCACAAAATGGCTGGGCAATCTCTATCTCCCTTCCACACTAACCATCCATCCCCTGGAAGACCAAGGTAGATCAGACCTTCCAGACTTACCTTTCAGACCTTCCAGACACCTGGCTGTGGCAAAATTCGATGGAATCTCCTTGTGGAACAGCAGTTTCCCATCTCTTGTGTCTCTCCCTGTCATGATCATGCAGGAAGCAAGTCTGGCTGTGCTATTTCTTATCATTGTGTGTCACCCATCTGCAACATGATATTGAAAAAGTAGTTCCCTTTCCCACAGAAGGTTGAGGCTCAGCGACAGGGGTAATTCTCCTGGGCACACAGTCATTATTTAGGCCGACTCAGTGACTTCAACAGGCTTAATCATGTGATCAGGTTTGTTGCCAGCTGCATAATGCTCCCACATCTGTAGATAGAGCCGCTCTAGTTCCATCGTGTATTGTTTGGTGTTGAACAGAGGGCTAGATGTTCTCTGCTTCCAGACTTTGCCACGAATTTTCTTCAGGTATTCTACATCAGTTCCCAGTTTCACAGCTATCTCTTCATATTCTTGTCTATTTTTAGCAATCAGCTCAAGACAGCCTAAACAAGTGAGCTGGGAAGCTGCAACTCGGGAAGCAAGAGTCTCTCCTGGCAGAGTCACCATGGGGGTCCCTGCCCAAAGGACGTCCATCCCTGTGGTGTGTCCATTACAGAGTGGAGTGTCCAAGCAGACATCAGCCAGCTGGCCTCTCCGAACATGTTCCTCTTTAGGAGCAACAGGGGAAAAAATGATACGGTTCGGGGGAAGGCCCATATTTTGTGCGTACTGTTGAATATTAGCTTCTCCTGCTGCTGGAAAACGCAACAGCCACAGTACACTATTGGGAACACGCTTCAGAATATTTGCCCACATCTGCAAAGTAGATGGGTCAAGTTTGTACAACTGATTAAAGTTACAGTACACAATGGCATCTTCCGGTAACCCGTACTGAGAACGTGTGGTTACAATAATGGTACGGGGAACCTCCTCTCCAGTGGCAGCCTTAGTGTTGATCAGGGTAGTTGCCAGTCCATTGCTAATACTGAATCCATTCATTGTAATCTGAATTTGTCCTCTGTTAATCATTTCAATAACTGCTTCTGCAACAGTATTCATAGGAATGACAGGCATATTAAGAGTTGTATTACTGCTGTCTGCGTTGTCTTCTCCATCAGGACATTTCATCTTGACTATTTGCACATCTGATAGACTATCAAGAAATGCTTGGAGGTCGATGCCATTCAGCACAATCCGATTGTCATAAATGTGCCCATTGGACTTAAAATCGATGACGGCTTTTTTCTTCAGGTGAGGGAACATATTAGCATGATCACCAATAAAGAAAGTATGGGGCATATAAGCCAGTTTCTCAGAATACTGCTCAGCAACTTCAGCAGGTGAAGTTTCCTGATCAGTGATGATATAATCCATGAAAAGCGCGCCACTAGTCCCAGGGTACCCCAGCCACATTGCCTGAATAGGAGCTGGCCTGAGCGCAAAGAGTTCATTTCGAGCACCCCTGGTATAACCATTCAGATTTACAAGGATATGTATACCATCTTGATGGATGCGATCAGCTGCTTTCCCATTGCATGGAATCTGAGAAAGATCAATGAAATGATTGGCTTCTGCCATCACCTTCGCTCGGAAGTTTGTGCCATCATGTGGGCTCAGGCCATAACAGAATATCTCAAATTTATCAGGATTGTGCATGCCTGGAATAGACTGCATAAGATGAGAAGTAGGATGATTCCCAAAGTCAGAACTCACGTATCCTACACGCAGTCGACCATCACTGAGCTTCAGGTCTTTTGGATGTTCATACGGTGGTTTATGAAGGACACTTATATTAGCCAAGCAGAGGTTCCCATGCCTCTCAGCAATAGCCTTCCTGAAGCCATGAGAAAGAGGATAGAGCATACTATGATGAGGCTGCACAGAAGGCAACCTATTCCTCTCCAACTGGTCAGCCACAATGCTGACCAACTTCTTCATTCGCTCATCATAGTCTGTCCAATCACAGACAACCTGCAGGCAATGAGCCAAATTACAATAAGCGTCAGGAAAGTCAGGTTGAAGCTTCAGAACAGTGCGATAAGAAGCAATTGCTTCTGGAATATTCCCTGAATCGTGGTGAATGGAAGCCAGATTGCTGTGGACATCCACAAATGCAGGGCTGATCTGAACGGCACGAGTATAACACTGCAAGGCTCCCTGAACATCCTGCATCTCCCATAGGGTGTTTCCCATATTACAGTAGGCATCAGCAAAGGTAGGACTGATTCGAATAGCCTCCTTATAATGCATCAGAGCTTCGTGCAGTTTTCCCTGCTGCTTCAATACACTTGCTAAATTTGAATGGGCATCAGCAAAGTCTGGGCAGAGCTCTAATGCTTTACGATACAAGCGAACTGCCTCTTCACGGTTTCCCTGTTCTCCTTTGATATTGGCTAGGTTATTCAGAGAGTCTGCATGGGTGGGACACAGCCGGAGAGCTGTATGATAACAATCTTCTGCTTCAGCAACACTGCCCTTCTCTTTGAGAGCGTTTCCTAGGTTGCAGTAAGCATCAGGGAAATGTGGTTGCAATTCAATAGCTCGCCTGTAGGTGTCTATTGCCAGATCCATCAGGCCTTGCTCATAGTATACACAAGCCAGGTTGCCATGTACCACTGCATGATTTGGACTCAAGCTTAGGGCACGAAGGTAAGCTGCCACAGCTCTGTCAAAAATCCGTGCCTCATTGAAGACATTTCCTAAATTGATATAAGCATCCAGAAAATTGGGGTCAAGGGTGACAGCCTTTTCAAAGTGATGAATTGCAAGCCAAATCTCCCCTTGCGCATTGAAAACACAGCCAAGATTACTCCAAGCTACTGCAAAGTTCGGTTCCGTCTCAATTGCTTTCAAATAACATGCCTTGGCTTCTTCTAAGCCACCCAGGGCTTTGAGCAGGTTCCCCAGGTCACTGCGAACACAGTACAAATAAGGATTGTACTGAAGAGCAGAGACGTAAGCTTGTACTGCCCCTTCCATGTCACCTGCTGCTACCAATGCGGCTGCCAGGTTAATATAACCATCGATGAAATCTGGTTTGAGACGCAATGCATGCCGGTAATGCTCAGTTGCTTCCTGCAACTGCTCTCTTTCCTTGTACACATTCCCCAAATTCGAATAGGCTTCTGCCAGAAGAGGGTTCTGTTTAATTGCCAGAGTACTAAAGTGGGCAGATCTGTCCAGCCTTTGACACTGGAAGTGTATAGATGAAAGTAATAAAAGTACACCAGTATTGCCTGGCTCTTGTCTCCAGAGCTGCATGCAGTGTCTCTCAGCTGTCTCAAAATCTCCTGCCTGATATTCTCGATGTGCCAACTCAGCTAACCCTTGGAAGGAAAGCATATGTTTCGTTGGTTCTGTGCTGTCGGCCACGTTGCCCACAGAAGACGCCATCTGGAGCTTCTGGAGAGAGTGAAAAAAGGGGGTAATTGAGTCCCGCTGCCGCCACTACTGGCAAGAATGTTTCTAGAGGGAGCAAACACGAGCGCAGCAGCCGTACCACTGCTTTGGCAGGCTTAAGCGGCGGCAACAGTTACAGGCACCGAACCTTAGGAACTCTGGTTGGCCATCTACCTCTCATGCTCTTGAAATCTTAATTCTTAACCCTGCCCTCTTCCACCATTTTTCTCCTAATCAGGGAATAAAAATTACCTATCCATTTGCCTTACAAGAAATCAAAAGTCAGTAGCCCAAACACTTTTCAAAATATTGTTTTCTGTCCAGTTGGAAATGAAATACATGATTGACTTTTCTTCATCATTCATATAGTCAACGTGGAAAACATTAGGGCCATGAATTTCAATACAGTAAGATGAGAAAATTTTAAATTGGCCTTCCCAAACCACTAATAAGTAACCAATGTTGTATATGATGCTAAAATCTTAGAGACTGAGTTTTATATTTTAAAAGTTCTGAAAACATTAGCTAATTTCTCCTCATCAAATTTCTCATGACTCAAACCTGAGTATTACTTTTTAAAAGATAAATTTATTTATTTTTATTTATTTATTTTTATTTATTTATTTTTATTTTGGCTGCATTGGGTCTTCAGTGCTGCGTGCAGGCTTTCTCTAGTTGAGGTGAGCCGGGGCTACTCTTTGTTGTGGTGCCGGGGCTTCTCATCACAGTAGCTTCTATTGTTGTTCCACAACTCTATGGGTTCCTTTTTAGGTCCTACGAAGAACCCTAGAAATTAGTTCATGTAATTATAGGTTTTTGCAAAATTGTCAAAAGTGAGATATTTTAACTTCCATCAGGTAAGACCAGCGTCTATTTCTTTGCCAATTTTCCTTCTATCATAGTCTGCTATGTTGGATCATATTGGATTGGTCACAGGCTTTTTTGAAACCTGGCTAAGGAGATGTTTTAAGTGAGGCTATTATGTGATTTTCAGACACCACCATATGTAATTGACTATATAATATCCCATTACAGGAATAACTTCCAGTACTCTTACTGACTACTCTACTGACTTAACTAGCACAAGACACAGAAGCGTAAGGACAAAAACCACCTTACAATATAGCCATGTCTTGCACTTCACAGCTCTCAAAGCATGTGCATTTGAAGAAGAAAAAAAGAACTGAAAAGTATAAAACCAGAATTTATTCTGTGGAAAATTATTTCAATCATCAGGCATGTGAAAGATAAGTCAAAGATTCAGTTTTCTTCAATGCTTAGTCAAAACGGACATTTCCTTCTGTCAAGAATATACTCCAGGGCTTCCCTGGTGGTGCAGTGGTTGAGAGTCTGCCTGCCGATGCAGGGGACACGGGTTCGTGCCCTGGTCCGGGAAGATCCCAAATGCCGTGTAGCGGCTAGGCCCGTGAGCCATGGCCACTGATCCTGCATGTCCGGAGCCTGTGCCCCGCAACGGGGAGAGGCCACAACAGTGAGAGGCCAGCATACCGCAAAAACAAAAAAACAAAAAAACAAAAAACAATATACTTCAGGGGCTTCCCTGATGGCACAGTGGTTAGGAAGCCACCTGCCAATGCAGGGGACACGGGTTCGAGCCCTGGTCCGGGAAGATCCCACATGCCACAGAGCAACTAAGACCGTGTGCCACAACGATGGAGCCTGTGCTCTAGAGCCCGTGAGCCACAACTACTGAGCCTGCGAGCCACAACTACTGATGCTTGCGTGCCTAGAGCCCATGCTCTGCAACAAGAGAGGCCACTGCAATAAGAAGCCTGCACACCGCAACAGAGTATCCCCCAGTCGCTGCAACTAGAGAAAGCCTGCGCACAGCAACGAAGACACAACACAGTCAAAAATAAATAAATAAATAAATAAATAAAAGAATAGACCCCATCAATAATGTGTGTAATGGAATGGTGTGAATGAGTATTTTATCAGAATTCCTGTAATGCACAATCCTATAGCAGTACTGAAATCAGTAATGCATTTATAATAGTAAATATTTATGAGGAAGTAATCCATAGAGGTTTTCTGAAAGTTAACAATGAAAATTAATGTGACATTATCAATAATAAATTGTGACGCTGAAATAAACTTTTCTAAACTATTAATAACTAAAAGCAAACTCTAATCAACCATGTTAAAAGAAATCTATGTCTATAAACGACAAAGTTTATTTCTGAAAATTTTATTTCTAAAACACATAAACTGTCATATGAGGAGGCAGTTAAAGAATATATAGCTACAAGAGTGGGGAAAAAGTTTTATAGAGACACATCTGGCAGTAGTGAATTTTCAAATGTCATTTTTCTAGATTTTGTGACACCTATAGTATTGATATTTGAAAGCATTTAAAAAATTGTAATTTGAAGATTTGCTACTTCCAGGTAGAGTAAAATATTTGGAAGCAAAACAACATTTCCACTGAGAAAAATTTAAAAAGCCAAATAAAATAGTCAGCATTCAATCAAAAAGTTCTAGACATACCAAGAGATAGAATCATATGACTAAAATTCTAAGAAAGGAACAGATAATACAAAAATAGTTATATAAGATATTGTGTATCTTTATCAGGAAAAGTCTTTATCAAGAAAAGACTTTAAAATCATCAGAATTAATATTATATTTTATTTATTTGTATATTTTATTTATATATTTATATAAAGGACTTAAAGATAAAGCCCTAGTTAAGGCAGTGACAAAAGCAGTAGCAGTGGGAGTGAAAAGAAATGGTTATATTCAAGGATATTTTGTCAGTAAAAGTCCAAGATCAAATGTCTGACTGCAAACATGGGATGGATAGACGGAGTGGGAAAAATCAAAGTTAACTATAGAGGTTCTAGTGAAGATGGGGTTGCCAACACCCAACCCAAGGGGTTGCGATCATCCCCAAGGTCTAGGAGACTCAAAGGGAAGGTCATGGTCGAGAAAAAGTTAATTGCTGGGAAAATAAGACTCCCAGTCTCTCCATCTCCTTATACTATTTTTTTTTTAACATCTTTATTGGAGTATGATTGTTTTACAATGGTGTGTTAGTTTCTGCTTTATAACAAAGTAAATCAGTTATACATATACATATGTCCCCATATCTCTTCCCGCTTGGATTTCCCTCCCTCCCACCCTCCCTATCTCACCCCTCTAGGTGGTCACAAAGCACAGAGCTGATCTCCCTGTGCTATGTGGCTGCTTCCCAGTAGTTATCTATTCCTTACACCAGTTTTGTTTTTCCGCTCATGTACGTAGCAGCATTTCATTCAAGGGGAAAGCCATTGATCTGACTGGTCAAATTAAACACCATAGTTCAAGGCACATTTACAGTGGTTAGTTCCTCCACAATTTAGAAAGGAACATTCACAATTTCCCTCTTCCTACACCATGGAACACATTGGCCATTCCTCCAAAGTTTCCACTCCATAGAGTGGACCAGAGTTAACATTAGCCCAGAACTGAGAGCTTGGCATGAGATGGTGTCAACCCCTCCTAGAGCTCTGGCATAAGTTATGACCCAACCCAGCTCCACAGAGAGCTCTGCATGGAATCTTGTCTCAGCCATAATAATGTGATTCTGCTTTTCATTTGGTTTTCTTCTTTGCTTAACTTTCCCTGGCCACTCTGACAAATAAAATTTCAGGCATTCCTGGGCCACTCACTAACTTTATTCTGTCTAATGATATCCAGATTCCCAAGAAAATTACTAACAATAAAGGGGGAAATTTGGAACATGGTGAGTTTTAGGTGCCTGAAAATACAGGTAACTGAATCCAGTTAAGTAGCAAATTATTTGGATATCAAATATGCCAGTAGAAGAGCAGACTAAGCTCAATTTAATGTACTCTTATTGGAGACACATGTAAATTCTGGGTCAATTTTGAAAAAGTTAAAAGCACATAGCTGAGATTAAAAGAAAGAAAGGAACACCTGCATGTTTCAGAAAGTAACAGAGAAATTAAATCCAGAGAAATAAGAGCAGACTGATGTCTATGGGTTCCGTTCCTTAGTATAGGCCTTATGTAAATAGGGGCTGGAGCTAGAAATCCAACATTACCTTGAGGCCAGGAATTTAGACTCAGGATGGAACAATATTGAGAAGTTAGTACAGATATCCTACAGAAATTTCATGAGGAACTGCTTAGTCCATTAAGAGGGCCAAGGGAGGTGGTGAGGAAGATTGATATCTCTTGAAAACCTTCAGGTACAGAAAACATCAACACCTCTGAAAAGTAGGCCTGTCCTTCCCAGAGTTGTGATGGCCAGCTTGTCACTAACCTGGAAGGCCCTGTAGGAATCAGAAACTGCAAGGAGAGTAATTCAAAGAAAAACAGATGCAGGATGGGTGTGGCAATAAATCCTAGGACCCTACCAGAAACAAAATTAAAACCACTCTAGAGGGAAATTTTAACAAACCAGAGCAGAGAGTATCCTAACCAGAATAGAATAATAATTCTGAGGAAGTTACTTTAGTTATTTATGTAATATTCAATGCATTTCCATGGCCAGGCCCTTTTGAAGAATTCTAAAACATATACAAACAATTCATTTACATCTTATATATCCCACCATCCAGAGCAAAATTCACTTAAGAACTGTATTGGTGGAAATTGGGCGGCACTATGGAGAAAATAAAACGGTGTTTGACGTCAAAAAACATGAAGGTAAGAAAGATAATGTCTAATTTTTAAATTATCCTGTGGTTTATTGAAATCTTTTGGAAACCCAAAATAGAGAAACCTAGGAGGAAATGAAGATTTAAATATTTAGAGATTTATCAACTCATCTATAAAAGCTTTATTAATCTCTTCTTTTAATAACATTCCTGAGAGGTATAAATGTGTCCAGTGATAGGGTTGAATAAGCCTGAGAGAATTTCAATTGTTTACTATTCTTGGTCAGCTCTTAAGACCTTTCAGGAGCATCTTGATTTTCATGGCCTCATCCAACAAAAAGCAGGATATTTTACAGAAAGTCCTGGGCCACTTTTTGGCTTGCTTTTGTGTTTATGTTTTTGGTTTTTTCACATTGGGCGGTACATTAGGCTACTTATTGCATACTCCCTCATTCATGCATGCATTTATTCAAACAATATTTACTGAGTTGAGACATTTAATTAACACTCAATAAATGATGTTTAGATGAATGAATGCGCTTTTTATCAAAGTAAGTGTAAGTACTGAGAAAAATTACAGAATGTATGATCCCAGCCCCACAAAAGCTTATAACTGTGTTGAGGATATAACAGATGCTGATGAAATAACTAATATATCATATTGGACAGTTTCTAAGTTCAAAAATTAGTTTTTATAGATAATCAGAGCCTAAGGAGGACAAAGAAGGGACAGTTCATTATGGGTTGAATCTATCAATAAATGTACATTTCAGATGAGATTTGAGATTGACCTTAAAGAAGAGGACTTAGATATATGAACAGAGAACAAAAAAGGCATGGTGATAGCATGTGCATAGATAGTGTGGCCGATATTTATGTCCTTCATTAAAGATAGTCAGAGATAACCCAAATGTAACTGTTTCCATGGGTCCATTCTCAGTATCCAAACAAAACGGCAAATCCTATCTTAGTAAAACTAATGAAAAACACAGTCTTTAACAAAGAGATTGTGAAGGAAAGGGAGAGAGAAAGGCTTGCATCCCACACCACACAACAAAACTTATTGAATTCTTTGTTTAATTTTCTCCCTCTGAAAATTTCCTCTCCCCCTCTCTGTACGTCTCTCTTCTCCCACATCTGGCCACACTCTACCAGCCATCTTTCCAGATCTTTCCAGAACTCTCCATCCTAGTTTCATTAGGCCACAATTTAAACATCTCACAGGTCTCCAGGATGCATCCCCATCACTTATTCCACAAAGACAAACAAAGGACACTTCTCAGGATCACGTTTCTTTGAAGGAAGAGGTCATGAGGAGTGATTATAAATAATATAAGGTGGAGAGCAGTGACTTAAAATACCATTTTTCAGCTTAGAATGTGAATACAGGGAACTTTGGGAAACTAGAAAATCTAGAAAGGATTCATTGATAATTATTTATTTTCAATGAATAAAAAAATGTAATAATACAGCTAAACTCTGACAGATTAACTTTTTCAAAAGTTGCTTTCACACACCTTCATGATTGGGATGTTTGATAAACACACCTTTCCTTCTTTACTTTCTTCTTTCTTTGCAGATACTGGCACCAAACTTTCAAACAATAAGAACCTTCCCATAAGTCCCTTGCCAGGCAAGATTAAGGTATAAAAATCCAAACAAATTTTTGAAGAAGATAACTGGTTGAAAGCATAAAGAGCTGGGGGGCTTCCCTGGTGGCGCAGTGGTTGAGAGTCCGCCTGCCGATGCAGGGGACGCGGGTTCGGGCCCCGGTCCGGGAAGATCCCACATGCCGCGGAGCAGCTGGGCCTGTGAGCCATGGCCACTCAGCCTGCGTGTCCGGAGCCTGTGCTCTGCAATAGGAGAGGCCACAACAGTGAGAGGCCCGCATACTGCAAAAAAAAAAAAAAAAAAAAAAAAAAGAAAAGAGCTGGGTTTCTCTTATTCAACAGTCACATAATGAGTAATGTGGGAATTGGTTTAAAAAGTCTCTCTGCATGAGGGGCTAAGGTTAAGATTAGAACTTCTGAGGCCAGAAGAGCAAAATGACTACAACAATCCACATATTTTCAAGAGCTGCCCTTTGGATGTGAGGGATTGATTTTTCCCACTACTTTTTCAGCAACCCAACTGGTGTCTTTATTAAACGACATAAGAGAATACAGTGTGGCCAAGAAGGCTTAGATTTCCTTAGCCCCAAGTCAGATATTCTCCAGTGACTGTCCACTCTAATTAAAAAGAGAGATTTACAAAAGGAAACTGGATACAACTGAGTGTACCTTAATTTCAACCCTTTACCTGAGTTATTTGTTTTGCTTTCAATTCTCTGCTGAACTGCCTACATTAATATATTTTTAAGAACATTTCCTTAAGTTGAAGTATTCATTCAGTATATTCATTTACTATAATTTAGAAAAGCCAAATGATTTAGGCAAATTCATTTCTATATTGCCACAGCAGTGTATTGTGAACTAAATGACACCTGGCAGTTCTTTACTCAGATACTAACTCAATTAGAAGGCAGAACAAGGATACCTACCCATTCAGGGAAGGAAAGGTCACTTAGCCTCTGTAGCTGTCTTAGGTCTCTCATCATCACAGTAACAAATTGAACACTAAAAACCATATGATCATCTCAAGAGATGCAGAAAAAGCTTTTGAAAAAAATTCAATATCCATTCATGGTAAAAACTCTCCAGAAAGTGGGCATAGAGGGAACATACCTCAACATAATAAAGGCCATATATGACAAGCCCATAGCTAACATACTCAATGGTGAAAAGCTGAAAGCATTTCCCCTAAGATCCAGAACAAGACAAGGATGCCCACTCTCACCACTTTTATTGAAGGTAGTTTTGGAAGTCCTAGCCACAGCAATCAGACAAGAAAGTAAATAAATAAAAGGACTCCAAAATGGAAAGGAAAAAGTAAAACTGTCACTGTTTGCAGATGGCATGATACATAGAATATCTGAAAGACACCATCAAAAAATTATTAGAGCTCAAAAATGAACTTGGTAAATTTGCAGGATACAAAATTTATATATAGAAATCTATTGTATTTCTATACACTAACAGTGAACTATCAGAAAGAGAAATTAAGGAAACAATCCCATTTACAATCTCGTAAAAAAGAATAAAATACATAAGAATAAATCTGCCTAAGGAGGTAAAAGACCTGTACCCAGGGAACTATACGACACTGATACAAGAAATTAAAGATGACACAAACAGCTGGAAAGATATACCATAGTCACGGATTGGAAGAATTAATATTGTTAAAATGACCATCATACCCAAGGAAATCTACGGATTCAATGCAGTCTGTATCAACATATCAAGGGCATTTTCCACAGACCTAGAACAAATAATTTTAACTTTGTATGGAAACACAAAAGGTCCTGAATAGTTAAAACAGTCTTGAGAAAGAAGAACACAACTGGAGGAATCATGCTCCCTGGCTTCAGACTGTGCTACAAACCTACAGTAATTAAAACAGTGTGGTACTGGCACAAAACATCGATTACTGGAACAGAATAGAGAGCCCAGAAAGAAACCCATGCACTTATGGTCAATGAGTCTATGAAAAAGGAGGCAAGAATATGCAATGGAGAAATGTCTGGGCTTCCTTAGGGATGGTTTCATCAATTAATTTGTTTTCTTAAATGGACCATACTTTTCCATGTCTTTGTATACCTTGTGATTTTTTTGGTTGAAAATTTGTCTTTCAAATATTATAATGTAGTATCTATGGAAATCAGATTCTCCCACTTTCCCAGGGTCTTCTGGGCTTTTGATTGTTGAAGGCTGTAGTAATCTGTTTGTTTAGGGACCTTTCCAAACTATTTTTGCAATGACTGTTTTCCTTATTGTATGTACGCACTGAAGTCTCTGTTCCTTTAGTTCATGTTTAGCTAATGTTTTGACAGAGATTTCCTTGAATTCCTGCAACTAAAACAAACAAAAACAAATATACACAAGCACATCCACATGCACACTCAAAACCACACACCTCTGCCCATTGTGAAGATTGCTGGATCACTCCTTCAACATTTAGCTGACCTGCATTGAGTTCAGGGCTCAGCCCATGGTCAAAGCTTAGAGACTCCTCTGGTGTTTTCAGAACATGCATCTTATCTTGAGTATGCATGTGGCTTTCTTAATTTCTCTGGGCACATGTGTACTTTTTGTAGGTTCTAATTTCCCAAAGAATCTCCCCCAACTTTGGCTCCTGCATCTTCTGTGGTCTATTGTATTTCAATGCACAGTCTTCTGCCCCAGCCATCTGTGCTTTGTTAGTTCACCTTGCACTTTTTTTGAGCAATGACCGCTGCTTTTCCAGACTGTGTTCCAAGTTAGCTAAGGCAGAGATAAGCATCTTGTGTCAGTCCTTCAGGTAGCTCCCAGACAGGTTAGAACGGATACACATGATAATCTGACAGTACGGTCTCTTCTGCTCCCTCCTGAAGCAGGATTGAGGGTCCCATACTAGGAATGGTCTGCTGCTACTTTAAGACTATCACTGCATTAAGACTCCAACACTTTAAGACCATCACTACACTAACAGTGGATGGGGCAAGGGCAAGTAAAAATGCCACAAAGCTTTCCTGCCATTTTCAAATTGCCTCTTCCCTGGTTCAGTATGTGTTTGGTTGCTATAAATCTTTGGCTGATTTCAGGACTAAGAGAAACTCAAAGAACCCCACAGCAAGAAACAGTACAATCAAACTCTCAGAAGCCAAAAGACACAGAAAGAATCTTTTCTCCCAAAGGAGAAAGAAAAAAGAAATTTGTTACAAAGCAGGGATCTTCAGAAAGATTAGAGCTAATTTCCTATATGAAACCATGGAAGCAAGAGGCCAGACATATTTAAAGTGCTGAAAGAAAAAAAATTGTCCACCAAGAATTCTATATTTGGCCAAACTGGTTTCAAAACTTAGGGAGAAATTAACGCATTCCCAGATGAACAAAGGCTGAGGGCGTTTATTTTACAACTTCCTACCACTGCCCTAGGAGAAATGCTAAATTGAACCTTCAGGTTGAAATGAAAGGACACTAGACAGCAACTCGAAGCTGTAGAAAGAAATAGAAATCTCCAGTAAAGATAAATACATGGGCAAATACTAAAGCCAGTATTGTGTTATTGGCTTGTAACTCTACTTTTTATTTCTTACATGATTGAAAAAACAAATGCATAAAATAATCATAAATCCATGTTATTGGGCTCACAAAGTATCAAAGGTGTAATTTGTGACAACAATAATGTAAAGAGGAGGAATGGAACTGTAGAGGAACAGAGTTTCTGTGTGCTACTGAAGTTGGTTTCAATTGAAATTATATTGTTTCAACTTTAGAATGGTAAATGTAATCTTCTTGAGAACCACAAAGAAAATATCAATAGACTATATGCAAAAAGAAATGAAAAGGGAATCAAGAGTTCACCACAAGAAAATCGGCTAAGCAGAGAAGTCAGTAATGGAGTAAATCAGGGGCAAAAAATGCATAAGACATACAGAAAACAAGCAGGAAACAGACAGAATTAAGTTCTTCCTCATCAGTAAGTTTTGAAATAGTAAGTGGATTAAGCTCTCCAATAAAAAGATAAACATTGGCAGAATGGACTTTAAAAACAACCATAATCCAAGTATATGCTGTCCACAAAAAACTCACTTGATTTCAAAAGACACAAGTTGCTTGAAAGTTAAAGCATAGAATAAAATATCCCATGCAAATAGTAACAAAAAAGAAGGAAAGAGAGACAGAAAAAGAAAGGAAGGAAGGAAGGAAGATAGATCTGGGATGGCTATGTTACTATCACACAAAATAAACTTTAAATCAAAAACTATCACAAGAGGAAAAGGAGGCCACTATATGTTGATAACAAGTCCAATCTATCAAGAAGATATAACAACTATAAACATATATGTACCAAACAACCCCCAAATATGTGAAGCAAACATTGAGAGAATTGAAGGAAGAAATAGATAGTTCTAAAATAATAGTTGGAGATCAATACCTTGCTTTCAATAATGGAAAACACATCTAGACAGAAGATCAGTAGAGAGGTAGGGGGACTGAATGACACATTTAACCAACTAAACCTAACAGCCGTATATAGATCACTCCACTCAACAACAGCAGAATACACATTTTTCTCAAGTACACATGGAACACTCTCTGGGAAAGACCATATGTTAGGCCACAATACAAGTACCAATACATTTTTAAGAAATTGAAATCATACAAAGTATCTTGTTTAGTCACAATGAAATGAAGGTAGAAATCAATAACAGAACCGTTGATAGCCATTTCCCATCATGCCTGCCACACATGATATAAAGCAATGAAGGGAAAAACATAATTTACCGCTTAGAAAAGTGGGAAAGAGGACATACCATTGACACAGAGTGTGTGCTGTTTCCCGTTGTCAGGGATAGAAATAAATTAGCATCATTTATTCATTAGTGTGTTAATTTCTTGGTCAATCATTGGGCAGCCAGTGTTTCTGCCTGATGGGAAGATTTCCTATACTCAGTGTTGAGTGGAGCCAACCTTGAAAGGGACATTTTAAAGGATTATACTGTGATGGGCTTCGCAGTACCCTTCCTCCTATGCCAGTATTTAGGCTGGGGTATTTCCATGGAGTGTGTACAATCGTAGGCCCCACTTCACCAGAATTTAGTTTGACTCGTTTTGTTAATACATTCCCTCAGTACTTTGTCTTTTGTAACCTTTTGCATTTACTTCATTCTTTATTATCACTGCAAAACAACTTTGCTTCCTGTTCAGATGCCAAAAAGTGGATATCAATACCTCCTGAGTTTTACACATCACAGATCAGTTTTGGATATCAGGGACAGAGACAACAGCTATTTCCAATGACTCTGAGACATACTTTGAACATGTGATTAAAATGTTGAGTGTTGAAATGTGTGTCGAGCTCATTATAGTTGCTCTAAAAGGATCAAACTGCAAAGATTTAAAAATCTTTACCTTTGAATAGTTTTCCTGTGCTGTCCTTTTGTGTCAGACTGTTAATGTGCAGTCTGGCATCTTCAAATAATGTGGCTTTGTAACCAATTATTTACATGTTGTTTTATCCACAGAGAATCTTTTTTTAAAAAATAAATTTATTTATTATTTATTTTTGGCCGTGTTGGGTCTTTGTTGCTGCACAAAGGCTGTCTCTAGTTGGGGTGAGCGGGGGCTACTCTTCGTTGTGGTGTGCGGGCTCCTCATTGCTGTGGCTTCTCTTGTTGCGGAGCACGGGCTCTAGGCGCTGGGGTTTCAGTAGTTGTGGCACACAGGCTTCAGTAGTTGTGGCTCATGGGCCCTAGAGCACAGGCTCAGTAGTTGTGGCACGCGGGCTTAGTTGCTCCGCGGCATGTGGGATCTTCCCGGACTAGGGCTCGAACCCATGTCCCCTGCAGTGGCAGGCGGATTCCCAACCACTGTGCCACCAGGGAAGTCCCCACACAGAGAATCTTAAGGTCAAAACATACAACTCGATTAACTACACTTCCTCCTGTTCACATTTCCCTCATCTTTTCTTCATCTTCTGTCTATGTTTCCTTGGCCCTGTTTATATTAAGTGCTTTTGCCATTATATTTGATTGTCTGTATTCCGGTGAGTTACCACAATGCTTTATGAGACACGCTAGGATATAAATGCATTTAAGTAATATGTATATATATATATATATATATATACACATATATATGTAGTTTGCTTGAGTGCAGTGTTTTTTGTTTTCTGTACTGAATTCATTAGCATGGGTCAGTATAAACTTTAGCATAGGTTGATATGTAATTTGTAAACTAATAAAGTCTTAAAAGTGAGGAAATAAGTCTTTTAAATTTAATTATTTATTGTAAAGAGCAGAATAGCATACATAAACAGGTGCCTAATGAAAACTTGTATTCTAATTTGGAACTCTCATGAACACCTATTTTTTTGTTCTTCTAATGGTATGATAGTAGGCCATTTGATTATTTTTATTTTTATGGCTTTAACTTTAGAACAATGAAATATTCATAAATTTTAAAAAGTATTTTTCTTTATTTCATGGGGGTGGGATACTGGAGAAATGAAAGGTCAAACACCTATTGAGGAATCCATACTTGTCTATATAGTGTGTACTTTTATTTCAACAACTGATTTAAAATTCCTAAAAGGATGCTATAATAAGTTATTATGCCATTTTACAGACTGAATTAAGTGAATTTCAGGGAGGTATGAAACTTGCCTAAGGCTATCCAGCTGCCAAGTGGTAGAAGTGAGAATTAAATCCAGGTATACCTATCGCCAAAGTTTCTGCTCATCTCTTTACATCATCCACTTTTAATAGCCAATGCTTTTCTGCTTACAAATATGACTGAGGTTTCCAGACAGTCAACATTGCTTTTTAATCAGATAGAAAAATTATTGTTGCTTCTCTAAAGACATATTCCTTTTCCATTAAGTGACTTTAGTTGTTCAGATAATACTTCCAGACAGTAGTCATCATACAGTTGGAGACTAAGAACAGAACTCAGGGATGTGTCTAGCAGTCAGTAAAGACCAACTGGGCTCACTGATGGTACTTACGGTCATTTCCTCTAGACTAACATAATCTTATTAATAAGACCCTAATAATTCACAGTACTGCCCTTGCCTAATTGTTTGTTCTCCCTCTATCACTCTCTCTTTCCCCATATTATTATTATTTTTGACAATTTTTGGTGAATTAAATTCAGGGATTAGTATTCAGGAGCGCTAGTCACAAAAGCAGAGAATCTTAGCTCACACCAAAGGAAGAAAATAGAGAAAAAGTATAAATTATATGAATACACACATATCACACATGTACCAACTATATGTTGCACTTCTCCAAAATCTATTCGGTATCTGCACATTTATTGTATATTAGCAGTAAGACAAGAAATGAGCGTAACGCTCTGTTTACAAGATACAGAAAACAGACCCAAATATGGAAATTACTAGCGATGAGAATGGGGAAGAAAGACTACAACAAGGAATGTAGATGATATTTTTGTTTCTTAGCTATGATGCCAAATATTGAACTTTCAACTTGAGACAAGGAGGCCATAAAAAGTTGTATTAGTTTCCTAGAGCTGCCATGACAAAGTACCAGAGACTGAGGAGGTTAAACAACAGAAATTTACTCACTCACGGGTGTACAGGCTAGAAATCTGAGATAAGGTGTCAACAGGATTGATTTCTTCTGAGGTACCTCTTCTTGGTTTGTAGATGCCATGTTTTCCTTTTGTCTTCACATGGTCTTCTCTCTGTGCATGTCTGTGTCCTAATATTTTCTTTTTATAAGGACACCAGTCATATTGAATTAGAGCCCACCCATTTGACCTCATTTGACCTCAGTTACCTATTTAAGGGCCTTATCTCCAAATACAGTCAGATTATGAGGTATTGGGGGTTAAGACTTCCACATATTAACTTGAGCAGGACACAGTTCAGGTGATAATAGAAGATAAGAGTAATTTAAGCAAGTAAGTAACTATTGTTTACAGTGAGTGGCTTAAGGATATGAATTTACTCAAGAAAAACAAGAAGAAATTACATAACACTGTGTGTTATACAAAGATATTAAATTAATCATCATAACATCCTGTGAGATGGGCATTAAATTAGACTAAGCAAGAGTAAGCAACTTATCCAGAATTGTATAGTTGGTACTTTCCAGAATTTAAACCAGGTATTTTCCCAGTTTCATTCTACGTTATATATTCATTTCATTATTTGAAATGAATTTTGAGTCTTCATTTTGCTAAGTTCCTGAAGTTATATGGGGATAGAATGGAGTTGGATATTTTCAGTGACATTCACACATGGGGAAGGAAATTGAGTCCAGAAGCTTCAGCAATGTTTCCATGGAGAACGCTAACAACAGAACCAGAAACACCGTTATCCTTTTGGTTCAGTGATCTTTCCTAAAGCACTACAAGAATCAATTTTAAGAAGCCCAATGTTTTCCAAACTTTCACCAATGGGCTCTGTAGGGTCCTCTAACAATATCTAAGAGACTAACTAGTTTCACATTCCAAGCCACTTAAGACAAGGAGTTCTGATTGTTCTCTGTGAGGAAATCAAGTGACAATCATAGCTGGTAATTTAGGATAGTTTGTTTCTTCAGGGCCCAGGCAAAACCTAATACACAAGTAATAATCATTGTTAAGTGCATCTTTGACAAGGCTTCATCAAGTATCAAAGAGGTCTATAAATTGGGAGAAATTATGATCAAAGACAAACATAGACCACAGATATTTAATTAATGCTCAATTATTTATGAGTTTAACTTTGGTTAACCTGATTTTCCTTCTTCTAGACAATTTCCAATTCATCTCCACGAAGAGACCAGAATACTTACCTTCCAAAACAAGATTTATTGTGTTCCTTTAATTCAAAGCATACAGTGACTTCTACATTCACTCCACCAAGTTTTGCTAGGAGAGAAAAGGACACATTATATTTTGTCTTGAATTACATATGCCACCATACTTGACTTAGCTCATCCTACTGGAAGCACTTTTTTTTTTTTTTTTTTTTTTTTTTGCGGTACGCGGGCAGCCTCTCACTGCTGTGGCCTCTCCCGTTGCGGAGCACAGGCTCCGGCCGCGCAGGCCCAGCAGCCATGGCTCACGGGCCCAGCCGCTCGGCGGCATGCGGGATTCTCCCGGACCGGGGCACGAACCCGTGTGCCCTGCATCGGCAGGCGCACTCTCAACCACTGCGCCACCAGGGAAGCCCCTGGAAGCACTTTGACGCAGATTCTACAGTGTTGTCTTACATCCTCTACGGAATCAAGCCAAGGGAATCACACATAGTTACAGCTGGTAAAACGTTTGTTCTGGGTTGATACTTTTAGCCTTTACCACCAAGACTTTATCACCAAGATCTATCTTTACAGGCTCTAAACAGGAGACCTTCTTGCCTTCCGTTTTCATATTGACAAGGAAGGTAAAGGGAAGAACTGAGGAGTACCCAAAGTCAGCTAGCAGCCAGCACAGATAAATCATCTGTGGAGATATTGTTTCTTTCAAAAGATATAAACATGAGAGGAAGTCCTAGTGTTTGAAACAATTGTGCATAATAAAATTCCATGAAAACCTAGAAATCCAGATGCAGATCAGTAACATATTGGCTAAATAAGCTGTTATGTTCATGCAATGGACAAGTGTACAGACATTAAGAAGAATGAGATACTCTTTTCTATGAGATTCTCTTTTCAGTGAACTCATCAGTGCTGCAAAAACAATGTTACATAATACTTTTTCTTTAACATTATATCAGGCATCCTCATCTTGTTCTGCATTTATTGCCAGTGTTACTAAAGTTTATCATTTACCTCTTTCTCTTTTAGACATATATTTTCTTCTTATTTTGGAAGCATTCATCAATCCCTATTTTACTCTTTCTTTTAAATTACAAATGAATATTGAATTTTATAAACTATCTTTTGGGGGCTAATTCAAGTGATTGTATAGTTTGGCTCTCCTTGGACCTTGTTATATGGTAAATTATATTTTGTTATTTTATATATGCTATTTATTATATATCGTTTATGTTTACTAATTACATTTATTATATTATAATTACATTATAATTAAGGTAGCATTTTGTTTTAGATAGACAAAACAACCATTGGAACAGGAAGCATCTTAAAATTAGATGCAAGAGCATAAGGGAATTGAGATTAAACTAAAATTCACATTTTGGATCAGTAGCAAAAATTATTCAACAAAAGTGGGAAAATATGGCTATCATTACTAAATTCTAGATACAGCAAGTAGTTAAAAGTTAAAAAATAATGAAACTGTAAAAGTATCAGAAACCTGGGAGACATGAAATAAAGTATTCATGAGGAATACCTTTCTAAGATACAAAGAAAAAAGGATACATTTAATTATATAAGAATTAAAATTTGCCTCATGGCAAAATGCACTACAAAGGTCAGAAAACAAGCAAAAGAAATTGGGAAATATATTCAGAAATGGATATGCTTTCTTTACAACTTTTGAGAGAAGCACATGTTTCTTTTTCCTTTAACCTGTTATGGGGGTATTAATCTATAATGTAACTGCATGGTTCCCTTCCTTTAACCTGTAATGTGAGATTTAATCCATATGGTAAGTGCATGGTTCCTTTCCTTTCATCTGTAATGTGAGTGTCAACATGGGGCAGTGTTTCCAAGCACAGACTTTGGGTGTTCCTGTAGTGGTCCCATCACTGACCATCCACAAAAACTTACAAATGTTGCTTCACTTTCCTGGGGGTTAGAATCTTAGCTAAGAAATGGAAGCAAAATAGAACTTTCCCACAGGGATGATAGAAGGTTTAAAGGAGTAAATATGTAAGTGACTTAGCACAGTGCCTAGTACAAGAGAGATCAATATAAGTACTTATCAATTTTTTAAAGAGACAGATGAAAGAAATAAAATGTGGTGTTTTCAATCTATTGATATATATTCTTGACATTAAACTACCTTTTCATTCATTGGATGACCTAACTTGCTCATGCTTTTTCTTACTCTAGTGAACTTGGGTAGCTAATATCATAGTTTAAAATTTTTGCTTTTATATTTACAAGTAAATTTGACGTGTAAATTTCTTTTTCCTTACAGTCCTAATCTATTTTCAGTATTAGGATTGTATAGACTTCATAAGATGAATAAAGGAGCATTCTTCCTTCGCTATCTCTACAAGTTTTTCTTTGTTAATATTGATGTTATCTGCTTAATAGAAGTTCGATAGAATTCACCTCCCAAATGATCTGGCTGGGTCTGGTATTTTCTTGGTGAAAGATTGTAAACTATTGACTTCATTCCTTTACTGGTGAAAGAACTCCAGCTATAGATTTCCTCTTGTGTCAGTTTTGGTAAACTTTAGGAGCTAGGAAATTGTCCACTTTACAGAAATGTTCAAATTTACTGGCATTTTATACATTCTCTGTTTGTACTCTCTGCTATAACATTGTCCTGATTCTTCCTGTATATTATTTACTTATGTTTTTGTTTTGCTTAATCAAAGTGTGTTTTTTAAATCTTTTCAAAGAATATTCTTTTGACTTACTAAATCACCTCAATTTATACTTTTTTCTGTTTTATTAAGTTCTGCTCATATCTTTATTTTCTATTTTTTCTATGTTCTCAGGGTTTATTGTTTTACTCTTCTGATGTCAATTAAAACACTTGGTTATTAATTTTAAGAAATCTTTTTAGTTATAAATAGTTGAACTTTTTGAAGATTCCAGCTTAGTTGTAAGTATCTAAGGGTCAGCTCGTCCACATTGTTGCTAGCCTAAGGCTAAGTTCACCCTACCGCAATGTATATATTGACATTTTTTCCCCTCGACTTTCTGTGTTTTGCTACTTCTCACTTTTCTTTGGAGAGAAGCCCTTTGAAATACCCTTAACTTATTTTACAGCCAATAAGTCTTTAAAATAATGTGTATTTTTAAAAGATAAATCTACTTATATAATTAGGCAGGGCTTCCCTGGTGGCGCAGTGGTTGAGAGTCCCCCTGCCAATGCAGGGGACACGGGTTCGTGTCCCGGTCTGGGAAGATCCCACATGCCGCGGAGCGGCTGGGCCCGTGAGCCATGGCTGCTGAGCCTGCATGTCTGGAGCCTGTGCTCTGCAACGGGAGAGGCCACAACAGTGAGAGGCCCACACACCACAAAAAAAAAAAAAAAAAAAATTAGGCAGAAAATCTGACCTGCCATATTTTTACAAACAGCATAAATTCACTCTTCTCCATGATTAATCTGCTGTATTACACAACCTTCGAGTTTTTAGCTTTATCAATGACATGTACTTGAAAAATGTTTTAAAGATCCTACCCAGTCTTTTAAAACATCCTTGTTCCTTGTTTCAGTTCTAGTTTTATGTATATTTTCTGCCTTGCACCTGATTATTCCAACATCTGATGGATGGCCTTGGGAAATCTAATTCTGGTATTGATTGTTTTTTGCTGATTCTCTCCACTTCTAGCTGATTTCTTCATTATTGTGTAAATTTAGATCATGAGCTCATGTTTACCTAAACTTTATCTGTGGGAATGCTATAGGCCTGTGTTGAAGGTCTACCTCTCCAGAAAGGGTTTAGTTTTGTGTTTGGAATACCACCGATTTGGGAGCATTTTAAGTTAATTTCTTAGCTTCTGTTTGCAAGACCGCATATAAATTTGCAACCCAAACACTGGGAACACGGATCTGGGGTTCAGAATTCTCAAGATTTCCTACCCGTTTCCTACCCAGAGCAGAGGCCAAGAGAATTTGGTCTTAGTCTCCCTTTGCCAGCAGATATTTTTTCTCCTGGCACACCCTTTCATTGAAGGTGAAGCTAGGGATAGATAGGTTTAGTTCTAACTTCCCATCTAGTAGGGATGGAGTCTTACCTCCTGCCTCTCACGTGGTTATGGCCATTTAAAAACAAGTCTCTATGTCAGGTGTGTCATTAAACTATGGCCTGTATTACAAATACAGACAGATGCCTATTTTTATGGCCTATGAGCTATGAATAATTTTCACATTTTAACTGGTAACATTTTAAATGGTTACATAAGTACCTAAATAATATCCTCAATTTTGCTCTTTGGTCTACAAAGCCTAAAATATTTGCCACTTGGCTCCATAAAAACAGGATTTCCAGCTTCTGTTCTAAGCTATCAAGATCTTCAATCCACTCCTAATATAGCTATAACTCTCACACATGTACCACCCTTCTTTCATGGGTCCTGGAAATTGCTACTGCATACTTCAAAAATCAACCACGCATTTAAAAATAAGTTGTGTACATTTAACCTAGCATACCTAACCCTTTTCCTTTAGGAGAGTTTTTCAAGTAATCTTGCCCACCGTATTCTTTAGAGCTTCATTAATAATGGCAAAAAAATTAAAACAACTTAACATTCAACAAATGGGAATTGTTCATAACAATTATAGAAGCACATACAGTAGAAAACTATACACTGTTATTGAAACAGTGAGACAGAACTAGTTTTATTCTTAGAGAACTATGTTTATTTAGGTCCCTTTTGTTTAAATAAGTATATTTCTGTGTATGTATGTATATAGTCATGTATTTATATACACATACATTATTTGTATGATATAGTTATATAAACGTATGAAATACATACCTATACACATACCTTTGATTTATATTTGTATACATACACAGGAATATAATTATATATATTATATAGTTATATACATTGAACTGAAAAATGGTAGTATACATATATATCGTGTATAAATGTGTGTCGTCTATGTGCATGTGTAGAAAAGCAGGTTGAGAGATATGGAAGCATGAGTTAGACAGGGTTCACGATTATAAAAGTAGTTATGTGTAGATAGTGAGGTTAAGGCCCATTTGATTGAAAATATTGCATATTTTTATATCAATTGTTATGATGAACAGATTCCTATGCAAATAAAATTATAAATAGCTATACATACTTGTATGTGTAATGTATAATTAAAATATATATAGTTTTATAGATGTATTATATTTATATAACAATATAATTGTCTTATACTAATACAATATGTATTGTGTTATATAGAATATATTAACTATAGTGTATTATATCAGATAATAATAATTATATATTTATAATATATATAAATATATATATTTATAATTTATATATTATGATATAGTTGTTTTATAATCAATATTACAGGATATATCATATTAATATTATGAACATATTAACCATATAAATATACTTCATTACCCATATATTTTGTATATAATATATGCTAGGCAAAAATATATATTAATATAATACATAATTGTTATACATTAATATAAATATTAGTATATTAAATTTATATATCAATATAATATTTAATATTGGTATATTTATATTATATTTAATATATACATAGCTAATGCACTTTAACGCCATCTGCTACAAGTAGAATAAGACCAGGAGTATGGCCAAAGCAAATTCTAAAAATATTAGATTACTTATATTCATTTATATGTCATTTTCCTGGAATCTGCATCTGGCTATTAGAGAGGACACACAGCAAAATCAACAAAAAGTGCCCAGGAGGACATAGGATCCTTTATTTATCGGAACCTCAAAGGAAACACAGTGCTATCCAGTCCCCCATCAAAGAGCCAAGAGCAAACCTTGAAGCACCCAGTAAAAGCCCATTCAAACAAAAAAGCTTTCCCACTTAAACTGGAAAAAGTTAAGTTCCCAAGAGACCCCCTACATCAACCACCAAAGCTCATTTGGCAGTAAAAACAATAACGTTCACCGAACAACAAGAAACCCAAAACATTAGTTGTTTTAGCACAAACAAAAAAAAGCAGCTAATTAGTGTCTCTCCTGTTTGAAAGAAGGGGGTGGGAAGTGGGCAGAAGACCTGATAGGAAAGATAAAAAGCAAAGGAAAAGGAAAATAAAAGTTTCCAGTTTGACACTCAAGCTGTCTTCTGCATCCATTTCGTCAAGACCACCAAGTCAATGTGGAGGCTTTTTCCTCCTTCCCTTTTCTTTTCATGAGACTGATCACAACCAGCACTGCAGAGTCCATCAAATTAAGGAATGCTGTTGCCTACATGTGTGAATGAGCTGTGAGTAAAGTACTGAAGTAGAGGACACCTAAAGTGAAACGTCTTCATGAATCTCCATGTGGCTGAGCAGGAAGTTAACCTTTCATAGATGTGCTAAAGAAGAAGAGTTGGCTTTTATTTTATTTACTTTTCCCTGCACTGTGTTGAATGACTATCATCTACAAGTTCAGGCTACTTTTTGCTGAGGATTAATGCACTGGGAGAGCTGAGAGAAAACTGAACAGTAGAGCTGTCTTTTCCTTGACCAGTTCACCTTACTTTCCCAAACTCTAAGTCTTTCCCTAATTCTTTCTCCTTTTTATTGTAGTAAAATGAACAGAACACAAAATTCACCATTTTGATCATTTTACAATTCACTGTACCATTCAGTGGAATTTAGTACTGTCACAATGTTGTGCAACTATCACCACTGTCCAGCTGCAAAACATTTTCATCACCCCAAGAGGAAACCTACACCCATTTTAAGGACTCATTCCCTATTTCCCTCTGTTCCAAACCCCTGGCAACCACTAATGTGTAATATTTGCCGTGTGTATGGATCTGCCACTGCTGGACATTTCGCATAAATGGAACCAAACCACATGTAGCCTTTCGTGCCTGATGATAAGTTGTGCGGTGGTGGGAAAAACTAAAATGTGATGTACTGTATGATGTATGTTTTACTGAAGTGGCTTGGTCAGATTATAATGATTTATGATAAAATCACGTAAAGCAAGCATCACAATTCTCCAGGAATGTTCTTTTGAATGCTAATGTTAATTATGAATATGTGAATCCCAAATCTTTCATTTGTATTGACCTTATCTCATTAATTCTTCTCCCAACACTGCTATAACTAGAGTTGAGTTCTAAAATATACCTTCCTCTGTTCCCATAGAAGTTGTCCCACAATTTCAAAAAGTTCTCAAAGGTGAAAAAGTGCACACGACATTTATCACGTTTGCAAATGCCAATGGAAATGCTAAGCTAACACTGTCCAAAATGCAATATTCTTCTGTGAGAGCACCCAACTGTAAACAAATACACATATTCTAAATACAGCTTAGATCTGTGACATGTTTTGGTCACTGAAGTATGAGCAGACATGATGGCCTTAAATGAGCAGAAGAGGCCTTAAATGGGCTTGTGCGGTTGGGCTCACCTCTTATGTTTCAGTGAACTTTTTGAGAAGACAGGGCCTGGGAGCTGAGGCCTCACAGTTGGGCTCCAGAGGAAGAGGTGTGTGAGAGACCTCAAACTGACCCAGGACATGGAGCAAAACTAGCCATCTAGAGGTCTAAAAGAGAGCCACTGCAGCTAGCCCATAGGTCCAAGAAAAATAAATTCTTGTTTATGTAACTGAGTTTAGGGTGATTTGTTCCAAAGCATTATCACAGCAAGAGCTGACTAACACAACATCCTCCAAATCATTGTTATGTAAATGGATGCCACTATGCCTACATTTAAGGCAACTGTGTACTCAAATTGTGAGAATTCTTGAACTTTTGGTGCCTCTCCAACACAATGTACATGGCTAAATTTCCACAAATAAGTTCACTAATATACCACAAAGATCTCCCTAAACTTGTATTAAATGTAATGCAAAGTTCTTTCTTTTCATTTTCTGCTTCTACATAGTTAAAATGCTGTTTATCAATGTAAAACGGTTCTTGCCGTTTGGCTTCTGTCGTTAGAGTCCTTTGAACCCTTTGGCTTTTCAGCTCCTAGGCTGTAACATTTGAATCAGCAAATGCCCCAAGGAGAAAAGCTGCACCAAATGTGAAGCTTGCGTCTGTGTTTCCCTTCTCTCCAGAACTTGGCCCACATGTCTTGGTGTCTCTCTAACATTCAGACGCCAGCGAACAGAAGTTTTCCTACTCTATCCAGCTTTTCTAAAATTTCTTTAGACTTCGCCTGATCTTATGTTATTATTCAACTATCATCTCAATTACCCCTAGGAAGAAAATCTACAATTTTTAGAGAAAACGGAACCCTGGTGCAGTGTTGGTAGGAATGTAAACTGGTGCAGCCTCTGTGGACAACAGTATGGAGGGTTCTCAAAAACTAAAAATAGAACTGCCATATGACCTCGCAACTCCACTCCTGGGTATAAATCCAAAAAGAACAAAAACACGTGTTTTCAAAAACATGTATTTGAAAAGATACATGCACCCCAATGTTCGGAGCATCAGTGTTTACAATTACCAAGATATGGAAGCAACCTAAGTCTCATCAACTGATGAATGGATAAAGAAGATGTGGTACATATAACCAATGGCATACTACTCAGCCTTAAAAAAGAAAGAAATGTTGCCATTTGCGGCAACACAGATGGACTTGGAGGACATTGTGGTAAGTGAAATAAGTCAAACAAAAACAAACACCGTAGGATATCACCTATATATGGAATCTAAAAAATACAGCAATCTACCGAATACAACAAAAAGAAGGGGAGTCACAGATATAGAGAACAAACTAATGTTTGCCAGCGCGGAGGGGGAGGAGGGGGCAATACAGGGGTGGGGAAGTGAGAGATGTCAACTACTGGGTGTACGATAGGCTCAAACATGTATTGTACAACACAGGGAATAGAGCCAATATTTTGTAATAACTGTAAATATAAAGTAACCTTTAAAAAGTATATAAAATTTTTTTTAAAACAGAAATCATACTGAAAATTGGAAACAATTTAAATGTCCATCAACAGGAAAATGCACATATAAATTATTGTATTTCCCTACATGGGGATCCTACATAGTGAGGAAAGTACATGAACTAGACAGATCTTTACGTGTCAGCATGGATGAACCTAGCAAAGATAACACTAAAAAAATCAAGTAAGAAGAGAAAACATAGTAGAATACTATATGAGGTTTAAGAATACTTAAAAATGTAGCCTAAGTAGAAAGACATCCATGCAGTGATGGAGACCAAGTTCAGAAGAGTGGTCACCCAGGGTCAGCTGGGGAGTGGCTGTGTTTGGGAAAGTGGTCACAGCAGGCTCTTCAACAGGAATGGTAATGTTTCAGTTCACACGCTGGCTGGAGGACGGAGGGGTGTCTGCAATGTTATAATGTGAGCACGCTGCATGTGAAAGCCATTGCTGACCACATCTAGGGGATCTGATACGCGGGAGCTGGTAGTGGGTGGAGGCATCCAGAAGGTGGTGGTAGAAGAGGAACGTTGTATGCATAACGCCTAAGGCCTGACCAGAGGACGACCACTGTTCTAGAAACTGGACACAAATCCAACTTCTACGGCCAATGTTAAAAGACAAACTGAGGCATGTTTAAAACAAGACTTTACGTGAGCAAAACTAGATTCAATTCAGGCACCGCCAAAGCGGACGTGGTGAGGAGCACTCCAGCCACAGGAGCTGCAGAGATTTTTAGTTTCAAAGGGCAGAAGCAAAGCAAGGAAATGACTGACTTGCTATCGCTTTAAAGCCTAGTTGGTGGTTTGTGACTGGTTGTCCTCAGCGGTGTGCGTCACCCTGAGGCGTTGACAGGCTTAGATTTTGGTTGCTTTACGTAGGCGGCCGCATCACTAGAGCCACCGCAGGCTAACGGCCTCCTTGCAGGGTTCATTTACTAACACCAATTGTCTGAGTCCTTCCTCTTACTCGGTCACTTCACTTCCTATGCCTCAGTTTCTCTTCTGTAAAGTGGATATTCAGTAGTAAATTCTCTGTGGAGTTGTCAGTACAAAACAAAGTGATTATTAGTAACCACGATCATGTCCTGAATGCATGGAACACGTCACCATTTGCCAACTACCGTGTCAACTTAGCAGAAACTACAGAAATTAAGAGCTCTCCGCATAAATTCACACACCCGTGCACCAGGTAAGGGACCACAGGCAGACGTTCACTCAGCCTTTCGTGTGTCCCTCACGGAATACACGCTCTCTCCTGGGCGGGGGGAGCACAGACACTTACGGGAGTTTACTTTTCAAACGCGTTGATACAACCAGGTCTCACTTTTGTTTGGATGAGTCAGCAAACGCTTTTTGGAAACCCCAAAGTCTCCACACCTCCAACGTTTCGCGCTGCCTTAGTCTCAGAGCTCAAGCCCCTACTCTTCAGGCCGCGTCACCATGGGAGACAGGCTGCATGCGGACGCGACGCACGGCGAGTGTGCTGACGTCCTTGAGCCCCGCCCCCACGGTCCCGCCCACTGACTTAAACGGCAGCCCCGCGGCGTGGAGGGCGTAGATGCGTGCGCCAACACCAGGCCCTGCGGGGTGTCCGGAGCGCGGCATTGGGGGGGAGTTGGCGTAGCTGGGGCCCGTGGCCCTATGTCTTCTGGCTGCGACGCCGGTCCTGCGCACGCTGCAGGGCCGCAGCCGCCGGGCGGTGGGCGCCCGAGGGGCCGGGAGGCGAGCCGGGGCCCCCAGGCGGGTGTGGGCATCGTGTCCGCAGCCAGCGTCCCCGAGGCCGCGCTCGGGCCATGATCCCTTGGTGAAGCTGTGCCGGGACAGCGTGGCCGATATCTTTCCGCGCTCTGAGGACCTGTGCGCACTGCAGGACTCGGTGCCTCTGCCCTCCGTGCGTGCTTCCCTACAGGAGGGCCTGCTGGACTTAAGGCCGACCGCCTCCGCGGGGTGCACTGGGCGCCGCTCCTGAGCACCCGCTGCCCCTGATCTGTATCCAGAGCTTCTTCCAGCCACGGCGTGTCGAGACAGGTTTGTACTTCCCGCTTCCAGGGCCCCTCGTGTGGGCGCTGAGAAGCGGGGTTTTAAATGGTGCAAGGTGGAGGGTGGGCACTAGAACCAGCGCCCAGTGACCGGGTGTGCGTGCACTAGACGGGGCGTGCGGCCTAGGACTCCTGCCAGCTCGGTGACCCCGGCCGAGTGCCTTAAGGCTTCAAGGTCTCAGTGTTGTCATCTGTAGCGTGGGCTTAACAGGACCCAGTCTCTGTGGCGGTTACAAGGATGCACTGTGTTAATGCTTCTAGACTGTACAAAGTAGAACACTTAGCACAGTTTGGAGCATCGTTAATTGTTGCACAGATGTTACCTGGTCTGTTGAATGACTTTGCCTGGTACACGCCAAAGCGATTAGGAAATGGATATATCCCAGCTTCATTTCCTTTCCATTAAAACAGGGCTCAGGAAAAAAAAAATCTGTTTTTCAGTAGTCGTATCATATAGTGGCAAGAGCACTGGTGTGAAGGCAGCCTAGGGTTCGAATTCCAGGGCTTATGGTGTCTGTGGCCTGGGCAGGTTTCTTTTGCACTACAATCCCCACACTTGTCAAATGACATTAATAACCACTCTTTCTGTGGGTTCTTAGAATTAATTAAGCAGGTTATGTGTGTAAAGTAGCCTGGCACTTGAATGAGTTGTCAGAACCAAGGGCTGCTGGAGACGATGCTTCCGCCCTTGGTAATCTCCCCTTCTACTGGGCGGCAGGTAAGCACAAGCACAGTAGTCAGTGCTCTGGAAGAAGTGAGTTCTGGTGCTATAGAGCACAGAATCTCTTTTTTCTTTAATTTAATTTTTATTTTGTATTGGAGGATAGTTGATGTACAATATTGTGTTAGGTTCAGGCGTACAGTAAAGTGATTCCGTTACACATATATCCATTCCTTTTCAGATTCTTCTCCTGTACAGTTTGTTCCAGGCTATGGAGTGGAGTTCCCTGTGCTGTGCAGTAGGTCCTTGTTGATGATCTATTTGATACAGAGTCGTGTGTATATGTTAACGCCAAAGTCCTAATGTATCCCTCCCCCCGATCTTTCCCCTTTGCAGAGCACAGAATCTTGGAAGGGAAAGTTCAGGGTAGGATTCTTGGAGGAGGTGCCATCCTTTCTAAGGATATGTAGAAGCTCCTGGGGTGGCAGGAGAGAGCAGTGTGTGTTGAAGTTTGAGAAATATAAGAAAATATGGGAAAACTACTGTACAGGACTGGAACTCAGGGTTTGGGAAAGAAATGAGAGTTGATACTGGAAACTTAGTGGGGCCCAAGAGAAGGGGGCCTTGTTTGTCCTGTCAGAAGTTTGGATGTTTATCCTGAAGGCTGTGGGAAACACCAAAGAACAGTGAGATGAACTTGTGGTTTAGAGGCTCACTCGGACCTCCATGTGGGAGGCAGTTGATTTGGTGCAGGGTGAATTGTAATCTGAGGGTCCCACTGAAGTTATGACAGGTGGGACTGGGTTTTGCAGATCTGAGAGAGAATGGGTGAGGCCTGGTGACCAGTTAGAAAAGGGAGGGCAGCAAGCGTGGGTGACAGTTTACAGCTGCATCTTTTTGTGAGATACAGAGCACAGTAGGAAGGGATTGGGGGTGGCGAGAGGATCTTACTTCATCTTCAGTGCTTTAGAGGGGCCTGGTAGACGGGTCTGGACCCAAGGTACAGATCTGGGCTTTTTGGGAGGACAGGTGTTTGAAGGCATGGTAGAGACTTAGGTTATCCACAAGAAGATCCGAAGAATCATAGGTCTGAGAGATTTTTAAGTGGGTGTATTTGAGGATGTTTATAAGCTGTGAGAAAGTAGCCAGCAGAGGAAGGGTGTAAAGATCTAGGACAGGAAATGATTGTTCATTTGATTTTGAAAAGCTGAATACTTATCGTGTGCCTGGCCCTTTTCTAGGATCTGGGGTTCACACCATCTGTTATCTCTTCTGCAAGGATAGTTCAACTCATCCCCTGGTGAAGAGAAGTCAGATTATTCTTTGCATCCCATTCAGGTATAAGAACTGTTCTGTACTTCTGAAAGGACTTTACTTAACCAGAGTAATAAGTTAGAAATCAAAAGAAATTAGAGCTGGAAGGGACCTTAAAGGCCACTGTACTTAATTTTGCCTAATATTTTACATTGAATGTAAGAAAAATTTATTGTAGAGACCATTCTCTTCAGAGTTCCTTCACTGAACTTTCTTTATGTCTTGCATCCAGTGGGTCTAGCTTGTAAATTTTGGCCTCCTCCTAAATTTGCTTCTTCATCCATATTACATTTTGCCCCGACTATGGCAGAAACTCCTGGGTGGTTTCACGGCCCCTGGGTTCAGTTCCTCTAAGTTCATCTGCCTCCTCGGGTTAAGTGATCTTCTAACAGAAAAAGATGTGCTTAAAATAATGCTGCTAATGGCTTGCCTACACAGAGTTAGTGCATACTAGCCACCCAGCATGTGCTCTGCACGGAGGCATGTAGTATGAACTGTGCTCAGCCAAGCCTCATAGGGCTGTTTGCCCTGAGGAAGGGGAGCTTTTTGTGATCACTCCCTTTATCTAGTCGGTCCAGCAGTGGGGAGCCTTTTTCTAATCAGCAGAGGCATCCTTACTCAGCTAGTGGTAGCCCCAGGTCTCACCACCTGTGGGATACAAGCCATGCTCTCTCCCAGGCTTGCTTGGACCAACATCTCTATTTTCATTTCTGTCTCTTCTCACACTTGGACCCCTGGCCTTTAGTCATCCCCACCTGCAGCATTTACAGTGCCCAGCAGGAGTCAGGCTTGAGTGTCTTTTCACACATGTTCCCTCTGCAGCTAATGTACCTCCTACTCCAACTCTGCATAGTCTCATCTTTCCAGACTGTACTTCAGGGTTATCATGAAGCCGTCACTTAGATATAACTTTTTGCCTCCATAGGAAGCTCTGTGCATAAAGGTTATGTTTATTTATCTCATGTGATTGAAATTTTGAGTTTATACATCTTCCTCCTTAATGAAGGCCTTAAGGGCAGGAGTCGTTTCTAATCCTTAGCCCAGAGCAGATGCTTTTGTTTTTATTTAGATACTTTTTTTTTTTTTTTTTTTCTTTTTGCGGTATGTGGGCCTCTCACTGTTGTGGCCTCTCCCGTTGCGGAGCACAGGCTCCGGATGCGCAGGCCCAGCGGCCATGGCTCACAGGCCCAGCCGCTCCGCGGCATATGGGATCCTCCCAGACCGGGGCACGAACCCGTATCCCCTGCATCGGCAGGCGGACTCTCAACCACTGCGCCACCAGGGAGGCCCTAGATACTTTTTAATGATGATAAAATGTTTGGTTTAAATCACTCATTTTACAATAATTTTGCTTTAGGTTGTGACAGAAAAAGAGTTTACAGAAGTCGTGTTCCTGCGATAAGAAATAAAGATGTGACCTTTCCGTTGTGTAAAGCTCATAAATGCTGTGTAAGTGCGTCGGGTGTGCTAAGGAACATGGAGCCAAGTGGGCTAGTTGTGTGAGAGAGCGACTTAACTATGTTAACAAACGTGAGCCTTCATTGTGTCCTGCCAACATTTGATAGTTGCTTTTGGGGCTAACTAAACCAGTAAAAGTTTAAACTGTTCCTCCCCGTTGAAGGGATTGAATAATTGGCTTCTTTGGTGCACCTGTGTCTTGTGAATTGTCCAGTTGGGGATGGAGGTTTAGAAAGTGGGTTTCAGTCTTGTTTAAGTGTCTTCCCATCAGACTGGTCTCGTGATTTCCTACACACCATGTCTGTCTACCTTTTCCTGTCTACCTTTTGTTGGTAGTGTTCAAGCCTGGATTGTCTCCTGTACCTGCTCAAACCTTGGTCCATTGTCATTTGTACCATAGAAGTTTGTCATGCTGGATACTGTCAGAATTAATCTTACTTAAGTTTGTGTTAAGCCACAAACTACATGCTTTGTATATTTTCTGTTTTCTCTGTTTATATTTTTATGGTTTCTCTTCAAGAAATATTATGGGAAGGGAAATAGCAAGATGAAGAGCAAAAAAGTCATCATTCTCTTTCAATCGTTAGAACATCTATCTGCAATCATCATTATGATGCACTGTGGTATGTGTTAAAATAAGAAATATATGTAACGTCCCGTAGGAGCAGCAAACTCAGTGGTGTTGGTGAGGGTGTGTCATGGAAGTAATCACAAAGCAGGTGACTGTTGGTTGGGGTCCTGAAACATTAGTGTGCCTTCCCTGTGTCCGGTAGTGGTCTGGAGGGGTCAGGAAGCCTGCCTTTCAATCTGAGGGAACAGAGAGTTTGAGGTCCTCTCTCTTCTATTGCTCTAGTATACTGCATAGCAGCTAATAAAATACTGGGTTTATAGTTGACATTTAAATCGCTGATTGATCATCAAGATTGGCATGTATCATTGGAAATGAAAATCGGAGGAGTCTTATGCTTTTTAGGTTTTTCTTTTTTTTTCCTTTGTCTCAAAAGTATATAGTACTTTACTGAGTGGTTGGGAATAAAGTTTGCAGTATTCAGTGTATTCAGTTTTAGTACCTAAATAGAATTAAACTGTTGCTGTAAACTGGAATAACACTTTGTTACTGACGAGTTTTAGGATGCATCAGTTCATCAATTACCTGTTTGGGAAGATTGTAGTTAATGATTTTAAGAATGTGGCTATAAACCTCCAATTGACTCAAGAAAAGCAAATAAGTCAAGATTGACAAATGTATAGGCTCTTCATCTTATTGTGTGTGTGTTTTTTTTTTCCTTTTAGTTACTTGTCAAGGTATAAAGAACTCTATCACTGTTAAGACAGTAAACTTCACAGGGTATAATCTGACATGGCAGGGAACAGATCACATGGTCAAGATCTTAAAGGTGATTTGATGTTTAAACTTTCATGAAAACATATGTGATTGAAGCACATTAACATATTGATACAGATGGCAGTTAATTTTTGTCTTTTCATACATGTGAGTGCAGCTTTTGTTTTGTAGAAAGAATATGACCAAATGGTGATGTGAATTGCTGTTGCCTAAACTATAGTGTTGAATCCCCAGTGTTTGCACTTGAGTTTAACAGCTCTGTGGTTTCCTATCTTCTTCCTGAGACACTTAATCTCAGGTCCATCCTCGTTATACAGAGTGGTAAATTAGAGAACAATTAATATCACCATTTAAAGAAGTGAGACTGAAATCTCAACCATCCTGAACATAGGAACTGAAGGGGGCTCTCAGCCGTTCAGAGAGTTATTACCAAGCCAGTCGGCTTAATGCTGTTCAGTTTTCTCCATAGCAGAGCCTTCCAGGTCCTTGTTTTGAGTTTATTTATTTTTATACACAATTCTGTATGGATACTGTACATAATACTAAATAGTTGTATTAACTGGGTTTAACTGGTGATGTATTTACATGAAGATCTAACTTCGTTTTGTTGCTATCTTTTTAGGGGCTTTCCATTCATCAAAGCTTGTGATGTATGTAATCAGTTGGTGGTGTGTAGCTATCACATTTATGATATATAGGGCTTGAATTGGGAAAGGTGGATGGTCATTCTTCTTGCTTTTTATACTGACAGAGCCTTACAAGAAGCATTTCCCTCTCTGAAATAAATCCATGTAAAACATGTTTGGTCGCTCTCCCAATGCAACTGTGTAGTTGTGTGGATTTGGCGCACAACTGGCAGCCTTGTGGTGATGTCTGTAAACAAGGAAGCCTGTTTTCCAGTCCGCAAATCAGCTGTTACCCAGTGAGACGAACTTGACTGCCATGTCTGACCCCTCACATGGAGCTGTCATACTCAAGAATGTTCACATGTTTTCAAGAAACGTTGTTTGCGGGCTATATGTACAAATTCCTGATCTGAAAGCCAATATAAAGCAACATCTCCCAAACCTCTGCTCTCTCACCAAGGCCACACACATTCCCTCGCTTATGGCCTCGTGGCAAGTGAATACTGTCAGTATCAGATTCTCCTTCCCAGTGGTCTTGGGAGACTGCATAGTTGCTCTGTGAAAGGCACCACTGCTGAGGTTGAGAGAAGCGCATCTTGGGTGTCAGTCCTGGCCTTGCATTCCCAGAGAGAGGGGTGTGCACCTCGTTCTCCTGTTAGGGTTTTCCTGTGCTGCAGGGTTTGCTGCTTGTTGTCAAAATGATGTCCTAGTGACTTGTCTTCTGCGTGGTTATATAATCCCAGCACAGTTCTTTATGATCTGTAGACTTTTATGGGGTGGCCAGGTCAGTTTTTAAATGTTTGGAAATGTCCTATTGAACAACATTGCAGTGGCAGTAAAGCTTGATGGGAGAATTGTATTACTGTTGCCCTAGTTTTGGCTTAAGGGTGGTGAGAAGATGAAATTTTTGATGGGTCAGTTTTAGTTGTGTATGTGTATGTGATTTATTTTTTAAAATTCTAATGTCTATTATTCACAGCTTAGATATGTTGACTTTCTGATTATTCATTAGTCCCTTTACTGATGTATTTTCCTCTGAAAAACTACATTTTCTTCCAGACTGTTTTTTTTTTGCCTTTTTTTATTTTATTTTATTTTATTTATTTTTTTAATTAGTTTCTGCTTTATAACAAAGTGAATCAGTCATACATATACATCTGTTCCCCCATCCCTTCCGTCTTGCATCTCCCTCCCTCCCACCCTCCCTATCCCACCCCTCCAGGTGGTCACAAAGCACCGAGCTGATCTCCCTGTGCTATGTGGCTGCTTCCCACTGTCTATCTACGTTATGTTTGGTAGTGTATATATGTCCATGCCTGTCTTTCGCTTTGTCACAGCTTACCCTTCCCCCTCCCCATATCCTCAAGTCCATTCTCAAGTAGGTCTGTGTCTTTATTCCTGTTTTACCCCTAGGTTCTTCATGACATTTTTTTTTCTTAAATTCCATATATATGTGTTAGCATACGGTATTTGTCTTTCTCTTTCTGACTTACTTCACTCTGTATAACAGAGTCTAGGTCTATCCACCTCATTACAAATAGCTCAATTTCGTTTCTTTTTATGGCTGAGTAATATTCCATTGTATATATGTGCCACATCTTCTTTATCCATTCATCCGATGATGGACACTTAGGTTGTTTCCATCTCCGGGCTATTGTGAATAGAGCTGCAATGAACATTTTGGTACATGTCTCTTTTTGAATTATGGTTTTCTCAGGGTATATGCCTAGTAGTGGGATTGCTGGGTCATATGGTAGTTCTATTTTTAGTTTTTTAAGGAACCTCCATACTGTTCTCCATAGTGGCTATACCAATTCACATTCCCACCAGCAGTGCAACTTAATAAAATAATATGGGAAATTCCCATTACTAATTCTAACCATGTACAACAGAGGTCTGTACAGTAACATAGCAAAAATAAGTTCCTGTAATTTTACTTAGTCATTGCCTGTTTTAGACTAAGGAGCAGTGAGAGACATTTATAAATAATGATACCGCAGATCACTTTTGTTAAATGCCCTCTAATATTTGCATATTTTGATCTGGCTTGTGTTATCTATTTTACAATCTTGTCTTCTTTCTTTGCACTTTAGTGTAACAACTCTGTGATTTCTTATCTTCTTCCTCAGACACTCAGGTCCATCAGAATTTCCTGTGACTGTGACAGTAGAGTCCTTCCTCCTCAGAAATCGAAGAGGTCGACGATTCCTCAGAACGTGTTCAGGAGGAGCCAGAGAAAATCCGTTTGAAACAAGAAGCATTGCAGGTACAAAGTTATCACTTTAAAGCTATAGAGAAGGTTATTTTTCAAATGGAAGCCTGACTGCAACACTGCACAGCTTGTGTGAGGGTTCTGTTTTCTCCTCTCATCTGCATTGTATCCCCTTGAATGGTTCCTTAAGCTTAGACCAAGGTGAATGGTGGACATTTGAACTCTAAGAAACTAAAATCAAAACATGTCGTTAGTAATATATTTTCCTTTCCTTAGAACCTTAGTATATTAGATTTAGGGAGAAGCTTAGTGATCATAAGATAAGGAAATTGAGTTCTGAATGAATACAGTCAGCTGATTCAGTGCTCTTGTTTTACAGATGAGAAAATGGACAGTTCTAGTTGAACTCTCTTTTTATAAGAGGAAAATATGGCCTCATTTTAAATAAAAGTAAAGTTGAAAAAAGTTTTGATGTTGATATTCTCCTTTCCTAAAATCAAAAATATCAAGAAGCTACATTCTATTACCAAATAAACCTGACCTCTAATGTCATTCCATACTTTTGTTTGTATGGACAGAAAAGAAAAATTGATTTTCATAAGAAATTTTTGCACCTCAAAAATCATATATTTATTTTATTTCAACTTCAGTGCAGAGCTGAACACTTCTAGTAAATAAAGCAACACCATTTGGGGGGACCTTGTCTTTGTGCTACAAAGTCCATGTTTAATTTTAAAAAATTATTTAAATTTAATTATTTAAATTTAAAAATTATTTAATGTGATTTTCTTTTCATATGAAACATGAAACTTGACAGGTTTCAGAACTAATTATCCCATTATTGTAGGACTATGGGAATTACTCTTTGATTTTCAAAAGAGAAAGTTAGATTTTTATTTTCTTATTTTATTTTATTTTTTTTGCAGTATGCGGGCCTCTCATTGTTGTGGCCTCTCCCATTGCGGAGCACAGGCTCCGGATGCGCAGGCTCAGCAGCCATGGCTCATGGGCCCAGCCGCTCGACCGCATGTGGGATCCTCCTGGCCCGGGGCACGAACCCGTGTCCCCTGCGTCGGCCGGCAGACTCTCAACCACTGTGCCACCAGGGAAGCCCGATTTTTATTTTTTTAATGAAAATTAATGATAATATAGAGAAATTTTAAGAAAAGAACTTAGAAAATTATGATTTAGAGCAGGAGAAATCTTTAGTTCATATAGAGTTACCCCCTTTCATTTTATAAATGAGCACCTACAATTTGTAGCACGTAAGTGGTTTATTAGTAAATGGCAGAGTACGACAAGACCCTAGGGCATGTAACCTGCATTCCTTGTCATTTTAGATGTGGTGTATTCATTTCCTTCACGAGTAGACCAGGAGATTGTATTTCTAAAAGCAATGATAGACACTGGGGAAGACCAAGAAGTTAAAACACTGGGACCACAGAATAGCAGATTCAGAATGCATGAGAACCCTTTTAGCTCTTCTCCATTTTGACAAGACACAAAAATGATGGTATCACAGTGTTTAAGTATATAAGCCCACGACAATCAAGAGATTTCAACATAGTTTGGAAAGACGGAAGACAGGTGGAAGAGTGTGAAACCGAAGCAGTAGAACAGAGGAAAAGCATAACCTAGAATATGCACAGGGACCACGTTCAACTGAGGAGGATTCTGACCCCACCTGCAGAAGTAGCTCCGTGCTTTGATGCGCATGTATGAGAGAGGGTGGAATTAGTTAAAAGTGTGACTGAAATAGGGGAGCTCATTGAAGGGTTGTGTTTGGAGGAGTGAACACCCAGCCCCGCCCTCACCCTCCTGAAATGAGATGATTTCATTTTGAAAAGAGTGAAACTGGTGAGAACTGGGGCAGCTAGTGTGAGTTTTTACACCCAAGAAAATTGTGTTTGGGGGGGATCCTGTTACAGTTACTCCCCGCTTCTTCCTGCATAAGAAGCCAATCAATCGTTGACTTCAGGGAGCTTTCTGCACTCATTCTTTTTTTTTTTTTTTTTTTTTTTGCTGTACGCGGGCTTCTCACTGCTGTGGCCTCTCCCGTCGTGGAGCACAGGCTCCGGACGCGCAGGCTCAGCCGCCATGGCTCACAGACCCAGCTGCTCCGCGGCATGTGGGATCTTCCTAGACCGGGGCACGAACCTGTGTCCCCTGCATCGGGAGGCAGACTTTCAACCACTGCGCCACCAGGGAAGCCCCAGGTCTGTGTCTTTATTCCTGTCTTACCCCTAGGTTCTTCATCACATTTTTTTTCTTAAATTCCATATATATGTGTTAGCATACAGTATTTGTCTTTCTCTTTCTGACTTACTTCACTCTGTATGACAGACTCTAGGTCCATCCACCTCACTACAAATAACTCAATTTCATTTATTTTTATGGCTGAGTAATATTCCATTGTATATATGTGCCACATCTTCTTTATCCATTCATCTGATGATGGACACTTAGGTTGTTTCCATCTCCGGGCTATTGTAAATAGAGCTGCAATGAACATTTTGGTACATGTCTCTTTTTGAATTATGGTTTTCTCAGGTTACATACCCAGTAGTGGGATTGCTGGGTCATATGGTAGTTCTATTTTTAGTTTTTTAAGGAACCTCCATATTGTTCTCCATAGTGGCTGTGCCAATTCACATTCCCACCAGCAGTGCAAGAGTGTTCCCTTTTCTCCACACCCTCTCCAGCATTTATTGTTTCTAGATTTCTTGATGATGGCCATTCTGACTGGTGTGAGATGATATCTCATTGTAGTTTTGAGTTGCATTTCTCTAATGATTAATGATTTTGAGCATTCTTTCATGTGTTTGTTGGAAGTCTGTATATCTTCTTTGGAGAAATGTCTATTTAGGTCTTCTGCCCATTTTTGGATTGGGTTGTTTGTTTTTTTGTTATTGAGCTGCATGAGCTGCTTATACATTTTGGAGATTAATCCTTTGTCCGTTGATCCATTTGCAAATATTTTCTCCCATTTTGTGGGTTGTCTTTTGGCGTTGCTTATGGTTTCCTTTGCTGTGCAAAAGCTTTGAAGTTTCATTAGGTCCCATTTGTTTATTTTTGTTTTGATTTCCATTTCTCTAGGAGGTGGGTCAAAAAGGATCTTGCTGTGATTTATGTCATGGAGTGTTCTGCCTATGTTTTCCTCTAAGAGTTTGATAGTTTCTGGCCTTACGTTTAGATCTTTAATCCATTTTGAGCTTATTATTGTGTATGGTGTTAGGGAGTGATCGAATCTCATACTTTTACATGTCCCCGTCCAGTTTTCCCAGCACCACTTATTGAAGAGGCTGTCCTTTCTCCACTGTACATTCCTGCCTCCTTTATCAAAGATAAGGTGACCATATGTGTGTAGGTTTATCTCTGGGCTTTCTATCCTGTTCCATTGATCTATCTTTCTGTTTTTGTGCCAGTACCATACTGTCTTGATTACTGTAGCTTTGTAGTATAGTCTGAAGTCAGCGAGCCTGATTCCTCAAGCTCCGTTTTACGTTCTCAAGATTGCTTTGGCTATTCGGGGTCTTTTGTGTTTCCATACAAATTGTGATATTTGTTGCTCTAGTTCTGTGAAAAATGCCAGTGGTAGTTTGATAGGGATTGCATTGTATCTGTAGATTTCTTTGGGTAGTAGAGTCATTTTCACAATGTTGATTGTTGCCATCCAAGAACATGGTACATCTCTTTGTCTATTTGTATCATCTTTAATTTCTTTCATCAGTGTCTTATAATTTTCTTCATACAGGTCTTTTGTCTCCTTAGGTAGGTTTATTCCTAGATATTTTATTCTTTTTGTTGCAATGGTAAATGGGAGTGTTTTCTTGATTTCACTTTCAGATTTTTCATCATTAGTGTATAGGAATGCCAGAGATTTCTGTGCATTAATTTTGTATCCTGCAACTTTACCAAATTCATTGATTAGCTCTAGTAGTTTTCTGGTAGCATCTTTAGGATTCTCTATGTATAGTATCAGGTCATCTGCAAACAGTAAGAGCTTTACTTCTTCTTTTCCGATTTGGATTCCTTTTATTTCCTTTTCTTCTCTGATTACTGTGGCTAAAACTTTCAAAACTATGTTGAATAAGACTAGTGAGAGTGGGCAACCTTGTTTTGTTCCTGATCTTATTGGAAATGCTTTCAGTTTTTCACCATTGAGGACAATGTTGGCTGTGGGTTTGTCATATATGGCCTTTATTATGTTGAGGAAAGTTCCCTCTATGCCTACTTTCTGCAGGGTTTTTATCATAAATGGGTGTTGAATTTTGTCAAAAGCTTTCTCTGCATCTATTGAGATGATCATATGGTTTTTCTCCTTCCATTTGTTAATATGGTGTATCACGTTGATTGATTTGCGTATATTGAAGAATCCTTGCATTCCTGGAATAAACCCCACTTGATCATGGTGTATGATCCTTTTAATGTGCTGTTGGATTCTGTTTGCTAGTATTTTGTTGAGGATTTTTGCATCTATGTTCATCAGTGATATTGGCCTGTAGTTTTCTTTCTTTGTGACATCCTTGTCTGGTTTTGGTATCAAGGTGATGGTGGCCTCGTAGAATGAGTTTGGGAGTGTTCCTCCCTCTGCTATAGTTTGGAAGAGTTTGAGAAGGATAGGTGTTAGGTCTTCTCTAAATGCTTGATAGAATTCGCCTGTGAAGCCATCTGGTCCTGGGCTTTTGTTTGTTGGAAGATTTTTTATCACAGTTTCAATTTCAGTGCTTGTGATTGTTCTATTCATATTTTCTATTTCTTCCTGATTCAGTCTTGGCAGGTTGTGCATTTCTAAGAATTTGTCCATTTCTTCCAGGTTGTCCATTTTATTGGCATAGAGTTGCTTGTAGTAATCTCTCCTGATCTTTTGTATTTCTGCAGTGTCAGTTGTTACTTCTCCTTTTTCATTTCTAATTCTATTGGTTTGAGTCTTCTCCCTTTTTTTTCTTGATGAGTCTGGCTAATGGTTTATCAATTTTGTTTATCTTCTCAAAGAACCAGCTTTTAGTTTTATTGATCTTTGCTATCATTTCCTTCATTTCTTTTTCATTTATTTCTGATCTGATCTTTATGATTTCTTTCCTTCTGCTAACTTCGGGGGTTTTTTGTTCTTCTTTCTCTAACTGCTTTAGGTGCAGGGTCAGGTTGTTTACTCGAGATGTTTCCTGTTTCTTAAGGTGGGATTGTATTGCTATAAATTTCCCCCTTAGAACTTCTTTTGCTGCATCCCATAGGTCTTGGGTCGTCATGTCTCCATTGTCATTTGTTTCTAGATATTCTTTTATTTCCTCTTTGATTTCTTCAGTGATCACTTCGTTATTGAGTAGTGTATTGTTTAGCCTCCATGTGTTTGTATTTTTTACAGATCTTTTCCTGTAATTGATGTCTAGTCTCATAGCATTGTGGTCGGAAAAGATACTTGATACAATTTCAATTTTCTTAAATTTACCAAGGCTTGATTTGTGACCCAAGATATGATCTATCCTGGAGAATGTTCCATGAGCACTTGAGAAAAATGTGTATTCTGTTGTTTGGGGATGGAATGTCCTATAAATATCCATTAAGTCCATCTTGTTTAATGTATCATTTAAAGCTTGTGTTTCCTTATTTATTTTCATTTTGGATGATCTGTCCATTGGTGAAAGTGGGGTGTTAAAGTCCCCTACTATGATTGTGTTACTGTCAATTTCTCCTTTTATGGCTGTTAGTATTTGCCTTATGTATTGAGGTGCTCCTATGTTTGGTGCATAAATATTTACAATTGTTATATCTTCTTCTTGGGTCGATCCCTTGATCATTATGTAGTGTCCTTCTTTGTCTCTTCTAGTGGTCTTTATTTTAAAGTCTATATTGTCTGATATGAGAATTGCTACTCCAGCTTTCTTTTGGTTTCCATTTGCATGGAATATCTTTTTCCATCCCCTTACTTTAAGTCTGTATGTGTCTCTAGGTCTGAAGTGGGTCTCTTGTAGACAGCATATATATGGGTCTTGTTTTTGTATCCATTCAGCCAATCTGTGTCTTTTGGTGGGAGCATTTAGTCCATTTACATTTAAGGTAATTATGGATATGTGTTTTCCTATTCCCATTTTTTTAATTGTTTTGGGTTCGTTATTGTAGTTCTTTTCCTTCTCTTGTGTTTCTTGCCTAGAGAAATTCCTTTAGCATTTGTTGTAAAGCTGGTTTGGTGGTGCTGAATCCTCTCAGCTTTTGCTTGTCTGTAAAGGTTTTAATTTCTCCATCAAATCTGAATGAGCTCCTTGCTGGGTAGAGTAATCTTGGTTGCAGGTTTTTCTCCTTCATCATTTTAAATATGTCCTGCCAGTCCCCTCTTGCTTGCAGAGTTTCTGCTGAAAGATCAGCTGTTAATGTTATGGGGATTCCCTTGTGTGTTATTTGTTGTTTTTGCCTTGCTGCTTTTAATATGTTTTCTTTGTATTTAATTTTTGACAGTTTGATTAATATGTGTCTTGACGTGTTTCTCCTTGGATTTTTCCTGTATGGGACGCTCTGTGCTTCCTGGACTTGATTAACTATTTCCTTTCCCATATTAGGGAAGTTTTCAACTATAATCTCTTCAAATATTTTCTCAGTCCCTTTCTTTTTCTCTTCTTCTTCTGGAACCCCTATAATTCGAATGTTGGTGCGTTTAATGTTGTCCCAGGGGTCTCTGAGACTGTCCTCAGTTCTTTTCATTCTTTTTTCTTTCTTCTGCTCTGCAGTAGTTATTTCCACTATTTTATCTTCCAGGTCACTTATCCGTTCTTCTGCCTCAGTTATTCTGCTATTGATCCAATGTAGAGTATTTTTAATTTCACTTATTGTGTTGTTCAAAAAGAGGAAAAGAGGAGAAAATTATAAATCTTGCTCTCAAAGTCCACCTCCTCAAGTTGGGATGATTCCTTGTCTATTCATGTATTCCACAGATGCAGGATACAAGTTGATTGTGGAGCTTTAATCCGCTGCTTCTGAGGCTGCTGGGAGGGATTTTCCTTTCTCTTCTTTGTTCGCACAGCTCCCGGGGCTCAGCTTTGGATTTGGCCCCGCCTCTGCATGTAGGTCGCCGGAGGGCGTCTGTTCTTCGCTCAGACAGGATGGGGTTAAAGGAACAGCTGCTTCGGGGACTCTGACTCACTCAGGCCTGGGGGAGGGAGGGGTACGGAGTGCGGTGCGAGCCTGCGGCGGCAGAGGCCGGCGTGATGTTGCACCAGCCCGAGGTGTGCCGTGCACTCTCTCGGGGAAGCCGTCCCTGGATCCCAGGACCCCGGCAGTGGCGGGCTGCACAGCCTCCCCGGAAAGGGGGCATGGACAGTGACCTGCGCTCGCACACAGGCCTCTTGGCGGTGGCAGCAGCAGCCCCAGCATCCCACACCCGCCTCTGGGGTCCGCGCTTTTAGCCGCGGCTCGTGCCCGTCTCTGGAGCTCCTTTAAGCAGCACTCTTAATCCCCTCTCCTCGCGCACCAGGAAACAAAGAGGGAAGAAAAAGTCTCTTGCCTCTTCGGCAGGTCCAGACTTTTTCCCGGACTCCCTCCCGGCCAGCCATGGTGCACTAACCCCTTCAGGCTGTGTTCAGGCCGCCAACCCCAGTCCTCTCCCTGTGCTCCCGACAGAAACCCGAAACCCGAGCCTCAGCTCACAGCCCCGCCCACGCCGGTGGCCGAGCAGGCAAGCCTCCCAGGCTGGTGAGTGCCGGTCGGCACCCATCCTCTGTGCGGGAATCTCTCCGCTTTGCCCTCCGCACCCCTGTTGCTGTGCTCTCCTCCACTACTCCCAAGCTTTCCCCCTCCGCCACCCGCAGTCTCTGCCCTCGAAGGGGCTCCTAGTGTGTGGAAACCTTTCCTGCCTCACAGCTCCCTCCCACTGGTGCAGGTCCCGTCCCTATCCTTTTGTCTCTGTTTATTCTTTTTTCTTTTGCCCTACCCAGAGTGCATGGGGAGTTTCTTGCCTTTTGGGGGGTCTGAGGTCTTCTGCCAGCTTTCAGTACGTGTTCTGTAGGAGTTGTTCCACGTGTAGATGAATTTCTGGTGTATCTGTGGGGAGGAAGGTGATCTCCGCGTCTTACTCTTCCGCCATCTTCCCCCAGGCCCCTAAGGAGTTTTATTAGCAACTAATCAAGATGTTTTTTCACAAGGCTCCCGATTAGCTGTTGGTATACTAAGAGTGAATCACAGTTACGTAGTTTCTGACTTCTTTTACATTGTCAATGTGGATGATCATATTTTTACTGCTGGGGGTGGCGGTGGTGGGGAGTGAGGGAATGTTGCTTTCCTGCTCCTGATGTTTTAGTCCTGTCAAGAGAGCTTGTAGGGTCCTATCAGCACTGCTTTTTTACTGACTCTGCCCCAGGGTGATCAAGTGACTTATATAGAAAGCTTGGAAAGAATTAAGTGAGCATGCTTCCCTTGACTAATTCTGTTCTCTCCCTTGAGAGTGTGAGTGAGTGTCTTCTGTTTCTCTCATTCTGTGTATTACTAGTTAGTAAATCTGCCCCATTCTGGGGTTCAGTTATGTGATCATTTCATTCCAACTGGATTCTCAAGCCAGGGTTATCAAGAGTAACAGGAGGGCTTCCCTGGTGGCGCAGTGGTTGAGAGTCCGCCTGCCGATGCAGGGGACACGGGTTCGTGCCCCGATCCCGGAAGATCCCACATGCCGTGGAGCAGCTGGGCCCGCGAGCCATGGCCGCGGACCCTTGTGTCCGGAGCCTGTGCTCCGCAACGGGAGAGGCCACAGCAGTGAGAGGCCCGCGTACAGCAAAAAAAAAAAAAAAAAAAAAGACTAATAGGAATATTCGGCCCTCCATCTTTTCTCTTTTATTTATTTCCTAATTTATTCCAAACCAAATGGAATTAAGGCATTGTACTTGCTGAAAGGTAATTAGAAGTCCCTGACACTTGGTGCATTACCTGGGAACACTGAGAAATAAAAAGAAAGGAGCAGACATTTTGGAGAGGAAAACCTCCATGTGGAAAATCTTTTGTTACTGCCAAGGAAGGTAGTCTACTGCCTTGGTCTTTAATGTATGGTGGGATGTTGAGACCTTTGACTGTTTGAAAATATTTAGGTTTGTGCAGTAAACTGCTGAAGCTTAGAAAACGTTTAATGCATGCTGTATAAATGTGCCGTGCTTGCTGGGAGACTAATAAACTTGGGGGCTGAACACAATAGAAATTTACGATCTCACAGTTGTAGAGGCCAGAAGTGTGCTGTCAAGGTGTCAGCAAGGCTGCTCTCCCTACTGATGCTCTAGGGGAGATTTTATCCCTTGGCTCTTTCAGCTTCTGGTGGTTGCCAGCTTCCTTGGCTTGAGGCCACGTCACTCAGTTTTGGTCTGTATCTTCACATCACCCCCTTTCTGTGTCTGTATCTTCTCTTCTGTGTGTCTCAAATGTCCCTCTGCCCTTCTTATATAATAAGGACAATTGTCATTGTATTTAGGACCCATCCAGCTAATATAGGATGGAAATCCCATCTCAAGATCTTTAATGATATTTGCAAAACCTTTTTTTTTCAAATGAGGTAACAGTCAAGGATTAGGATATGGACATATCCTTTTGGGGGCCACCATCCAACCCACTACACCAGCCATAAGATACTTTGATTTTGGCTGATGGCTGCAGCTTATGGTGTGGGAGAGTGGCTGTTTCTTTCGAGCCACTTAAGTAAAGGTCTGATATAAAGAAAAGGGGCATTAGGGAGTTGCAGGTGACTGAGCAATACCTGGAGTGGAATGAATAAGGCACCTGGAGGGTCTTTAGTATACAGAGACCTTTACCTGGCACTTGACTTGAGAGTGTGCAGGACTTTACAGGGCAGGAAAGTCTCAGGCAGCCGTCCATCTTGCCTTACTCTTCAGGTACAGTTTTTCCCAAGCAGGCTTGACTGAGACAAAGACTCAATTATAAGGAAAACATGTTTTATAGAACTTGTCGGCATTGACACATATGGTCTACCGTAGGCTCAAGTGACGCCCTTTACATGTGGACCCAAGCTGACACTGGATTTGTCAATTATATTGGAGAAAGAAATGTCCTAAAGGCAGCCGCCTTTGGTCTATGTAGTTCCATAGCAGGAGGCAGTGAAAATGGCCATGGCGGCATAGGACTGTCAAATCTACGCCTCAGACCTGGAGGTGTAATGTCACTCGACAGAACCCATAAACAGTTCAGTACTGCAGTGTAAACAACAAGGTCATCAAAGAGGAAGGATAACTCAAGAGTCCATGTGTGACAGATGCTCAGGGCTGTGCACTGCCCTTGGCAAATTCATAGTGACAAATCAATGTCAAGCTAAAAGTTTCCTCCTGGTTCGAAGTTTGCAGGTCAGAAATTTCAGTTAAATGGCATAGACTAATGGACATTCTAGTGAGGTTAAAACCAAAGAGACTTTATCTTTCTCTCAAATGCCATTGAGTTTCTGCTATGTTCTTTGGTCAAAGTCTTTACTGGATTCCGGGAACAAAAATGTGCCTAGTTTCACTCTTCTAAGAGTGGGGGATTGGCTTGCTTTTGAGACTGTTTTTAAATTTTGGGGATAGTGCTGTAAAATCAAATTGTATCTTAGTAACTCTTTAGACTCTTTAAAAGCATGGTTCATGAGAGGGTTGATAAACTGATAAAACAGCCAAGGCCCTGAGAGACCCACACCCGTGTCAGTGACAGAAGTCCAAGCTACAGATACTGAAGGAGCCCTCAGTCCCATTCAGGCAAAAAAGCCCTGTCACTGAGAATGAACCAAATGTACATTTGGGAGGATTGTTTATGGACATTTAGGACTTTGGATTTTTAACCCACAGGAACAAGGAAACTTGATTTCAAAATTGGGATTTAATACTTTGGAACCTTAATTCATAAGAGCGTGTAATGTGTGCCCTTTTAATTTGTCTGTGAAGAATTTGATACTGGCAAAGGTGTACTTACAAATTTGCAACATTTCTATGATTTCTGAATTGTATTACTGGATGCTTTTATGTATTTAATCTTAGTTTGTCATTTGACCTCATCAAATGTCTATGGTTAGCTATGTTGTGGATGGCTGGTAGAACAAAAAGTTGTTTCTGATCATTGGATATGAGTAGCCTTGGAGTTCATTTGAATTAATGCAATTTCTCACCCATATCAGAGACTTCTGGGATGAAACTCTAAGGCATCCACCAGCAGTTCCTGGAGGCCACTCAAACGAGTAGCCCCATAAAAGTGTGAGCAGGGCTGTCCTGATAAAGGTCTATTCTTTTTCCTGAAGGGAGAGCCATATTCCATTAATTATAGGCTTAAAAGCATCGTTGAGTGGGTTAAGAGATTGAAAACACCAGGGGAGCATTAGTGACAGTTTCCCTTCTCATTCCTACGGGTACCAGCATGTGAAGGGAATTTGATTAGTATAACTTTTAACCTCCCTGCTCTTATGTTCACTGACACTGGCTAGGTGAGGTGACCTACCTGACGGGCAAAGTTGGGAAGAATAAATGGCCATGCTTTGCTAAGCTCTTCTTTCCTTCATCTTGGGAGTGAGTCTGGTGATAGAGAGACAGAAGTTCTCTGCTCCACTGTGGACATGCCCCTCTCACCTGGGTTTGCCTGGAACCAACTTGCTGCAACAAAGTGGGTAAGTCTGGATAATTCTAGAATTCAGTTGACAGACTCACTTGGCTATGTCATGAAGCCCCATTTTCCAACATGGGCTCTAACAGTAACAAGTGACATAATGTGTGGGCTCCAGTGCAAAATGAAAATATAGTGCCTCTTGTTCAAACTGCAAAGAAAAAGTCTTGTTGAAAGTATTTGCACTGGGGTGCATAGTGTCCTCCCCAAATTCATGTTCACCTGGAACCTGTGAATGTGCCCAAGTAAATTCTTTTTTCAGATAGAATCAAGATAAGATGACATCATACTAGATTAGGATGAGCCCTAAATGGGTTCTGTGGGTTGTTCTCTCTTCTCTTTTTCATACATGTCATCTTTTTCAGCAGACTGTTTGGCTAATATTGGGAAGTAACACGAGTAAGAAAGGATATGATAAGATTCTTTGGACATTCTTGTTTCTTAAAAAACAACGCTTTCTTTCTGTGTCAGAAGTAAGTTCAGATTCAAATGGGAAGCATGGCCTCCACATCTGTTAACACCTTCACTTAGTCTTGGATGTGACCAGTAGCACAGAATTCTGGTGGAACACAGCAAGACTCCAAATGGGTACCAAATAAGCATGTCATGGAAAGCACACCATAAGCAGGGTGAAAACTAGATGTGAGTGGGGCAGCAGGAATGGTGGCAGACTCACAGATTGCACACGTCTCCTCTGCTCATGCGTATATTTTATTGTCCCATAAACTTTACTTACAGAACGTAAGTTCAAAGATAAAATCATTAAGAATATTAAGACAGCAATATCAGAGCATGAAACCAAGCAAGTGTGGGGCCCTCCTGAGCATGGTTCATCTGGGACTTGATAAACTGGTAAAACAGCCAAGGCTGTGAGATACCCACACCATGTCAGTGACAGGAGTCCAAGCTACAGATATTGAAGGGGCCCTCAATACCACTCAGGCACTGAAAGCCCTGTCACTGAGAATGAACCAAAATATAAATTTAGGAGGATAATTTATGGACACTTAGGACTTTGGATTTTTAACCCACAATAACAAGAAAACTTCATTTCAAAAGAAAGTGTGAGGTCTTCAAGTTTGCTTTCATTATTGAGGGTCCTTTGTGGTTACATATCAATTTTGGAGTGGTTTCTTCTATTTCTGCAAAAACGGGATTTTGATAGGCATTGCATTAAATCCGTAGATAGCTTTGTGTAACATGGACATTTTAATGATACTTCATGAACATGGGATGTCTTTCCATTTATTTATGTCTTCCTTAATTTCTTTCAATACTGCTGTAGTTTTCAGTGTACAAGTGTTTCATGTCTTTGGTTAAGCTTATTGCTAAGTATTTTATCCTTTTAGATGGTATTGTAAATGGAATTGTTCTCCTAATTTCTTTTTCAGATTGTTCATTGTTAATGTACAGAAATGCAAGTGATGTGTGTATGTTGATTTCATATTCTGCAAACAAACTTTGCTAAGTTTATTCTAATACATTTTTTGTTCTAATAATTTTTTTGTGAAATATTTAGCACTTTCTACATCTTTTTCAATAGTTTCCCTTTCAGCCTAAATGTATCCTTAAATCTAGGGGACATTTTGACCTCCATCTTAGGCTTTCATCTTATTTCTCAACTTATTCAGTCTTAGTTATTTAGTGTTCTCCTTATTGTTTGCCACTTTGGAGAATCCAACAAAATGTTCTACTCAAGGTGAGACGTCTTTTCTCTTCCGCCTCTGAACCTGAATATCACTTATTACTTACTTCATTCTCTTAGCACTTAGCATTCGAAGTTTAACGGGTGATCTTTCTTAAAGGAGGCCAATATGCTCACCGAATTCAAGACCTCTGGTGACTTGTGTCAAGTGTATAGGAATCATATTAACTTGTTGGCTGTTAGCACCCCTGGAAACATTTCTAAAGTGGCCTTTGACATTGATATTCAGGTATATTGAGCACCACATTAAAGAGTTTAACAGAATAAGAGTAGGCTGGTCTTTCCTAAAGCAGAGTTTATTCAAGGGTGACCTTTTAGTAACCTGCATCAGGCTCATCCGCATTGAGTCATTGAGTGCCCTCAATCCCCCTAAACTGTAAACTTTTTTTTTCTTTTTTTTTTTTTTTGTGGTACGCGGGCCTCTCACTGTTGTGGCCTCTCCTGTTGCGGAGCACAGGCTCCAGACGTGCAGCACAGGCTCCAGACATGCAGGCTCAGCGGCCATGGCTCGCGCGCCCAGCTGCTCCACGGCATGTGGGATCCTCCCGGACCGGGGCACAAACCCGTGTCCCCTGCATCAGCAGGCGGACTCTCAACCACTGTGCCACCAGGGAAGTCCCTGTAAACTTCTTATACACAAGAATTATGTTTTATAGCTCTTGTTCCCCTTCCCTATACCTAAACATACCTGGAATAGAAGGTGCCTCTACGAACAGGTGTTGCTTTAGTTTAAACTACATTAAGTACATGTGTATGTTCATTTCCCTCTGGGAAAGGAGGCTACTTTCCACAGGATTCAAATATCAAGCCTTTAAACTTCCTTGAACCCATAGATATATAAATAGTTGCATAACTATCCTTCCTCTATACAACTCTAAGATGATCATATCAAAGTATGGTCATTAATTGTTTTTTTTTTTTTTTCTTTTTTTTTTTTTTTTTTTCGGTACGCGGGCCTCTCACTGCTGTGGCCTCTCCCGTTGCGGAGCACAGGCTCCGGACGCACAGGCTCAGCAGCCATGGCTCACGGGCCTAGCCGCTCCGCGGCATGTGGGATCTTCCCGGACCGGGGCACGAACCCGTGTCCCCTGCATCGGCAGGCGGACTCTCAACCACTGCGCCACCAGGGAAGCCCTATCTTTTTTTTAAATTGACTTTTTGAATTCAGCTTCCCAGGAAAGATGCGTTTAGAGGTTGGAGGGTCCCTGTGAGACAGAGCAGGTCCTGCACCTCCCATTGCACGTTCTGAGGACGCTCAAGGACAAGGTGAACTGCTCTTCCACAGCATCTTCCCTTGAACTTTTCACTGACGTGCTCCTAGTCATATGACGTGCATTCAGTTGAGTAGTTTTTCACTACTTTTCTAAGTTCCATCTGGCTGCTAGGGTCAAATGAGATACTTTTGCCACCTAGAAAATTTAGTATATGAAAAGGATTCCTGTAGGATTTTGGAGTCCCCTTCCTTAGGTGATGCCCCTTCTTTTGAGAATCAGGAAATGACTCTTATCTGTCTACTTGCCCTCCTTCACTTACCCTGTCATTTATAACCTTGCAACCAAGTGATGAGTAAAGACAACGATCATAGAGCTCTCTCAGGTTAATACTGCCACAGCTACATTCCCACTTGGTGCAATTTTAAGATTTGGACATTTGGAAATGTGAGATCCTTTCCCAAATCTTTGGCTCACTCATTCTGTTATTCTCACCCCTTCAAAGGATGCAACCCATTTCCAGGATCATGATTTCCCTTTTTTTTTTTCATGTTTTTTTAAAGCTAATATTGTGTGTCCTTACGTTATGGGCCACCTTGGATCCTTTATGGAAACATGTGAACATATATTAAAAATAAAAAAGTAAAATGTGGCCCTACAGCCACACCGGGATTTCATTGCCCTGAGAGAGGAGTTGGGGCGCATCAGTGACTTCCACGAAGCCTATACTTTCAAACAGGCTCCGGGCCAGCCAGTTTCCGGCTTAAGCAAGGAGAATGTTCCAGCGGTAACCAACAAGGAGAACCTGGCGACGCCGGTCTCGACTCCATTCCTGGAGCCGACCCTGGGGAGCGACGGCTCTGCGGTCACTTTCGGGAAAACCCAAGAGGATCCCAAACCATTTTGCGTGGGCAGTGCCCCACCGAGTGTGGACGTCACCCCCACCTACACCAAAGACGGAGCTGACGAGGCAGGATCAACCGATGGCAAAGTTTTGAAACCGAAGCCATCTAAGCTGGCAAAGAGAATCGCAAACTCCGCTGGTTACGTGGGTGACCGGTTCAAGCGTGTCGCTACCGGACTGTACGCAGACTCCAGTCAGCTCGGCCGGGAGCAGCGGGCATTGCAGGTGAGCCCCCCCCACCCGAATTTCAGGAGCCTGACCAGTTGTCAGGTTTTTTTAATGTGTGAAGAGGAGGGGGCCGGGGGTATGATAGGGCAGGACACCGGGCTGATTTGGTTAATGAAGCTTAGGATAATTTAAATGTTTGAAATGTGTCCAGTAAGGGGACGTAAGTGGATACTTGAAGTTATTCTGTAGATTTTAAGCGAACTCCACTCGAATGCTGATAACGGAAGTTTTAATTATTGCGAAGGATGTCTAAAAGACTGCATGACATTTACCTATCAATCGCTTTGATTTCTCTGCCATTATGTACGTTAACAAATATACCTCAAAGCGCTGCTTAGAATGCCTTACGTGATACTTGGTGGAGGTGTGTAGCGGCCGCATGTCTGTGAGATTCGTGCAATTTTTTTTCCACCATAAAGCAAACAAACAAACAAAACAAAGAAACAAACCTTGCTTAAAGGGATAGAGTATGTATTTAACTTGCTAGTGAATGATAGATGTTGTATAGGAATTTCCTTAAGATATTTTACTTTTAATTAAAAGACAAATAAAGCCAAATTGTTCTGCAATGTTAAGAAAAAAATTGGTTTATGCTTATAAAAATGGATGAAGTTATCTAAATGATCCATTGAGTGCCCATTTTAATGACATAGATGGAAGGATTACAAGAGAACAGTATTTTATGTCTACCTGCTGCTTACTGTGAGGTCAGTTCTTCTAATTTTTATTACTAGAATCTTCCATAAACCTTTTGAGTTAAATTTCATTTCCAAATATACAAAGGGAAGTTTGTGGGCCATGGTCGTCTTTATTCACTGTGCATTTGTTTTCTTTTTTGTTGTGTTTTTGTTTCGCTTTCTTTGCGTTGTGTTTTTGTTTTGTTTTATTTACCTTCGAAAGAGAATGTCTGTCTGTATGCCACAGTGTATGTATGGATATACATACACACCACATATATCTCTACATACATATGGCTTTAGGAATAAAGAGTGTGTGACTAGTTACACATAGACACTCTTACGTTTTTATCGTTCAATTTTAAAATATCTCAGTTGTATCATAAATTGTGGTTGGTTTTGGGCAAACTTTTCTTTGAAGATACTTTCCTTTAAGGTAAGGGCAGTGAAATAGCTTTGGTGGTAAGGTGTGTCTTTTTTCCATCTCCGTTCTCTTTGTAGCGTGCAGTGATGCGCTTCTCGGAGTTGGAGATGAAAGAGCGAGAAGGTGGCCACCCCACGACCAAAGACTCCGAGGTGCGCAAATTCAGCCCCGCTGACTGGGAAAGGCTGAAAGGAAGTCAGGACAAAAAGCCAAAGTCGGTCGCCCCGGAGGAGGCCATTGCCGACCAGAACGACAGTGAGAGATGTAAGTGAACCCAGGCGGCTCGCGTGTGGTACCACGTCGGTGGGAACGGGGCGGTTCCGCTCCCAGTGCCGAGGGAGGTGAGAGGAAACAATACGCTTCCGACGGCCCAGCGTCTGGGTGCTGGCTGTTCGGAGAACGGGCTGCTCTGGCCACCCTTCCCAGCTGTGGATTGCAAGGCTGGTTGTCCTTTTGAGCGTTGCGGCATCCAGGATTGAAGCACCTATGAAATGTTTCCTGGCACGCATCTCCTTTTTCCGGAGAAATGCTAGTCCTGTAGTTGGTAATAGTCTGATACAGTAGAGCAGAGCAATGGCAGTGCAAGACCTCCAGCGTAGCAGGTATGTGTTGTGTTTTGTAGCAGGTACGGATACGGGTTTTTGGTAGCAGTGGAATGACACTTGGAGCCAGAGCCAGACCCTCCAGAGTGACGGTCTCCTATGGGAGGGAGTGGGGAGTCCTCGGATTCTCCCTCCGAAGGCAGAGGTTCCGTTCAAGTGAGATGAGGGCTGATGAAGGCACCAGAAAGAGGAGCAGAATTGTTCTCTGTGGCAGAGGCGTGTTTGCAGTCACTAGGAGTTGACAGCACGCTCCGAGGGCGTGGGATCGACGAGGCCGTTCTTCCCACCAGACGGGCTGTATTCGGTTTTGGAGGCCAAACGGGAGAGAAGGCTAGTGTTTGCCTCGAGTCACACTCTGCGGTCCCGTCAGCTGCTCCCCCACTGGGGTTGACTTCGGGCTTTGCCCTCGAGACTTCCTGGACTAATGAGATGTGTTGGCAGCAAGTGGAGGTCTTTCTCCCGCTTTCTTCAGTGTGCGTGCTTGTGGCCTGTGGCCTGCAGCCTGCTCCGGACCCCAGAAACCTCACCGGTGATGGTGAGTGAGGGCACCTAGGTGAACGTCGAGGACAGGGTGGGCGTGAAATCCTCCTGAGACGGGACAGTCGGGGGTGGTGGGCACGTTTGGGAGGCCCAGGCCCTTGGACCCAGTCGTAGGGTCGGCGTTCGCCCGCACGCTTAGGTCGTGGGTGCCTGATGCAGTTCGGGAAAATTGTGGTCAGCCACAGCGTGTGCTTCTCTCTGCTGCTTGGAGCACTGCCCTCCCCCAGCTCATCTTTGGGGTCAGACAAAGGCCTGTGGCCAGGGTTCTGGGTAAGCCACACCGGGACCGGTGTGTCCTACGTGGCTCCCGTAGAAGGGGATTTCTGGGGCTAGTCAGTGGCGCCCTTACCCGAGGGATGGGGCTCTTGATGTGCCTGGAGTAGACGATTCCAAGCTCCTCCCCCTCGGGATTGGAATGAAAAACGGAGAGTCCAGGCCACCCTGCAGTGAAGCAGCAAGAAGGCCTCCCTCCTTGCCTGTGCTCACAGCTGACACGCAGCCCTTACCCTCCTGAGTGGCCTCATAACTCAGCTCCTGGGGAAGTTTCTCAGAGAGATGTGATAAAAGTGGGCAAGGCCAAGTTCACGGGGCTGCACTTTTCTGAGGAGGGGATCTGCCTGTTGTGGGTGGACGGTGAGGGAGGCTGGAGGAAGGGAGCGGGCAGTTAACCGGCCTCGAGTCTTCTCGCCCTTTTCTCCAGCAACGTGGCCAAACCCAGGGTGGCCGCTGCCCTTCACGTCTCAGTGGCCTCACCCGCCCTTCTTCCCAGAGACGTTTGTGTGCGTCCTTCCCAGTCTTTCCTGCTGAGCGTGGAGACGAGAACTCGGTGTGGCTGATGGGGAGCAGGGCCTGAGCCCCAGATGATTCCGAAAGCCCCCTCCCCCCAGCGCCTGCCTCCAATCTCAGACCGACCGACGGGTCTCTTCCTGGAGCACCCGGGACATGGCCCAGTGAGCCATGAATCTCCACCATGGGAGGGCAGGAGAAGGGTTGGGGAAGGTGAGGGGCTCCGTTTGAAAGGTTGGGGCAACGGAGGTGGGTTCCCCACCCACCCTCTGTCTTGTAGAGACGTGGGGTTTGTAAATAGCTGGTCAGGAAAGGTCACCTGAAGGGGCCACTGTTCTTACTGCGGCCTCCACGTCCAAGGCCCAGCAGGTGTTCATTCCATTCAGCTGGATATGAACGGGCCTTCTTGTTCTTGGGCCATCACATCTTGAGCTGATATGGGCTCAGGTCCTTCTCATGGGTGTCGGTGTGGCCGAGAGCCGAGCTGTGAGCACATGGGAGCTGGGGTGGGGATTTGGGGCGGGCAGGGGTCACAGAGAGGGTCCAGGACGCCTTCAAGATGCCTTCCCCCTTCTGAGGCAGCCCCTACCCATGGAGGGACCAGGAGCTTCTAAGGTGGTGGGTGCTGTTTGCGTGGCCCTGGTTGTCCTGGTGTGGGTGCATCTTGTTGCTAGGGGCTTGTTTAAAAAAGAAATTAACTTGAAAACACAGTGGCTGAGATACTCATTTATTCTTTATGATCACATGGGTGGCTGAGTGAAATTTTTATTTTGGAAGTTCACCAAATGAGTTGGGAGGTTCCTCAGATTTGGAAGTTCATCACTAGGAACCCTCAGTGGCATTTGAAGATGGGGCGGGACAAGGAGGCATTGGTCCCTGCCTTCTCAAACTTGGAGTAACCATCTCCCTTGCGAACCACTTGGCTGGGACAGGCCTAGGACCTGCTCAGTGGCAGTGCCTGGCCAGGAGCTGGAGGAAGCCTCAGTCGAGGGGCTTCATGAAACTTCTTTGCTCAGGGAACTTCTCTTCCAGCTGAGCACCTGCACGTTTGTAAACTACTTTGGAACAGAGATCCCCTGCACTCCTTGTGTAGCGGGAGTAACTTTGAACAAGGTTAGCCCTGACTGGAGGTGCTATTATAGTTAAGCTACAGAGAAGGGGATTTTAATCCTGGGGAGCCTTCCAGCAACTCAGAACCCTCTCACCTTGTTTAGGCCTCACTGGGCATGGCTCAACAGTGGTGAGGGTGCTTTGCTGCCACAGTGACTTGTAAATGTTGCTGTGGTGATGCTTCTGTGAGGTGATGCTATGGTACAACCATAATGAATTTGGGATATATGTGCTGTGAGTCATAGGACCATGCTGCAGGGACCACGTTCACATCTTGCTTAGACTGGGTGACCAAGGGCACATGGCTTCCCACTTTTAGAAGGGCCAAAAGTAGCAATGATGGCAAAGCCTGATGGTTAGGATCCCCGTGTATCTATTTATCTCCCCATCTCCTTTGCCCTCAAGGGTCATCCTCCTGTGGGTCGTGGTTAGAACAGTCTTTGAGAAGCTCCAAGTGACACGGAGCCTCTACCCCATAGCTGGTGGCCATGGGCATCTTGGGCAGTCGGGGTGGGTGTCCTTCAGGGTTATTAGTGGCCTGGGTAAGGTCACACTAGCGTAAGGTCTTGGGGGGCCTTAGCTGAGGGGAATTGAGATCTTTGCCCTAAAAGGCTCCGGGGTTGGGGGAAGGGTGGATGGACCTAGTCTGGAAAAAGAAACTTTCAAATTGGACATGGGGGTTCTTAAGGTAGCCCTTCCATTCCTCCATGGATGCCCTCCCACGGAGCTTTTAGGGAAGGCTGATTGGACCAGATTGGACCAGAGAAGTCCAATGGTGTAACCAGCAGGGCTCACCTCTTAAAATTTCCTACATTTCAGGCCTGAGATTCAGGCTGGTCTGAAAGTCTTGGCATCTTTTGGTTAAAGGGATTTTTCCAGCCTTTCTCTGTGCTGAGCCCGGCCTGTGATGATGAAGCCCACCCTGGAGGGAGGCTAGCAGTAACATTCCCACTTTACAAGTGAAGGGGGCCGAGTTGTAAAGCGGCGCCATTCCTGCCCGAGTGTTTAAGAGGGTCACAGAGCAGCCGGAGAGAGAGTTGCAGCACGCCATCTTCACCGGGCCTGCGGTAGCCTGGGCTGCATCACCCGTAAGCACAGGCCAGGAGTTTGGGGTTTCTCCTGCTGCCATGGCAGGAGACCCTCGCGGTTGGGGTGATTCCACCATTCCGGCAAGAGTAGATGGGGATCTCTCCCACCTTGGGATAGCCTTGGAGAAAAGCTAAGTGTGTTCCACCATTGAGAACACAGGTCAGGCTAGCCCAGGCCAGGGTGAGGTTCATCCCCACAACTGACTGCCATTAAATGCTGGGAATGCCCCCCAAGAGAGGCTGATCAGGGGACCAGCCGGCTGGGCAGAAGTGGGAGTGATACTTGAAGTGGTCTAGGGAGAGGAGGAGGAATGCGAGCAGCATGTGAGGGGTGTGTCCATGATTTCATCTAGAAAAACGGGCTGTGGGAGCTTAGCTCAGGTGTTAACGAAATACCAAACTCATACACCCACCCCCACCCCCGGCCGGTGATGGACACAGGGTCATCTTCGGGGAACTCTTTAACAGCACAGTGATCATTATGGAATTATTTGTGTGTTGGAAACAATGTGACTAGCAAAGCAGTTGAACTGTTTCTTTGGCTAGAGCAAAAGTGAGGAGTGATGTTAGGCTGGGGTGATTGGAGGAAAAGCCCCAAGTGGATGCTAGATTGAGCAGGGGGGCAGGAGCAACACAGGCGGAGCTGGGGTGTGAGCAGTTCAGCCCTGCCCGCCGCCCCCCCACCCCCCACCCCCCATGAAGGTTGGAGTCTTGTCTTTGAAATGTCCTTAGATGCTTGTTGCCTGGGAAGGAAGGCGTGGAGACGTGCCAAGTGGGTGACTGGTGTCACTGAGGGCCTTCTTCCTAGACAGGAAACAGGAGCAGCCCCTCGATGGCAGTGAAATGCTTTTCCCCCCACGGGTGTGGAAAGAGGACAGACGGACTTGTAGCAATCTGGTTGAGTTCTTTGAAATTGCCCTTGACCCTTGTGTGTGCACCAGGAAGCCTTTCCTTTCCCTTTGCCAGGCTCCTCTTGCCTTGGTCTCCCCAGCTTCCCAGCCTCCCACCATTTTTTTTTTTTTTTTTTTTTAGATTTTTTTAAATTTTATTTTACAAATTTAATCAGTTATACATATACATATGTTCCCATATCCCCTCCCTTTTGCGTCTCCCTCCCACCCTCCCTATCCCACCCCTCCAGGCGGTCACAAAGAACCGAGCTGATCTCCCTGTGCTATGCGGCTGCTTCCCACTAGCTATCTACCTTACGTTTGGTAGTGTATATATGTCCATGCCGCTCTTTCACTTTGTCACAGCTTACCCTTCCCCCTCCCCATATCCTCAAGTCCATGCTCTAGTAGGTCTGTGTCTTTATTCCTGTCTTACCCCTGTGTTCTTCATGACATTTTTTTTTCTTAAATTCCATATATATGTGTCAGCATACAGTATTTGTCTTTCTCTTTCTGACTTACTTCACTCTGTATGACAGACTCTAGGTCCATCCACCTCATTACAAATAGCTCAATTTCATTTCGTTTATGGCTGAGTAATATTCCATTGTATATAGGTGCCACATCTTCTTTATCCATTCATCTGATGATGGACACTTAGGTTGTTTCCATCTCCGGGCTATTGTAAATAGGGCTGCTATGAACATTTTGGTACATGTCTCTTTTTGAATTATGGTTTTCTCAGGGTATATGCCCAGTAGTGGGATTGCTGGGTCATATGGTAGTTCTATTTGTAGTTTTTTAAGGAACCTCCATACCGTTCTCCATAGTGGCTGTACCAATTCACATTCCCACCAGCAGTGCAAGAGTGTTCCCTTTTTTCCACACCCTCTCCAGCATTTATTGTTTCTAGATTTTTTGATGATGGCCATTCTCACTGGTGTGAGATGATATCTCATTGTAGTTTTGATTTGCATTTCTCTAATGAGTAAAGATGTTGAGCATCCTTTCATGTGTTTGTTGGCTGTCTGTATATCTTCTGTGGAGAAATGTCTATTTAGGTCTTCTGCCCATTTTTGGATTGGGTTGTTTGTTTTTTTGCTATTGAGCTGCATGAGCTGCTTATAAATTTTGGAGATTAATCCTTTGTCAGTTGCTTCATTTGCAAATATTTTCTCCCATTCTGAGGGTTGTCTTTTCGTCTTGTTTATGGTTTCCTTTGCTGTGCAAAAGCTTTGAAGTTTCATTAGGTCCCATGTGTTTATTTTTGTCTTTATTTCCATTTCTCTAGGAGGTGGGTCAAAAAAGATCTTGCTGTGATTTATGTCATAGAGTGTTCTGCCTATGTTTTCCTCTAGGAGTTTGATAGTGTCTGGCCTTACATTTAGGTCTTTAATCCATTTTGAGCTAATTTTTGTGTATGGTGTTAGGGAGTGATCTAATCTCATACTTTTACATGTCCCTGTCCAGTTTTCCCAGCACCACTTATTGAAGAGACTGTCCTTTCTCCACTGTACATTCCTGCCTCCTTTATCAAAGATAAGGTGACCATATGTCCGTGGGTTTATCTCTGGGCTTTCTATCCTGTTCCATTGATCTATATTTCTGTTTTTGTGCCAGTACCATACTGTCTTGATTACTGTAGCTTTGTAGTATAGTCTGAAGTCAGGGAGCCTGATTCCTCCAGCTCCATTTTTCGTTCTCAAGATTGCTTTGGCTATTCGGGGTCTTTTGTGTTTCCATACAAATTGTGAAATTTTTTGTTCTAGTTCTGTGAAAAATGCCATTGGTAGTTTGATAGGGATTGCATTGAATCTGTAGATTGCTTTGGGTAGTAGAGTCATTTTCACAATGTTGATTCTTCCAATCCAAGAACATGGTACATCTCTCCATCTATTTGTATCATCTTTAATTTCTTTCATCAGTGTCTTATAATTTTCTGCATACAGGTCTTTTGTCTCCTTAGGTAGGTTTATTCCTAGATATTTTATTCTTTTTGTTGCAATGGTAAATGGGAGTGTTTCCTTGATTTCACTTTCAGATTTTTCATCATTAGTATATAGGAATGCCAGAGATTTCTGTGCATTAATTTTGTATCCTGCAACTTTACCAAATTCATTGATTAGCTCTAGTAGTTTTCTGGTAGCATCTTTAGGATTCTTTATGTATAGTATCATGTCATCTGCAAACAGTGACAGCTTTACTTCTTCTTTTCCCATTTGGATTCCTTTTATTTCCTTTTCTTCTCTGATTGCTGTGGCTAAAACTTCCAAAACTATGTTGAATAAGAGTGGTGAGAGTGGGCAACCTTGTCTTGTTCCTGATCTTAGTGGAAATGGTTTCAGTTTTTCACCATTGAGGACGATGCTGGCTGTGGGTTTGTCATATATGGCCTTTATTATGTTGAGGAAAGTTCCCTCTATGCCTACTTCCTGCAGGGTTTTTATCATAAATGGGTGTTGAATTTTGTCAAAAGCTTTCTCTGCATCTATTGAGATGATCATATGGTTTTTCTCCTTCAGTTTGTTAATATGGTGTATCACGTTGATTGATTTGCGTATATTGAAGAATCCTTGCATTCCTGGAATAAACCCCACTTGATCATGGTGTATGATCCTTTTAATGTGCTGTTGGATTCTGTTTCCTAGTATTTTGTTGAGGATTTTTGCATCTATGTTCATCAGTGATATTGGCCTGTAGTTTTCTTTCTTTGTGACATCCTTGTCTGGTTTTGGTATCAAGGTGATGGTGGCCTCATAGAATGAGTTTGGGAGTGTTCCTCCCTCTGCTATATTTTGGAAGAGTTTCAGAAGGATAGGTGTTAGCTCTTCTCTAAATGCTTGATAGAATTCGCCTGTGAAGCCATCTGGTCCTGGGCTTTTGTTTGTCGGAAGATTTTTTATCACAGTTTCAATTTCAGTGCTTGTGATTGGTCTGTTCATATTTTCTATTTCTTCCTGATTCAGTCTTGGCAGGTTGTGCATTTCTAAGAATTTGTCCATTTCTTCCAGGTTGTCCATTTTATTGGCATAGAGTTGCTTATAGTAATCTCTCATGATCTTTTGTATTTCTGCAGTGTCAGTTTTTACTTCTCCTTTTTCATTTCTAATTCTATTGATTTGAGTCTTCTCCCTTTTTTTCTTGATGAGTCTGGCTAATGGTTTATCAATTTTGTTTATCTTCTCAAAGAACCAGCTTTTACTTTTATTGATCTTTGCTATCGTTTCCTTCATTTCTTTTTCATTTATTTCTGATCTGCTTTTTATGATTTCTTTCCTTCTGCTAACTTTGGGATGTTTTTGTTCTTCTTTCTCTAATTGCTTTAGGTGCAGGGTCAGGTTGTTTACTCGAGATGTTTCCTGTTTCTTAAGGTGGGATTGTATTGCTATAAACTTCCCTCTTAGAACTGCTTTTGCTGCATCCCATAGGTTTTGGGTCGTAGTGTCTCCATTGTCATTTGTTTCTAGGTATTTTTTAATTTCCTCTTTGATTTCTTCAGTGATCACTTCGTTATTAAGTAGTGTATTGTTTAGCCTCCATGTGTTTGTATGTTTTACAGCTCTTTTCCTGTAATTGATATCTAGTCTCATAGCATTGTGGTCGGAAAAGATACTTGATACAATTTCAATTTTCTTAAATTTACCAAGGCTTGATTTGTGACCCAAGGTATGATCTATCCTGGAGAATGTTCCATGAGCACTTGAGAAAAATGTGTATTCTGTTGTTTTTGGATGGAATGTCCTATAAATATCCATTAAGTCCATCTTGTTTAATGTATCATTTAAAGCTTGTGTTTCCTTATTTATTTTCATTTTGGATGACCTGTCCATTGGTGAAAGTGGGGTGTTAAAGTCCCCTACTATGGTTGTGTTACTGTCGATTTCTCCTTTTATGGCTGTTAATATTTCCCTTATGTATTGGGGTGCTCCTATGTTTGGTGCATAAATATTTACAATTGTTATATCTTCTTCTTGGATCGATCCCTTGATCATTATGTAGTGTCCTTCTTTGTCTCTTCTAATAGTCTTTATTTTAAAGTCTATTTTGTCTGATATGAGAATTGCTATTCCAGCTTTCTTTTGGTTTCCATTTGAATGGAATATCTTTTTCCATCCCCTTACTTTCAGTCTGTATGTGTCTCTAGGTCTGAAGTGGGTCTCTTGTAGACAGCATATATATGGGTCTTGTTTTTGTATCCATTCAGCCAGTCTGTGTCTTTTGGTGGGAGCATTTAGTCCATTTACATTTAAGGTAATTATTGATATGTATGTTCCTATTCCCATTTTCTTAATTGTTTTGGGTTCGTTATTGTAGTTCTTTTCCTTCTGTTGTGTTTCTTGCCTAGAGAAGTTCCTTTAGCATTTGTTGTAAAGCTGGTTTTGTGGTGCTGAACTCTCTCAGCTTTTGCTTGTCTGTAAAGGTTTTAATTTCTCCATCAAATCTGAATGAGATCTTTGCTGGGTAGAGTAATCTTGGTTGCAGGTTTGTCTCCTTCATCACTTTAATTATGTCCTGCCACTCCCTTCTGGCTTGTAGAGTTTCTGCTGAGAGATCAGTTGTTATCCTGATGGGGATTCCCTTGTGTGTTATTTGTTGTTTTTGCCTTGCTGCTTTTAATACGATTTCTTTGTGTTTAATTTTTGACAGTTTGATTAATATGTGTCTTGGTGTATTTCTCCTTGGATTTATTCTGTATGGGACTCTCTGTGCCTCCTGGACTTGATTAACTATTTCCTTTCCCATATTAGGGAAGTTTTCAACTATAATCTCTTCAAATATTTTCTCAGTCCCTTTCTTTTTCTCTTCTTCTTCTGGAACCCCTATAATTCGAATGTTGGTGCGTTTAATGTTGTCCCAGAGGTCTCTGAGACTGTCCTCTGTTCTTTTCATTCTTTTTTCTTTATTTTGCTCTGCATCAGTTATTTCCACTATTTTATCTTCCACCTCACTTATCCATTCTTCTGCCTCAGTTATTCTGCTGTTGATCCCATCTAGAGTATTTTTTATTTCATTTATTGTGTTTTTAATCGATGCTTGATTCGTCTTTAGTTCTTCTAGGTCCTTGTTAACTGTTTCTTGCATTTTGTCTATTCTATTTCCAAGATTTTGGATCATCTTTACCATCATTATTCTGAATTCTTTTTCAGATAGACTGCCTATTACCTCTTCATTTGTTAGGTCTGGTGGGTTTTTATCTTGCTCCTTCTCCTGCTGTGTGTTTTTCTGTCTTCTCATTTTGCTTATGTTACTGTGTTTGGGGTCTCCTTTTTGCAGGCTGCAGGTTCGTAGTTACCGTTGTTTTTGGTGTCTGTCCCCAGTGGCTAAGGTTGGTTTAGTGGGTTGTGTAGGCTTCTTGGTGGAGGGGACTACTGCCTGTGTTCTGGTGGATGAGGCTGGATCTTGTCTTTCTGGTGGGCAGGTCCACGTCTGGTGGTGTGTTTTGGGGTGTTTGCGGACTTTTTATGATTTGAGGCAGCCTCTCTGCTAATGGGTGGCGTTGTGTTCCTGTCTTGCTAGTTGTTTGGCATAGGGTGTCCAGCACTGTAGCTTGCTGGTCGTTGAGTGAAGCTGGGTGCTGGTGTTGAGATGGAGATCTCTGGAAGATTTTCGCCGTTTGATATTATGTGGAGCTGGGAGGTCTCTTGTGGACCAGTGTCCTGAAGTTCGCTCTCCCACCTCAGAGGCACAGCACTGACTCCTGGCTACTCAATTTGGGATGATTTGTTGTCTATTCATGTATTCCACAGATGCAGGGTACATGAAGTTGATTGTGGAGCTTTAATCCGCTGCTTCTGAGGCTGCTGGGAGAGGTTTCCCTTTCTCTTCTTTGTTCTCACAGCTCCTGGGTCTCAGCTTTGGATTTGGCCCCGCCTCTGCGTGTAGGTCGCCGGAGGGCGTCTGTTCTTCGCTCAGACAGGACAGGGTTAAAGGAGCAGCCTCTTCGGGGACTCTGGCTCACTCAGGCCGGGCGGGAGGGAGGGGCACGGAGTGCGGGGCGAGCCTGCAGCGGCAGAGGTCGGCGTGACGTTGCACCAGCCCGAGGCGCGCCGTGCGTTCTCCCAGGGAAGCCGCCCCTGGATCCCGGGACCCCGGCAGTGGCAGGCTGCACAGGCTCCCGGAAGGGCAGTGTGGACAGTGACCTGCGCTCGCACACAGGCTTCTTGGCGGCGGCAGCAGCAGCCCCAGCGTCCCACGCCTGTCTCTGGGCTCGGCGCTTTCAGCCGCGACTCGCGCCCGTCTCTGGAGCTCCTTTACGCGGCGCTCTTAATCCCCTCTCCTCGCGCACCAGGAAACCAAGAGGGAAGAAAAAGTCTCCTGCCTCTTCGGCAGCTCCAGAGTTTTCCCGGACTCCCTCCCGGCTAGCTGTGGCACATTAGCCCCCTTCAGGCTGAGTTCTCGCCGCCAGCCCCAGTCCTCTCGCTGCGCTCTGACCGAAGCCCGAGCCTCAGCTCCAGCGCCGCCCGCCCCGGCGGGGGAGCAGACAAGCCTCTCGGGCTGGTGAGTGCCGCTCGGCACCGCTCCTCTGTGCGGGAATCTCTCCGCTTTGCCCTACCCAGGTATGTGGGGAGTTTCTTGCCTTTTGGGAGGTCTGGGGTCTTCTGCCAGCGTTCAGTAGGTGTTCTGTAGGAGTTGTTCCACGTGTAGCTGTATTTCTGGTGTATCTGTGGGGAGGAAGGTGATCTCCGCGTCTTACTCTTCCGCCATCTTACCCGGAAGTCTCTCTCCCACCATTCTTTCCCTACCCTTTTTCTTCACCCTCGCCCCTGCTGACCCAAGTGAACATTGGTGCTATGTCTGTGTAGATGGCAGTTGGGGGCTATTTGGTCTCTTGATGACATCAGCCTTTTTTGTTTACTAGCAGTTGTTTCCATAGTCATTTGTAGCTCCGCCCTGATTGGTTGGATCTTACTGTGAGGTCACTCACCCCCGCTTTAAAAGTAAGCCACCTTGGAGAGTTAAGCAGTTAGGGAGTGATCTCACATGCCTATAGACGGATGGTGTAGATGCCTCACCTTGACCCTTGAAGGATGGATTGTGAGTGGGCTACACGCCTCATTTTCTGCTTTCTTTGCTGGTTGTGTTCAGCTGTCCTTCCTTTGGGACGTCTTTCTGAGGGTTTTGTGCCTCCAGCATGTGAGGCCCCTGGTCTCCAAAGGGGGGTGGTCTGTTGGTAGCAGATTGCCTTGGGCATGGGGGTCCTGCCTGCTCCTGGTGACCTTTGTTCCCGCCTTTCCGGGTTGTCTCCCCTCCCCTAGGGGAGTGTTATGATGGAAGCAAACCTGACCCCTTCAAAGCCCCAGAAGACAGTGATCTTCCTGAGGACATGGACACGGAGCCCCCCAGAGAGTCCCCCACCGACCAGGCGGCCCCGGACGCGTCATGCAGCCCCACCCTCCGGCTGAACAGAAAGCGCAAGGTCTCTGGCAATAGGAACCACACTGAGACCACTGTGCTCCCGGAGGACTCTCTGCTGAAAGCCAAGCGGAGACGGGTCTCCAAAGGTGAGCTCGATTTCGCTTCGGGCCCGCAGAGCACCCTTCGGAAGTCCTGGAGCGGAGCAGTGGAAAGTTCCAGTCCCACCCTGGAGCCCTGGGGGGAGCCACTCACACCTCCCCACCCCCCACCCCACCAAAGCCCGGTGCCGGGGCTGGAGCCCAAAGGTGGCCAAAGGCAAATAGGCCCCCTCCCGAGACTTGGTGACAAGTTCCAGCCAACACAGTGACCACACCCCTCCCCTCCCCCATCCCTGTTAGTGATGTGTAAGACAGTTTGTTCCCCGCCCCACCCCGCCCCGGGGGGCTTCTTCATTAATTTGTAGTTATTTCTCCATTAGCTGACTGGCCTGAGAGGGAAATGACAAACAGTTCCTCTAACCGCTTAGAAGAGCCACATTATAGTGAGCTGACCAACCTGAGGTGTGCATTGAATTAACAGGGCTCCATCCCAGAAAGCAGCACCGCTTGCTGCACCTTAGACGTAGGCGGGAGCAGAGAGCAAACCTGACTGGCAGGGCAGGAAGGAAGTGACCCAGGCGGTTCAGCCTGCGGTCACCCCCCAGGGCAATAGCATCTCCGAAGAGAAACCTGGCAGGAAAAGGGCAGAGGCCAAAAGCAACAGCAGCTGGTTGGAGGAGTCCCTTAAATGCAGTGACAATGAACAAGGTACGCACGGGGCGGGGGGCACTCCTGGAGGGTGGATCACCCGCCCTCTATGGGAAACGGCCCTGGAGGGGACCTGAGCGCCATCCAAGTTGACAAGAGTAGCGTGTGGCGAGCGGGGAGTTTTCTTCCTGAGGTCCTTTCAGCCTGCACACTTCCTTATGGAATGGACAGTGAGGCGGGAGCTCGACTTCCTGGGCTGCTCCTCATCACCCAGCCCGCGGCTGGGCAGTAAGGGAAGTCTTGGGTGACGCCGGGCGCTTGTCAGTGCCCTCATTCCAGCCTCAGGCTGTCTGTCCCGAGTTGCCCTGTCCCGAGCACCCAGGCCCCCCACGGGTGGGGACGGGAGCACACGAAGGGCTGGCTTCTGCCCTGTCTTGCGGCCCTTTGAAGCGACTTGCCATTTGGCGTTTCGTGGGTTAGCCTATTTGCCGGTTGAATGTGGGATAATTAAAATATTAGTGCTTTGAAAACATAATTGGTATATTTTTAAAAACTGAAGCTGCTCCAACGACCAGTGCTAACAATGGGCTTTTCTTTCCTCACCGGCTACAACTGTGTAACGCCCGCTGCTTCTCCCCCTGACAGATGTGCTGTGCATGGACGAAGAAATGGATTGGCAGCGTTCGCCCCTGCCGCAGAAACACACCGACAACAGCGAGAAGCCATCCGGGAAGCGACCGTGCAAAACCAAGCATTTGATCCCTCAGGAGCCCAGGCGGGGCTTGCCGCTGCCAGGGGCCTCCTAGGTGGACAATGCGGATGGCAAGGTACCTCTTGCCCCTGGCTCTCCCCTGCCCCCCGTGCAGGCACATCCCGCCTGCCTACTTCTCTGCTTCTGGGGACAAAGCTTTCCTTTCCCTGAACCCCTCCCCCCAAAACGTCCCTGCCCCTTCCTAGGGGACCTGTCTCCTGGGTGGTGGTGAAGTTTCCAGCTAGTAAAAATGCAACCCCTTCCTCCCGCCCCGCCTCCCCCAGACAGAGAGGAGGAAAAGTGCTTTCCTCCACTCAGGTTTGTAACTCAGGGAGGAGGCGAACCAGCCGGGTGGAGGAAGGACAGCCTGAAATGTGTGCGCTGCCTGGTTTCGTAATAGGTGACCGTCCGGAGATTTTGAAAGCGGCCTGAGCCCAGTTCCGACTATGATCTTTCGCCAGCCAAGCAGGACCAGAAGCCCTTGGACCATTTGCAGCAATTGTTACCAGCTTCCCAGGCCTCGCAGCTGACGTGGTCAAGCTCCCCTCCAGAGACCACCCAGTCCCGCCCGATGCCACCGGAAGCGCGGAGACTTATTGTCAATAAGAACGCAGGCGAGACCCTCCTACAGCAGGCCTCCCGGCTTGGCTACGAGGTGAGCATCCTTGTGGGTGCCCCGGATCAGGATCCGCCGGCTGCTGCTCCTTGGGTGGGGGACACACTGGCTGGGGATGGGGGGCGGGTCTCAGAGCCAAGCCCCCTCCACGTGGCGGGCTGGGCTGGGTGTTCCAGCAGGGTGTTTGCGTTGGCCCCGCTCACACTGCGGGCTCTTTGGTGGCTTGTTCAGTCGTGGTGTGAAAAGAAAGGCAGGCCTCTCTGATGTTCCGTTCCCGTTCAGGCAGGTAGGCTGCTTCGGCCAGTCCGGCTCACTTATCTCTGATACAAAATCTGACCTAACCCAGGGCTTGGCGACCAGGGGAATTTTAATGAGCCCTTTTGGATTCTGAATAGCAAGAAGGAGAGTAGTTATTAGCTCTACTAACTTGTGCTGTTTGGGGCAGAGTGATGCCCCTGTGGGGTAGCGGGTGGGAAGTGTCTGTGCAGAGTAGGGGTGGGAGTGGGGCAGACCTGAGCAGTCTCTTTCTGAGAGGGCATGGGAGCCGAGGGCTGATGGGCGGGGAGCAGGGGTTGAGCCTTGCACAAAACTCCCTGTCCACAGTGCTGTATCCCAACCCAGCACGGCTGATGACAGTGATAGCCTCTATTGCTAGAGCAACATAGAAAGATAGCTGATATCTGCCTAAGCCGGTGTGATCTGTAGTAACTCCTTTCACCCTTTTAACATCTTCACTTGGGAGTAACGAGTACTAGCCCACTCTTGGATGAGGAAACTGAGCCTCAGAGGGGTTAGCTGATACCCGTACAGGTAGCAATCCAGCAGTGCTCCACAGCCCACCACGCTCCTCAGCAAGACTGGCTCACACTGGAATTGCCCTTTTTACAGTTCAAAACCTCTGTGAGACAGATGCCTCTCCCTGTCCTGTGCAGTTCCCCCACCATACTTGTCAGTAGCAATTGTGATGTAATAGCCCACAGGGCAAAGGCATTTTTCTGTGCTGGCATCAGCCCTCTGGGAGTTGAATGGTGACAGTAAAACGCGGTTCAGCAGGCTGAGCGTGGAGGTGTGGATGAGCACTGGGGTGGCAGGACCCAGGCTGGCCCAGAGCCCTAGCGCCCACACCCTCAGCCAGCTCTGTGCCCCTGTCCCCCGTCTCCTGTCGTGTCCCCCCACCCTGGTCCATAGTGCCGTGAGCCCTTCGAAGTGTGCCTGCCTTGGCCCTAAGGCATGACTGTGGGTGGGAAGTTGGAAGCACTAGGTCTATGCTTAGTTTGGGGGTGTTTTTTGTTGTTGTTGTGGGTTGAATGTGCTGTTGTTTATATCTACACGTCTCTTGGAGACCTCTCCATTAGCTAGAGAGCACTTTCTGGTAGTTAGCGCACTTACTTGCAGGTGAAGTCCAAGGAGCACCCAGTTGGTTCCCCAAGAGCTGAGAGCGGGCGCCTAGGAGGACAGAGCAGATGTTGCACATAGTGTTGAGCTAGACCCCCCGTGGTTGAGAAAATAGTCTCCTTGCTTCCAGCAAACGCTGGAGGTGGGGGGGAGACCCCTAACCCCAACTTTTGGGTTAGGGTTGAGAAAGTAGACTTCCGCTTCCAGCAAATGCTGGAGATGGGGGGGCGGGGTGCTGCTGCACCCGCCGTGGAGGGCGGGGCTCCGAGCCCCACCTGTGAACTTGGCATCATTTCCAGCAGCCTCCCTTTGGGACCAGAGACGTCAAAAGACCCTCGTTGGTCCTCTAAGACAGTTTCCATTTTGGTTTGGTGGCTCTGAGGCCTGGACCAAGGGGCACTTGATCCATACTTTTTTAGGCTACCTGGCCTTTGATTGCACAGGAAGCCTTGGGAATGTTTATGGTGGGATTTGTTTTTTTCTTCAAATGTAAATTTCAATATGTAGATTCCACAGATCACCAGTGTTGATGCTGAGCATTGTGACAAGTAGATGAACGCTTTCAACTTTGAATCCAACTTCCTGGGATTTCTCGGGGCAGAATTTTAAATGTTGGGATGATGGCCCAGTTGGGAGATGTGGCAGCTTCAACCTTTTAAAATTGAAGGACAGTTTGCTTAAGCAGATAAGGGTGTGGTTTGGGAGGGTTTTCCTGAAGTTTGTCTTCAGCATTCTTGGTTATTTTCTTCTGCTTAGCCAAAGATACCATGTGCAGTATAAAGGCTGTCTGAGCTTTATGTCATGATAATGTGGTTCTGGAAGTTTAGAAACACACTCTGGCTTCAGATCCGCATTAAATAGATCACTTGCGTGGCCAAAGACCTCAAACCTTTCCCTCCTGGGAAAAAGGCTTCTATTTCTTAGGCTGAAACGCCCGTGTGCAACCACATGCTTGTGCCTTTAGCGGTGATGGTTAAATTTTCTATGAATTGAATAAGTCATGTTTTTTAAAAAGTTAATGAGGCATTTAATTAACTAACAACGTCGGGCTTATGGCCTTTATAGTTACATTTTGCGGGTAATGGCATTCGGCTTATAGCCGCTGAACGGAGAGCTGTCCGACAAAAGCAGTTTGACTTTGCTCGGGAATGGCTGGGCTGCCCTTCAGACACTCCCGTTTATTTCTAGCGGAGAAAATAAACCAAGGAATGTGTTGCGTCGACAGACTCGCCCCGCCTCTTCACCTTTCAGTTAGAGAAAGTGTTGGTGGCGATGGTTGCCATCCATTTAGAGGCCATCACCCTCCTAGCTAGGAGAGTGTAGTTAGCCCACTTGACCCCCGACAGAGAAGGCCTGTGGGATGCTCGTCACAGCTGGATTGCATCCCTCTAACTGGGGCCCTCTTGGGCCTTTTGAATCTTCCCAGCTGACCAGGTACCAAAGACCTGAGTTATAGGTCTAGTACTTCATGTTAATTGAACTTGGGGTTTAATATCTCTGGGCCTCAGTTTCCAAGTGTTGAATGAGGATAGTACTACCTTCCTTTCCTGCTATCTCCTGGGTTCCTGTGGGTGACAGAAGACGTCCTCATCTGGGGAAATGAGAAGCACTGTGTAAACAGTGGGATCAACGTGGTTGAGTTAGGACAGCCCGTGGCCAAAGGTCTGACCTGGCCGTGGGGCTACTGCTGCCTTTGCTGCCAGCTTCCAGGAGAAGAGAGTTGACTTACCCACCAGCTTGGACGGCCTTTCATTTCTAGGTACCCTTGAACCTGCCCTAGTAGTGATGAAGGTTTCCAGGCGAAGGCCGTGATTGTCACAGCAGATAAACCCTGGGTTGAGTAAATTGATGTGTGCACAGCAGTTGGTGGCGTTCAGAACTGATCCCAGAGCCAGGTGACAGGGCCTCTCCCTGGCTGGGGCACACAACTCATTAGCTTGCAGCCGTCCACTCAAGTCTGGCTAGTGAGGGCCTGCTAAAAGAGCAGCAGCTTCATGCGGTATCCTGGATACCAGGGCTCGGGGCAGGTGGCCTGGGAGCCCAGAGGATTGTGGGCTTTCTGGCAGGTTGGGATGTAAACGGAGAAACGCATTCGTGGGCGTGCCTTTTCTCTTCCTCCTCTTGTTTTGGAAGGGAGCTGCTGCAGTGACCTGAAGTAACAGGGCACCGATGGCCAGGTTTACCAGCATGCCCCATTGGGTTCACGTGGTAAGGAAATGGAACATTCTAGTTCGCTCCCAAGTGAGTGGTCACCTTTGATTGGCGTGTCCTCCAAAGGGCATAAAAGGTTTTACAGAACCCATCTCGCACTTATGGGCGGCTAGAATGGCCCCCGTTTTGGGTATAACAGATGAGTTACCTGAGAGATGTCACAAGGAGGCCTGTTCTGACCCCATCGCATCCCCCCTTACCCAGCAGACCATGTGCTGGGCCACATGCACGTTCTGCCTACTCCCAGCTCTCAGAACCTGACAGCTCTCTGCTGGGCACAACTTACCCAGTATAAACAGTGTAACGTGTTTTCTGGTGGCAAATGCTTTCGATGTGTCTGAAAACTTTCTTAAGGTAATAAAACATTGAATAAATTCCTGCTCTGCTTACTGGGAGTGGTTCATATTAATATTTTAACAAGCCAAAGAAACAAGGTTAATAACAGTGATTCTAATGCACAGTGTTGACACAGAACATCTCTGGGGGCGGGGGGGGGGGGGCGGTGAACGTTTTATTTGATTCTTGAAATGTGGAGGTTGCAGCCTGTGGTGTATCAGGTTCCTGTCATTAACTTGAAGAAATATGAAAATATTAGACTGATTCTGCCCCGAGAGGGTGGAGTGAGGCAAAATAGAGGGTGGGGTTATTGGAGGCATTTTGTGTCATTCCTCGAGGATGGAGGGAGAGAGCTTCTCTTTAAATCTACTTAACGTACAGACAAGAGCATCTGAGGCCCAGGTTCTGATTTGGGGTCTTAACAGGGGGCGCGAGGATGTAGCTGACCTGGGTGTCCCTGCTTCTCTAAGCTGGGGAATGTTCTCCGGCTGATTTAAGCTCTCTTTAAGTGTTGGTCATCCATACTTTGATCTAAACTTGTGTTATCGTCCACTGCCACCGACTGAACAGACCCATCAAGTGAGAATGGTCTGTGCTTGGCAATGTGTCATCTAAGATGTTAGCAGCCGTGACACCTCTGTACTGGTCACGTCGGCCCCTGGGCTGAGGGCTTTCATCGCTATCCGAAGGCGTCCTCTCAGCAGCCCTGTGGAAGCTTGGAGAAGTTCAAGGGTAACTTGCCCATGGCCAGGCCACTGGTGCAGCAGAGCCTTAGACAACACTGTCTGTATCTCCAAGCCCTTCTCACGCACTCTCGCCCCCCAGCAGGATGCCTGCCGCCTGCCCGCGCCATGGTGGGCTTTTGGCCCCAAGGACGTATGCCTTTGAAAGTGGGCACCACCAAGCTATGGGGAGGTCACCCTTACAAGGTTCACTGTATGGTGGTCTGATGGTATCTCCTCTCCTCTCCTCTCCCCTCCCCGTAGGAAGTGGTCTTGTACTGCCTGGAGAACAAGATTTGTGATGTGAACCACCGCGACAACGCGGGTTACTGTGCCCTGCACGAGGCTTGTGCAAGAGGTTGGCTCAACATCGTACGACACCTCCTTGAATATGGCGCTGATGTCAACTGCAGTGCCCAGGATGGAACCGGGTCAGTGACGGTCTTGCGCTCTTGGCCTGACCCTGCTGGGGCATAGGCAGTGGTTCTCAGGGTGTGCGGGGAACCCCAGAAGGAAAGATGGAGAGTGAGTGCCATGTAAGCACACTGATGGCGGAGTCCTCTAGAATGGAATCGCACAGATCTTTCTGGCAAATTTACATAGAACTTTAAAACTCTGTGACGCTCTTATGGACAGAAGTCCCTGAAAATGTTGAGCCTGCATGAATAATCAGGGGTGTTCTCTTTTAAGACCCTGGACTCTTCACCAGCGTCTGTTGAATCTCAATCTTGAACATATATGTGAGTTGAAAGTTGCAGGAGTACAGACAGGTCCAGTGGCAACTGGCTTGATAGGATCTGCCGTGTCCACCCACATCCCCGGGCCTGGCCCCCACTCTGTCCTTGCCCTCGGTTTATTGGCCAGAGGCCCAGGTGTGAGTCAGCCCAAGCATCTTCCTGGTTGTACCTGGGATGCCACCACGAGGCAGGGCACTGGGGCTTTCCTGACAGTCATAACATTAGCAAAACCGTAAGGTATTTGGTGGTTCGTGGTTTCCAAATAGCATCCTTTCTGGATGGGACTGTGGACAGTGTTCCTGACCCCAGCGGACACGGGCAGGAGGACTCTGTATCCTCCTGTGAACTCGCCCTGCCTGTCGACTGCTTCTGGGCGAGAGGGTTGATCACTCATCTCCAAATTGGTTTCAGGAGAGGTTCCACTTTGCCCCTAGTTTCTTTTACAAACTGCACTTTTTGGGTTTTGTTTGTAATGGTGTAACAATGGCTTGTCGTATCTGCTTCCGTGGTGCTGGGGTTCTTCCCCCACCCCGCCGTATGTTACCTTCTTACAGTCTGTCACTATTTAAGTTCTTTGGAAACGTTTTCATCGTGGCCTGAGTTCCTCCTTGGGCCATGCATTAAGAGAGATTTGCATTGAAGAATTAGGCCTGAGATGGTCCCTTCACCTGTCCCGTAAAGGGTTATGTGTTGAAATAACAGAGTAATTTGTCGCAGCGACCGTACACTCACCTCCTCGGTGAAATAGCGCGCCTATGAGTCTTGGCCGCACACGCTCGATTTTGCCCCGTGTCCTTAGAAGCAAGCGTCGCGTGCACAGGTGTAATCCCCCTCACCTCTCCTAGGCCTCTCCACGATGCTGTCAAGAATGATCATCTCGAAATTGTCCGCTTGCTCCTCTCCTACGGTGCTGATCCTACCCTGGCTACGTACTCAGGTAGAACCATCAAGAAAGTGAACCACAGCGAACTTCTGGAGAAGTTCTTAACAGGTACAGCAGAGGTCAAGACACGGTCTTGTTCAAGCATCTAGACGGTGACTTCACAGCCTTTCACCTGGGTTCCCCCTACCCCCACCCCCCGTTTACTCTAAGTGACCCTTTACTGGGAAAAGCGGCCCAACGTTAGTCTGTCAAAGAAGAGATACATACTTTGAGTTTTGCGAGGTGGGGGGCTGGAAAACTCTTAGCTAGCCAGGCTAGCTTTTGTTTGGCAGGCTGGGGCGGTGAGGCGGGCAGTCCCTCAGGAAGGCGGGTGGACGCATGGGGAGGTTTCAGTCAGATACCTGGAGGCGTGTGCAGTGGGACTTGTCAGGAGGTGACACCAGCCCCAGCGTGAGCTGTTCCCGAACTCCAGCAGCATTTGCCTCTTACCAGCAGGCGTTATCTTGTTTCTCTCTCTCTCTCTCTCTCTCTCCCCCTCTCTCTCCAGACTGTTTAAATAACCTGCAGGCTCCTGACGACTCTTCGGAGTTCTCTGGCAGCTGTGTGTGTGGTGAGCAGCCTTGTTCGTTTCAGTTGGGCGGGTGGGGGTGGGGGTGGGGGTGGTGCTGTGAGCAGGGCTTGCTTGGGAAAGAATTTTCCCAGGGTCCTTTTTGGCGAACAGCTGGAATCTTGCTCCAGCTTACTGACCTCTCTCTTGTTTGCCCCCCCGGTTAGAACCAGATGATGAAAGTGGTTACGATGTTTTAACAAATCCCCCAGGACCGGAGGACCAGGATGACAACAACGAGGCCTATGGTGACCTATTGGAATCTGAATTTTCTGAAGAACCCCTTTTGCCGTGTTATAACGTCCAGGTGTCCGTCGCTCAGGGGTGAGCGTGGCCAGCGTGTGGTCGAGAGCCAGCCCAGCTGCTCTGTGGGGTGGCAGGAGTTAGAAATCCCCTTCAGCAGATGAGGGTGGATGGGTTGGGGGGTGAGTGAATTCCTCACCAAGTGTCCACCGACCTCACATAATGCAGTGGAACTTTTCCAGAAAAGTTTGGGGGGTGGGAGGGCTCCCCAGCCAACTGCCCTCATTGGAACACACCCCTAGAGCCCAAAGGACACGGGAGTCAGCGACTGCAATTGCACAGTTTCAGTCGCTAAACGCTTGGGGAAGAGATCCTCCCCAAACGGCTACCATAGGGGCCTTCCAAGGAGCATGAGGTCCACGGGACGATACTGATGTGTACCCTCTTGTCGTATAAGATTAGAGAAAGCCGTATGTGGCACCTGGGATCTTATGTGTCTTCAGATTTGCTTAGATGGAGTCTTGTCCCCACGGTCGGGCCACTGTGCCCCATGACCAACCCTTCGGAGTGAACACATCAGGAGACCTTGCTCTGCTGTGTGTTGACCCCGGTGCTTAAGGAGTAGCATCCTCCTTGGACTCTGAGGCTGGGAGCGTGTCTGCCTTTGTGGTGACATTCTATTCGGGATAGAGATGATAAAGCGTGGCAGGGTATCAGGAAGGATTGTACCACCTCCCTTCTCGAAAAAGCCTCACTCCCGGCAGCATTGAGAGGCAGGTTGGAGGTGTGGGAAAGGAAAGGAAAGCCAGGTGACCTCGAGTGTTTCTCATGCTCTCTCCATGAGGGCCGGTGGAGAGGAGAGGTCAAAGAGGTGTTTGCCATCTCTCTTGGATTGGCATACAGACTGGTTTTCCCCAGTGACTAGAACGGGGTGCACTTACTTGGAGAGGGGTGACCTGAGTTGTGACCAGAGCCAAGGCAGCACTGGGGTGGCCTGCAACGAGGCTGGTTCAGGGGCGCTGCTCCTGCTTTTGTCTAAGTTGGCTGATCCGCCCTAGGTGGTCTCTTAACACATGCACATGAGTCCAGAGTTCCCCCACTAGAAGTAGATCTTCCGGGCTTCCCTGGTGGCACAGTGGTTAAGAATCTGCCTGCCAGTGCAGGGGACACAGGTTCGAGCCCTGGTCTAGGAAGATCCCACATGCCACGGAGCAACTAAGCCCGTGCGCCACAGCTACTGAGCCTGCGCTCTAGAGCCCGCGAGCCACAACTAGAGAAAGCCCGTGCCAGCAACAGGCCCAACGCAGCCAAAAATAAATAAATAAATAAAATTTAAAAAAAGAAGAAGAAGTAGATCTTCTAAGGACAGTGAGAAGTGGGGTGGGGGTGGGGTAATCAAAGTGGAAGGAGCAGGCCCTTTCACTGCCAGGAGACGGGTAGTTCATAGTTGGGAGCGCCTCTGATTTTGCCGGAAACTCAAACCACTGTCCTTTCTCTGGTGTAGGCCTCGTAACTGGCTGTTGCTCTCAGACCTGCTCAGGAAACTGCAAATGTCCTCCTGCATATTCCGCTGCAATTTTCCAAATGTGGAAATTGTCACCATCGCGGAGGCCGAGTTCTGCCGGCAAGTGTCAGCAAGTCACTTATTCTCTTGCCCCAAAGACCTGGAGTCCTGTAATCCAGAAAGTAAGGAGCTCTTAGATCTGGTGGAGTTCACAAACGAGCTTCAGACTCTGCTGGGCTCATCCGTGGAGTGGATCCTCCCCAGAGACCTGGACTCAGACGACGACTGGTGAGCTCGCCGGGGCCCGCCGTGTACAGTGTGTCATGGTGTTAATCCTTGTGCATATGTGTCCTAATACGACTATTTCTGTAAAGAAAGGACACTATGAGACACGACTCCAGTCGGAAGGACTTCAAAACATGTTTTTTTCTTTTTAAAATTTTAAGTCAGTTTTTATGAAGTTGTTAATAAAGTTTCTTTACTTTTCAATGTACACATGCTTTGGAATATGTTTGTTTTTACTCGGAACAATTGTTTCTTTTCTTTTTTAAGGAGAAAAAAAAAAGGCAAAGGAGCTCCACACTTGGACTTAATTTCATACAAAGCTCCGACGACAGAGGCCATAACTGTTGAGAGTTGCTTTTGGGGCAAATTAAACCAGTAACATTTTAAACTCTTCCTCCATACTAAAGGGATTGAATAAATTGGCCACTTTGGTGCACCTGTGTCCTGCGAATTGTCCAATTGGAGATGGAGGTTTAGAAAGTGAGTTTCAGTCTTGTTTAAGTCTCTTCCCATCAGACTGGTCTCGTGATTTCCTACACACCATGTTACTTCCTGTCTACCTTTCCTTGGTGTTGTTCATGCCTGGATTGTCTCCTGTACCTGCTCAAACCTTGGTCCGTTCTCATTTGTACCATGGAAGTTTGTCATGCTGGATACTGTCAGAACTCATTTTACTTAAGTTTGCGTTAAGGTGCAAAGCACATGTTTTGTATATTTTCTGTTTTTTGTGTTTGTCTATATTTTATGGTTTCACTTCAAGAAATATTATGGGAAGGGAAATAGCAAGATGTAAAGAGCAAAAAAGTCATCATTCTCTTGTTAGAACATCTATCTGCAATCATAATTATGATGCACTGTGGTATGTGTTAACATAGTAAATACATGTAACGTCCCGTAGGAGCAGCAAACTCAGTGGTGTTGGTGAGGGGTGTGTCACGGAAGTAATCACAAAGCAGGTGACTGTTGGTTGGGGTCCTGAAACATTAGTGTGCCTTCCCTGTGTCCGGTAGTGGTCTGGAGGGGTCAGGAAGCCTGCCTTTGAATTTGAGGGAACAGAGGGTTTGAGGTCCTCTCTCTTCTATTGCTCTAGTACACTGCATAGCAGCAGTATACTGGGTTTATAGTTGACGTTTAAATCACTGATTGATCATTAAGATTGGGATGTATCTTTGGAAATGAAAATAGGAAGAATTGTATGCTTTTTCTTTTTTTTCTTTTTTTTCCTATATCTGAAAAGGTATGTAGTACTTTGCTGAGTGGTTGGGAATCAAGTTTGCAGTATTCAGCGTATTCAGTTTTAGTATCTAAATAGAATTAAACTGTTGCTGTAAACTGGAATAGCACTTTGTTACTGACAAGTTTTAGAATGCATCTGTTCGTCAATTGCCTGTTTGGGAAGATTGTAGTTAATGATTTTGAGAATGTGGCTATAAACTTGCAACTGACTCAAGAAAAGCAAATAAGTCAAGATGGACAAATGTATAGGCTCTTCATCTTATTGTGTGTGGGGTTTTTTTTTTTTTTTTCCTTTTAGTTATTTGTCAAGGTATAAAGAATTCTATCACACTTAAGACAAGTTAAGTAAACTTCACGGGGTGTATTCTGACATGGCATGGAGCAGATCCCATGGCCTAGATCTTAAAGGTGATTTTATGTTTAAACTTTCATGAAAACATATGTGATTGAAACACATTAATATATTGATACAGAGGGCAGTTAATTTTTGTCTTTGTGTGTGTGTGTGTGCGTGTGGTACTGTTGTGGCCTCTCCCATTGTGGAGCGCAGGCTCTGGACGCGCAGGCTCAGCGGCCATGGCTCACGGGCCTAGCCGCTCCGCGGCATGTGGGATCTTCCCGGACCGGGGCATGAACCCATGTCCCTGCATTGGCAGGCGGACTCTCAACCACTGCGCCACCAGGGAAGCCCTAATTTTTGTCTTTTGATACATGTGAGCACAGCTTTTATTTTGCAGAAAGAATATGACCAGTTTTCAGTTTGGGATTCTACCATTTAGTAAAGATAGTCCACTTAATTTTAGAAATAAGAGATTTAATATATAATACCTAATAATACTTTTATGTATGTTTTTTTACTGAAAACTTTTATTGTAATACTGTGAAGAAACTATGCCATTCTAGTCTTCAAGACTTAAATGAATCAAGTGTTTATTAGCTGTTGTAGTTTTTAAACTAATAAAAGTCAGTACATCAGCAATTTGTAAATACAGTTTTTAAAATAATGCCTTAACAACTTTACAGTGGTTATAATGACTGTATTTAGGCCTAAAGTTAGTTAATAATTTGACATGAAGGCTTTTTAATAGTTTGATGGTGCAGATCAGGGATAGGTAAACTCTGGCTGGTGGGCCAGATCCAGCCCGTCGCCTGGCTTTGTAAAGGAAGTTTTTCTGGAACATAGTCGCACCCATTGTTTACATGGTAGTTGTGGCTCCTTTCACCCTACACCAGTGGGGCAGAGTCGTTGCAACAGAAACTGTATAGCCCACAAATGTGGAAATGTTTAAATTTAGATTTTAAAAATTGAAAACTTCTTTGAGCCTATACAGGGCAAGTCCATTGACCCCTGAGGTAGAAAACAGTCAGGAACTTGGGTGCAGAAGCCAAATGGCCTAGGTTCAAATTCCCTTTCTCCCATTTCATAGCTCGTGACCATGGGCAAATCACTTAACCTCTATGCCTCATTATGAGGTTTAAATGCACTTATTTGTGTAAATAGTGCCTGGCGCATACTAAGCACTGTGTAAGTGATTGCTGTTGTTTCTGCTTGGAGCTTTAATAAGTTATTGTTAATAGAAAAATGACACTAATGATTTTCCTTTTAGAGTAACAAAGGCACTTTGAGTCTTTTACTTTTTCAGGAATGTAATAAGACTTTTTTCATTGACAGTCAGTGTTCCCTGTTACCAAAATTTACCTTATGAATATAAAGAACTGAATGTCTTCAAGACAGTACTTTTGCTTAAATGTCAAACCATTATTTTCCCAATGCACATCAGACTGGCTCTGCATAGTCCACGCCTCTAAAGCTTGTGTGCACGCCCTAGGTAGCATGTGAGATACATTTTGTAAATATAGTTTTTAAAATAATGCTTGAGACTTCCCTGGCGGTCCAGCAGTTAACACTATGTGCTCCCAATGTAGGGGGCTTGGGTTCGATCCCTGCTCAAGGAACTAGATCCCACGTGCCTGCCATAACTAAGAGCCCACATGCCACAACTAAAAGATCCGGCGTGCTGCAACTAAAGACCCGGCACAGCCAAACAAACAAACAAACAAATAAATAAATAAATCTTTATAAAAAAATAAGTAAAATAAAATAATGCCTTAGGAGTTAGGAAAAGAAAATATTAGAACATTTTTTACCTTTGTATTATTTTAAAAAATCTGTGTAGTTTATCATGTACATAAATTCTATGTATGGAACTTTGTGTATATAATTTGTTAATAAATAAGATGCATATTAAAAAGTTTTCTTATGGTTTGCCCAGTCAGGTGTTTGGAGGCCATTGGAGGACAGGATGATGAAATATAGGGCCTCAGCAAAGATAGAATTTAGAACCAATTCCCTGACTTAGAAGATAAGGAAAATAATTCATAGACTGTAATTGAGTTGTCCAACTTTACATAAGTGTTCAGAAACAGGAAATGCAGTGGCTAGAATCTAATCACTGACCGAGCAGAATCTGGGTCACTGGACTCGTAAACCAGAAGTGACTGTTGAATTTCTCAGGTTGATGCTCCTGGCATATATGCTTGATCTGTGTGTGTGTGTAAATCTCTGACATAAGAAGCCATACTCAGGCACACCCTGTTTCCTTATTCAAGCATCTTCATTTCATCCCATTAAATCTTTGAAGTATCAGACTACCAGAAGGCATGAAGAAACCTGGGCTGAGAGTCTTCATTCCAGGAGACGTGATCTTGACTGCATGGCTGGTTTGAGGCACATCACTCTGAACTGCAACACGCTCATTGGTGACCTGGGTGCAAGTGCTTTGGCAGAATCTCTTAGTGAGGATTTATGGCTTAGAGGGAAATTCTAAAGTTGAAAATATTGAATTTTTAATATGCTTAGCTTTTGGCATGATACTATTGTGATAGGTTTTTTTAAGCCTCATTTTACTGATAGCTTTTATTTTGCTTTTAAACTTTCTCTAAGAGTTGCATATATCCTATATAGAAAATACAGAGTAACAAGAGAACAATTACCTATCATTTTAATACCCAGATATAATCACTGTTCATTTTGGTGTATATACTTTCAGTCTTTTTTTTTCTACAAATATATATGTACACTTAGGGATTACAAAAATAGAATTGTAGTATACTTGCTATTTCACATTCCTGCTTTTTTCACTTAATGATGTATCATGTAGTATTGCGTCGTATTGATGTCCCATAGTTTAATCAATTCTTTGCAATTCTATTTAGACAGTTTGCTTTTCCCTGTCAGAAACAATGTGATTACGTTGTATATACATCTCTGTGTCCATCGGGATTACTTCTGTAGAATAAGGTACTACAAGTGGAATGACTAAGTGTGACCTATTTTTAAGACATTTGATACACATGGCCAAATTACCACCCAGAAAGGCTATGCCAATTTGTAGTCCACCCCAACAGTAGATGTGAAGCCTGCCTCTCACAAACACTGGCCTGTAGCACTTGTAAAAAAATGTAAAACTACAAAAATGAGTACCTCTCCATTTTCTACTATGCAAGTGGGCTTACTCCAAATTTTATAACTTTTTTCAATTAATTTAGTATGAGCATTTTAGCAAGTCAGTAAATTTGCATCTCCTACATCACTTTTTGTGATTGTTCAGTATTCCATTATATGAATATGCCACAGTGCACATAGCTTATCCATTCTTGTATATAAGCTTTGTCCAGTTTTTCAGTTACAAATAGTACTCTGATATATATCCTTACCTGTATCTCTGACTATTTCTTTTGGTTAAATTCTTAGAAAGAGAGTTGTTGGATCCAAAGGGTATAGACATTATTTAAAGGCTTTTCTTACAGAATCTTGGCTTCATCTGATAGGAGAATAACCACATTGTGTTTTATTTTTTATTCATTTGATTGACTGGTGAGGTTTACTGGCTGTTTGTATTAATTTGGCTATTTGGTTAATTATACCCTGTGTCCGTTCTTCTGTAGTGAGAGTTTGTAAGGGTTGTATCATATCCTGTCAGATCCGTATGTCTGACTTGTTATTTCTGTGTGTCATGGGGGTGTTGAAAGACTCCAGTTATTTTAATGTGATGGTCCACACAACACTTAAACAAAAGACTCATGATAGTTTCCTTTCATGTAATATTTTTTAATCCCTGTGCTTTAGTGATGATCCCTTTGGTTTAAATGAGTAGGTTGTTCAGCCCCAGAACTACTAGAATTCATGATCAGTTTTTCTGGTTTTTGTCTGACGTTTTACTGCGAGCGTTCTTGACCATCATATTTCCATGATAGGTTTTTAGTATGTATTCTCTATTCACACATTGTTGAAAGTTTTTATTATTTGTAACTTCTTAGACTTGTCTTTTTTTCCTCTAAAACTAACAGTTATTACATTTCTTCTATTTTGTTTTCCCCTTTGAAGTAGTTTCAAGTGTGATTTGGAGCTGAAGATCATGATCAAAAGAATGCAGTGCATTTCTGAGCTCCACCAGGTTTTGCTTGTGAGGTTTACATGCCCCTGCCGCCCTTGCTAATTATGAACTGAGATTCATTTTGTGATGCTTTTTGCTCATAGGTTCTATACAGTTATTCTTCAGTTCTGTAATTGTAAAATATGTTGTCTGATTTATTGGTACTAAAGCCAGGGTTATCATTGCACATCCAAGAAGAGGTCTTTAAATTGGCTTATGCATTATGTGTGTGCGTATATGTTTCTGTTTTTTTCCATACCCAAAATTACAAACCTGCCATGACTTGTCTTGTGCAGGACTCTTCCACACGTTAGAAAATGAGAGTTGTCTATATGTTAAATCTGTAGAGTTAGCAAGTGACCTTTTGTCTTTCATCGAAAGCACTTGACCTGCAGCAGTGCGGCCTCACCAGTGAAGGAGCAAAGGCTTTCCTAAAGGCCCTTGAAACCAACAGAACTCTGCTCGTTCTGGATATAAGAAAAAACCTGCTTGTTGGTATGTGGTCACTTTTTTAAAATTGATGAACACATAGCAAAACAAAAAGAATTTGTTCAGGTATTGACAGTTTTTTAAAACTTAATGTGTTTAACTTTCCTCGTCATATCCAGTTGGCCCTTGAACAACGTGGGGTTAGGGGTGTCGACCACTACGCAGTTGAAGATCTGGGTATAAGTTTATAGTCAGTGGTTCCACATCTGTGGATTCAACCAACCTTGGATCATGTAGGACGATAGTACATATGTACTGAAAACTATGCGTGTGTCAGTGGACCCGCGAGGTTCAAACCCATGTTGTTCAAGCTTCAACTGTACTTTTCTGTGTTGCACTTCCCTTATGTTTTTAGCAGCTACTGTACTAATTAAAGTGAATTATACTTGTAAATTTTTCTTATCTCTGCTCTGAATAGAGGTGAACCTAGATACTAAGCCTGCTTCCACCAAGACCATTATTTCTTTCCTGTGCAACCTCTGAATTCTTGCCAGGAGTACTTTATTCGTGAGATTCACAAGTAATTTTGTAATCATCTTCTGTGTGCCAGATACGGGTTTAGGGACTAGGGATAAAGCAGTGAACCAGACAGACAAAAGTCTTGCCCTCATGGAGCTTACATTCTAGTGAAGGAGATCAAATAGAAATGAGTAAACAGATAAGTCATATAATTTTAGAGAGTAGGAAGTGCAAAACTATCTTAATGTAAGGAGAGAGAGGGAGAGCAAGTAGGACTCCATTGGATAGGTTTGTTAGGGGACAGCTTCACTGGAGAAGTGGCATTTGAACGGAGACCTGAATGAAGAGAGGAGCAAGCCATGGAAGATGTGGAGTAAGCACATTCCAGGACAAGGAGGCAATGAGTATGTAGGCATGTAGGTGGGTGGAGTATTTAAGGAAAAGCAAGGAGGCCAATCTGGGCAGAGTACCGAGTGAAGAAGAGTGTGGTATGACATGAGGTCAAGGAGCTAGCCAGGGGTCTGCTCTTGTAAAGTCTTGAAGGCCAGAGTAAAGATGTGGATTATTCTAAATGAGTAGAGGGGTTTGAACTGGAAAAAGGCATGATCCAAATCGTATCTGAATAAGGTGACCTGGTATAGAGAAGGGCCTTGGGAGGATAAAGAAGAGGAACAGGGGGCTTCCCTGGTGGCGCAGCAGTTGAGAATCCGCCTGCCGATGCATGGGACGCGGGCTCCTGCCCCGGTCCGGGAAGATCCCACATGCCGCGGAGCAACTGGGCCCGTGAGCCATGGCCGCTGAGCCTGCGCGTCCGGAGCCTGTGCTCCGCAACGGGAGAGGCCACAACAGTGAGAGGCCCGTGTACCGCAAAAAAAAAAAAAAAAAAGAAGAGGAACAGGGAGACCAATTAGGAGACTATCACAGTGCTCCAAATAAGAGATGTTTATGGCCAGGTTAGGTTGGAAGTTTGCAGCAAGTGAAAAGTGGTTGAATTCAGGTTGTGTTTTGAGGGTGTAGCTATCAAGACCTGCAGATAGATGTGAGGTATGAAGGAAATAGTAACAAGGAGACAAGTCGTTGATGATTATGTGTGCAACTGGGTAGTATCACTTAGAAGAAGGGGGCTGATGGGAGGAGCAGCTTTTGAGGGAATATCAGGACTTGGTTTGTTATCTTGGATGCCCTGGTTTGATATCTTAGATGCTCTTTAGGTATCTAAGCGTCTGGACGGTGCTCAGACTGTACTTTGTATCCAAAGGTGTCCAAAGCCACTTTAGATGCAAAATGTTTAAAGTTGACCTTTGCTGCTGCCAAAATAGTAGCCACTGTGGGCAGTCTGCAAGATGGCATCTTAGGTTTCTGAGGAAGAAATTAGAATACACAAAGGGGGAAATAAGTGTATAATTATATAATGTAGATTTCATATTTAAATGTATGGGAAAAGCAATAATTAGTTGGCTTTTGGTTTTAAATGGAAATAGCCACTCATTGGAAAATAATTACTCTAATTTCAATTCATTTTACTTTAGATCATTCTGTGATGAAAACAGTTACCAAAAAAGTTCTCCAGTTGGAAGGAGTGCCAAGTCAGAGGTATATAACATGTTTCAGTTGTCTCGGAAGAATTTCTCTTTAATGGCTTGGTTTTCTTTCTTTCTTAAAAGAAAGTTATCAAGGTACTTTCTGCCATCTTAAAACTAAGATTTGAGTCAAATCAAATGGCTTTTCTGTTTTTGAAAATGTTGTGTGATGCTTTAATTTAGGTTCCCAGATATGCAGCTTGAAAACCTTTTAACTTTTTATTTTCTGTAACATATTATCGTTAGTCACAAATAGTCTTTTTTTTGGTGATAAGAATGAATGGCAGGAGCAGCATTTGTGAAACCAAATCTAATATGAAACTGACTCTTTCTTGTGAGTAAATTTGAATTTTGAAACAGCAAAACAATAAGGTTTAATAAAAAGCAAAATAAATTTTTTATGTTTATGATCTGCCAATTTCCCAGAACGAGTTTTGTGGTGACTTTAGTTATATACCAGATACATTAAAATCAGCAGTGGACAACACATGTTTTATTCAGGTGCCCTCTGAAAGTTTTAAAAATTTGTTGACTTCATATCACTGAACGGTCCACTTTAAAATGGTTAAAATTATAAATTTTCTGTTTTGTGTAGTTTACCACAATTTTTAAAAAGTGTGTTGTTTGAAGATTTTGGGGTTTTATAAAGGTATTAGCATAAAAATGAAAAATTTAAAAGACCACTTCTAATCCCATTATCCTATCAAGCAATATTTACATTTTTATTTTCTCTTCCTGCTGTCTATAAACATAATTCCACATAGCTTCAATATAATTTGCCATTCTTATCTCTTCATACTAAATTTAAATTCTGTGATTCATAGTTATACTTTTTAACATTGCATTCACAAGGTTTCATTGAGTAGGTCAATTTTTTAAATTGGTGAAAAATTGGAAATAACCTCAAATAAACTATTGTAAACATCTTCATAAATACAGCTTTTTTTTTTTCTACTTAAAGTTGTATGTTTTTGATTCTCTATTAATCAACTTGCTTGGACAATAGTGTATTAAATAAGTTGTTAAGAGTGTTTATGAAGTCAAAAAAAAGCTTATGATCATCTGCCAATTGTTATTTCAAGAGAGTGATATTTTAATAATCAAATAGTACATTCAAAGAAGTTAAGATTTGTGATATCACACTAATTAGATATTATTATTTAAAATTTATATCATATGTAAAGCATTCTTAAAATAGCTACCTTGACTTTTGCTATGATATTAGAAATGGAAAGATATATAAATAAAACATGTATATGTAAAACATATTAGGAATTCTGTAAAATTAGTACAGAATAATAGGGCATCATGGAATGAGAACAGTTAAACATTTTTTTTTAGTTAGCATGATTAAACAAAGTGGAAATGTAACTGAAGTATACAAGCTCATTGATCTCTTTTAAGAGTAATTTTATTTCTTGGGCTTTTTTTTGTATTTGCCTCAGTTATTTGGAGACATAGAGGTAAGCCAAATCAGTATCTGTGTATATACCTAGATCCAGGTGAGTATAGGGGTGAAATAATGGTGTGAATTGTGTCACATTTATATTGTACTTATGTATGCCTAATAAAAGATGGGAATTTTATTAGAAATTTTTTAATCTCCTAACAAGAAAAGTGTAATTTAAAAAATTTTTAATACATACACACACACACACATATATATATATGTGTGTGTGTGTGTGTGTGTTTGGTACACGGGCTTCTCACTGTTGTGGCCTCTCCCGTTGCGGAGCACAGGCTCCGGACGCGCAGGCTCAGCGGCCATGGCTCACGGGCCCAGTCGCTCCGCGGCATGTGGGATCTTCCCGGACCGGGGCACGAACCCGTGTCCCCTGCATCGGCAGGTCGACTCTCAACCACTGCGCCACCATGGAAGCCCTCCTATATATTTTTAAGAGGCATGTAAATGACACAGGATCGTGTGGTGATTATCAATAAGCTACACTCTATGAAATATTTGTCCTATATTACCGCATACACTCCATTTTACCCTGCATCCTAATGCTGCTAAAATAGAGTAGAAAGCAGCAGCATAGCACAGGGAGATCAACTTGGTGCTTTGCGATGACCTAGAGGGGTGCGATAGGGAGAGTGGGAGGGAGGCTCAAGAGGGTGGGATATGGGGACATGTGCATGCATATGGCTGATTCGCTTTGTTGTGTAACAGAAACTAACACAGAATTGTGAAGCAATTATACTCCAATCAAGATCTATTAAAATAAATAAATAACATAAAATACAGTAGCTTTGAAGGATAAATATAACCATTTTAACCTATGATGTTTGTTTTCAATAAATTCAAATAAATATTTAAATGTGAATTTTAATATATGGCTTGTTCTAAGTAAAATATTAACACGTAGGTCTAGTTTTTGCAACCAAATGTTTCATATAAAGATACTTGCCTCTTTACTACTGAAATATAGGGTAAGTCTCCACATTTCACTCTTTCATCCAGTGGGTTTCATATGTTTTTTTGTGTGTTTTCTATATGAAATCAAAGGAGCAGTGAAGGTTGACAGGCTTATAGGAAGGTAAAATTGACTCACCTACCCCCCAGCAACTTGCAGCCTTATAACTTGTATTGTTTTTACATAGAAAAATTCATCTTAAATTTAACTTTTGGTCTACTTCTGAAGATTCTGTTTGGCAGAAGTCATGGGTGTATCTGTGTTTCTGTGTCCTTGAGATTCAGAAATGCCAAAGGTGTTCTACGATTCAGGAAACTTGAGTGTTTCTGCATGATACATGAAATGTATCATACTTTGGGATTTTTTTTAAACTTTATTTTTGCATTTCTGCACATGTCAATACTTTTGTTTTAGTTAAAATAACTTGTTACTGTAGAGAACGTATATGTTTTAAAAATGCTGGCTTATGTAAAACCTTTGTACAAAACGATCCTCTTTTTAATGGGCTTGGCATCATTGTCAAGTGCCTTCTTGATTCCTTTCGACGTGTGCACGTGTGACAGTTGCTCTGTAGACCCTTGGTGCATCTTGATTCCTTGTTTTCATGCTTTGTCAAACGTAGTCTTGGCCGCAAAGAAGCCTGTAAGTAATGGAAGGAAACACTCTGCTGGTAAAGAATGTTACCCTCCTGAAGCGCTACCACCTGGAGTGTCTGGTTTCCGGCCATTGTGTCCTGCAGAAAGTGCAAAAAGCAACAGGTAACCTGTTTGCGTTCCCTGTCTTTTTCAGTCATTTAGAGTTCTTTATTTTGGAACTTGTATTATGTGGGTGGTCTCTGGTGCTTTGTGTAGAGGACAAAAGGTAACTCACACATGGCTGCTGCCTAATGAGCCCTCTAAGGAAGAAAAATTAAAAGTAATTGGGAGTTTCAAGTTGTTTCTCAAGTGTCACAACAGAGGTAACTCCGTGGGAGTCTTGAGGAGACTAAAATGATCACCAATTGTGCATGTGAGGAAAGTTTGATTAAAGGCAGGTGTAGTTGAGCGAAGCCCTACAGCACAGAAGTAGGAATTTGGAGACGTACGAATGGGAAAAAAGACATTTTAGGCATGGGAAATAGTTTAATGCAGAATGGATGAAAAATGTGCATTAGACCTATTCTAAATCAACTGGCTTATTAACTCAGTAAATCCGATTTAGTGAGTCAAACTAGCATTACCTGATTTCTTATCCAGGGGATAGCTGTTCATAGTAATTTTTGTCACAGAACAGTAAATAAAATGGTTGAATTATAGCTTTAGGCTTGCTAAGTGAAATAGATGGCTCTAGATGATCTTCAGGTGACTTACTTGGTAGTAATCAGGAAATTGGGGATTAACAATTGCTTAAGAAAACAAAGAGAATTGATTTTAAATAGTACTTGAAGTAGTTACTGTGTCAAATATCTGTTCAGTTGCTCATGTTAAATGGATGTTTCTAATCCCCACTGGACAACCGACTACTTTTTTGCAAATGGTAATGTGAATTGCTGTTGCATAATCTATAGTGTTGAATCCCCAGTGTTTGCACTTGAGTTTCACAGCTCTGTGGTTTCCTATCTTCTTCCTGAGACACTTAATCGCAGGTCCATCCTCGTCACACAGGGTGGTAAATTAGAGAACGATTAATATCACCATTTAAAGAAGAGAGACTGAAATCTCAACCATCCTGAACATAGGAGCTGAAGGGGCCTCTCAGCAGTTCAGAGAGTTATTAGCAAGCCACTAGGCTGAATTCTGTTGTGTTTTCTCCGTAGCAGAGCCCTCCAGGTCCTTGTTTTGAGCTTATTTATTTTTATACACAATTCTGTATGGATACTGTTCATACTACTAAATAGTTGTATTAACTGGGTTTAACTGGTGATGTATTTACATGAAGATCTAACTTCGTTTTGTTGCTATCTTTTTAGGGGCTTTCCATTCATCAAAGCTCGTGATGTATGTAATCAGTTGGTGGTTTGTAGCTATCATATTTATGATATATACGGCTTGAATTGGGAAAGGTGGATGGTCATTCTTCTTGCTTTTTAAACTGACAGAGCCTTACAAGAAGCATTTCCCTCTCTGAAATAAATCCATGTAAAACATGTTTGGTCGCTCTCCCAATGCAACTGTGTAGTTGTGTGGATTTGGCGCATAAATGGCAGCCTTGTGGTTATGTCTGTAAACAAGGAATCCTGTTTTCCAGTCCGCAAATCAGCTGTTACCCAGTGAGACGAACTTGACTGCCATTTCTGACCCCTCACATGGAGCTGTCATACTCAAGAATGTTCACATGTTTTCAAGAAACGTTGTTTGCGGGCTATATGTACAAATTCCTGATCTGAAAGCCAATATAAAGCAACATCTCCCAAACCTCTGCTCTCTCACCAAGGCCACACACATTCCCTCGCTTATGGCCTTATGGCAAGCTAATACTGTCAGTATCAGATTCTCCTTCCCAGTGGTCTTGGGAGACTGCATAGTTGCTCTGTGAAAGGCACCACTGCTGAGGTTGAGAGAAGAGCATCTTGGGTGTCAGTCCTGGCCTTGCATTCCCAGAGAGAAGGGTGTGCACCTCGTTCTCCTGTTAGGGTTTTCCTATGCTGCAGGGTTTGCTGCTTGTTGTCAAAATGATGTCCTAGTGACTTGTCTTCTGCGTGGTTATATAATCCCAGCACAGTTCTTTATGATCTATAGACTTTTATGGGGTTGTGGCCAGGTCAGTTTTTAAATGTTTGGAAATGTCCTATTGAACAACATTGCAGTGGCAGTGAAGCTTGCTGGGAGAATTGTTGCCCTAGTTTTGGCTTAAGGGTGGTGAGAAGATGAAATTTTTGATGCGTCAGTTTTAGTTGTGTATGTGTATGTGATTTATTTTTTTAAATTCTAATGTCTATTATTCACAGTTTAGATATGTTGACTTCCTGATTATTCATCAGTCCCTTTACTGATGTATTTTCCTCTGAAAAACTACATTTTCTTCCAGACTGTTTTTGTCTGATGGTGAAGAATAAATTTTTCATTTGCAGTATAAAGTTGATCTGAGAAGAAATGTTTACCTTGGATCTTAACTTGGCTTCTGTGAAAGAAACTTAATAAAATAATATGGGCAATTCCCATTACTAATCCTAACTACGTACAGCAGAGGTCTGTACAGTAACATAGCAAAAATAAGTTACTGTACTTTTACTTAGTCATTGCCTATTTTACACTAAAGAGCAGTGAGAGACATTTATAAATAATGATACCTCAGATCACTTTTGTTAAATGTCCTCTAATATTTGGATATTTGGTATCTGGCTTGTGTTGTCTTTTATACAATCTTGTCTTCTTTCTTTGCACTTTAATTTAACAACTCTGTGGTTTCCTATCTTCTTCTTGTGACACTCAGGTCCATCAGAATTTCCTGTGACTGTGACAGTAGAGAGTCCTTCCTCCTCAGAAATCGAAGAGGTCGATGATTCCTCAGAACGTGTTCAGGAGGAGCCAGAGAAAATCCGTTTGAAACAAGAAGCATTGCAGGTACAAAGTTATCACTTTAAAGCTATAGAGAAGATTATTTTTCAAATGGAAGGCTGATCGCAACACAGCACAGCTTGTGTGAGGGTTCTGTTTTCTCCTCCCATCTGCATTGTATCCCCTTGAATGATTCCTTAAGCTTAGACCAAGGTGAATGGTGGACATTTGAACTCTAAGAAACTAAAATCAAAACATGTCGTTAGTAATATATTTTCCTTTCCTTAGAACCTTAGTATGTTAGATTTAGGGAGAAGCTTAGTGATCATAAGATAAGGAAATTGAGTTCTGAATGAATACAGTCAGCTGATTCAGTGCTCTTGTTTTACAGATGAGAAAATGGACAGTTCTAGTTGAACTCTCTTTTTATAAGAGGAAAATATGGCTTCATTTTAAATAAACGTAAAGTTGAAAAAAGTTTTGATGTTGATATTCTCCTTTCCTAAAATCAAAAATATCAAGAAGCTACATTCTATTACCAATTAAACCTGACCTCTAATGTCATTCCATACTTTTGTTTGTATGGACAGAAAAGAAAAATTGATTTTCATAAGAAATTTTTGCACCTCAAAATTAATATATTTATTTTATTTCAACTTTAATGCAGAGCTGAACATTTCTAGTAAATAAAGCAACACCATTTGGGGGGGACCTTGTCTTTGTGCTACAAAGTCCATGTTTAATTTTTTAAAATTATTTAATATGACTTTCTCTTCATATGAAACATGACACTTGACAGGTTTCAGAACTAATTATCCCATTATTGTAGGACTACGGGAATTACTCTTTGATTTTCAAAAGAGTTATATTTTTATTTTTTAATTAAAATTAATGATAATATAGAGAAATTTTAAGAAAAGAACTTAGAAAGTTATGAAATGTTAGAGTAGGAGAAATCTATAGTTCATGTAGAGTTACTCCCTTTCGTTTTATAAATGAGCACCTACAATTTGTAGAACGTAAGTGGTTTATTAGTAAATGGCAGAGTATGACAAGACCCTAGAGCATCTAACCCACATTCCTTGCTATTTTAGATGTGGTGTATTCATTTCCTTCACGAATAGACCACGAGATTGTATTTGTAAAAGCAGTAATAGACAGTGGGGAAGTCCAAGAAGTTTAAACACTGGGACCACAGAAGCAGATTCAGAATGAATTTTTTTTCTTGTTTTTTTAGTGTGTAAATTAATGTAACTTGAGATGGTGCATGTTAAGCATTAGCACAGTGCCTGTCTCTTGTTAGTAATACCTGCTTTTATTATTAATTATTCTCTTTATATTCCCAGTTTCAGCTAGGTGCCTAACATATAATAGTTGTTCAGCAAATATTTACTGGATTGAACTAGCTCTGAAATTTAAGCATTGGGTCAACAGCAAAGTAGTCACCCCATCAATATTTCTCCCACAGAAAGGGAGAATAGATGGAAGCCAGCCATCATACTTTCTTTTCTTATTCTAAACTTCCCATCCAGGCCCAGCAATAAAATAATCTTCCTGAATCCCAACAAGTTCGAGAATTTTTCAAATCACACTATTTGAAAATAGTTGGGTTTCCCTAATCTAATATGTCCCAGGGCCCCAAGGTCACCAAGCTTATATTAATGAAGTCTAGTTAAGATAAATGATTACACTTAGTAAACCAACTGCTTATGAGCTCATTGGGCTTTTTAAAATTTACTATCTGCACTTCATAGAGACAAAAGTATTTTGCTTTTGTAGGACACTCAACAGTCAAAGTAGTCTTTTAAAAAGCATAAATCAGATGCTATTATTGCACTGCTTCTAACCTCTAAAGGCTATCTATTGTAAAGAGATTAAATTTTCAACTACTTAGCCAGGCTCACAGGGACCATGGGCTCTGGTCACTTACTACATCTTTCCCTGACCTTCATGGGGTTCGAGGCACAGTTGTCTTTTTCAGTCCCTCAGATGCAACAAGCTCTACTTCTTGCTCTCCCAGCTTTAGATTGGCTAATCCTTCTACCCAGACCAATTCCCCTCTGATCATTAAGGTCTCGGTTCAAACGCCACCACTACTATCTTGACCAAAGAGACCTGCCTCCTCAGTGCCTCTCCGTCCCATTTTCCAGTCGTATTTCTGTCGCTGTACAAAATTTATTTACATGTTTACTCTGTCTTCCTCCACCACTGGACATTTGCTTAAGAGCAAGGACTTTGTAATTTTTTGCTCACCACTGAATCTTCCAAGGCTCGCAGCAAACACTGGCACATAGAAGGTGTGTAGGAAATGTGTATCTAATAAATGAATAAATATGTGAATGAAAAAAAACTGAAACACTAACACGAGAATATTCTCCTTTCAAAAGAATAATGAAAAATAATTTCATTCAATAAGAGTCATTCTTAGTTACTGATACATGACTTAGTAGTTCCCAATCAATTTAAAATGTTCCATTATTTTCTGATACTTCACAAGTCATTAATTAAATGTTGCTCACATTTAAGGCCAATCTGTGAGACATTATGAACTTGTCTACTCTAAAGTTCCAGCATTAACTCAGGCGGGGCTTCACCAAGTACTGATCCTGTGACCTTGGCCTCTCATTGCCTCAGTTTTCTCATTTGTAACATGGGTATAATAATAGGCTTATTTCATAGGCCTATGAGGAAAACCTCATATATATATATGTGTGTGTGTGTGTTTCTATATATATGTATTTAAACAGTGTCTTAGAATAGTGTCTGGCACATGATAAGCATTACAGAGTATTGACTGCTGCTACTAGTACTGTTATTATGAGAACTAACTGTTGAGAATAATCCTTCATATACTGGTTTATTCCACTGAAGATAAAGAAAACTAATAGAATGTTAGAAATCAGATTAAACACAGAAAGCCAATAAAATATACCAAGACAGAAGATGAGAGTGTAAAAGCATAGAAGAAAAAAATGGTTTTTGTTTTTCTTATTCTTTTTCTTTTTTAAAGAAGGAAAGAGCCTAGAAATAGGACAAAAACTATTCATTGGCTATACTGACATGGGGATCGCTGGTGACCTTCATAAGTAAAATTTCAGGACAGTGGGCAGTGAGATTACGGTGAGAGAAGTCAGATGGATGGAAATTATAGAGTAAATGGGACGTGAGGAAATGGAAACAATATATGAAGATAACAATTTTGAAAAGTTCAGACATGAATTGGCTAAAGAAGATATGCAGGGATTAGGGGAGGAGGGAGGCTTTCATGTTACACATATAGTTTTTAACATTTTAAGTTGGAGTTACTAGTCTAGAATGAGGTTGAACTTTGGCAAGAATCATTCATAAGGAGTAGATGGGCTGTAGAAAATGCAGGGCTGTGAAGTACTTGAGAAGATGAGGGAAAATGAAATGCTGTCTGTAGTGCACATGGCCTTTTAACTTTAACTCCTGTAGTAAAAGGGAATACAAAGATCAACGCAAATGCTAATGAATTAATGGATTTGGCAGTGGACTATTTACTGACCTCTGTGTTCTTAATGAGCTATGAAGCACCTCACCAGCTCAGAGTGAAGGAAGTAGAGAGGATGGAGGTTAAGTAAAGCTTCTAAGAAAATAGTCCTTAAGGAGAATTAGAAAGAGCTTACTGTAAGTCAGAGCAATATTTCCAGTCTTGAAAATCCATTTGAAGCTGGTGATTATTAATTTATTGGAATACCAATTTGCCCTGCCACATGATTTTTCTCCAGCTACCTGGATGTAAGTTACACAGAGGCAGAAGAGAGTGAGAGATAACAATGGAGGGAAAATACAATTAGTATTTTTTTTTGACCTTTTTCCACTTCCCCGCTCCAACTCTGGGGAGCCTTCACGGACATGGCTGCCCTCCCAGCCTCCAGCAGCACTCTGTTATCAAAGAATTCAAAGAAATGGAACATAGGTTTCCAACTTATTAATTTAGCAAAATCAAAAATTATATATAATGTCTTCCGTTGGCAAAGATTTTTGCAATATAATTTGGTTCCATCTTTTGACAAGTAATTTGGCAATGTCTAGCAAGATAAAAATGTTAATAGCTTTTTACACATTAATTCTAATTCTGGAAGCTTATGCCAATAAATAATTTATAATCCAGAAAATTATTATATAAAGATGCTCATTGTCATGTCATTTGTAATAACAAAAAATTGGAAACACCTTTAATTGTTAACAATAGGAAAACAGTTTAGGGAATATCCACTTAGTAGAAAGTTACACTTTACAGTTACTATATTATAATTACAAGATGATGGAGCAAAATAGAATAATGCTTAATAAAGAAAGAATGAAGAAAGTTGACCTACAATTGTGTCTTCCTTATGACAGTAATTATGTAAACATATAAATATTTATTAAAACTTAAAACCAAAATAAAATTTTAAAAGCTCTGTACCAGTAATGGGGATTTTATGATTGTTTCAAAATATTTTTTAACATAACTCTTATAATTTTGTTTTTTCTACTCCTTTTCTTAAGAATTTCTGATTATTACCTCATTTTTCATTCCATAGTTTCAAATAAAGTCAGCAATTTTATCATCAGAGAAGATTAGACTTATTTGACAGTTCATAATTCCAAGTTATTTGGTATAAAAAGACCATATACACTTGTAGGTGCTTTCAAAATAATATTTCGAGAATTTTTTTTTTTTGCTTAGTCTTTCCTAGTATGGAGATTCAGCAAACTACCTAAAATTGCTAGCCATTCTTTTTTCATTTTTCTCATTTTATTCATTTATCTTGCCCTTCACAGAAATGATAACAAATGAGTCTGCAGTTGCATCTGCCAATTTCTTAAATCCTCTATTATCCACATTATGAAATCATACTTATATGAATGCTTCCAGTATTTTCAGAGCTCTTTAGTTATTATACTTGAGCATTCTGTATGAAGTATCTTATGTAAGTGTAAAATTTAGACTCAACTTCTGGAAGCTTTTGATTTCTTAGTTCAAAAGTGAGAGATCCTTAGTTCAGCCATATGATTAACAATTACTTGTATAGTAAGAAGCTCCTAAATTATTGTTTTATGGATACCTGGCAGTTTTCTTGCCATTTCTCAGAGGTTCTCTATTAAACACATTCTCTCTCTTTCTTTCTCTCTCTCTCTCTCTCTCTCTCTCTCTCTCTCTCTCTCTCTCTCTCTCTCTCACATATTGTGATTAAAAGCACAGACTTTAGCATTATGAAGTCTAAGGTTCAATTTCCAGTTCTGTAGTTTCTGGGCCACTTCACTTTAGGCAAGTAACCTAATGTCTCTGAACCTTGTTATTTTCATCTGTAAAATGGAGATTACAATTATATCATCAGAACATCCGTAATGATTTTAGAGTTTCAGAGTCAGGTACAAGCAGGCACTCAGTAAATGGCTAGTGCTTTTATTACTTTATTATTATTTAGGTCTTGGTTTTCCTTGAGTCTGTGAGCCCCCATAATGAAATGTAATTTCCAGTAGATTGAGTAATACCTATTTTCACCAAAAATTTTAACTGAGTTCATTACTTTCTGTGCAACCCAGATTAGTTTTCTGCCTTTTTTTCTGTGCCGTCTGTAGGTGTTCAATAGATTTATTTAATAAATGTATGAATGCATGAACATGTAGATGAATTTTTAAATGCTTCTTTTTGAGAAGGTAGAACAAATGTGACACAGTAGAACAGATAAGAAAATAGTCCATGGAAAAAATGGCAAAGTCACATATGTGCCCAGGGCCAGCCTAAGGAGAATTGCTTTTTTTTTTTTTTTTTTTAAGGAAAAATGTGTTGAATGGCTTATTTTAATTATTTTTAAAAGTTAAGTACAGGGACTTCCCTGGCGGTCCAGTGGTTAAGACTTCACCTTCCAATGCAGGGGGTGTGGGTTCAATCCCTAGTCGGGGAGCTATGGTCCCACATGCCTCACAGCCAAGAAACCAAAACATAAAACAGAAGCAGTATTGTAACAAATTCAATAAAGACTTTAAAAAGTGGTCCACATCCCAAAAAAAAAAAGTTAAGTACAAAAATTTGCTGATGATTTACATATTTAGCACCAATAAAATAATGTGAGATTAGCTGTACTAAAACAGAATGTTGAGCTACATTCACATTAAGTGACATTATATAGTCTAAATTTATGGAAAACTTCTGAAATGGCTGGTAAAAAGTAAGATGGTGAGTGACCTTTGAGCAGAAAAAGACAGAAAGAGAAATGGCCTTTTCTACATTCTATTGTGCCTCTAAGTAAAATGCTTGGTAATCTAGCTACAAAGCAATATGTCATTTGGCTTTAGGCACCTACTGTGATTTACCTTGTGAGGATCAGATTTTGCCATGGAGAGGATTTGTAAAAGTATCACACATTCCAGTACCATTGACAACCACAGCTACCAAAAACTCTAATTTAACTTGATGAACCTAATGTCAGATGATAGTCTCATTTCTTGTGGGTGTTTTCAGAAAAGGTGGGTAGGAAATGTATAAAAGTGAATACTTTATTGACTGAAATAACAATTCATCATTTTGAAAACATAAAATACATTAAAGTTGTTATAGCATCATGCATTAATATTTCACTGTACTTTAGACATCGCCTACAATCAATGTTTTCTGCCCTTTGAAACAGAATCTTGCTTGTGGTATGCATTAATCATATAAAAGATTAAACACTGAAAAGAAATTCAGCCTTTAAGGACAATTTGCTTTGATTTATTCAGTGGGTTCTTCCAAAAAGTTAATACAAGAATTATTGCTTGTTGAATTGGAGTTACAAATTCTTTCAGAGTTACTTAGTATTTTCTGTAATATCAGTATCAAGGAAGGTAAAGCAAATTTACATATTCATTAGGAAATACAGGCACATAATCATAAAACAAGAAAACACAGCGTTTTTATAGACTTTATTTTTTAGAAGTGTTTTAATTTTACAGAAAAATTGAGAAGATAGTATAAAGTGTTTCCATATACACTATACCCATTTCCCTCTATGATGATCCACTTATATTAGTATGTTACATTGTTACAATCAATTAACAAATACTGATACATTATCATTTACTATAGTCCATACATTAGTCCAGTTCCTTAGTTTTTACCTAATGTCCTTTTTCTATTCCAGGATTTCATCCAAAACATCACATTACATTTAGTTGCCATGTTTCCTTAGGCTCCTCTTGGGTTTGATAGCTTCTCAGATTTTCCTTGGATGACCTTGACAATTTTGAGTAGTTAGGGTTTTGTAGGCTGCCCACTACTAGAATTTGTTTGATGCATTTTTCATGATAATATTGGGATTATGTGTTTTGGGGAGGAAGACCACAGAGTAGAAGGGTTATTTTGTCAGATCACATCAAGTGTACAAAGTATGAATATGCATTATGAATGCTGAGGTCGACTTTGATCACCAGGCTGAGGTAGTGTTTTTCAGGTTTCTCCATCGTAAGATTACTGTTTTCCCTTTTTCATACTGTACTTTTTTGGAAGGAAGTCAATATGCTCAGCCCACAACTAAGGAATAGGGAGTTATGCTTAAGATGGAGTACTACATAAACTATTTGGAATTCCTTTGCACTGGAGATTTATCTATTCTCCTGCATTTATGTATCCAATTATTTATTTATATCAGAAGAACTCATGGATTTTTATTTTATACTTTGGGTTATAATCTAATTCTACTTTAGTTACTTTGTTCCTCAAATTGCTCTAGTCCTGACCCTTGTGAACTCTTTTCAGTTGGCTCTTGTGCCACTCTGAGGTATCCCCATCCTGTATTTTTTTTTGGAACTTCCTTACTTTCTGACACTATAAGATGGTCTTGTATATAAATCTTGTATATTTACTGCCCTAGTCCTAGAATCAGCTATTTCTTCAAAGATAACTAGGTCTTTTTAGTGGAGAACGGTATTAGACAGCAGGATCTGGGTGTGGGGTGTGCTAATTGCTGCTCGGATGTCATTGCTTCTAGATCTTCTCAGCTGACAGAGCAAAGAGATAATATGTGTGTACATTACCCATGTATACGCACATACCTATAAGTATCTCTCTACATAGCCATGTGTATTAAGGTAATATGAAGCAATATTAAGCTAAACATGAATGTATATTGATGTTTCCAACTTTAATCTGTTACCACATAGATCATCTTAGCCTCATCTCTTGCTTATCTTTAAATTTCAACTCCAGCAAAACACTTGGCTTTTAGAGGTATGAAAATCAAATTGTAGCAACTTTGGGAAGCCACATCATCTAGTAGAATAATTCTTAAAGGGCAAGGTGTATATCATCAAATTTTAATTTACAGTCAGCAGTACTTTTTAACATCAAAAGGCCTCCAGACCTCTTCTTCTAAGAAGATGAAGTAGCCCATTTCTCCCAGGTTCTCCCACTTAAAACTAAAACCCTGAACATAACAACAAACAAACATAGGAAGACGCTGAAAGGTGGAAATGAGAAGGCAGACTTAACTAGGGACTTTGGGACTTGAGGAATAACATGGTGATGAGTCCCCTGTGTTTCCTGTTGCTTCCCATACATCCTGGAGAGGGTATTACAGGCACCCCCAATCAATAACCACCAACAGAACAACAGACAAAAAAGCTTCAGAAAAAAACACAAAACCCTGTTCCCCCTAGCCAAAGTATGAGGAAAGTGGTTGCTAAAGACAGAAGACCATTTGGGCAATAATATACACACTACTCGAGCCAAGTGCCAGTGGAATATACACACTACTCGAGCCAAGTGCCAGTGGAATATTGCACCCATCCCCTATGTCCTGTCGTTTCAGTTGGGCCAAGGTAGGATTTGATCTTCCACACCACCCCACTCCTGCCCTCCAGAAGACCAGCACTCTGATTCCCCACCAGGGTTGTTTCAGTGTGGTCCAGTGGTGAGCTGAGCCTCCACCCCTTTCCATTAGCAAACAGACTTTAAAAGGTGGTGCCTGGGCTTCCCTGGTGGCGCAGTGGTTGAGAATCTGCCTGCCAATGCAGAGGACACAGGTTCGAGCCCTGGTCTGGGAAGATCCCACATGCCACGGAGCAGCTGGGCCCGTGAGCCACAGCTACTGAGCCTGCGCTCCGCAACAAGAGAGGCCACAATAGTGAGAGGCCCGCGCACCACGATGAAGAGTGGCACCCACTCGCCGCAACTAGAGAAAGCCCTTGCACAGAAAGGAAGACCCAACACAGCCAAATAAATAAATAAATTTACTTATTTAAAAAAAAAAAAAAGTGGTGCCAGACAGGCTTGTTAACACTGGGCTGCCCTCACACAGTCGTGGGGTCCAATGGTGGGACTTAGCGTCCATCTCTCCCTGACATCAATAAGAATAGGATGTTACAGGTTGGCGGGAGTAGGCACCCCACTAACCCCCAACACATGATGTCAGTGAGACCCAATGGGGTGCTGAATCCCCATAACCATCCTGAGGCAGTAAGACAGAATGAGGTGGCACGAGCAGGGCTAGTTGTCAGTTCTCTTCCTCTTACCCTGGTGTCAGTGGGGCCAGCAGGTAGCTGACCCTCTACCCACACCCGGCATCAACAAGAAGGAATGAAGTGGGAGGAAGGACAGCAAACACTTCACTTCTCCCCTCCCCTGTGTCAAGAAATCTACTGGGGAGATGAACTTCCACTCCTACTAAAAGGCAACACAATGATATTAATGTTCCCACTTTTGGGGGGAAGGTGTCAGAAGGGCCAATAGGATAGCTGAACTTCTACTTGATCTGTCTGCAGTGAGACAATGTAAGTGCCCACTTTTGCTGGGGTATTGTCAGTAGGGCCCAATGGAAATCTGTACGTAACCCCCCAGTCCTCATACTATGCCTCAAATAGGATGACTTCCTTCTAAAAAGTAATAATAAAATTAAATGGGTTACAGAGTCACATAATAACTCACAATGTTTAGAATACAATGGAAAAATACTCATGACACCAAGAACCAGGAAATCACAGAATAAATGAGAAAAGACAATAAACATCCACCAACACTGAGATAAAACATCTATTGAAATGATCAGACAAGGATTTTAAGTAAGCTGTCACATAAATGCTTCAATTAGCAATTATGTGTTCCTTGACAGAAATGGGAAAAATAGAAAATGTAAACAAAGAACTAGAAGCTATAACAATAAAAACAAATGAGAACAGTAGAACTGAAAAATACAACAATCAAAAAACTTTGCTCAAGAATAGAGTGGAGGGCTTCCCTGGTGGCGCTGTGGTTGAGAGTCCGCCTGCGGATGCAGGGGACACGGGTTCGTGCCCCGGTCCGGGAGGATCCCACATGCCGCGGAGCGGCTGGGCCTGTGAGCCATGGCCGCTGAGCCTGCGTGTCCGGAGCCTGTGCTCCGCAATGGGAGAGGCCACAACAGTGAGAGGCCTGCGTACCGCAAAAAAAAAAAAAAGAATAGAGTGGAGATTACAAAGCATAGAATCATGAACTTAGAAGAGATCAATACAATGTACCAAATGTACAGAGAAAAATAGACTGAGGGGTAAAGATGGGAGAAAGAACAGGATCTCAAGAACCTGTAAACAGTAACAAAAGCACTAACATTCATATCATCAAAGTTCCAGAATGAAAAAAGAGAGCAAGTAGGACTGACAAAGTATTCAAAGAAATCATGGCTAAAAAGTTCCCAATTTTTTAGAAGACATAAACACAAATTCAAGAATCTGAACAAACCCAAAGAGGAAAAATGCAAAGATATCCTTGCCAAGACGTGTCATAACTAAACTTCTGAAAAGTAGAGACAAAAAAAATCTTGAAAGTGGACAGGAAGAAACGATGCATTACTTATTGAGAAACACCAATTCCAATGACAGCATATTTCTTGTCTAAAACCCTGGAGTCAGAAGCATTGACATAACATTTTTCAAGTGCTAAAAGAAAAGAACTCTCAGCCACAAATTCACACTTTTTATATCCACTTTCTTGTTTGACTTACGTTAATGGACTACTGACTCATCTTTCTATATCTGGGACTGCCATCACCCTTCTCCAAAAATCTAGTCACAGTATTTCCAGAGTGATCTTTCTGAAAATGAAACAAATTTTTCTTATAAAAATGCCTGATTGTGTTGTATGAAACTTTTCTCTCCTCTAAGTTACCAGTTAAAATCCTTCAATGGATTCCCATCTTTCTTGGAGTAAAATCTCACATCCAAACTCTCTTTGTCCTTTTGGGCTGCTGTAAGATTATGGTGCAGGTTGGGTGGCTCATAAACAACAGGCATTTTTTTCTCACAGTTCTGGAGGCTGCAAGTTCAAGATAGGGTGCCAGTATGGTCAGATGAGGGCCCTCTTCTGAGTCACAGACTTCTCATTGTAACCTCACATGGCAGAAGAGCTTAGGGAGCTCTGTGGGGTCTCTTTTATAAGAGCACTAATACCTTTATCATTTCCCAAAGGCCCCACCTACTAATACTATCACCTCTGGAAATTAAGATTTCAACGTATAAATTTGGAGGGGAACACAAAGACTAGACCATAGCACTTAGTATACATACATGGACCATTCATGGTCTGGCTTCTACCACCCTCTCCATTGTCTTCTTTTCTTACACTCCAGTGAGCATTTCTTTCTTTTTATTTTTTTTTTTTTTTTTGCGGTATGCGGGCCTCTCCCTGTTGTGGCCTCTCCCGTTGCGGAGCACAGGCTCTGGACGCGCAGGCTCAGCGGCCATGGCTCACGGGCCCAGCCGCTCCGCGGCATGTGGGATCTTCCCGGACCGGGGCACGAACCCGTGTCCCCAGCATCGGCAGGCGGACTCTCAACCACTGCGCCACCAGGGAAGCCCCAGTGACATTTCTTATACTGATTATGAATGGAACTCCTTTCTGGACCGATCCTTAACCATTCATTTTCTGGCAAACATGAATTTATCTTCTCTTTTCCTCAAAAATTCACCCTTCCTTCATGTTACATATCCATTTCAATTGCCTTCTACAGGAAGCCCTACTGATATCCCCCATATACTACTGTCCACAGCATGAATTAAGGTCTTACCGTGTCTTCCTATATCACTCTATAATAATTTTTACGGTAACTATGGATTTTCTTATTTGAGTGTCACAATACATTGACTTCTAGGTGGCACGATAATGATTTTAGTAACAGTAACACTGGTGCCCAGTTTAACCCATGGCATACTTTAGGTGTTCAATAAATGCTTGTTGAATGAGTTAATGAATGAATGAATGGATGGTCAGTTTGAAATCTTAATCATGTTACTTTTCAAAAATCTGTTAAAAAGATACCCACAGTTTTCCAGAAGATTAGGGACTTAGGATCTTCAACTTGATTTAATAGAGGAAATTTTTACTCATACATCATGCTTAAATACCTCAAAGTAAAACCGTTAACCCAGGAATTTAAGGTTACCCATTTGGACTTGCAAGCCAATAATTAATACCTCCTGCCCCGACTGTATTAGATGGTTTCAATGCTCCACTCATATCTCCCCAACACTCATCATTCCAGTATATGCTGATAGACTCATGTTACCACCTGCAATTATCCACCTTAGGGCAGGCCAGAAATGTACAGGAGTTAATGTATCTGGGTGTAGCTTTCAACCAAGGACAGAGGGGACTGGAAGATAAGTACTTCAAGTTTCTCACCAATTCTTGGGATAACTGAGACATGTTCTATAGAGTTTCACAGAACTCCCCTGAAGTACTGGCAGCAGTTTCCTGCAGGAGTAATTTATTCAGTAATGCACCTCTGTTGGCTTCCTTCCATGCCTCCATTCTCAATTCCCACTCCACTTCTGAGTCTTCTGGAAGCACCTCCCAGATGAACAGTTTGCATTCAAATTATTGCCTCAGGTTCTGCTTCTAGGGGAATTCAATTTATAGCCTCCTAACAATCCAGTGCTCCTTACAGAGCCATCACTGGTACAAGTACCGAGGCATGGCACATTATGTATCACCCCTCCTAAATCCTAATATTTTTAAACCGATAGGAAAGAGCATGACCTTGAAGAGAAAAATCATTTATATGAGAATAGCCAATGGATAAAGGGAAGGAGAGACAGTGCCATTTGTTTTCCATTAATGACAGTGTGAAATTTATGGGCAGATGGTCTAACAGGTGTGACTATAATTTGAGGAGCCTGCTCCCTTGGTTACAGAAGACTGCTATTGTTACTATTATGGAAGCACAACCTCATGACTTTATTGCTTCACTTGATGTAGCCTTTTCCTTTACCCTTAAATCTTTCTACATCACTGAATTGCAGCCAATAGATTTATTTTCTCCCTATGGCTCCATCACAAAAAAAGACACACATGTGTGCACACACACACACACACACACACACAGAGTTTTGTGTATGCCAGTGCTAGAAAAGACAAGCTCATGGTGCATGTATGCAATGGGTATTGTACATTACAGGTCTCTGTGAAATAGTCTTCTGCAGGTTCCTATGTTTATTTTATGAATAATTAACTTTAGTAAAGTTAATTTCCTGAAGATCTTGATGAAGACTGAAGAAAGGAAGTAAATTTTAAAGAAAAAGACTTAGAAACTTGCCCTTTTTGCCCTTTCTTTGTGTCTTAATGAACAAAGGATAACTGGGACATTTTTGAAGTCTTTGCTTGAGTTGAAGACACAAAATGCAACCTGTACTCTTATCATAATATGTTCAGTTTATGAGTACACAAACTTATAAACTGTGAATTTCCCTAAAGTTATTATACCATTTAGAAGATGTTTGCTGGGACGTTTACTTAAAACCAAACAATTGAGGTCTATATGTCCAAATAATTTCCTTCTCTCTTTCTGTCTCCATTTCAGTTTCCTGAGTTTCTGGGAAGGCCTGGTTTCCCCAAAGGAACGATTTCTGGTAGAAGTCTGAAGGTCTGACCCAAGAAAAATAATCCAGTATAGCCAATGAATTGAGGACAAGAAGTTTTCCAATCAGGTAGGAACATTTAATCTCATACATTACAATCACCTTAAGTAAGGTGTGCTGATAGCTGGATATGATTTAACTTCTTGGAAAAAGATGCATATATAACCTGCCCCACAAGGAAGCTGTTCTCAATTCCCTTAGTGGTTGTGGTGTTTATCAGAGAGTGCCTTGGGGGAAGATGAATACAATAACAGTATGATGCTTTTCTTTTCATTTTTAGCTCATTGTTGCCAAGTACCCTTGGTGACCTTGGTGCCTGTGGTTTAATCCCAGGAGGTTAGACATGTGGAACAGCACATTAACCCTTTTTAGTATTTTCTCCCAAGACAAATCATTTTTATAGGTTGTCTCCATGGTCTTGTTGCTTATCAAAATTAAGCATCAAGTCTTCTAAGTGAGCAATAGCCCCTGTCAGTGTGAGGAAATCAGCTTGGTTCTTATTGGGGCACATCTTGGTCTTGGCACAAAGTGAGTTCACATAGGGAGTTAGAAGGAGGAGAATGGGGCATGCGAAAGGGGAGTTCTGTGTTCTCATTTACCTATGCATGTTGAAACTCCACTAAGAGTTTTATTTTCATTAGCAATTTGTGATAAAAACTTAGGGTAGGGCTTCCCTGGTGGCACAGTGGTTGAGAGTCTGCCTGCCGATGCAGGGGACACGGGTCCATGCCCCCGTCTGGGAAGATCCCACATACCACGGAGCGGCTGGGCCCATGAGCCATGGCCACTGAGCCTGCGCGTCCAGAGCCTGTGCTCCACAACGGGAGAGGCCACAACAGTGAGAGGCCCGCGTACCACAAAAAAAACAAAACTTACGGTAAAGGGAATAATGAAGCTGTCCCACTATATGACACAACAAAAGATAGTAGTGACATCAAAATCAGGGCCTATCCATCTCATTTGCAGTTATATACTCAGTGTTTAGCATAGCATTTGATCCCTCATCAGTATTCAATAAGAAGATGCGTGTTGAATGACTTAAGGATGAATTAATGAATGAAAAAAGTTAATATGGTAGAAAATGTGTTTTATCCTTGTATTTTCGTGTGTTGACTTCTGCATTTCAAGACCCAGCACTGTAACTGACACATAGAATATAAGCAGTAAAATTTGTTGAAAGAATGAATGAGTCCCCACAATTCTAAGAATAATTTTAAGACCAACACAGACCCCAAATCTGCCAAGGTCTATGACAGAAGTATCCAGAGAAGAAAGCCTGATCTCAGCTAGTGGTAGAGCTGACAGAATTTATCTAGTTTTAATAATTTACAGCTCATCCCATTACATTTAGGCATAGTACCTACATGAGCCATACAATTAAATGTTGACTGAAAAAAAATGCAGAACCTAAAAGTTGAGAATTATGTTTTATTTAGAGGACATACTGAGGACAAGTCAGGAGACAGCCTCTCAGATAGCTCTGAGGGACTGTTCTGAAGAGGTAAGGGAAGGCACAGGATATTTAGGGGTCTTTGCAAAAAAAAAAAAACAACCCGGTAGTTGGAACATCAACATCTAGCTCCCCCAAGGTAGACTGCAGTGTGTTACCCTTCCCTCGGCCTACCCTGGGGCACCCTGAAGGGCCTACGGGTCTGAATGTGGCCCAGCAAGCCCAGGGGAGCTGGCGGGTCCTCAGAGTTCTTGTCCTGAAACTGGCGCTGACGCGTCGGGGCCACGAGTCTCTAGACACTTACTGCCGTTAAACGAATGCAGAACTGCGACTAAGGCCTCAGGGAACCTGCTTCGCGCCTACCCTTCTGGATGCCAAATCAAGACCTTACGTTGAGGCTAGGGCCCCCGTTGAGATTCCCCTTAGCTCTAGAGCAGGGCAGGAAGAGCTCCCACCCAGGACCTGGAAGCACCCTCTTTCTTTCGAGAAAACTCTTTTTTTTCTCAGAGCCATGCCTGCAGGGACTAGAAACACGGCAACAACAGTGTTTTTCAGGTTTTTTCCGGCTGCAAGAATGGAGCTTTCAAAATGGGAAAACCAGGCTTTTCGCTATAGACGCCATGTCTAGATTGAAACGCAGCCTAAATACGTGTGTTTTCTAACAAGTAAGAGACACAAGCTACCCACTGTGCCCTAAACTGAATCAACTTTTTAAAGCAGGGTGTTCTGCGACTAGCGAACGGCCTCAATGAAGGAATGCCTTCGGTCGGCCGAGGGGCCTGTGTATCTTCCAATATCCGGCAGTGTTACACGAAGAACTGTTCTTTAGTTGAAGTTGCAGTGCAAGCTGAATTTCCCCTTGAGGTATGGTGACTTCATGTATGAGGTCCGAGGAAGAATTGCCTTCCTCCCCTTTGAAGTCCCAAACGACTACACCCAACATGTTTGTCTTTAGTTGAAAGTGGTATTTAAGGTGAGGATTTCAGCCATTTGGGAGATTTACTGAGTTCTCCTGGGTCTCTTCCATGTATACATATTATTAAATTTTGTTTGATTTTCTCCTGTTAATCTTAATCTGTCTCATGTCAATTTAATTCCTAGACTAACCAGAAAAATCTAGAAGGGTACAGGAAACTTTCTTCCTGCCCAACAGGCATTATAGTGCAGGGCACATTGCCTGCCTTTGAAAGCATCTGAACTTCTACACATTGAGAACCCTCTCCTTTCCATGCCCCTTTACCATAGGCATAAAGATTTCTGTGCACATCGAGGCTGAGAAGAACTCCTGAGTCCATTATTGTTTCTCCAGGCAGTCATGAAGACTGTCAGAGAGGAAGAATTTTTCCTCTGCCCTTCTGTAGGCAAATGGAGTCGGGGGTCCCCAAAGAAAAAGAATCAAATATAACTTTTTGACATAAGAGAAGCCATTTTAAGCCTAAATCATTTGTGATCTCAGCCTGGTCATGATGCTTGCTCTTGAACAGGTCTCAGTAATTAATGATCTTGTGAAATAAAATTGTCCCTTACCATCTGGTTCTATAAGAATGAAGTCACTAGCCACTGTAGTCTCTGACCTTGACAAAAAAGTAATTACTTGATCTAAAAGAGAACTGGAAATTTTTCTTTGAGCCAAATTTGAGGATTATAACCTGGGAAGAGCATCTCAGAAAACTCTGAAAACTGTTCTGCCCATTAGAAACCCAGGGAGGTGTATAAGGTTTTTTTGAGACCGAGGGCTGTACATCAAATGACATGTTATTGAAGGTTTACATAATTCAGATCTAAGTGCCATCCTGCTGGTCATGTAACCCCTTACAAGGTCAAGAAGAAATGTTATCTCTTAAGGAGGGAGTTGTCTTGTTGATGTTAGGAGAATGTTGCTCTTTATGGTTGAGCAAGTGTCCCTGCCTATGGGGGAGGTTTGGTCAATGTATAATGCAGATGCACAGTGCACAGTGTGGGGAGAGAGGAGACCAAAGGGCAGAGAAGAATTTATGTTTAAATTTCTCTTGTCTTGCCATAAAATATAAATTTTGTTTCACAACCTTCAACACACCCTGAATGGAATTCAGGATAGAGATCAGGAATGAGGCAGTCTATGCTCTGGGAAAACCCGGCAGAACAGGCCTTCAGATAGTTAGATATTTTCAGAAGATTTTATGAGCCCGGGTTCTTTTATCTTCTCATATCTAGAAAAGCACTAAAATCATTAATGGAGACATCTGCTCCTTGTGACTAGCAGCCACCATTTCGTGACTAGCAGCAAATTTCTGCCAAAATGTGTCCCTGATTCCATGTGTCCCCCTTCACCATGTGCTGACCTTCCCCCTAACTCTTTCGAGCAGTTCCTTAGAGCTATCTGAGAGGCTGTTTCCTTGGCTATAGTCCTCATTTTGCCCCAAATAAAACTTAACTCACAACTCTCAGTTTGTGCTTTTTTTTTTTCAGTTGACAGTTTAAAACTTTCCCAATTTGGCTGTTCAAGGAGCCACCGTTTTGGGAAAATCCCTTGTGTTCTCCTTACTTGCTGCAAGTAATAAAGCCTTCCTTCTCCTGCCCTTTGGCTTGGTTGTGTCTTTTGGCTCAACAAAAGAAGTGTTTCAGGTAACACTTTTAGCTGGTCTAAGAATTAAATTGACGTGAGACTGATTAAAAGGAGAAAATAAAACAAAAGTTTAATAATATGTATATCTAGGAGTCATTTTTGGCCTAAGCCATTTTGCAATGTAAGCCTGGCCAGGATGCTTGCCATTGAAAGGGTCTCAGTAATTAATGATCTTAAAGGGACAAAATAATGCAGAATCAAAGGACTGTTTTCAGGTAAAAGAAGTAACAATAACAAAAATAATTGTAAAGACTCCCAGTTCTCTTTCAATGGTAAAGATTAGCCTGATCAACTGGGAACATAAGGAATGATGATATTGACCTTTTCTGACCCTCATGACTTCAGTCCACTAAAGCTTGGACTCTGTGGACCACCCAAACCCCTTCATGAATATGCATATACCCTTAGCTTAAAAATTCCCCAATTTTGCTGTTCAGGAAGACACTGCTTTGGGAAAGACCCCCGGTGTTCTCTTTACTTGCTGCAAGTAACAAATCCTTTCTTCTCCCAATCTTTGTTTATGTTGTGCCTTTCAGCTTGACACCCACCAAGAGGCAAACCCAGGTTTTTGGGTAACATTAGCTCTTTGGCTGGCAATGAAAATGACATAAGGCAGATTAACAAGAGAAAATTAAATTATTATGTGCACATGGGGAATTCACATAAGTATGAAGAATTCCAAAGACAGCAAGACAAGGTAACATATATATATTCTTGACTAAAGAGAAGTGAAACTGAGCAGGACCCTGTGGGGCTCCTAGGCACTAAAGTCTTTCTGTGTCCCCCATTTCTTGTTTGCAGGGACTAGGCTTCAGCCTCCACAACCTTCCCTGAATTCCAAAGGGTAGGGTCAAATAGTTGCTAATCAGGGAAGGGAGGGGCTGCAGAGACAAGGGAGGAACTGTCAAGAAACAATAGTGCAGCTTTGGGGACAAGATCCTGGTTCTGCCTCAAGGGAAACATATACCAATAACTGAGCTCTTCTACAGAACTAAAACCCCCAACAAATGGAAGATGTTAACTACTTGATGAAGCATCCTTCATTCTAGAGAGAAGGTCACAGTTTGATAACCTTGAGAAGCATAGAAGCTCATCAGGAGACCACTTGAGGCCAGATGAAAGGATTGCAGGCCCTGAACACACCATAATCCTTATCAGCAACCCTGACCTTGAACCATTGCTATAAAACTCCTCACCAAATCCCCCCAGGTTGGGACACACAGTTTTGAGGGCATTAGCCTGCTGTGTCCCCCTTTGCCTGGCAACACAATAAACCTATTCTTTTCTACTTCACCCAAACTCTGCCCCCGAATTCGATTCCATACCAGTGCACAGAGGCCAAATTTCAGCATCAGAAGGAGGTATGGGTCTGAAATTTCAAGGGGAAGTAAGGTAATTCACAGGAAGTTAAAAAGAGTTAATGTTTGGTAAACAAATGTTTGCTGATCCATCCAAAGACAATGAGACACAGAGAGAATTCCTTTTTTGCGGTACGCGTGCCTCTCACTGTTGTGGCCTCTCCCCTTGCAGAGCACAGGCTCCGGACGCACAGGCCCAGCAGCCATGGCTCATGGGCCCAGCCGCTCCGCGGCACGTGGGATCTTCCCGGACCGGGGCATGAACCCGTGTCCCCGGCATCGGCAGGCGGGCTCTCAACCACTGTGCCACCAGGGAAGCCCCACAGAGAGGATTTTGATCAAATGGGCTTTTCAATGTTCCTCCTGTTCTACCACACCTAATATTATACTACATTTATCTCTAGTGATAGCTTCTTCCTGGGACAGGCCTCCTGTCTTAAATTATTTTAGGCAATAAGGGGGAAGTTCAAAGGCTCTTCCTGAGTCTTTTGGGCCTGATTGTTTTCAGCTCAAAATAATCCACATGCCATAGTGGCACATCTTGTGGTGGCCTGCACTTAGACCCATTGGCTCCCGTGCAAATGAGAACCATGCAATGACTCAGGGAGAGCCCTGAGCACATTATTCAGATAGACACCAACATGATGCAATTTTTCTTCGGTGTGTTTAGTGAGAGAAAGCAATACAAGAGGCACTGCCCTTTTACTTTGGGGGAGGTTGAAAGTCCCTTCTTGGAAAGGAAAAATAAGTACTTTTAGAGCATTTAGAAAACCTAAAACCTGTGAGTCAATTTTTTTAAGTGCAGAGTTAATCTTACCCAAATGTGTTTTTTTAAAAATTGCAACCAGTCAAGATCAGTCTCTTCAAGGGGTGCACCAGTTGTGATATTTGCTGACTTTACACTGTTCTGAAATTGAGGATACCTTCCCTCTACTCAGTTAATGTTTATTTTTATTAATTTTTAAAACTGTTTTAAGTAGGAGATCTTTTACTGGAGCCTGAGGATTGATAATGTTAACCACTGTGACACTGCTCTGTTACCTCACATCAACCAAAGAATTGTGCAGGAGCTGATCACATACCCTGTGATTCCCCTCTCTCACCTGGTATTTAAAAATGCTTTCATGAAACCCATCAGGAAAGGGGGTTCAGGTGTTTTGAGCACTAGCTGACCTGAACTCCCTGCCTGGCACGTGCAATAAACGCTGCACTTTCCTTCGCCATAACCTGGTGTCAGTAGATTTGCTTTACTGCACATGGGAGAGCAGACCCACGTTTTTTTATCAGCATATTTATATATATTATTATATATTGTAGGCAATGGAGATATTTTACTTCTTTCCTATTGTGCTGTTTTATTTTTTAACTGAGTTAACCATGAAAGTCAATTTTTGTTGATAGAGGAGAAAAGGTACAAATTAATGAGCTATAGTTAAAAATTTAAAGCTTTTAAAATGCTTGTTATTTATAATGAGATTTATATAATAGAGAATTAGGAAATAATTCTGTATTTAAATGGTTCGATTGTGATTGTGGAACATGAAATTGGTAGTCCACAGGACATATACTAAATTTTCACCCTTAGTGATACTATATTTTTACTGTCCATGTCAAGCTAAAATGTTGTTTTTCAACAATCTTTAGCAAACATATCTTAGTTTTATTATTCAGAGGGAATATAGGAGCTCAATTTGATATAGGGAACTTGAGCATTCCATTAACATGAATTTGAAGAATACACTAAGAATATCTTCTACATTACATTGGAGTAGTGAATTACTGGTAATTATTTAGGGAATTCTTTTGAAAAATACAGTCACCAGGGGGCAATAATTGAATTCTATTGAAATATAGAGATAGATATTAATAAGAATGGAAAATCATATTTTCATTTTATATTGCCCATATCTTCATTTTATTTGTAGGTTTTGAAAGTTTGCAAGAGAAAGATATCAGAATTTATACTTCATTCAGCAGAATCCCTTGGACCAAATGATCACACACTCAGAATACATAAGTGGAGACATTACTGACTGTGGCCCAGGAGACAAGGACAAGACCTAGAAAAGACACAGTAAATAATGGAGGGAAAGAAAGATTGGAATAGACAGGCATTTCTCTTAATGAAAAATGTTAACAGTAGAATCCTTGAGGGAGAATCTTTGAAAACATTGGATTTCTATAACAATAAAAAATTGAGTCCCAAAGTACAATGAGAAATAACAATAATGAATAAATAGGATAAAGAAATTATATGTTAACTGGCATACATTCCAGGAGATTTATCAGACTCCTGCAGAAACCAGGGCTTTCTGGCCTTTAATTCCCCTTGGGCAGAACTGCAGCGCCCCTGTCCCCAGCCCTCAGCCATCACCTCCAGGACTACAGAGGCAGAGTCCTGGCCCTCAAGTCAGGCTGCCTCACTGACTTGAATGCCCATGGAAAAGGGAACATTGATCCTGACCTGAGACACAGCCCTCAGATGTTTGTAAGCTGGAAAGTCTGCATCAGACTTCCTCCTTGCATCTCTCTAGGGTGAACTAGGGAAAACAAAACGTCCCCAAACCCTTTCCCACAGAAGAAGTCTGGGAAAAAACACATGACGATCTTGGCCTTGGTGCCAGGTGAGGCTGATATAACTAGAGCACACCTTCTCCTGGGTTTGGTACCAGAATCCAGGGCCCTGGTGGGAGGACCTGGGCTCTGCCCTGGGTTCCATGGACACAGACAAGCAAGTGTGATCTCAGCAACCTTCAAGGACCCAGATGTGAGAAAGAGGCAATGAAGACACGATGGCTGCTTCAGGGTGGCTTGGTGTCAGCCTAGAACAGCTGGACTTCATAAGGAATAACACACTGTGGAGGGAAATAATAAAGAATTTATAATAGGAACAGAAAATAGTTTTATTTGAGCCAAGCTGAGGGCTATAATCTGGGAGGCAGCCCCTCAAAAGGCTCTAAGGAACTTCTCCACTGAAGCATGGTAGTCTTATACTTTATCAGAACAAAGAACATACATCCAACATGACAGGGGTCTATTCCTTAAAGATTTCAAAAGAGACAGATTGAGGACATATCTAGTGAGACAGTGGGATCCTGGCACGTGGGAAAAGAACCTCGTCGTCGAGAGGGTGTGAACATGGGCATCGTAAGAAGGGAGTCACTTATCCTTCTTTTTGAATCAGACATTTCTTTTCCTTAATGGTTAAAGCAGATGTGCTGTGTGTGCTTGACAGGCTCTTTCAGTTCACACAAAGTTTACACTGAACCATGTATAAGCCTAAATGATTTCCCCATACCTCATTACGTGAAAAATTTCTCCCTCAACACTATAATTTGGGGCTTGACTAATCTTGGCGATAAACCAGACACATAATACCCTCAGCTGTCTAGGCCTCTCCACCTGCAGATCCTGCTGTATCCTCCCCCCAGGGCACAGCACCACAAGAGGGTGTCAGGTGAGGGGTTTGGGACTCAGAGAACTGACTCCCGAAAGTGTTTCTGTTTTCCGAGATAAATAACAATACAGTTTGGATTCTAAAAATCATCCAAATAAGTGAAAAAAAAAAGCTAGACCAACAGTGAATCACAGCGTTTTTCATAAGATAAATGAATGTTATATAATGAAAGAGTAAATAGAGCCCAGAGGCTTTAATATGTAAAATTAAAATGGAGTTCAGTAGTGTTTAAAACACATCCAAAGGTCACATTTATGAGCTGCAAGTCCAGCTGTATTCCACAAGAATTTAGGCAAATGCATGAAAGATGAGTTATGAGTAAAGCACTATCCCCAAACTGTGGGTGTGGGGAAACTCATCCTAGCACTTTGTGCAGAACTAATACATTGCAACCATATCTGGTTTCAAAACTGATATTTTCTGCAACTAAAAAGGCAGAAATAAGCTAAATAAGCTACCTATCCCCCCTTTGTCCTTCAGTTATTAATTAAGACTCCTATTTCTTCCTCTCTTATCTATTTTTTAAATTCCAATTTCAAATGCCAAAATATTCAGCTATTATATATGATATTGTTCTCTTAATTTAGTCTCTACACAGCCTGAAATTTCTTTTTAATTTCCCTATTATATAATTAGTTTTATATTCATCAATTATGTGATATTTCCAGCAGGTACTGAGCTTTTATGCTCCAAATGTATGCCCTTCCATACTTTAATGCACATAAATATACTTTATACTTTTACATCACTTTAAAAGGTAATCTATTGAGTGCAAATTCTGTCTTCAGCATTTTGCTGGGGTCAGCAGTGGGGAGAGAAAATGTAGAAGAAGGAAAAGACATGGCTTATTGTTCTCAAAAGAAGTTACAGAGGAACCTCTGACTTCCTTATCAAAAGGAGGCCCATTTCTTTTTCAATGTCTTTTTTTTTTAATTTATTATTTATTTATTTATTTATTTATGGCTGCATTGGGTTTTCGTTGCTGCGCGTGGGCTTTCTCTAGTTGCGGCAAGCAGGGGATTCTCTTCATTGCGGTGTGAGGGCTTCTCATTGTGGTGGCTCCTCTTGTTGCGCAGCTCGGGCTCTAGGCTCATGGGCTTCAGTAGTTGCAACATGCGGGCTCGGTAGTTGTGGCTCGCGGACTTAGTTGCTCCACGACATGTGGGATCTTCCTGGACCAGGGCTTGAACCCGTGTCCCCTGCACTGGCAGGCGGATTCTTAACCACTGTGCCACCAGGGAAGCCCTCAATGTCTTTTCTATTGACTTCAAATCTATCGGGCTTTAAAATTATTTGTGTGTGTGTGTGCTCATATTCTGACTGTCTCTCACAGCAGATTGTGAGTTCTGTGAAAGTGAGGCAGGAGATAGATGAGCCCCAGGGTAAGCAGCAGGAGTTCATTCCCTCTGGACAGAAACTCCAAAATATCAATAACAGGGCAATCGAGAAAGGAGGCTGTGCCCTGCCCAGATAAGAGATAAAAGACTAGATGTTCCTCATTCTCGTAGTCAAGGAGACCTTCCCAGCTACACATGTGCAGAAGGGTTCCTTGGAGGTCAAAAAGGGAGAGGGCACCACCCCATAGTAAGTGATGACAACTACCCATAGGCCTCTTCGCTAGAATCCATCTTGGCTAAGAGATGCACATGAACACGGGAGGACCCTGAGGTATACCAAATATGGACTCAGAACCAGGCAAAGCAAGATGATTGGTCAAAGGAAACCTGGAAGAAATTCCCCATAAAAGTGATTCAAACTACCATGTGAGCGCAACTCTCTCTCTGAGCCCGCCCATGTGTCTATCCACATGTATTCTTTGTCCTCCTAATAAACACTTTACTTGTTTCACTACTTTCCATCTCTGTGGAAATTCATTTCTACACAACAGACAGGCCAGGACCTTGTCACTGGCCACTAGTCCCTGGTGGTCTAGTGGCTAGGATTTAGTGCTTTCACTGCCCCGGCCTGACTTCAGTCTCTGGCCAGGAACCAAAATCCTGCTTCAAGCAGCTGCAGGCTGAGGCCACCTGAGATGAAAACAGGGGCAATGTTTATCTTGTTTAAGGTCATGTCTTGTTAAAAAACAAAATTCAACTGAGTAAATTTGAAAATCTGATTGGCCTTATTTGATGCTTTATGAATTGGGCAGCATCTCATCTAGTAAATAGAAGGGCACTTTGAGAAGTTATACAGAGTGGAAGGTTTTTATAGAAAGGAGGGTGGGCAAGAAAGTCATTAGCAAAAGAAAAAAAGGTTATTTGGGACCAGTACTATCTTCTCTTTGTAGGGAAGGGAAGCCTTGAGTTTTATCTTGCAGATTGCCTCTTCTTCTTGGGTTGGGGGAGATGGAGAGGGCCCCTGTGATAGATTACCACATTGGTGCTGACCAGAAGATTCCAGATTTCAGAATTAAGATAACATTTCTGGTGAAGGTCGAAATTGCAAGTAGGTTAGGTATTAAATATATGCGTGGTATCGTGGGCTTCAGCACAAATGAAACCATTCTGTGTCAGCGGTTTTCCTCCTTAATAGTCCCTAATGCAGAACTAGCAGAAACCCAACAAAGATTTTTGAAAAAGTAAATGAGTGCCTAACTCAATTGGTCAACTGGTGTAAAGAATGTGGCATAGGGCTTCCCTGGTGGCGCAGTGGTTAAGAATCTGCCTGCCAATGCAGGGGACACGGGTTCGAGCCCTGGTCTGGGAAGATCCCACATGCCGCGGAGCAACTAAGCCCGTGAGCCACAGCTACTGAGCCTGCGCATCTGGAGCCTGTGCTCCGCAACAGGAGAGGCCGCGACAGTGAGAGGCCTGCGCACCGCAATGAAGAGTGGGCCCCACTCGCCGCAACTGGAGAAAGCCCTCGCACAGAAATGAAGACCCAACACAGCAAAAATTAAATAAATAAATAAATTAAAAAAAAAAAAAAAAAAAGAATGTGGCATAAGAATAAAAAGATCTAGAGAGCAGATGAAAGAAGCTTTTGTTTATATTTTTAAAAGGAATGTCTTCTGTGTTTTCAAATTACTGCAAATCTAATCAGCAATGTTGATGTGACTATTAAAAATGATGCTTTTTGAAAGGTTAGAGAAAGGAAAAACAAGAAAAAAAGTTCCTCCTAGTAAGATTTGTTTCCTTCTGGTCAGAATAGTGAAGAGATACTTTTAACAAGCCAACTTTTTCATATGCAAAAACAAGTTTTAGAATGTCAAAAAGTGCCCCATCTGGGGCATTATTCTCCAGAGCCTGAAGAATACTGTGACCACATGATTTTAGAAAAATATCACCTTCTCCTTTTCATGGGTATGAGCCCATGAAACTAAGAGCTAAGAATTTCCCAATTCTGCAAAATACACCGTAGGGAATATAAGATGAAACAGAGCTCTGATTACCCATTCTCAGTTGTTTATGGCTGGTAATCTTAAAATCTCAAACAAACAAACAAATGTAGTCTCTCAGGGTTTCAAACTCCTCAGCCCAAAAGGGAAAATCCCAACGAATGTTTAGCCACTGACAGCCCCAAATGGCTAAGAGAATGAATACCCTGGTATTATCACACACAAGTTCTACTACTTACTAGAGAAATCTCAACCAGCAAAACATGTGTCTTTTTCCCTTTACCACAGAAATCAAAAGTGCCATGGGCCAATGATGCCTGGTCAGTGGCAAGTGTTCAGGGCCATCTCTGAGACAAAGGTGCTCAAGCAGCTGCTGAGTAGTATCCATGAGCTGCCACTGGCCAGGGGCCAGTGTGCTATGGTTGAGATGCCCACTAGGGATGGTGGCCCCTTCATGGTTGCCCAAATTATTGCCAAACCAAACACAGATTCACTCACCCACTGCAGAGCAAAGCCAATCTACTGATACCAGCTGTGGTGAAGGAAAGTACAGTGTTTATTTGCAGGATGCGAAGCAAGGATAACAAGCAGCTAATGCTCAAAAGACCCAAACTCCCTGAAGACTTCTGGGCAAGTGTTTCTAAAGACAACATTAGGAGTGAGGGTCTCAGGGTGAATTATCAGTTCATGGACATTCTTTTGATTAGTTGGTGGAGAGGTGACAGGGTGATATTTTGGGAACCTTAATCATCAGCCTTCTTGTTCCAACCAGTCTGGGACCTACATGCTTGTGATCAGCACGTAGTCAAATCCTCCATCAGGTGGAGAACCTTAGTGTCTACAAAAAACGCTCAAGTGTCGTGGTCCATACGTGGGTTGGAAAAGAATTTCCAGACACAAGGCAGAATGTAAAGAAGATAGAATTTATTAGAGGAAAGTGTCTCTGCCAGAACAGCAGGCTGACTTCCTAGTAGTCTGGGGGAGTGGACCCCAAACATGTGCTATTGATCAGTTTTTATAGCCAGAAAACAAAGGAATGCTCCAAGGTGAAAATTTCGTTTACTAATTGGTCAGGGCACATATACTTTCCTTCTATAGGGTGGCAGTGGGACATGGAATATGCCTTTTCTTATTTGGGACAGGTCTCATCGCCCAGCTGGGCTCAGGAATTTCATAACCATCACAACATGGTGGGGAGGGCAATTAAGGGTCTGATAAGGGGTGTAACACTGACACTTTTTCAGAGAGGGTTGTCCTTTGTCCTTGAAGCACCATTGTCCTTGGAGCACCACATCAAGGATATGTGTCAGACTGTTATCTATATCCCTTGAGGAGAAAGGGATATAGACAACACTGTTTTTCAATCTATTGTTACTTTTCTTGCTTGACTGCTTTTCCTTTGTTTCTGAACTTTGTCAGTTCTATAATCATTAACTGCTCTCTGGAAATCAAGGGAGGCCTAGGAGACTAAAGCTTTGTTCTTCCAACTAGAAGCAGGGAACACTGGGAGTCTGTCACTGGGAAGGCCCCACAGGATCCTACTCAGTTTCACAATCATGAATAAAGTTGTTTCTATGAACGTTCATGTACAAATTTTGTGTGGACATATTTTTCTAATTTAAATTCCTAGGGGGTGAAATTAGGGGGTTGTATTAATGCCGAACTGTTTTCCAAAGTAGTACATCATTTCACATTTTCTTCAGGAATGTATGAGACTTCTGGTTGTTCTCCATCCTTACTAACATTTGATGCTATCAATCTTTTTAATTTTAGTCATTCTAGTAGATGTGAAGTTATTTGCATTGTGGTTTTAATTTTTCTTTGATGACTAATAATGCTGAACATTTTAAAATGTTGCTTATTTACCATTCATGTATCTTTGGTTAAGTGTCTTATTAAATTTTTGCCCAATTTAAATTAAATTGTTTGTCTACTAAGTAGTGTTTTAGTAAAAGCTGGAGAAGAAGCAAGTTTGGCTGGATTACAGAAAACAAGGGGGAGAGTGGTAGGAATGAGGCCAAGAGAGACATGGGAGAAGGGGAGAACAGATCAAAAAGGACTTTGAGGCCTTGGTGAGAACTTTGGATTTATTGTAATTAAATTGAATTCACTGGATGATGTTGAGTATACAGTGGCACAATTGGGCTTAAATTTTAAGGGACCACTTTGGCAGCTCTGTGAACAGGCCAGAGGAATGGGAGTAAACACAGGATAGACCAGGAGGTTATTGCAGCAGTCAGAAAGAGAGAAACTGGTTAGCTGCAGTTCTGAATGACCTTCCCCCTCACTCTTGTTCCTGACATTCCAAACTGCATAATTTCAGATGTGGAAGACTGAGAAATTTCCTGGATTTTCTCAACAGAATAGTGACTTACTCAAGGCCTTTAAGTGGAACACACTCTACTGAGGGTTGAGAGAAAGCTGACAATAGTGGCTTGCTTAGCTTAACTCAGTGGTTATGGTTGTTCGTTGTGGTTGCAATATTATGGTTGTGTGACTCTTTGGTTAGTATTCACTTTCTCCATCTTGGAATATACGTTTGATGAGGATGGAAAAATTATCTCTGTTTTTAACTCACCACTGTAGCCTCAGTTTGAGCACAGTGCCTGCCACTTAGCATTTAGTCAATGGGTTTTTTTGTAGGGGAGTGAATGTGTGTATGTGTGAGGGAGAGAGAGAAGAGGGGCAGAAACAGAGAGGGGAAGAGACAGACATAGGGACAGGGGAACAAGTCCATATTGCCAAAGAACAGGACAATATTTTCTGTGAGTAGAATGCTCAGAGCCTGTGTACTGTGTTCTTTTCTACTTTCTCAGGTTAGATTTATCACTTCATAAATTTTCTTTTTCTTACCCAAAATGAATCTACATTTTTTTTCCTTATAAGTATAAAGAAAAAGATTTTTGTGTGGGGGGGGATTTTAATGTCTCACTACAATTCAAGTACCATACATGTCTCTTTCTATTATTTGTATATCTTGAAAATATACCAGCATTATTGTCTAACACAAAGGAGGCACTAAATAAAATTTTTTCTTTGAAACATTGGTACTATAAATTATAAGAGACAGGAGCCATGTTTTCACAGCTCTGTTTCTTGAGCACCCAGCCCAATGGTATTGTGGAGATGGAATAACAATCACCATGAGCACAGGTCACTGCTGACAAAGGGACTTGCTTTCTCTCTAAACCATTTGACTTTGTTGGTGCCCAGGGCAGGATGCTCCAAAATATGCCTCAGTGGAATATTACTTTGAATTAAAGTTACTGAAGAAATGACTGATGCAAGAGAGACACACTGACCTTCCTATCTGTCTCCATGAAAGCAGGAAATTAGTATCTCATGTGAATGGTGCCCTCCCTGTACCAGGAGGTAGAAAGACATCATTAGCACCAGAGATAGGGAATGCAGGGTCAAGAAGGCTGTATAAACCTTGTTATTTCTTTAACTCAAGAAGGTTGGCAGGGACATTTCTTCCTCCTCAACAGCTGACAAGACAACCAGGAGGCTGGCTAAACCCTGCTTCCCACCACAAGACTGCTGCAGCTGAGAGATCCTAGGACACATGAGAAAGGCCAGCAGAAGGTAAAATTTCTTATCTCCTCAACTTCCCAGGCCTGTAAGATCTGGTGGGAGGGAAAGTGCTTAAGAGTCTCCTTTTCTCTATCTCTAAATTTAGATTATCAGAAGAAAATACTTATGGAGCAAGATCCTTGTGACATAGAAAATCTGGTTTTTGGAAATGAGTAATCTCGTCTCAGTTTTTCTTAATCCTTTCCTCCCAGAGACAGTCACTGTTTTTCTTTGTCTCTGTCTCCTGAGTCATGTTTCATAAGAAGAAAGAACCATAGGGCAGAAGACAGGCATAGGCCCTATAAGCCTGCTGTCTGAGACAGCCTCACAGACTGGTGAGTTACCAGTTCTCTCCAGTCCAGTGCCTATTAAGACAAACTTTGCTGTCAGTCCTCTGTATAAAAACTGGATGAGATTTTTCCTTCTGTATTTTTCTGTGTCCTGAGAGTTTGGCTTTTTGTCCAGTGAGAATATTCTCTCTGGTCTCCACCATCTGGATGGTGTATTTACTGGGGTGCATCTGGTAACCAGTTGAATTGACTAGGGTTCTGAGACACAAAGTCATAAACAGCACACTCTAGTCTTGTTGTGCCAGCTGTCAGAGGAGTTTGTCCTAAGGGGGCCCAGTCCATAAGGGGCCTTTGTTGTTTCAACCTTCATTGCCTTGTTAGTGTTGGAAAAGTCCCATTCCAGCAGCCTATGCCTGATGTCACAGATTAGTAGGTTTGGGATCAGATGTGCCTCAAATTCCCAGGAGAGACCAGGGACACAGTTTGCATTATACCACCCTTACTGCCTGTGCAGTGAAGGCCTTTGCTTTCTTAGATTATCCTTGGAAATGAATTTGCACATTATAGGGGCTATCATCCGTGCCCTCTCCATCTGAAAGTATGCTTATTTCATCCATGGTAAGGATTTATTCTAAGCCTGAAAAGTTACCTCTGGGTCATTCCATAAAAAGGCTTACTGATTTGAGTCACTATTTGAAATTAATGAAAGGTCTTACTCCTCAATGGCCAGATGATGGATCCTTTAAATTTGCTGTATTTAAAAGATTACCTTTTTGAGAGCTCTCATCATAAACAGCTGTCATATTGGTATTTACGGAAGGATCAAATTGAAAGGAAAAATAATGTATAACAGCTAGCCTTAGGGAATCGTTATTAAGATGAAATAACAGAAATTAAAGATCCAACATGAATTCCCCTTTTTTTTTTTTTTTTTTTTTTTTCTTTTTGCGGTATGCGGGCCTCTCACTGTTGTGGCCTCTCCCATTGCGGACAACAGGCTCCGGATGCGCAGGCCCAGCGGCCATGGCTCACGGGCCCAGCCGCTCCGCGGCATATGGGATCCTCCCAGATCGGGGCACGAACCCGTATCCCCTGCATCGGCAGGCGGACTCTCAACCACTGCGCCACCAGGGAGGCCCATGAATTCCCCTTTTTAAGAAAAATTTTAAAAATTGCCCCATCTCCTCAGCAATTCCTTAGGCCCTCCTACAAATAATTAGGAAAAGATAAGTTGGAAGCCAATATTCAAGAGCTAATAGAAACAATTATCTTTGTCTTCCAAATCTCTACAAAACCAGAAATGCAACTTAGGAACAAGTCAAGGCCCATTTATCTTCACCAACCCTGCAACCTATTCCTCTCAAATTCTTGTAGATATTATAAAAGTTGAGGATAATTGGAGCAAAATTGCCCTGTACTTAAGAAGAAACAGTTTTTAAAATAATAATTACCCTGAGACTTATGATAATAGAAAAATACACTCCAAAACTCACAGAAGAAAATTTACACTTTTTTCTCTGTCCCTTAAAGTTATAAATCTTACCATGTCTTTGAAATGTAAGCACAGCCACATTGCCTGAGACTGAGCCCAGATTATCTCAATTGTTAGAACCTGAAACTAAAATTTAAAGAAAAAAAAGGAAAGAGGTTTTTTTTTTAAACAAAAACCACCAGAAAAACCCTCTCTTGCTCAAACTCTAAATCACAGTCTCCTTAAAATTGTTTATCAAGGGCAAGTACACTTAAAGGGCAAGAAGACTTAAAAGTCTTCTCCATAAATAATAAAAGACTGTAGCTATCTGAGTGAGTAAACTTAGTTTATTCCAACAAGCAATATAAAAATTCTCAAAAATATAACAAAAACGAATACAAATATTTTTCAAATTCACATGATCTAGGATAATTTTTGGTAAGTAAAATCTAGTTCAGGTTTAATGGTTTAATTAATACAGACATATCTTAAGAGTTATCAGCATTAAGTATAATAGCTTTATGCTATGTAGTTTTACTAAAAGTCAAATAAGCTCATGTTATCTCTTTTACAAATTTTCTCAGAAAAAAGTAATAATAATAATAATTTAAGATGATGGCTAACACTACTTTAACATCTTATGAAATTGTCATGAGTAATATGAGGGATTGTTAAGAACAAATTAATTAAATAGACATAAGATAAGAATTCTTTTAGGTAAACTTTTTTTAGCAATAATTGTGTTTGCTATGTCAACTTAAATAGTTTTCTAAATGTCTTTGATAAATTGTACCCTTAGAATTTTGCTAAGTTAAATTAAATGAATTGAATGTCTAGATCATTTCCAACTAAGACAAAATACTGAAATATTAATTGCTGAACGAGTCTAAGTTTACCTACTTTTGACCTCTTATTACACACTAAATATGTTTGGTTCTATTAGTAAACATGTCTTGTGCTTCATTAAAAGCTTGTACTATGAAGTAGAATATGTTTCTAGAAATTATGAAATGTATTTATAAGTTTGCCAAGCCACAAAATACTTACACAGTTCATAATTTTTAACTTTATCTTTACAAAAAAATTAAAGCTTCAAAGGATTAAGAATTGTAAATAATAGATGTGGTTAAAGCTACTAGGAATTATAAGGAAATTAGAATATATTTTGGGGTAAGAAAAAGTGTAAGGTATGGAGATGTTTTTGTTAATGTAAAAACTTTGTTAAATGATTTTTGTCCTAAAGCTGGTAACTTCTAAATGGGAAAGAGAACAAGGGACAAATCAAAATGGACAGAGAAAGTTGTAAGAGGTTTGTTAAAAAGGAATCTTTAGAAAGGAATTTTATGTGTAGTCAGGTCTAAGATTGGAATGAATTTAATAAAGTGATTGAGTTTTAATATCCAAAGTAAGCTGGTAGAAAATTAAAATTTGTTTTTTCTCTCTTTTTGCAAAATTTTCTTAATTGTTGGTCTGCTCTTAATGAGAAATTGTAAACAAAGACTTTTTTTTACATTTAATGTAATCTGTCTAGCAAAACAAATATTGTACATTTTGTCTTTATGAGTCTGATAATTTTGAAGAAAAACTGAGTGCTTTCAATATTAAAAGAGCTAAGTCTTTTTACACTATTTAACTATCTGTATTTACATGTGAATCTTTGTCACTTTGATTAAATTGATAACTAAATATTAATTCACAGTGACATATGATCATATTTGACAAAGTGTTTTAAAACATTTTTATTTTTGAAAAAGTAGATTTTCCCCCAAGTCAAATTCTAAATGAAGTCTTATTGACCTGGAAATAACGTTCAGGTTTTCCAGAGGCCCCTTGGAACACCTTAAAAGATTTGTTTTATCTTATTAGAAAAGAGAGCTATGAAACTCATTAGGCTTATTTGGTATGTTACTTACATGGGAAGCATTGCTAAATAAATGATCATAAACCCTAGGTTATATCATAAGGGTGAATGTTATTAATATAAATGTTCTAGAAAGTATATGAAATTCCTAAAATTGGATATGTCCTAGTATAATGTTATCAGTCATAATTCTAGTTATTATCTTAAATGTTTTGTGTCACAGAGATAAATTTTCTTGTCAATTCCATTAGAATGAATCAAATTTTTAGTAATGGATATTTGTCTTTTATTATTTAGACAATGGTTTTACTCAGATGCTTTTACAAAAGCTTCCTGAAAATGTGTTTCATGTTCAGAGAAATTCATGGAAAAGGATCTAACAAGTATTCTAGAACACAAGTTTCTGATGAATTTCAAATCATTACACTGAACTGAGTAAGAATTTACAAAACCCTAATGGAGAAATTGATGGTTTCATAAAACTTCTAACAAAAGATCAAACAGGGCTTCCCTGGTGGCGCAGTGGTTGAGAATCTGCCTGCCAATGCAGGGGACAGGGGTTCGAGCCCTGGTCTAGGAAGATCCCACATGCCGCGGAGCAACTAGCCCCGTGAGCCACAAATACTGAGCCTGCGCGTCTGGAGCCTGTGCTCCGCAACGAGAGGCTGCGATAGTGAGAGGCCCGTGCACCGCAATGAGGAGTGGCCCCCACTTGCCGCAACTAGAGAAAGCCCTCACACAGAAACGAAGAGCCAACACAGCCATAAATAAATAAATAAATAAAAATTAAAAAAAAAAAAAAAAGATCAAACAAGACAAGAATTAATTACATGGGACTAAGTAAACTGAAGAAGATGGATATAATATTTTATGATTTTAAAAATAAATTTATTTATTTTATTTATTTTTGGCTGCATTGGGTCTTTGTTGCTGGGTGTGGGCTTTCTCTAGTTGCAGCGAATGGCAGCTACTCTTCGTTGTGGTGCGTGGGCTTCTCATTGCAGTGGCTTCTCTTGTTGTAGAGCATGGGCTCTAGGTGCATGGGCTTCAGTAGTTGTGGCTCGTGGGCTTTAGTAGTTGTGGCTCAATGGCTCTAGAACGCAGGCTCAGTAGTTGTGGCGCGTGGGCTTAGTTGCTCTGCGGCATGTGGGATCTTCCTGGACCAGGGCTTGAACCCATGTCCCCTGCACTGGCAGGCAGATTCTTAAACACTGTGCCACCAGGAAAGCCCCATTTTATGATTTTTTTTTTCGTGGTACGCAGGCCTCTCACTGTTGTGGCCTCTCCCGTTGCGGAGCACAGGCTCCGGACACGCAGGCTCAGCGGCCATGGCTCACAGGCTCATATCAATCAGTGTGATACACCACATCAATGAATTCAGTAAAGTCACAGAATACAAAATTAATACACAGAAATCTCTTTCTTTCCTATACACTAAAAACAAAAGATCAGAAAGAGAAATTATGGAAGGAATCCCATTTACCATCACATCAAAAAGAAAAAATACCTATGAATAAATCTACCTAAGGAGACAAAAGACCTGTACTCTGAAAACTCTAAGATGCTGATGAAAGAAATCGAAAGTGACACAAACAGATGGAGAGATATACCATGTGCTTGGATTGGAAGAATCAATACTGTCAAAATGACTATACTACTTAAGGCAATCTACAGATTCAATGCAATCCCTATTAAATTACCAGTGGAATTTTTTTTTAAGATTTTTTTCATGTGGACCATTTTTAAAGTCTTTATTGAATTTGTTACAATATTGCTTCTGTTTTATGTTTTTGTTTTTTTTGTTTGTTTGTTTGTGTTTTTTTTTTGGTTGCATTGCATGTGGGATCCCAACTCCCTGACCAGGGATCTAACCTGCATCCTCCTCATTGGAAGGTGAAGTCCCAACCACCGGACCGCCAGGGAAGCCCCCACCAATGGCATTTTTCACAGAACTAGAACAGAAAAATTTAAAATTTGTATAGAAACACAAACCCCCAAATAGCCAAAGCATACTATGAAAGCAAAAATGGAGTTGGAGGAATCAGGCTCACTGTCTTCAGACTGTATTACAAAGCTACAGTAATCAGTATGGTACTTGCACAAAAACAGAAATATAGATCAATGGAACAGAATAGAAAGCCCAGAAATAAACCCACACAACTATGGTCAATTAATCTATGACAAAGGAGGCAGGACTATACAATGGAGAAAAGACAGTCTCTTCAATAAGTGGTACTGGGAAAACTGGACAGCTACATGTAAAAAAATGAAATTAGAACAATTTTCTAACACCACAGACAAAAATAAACTCAAAATGCATTAAAGACCTAAATGTAAGACTGGATATTATAAAACTCTTAGAGGAAAATCCAGGCAGAACACTCTTTCACAGCAGCAATATCTTTTTGGATCCACCTCCTAGAGGAAAGAAAACAAAAACTAAAATAAACAAATGGGACCTAATAAAACTTAAAAGCTTTTGCACAGCAAAGGAAACCATAAACAAAACAAAAAGACAACCTACAGAATGGGAGAAAATGTTTGCAAATGATGAGACTGACAATGGAATAATCTCCAAAGTATACAAATAGCTCATGCAGCTCAATATCAAAAAAGCAAACAACCCAATCAAAAAATGGACAGAAGATCTAAACAGACATTTCTCCAAAGAAGACATACTGATGGGCAAAAAGCACATGAAAATCTGCTCAACATCGCTAACTATTAGAGAAATGCAAATCAAAACTACAATGAGGTATCACCTCACACCAGTCAGAGTAACCATCATCAAAACGTCTACAAACTGTAGACTACAAAAATGTTGGAGAGGGTGTGGAGAAAAGGAGTCCTCCTACACTGTTGGTGGGAATGTAAATTGGTTCAACCACTATGGAGAATATTATGGGATTCCTTAAAAAACTAAAAATAGAACTACCATATGATCCAGCAATCCTACTCTTAGGCATGTATCTGGAGAAAATTATACTTCCAAAAGATACATGCACCCCAGTGTTCAGTGCAGCACTATTCACAATAACCAGGATATGAAAGCAATTTAAATGTCCATTGACAGATGAATGGATAAAGAAGATGTGGTACATATATACAATGGAATATTACTCAGCCATAAAAATGAATGAAATAATGCCATTTGCAGTAACATGAATTGACATAGAGATTATCATACTAAGTGAAGTAATTCAGAGAAAGACAAATATCATATGATATCACTTATCTGTGGAATCTAAAAAAATGATACAAATGAACTTAATTACAAAAGAGAAACAGACTCACAGACTTAAAAAACAAACTTATGGTTACTAAAGGGAAAAGGTATGGGGAGGGATAAATTAGGAGTTTGGATTCACATATACACACTACTATATATAAAATAGATAATCAACAAGACCCTACTGTATAGCAAAGGGAACTCTACTCAATATTCTGTAATAACCTATATGGCAAAAGAATCTGAAAAAGAATGGATATGTGTATATATATAACTGAATCATTTTGCTGTACACCTGAAACTAATTCAACATTGTAAATCAACTGTACTTCAACATAAAATTAAAATTAAATTTAAAAAAAAGAGATTAAAAAAAGAAGTGTCTTCCAATGCAAGGATCAGATCAAAGAACATGAATGGAATATTCCTACTGGGACGATTAGGAGGATAACACATCCTTGGTAGGTGCAGAGCCTGTTCACTTATCCTCTGACTTTCCTTGTTCCCTTTCTCTACTACATCCAATTAAGCAGATAAAAACTTTGAGAAAGCTGCCTCTTCCTTCACCAATGCCAAGAAGGACAAACTCAAAGAGCCATTTGTCTGTCTGTCTTCCTCTGATGTTGCTTCTTCATGTTTGAGCTATTGGGAGGAGAGAGAGGCAATAAATTCTCTTAATAAAAGCAAAAAATAAAAATAAAAAATAAGCCTATATGGTCAGTCACAATCCTTGCTATACTTATATAAATAAGACCAAGTTTATTGAATCTAGACTTATTTTGCAAACAAATTTGTCTTAATTTGGCTATCTTTGATAAAAATGAGGGTGATTTTAGAGAGAAAAATTATCTTTCGATAGAAACCAAAATACATATTGTGGATACTAGATTCTAGTGCTATTAATTTTCCTTGAAGTTTTGTTAATTACCTGAAAACTGGACTGTATCCTGAATTTTTCTAGTTTCCTCCACTACCTGACTACAACTCTCCAAACTAGTGTTTCCAAATTTTCTCCCACCCTTTTGACTTGGAATAATTGAAACTAAAACTGCCTTTTTTTCTGAAGTCCTGCATACTGAAGGTAGATATCTTAATATAAACTTCAGAGAAATCTCCACAGCAGCTCATGTTTAGACAGTCTTCTTCGTTCCTGTTGCTATATGGACCACTCAGAAAGTTTACCTGAACATCTGATGGACATTCAAACTACAAAAGATGCTTTAACCCTGACATTTAGAAATCTTCTCAACTGTCTACCCTCAGAACTCAAAAACTGATATGAAATTTGCCTCAATTATTAACCATTGTTTTTTTGTCTCCATAGCAATGCCTCTTATTAAATACCTGATTGTACAGTAAGCTTAACTTCTACTTGGAAATACTGCTTTGGAAGAGAAAATTAAGGTAAAATGATCATATGGATGGACTCTAATCCAATATGACTTGTCTCTTTATAAGGGGGGAATATTAGAACACAGACATGCACAGACTGAGGGGCAACCATGTGAGGACACAGTGAGAAGGTAGCCATCAAAGGAGAGAGACCTCAAAGAAACTAAACTTGATACTTTGATCTTGGACTTCTAGCCTCTAGAACTATGAGAAAATATATTTTTGTCGTTTAAGCCACCTAGTAGCCAGTGTGGTCTTTTGTTATGGCAGCCCTAGCAAACAAATACAATCACTATTAGGGAAAAAAAAATCATGTGCTTTGTTATTCCAGTAGAATGATTTTAACACTGATTACTTCTTACCTTGAGATTATAAAAGACAGTGGTAAACACTACTGTAGAGTATATATGAGTTGTGTCCTATGAAACAAAGGTAGTTAACAAACACCTCTCAGCTGTAGATGATGCCATGTGTTCATCTGATCAGCAAGAGGACACGAGTGGAAGGGAGAACCTTTTCTGCTTCAGACAAGCAACTTCCTGGGTTACCCTGAGTATGACAAAGAGGGCCATTGCTTGGGGACCAGGTCTCCAAGCAGTCCCAACAGGCCTCAGGAACCCACAAGAAAATTGTGAAGGAAGAATATTACTAGCCAGGCCCATATGAATCTTTTCCTCCCATCACTGCTCTTTTGTGAAAAATTCTTCCAAATACACATTTTTGTCCCAAAATATCATGTTGGACGCTCGCTACTAGGAGCAAATTTTTCTAGCATCTCTGTTGGATGAATTTTCACACTTGCAAAATCACTCAGAAAAGAGTTCATCCTCCCAATACCTCCCCTGCACCAGTGTCCCCCTAAACAGCATCTGACCACAATATGAAGGAACTTACCTCCCAGGTAAACAGGTGCTTGAATGTGATTTAATTATCTCTGCATCCTCTCCCTGGTCTCCCTGTGAAATCCAGTCACCTCTTTGCATTAAAGCATATCTGTGAGAAGCCCTGTAAGGTGCTGGCTATTCTCAATTCTGTCCTGCTGGTTTCTCTGAAGTGCCTAGAAGCTGTCCTCTCCACACACAAACTGTTCTGACAAACTTCATTTGAATGATTTGGATTTTAATTCTCAATTTGCTTCTGTTCCTAAGCCTTAAGGCTTTTTTTTTTTTTTTTTTTACCAATTCAGAAAAAAGCATCATTAAAAAAAAGACAAGGTTGGGCTTCCCTGGTGGCGCAGTGGTTGAGAGTCCGCCTGCCGATGCAGGGGACACGGGTTCGTGCCCCGGTCCGGGAAGATCCCACATGCCGCGGAGCGGCTGGAGCCGTGAGCCATGGCCGCTGAGCCTGTGTGTCCGGAGCCTGTGCTCTGCAACGGGAGAGGCCACAACAGTGAGAGGCCTGCGTACCGGAAAAAAAAAAAAAAAAAAAAAGACAAGGCTACTCGCAGATCTAACATGCTAAGCTTTAACTTAGTACGTTCTTAGGACTGATGTTTTCCAAGGAACAAACTTTCTTGTTTCCTGTGTACAAAAAGTGAGAAAAAATAAAAATAGTGGTATCTTCACAGTTGAGTTCTTAACATATTTTCTGATATATGTAAAAAGAGAAAAATTTGCAAAATGAGTACCAACATTTTTAAAAATAATAATTAAGCCTAAATCCCTGGATTTATCAATTTTATAAAATAAGAAAGTAACATTTTATAAAATACAATTTTATGAAATATGATTTTATAAAATTTGTTTAGCTAAGTAACAAATGATTTGCCCAAAAAACAGATTTAGCAGGTGGAGTCCAGGGGGCACATTCTACAAAATAAGTTTATTGACACTGTAAAGGGTTACTAGCATAAAATTGTGGTGGGAATAAAAAGGGCAGTGACCTTCCTCCTGAAGTTTAGGAGTGATCCCTGAATTGAGAGATATCTGAGTTGAAGTGGTCACTGGAAACAAATGGTAGAGACAAATCACAGAGAGCAGACTGTATCAATTTCCAGCTTCTGGACTCAGAGAAGGAAGGAAGAGCTTCAGATTTCATTGCAGAGAATGAGGCTGAGAAACTTTAAAATCAGATGCTTTTTCCCAGATCCAGGGGGCCAGCTAATGCACAAAAATGCTTAAAGCCACATAGGTATGTCACCTTTATTTCCTAGAGAAGATGTTAGCATTTTCTAAATCCTCATCTACCGTGCCTGGCATGCATTATTTTATAGCTTTCTGGAAGTTTCATCAGCACCACTGGTATATCTGTAGTACGATGTGTGCGTGGAGAGTACAGAATGTAGGTCCGGGCTGGGGGCAACGGACTCTTCTAGCTACCACAGTGAGTGGTGCCCCTGCAAACCTGAGTAAGGAAGACAACTTGCCTTTGGGTGGGTAGTGTTACAATCTGCATGTCTAGGGGCACAAATGTAAAGACCGACCCTGTTCTGGGAATGATTATGATTCTGACTGACCTCAAAGGGGTAATTATGAAACCCCTGGATCATCAGGATCTGGATGTTCCCTACTTTTTCCATGGTGTGATCATGACCGAAAGTGTGGCTGTAGATATCTGGGAACATTTCCAGAAATGTCCTCCTGTAGGAGTTAATTATAAAGTAAATGTGTATAAAAGAGAAAATAATATTGAAACCTATCAAGGGGAGTAGATCTTAAGGGTTAATATTGTAGATGGACTACTTTGGAAAAAATCTTTTTCCCTTGGAGTATTAAGAAGTCATCGCATAATTGCCATCTCTCCACATTTTGTTCTAGAGTGCCTGGTTTATTGATATCAGTGTGAGACCTGTTTTAAATAAAAATCTATTTGTAAAAATCCAGATCTGTAATATGTTCTAAATATCATTATAGTGTCTTTTAACTATAGATTAAAAATCACTTCATTTTCAACAAAATATTTTGATGTAAACATCAAATGTTTTGAAAACAAAGGGGATCTGTTTTTGTTGTTTTCTCTTTTATCTAATTTTTGTATCCATTTTGTCTGGGCATATTAAATGGTAAAAATATTTATAAGATTTGCACTAGGTGAATCTTCTTAAAAAGAAAATACTGAAGGCCACAGAGTCTGGGAATATTAATATCTTTTTAATAGATTGATCCCCCTTGATTTCTTATTCTGGAGTAAAGGTACAAGTTTTTCCATGAAAATTAGACACACAAATCATCTGACAGAATGTATGACAGATGGAACATGATTGATGGGAATTTTGCTTTAATGCACATTGTTCATTGTAATTTTGCCCAGCTTAATGAACTGTGAATTAATAATGAGGAGCAACACATTCAACGTATTATAGTAATAAAGTGCTTTTATGGACATTTTTCATGTTTCCAGACTTTCTTGGCCACCCTGAACAATTTTAACTCAAAGGATTAAAAAATAATCGCTTATTTAACTGTGTTAAAATAGTCAACTTTGAAAAAGGTATTTTCCTGTATGAACTTTTTCCTAATTGATTCCATTTTGTTCTGATCAGTAAACTTACCTGAGTAAGCTGCACTATTTAAAAAAAAGTGATCTGATAGAGTATTAGATGACATACATGACCATAGTCCATTGTTTTCTGATTCAACGACATAAGGGAGTAAAGTGAAAAATTAATAATTATACATTTTTTAATTAGGAGAATAGAAAAACTAAATTTCTTGTAGAAATAAGCCCAAAGAGTCCTCGTGTCAGCCCTGCTCCTCTTAAAAGACCGTGACGCTGTAATACCAATGGATAATCTGGGAGAGAACCAGCTGTCATTAAAATAGATTTTACCAAGGCAAGGACAATAGGTTGCTTATTAGCAGTGAGAAATCAGTAGTCTTTTAGAAGTGTACCCTTTGGAAAGTGTGAGATATATAATAAATGAAAGCCTTTCATTATTCATTGTTATAAGCCAAATGTAGATTAAATGTACACTACCTTCAATTCAGATATTAAGATATCCTTCCCTCAGTAATTTTATGAGGTAACATGTATAATGTCAAGCATAGGCTAAGTCATATATTTTATAATCTTTCAAAAATTTTTAAAGCAATGTGTTAACCCTATAATGAATATAAAATGGATCCTAACTGCATGTCTTAGAAAATGTGCATTTCATAGAATTATTGAAGAATGAATCCTTAATAGCCCATCTTTTTAAGTATGTTAGCTGAATGTTATGATTGTGTAATATCATTTTAGGGCATTACCACATTTTAAGAAATAAAATAATATTCAGAAGCATAATTTTGCCAGAATGTAAAATTTAAAACCAGAAATTTGACTTGTGAAAAATCCTCCCATGATTATTGGCCTGTTAAAAACTAAAGCAAACCCCACAAACCTGATGCAAGCTATTATGTGCAAAATAATGTGCTAGTTACACAGCCCTCTGGGAAGTGAATGTGAGTCCGGATGCTTCTTTCTTGGTTTATTTCATTCCTAGAGTACCTTTGTTGCAGGTTTTTCTTATGTTTCCAAAGGAAACAAGTAAGCCATCTCAAGTTTAAGTTTTGTCCTCAATAAAGTAAAAAATGTGCCAGATACCATTTGACTGGATGATAACTAAACTGGACAAATATTTTCTCTCACTGGAGACTGACAGTGTTTTAGTTGTGCTTAAAATTTGTGATTCTCCTAAAAAAAGAGTACAAATGAAAACTTATGGTTACCAGGAGATAAGGGGGGAAGGATAAATTGGGAGATTGGGATTGACATATACACACTACTATATACAAAATAGGTAATAATAACCTACTGTATAGCACGGGGAACTCTACTCAATACTCTGTAATGGCCTCTATGGGAAAAGAATCTTTTAAAAAAGTGGACATATGTATATGTATAACTGGCTCCCTTTGCTGTACACCTGAAACTAACACAAATTTGTAACTCAACTATACTCCAATAAAAATCTTTTAAAATAAAAAAATAGAGTACTACATGCATTTCTAAGAAATAAACATTATTTTCTTCATTCTTCTAAAATAAATAAAAATAAAATAATGTAATATGTGGTTTTCGAGCTAATGAACACCTAAGAATGAAATTTGAAAATCTACATTTGTAATGTATAATTCTTTTGTTCAGAGGCAGTGACATTCCAAAAGAACAAAACTTCTCCAACATTTCCCCATTTAGAGTAATGCTGACAGTGAGTGTCTGGTGGATCTCAGAGGGGCACAACTGATAATATATTTATCATGCTGCCAGTTTGCTAAGTGGTTTCATATTCACTAAGAAAGACTTGTCAATGGATACTGAAGAATAGATGTGAGGTCTCTGTGAGGTCTCTGTGTGTTGTCTCTGGGTGAGATTTCTGTGTGAAGTCTCTGTATGAGGTCCCTTTGGAAGGTATCTCTGGGAAATCTGTTAAATCTGTGCTAGGTTTCTGTCTGAGGGTCTGTGAAGCAACATGAGGTCCCTGTGTGAGGTCTCAGTATGTGATCTCCGAGAAAGGTGTTTGCGTGAGAAGTCTCTCTTGAGAGGTGTGTCCGTGAAGTCTTTGTGTATTGTCTCTGGGTCTCTCCATCTCTTTTTTTCTTTTGGTCTCTCAATTTCTTGTCTTACTGTACCTTATGGAAGACGGAGCAGCAAGAGAAGGGCAAAGGGACTTGCTTCTTTCTGTTTTCTTGCTGTTCCATCAGCATCACCTGTCTGTGGCACTCTCCCAGCAGGAGCCAGGGGGGTCCAAGTCCAGCTTCCCCATATTCCCAGAATTCACTTCTGGGTGCCCCTGAGAGGACCCAGCAGTAGCCAGGCTCAGGACCCAACCCTGTCAACTCTTTCCTCTGGGTACCGACCCCTCCCACAAGTCCTGGCTCCACTCTCACTGCTCTGCCCATTCTGGAGGCTGCCTTGGGAATCGGGGCCCAGAGGTAGGGCCTGGCTCCAGGGAGAAACCAGGGGCGTGAGCAGTCCTGTGCTCACTCTGCCCCCTCCACCCCAGGTCACAGCATTTCCACGTGTTGCGGGGCCTGACAGGTATGGGGGATGGGGTCCATTTCTGTTGTCATCTGGATCAGGGGCATCAGCTGGAACAGAAATCTCCACAATGAGAAAGACACCACCTGGAGCTGTGTCCACCATGCGCCCTGCACATGGCAGAAAGCACCAAATCACTCTAGAGAAATTCTTCCTCATCTCCCTGCTTTTCCATATGGATGGGGGTCAGGAGACAAGAAAAGCTGTGCCAGAAGCAGATCAGTGGAACACTCCTGGATTGCACCCTGCCCCATCCACTTTGCACAGGTCACCTCCACACCACCACAAATCCTGTCTGATTGCTTGTTCACCTGCCAGGCTCTGGGGTGATCAAGGACTGGGAGACAGGCAAGGCTTACTACACAATCACAAGCCAGTCCCCACCTCTCCCCTGGAGCAGTCCTTGGGCCATGTGTTTATGTGAAGGTCACCAGATTAGGAGCCACATCCCAAGATCCCTAGTCCTGGCTTTAACACCTATTGTTAAGTTATCCTTTCTAAAAGTCAAGAGGTGATGATGGGGCTTCCCTGGTGGCGCAGTGGTTGAGAGTCCGCCTGCCGATGCAGGGGACACGGGTTCGTGCCCCGGTCTGGGAAGATCCCACATGCCACGGAGCGGCTGGGCCCGTGAGCCATGGCCGCTGAACCTGCACATCCGGAGCCTGCGCTCCGCAACGGGAGAGGCCACAACAGTGAGAGGCCCGCGTACCGCAAAAAAAAAAAAAAAAAAAAAAAAGAGGTGATGATGTGTAAGCTTATTAAATATAGTATTAAGAGATTAACCTTCCCTGATTTGCTTTACTTCTATAAGTTTGACCTTCTGTTTTGACCTAAAGGTGGTTTCTCTAGGTCTGTGATCTTAGAGTTGGAATAGGGTAGAGACCCTGGCGTGGGGCCATGGTGAGCTACTGGACCCTTAACTTTTCCTCCCCTTTAGGCCTTTAGATGGTGGTTGTATGTCAGGGGGCTGCTCTTTCAGAACTGCAATTTATGGGAATCTGGTACCACTTTGCCTCCTTCCTTGGATCCAATGATTTTTCTACACCTACATCCCACCCTAAATTCACAGTGTTTGACCATCAGATAGTTACTACCCACAGTCACACCCCTATTCCATTCATCCAAAACTCCTTCTCTGGGGTTAACATAGAGTGGAAGGTAGGTGACCCATGAACACAGCCATTTATTTATATGGGACTGGACTCAACACGGCCCTCAGCAGCCTCCCTGATACTCCCCCCACCTACACACACAGAGCTGGAAATGCCATCCTTGCTGCTGCTCTAAAGTGTAGGAAAAACAGAGGTGGGGGAGGGTGATGCTGTACATTTTATTATGGCTAAGCTAAAAGGGGTTCATAGGGCATACCTCAATCCCAACCTTCATCAGAGAGAGAAGGAACTCTTAAGAGCAGATGTTGTATATTCCCTACCAAGAGATCCAGGGGCAAGATTTCTCCTGTTTCTGAACTCAGAGCCCATACTCTATTCCCCCCAAACTTCCATCCACTTGGCTCTGACACTTCCTGGAGCCTGAATTGGAATGTCCGGCCCTATCGTGTAAACCTATCCACTACAGTTGCATAAAGTTCAAAGTAGCATAGAAGGAGGAGAAAGACTGGTTGAACCAGATCCTTGGGTGTGGGTTTCATAGGTTTTTCCCATCTCATTGTTAGAGTAATTTTGGTTTGTGTAATGACAGTATTATAAGGTGCAATGAAGGGACACGAGACAAGGAGCAAGCTTGTGTTGCTACTGTCAACCTCCCTCCATGCCCCTCCCTTCTAGAAGACAAAGTGCACAGCACAGACAGCAGCCATTACACTATGCTTTTATTAGAAAAAAAAAAAAAAAATATATATATATATATATATGTATTGGGGAACATTAAATATCTTGGATGTGCTAATGAGAAAATCATTTTCTCTACATGGACTGAATTTTTATTTGGAGACATGTCTTCCTACTATGGTGAAGTCCATGGTGAATCGCTCTTTTTTCTTCTGGGATCTGTCCAACAGCTGTCATGAGTGCTTGACCCTCAGCAGTCTCACTCTTCAAGGTTGATCTGCTTTTGACGGATCCGTGACTCTGGGCAGTGGCTGATGTGGGCTTGAATTTTTGCCGAGCATCTCGACCATTGACTTTTTTATTGGGGAAAATCCACTTTAAAAATAGCCTCATCCTTTTTCTGAAGAGGCTTTCTGGAGGGCTATGTTTCTTCTCTGGCATGAGCTGGAGACATCTGCTCCCAATAGAGTCTGTTATTCCCCTGACCTGGGCAGGGTGGCTCATACTTCCAGCTTGAGAGGTCCCTAATTCTTTAAACCTTTCTTCATGCTCTCTTGGTTTATGCCTCCTACAGTCCTCTCTTTTGTAAGTAGGGGCAATCATCTTGCTCTGGCTCTTCCATGAGTCTTGGAGTTTTGAAGTTTTGGGCTCCTGCTGCCCTGGGTTGCTCCTTTGGGCTTCCATAAGGCCACTTGTCTCCTGGGAAGCTAACCTGTCTCTGGTGGGGACTCTCTGGGGGTGGCACTGAGGCACCTGAGAAGCCAAGTTGTCTGCAGCAAGGAACATGTGTTTGGGAAAGTCCTGAAGCTGGTTGTCTGACTGTACCTTTACTTTGGAGTTAAACTCACTAGCAACCCCCATGTTAAGGCATGGCTCACCTGGATGTTGGACAACAGACATTCTAGGTAGTAGGAGACTTTTACTGGCCCCTGGCACCTCTAAACTCCTCATATGTACATTTGTGGTTTGGGATTTTGTCAACACTTTGGTTTCCAAGATAACACTAGACTGTGGTTGAAGAGCAGGAGAGTCCTTGGCCTCCACAGCCTCCCTGGCCTCTTCACCTCTCAAAGATTGGGATCCTAAGTTCACCTCCATCACTGTTGCCCTATGGCAGGGGTCTCCTGAGGCCTGACCACCACTCTCCTCTGTTGGCTCATTCCTGACCATTGCTGAACTTGGACCTGGCTCTAGGCTGTCCCTCTTGACCCATTCCACAGTCTCACTCTTCCAGGTTCTGCCCACAAGGCTGAGTGTGAGGGACTGAGAAGGTGGCCTGCCCTCCTGTCCAGTCAGAGAAGCCTTTGAGGGCCCATGGTAGTCAGCAGATGGAATCGCTCCCAGGGCACTCTGGATTTCCTTACACACAGTTGAGGGGACAAGGAGAGGCCTCTTCAGGGTAGGAACTGACTCTTCTGTTATCACCTTCTCTCCTGAATGAGCCTGAGGAGGTTTCTCCAGGAACTCAGCACACGTGACTGTTGAGTGGGACCCAGACACACAGGTGGCTGAAGGGGAAGAGGCAAACTGCAGAACGGTGGAGGGTTGGAGCTTTTTCAGCTTCAAGAGATTTATGGGCTTGAGGACCTTGAGGGGGAGGGTCCACCTGTGCTTTACCCAAAACCTTCTAATATGTGCTTCCAGCACCTCTCGAGTGTCTGGATCAAGGAAGGAAACCCTACAGGAGGTGTTCATGCAGGGTTCCCAACCCTTCAAGCAGTATCTTCCACAGGCTCCAGCAGGCACTGCTTTGCACATCTCATCAGGAGGGTCTTGACATGAGAGCTGATGAAAGTTGCCCTTGCCAGGAAGCCTCCCCAGGCAGCTGTAGGAGAGCAGATGGGGCCAGGATGGCTGGACAGGACAGGCAGGGGTGGGCACCTGTAGCCCAAGAACCCTCCTCTGTCCCCACACTGACTTCATAATGCTCCTGCTCTCCCTCACCCTAGGGCTTTAGCCACGCCCTCCCATGGCTCCCCCTCCCAGGGCTGGGGTCACATTATAGGCTCTGGGAGGAAGGACGACCCAGGAGAGAAGGGGAAAGATTCTTTACCTTTGCAGAAGTGAAACCAGGTTGTGAGTCCCCTCCAGTTCTTCCAGGCAATCTCTGCAAGCTGGAAATCAGGAGACTGGGTCATGGTGGTGAAGGCAGAGGCCTAAGAGTCTTTCAGGAGGCTGAGTGCAATGGCCCTTTAAGGGAAATCTTTGGAGGATTAGACTCTGGAGCCCAAGTATCAGTGTCCAAGGCCACATGTCCCTGACAGTGATGGTAAGTCTCACTTGAAAAGGGTTTGTCCTTTGCAAAGTGCCTCCACGTTAATTAACCCCTGTAGCCCTTACAACTGCCGTGTAGGGGAGAAAGGTCAGTGGTCATCACACAGAGGAATCTGAGCAATGTTAAACAACTTGTCCACAGTTGGACTTGGAGGTCCCACTTCCCAACCCAGGCACCAATGGTCCACCACAGTCCACACACCCCATTTCTAGGTCCTCATGGCTTCATTCTAAGCACAAATTTCTGGGAAGTATCTGGGCTCTGATCTCCTTCCAACGAGCCTTCCCAAGGCTCTGTTTCCTGAAGAATAAGCTCTGCCACTGGCATCCTCAGAGACCGTGAAGCTGGGCCCTCAGGATTAGGAGAGATGGAAGCTAACTCTCGGGGGCACGCAGGGCTGAAAGGCAAAGGCTTACCTTTCAAAGATCCACTTTTCTTCCTACTCCTGCTCCTCCCCTTCAGCTCTACTTGATGCTGAGAGAGAAAAAGAAATGAGGGGCTAACACCCAACTCTCACTGTCATCTATCTAGGCAAGCTGTGTTCATGAACAACATGACTTCTACATTTAACTAAAACTCTGTGGGGTTTTTTCCCCTTTTACTTATTTTTAAAGTGGATAAAAATATTTTCAGTTTTTCTTCTTTGAAGAGTGCAAAGAAGGATTTTTTTTTTTTTTTTTTTTGCGGTACGCGGGCCTCTCACTGTTGTGGCCTCTCCCGTTGCGGAGCACAGGCTCCGGACGCACAGGCCCAGCGGCCATGGCTCATGCGCCCAGCCGCGCCGCGGCATGTGGGATCCTCCCGGACCGGGGCACGAACCCGCGTCCCCTGCATTGGCAGGCGGACTCTCAACCACTGCACCATCAGGGTAGCCCAAGAAGGATTTTTTAAGTTTTAATCACCATAGATTTCTTCTGTCACTGTTCCTCTGATCAAGAAACACACACATTCTCAGACCTAAATGCCCACGTGAGCTTTGTCAGATAGGATTCTGCTTCCCAAGGCCAGACCTCCACTCCAGCCTCTTCTCTCAGGCTCTCAGGGGCTCAGCATTGCCCTTAGATCAGCCCCAACACAGAGGAAGGTCTCACTTGAGACACCCGCTGTGGGAAGGTGGCTGGTGAACCAGGGCTCAGGGGTCAGCCTTCCTGCAGAGATTGAACTCTTAGTAATCCAGTCCTTAACCATTAGTCACTGCACTGGGGACTTGCCCTGGAGCCCTCTACCATACCTGAACTCCTGGTCTATGATCTTAGGCTAGAAATCCTCATGCCCACTCTAACCCCTCTCTGGCCTGGCTTTTCCCTAGAAGGATGATGTTCTCTACTTTTCTGAGAGTTCCCATCTCAGGAGTCTCTCTAGATGGTTTAGAAAAGTGGAAATAAGAATAAGAAAAAAAGATAATCTCTGCTGGGATTAAGCCAAAGGTTTCTTACCTTCCTGATGTTTCTATGTTTCCTAGGTGGTGCTAAGAATGGATTACTCTGGAAGCAGGGGAGTAACATTAGGAAGAGCCCCAGTCCACACAGGAACCCAAGGATGATATCAATCACCCAGGAAGTTGGGCTGGATCTCAGCCAGATAGCAACAGTGTTTTTCAAAGAAAAGAGATTCTCCATCTTCTGAACTGCATTGCTGCCCTCAGGCAACAGAGCACTGGGAGTTCACTTGATGGCAGAACCCCAGGCCTGCATCACAGAGCTGTGGCCTTGTCACAAAGGGCTCCTGAGTGTGGGGGAGGGGCAATAAGAGAAAGAGGCTGAATCACTGCCCCTCCTTCCCATCCAGACCCACAGACACCTGCACCCTCCTGGGGCTTCCAGATCCCTCCTTCCAACTACTCTCATCCTGTCAGAGAGACCTTAGCCAATTTTCTGTTCATTCCATCTGGAACCTGGTTCCTTCATCCATTAGAGACCTTTACTTGAGGCCCACCAACTTGATAACTCTTGAACATCTTAAGCTGACCCTGGAAGACTGGCTGTTTCACAGACATTTTTACTCAGGATTTCCTTTGTCCTCAGCTCCAACTTTCCCACATCATGTTTGTGTCTTGTGTAAACCCAGGGATAGAACTTGAATTTCTTTTACACTTATTTAGTTTTGTGAATTTTGAATAGTGTATGTTTTGCCTCATTTTCTATCAGAGGGAACTACACACAAAAATTAAAATAATTTATTTTTCAAAATTCATAAGTATGAAAGAATTATAAATAGTTATGTAATAGGGAAGAACAAATGTGACTCCACATCAGATCTTTTTTACTTTAATCTTTATGCTTTGTTGCCTGAGCTAACTCTGTCCATCCCTGTGACCCGGGCTGGCTCTGCACTTTTTGTAAAACAATGTTGCCTAGAGCCTGAAATATACAGGATAGCCTATTTCTAAGGCTCTGACTTTTAAGAGCCCATTCCTGGCGATAAAAAGTTGCAGAACAGAGAATAATAATTGTTTTGTTGGAGGTTTACAGGAACACGTGACCTGACCAGGATCTGACCCATCTGGCCAGCTGCTAGAACAAAAGATCCAACACCAAGATATTTGCAACAATTAGCCATGCCCCTCCCTCACCTTGCCTTTAAAAAGGCTTTGCTGAAAGCCTTCAGGGAGTTTGGGGTTTTTCCTGGGCATGAGCCACGTGTCTTCTTGCATGGCACTGTGTAAACCTTTCTCTGATCCAAACTCTGATGTTTCAGTATTTAGCCTCACTGTGCATCAGGCACACAGACTTGCATCTGGTAACAGTTAAACCTTCAAATGATATTTTTGTAAGTTTGTAGTGTTTATAATTCTGGAGTTAGTAAATCTTTAAACTGCACAAAAACTTTTGGGACACACTGCAAACACGCACACACACACGTACTCCTTTTCCTTAACCACTCTAGTACTTTCAAATCCAATAATCCATAATTTTCTACTTAAAAAAAGTCTTTCATATGTTGTCTCAACCCAACTTCTTAGTTTGCAACGATAAGACAGTCCCCACGCTCCAGATAAATTTTGCAGTATGTGGTCTTAGTCCATTAGGGCTGCTGTAACAATGTACCACAGACTGGGTAGAGTAAAGACAACAGACATTTATTCTCACAGTTCTGGAGGCTGGGAAGCCCAAGATCGAGTCACCAGTGTGGCCACCCCGTAGTGAGAGCTCTCTTCCTGGTTCACAGCTGGAGCCTCCTCTCTGTATCCTCATATGATGGGAGGAGGCTGGAGATATCTCTGGAGTCTCTTTTATAAGGCACTAATCCCATTCATGAAAGCTCATAAGCACTTTTGCATGGCCCGGCCTCCTATCTTTAAGAGGTAGGATTTCAACATGTAAATTTTGAGAGAACACTAACATTCAGACATGTGCACTCATTCTATACCCGGAAGCTAGGAATGGGTTAGGGTGAGCCAAGGTCCTGACCCTAACGGGCTGTAGGGTGAAGAGTAGGACTAGGGGTCAAACCCTTGGGGCTGAGCCAGGTCTTGAGCAGCCTCTTCAGATATCCCTAGTGTGTTATGGATGTATTCTCTTTTCTGAGTGTGCCTTGCCTTTCCTGCCCCATCCTCCCAGGCCCCTGAAGCTTCAAGTCCAGCCTGAACCATATAGAAAGGGAGCTTTGAGTCTTACACAAAATTCCCTTATGACACCACTTCCTATCCCTTAGCAGTAACACAAGATTCACTGAAGGATTCACATGGTAAATATGTCTTAATGCCCCATGAGGGCTTTAAAATAATGTGTATTCTCTGTTTGTTGGTCATAATTTTATACAGTTTTAGGGGGAACGTGGGCAAGTGAGTTTATTTGGCTATATTGCCATGAATGTGCACTTTCACAAACATATCTCCTACATCTACTGTTGTTCCTACAGTCTTTTCCTCCCATATGATATTCTCACCTTAATTCCACCTTTTATCAAAATTTAGACTTAGGTCTGTCACCATGTGGACATGCTTTGTAACAAAATAGCTTCAACCGAGGAGGTCACTGGAAGGCCTGGACCAGCTATCTTGGTTCCATGATAGTAAGCAAAGGATCGCAAACTCCCATGTTAAGCTTAAGCAGAAAGCAAAGTTTAGTTAAGCATAGGTACACTCTCAGAGAGGGAGAGAGAGAAGGAGAGAGAAAGAGCAGGCTGTTTCTGAGAACAGGCTATTTCAGCGAAGTGAAGCAAGCCCAAAGCAAAGTATATCGAAGCAAAGGTACACTCTCGGGGTGGGGGGGGATGGATGTACTGTTTCTGCAAATTGAAAGCAGCATTCCTATAAAGGCTTACGAGCGCTTTTAAGGAGCATTTTGCAGAGAGGTGGGGGTGAGTGACAAGGATCATTATTTGATTGACAGTCCTGAGCTATGGAACAAGTTTTCTGCTGCGCATGCTCTCATCCCTGAATCCCCAAGAAATGCCTACTGGGTGGGGGGAGGGGCAAAACCACATGTAATTTATTGTAATTATGGTATAATGAGTTTGGATTTACTATAGGTTATACGCCTGTCTGGTCTGGGCACGCACAGCCTGGAGAAGTCCCCTTGTGTTACTGTGCCTCTCTTTATCAGGATAAGCTGCCCACCACCCGACCATAGTTTCTCCCGTTCTGGGTGGAGTCAAGGGAGAGTCCCCAGATGGCTGCGTGTGACTCAATTTCTTCTTCTTGTCTTTCTCACCACTGTCACCTCCTTGCTGCTAATGTCTGACTAACTACCTAACAGGTCTTCTTTGCATTCATATTTGCTCTCTAAATTTTCTCTATTACTTTATTTTCAATATGTTTTGTTTGATGGGTTTTTTTTTTTGAAATTTAAAAATCTTATGATAACATTTACCTTGATTTATTTAATTATTGTTCTACTGTTATTGATTTCTGCCATCTTATTTTATGCTTTATTTTCTACATTTTCTTTATTGTTTCTTTTTTTCCCTTCTTTGGCATCTTCCATTTTACAGGTCAAGGGTACTTATGTTTGTTTGACATTTGGGAATTTTTAGTATTGTAATGGTTTTATATCTTGAATTATGTTAATTTTCTCAATTTCTTACCCGTGGATGAAAAATGTTCCCTGCCATATCAGTAGACAAAGGATGTTGCAGTTATCAAGTCAGACGTCAAAGCAGGAACCCTCAACTGTGCACCTTGAGGGGATTCGGGATGGAGAAAAACAGGGTACTGGTTCTAGAGTTAAGGTGCATATCAATTAATGATTTCACGGAGCCCAGATTCTTTCATCTTCTCATACATAGAAAAGTGCTAAAGTCCTTAACTTGAGAGGTCTAGTTTTCTTTAATTAATCGTAATCTTTTGATGTTCTGACTACCTGGTTTTTCTTGACTGCTCCCTTAGGTCTTCTGAGCAGTTCCTCAGAGTGATCTGACAGGCTGTGTTCTGGGCTTAAGTCCTCAGAAAATCTGCCAAATAAAACATAATTCTCCTTTTGGGTTGTGCATATTTTTCAGTCAGCAGTCTTGGCAACCAATGAAGGAGGCCAGAGCAGACTTTTCTTCTTTGCCTGAACTCTATGAGGATCCAGAGTCCTGGCACCAGCAGAGGCTTCTTGGGCCTGTCCGCTTTCTCAGAGAGTCCAGACGAATTTGGGTGAGTATCTCCTGGTTCTTGGATCTCCAGTTTTGGTTGATGATCCTAAGTTTTATTCAGTGGTGTTAAACTCTTCTCTTGAGTAGTAGGTTATCCTTGAAACTTGGTTTCAAGAAGAAGTACCTGGGTCATCCTCAGTGAAAGACACTGGGAAGATTTTTACTCAGTTTAAACACTGAGAGCTTAACCTCGGTAGAAAAACACTGGAAGACTTTTGCTCAAATGGGTTAGCCTCACTTAAAAGACACTGGGAAGATCTTGCTCAGTTTAGACACTGCGTGGTTTATCCTCAGTTGAAAGACTGGGGAGACTTTGCTCAGGTGAAAGACACTGAGTAAAAGCTGGACTGGGTAATTAGGTGGAAGACTAACCTGTCTTCCTTGAATTGGCAACTTTAATAGAGTTTGTCAAAATAAAAGTGATCTTCACAAATTGAACTCAGAATGGGGAACTTAGCTTTCAATACAAAAGGAAAAGGAACAACAACAGATTTCCAGCCTCCAACGGATATCCTGGCCAGGTTTATGTCCATACAAAATTTACATTTACAAGTGCTTACTTTCTTGGGACTTAAAGAAAATCTTGCCCTAAAAATGACTAAGATAGGACTCTTTTATTGCATATGCAGTTAAGTTAGAAAAAGCTGGCTTGATAAAAACATCTTTTCAGAATTCTGACTTCAAAAAAACAAAAGGCTTTCTAGGGGAAACTTGCATTTCTCTTCCTGTGTCTTTGAAACGTTAAGTGTTCTGATATTCTTCAGTGTGTGTGTGTGTGTGTGTGTGTGTGTGTGTGTTTTGAGAACTTGGTCACTACCATCCAAAAGTACTTATATAGTGTACATTTGTCAATTTCCTCACTTCCGTTGTGAAAGGAGTTCCCTATTCCTAAGAAAATGGACCTATGTCTGACTGACACAGAAGATGGAGATTTATCCCAGTGCATTTATATATGTATATCTATTAAATTTATGTATATATATATAATGCCTAATGGAAACATCTCAGATGTTCTATTTGGTATTTTTCTTTAATTTTACTTATAAAATTGTGACCATTTTTTAACTCAAAAGAGGAGAATTTTAAAAATTAATTAAGAAGACATCCTCAGTAGTCTAAGGTTCAGAGTGACTTGGCAGAGAAAATTGCTGAATGGTTAGATAATAGTGCTGGTATGCTTGGCTATTGTAACACTTTACATTTGAGTTTCTCTTCCTTGAAATTACAAGAACTATATGACTCAAGAGAAAGATTGATAATTAGGAATATTCTGCTTGCTTTATTTTATTTATTTTTGTTGTTGTTGCGGTACGCGGGCCTCTCACTGCTGCGGCCTCTCCTGTTGCGGAGCACAGGCTCCGGACGCACAGGCCCAGAGGCCATGGCCCACGGGCCCAGCCGCCCCACGGCATGTGGGATCCTCCCGGACCGGGGCACGAACCCGTGTCCCCTGCATCGGCAGGCGGACTCCCAACCACTGTGCCACCAGGGAAGCCCCTCTGCTTGCTTTTCATAGAGCCTATTGAAGAACATTTTAATTATTTGGAGGTCATAGGAAGGAACCTTCATGATCTAAGTTTTGAACAAGTAGTGTTGCAACACAAAGCTATGACTTAAAAAGGAAATTTGAAATGACCTATTTCTTTTGGCATCTCAATCCAGATATCTGTCAGTAAAATGAGTCACTTTTCAGTCAAATGGGTGGTCAGCAATATAATTTTTTATTGGGAAGCTGAAAGACACCATTGCCAAGCAGAGCACCTGCAGTGTTCACATCTATATTTGAGCATTTCTTTCGTTTTCCCAAGGGGTGCAAGTGAACAGAAGGAAGGCCGAGAAATGCACTTGAATAAAGCTTTTCAAGATGGATAGAACAGAGAGCATTCCCAGAGGCGGGTCAAGTTCAACCCAAGAACAACTCTCTCAGTGCTTTCACAACTAGGTAAAATACAAGACCAGTAGTAACTCAGCTCTCAAATCAGTGCTGAAATCCAGCAGAAGGTTGTTAATATTGATACGGTTAACATACATCAAATAGGAATACTGAATTTTCTGAATCCAACTGAACTCCCAGGATTGTTTGGTTTCAAAGGCTGTCGGGCTCAAGACGCATTTGGTTTTAAATAATCCTTCCTAAAATGTTCAGCTTTCAGTCTAATATGATTGAAACCCAGCTTGAGTGTGTCTTATAATACACTGGACTGGAAAGACTATGGGCATTGAATTATTCAAAACATGGCAGGCGAAGGAGTGATATGTGGGGAGGATGTGATCATAGAAATGAGTGAGACTTGATATGTCTTGTTATCTCATTTGATTTACCTGTTAGAACTCTTCCAAATATTAGAGGAAAGAAATCAATATCAATTTTCACCTGTCACGTTCCACACTTCAATGATTAATGAATGTCAAATTTGACCACAGTTTTCTGTACCACCTGCTCTGAAATAATACTTCTGGGCCTTTATTAAAAATGTAAAATTTTCATTGAATTTCCAAATATGATTCTGCAGTGGCTAATTCAGCTTGTTTTATTAGTAAGCAAGTTCTGATGAGTAATACTAATTTAATAAGCCTGCATGTGAGGTTAAAGTGTCAACTATTCCCGCTGAAGGTGATGAGATACGACTGTGATGTGGTGGTAGGGCACTCACCTTCCTGAACGAACCCTGCGAGCACACAGTTCTTGGGAGAAACCAGTACAAATCTGATATCATTTTGCATGTCTCCTGTAGCAGTGGAATGCACACACATACAAACACGATCATGGGTGAAAAAACCCACATGCGCACCTTAGAGGCTTACATTAATTTCTGAATATAGTTCTCCGGAAAGAAAAAGCTTCACTGATGATTTGTATTTTTATAGTTTATTGTTTTATCCATACTAAAACACTTCATGAAATCACTTCCTGTTTTGTTGTCCATGGAATCCTTTCCATTTTGAGATGCTAAATATAAATCGAAAGAATGATTATGGTCCTTGGCCATGAAAGACTAAGTTACAGAGAACCCGGTGACTGGAGGTCAGCGCTGCCACGGAATTATTCTCTGCTCCAGAGACCATCAGAATATCACTGTGTACCCACTTAAGGATAGAATGCTGCTACTGAGAAACGAGCTCTCTTTTATTTCTACTAAAAGGAGAGAACAGTAGGGGACCTTGGCTGCGCGAGTGTATGAGACTTTCTCTGTTTTGTACAATAAGCCAAAAACAATACATGAAATAGCCTCACGCCTTTTGTCTTTTGTACCCAGCTCCTTCCTGTATTGCTCCTGATCCATTACACTTAAATCAACAAGAGTTGCTTGAACATTTTGACAGTTATGTTCCCCATACCCTGAAGCATTTTTAAAGGGTTACTGAGATAAAGCTATTTCAAAAATACTCCCTCCAAATTTCTTCAGGGTGGCATCAATGAAAGTAACTTCTTAGAGGAAAAAAACTTGAGTTCCTGGCCTACCACTCTAAAGCCAGGCAAGCATAAACCTTCAGAGCAAAACCTAAGTTTGCTCCCAGTTGAGAATTTGGTTTCCACGGTCTTATATAAAAAGTATATGGAGACTTTAATTCCCTATAAGCCCTTTCCAAAGAGTGAATACAGTTCATCATTCGTAAGAGATGATGGAAGTTACAATTTTGTTGAATAGGTGGAATATATATTACATATAATATACATATTTATTTTTAATATATGTATATAATATATATAAAGTTACTATTCAGAGTCCTAAAACGTGGATTTTTCTTACTTACCAAGAATGAACAGTAACTTGATCTCTAAACAATAAAGCACCTGGTCATAACAGAATCATAACACATATTTGATATCAGAATGAATTCACTGTTCAGGTGTAAAGAGGGAATAGCTTCAGTTTTCCTCTTTCGTGCACCCCATTATTGCATCCTGGACAGAGGGGATTTTCTTGATTTTAATCTAAAGGAGAAATGGTCACTTTTGTTGAGATGGAAATTGACCACCCCAGTAGGCAGAGGCACTGTTTTTATTTGGCTGAATTCATGTTTCTAGTGATAATTCAAGGTGTAATAGGGTTTTCTCAGCCACTCCAAAATCTGAAAATGATAAGCATCTCACCAGAGTTTCAGGATGGCCCATTACCTATTCTGTGGAAAGGATATTCAAAATACCATGTTTCATCAATGTCTTCTTTGACTTATTAATGAATGGACAACTACTGAGTTAAGACAGTGTCTCATCCTTGCTTCAAAAAAATAAAAACAAAAAACCCCCACAAACACAAAAAAACTGTTAACAATGAAAACTTATTATGCCAGGCCTTAGTATGGCCTGACTTGGAAATTTAGTTTCAGAGGCTTTTGTGAATATACCAAGGAAAGAGGACCTAGGTGTATCTTATTCCCACAGGCCGCCAATAAATATTTGCTTAACGGACAAAAAATTAATATATAGTATAGGAGAGAACCTGACAGATGCTTAACATTATTGAGTGATAGCAATGCCCAAACTCATCTGTGATCAAACACTATGAAAGTATCCTCCTAAGGATAAACTTATTACAAATAAGAAGTGAAAATTCAATTATGCAGATACTTTCAATGTCAGCTCTGATATGCAAAAAGCATGGAAGTTGTCACTGTATCTTGTCCTTACAAGATAATGCTGTACAAAATGAAAATCAGTGACTTTTCAAAGACGTGATTAATAAAACATGTAACTATGAAAGAATTTTCAAACGGTAATTATGTATGTGTATATATGTCTCTGAAAAATCTGTGTCAAAGAAAACTGAGGCTATCAGTATAAACTTCTTTAACTTCTATCTCTTCTTACCTTTATTTCCTCCCAAACTTACCAGTATCCATCCAGCTCGAAGGATACAAGTGATTTTTATATACTGTGCAAGTTTTTTTTTCTTATTCATATGTCCATGTTTCCCCAATTCTCTAAATTACTATCTACATCTTCAGGATCTCCTTTATTGGTTCCTTCATTTCAACATATTAAATATGTCCTTCTCATTCTAAAAAATTCTTTTTTGCTAATTATTTTCTCTTTTCATCCAAACTCCTTGAGAGTAGCCTATTCCCACTGTCCTCACTAGCCCCGCCTGGCCCCGACAGGCAGCCCTACACCCTCAGTTTATTGCCATCTGGCTTTTTGTCCACCACTTCACTGAACTGCTCTAAGGTCACTGGGGACCTAACTGCCCAAATCCAATGGACACTCACATTCTCTGAAGGATGACACTGTCATCTACTTCCTCCTTCTTGAAACTCTATCACCTCTCTCCTTCCCAGAATTCTTTCTCTGCTTATTACTTAAACGTTGTCAGTACTCACAATTCTCTGAAATCTCATCCATTTTCATGATTTTAATGACTGCTGATATGTGCTGAGGACATTCAAATTTTTATCTTTCCATGTCTTCACGTGCATGTCCAGTTATCTACCAGTTTGTCTTCTGAATTCTACAGGTGCTTCAAAATTCTACATGTCCAGAACTAAAGTCTTTTCCCCACTTCAGTTCTTTATCCCCTATTTCCAAACTCAATGATACCACCACCCAACCTTAGTCACACAGATGGGGGTTCAGCCTCCGCCTCCTACTTCTTCCTTACTTCCCAAGGTCAAGTCTTGCTGGTAATTTCCTAAATACAATTAGAACTTATTTCCTCCCTTCATCTATACCTTATTTCAGACCCCTTTCTTCTTGCCATTACCTGGTCTAGAAGTTACGAAATTGCTGTTTGGTGGAACCAGTTGTTAGACATTCTATTAAAAAAGGACTCTAGGGTCAAATAGCTTTGAGGATGGCTGTGTACCATACTCCTGCTGTGACGATCCAGAATGAACATTAGCCTACAGCAGCCCCAAGAAGCTGTACAGTAAAGGAACCTGATTAACTTTACTTAAGCCAGGTCCTCCCTTCTGCCGGCCTATAAACCTTTCAGTAGGGACAGGAGAGGAGGTGGCAGCGTGAAAGTCCCACTTGAAAATATAAAGCACTGCTCCTCAGAAGAGTGGGGCATAATTATCTCCAGGCTTCTTCAGAGTCCTCATCCATACTGACGTCAGTGGTCTAAAATGCCACCCGAACTTGTCCTTTCCATTCTTAGCTATTTTCTGAGGAAACCAGCTCCACGCACATGGATGGTTAAGACCTGCTCTCCTCCTCCTCGCTGCCTCCTTTAGGGGCACTTGCCGCTGCCTGGGGACACTGCACTGATCCTCCAGAGCCTGTGCCTGGGGCTCTGTGACACACCCCTCGCACACTCACGGCTCTGGACTTCCGCTGTCCACTCTGCCTTGAGTATCCTTGCCTTTCACCGGCTGACTCACCCGTTTCTCACGAGTCCTTTAAGACTTAGCTTAGGGACTGCCTCTTGATGACTTTTCTTTGCCTCACGGCTCCCCCTCTTCTTCCACAAACACTGACTAAACGCCCTCAATATGCCCGTCACAGCATGTCACGTGCAGGATGAGACATCTGCTGTGCGTCTTCCCCTCTCACTCCACTGCTAAAGGGCCAACACTACATCTTGCTCATTGTTTCACTCCTCTAACACTCAACCCATGACTAGTGAACTAACTAGTACTGTAGTAGCCCTCTTAGTAACAATCAGGCAGGACCTTCTACAAGAAATCTGACACTCCAGCTTTTCTCTGATCTCACCTTTCACTCTGATTGAACTAAAGACTTATCTGTACATGTTTTACCAGGGAGACATCATTTAATCCAGAGATGTGTCATCACATACTCTTACATACTCTGCCATTTAAAAATTCTGCTCACGATGGGGGAAGGAGACAGGTGTGCTTTCTGACAGCCCCACTGTCTTTGCACTTCTAGTGGTCACTGGCTTCTCTCTCAGTGCCTTCCTTAAACCCTTCTTCTCTTAACAAGGAAACAGGATAACAAAGTAATTAAGAGCCTGGTTACAGCCTATGTGTGAACAGAAACATAACCAAGGACATAGAGAATAGACTGGCGGTTGCCAAGGAGGAGGGGGTGGGAGAGGGTTGGATTGGGAGTTTGGGATTAGCAGATGCAAACTGGTGTATATACAGGATGGATAAACAAAAAGGTCCTACGTGGGACTTCCCTGGTGGCGCAGTGGTTAAGAATACGCCTGCCAATGCAGGGGACATAGGTTCAAGCCCTGGTCCGGGAAGATCCCACATGCCAGAGAGCAACTAAGCCGGATGTCACAACTACTGAAGTCCAGGCACCTAGAGCCCGTGCTCTGCAACGAGAAGCCACCACAATGAGAAGCATGTGCACCTCAACTAGAGGAAGCCCGCGTGCAGCAACAAAGGCCAAACACAGCCAAAAATACATACATACATACATACATACATACATTTATTTTTAAAAAGTGCATGTATTTAAAAAAAACCCAAAAAGGTCCTACTGTAGAGCACAGGGAACTATATCCTATATCCTGTGATAAACCATAATGGAAAAGAATATGAAAAAGAATGTACATAAATGTGTAACTGGGTCACTTTCCTGTACAGCAGTAATTAACACAACACTGTAATTCAAGTGTATGTCAATAAAAAATAAAATTTAAAAAAATTGACAGAAAAATAGTCACATAAGGGGAACTTCCCTGGTGGTCCAGTGGTTAAGACTTTGCCTTCCAATGGAGGGGGTGAGGGTTCAATCCCTGGTCGGGGAGCTAAGATCCCACATGCCTTGAGGCCAAAAAACCAAAATATAAAACAGAAGCAATACTGTAACAAATGCAATAAACACTTTAAAAATGGTTGACATCAGAAAAAATCTTTAAAGAAAAAAATTCACATAAATCAGAAACAAATGAAAGATAATAAAGTCCATACATTAAAAAAAAAAAAAGAGCATGGGTTCGGGTCACATTGCAACTTCCCACTTACTTATAGCTGTGTAATTCTGGGCAACTCACATAATGTCTCCTCAGATTGTTCATCTATAAAATGGGGATGGTAAGAGTTCCCTACCTCAGAGCGTTGCTGTAATCCATAAACACGGTTAAGTGCCTTGGTAAATGTTTGAGGCTCTCTGGTTATTATGAATTAAACTATGTCAATGGCTTCTGGCCGTGTGATTTATAATAGTTTGATGTTTAACCAAATGGTAAAACTATTCCATTTATTATTCCCATCTCTTTTTAACCCTTAGCCTGCTTTGTTGTTTATGTTTTCTCCCACCACAGAGTGCTAGTTCCAGGAGAGTAAAGGCTTTATTTTGTTCACTGCTGAAAGCAACAGCACCCAGAAAAGTACTGTACATATGAAGCCCTCATTAAACACTAGCTGAATGAATGGTGCAAAGTGTTACAAGGAAAAGTACACCCAAACTTTCATTTTAATAAAAAAGTATAGATAAAAAAACCTTTCTCTAATGGCTTCCAGTCAAGTAACTGAAAACACCATATGCTATAATAAAAACATAAGTAATTTATTAAAATTTGAAGGCAAAAACATAATTTTAAAAGATTTAGACCAACGTTAGGCGTGATAGAGTATGGATGCTTTCTTGAAATTCACAATCAGATCCAAGAGTATCACTTTCAGACTGTTCTAGTAGACTGAGTTTACTTTTAGTTGTCTTTGATGAAAGTCACTATTCTACTCTCTTTCTTAACAGAAATGTGTTTTTTCGAAGACTCACTTTTAATTGGTTTATTAACCAAAGAATTATTTTGCCCAATTCCTTTTCTTTTCTGCTTTACAGGTGAGTCAGAGCAGGAATGCAGGTCCTTCCCAGGTTGTTTCTTAGCAGAGTAGTTTTTGGTCTATTCACCTGCTTTGCTCATTTTCTCTGAAGAAGACCTGCTATTTCTAGATAATTCCTCTTCTTTTCTTTGACTTCCAGTTCCAGAAATGACGTCTGCTGAAGGAGAACATGTTCTAGCAATGAAATCTTCAAAAGACTCCTGCCGCTGCTCTGTGACTAGGACCCCCAGGTTGTCTTTGGAAGTTTCTAAGGCCTCCTGAGTAGACGCTGGGACACGGAAGGAGTCGAGAGGCAAAGGAATCCTAGCATCACCTGTAATTTTCGGAAAGTGGAGGGGAAGACAAAAGACAAGACAAAAATTCAGTGATGAACAAAGCCAACCATTAAAAAGTAGAGTTCAAAACTTCAATGTTACTCTGTAATCTTATTATTAACACCGTCAATTGATTAATCAGAAGATTTCAGAGCCAGTTTTTTTTGTAATTATATCTTGCCAAGTGATTCTCAGCTTAACCTAGCTATATCCAAGGCTATGTCCACTACGTTTTCAGACTTTGGTGATTGGGGTACTTATTACCCATTTCCTTTCCCTCACTAAAAACAAAACCCTATTCTGTAAGATAATTAATTTCTTTTCTATCCTCCAGGCACATGTAAATCTTATATAGTTTGTGACCAGACTGTGTTCTCAAGCTGTCAGTTCCCAAGACCACTCTGAGATTGGCTGATGGGGGCTCCAAGTAAGGCTAGAGGAAAAGCTGACAGGTTTTCCCCTCCCATTCCCATAACCAGGTGATTCACTCTAATATGTTACCTATTAGCTATGTCTGGACTACTTATTTTAAAAATTATATCAGTATGTATACCTTCATTAGTTTTCCTTCATTGTAAGCTGACTGCATACAAATAGAAACCTAGATAAAATATGAACAGAATAGACATTTATACAATTTAAAATCTGGAATATTTTCTCTAATGTCTTCTTTCTTCATTAAGGATAGTTTGCTTTAACTCATAAATTTTCTAGAGAACTTCCAGTCTCCTTATTTACAAAAGTACAGTATCATGAAATGGGCACACATTTACTAATCTCAGATTTGGAAAGGACACCAGAGTCTTCTAGCTCCCGAGCATGTGAGCTATTAGAGACTGATCATTATTGTTTTCTCCCTGACTTGGTCATTTCCTTTTTGCTAATCACTCTTAGAATCATTAAGTGCTGTTCTGTCCATTTACTTGGATATTTTGCATTTGTTATGGGGCACCCTGTTTTGATTCTGATTTTCCTTCTTCAAGTGCCTTCTTTTCTTCTTTAGGTGGACTACGAACAGGAGAATTCATCGGGGGACGACCTAGTAAATGAAAATCTGACTGATTTATACCAGCCATTGTGGCCAACTGCCCAAGCCTAGACGAGAGGAGGAAAGGAGAAAAGACAAAGGTTATTATAATCACAGAAGAGCAGTTTAGATTTCCCCAGACCTACAATCATGAAATACTTCTAAAATTTTTTTTTTTTTTTTTTTTTTTTTTTGCGGTACGCGGGCCTCTCACTCCTGTGGCCTCTCCCGTTGCGGAGCACAGGCTCCGGACGCGCAGGCTCAGCGGCCATGGCTCACGGGCCCAGCTGCTCTGCGCCATGTGGGATCCTCCCAGACCGGGGCACGAACCTGTAGCCCTTGCATCGGCAGGCGGACTCTCAACCACTCCGCCACCAGGGAAGCTATACTTCTAAAATCTTAAAAGCCAACATCCTACTCCAGACTACAAGCCTCTCTCTCCCCCAAATCCTCAGCCCTTTCCAGATTCATCCTCCAGGAGACATCCCACTGTCTCACTAGCAGCTTCAATATGTTCCATGCACCCTGTCCACTGCCTGTCACACCTCCATTCCCACACTTCTTTACCACCTTTCCTCCAGTTTTCAAGAATGTGTTTGTTCCTTCCTTCCCAACACCAACACCAATTCATTCACTGACAAAACACCACTCCATCAACTATCAATCTCCACTTCCCTCTTTCAGCAAAATTGCTCCCGGTTGAGAACCACTGACCTATATCTCCCCTGCAGATTAATAATCATTTTTATGTCTAAGGCAAAGATAACTTTAATTCAAACTTATCAAACAAGCAAAATAAGTGAAAGATAGGAAAATTCTTATGCATTCCCGACTATTTTCAATGAAAACTGCCTTTAATTTAGTCTTTACAAAACAACTATACCTACTAATTACTCTGTATACAGGGTACTCTTTTATAATGGGCTCCCCACTCGACCAAAGCAGGCTTCCCTACTTGCATTTCTTAAAAAATTTAATTCCTCATTTTAAAACGTCAACTATATTACCTATAATTACACTAAATTTGGCTAAATATAGCCACGTAAGTCATGAAAATTGCTCCAGTTCCTCAGCAAACTACCATTAGAGTCGCAAAGAGAAGAATGCCATGAAGAGAAATGAACTAACCCAGCATCTTTAAGGAGAACCAGGAAAGCATGGAACTTCTGAAAAGAATTCTCAGTGCTGCCCAAAACACCTTCATCATCCAGGATCATGCTTGTCAATGAGTGGGCATGAAGGGCTTCAGACAAAGAGAAAGTTGTGTTTCTTAACTGGGCATTTTCATGTTCCAGCTATACAAGAAAAGTGAAACCGTCTGACATGATTTTTTCTCATTGTCATCAAAAGTAGTCTTGCCTTGGGCTTCCCTGGTGGCGCAGTGGTTGCGAGTCCGCCTGCCGATGCAGGGGACACGGGTTCGTGCCCCAGTCTGGGAAGATCCCACATGCTGCGTAGCGGCTGGGCCCGTGAGCCATGGCCACTGAGCCTGTGCGTCCGGAGCCTGTGCTCCGCAACGGGAGAGGCCACAACAGTGAGAGGCTCACATACCGCAAAAAAAAAAAACCAAAAAACAAACAAACAAACAAAAAGTAGTCTTGCCTAGTTTCAAGGAACAAAACTAAAACACTCAAACTGTAATTAATTTATAATTAATGTAACCCTCCGCCAGTAAAGACAGAGACCATATCACATAATAACCAAAACCCACAGGCACCCAACAAAGTTTCCTATATAACACTTAGGTGGTATATAAATAAACCAAAGTTACCGTTTTATTAATGATCTTTCACAAAAGATCACATTTCTAACTGGTTCAATTCATAATGGAGCCTCATTCCACATTAGAAAATGACCTGCTTTAAGTTTCCCTTAAATTAGAAAGTGAATTATAGAATCTGATTTGAACAAAACATATTACAACTCTGCTGAATGTTAAGAATTAACTTTAGGGCTTCCCTGGTGGCGCAGTGGTTGAGAGTCCGCCTGCTGATGCAGGGGACACGGGTTCGTGCCCTGGTCTGGGAGGATCCCACATGCCGCGGAGCAGCTGGGCCCGTGAGCCATGGCCGCTGAGCCTGCGCGTCCGGAGCCTGTGCTCCGCAACGGGAGAGGCCACAACAGTGAGAGGCCCGCGTACAGAAAAAAAAAAAAAAAAAGAAAGAATTAACTTTAGTGAGTAAAATATCTAATGCTTACGTTTAAAAGTCCTAAATCATACCCAACCCAATTTATTAAATGTACGATCACCAATATTTTCTTTGGCTTCTTGAAAATATTCACCCCCGTGCACTCTTCCCCTTCTGCTCATCATCTGCGCACTTAAAACCCCCTGCAAGCTCAACTCTCGTATTTCTCAGAAAGGCCGTTAATGTTCATGATGCCCCTTTTGCCTTACATGAGCAGGTGCTCAACGTTTATTGAATGAGTGTCTGCCAATCCAATGGATGCACTTTCAAAAATTCCTCCCTACACTCACCCTGTGATAAATTATATTTAGATAGAACTTTTTAGATTATGCCCTGCTTTCATGCACATTACCTAATGTAATTCTCATAGTATATATTTTTATTTTTCATTGCATTCTTAGAAGTTTTCCAATATCTTAAATTTATTTCAATGATTCACTTTCCTAATTCATTGCCAGGAGAGTCTCATCATGTCTTTTATGTTACTGTATATACAATATATGCACAGAAAGTGCCTTCTTGAATCAAAGAATCATGAACAGGAAATAAGCTAATGTCATATAAAAGCACACACACATACACAAAACCAGATTTTCACATCTTTAAAAACATGCTTTCTGGAATATAGATCATATGATCACTAAATACCAGTAAATGCAAAAGTCCATATGACACAACCAATTTGCAACATATTACAGTTCTAAAGCTTACAAAATATGTGTATATGGCTTAAAATCAAATCAAAATAAAACCAAAACACTCTCAAAAGCAGATGAAACATGTTTACCTCACTGACTCGTCTATCAGCCTTCAGTCTTATAACTCTTTCCTCCTTTAACTGCTTTAGGCACTCCTCCAGGGTTTCCTAAACAAACAGAGTCTATATTATAAGTAATTCATAGTATAATATCCAAAAGCCTTTCCAGCTATTGGTCTCATCAGGATTTAGGGGCAGAGCCAGAAGTGAACTCAGATTTTAGTCTGCTACTGGTCATATCATACCATGCCAGTGAAATGAATGACCAAAATCTATCAAATTTGCAAAGATTTATTTAAATTCCACTCTTTCCAACATAAATTTGTGGCAGCCCACCATAAAAGGCATATGCATATAACATAGTAAGTCAGAAATAAGAAGTTACGACCAAGAAAGAAAAATTCTATTTTTATTTGTGGGTCTCTTTATAGCAGGAGGTCCTATTAACGAACCTGCTTAGCATACCTGAATTGCATAATTGCAGATTCAAAAGCATGTTTTAAAAAAGTGATCACTTTTAAAGCAATTTACAGTCAAGCACTGTTCCTGGAGTTCCCTGGGTATTAAATAATCGAATCATCAAAACCCTAAGAGGGGGCTTCCCTACTGGCACAGTGGTTAAGAATCCGCCTGCCAGTGCAGGGGACACGGGTTCGAGCCCTAGTCCAGGAAGAACCCACATGCCGCAGGGCAACTAAGCCTGTGCGTCACGACTACTGAGCCTACGCTCTAGAACCCACGTGCCACAACTACTGAAGCCTGCGCGTCTAGAGCCTGTGCTCCGCAATAAGAGAAGCCACCGCACCGCAATGAAGAGTAGCCCCCCGCTCGACGCAACTGGAGAAAGCTGGCGAGCAGCAACGAAGACCCAATGCAGCCAAAAATAAATTTATAAAACAAACAACCCTACGAGGAAAGAACGATCACTAACTCCATGTTATTTTACAGATGAGGGAAACAGAGGCAGAGAAGTAGCGTAAGTAGAGCAGCACAGCCGAGGTCACACCACTAAGTAGCAGAGCCACACTGTGGACTCAGGAAGCTGGCTGCCATTCCTGCTCACGGAGGTGGTAGTCTTCCCTTCACCAAGGTCACTGAAATAAAATGAACACTGATAAACTATCTTAGGAGTTTTAGGAACTAAGACACTTCGGTCCTTGAAGTGGGGACACTGCTTGCAATAGGCAGAATTCTGACAGAGCCCCCAAGGTGACCACTTACTGAAGTACACAAACCTTCCACTTATCCAATCAAACTCTAAATGTAGGTGCTGTAGTGAAGGGATTTTGCACATGGAATTAAGGTTCAAAATCAGTTGATCTTTTAAGATAGGGAGATTATTTTAGGTGGATGTGGCCTACTCAGGCACCCCATGAAAAGGACCTGAACTCTTCCTGAATTGAAGTACAAAAGGGACAAGAGGGAGACTCTCCATTGCTGGCTCTGAAGAAGTCCAATGCTGCGGCAGGGAAGGCAAGCGAGAGGCCTCTAGGGGCTGAAACACTCCCCCGACTGACAGCCAGCAAGGAAATGGGGACCTCTGTCCTGCAACTGCAGAATCTGAATTATGCCAACAAGCCGGAAGAAGCCTGTAGGCATTCTTTCCCAGAGCCTCTGGACGCTAACACAGCCAGACTGACATCTTGATTTCAGCTCTGTGGCCCACACAAACTATGGTGAACATCCAACGTTTGGGGCTCAATATCTTACACTTAAATTTCATGTGCTTTAACACTCTCAGGAGGGAACCCACAAGTTCCCGTGTGTTTCTGAGCAGGAAGCCCAGTCACGCTGTGCCTGGACTTCTGACCTACAGAACTCTGAGCTAGTCAAATAGGTATTGTTTTCAGTCAGTAAGAGTGTAGTAAGAGTTAATATTCTACTCAACCTCCAGGTTCGTGAGCAAAATAAATGATTGTCATTGTTTTAGGCCACTGTTTTGGGGTGGTTTCTTATGCAGTGATAAACAATCATAATACCTATACTTATGAAAACAGTAAGGTATATTTATACATGTTAACTGCTTTGAACAATCATTTAAAGAATGAGGAGCTCTATTACCTGCCATCATTGGGAGAGGAGCTGGTATCACTTTCTGGACAGTAGCTTTTGGTACCTAACAACAATCCTACATCAGGAGTTTACCCTAAGGAAATCAAAGATGTGGGCAAAGATTTATCTACCAACATGATGTCATAAGATTGTTTATAACCAAACCCTAGAAGAAAGCTAAGAGCCTCCGATTTGGGACTGGTTTAAATAAAAACAGCTCATCGTCTGAAGGAATGCGCTATGAAGCCAGTAAGAATGACAAGAGGTCTCAACCAGAGTTCATGAATGGGCTTCAGGAGTGCTACATTCAAAATATATCTGTGCGCTTTTCCTGGGAGATGATGCATAAGCTTAATCAAATTCTCTGATGTAGAAGAGTAGTTAGTGACATGGCAAAATATTTCGGATACTTTTTTAAGACAAAAGAGCAGATTAGGTGTGTGTACATGCAGAGGTGGCTTTTATTTCCTTCAAGAAGTTGTTCATTGTTTTCAAACATTTGCTCAATGAACATATATTTTTATATTCAGAACATGTTTTAAAAATTGAGAGTCTAAGAACTTCAAATTCTTTAATGTTTCATTACTAAAGCCAGTCAAGTTTTCAATGGGGAAAAAGGGAAAAAAATTGCAAAATTCCTCTACTTTTAATATAATGGTTTAATCAATCTTCTAAAACTGATTTCAAAGAAATTCTAAACAAATAAACAAAAAAACAAAAAACCCTCAGCACGGTCAGAGGAAGCTACACTAAAATTCCTGACTGGTTCTAAATAGCACATCAAATTGCAATTACATGCAACAGTTTCTCCCCCTAATGGAGGGAATTAGAACACAGTGTTCAATTTTTGTGAAAAAGTGTACCCTCCTCCTACAAAGTATTCAGAATTCATGTCCCTTACATGGAAATATGGAACCAAAAAAGTTAGAAAGTAAAATTGCTTGATATTCTATTACTTAAGTAAGACTAAGGATGAGGCTTTGGAGTAATTTTCCTTCCTGCCATCTGCTCTCCCTTCCTCCCTTCTGTACACCGGCTAGGGTGATTTTTCTGGGACAAAGCTCCCATCATATTGGATATCAAATTTTATGTTCAACTTTTCTCCATTTAACATTGAAATCAATCATTTCTCATATAATCAGGGGATTCATAACCTTGATTTTTTTGTGTGGGCTACAAAATATTCCACTGAGTGGGTTTACTGGTTAACCATTTTACACATTTAAATTCTTTCCAACCTTTCAATATTATCACACAAAATAACCGTTTTTATGCATGAAGGCTTTTTTCCATATTGAGAATAACATTCTTACAATAAATCCATAAAAATGAGTTTGAGATCAAAGCAAATGAACATTTTTAAGGCTCTGAGGTACCTATCTCCAGACTTCTTTCCAAAAGATTTCTGAGATTTTACACTGCCATCAGCGATGTATCACTTGGTATATAACCTCTACTATAACTGTTGGCTTACTTCCTCACTTAGAGTGCAAGTTATTTGAAGATAGGGGGTGTGTTTTATTAAGTGTTTATCCCCAGCACCTGTGCCTAGCACAACATAGACGGTCAATAAATAATTGCTTAATAAGGAAAATCCCTGCCACACACGTACATATAAGATGTACGTGTGTGAAAGACAGACTGTGTGTTTTTCTCTAACTGGATAGATGAAAACTTGTCATCTTCTTTAATGTGCAATTTTTTTGCTTATAATTAGTCATTAAATTTCTCTTTTAGATTATATTGTAAATATTCAGATTCTCTGAGGCAAATGGGCCTGGCACTACCCATTAGCTACATAACCTTGGACAAGTTGTATAACTCTAGGCCTCAACTTCCTCATCTATAAAATGGAGATAAGCTCCCATATTACAGAGCTCTTGTGAGAATTACATGAGTTAAAACACATATAAAATTAGAAGAGTGCTTGGTACATAGAATATGTGCAATTAAAGCTGAATGAATGAACATGCGAATGCAAACAGTAGTGAAGGGCTTAAAATGAAACAGTCTCATCCCACTCCCACATCCAGCACTCAAGAAGCGACCGATTCTTTACGCAGTTTTTTTTTTTTTTTTGCGGTACGCAGGCCTCTCACTGTTGTGGCCTCTCCCGCCGCGGAGCACAGGCTCCGGACGCGCAGGCTCAGCGGCCATGGCCCACGGGCCCAGCCGCTCCGCGGCATATGGGATCCTCCCAGACCAGGGCACGAACCCATATCCCCTGCATTGGCAGGCGGACTCTCAACCACCGCGCCACCAGGGAGGCCCATTTTACGCAGTTTTTAATTGTAAAATACGATATGTGTACTGAGAAGTGCACAGAACAAAACTGTCAATGTGACAAATAAAAAGAGAATACTTACATAAGCACAACTCGAAGCTGGAAGTATTGATACTTGTCAGCATCGCAAAAACCCCCCATATCCTTTTCTCATCACAAGCTCCTTCCCTCTTCCCGGTTAAACACCAACCTCACTTCTTGACAGTCATTTCCTTTAACCTGCATGCATGCCTAACAAAAGAGTTTAGTTGTGTCAACATCTAACTTTATGTACAGGATCATAGTATATGAAGTCTTTTCTATCTTATTTCTTCCTCTCAACATAGGTTTAAAAAATTCATCCACATTGCTGCCTGTAGCTCTAGTTCATTCAATTTTATTGCTGGACAGTTTTCCCACTGTACAAATACACATCATTTATTTAATTTTTGACTCTTAATGGACATTTGGTTTGTTTTCAGTTTGTGCTAATGCAAATCATGGACAGGAATCCTGCTGTACCCGTTATTCTGGTGCATTTACACAGGGCGGGGGTGAGGGCTGCTGGCTCACAGGCTATTTATATACCTTCAGTTGACAGAGAGGGCTAAATGCTTTCCAAAGTAGTTGGGTCGATTTACACTCCAGTATAAACAGGGTAGAAGATTCCCATAGTACTTCAGGTCTACAATACCTAATACTACCAGACTTTTTTTTTTTTTTTTTTTTTTTGCATTACGCGGGCCTCTCACTGTTGTGGCCTCTCCCGTTGCGGAGCACAGGCTCCGGACACGCAGGCCCAGCGGCCATGGCTCATGGGCCCAGCCGCTCCGCGGCATGCGGGATCCCCCCGGACAGGGGCACGAACCCGCGTCCCCTGCATCGGCAGGCGGACTCTCAACCACTGCGCCACCAGGGAAGCCCCCTACCAGACTTTTATTTATGTATTTGTCAATCTGATTGACATGTAGTTTCCTTGGTTTTGACTCACTTTTCACTTATTACTTAATGAAGTCGTACACTTTTCTGTGTTTACTGGCTGTATGGATTTCCTTTTTTATGAGGTTTACATCAAATATTGTTATTTTTATTATTTTATTATTATTATTTTCTTTTGGCTGTATTGGGTCTTCGTTGCTGCGTGCAGGTTTTCTCTAGTTGCGGCGAGTGGGGGCTACTCTTCATTGCGGTGGCTTCTCTTGTTATGAAGCACAGGATCTAGGCGCACGGGCTTCAGTAGTTGTGGCTCACGGGCTCTAGAGCACAGGCTCCGTAGTTCTGGTGCACGGGCTTCGCTGCTCCGTGGCATGTGGGATCTTCCCGGACCGGGGCTCGAACCCGTGTCCCCTGCCTTGGGAGGCAGTTTCTTAACCACTGCGCCATCAGGGAGGTCCAACTCTTGTTATTTTGAATTCTTCTCCATGTCCAAGTAATACTCTTACATGACTATTTTCTCACTAAATTGGAGGCATTATCTGTTCATTTTCTAACTTACTAATAAGTAAGGGTTTAGTTCCTCTACACTCTTTCCTATGTCCACACTGCTCAGTAAAGTTATGTCATCATGAGTTATTCCACTGCTCATGATCTCTTTGACTTGTAGTGATATACTTAGAAACCTACATTGTTGATCAACTAGAAACTCTCTCAACGTCACGCTTTGTAAAATGAGGACATTCATACCATCTTCCCTTTTTTCTACCTCCTGTCTACCTTCCAAACCTAGCTGTTACGTTGTCAAGGTTGAAATTTATATTCTGTTCTATGTGCAGTTAAGTCTTCTGTTATTTGAGAGTCAGTACGGAGTAAGGTTTAAGAGAACAGGCAGAGAGCCTAAACTCAAAGCCTCGATCCAACCTTAAATTAGGTACAGCCTGGGCAAGTTCCTTCCCTGTCTTAGCTTCCTGTTCTCAAAAGTGGGAATGATATTAGCACCAACCTCATAAGGCTATTCAGAGGACTAAATGAGTTAATATATGCAAAGACACTTAGAGCCTAATATATACTAAGTACATACTAGTACACAATACATTTCAGTACATACCAAGTTAATACTAATACATACTAAGTATAGTTTACTTTAGTTATTTGTGATTACATGCACGTTGACAATAAAAGCTGCAAACCAAGACAGTATTGCCATTATTACAATGAAATTAATATTGCCCACTGCAGAGGTACTGTGTCTCTGTGTATAGACTACACCTCGTTCCATACTGTGCCAGTGTCACTGCCCTTGTGCAGGGTGACCACATACCCCAAGCCGCCTTGGGCTGTTCCAGTTTATACCTGTTGTCCTGATGTTACAGCATTAGAGTGCCTCCTTACACTATTGAAGTGTAAGGAGTTTGGACAAGTTCTGGTTTGGACAACAAATTAGATACGTGGTCATTACCCCTGTGTGTCACTGAAAAGGGGGACATCTATAGTGTCAAGTTGAAGTGGATTCTTCCCTTCCTCACCAATACTAGGTTAAAAATCAACCATAGTTTAGTGTGCTTCAGCTTTATGTCCGTATAGCCTTTCCTCCTCTGGAGTTCAAGTTCCTTCTCCTCTTCCTCTCCCTCCTCCCTTCCAACAGTGCCTAACACCTAGTAAGTACAATATGCCTCAAGGTGTTTCTAAGCTCTCAATCACACAATCAATAGAAGCCTCTCCACTCTAGACTAGCTGCAATCTGCACTGAATCTCCTATTACCTTCCTTCTTGGTTTATTGCCTCATTTTGCTGGATTATGTCTATAAATAGCTTAAGGTGTAGCACAGGAGGTCAATTTTTCAAATTTCTTTGGGTACAAAATATCTTCTTCAGCCTCCACGTATGACTGATAGTTTGGCTGGATACAAACCCCTAGGGTGAAAATTATGTGCCTGAAAAACTTTGGAGGTATCTTTCTAATGCCTTCCAGGATCCATGGTGCTCATGACAAGTATGATAAAGCCAGATTGTAACCTTTTTTTTTAGGTGACCAGTATTTTTCTCTCTGGAATGGATGTATCCTCTCAGTATTTTATTCTATTTTAATTTATTTTTTCAGTATTTGAAAGTTTCACAATGAAGGGTGGCTAGGTATGAGTCTATTCTTGCTCATCTTGCATAACTATTTTCAATCTGAGGCCTGATATCTACTTTCAGCTGTGAGGAATTTTGTTGCCCTTTGACAGCTTCCCTCCATTTTTTTTCTGGGTCTGGACTTTCTAATAGTAACGTGGGATCTCCCAGATGCAGCCTCTCTAACATATTTCTATCACATTTTCCAATGTGTCTTTCTTTTTTATATACTGAGAAATTTTTTAAATTCCTACTGAATTTATTTCAGCAACCATATTTTCATTTCCAGGAGACCCCTCTTGCTTTCTGACCATTCTCCTTTTCATTAATACCCTAGTCTTATTTTATAGTTGCTAGCTCTTTTTAAACCTCTCTTAGGATACTAATTAGGGTTTTTTCTTAAATTATTCTGTTCCCTAAATTGTCCCTGGTCCTACTAGGATATGTTTGCACTCTTTCCCCCTCTCTCATGTCGTAAGCTTTACTCAACTAACAGGCAAATGACAGTTATTTTCTATTTAAGAATGAGCGCAGAAAGCTCCCTGAAGTCAACGATTGATTGGCTTCTTATGCAGGAAGAAGTGGGGAGTAACTGTAACAGGATCTCCCCCAAACACAATTTTATAGGGTGTAAAAACGGACACTAGCTGCCCCAGTTCTCACCAGTTTCACTGTTTTCAAAATGAAGTCATCTTATTTCAGGAGCGTGAGGGTGGGGCTGGGAGTCCACTCCTCCAAACACATCCCTTCAATGAGCTCCCCTATTTCAGTCACACTTTTAACTAACTCCACCCTCTCTCCTACATGCGCACCTGAGCATGGGGCTACTTTTTCAGGCGGGGTCAGAATCCTCCTCAGTTGCACGTGGTCCCTGTGCATATTCTAGGTGATGCTTTTCCTCTGTTCTACTGCTTCAGTTTCACACTCTTCCACTTGTCTTCTGTCTTTCCAAACTATGTTGAAATCTCTTGATTGTTGTGGGCATATATACTTAAACACTTTGATACCATCATTGTAGTGTCTTGTCAAAACAGAGAAGAGCTAAAAGGGTTCTCAGTGCATTCTGAATCTGCTATTCTGTGGTCCCAGTGTTTAAACTTCTTGGACTTCCCCACTGTCTATTACTGCTTTTACAAATACAATCTCGTGGTCTATTCGTGAAGGAAATGAATACACCACATCTAAAATAACAAGGAATGCGGGTTAGATGCTCTAGGGTCTTGTCATACTCTGCCATTTACTAATAAACCACTTACGTTCTACAAATTGTAGGTGCTCGTTTATAAAACGAAAGGGAGTAACTCTACTTGAACTATAGATTTCTCCTACTCTAACATTTCATAATTTTCTAAGTTCTTTTCTTAAAATTTCTCTATATTATCATTAATTTTAATTAAAAAATAAAAATCTAACTTTCTCTTTTGAAAATCAAAGAGTAATTCCCGTAGTCCTACAATAATGGGATAATTAGTTCTGAAACCTGTCAAGTGTCATGTTTCATATGAAGAGAAAGTCATATTAAATAATTTTAAAAAAATTAAACATGGACTTTGTAGCACAAAGACAAGGTCCCCCCCAAATGGTGTTCATTTACTAGAAATGTTCAGCTCTGCATTGAACTTGAAATAAAATAAATACATTAATTTTGAGGTACAAAAATTTCTTATAAAAATCAATTTTCCTTTTCTGTCCATACAAACAGAAGTATGGAATGACATTAGAGGTCAGGTTTATTTGCTAATAGAATGTAGCTTCTTGATATTTTTGATTTTAGGAAAGGAGAATATCAACATCGAAACGTTTTTCAACTTTACTTTTATTTAAAATGAGGCCATATTTTCCTCTTATAAAAAGATTTCAACTAGAACTGTCCATTTTCTCATCTATAAAACAAGAGCACTGAATCAGCTGACTATATTCATTCAGAACTCAATTTCCTTATCTTATGATCACTAAGGTTCTCCCTAAATCTAATATACTAAGGTTCTAAGCAAAGGAAAATATATTACTAACGACATGTTTTGATTTTAGTTTCTTAGAGTTCAAATGTCCATCATTCACCTTGGTCTAAGCTTAAGGAATCATTCAAGGGGATACAATGCAGATGGCATGAGAAAACAGAACCTTCACACAAGCTGTGCTGTGTTGCAATCAGCCTTCCGTTTGAAAAATAATCTTCTCTATAGCTTTAAAGTGATAACTTTGTACCTGCAATGCTTCTTGTTTCAAACGGATTTTCTCTGGCTCTTCCTGAACACGTTCTGAGGAATCATCGACCGCTTCGATTTCTGAGGAGGAAGGACTCTCTACTGTCACAGTCACAGGAAATTCTGATGGACCTGAGTGTCACAAGAAGAAGATAGGAAACCACAGAGTTGTTAAACTAAAGTGCAAAAAAAGAAGACAAGATTGTATAAAAGACAACACAAGCCAGATACCAAATATCCAAATATTAGAGGACATTTAACAAAAGTGATCTGAGGTATCATTATTTATAAATGTCTCTCACTGCTCTTTAGTGTAAAATAGGCAATGACTAAGTAAAAGTACAGTAACTTATTTTTGCTATGTTACTGTACAGACCTCTGTTGTACGTGGTTAGGATTAGAAATGGGAATTGCCCATATTATTTTATTAAGTTTCTTTCACAGAAGCCAAATGAAGATCCAAGGTAAACACTTTTTCTCAGATCAACTTTATACTGCAAATGAAAAATTTATTCTTCACCATCAGACAAAAACAGTCTGGAAGAAAATGTAGTTTTTCAGAGGAAAATACATCAGTAAAGGGACTGATGAATAATCAGGAAGTCAACATATCTAAACTGTGAATAATAGACATTAGAATTTTAAAAAATAAATCACATACACATACACAACTAAAACTGACCCATCAAAAATTTCATCTTCTCACCACCCTTAAGCCAAAACTAGGGCAACAATTCTCCCAGCAAGCTTCACTGCCACTGCAATGTTGTTCAATAGGACATTTCCAAACATTTAAAAACTGACCTGGCCACAACCCCATAAAAGTCTACAGATCATAAAGAACTGTGCTGGGATTATATAACCACGCAGAAGACAAGTCACTAGGACATCATTTTGACAACAAGCAGCAAACCCTGCAGCATAGGAAAACCCTAACAGGAGAACGAGGTGCACACCCTTCTCTCTGGGAATGCAAGGCCAGGACTGACACCCAAGATGCTCTTCTCTCAACCTCAGCAGTGGTGCCTTTCACAGAGCAACTATGCAGTCTCCCAAGACCACTGGGAAGGAGAATCTGATACTGACAGTATTAGCTTGCCATAAGGCCATAAGCGAGGGAATGTGTGTGGCCTTGGTGAGAGAGCAGAGGTTTGGGAGATGTTGCTTTATATTGGCTTTCAGATCAGGAATTTGTACATATAGCCCGCAAACAACGTTTCTTGAAAACATGTGAACATTCTTGAGTATGACAGCTCCATGTGAGGGGTCAGAAATGGCAGTCAAGTTCGTTTCACTGGGTAACAGCTGATTTGTGGACTGGAAAACAGGATTCCTTGTTTACAGACATAGCCACAAGGCTGCCCGTTGTGTGCCAAATCCACACAACTACACAGTTGCATTGGGAGAGCGACCAAACATGTTTTACATGGATTTATTTCAGAGAGGGAAATGCTTCTTGTAAGGCTCTGTCAGTTTAAAAAGCAAGAAGAATGACCATCCACCTTTCCCAATTCAAGCCCTATATATCATAAATATGATAGCTACACACCACCACTGATTACATACATCACAAGCTTTGATGAATGGAAAGCCCCTAAAAAGATAGCAACAAAACGAAGTTAGATCTTCATGTAAATACATCACCAGCTAAACCCAGTTAATACAACTGTTTAGTAGTATGAACAGTATCCATACAGAATTGTGTATAAAAATAAATAAGCTCAAAACAAGGACCTGGAGGGCTCTGCTACGGAGAAAACACAACAGAATTCAGCCTACTGGCTTGGTAATAACTCTCTGAACTGCTGAGAGGCCCCTTCAGCTCCTATGTTCAGGATGGTTGAGATTTCAGTCTCTCTTCTTTAAATGGTGATATTAAACGTTCTCTAATTTACCACCCTGTGTGACGAGGATGGACCTGCGATTAATTGTCTCAGGAAGAAGATAGGAAACTACAGAGCTGTGAAACTCAAGTGCAAACACTGGGGATTCAACACTATAGTTTATGCAACAGCAATTCACATTACCATTTGCAAAAAAGTAGTCGGTTGTCCAGTGGGGATTAGAAACATCCATTTAACATGAGCAACTGAACAGATATTTTACACAGTAACTACTTCAAGTACTATTTAAAATCAATTCTCTTTGTTTTCTTAAGCAATTGTTAATCCCCAATTTCCTGATTACTACCAAGTAAGTCACCTGAAGATCATCTAGAGCCATCTATTTCACTTAGCAAGCCTAAAGCTATAATTCAACCATTTTATTTACTGTTCTGTGACAAAAATTACTATGAACAGCTATCCCCTGGATAAGAAATCAGCTAATGCTAGTTTGACTCACTAAATCGGATTTACTGAGTTAATAAGCCAGTTGATTTAGAATAGGTCTAATGCACATTTTTCATCCATTCTGCATTAAACTATTTCCCATGCCTAAAATGTCTTTTTTCCCATTCGTACGTCTCCAAATTCCTACTTCTGTGCTGTAGGGCTTCGCTCAACTACACCTGCCTTTAATCAAACTTTTCTCACATGCACAATTGGTGATCATTTTAGTCTCCTCAAGACTCCCACGGAGTTACCTCTGTTGTGACACTTGAGAAACAACTTGAAACTCCCAATTACTTTTAATTTTTCTTCCTTAGAGGGCTCATTAGGCAGCAGCCATGTGTGAGTTACCTTTTGTCCTCTACACAAAGCACCAGAGACCACCCACATAATACAAGTTCCAAAATAAAGAACTCTAAATGACTGAAAAAGACAGGGAATGCAAACAGGTTACCTGTTGCTTTTTGCACTTTCTGCAGGACACAATGGCCGGAAACCAGACACTCCAGGTGGTAGCGCTTCAGGAGGGTAACATTCTTTACCAGCAGAGTGTTTCCTTCCATTACTTACAGGCTTCTTTGCGGCCAAGACTACGTTTGACAAAGCATGAAAACAAGGAATCAAGATGCACCAAGGGTCTACAGAGCAACTGTCACACGTGCACACGTCGAAAGGAATCAAGAAGGCACTTGACAATGATGCCAAGCCCATTAAAAAGAGGATCGTTTTGTACAAAGGTTTTACATAAGCCAGCATTTTTAAAACATATACGTTCTCTACAGTAACAAGTTATTTTAACTAAAACAAAAGTATTGACATGTGCAGAAATGCAAAAATAAAGTTTAAAAAAAATCCCAAAGTATGATACATTTCATGTATCATGCAGAAACACTCAAGTTTCCTGAATCGTAGAACACCTTTGGCATTTCTGAATCTCAAGGACACAGAAACACAGATACACCCATGACTTCTGCCAAACAGAATCTTCAGAAGTAGACCAAAAGTTAAATTTAAGATGAATTTTTCTATGTAAAAACAATACAAGTTATAAGGCTGCAAGTTGCTGGGGGGTAGGTGAGTCAATTTTACCTTCCTATAAGCGTGTCAACCTTCACTGCTCCTTTGATTTCATATAGAAAACACACAAAAAAACAAATGAAACCCACTGGATGAAAGAGTGAAATGTGGAGACTTACCCTATATTTCAGTAGTAAAGAGGCAAGTATCTTTATAGGAAACATTTGGTTGCAGAAACTAGACCTACGTGTTAATATTTTACTTAGAACAAGCCATATATTAAAATTCACATTTAAATATTTAATTTGAATTTACTGAAAACAAACATCATAGGTTAAAATGGTTATATTTATCCTTCAAAGCTACTGTATTTTATGTTATTTTATTTATTTATTTTAATAGGTCTTGATTGGACTATAATTGCTTCAGAATTCTTTGTTAGTTTCTGTTACACAACAAAGCGAATCAGCCATATGCATACACATGTCCCCATATCCCACCCTCTTGAGCCTCCCTACCACCCTCCCTATCCCACCCCTCTAGGTCATCGCAAAGCACCAAGCTGATCTCCCTGTGCTATGCTGCTGCTTTCTACTATATTTTAGCAGCAATAGGAGGCAGGGTAAAATGGAGTGTATGCGGTAATACAGGACAAATATTTCATAGAGTGTAGCTTATTGATAATCACCACACGATCCTCTGTGATTTACATGCCTCTTAAAACTATATAGGAGCTCACTTCATTTTGTGCTATTTTATTGTGTTTTTTAACTTAATTGCCATCAAAAAAAAAATCTTTGTATGCATATGGTTTGTATGTGTATACCCTTCCTTTACTTTCAGAAACTAATGCAAATACATTTGTATTAAAATTTTTTTAAATTACACTTTTCTTGTTAGGAGATTAAAAAATTTCTAATAAAAGTTCCCATCTTTTATTAGGCATACATAAGTATAATATAAATGTGACACAATTCACACCATTATTTCACCTCTATACTCACCTGGATCTAGGTATATACCCAGATACTGATTTGGCTTACCTCTATGTCTCCAAATAACTGAGGCAAATACAAAAAAAAGCCCAAGAAATAAAATTACTCTTAAAAGAGCTCAATGAGCTTGTATACTTCAGTTACATTTCCACTTTGTTTAATCATGCTAACTAAAAAAAAATGTTTAACTGTTCTCATTCCATGATGCCCTATTATTCTGTACTAATTTTACAGAATTCCTAATGTTTTACATATACATGTTTTATTTATATATCTTTCCATTTCTAATATCATAGCAAAAGTCAATGTAGCTATTTTAAGAATGCTTTACATATGATATAAATTTTTAATAATAATATCTAATTAGTGTGATATCACAAATCTTAACTTCTTTGAATGTACTATTTGATTATTAAAATATCACTCTCTTGAAATAACAATGGGCAGACGATCAGAAGCTTTTTTTTGACTTCATAAACACTCTTAACAACTTATTTAATACACTATTGTCCAAGCAAGTTGATTAATAGAGAATCAAAAACATACAACTTGAAGTAGGAAAAAAAAAAGCTGTATTTATGAAGATGTTTACAATAGTTTATTTGAGGTTATTTCCAATTTTTCACCAATTTAAAAAATTGACCTACTCAATGAAACCTTGTGAATGCAATGTTAAAAAGCATAACTATGAATCACAGAATTTAAATTTAGTATGAAAAGAATGGCAAATTATATTGAAGCTATGTGGAATTATGTTTATAGACAGCAGGAAGAGAAAATTAAAATGTAAATATTGCTTGATAGGATAATGGGATTAGAAGTGGTCTTTTAAATTTTTCATTTTTATGCTAATACAATACCTTTATAAAACCCCAAAATCTTCAAACAACACATTTTTTAAAAATTGTGGTAAACTACACAAAACAGAAAATTTATAATTTTAACCATTTTAAAGTGGACCGTTCAGTGATATGAAGTCAACAAATTTTTAAAACTTTCAGAGGGCACCTGAATAAAAGATGTGTTGTCCACTGGTGATTTTAATGTATCTGGTATATAACTAAAGTCACCACAAAACTCTTTCTGGGAAATTGGCAGATCATAAACATAAATTTATTTTGCTTTTTATTAAACCTTATTGTTTTGCTGTTTCAAAATTCAAATTTACTCACAAGAAAGAGTCAGTTTCATATTAGATTTGGTTTCACAAATGCTGCTCCTGCTATTCATTCTTATCACCAAAAAAAAGAGACTATTTGTGACTAACGATAATATGTTACAGAAAATAAAAAGTTAAAAGGTTTTCAAGCTGCATATCTGGGAACCTAAATTAAAGCATCACACAACATTTTCAAAAACAGAAAAGCCATTTGATTTGACTAAAATCTTAGTTTTAAGATGGCAGAAAGTACCTTGATAATTTTCTTTTAAGAAAGAAAGAAAACCAAGCCATTAAAGAGAAATTCTTCCGAGAGAACTGAAACATGTTATATACCTCTGACTTGGCACTCCTTCCATCTGGAGAACTTGTTTGGTAACTGTTTTCATCACAGAATGATCTAAAGTAAAATGAATTGAAATTACAGAGTAATTATTTTCCAATGAGTGGCTACTTCCATTTAAAACCCAAAGCCAACTAATTATTGCTTTTCCCATACATTTAAATATGAAATCTACATTATATAATTATACACTTATTTCCCCCTTTGTGTATTCTAATTTCTTCCTCAGAAACCTAAGATGCCATCTTGCAGACTGCCCACAGTGGCTACTATTTTGGCAGCAGCAAAGGTCAACTTTAAACATTTTGCATCTAAAGTGGCTTTGGATACCTCTGGATACAAAGTACAGTCTGAGCACCGTCCAGACCCTTAGATACCTAAAGAGCATCTAAGATATCAAACCAGGGCATCCAAGATAACAAACCAAGTTCTGATATTCCCTCAAAAGCTGCTCCTCCAATCAGCCCCCTTCTTCTAAGTGATACTACCCAGTTGCACACATAATCATCAACGACTTGTCTCCTTGTTACTATTTCCTTCATACCTCACATCTATCTGCAGGTCTTGATAGCTACACCCTCAAAACACAACCTGAATTCAACCACTTTTCACTTGCTGCAAACTTCCAACCTAACCTAGGCCATAAACATCTCTTATTTGGAGCACTGTGATAGTCTCCTAACTGGTTTCCCTGTTCCTTTTCTTTTCTTTTTTTTTTTTTTTTTGCGGTACATGGGCCTCTCACTGTTGTGGCCTCTCCCGTTGCGGAGCACAGGCTCCGGACGCGCAGGCTCAGCGGCCATGGCTCACGGGCCCAGTCGCTCCGCGGCATGTGGGATCTTCCCGGACCGGGGCACGAACCCACGTCCCCTGCATCGGCAGGCGGATTCTCAACCACTGCGCCACCAGGGAAGCCCCCTGTTCCTCTTCTTTATCCTCCCAAGTCCCTTCTCTATACCAGGTCACCTTATTCAGATACGATTTGGATCATGCCTTTTTCCAGTTCAAACCCCTCTACTCATTTAGAATAATCCACATCTTTACTCTGGCCTTCAAGACTTTACAAGAGCAGACCCCTGGCTAGCTCCTTGACCTCATGTCATACCACACTCTTCTTCACTCGGTACTCTGCCCAGATTGGCCTCCTTGCTTTTCCTTAAATACTCCACCCACCTACATGCCTACATACTCATTGCCTCCTTGTCCTGGAATGTGCTTACTCCACATCTTCCATGGCTTGCTCCTCTCTTCATTCAGGTCTCCGTTCAAATGCCACTTCTCCAGTGAAGCTGTCCCCTAACAAACCTATCCAATGGAGTCCTACCTGCTCTCCCTCACTCTCCTTACATTAAGATACTTCTGCACTTCCTACTCTCTAAAATTATATGACTTATCTGTTTACTCATTTCTATCTGATCTCCTTCACTAGAATGTAAGCTCCATGAGGGCAAGACTTTTGTCTGTCTGGTTCACTGCTTTATCCCTAGTCCCTAAACCCGTATCTGGCACACAGAAGATGATTACAAAATTACTTGTGAATCTGACAATGAATAAAGTACTCCTGGCAAGAATTCAGAGGTTGCACAGGAAAGAAAGAATGCTCTTGGTGGAAGCAGGCTTAGTATCTAGGTTCACCTCTATTCAGAGTCGAGATAAGAAAAAGTTACAAGTATAATTCACTTTAATTAGTACATTAGCTGCTAAAAACATAAGGGAAGTGCAACACTAGAAAAGTACAGTTGAAGCTTGAACAACATGGGTTTGAACCTCGCGGGTCCACTGACACACGCATAGTTTTCAATACATACGTACTATCGTCCTACATGATCCAAGGTTGGTTGAATCCACAGATGTGGATCCACTGACTATAAACTTATACCCAGATCTTCAACTGCGTAGGGGTCGACACCCCTAACCCCACGTTGTTCAAGGGCCAACTGGATATGATGAGGAAAGTTAAACACATTAAGTTTTAAAAAACTGTCAATACCTGAACAAATTCTTTTTGTTTTGCTATGTGTTCATCAATTTAAAAAAAGTGACCACATACCAACAAGCAGATTTTTTCTTATATCCAGAACGAGCAGAGTTCTGTTGGTTTCAAGGGCCTTTAGTAAAGCCTTTGCTCCTTCACTGGTGAGGCCGCACTGCTGCAGATCAAGTGCTTTCGATGAAAGACAAAAGGTCACTTGCTAACTCTACAGATTTAACATATAGACAACTCTCATTTTCTCACGTGTGGAAGAGTCCTGCACAAGACAAGTCATGGCAGGTTTGTAATTTTGGGTATGGAAAAAAACAGAGACATATACGCACACACATAATGCATAATCCAATTTAAAAACCTCTTCTTGGATGTGCAGTGATAACCCTGGCTTTAGTACCAATAAATCAGACAACGTATTTTACAATTACAGAACTGAAGAATAACTGTATAGAACCTATGAGCAAAAAGCATCACAAAATGAATCTCAGTTCATAATTAGCAAGGGCGGCAGGGGCGTGTAAACCTCACAGGCAAAACCTGGTGGAGCTCAGAAATGCACTGCATTCTTTTGATCATGATCTTCAGCTCCAAATCACACTTGAAACTAGTTCAAAGGGGAAAACAAAATAGAAGAAATGTAATAACTGTTAGTTTTAGAGGAAAAAAAGACAAGTCTAAGAGGATACAAATAATAAAAACTTTCAACAATGTGTGAATAGAGAATACATACTAAAAACCTATCATGAAAGTATGATGGTCAAGAACCCTCGCAGTAAAAGGCCAGACAAAAACCAGAAAAACTGATCATGAATTCTAGTAGTTCTGGGGCTGAACAACCTACTCATTTAAACCAAAGGGATCATCACTAAAGCACAGGGATTAAAAAATATTACATGAAAGGAAACTATCATGAGTCTTGTTTAAGTGTTGTGTGGACCATCACATTAAAATAACTGGAGTCTTTCAACACCCCCATGACACACAGAAATAGCAAGTCAGACATACGGATCTGACAGGATATGATACAACCCTTACAAACTCTCACTACAGAAGAATGGACACAGGGTATAATTAACCAAATAGCCAAATTAATACAAACAGCCAGTAAACCTCACCAGTCAATCAAATGAATACAAAATAAAACAAAATGTGGTTATTCTCCTATCAGATGAAGCCAAGATTCTGTAAGAAAAGCTTTTAAATAATGTCTATACCCTTTGGATCCAACAACTCTCTTTCTAAGAATTTAACCAAAAGAAACAGTCAGAGATATAGGTAAGGATATATATCAGAGTACTATTTGTAACTGAAAAACTGGACAAAGCTTATATACAAGAATGGATAAGCTATGTGCACTGTGGCATATTCATATAATGGAATACTGAACAATCACAAAAAATGATGTAGGAGATGCAAATTTACTGACTTGCTAAAATGCTCATACTAAATTAATTGAAAAAAGTTATAAAATTTGGAGTAATCCCACTTGCATAGAAAATGGAGAGGTACTCATTTTTGTAGTTTTACGTTTTTTTACAAGTGCTACAGGCCAGCGTTTGTGAGAGGCAGGCTTCACATCTACTGTTGGGGTGGACTACAAATTGGCATAGCCTTTCTGGGTGGTAATTTGGCCATGTGTATCAAATGTCTTAAAAATAGGTCACACTTAGTCATTCCACTTGTAGTACCTTATTCTACAGAAGTAATCCCGATGGACACAGAGATGTATATACAACGTATTCACATTGTTTCTGACAGGGAAAAGCAAACTGTCTAAATAGAATTGCAAAGAATTGATTAAACTATGGGACATCAATACGACGCAATACTACATGATACATCATTAAGTGAAAAAAGCAGGAATATGAAATAGCAAGTATACTACAATTCTATTTTTGTAATCCCTAAGTGTACATATATATTTGTAGAAAAAAAAAGACTGAAAGTATATACGTCAAAATGAACAGTGATTATATCTGGGTATTAAAATGATAGGTAATTGTTCTCTTGTTACTCTGTATTTTCTGTAAAGGATATATGCAACTCTTAGAGAAAGTTGAAAAGCAAAATAAAAGCTATCAGTACAATGTGGCTTTAAAAAATCCTATCACAATAGTATCATGCCAAAAGCTAAGCATATTTCATATTAAACATTCAATATTTTCAATTTTAGAATTTCCCTCTAAGCCATAAATCCTCACTAAGAGATTCTGCCAAAGCACTTGCACCCAGGTCACCAATGAGCGTGTTGCAGTTCAGAGTGATGCGCCTCAAACCAGCCATGCAGTCAAGATCACGTCTCCTGGAATGAAGACTCTCAGCCCAGGTTTCTTCACGCCTTCTGGTAGTCTGATACTTCAAAGATTTAATGGGATGAAATGAAGATGCTTGAATAAGGAAACAGGGTGTGCCTGAGTATGGCTTCTTATGTCAGAGATTTACACACACACACAGATCAAGCATATATGCCAGGAGCATCAACCTGAGAAATTCAACAGTCACTTCTGGTTTACGAGTCCAGTGACCCAGATTCTGCTCGGTCAGTGATTAGATTCTAGCCACTGCATTTCCTGTTTCTGAACACTTATGTAAAGTTGGACAACTCAATTACAGTCTATGAATTATTTTCCTTATCTTCTAAGTCAGGGAATTGGTTCTAAATTCTATCTTTGCTGAGGCCCTATATTTCATCATCCTGTCCTCCAATGGCCTCCAAACACCTGACTGGGCAAACCATAAGAAAACTTTTTAATATGCATCTTATTTATTAACAAATTATATACACAAAGTTCCATACATAGAATTTATGTACATGATAAACTACACAGATTTTTTAAAATAATACAAAGGTAAAAAATGTTCTAATATTTTCTTTTCCTAACTCCTAAGGCATTATTTTATTTTACTTATTTTTTTATAAAGATTTATTTATTTATTTGTTTGTTTGTTTGTTTGGCTGTGCCGGGTCTTTAGTTGCAGCACGCCGGATCTTTTAGTTGTGGCATGTGGGCTCTTAGTTATGGCAGGCACGTGGGATCTAGTTCCTTGAGCAGGGATCGAACCCAAGCCCCCTACATTGGGAGCACATAGTGTTAACTGCTGGACCGCCAGGGAAGTCTCAAGCATTATTTTAAAAACTATATTTACAAAATGTATCTCACATGCTACCTAGGGCGTGCACACAAGCTTTAGAGGCGTGGACTATGCAGAGCCAGTCTGATGTGCATTGGGAAAATAATGGTTTGACATTTAAGCAAAAGTACTGTCTTGAAGACATTCAGTTCTTTATATTCATAAGGTAAATTTTGGTAACAGGGAACACTGACTGTCAATGAAAAAAGTCTTATTACATTCCTGAAAAAGTAAAAGACTCAAAGTGCCTTTGTTACTCTAAAAGGAAAATCATTAGTGTCATTTTTCTATTAACAATAACTTATTAAAGCTCCAAGCAGAAACAACAGCAATCACTTACACAGTGCTTAGTATGCGCCAGGCACTATTTACACAAATAAGTGCATTTAAACCTCATAATGAGGCATAGAGGTTAAGTGATTTGCCCATGGTCACGAGCTATGAAATGGGAGAAAGGGAATTTGAACCTAGGCCATTTGGCTTCTGCACCCAAGTTCCTGACTGTTTTCTACCTCAGGGGTCAATGGACTTGCCCTGTATAGGCTCAAAGAAGTTTTCAATTTTTAAAATCTAAATTTAAACATTTCCACATTTGTGGGCTATACAGTTTCTGTTGCAACGACTCTGCCCCACTGGTGTAGGGTGAAAGGAGCCACAACTACCATGTAAACAATGGGTGCGACTATGTTCCAGAAAAACTTCCTTTACAAAGCCAGGCGACGGGCTGGATCTGGCCCACCAGCCAGAGTTTACCTATCCCTGATCTGCACCATCAAACTATTAAAAAGCCTTCATGTCAAATTATTAACTAACTTTAGGCCTAAATACAGTCATTATAACCACTGTAAAGTTGTTAAGGCATTATTTTAAAAACTGTATTTACAAATTGCTGATGTACTGACTTTTATTAGTTTAAAAACTACAACAGCTAATAAACACTTGATTCATTTAAGTCTTGAAGACTAGAATGGCATAGTTTCTTCACAGTATTACAATAAAAGTTTTCAGTAAAAAAACATACATAAAAGTATTATTAGGTATTATATATTAAATCTCTTATTTCTAAAATTAAGTGGACTATCTTTACTAAATGGTAGAATCCCAAACTGAAAACTGGTCATATTCTTTCTGCAAAATAAAAGCTGTGCTCACATGTATCAAAAGACAAAAATTAGGGCTTCCCTGGTGGCGCAGTGGTTGAGAGTCCGCCTGCCAATGCAGGGACATGGGTTCATGCCCCGGTCCGGGAAGATCCCACATGCCGCGGAGCGGCTAGGCCCGTGAGCCATGGCCGCTGAGCCTGCGCGTCCAGAGCCTGCGCTCCACAATGGGAGAGGCCACAACAGTACCACACGCACACACACACACACAAAGACAAAAATTAACTGCCCTCTGTATCAATATATTAATGTGTTTCAATCACATATGTTTTCATGAAAGTTTAAACATAAAATCACCTTTAAGATCTAGGCCATGGGATCTGCTCCATGCCATGTCAGAATACACCCCGTGAAGTTTACTTAACTTGTCTTAAGTGTGATAGAATTCTTTATACCTTGACAAATAACTAAAAGGAAAAAAAAAAAAAAAACCCCACACACAATAAGATGAAGAGCCTATACATTTGTCCATCTTGACTTATTTGCTTTTCTTGAGTCAGTTGCAAGTTTATAGCCACATTCTCAAAATCATTAACTACAATCTTCCCAAACAGGCAATTGACGAACAGATGCATTCTAAAACTTGTCAGTAACAAAGTGCTATTCCAGTTTACAGCAACAGTTTAATTCTATTTAGATACTAAAACTGAATACGCTGAATACTGCAAACTTGATTCCCAACCACTCAGCAAAGTACTACATACCTTTTCAGATATAGGAAAAAAAAGAAAAAAAAGAAAAAGCATACAATTCTTCCTATTTTCATTTCCAAAGATACATCCCAATCTTAATGATCAATCAGTGATTTAAACGTCAACTATAAACCCAGTATACTGCTGCTATGCAGTGTACTAGAGCAATAGAAGAGAGAGGACCTCAAACCCTCTGTTCCCTCAAATTCAAAGGCAGGCTTCCTGACCCCTCCAGACCACTACCGGACACAGGGAAGGCACACTAATGTTTCAGGACCCCAACCAACAGTCACCTGCTTTGTGATTACTTCCGTGACACACCCCTCACCAACACCACTGAGTTTGCTGCTCCTACGGGACGTTACATGTATTTACTATGTTAACACATACCACAGTGCATCATAATTATGATTGCAGATAGATGTTCTAACAAGAGAATGATGACTTTTTTGCTCTTTACATCTTGCTATTTCCCTTCCCATAATATTTCTTGAAGTGAAACCATAAAATATAGACAAACACAAAAAACAGAAAATATACAAAACATGTGCTTTGCACCTTAACGCAAACTTAAGTAAAATGAGTTCTGACAGTATCCAGCATGACAAACTTCCATGGTACAAATGAGAACGGACCAAGGTTTGAGCAGGTACAGGAGACAATCCAGGCATGAACAACACCAAGGAAAGGTAGACAGGAAGTAACATGGTGTGTAGGAAATCACGAGACCAGTCTGATGGGAAGAGACTTAAACAAGACTGAAACTCACTTTCTAAACCTCCATCTCCAATTGGACAATTCGCAGGACACAGGTGCACCAAAGTGGCCAATTTATTCAATCCCTTTAGTATGGAGGAAGAGTTTAAAATGTTACTGGTTTAATTTGCCCCAAAAGCAACTCTCAACAGTTATGGCCTCTGTCGTCGGAGCTTTGTATGAAATTAAGTCCAAGTGTGGAGCTCCTTTGCCTTTTTTTTTTCTCCTTAAAAAAGAAAAGAAACAATTGTTCCGAGTAAAAACAAACATATTCCAAAGCATGTGTACATTGAAAAGTAAAGAAACTTTATTAACAACTTCATAAAAACTGACTTAAAATTTTAAAAAGAAAAAAACATGTTTTGAAGTCCTTCCGACTGGAGTCGTGTCTCATAGTGTCCTTTCTTTACAGAAATAGTCGTATTAGGACACATATGCACAAGGATTAACACCATGACACACTGTACACGGCGGGCCCCGGCGAGCTCACCAGTCGTCGTCTGAGTCCAGGTCTCTGGGGAGGATCCACTCCACGGATGAGCCCAGCAGAGTCTGAAGCTCGTTTGTGAACTCCACCAGATCTAAGAGCTCCTTACTTTCTGGATTACAGGACTCCAGGTCTTTGGGGCAAGAGAATAAGTGACTTGCTGACACTTGCCGGCAGAACTCGGCCTCCGCGATGGTGACAATTTCCACATTTGGAAAATTGCAGCGGAATATGCAGGAGGACATTTGCAGTTTCCTGAGCAGGTCTGAGAGCAACAGCCAGTTACGAGGCCTACACCAGAGAAAGGACAGTGGTTTGAGTTTCCGGCAAAATCAGAGGCGCTCCCAACTATGAACTACCCGTCTCCTGGCAGTGAAAGGGCCTGCTCCTTCCACTTTGATTACCCCACCCCCACCCCACTTCTCACTGTCCTTAGAAGATCTACTTCTTCTTCTTTTTTTAAATTTTATTTATTTATTTATTTTTGGCTGCGTTGGGCCTGTTGCTGGCACGGGCTTTCTCTAGTTGTGGCTCGCGGGCTCTAGAGCGCAGGCTCAGTAGCTGTGGCGCACGGGCTTAGTTGCTCCGTGGCATGTGGGATCTTCCTAGACCAGGGCTCGAACCTGTGTCCCCTGCACTGGCAGGCAGATTCTTAACCACTGTGCCACCAGGGAAGCCCGGAAGATCTACTTCTAGTGGGGGAACTCTGGACTCATGTGCATGTGTTAAGAGACCACCTAGGGCGGATCAGCCAACTTAGACAAAAGCAGGAGCAGCGCCCCTGAACCAGCCTCGTTGCAGGCCACCCCAGTGCTGCCTTGGCTCTGGTCACAACTCAGGTCACCCCTCTCCAAGTAAGTGCACCCCGTTCTAGTCACTGGGGAAAACCAGTCTGTATGCCAATCCAAGAGAGATGGCAAACACCTCTTTGACCTCTCCTCTCCACCGGCCCTCATGGAGAGAGCATGAGAAACACTCGAGGTCACCTGGCTTTCCTTTCCTTTCCCACACCTCCAACCTGCCTCTCAATGCTGCCGGGAGTGAGGCTTTTTCGAGAAGGGAGGTGGTACAATCCTTCCTGATACCCTGCCACGCTTTATCATCTCTATCCCGAATAGAATGTCACCACAAAGGCAGACACGCTCCCAGCCTCAGAGTCCAAGGAGGATGCTACTCCTTAAGCACCGGGGTCAACACACAGCAGAGCAAGGTCTCCTGATGTGTTCACTCCGAAGGGTTGGTCATGGGGCACAGTGGCCCGACCGTGGGGACAAGACTCCATCTAAGCAAATCTGAAGACACATAAGATCCCAGGTGCCACATACGGCTTTCTCTAATCTTATACGACAAGAGGGTACACATCAGTATCGTCCCGTGGACCTCATGCTCCTTGGAAGGCCCCTATGGTAGCCGTTTGGGGAGGATCTCTTCCCCAAGCGTTTAGCGACTGAAACTGTGCAATTGCAGTCGCTGACTCCCGTGTCCTTTGGGCTCTAGGGGTGTGTTCCAATGAGGGCAGTTGGCTGGGGAGCCCTCCCACCCCCCAAACTTTTCTGGAAAAGTTCCACTGCATTATGTGAGGTCGGTGGACACTTGGTGAGGAATTCACTCACCCCCCAACCCATCCACCCTCATCTGCTGAAGGGGATTTCTAACTCCTGCCACCCCACAGAGCAGCTGGGCTGGCTCTCGACCACACGCTGGCCACGCTCACCCCTGAGCGACGGACACCTGGACGTTATAACACGGCAAAAGGGGTTCTTCAGAAAATTCAGATTCCAATAGGTCACCATAGGCCTCGTTGTTGTCATCCTGGTCCTCCGGTCCTGGGGGATTTGTTAAAACATCGTAACCACTTTCATCATCTGGTTCTAACCGGGGGGGCAAACAAGAGAGAGGTCAGTAAGCTGGAGCAAGATTCCAGCTGTTCGCCAAAAAGGACCCTGGGAAAATTCTTTCCCAAGCAAGCCCTGCTCACAGCACCACCCCCACCCCCACCCCCACCCGCCCAACTGAAACGAACAAGGCTGCTCACCACACACACAGCTGCCAGAGAACTCCGAAGAGTCGTCAGGAGCCTGCAGGTTATTTAAACAGTCTGGAGAGAGAGGGGGAGAGAGAGAGAGAGAGAGAGAGAAACAAGATAACGCCTGCTGGTAAGAGGCAAATGCTGCTGGAGTTCGGGAACAGCTCACGCTGGGGCTGGTGTCACCTCCTGACAAGTCCCACTGCACACGCCTCCAGGTATCTGACTGAAACCTCCCCATGCGTCCACCCGCCTTCCTGAGGGACTGCCCGCCTCACCGCCCCAGCCTGCCAAACAAAAGCTAGCCTGGCTAGCTAAGAGTTTTCCAGCCCCCCACCTCGCAAAACTCAAAGTATGTATCTCTTCTTTGACAGACTAACGTTGGGCCGCTTTTCCCAGTAAAGGGTCACTTAGAGTAAACGGGGGGTGGGGGTAGGGGGAACCCAGGTGAAAGGCTGTGAAGTCACCGTCTAGATGCTTGAACAAGACCGTGTCTTGACCTCTGCTGTACCTGTTAAGAACTTCTCCAGAAGTTCGCTGTGGTTCACTTTCTTGATGGTTCTACCTGAGTACGTAGCCAGGGTAGGATCAGCACCGTAGGAGAGGAGCAAGCGGACAATTTCGAGATGATCATTCTTGACAGCATCGTGGAGAGGCCTAGGAGAGGTGAGGGGGATTACACCTGTGCACGCGACGCTTGCTTCTAAGGACACGGGGCAAAATCGAGCGTGTGCGGCCAAGACTCATAGGCGCGCTATTTCACCGAGGAGGTGAGTGTACGGTCGCTGCGACAAATTACTCTGTTATTTCAACACATAACCCTTTACGGGACAGGTGAAGGGACCATCTCAGGCCTAATTCTTCAATGCAAATCTCTCTTAATGCATGGCCCAAGGAGGAACTCAGGCCACGATGAAAACGTTTCCAATGAACTTAAATAGTGACAGACTGTAAGAAGGTAACATACGGCGGGGTGGGGGAAGAACCCCAGCACCACGGAAGCAGATACGACAAGCCATTGTTACACCATTACAAACAAAACCCAAAAAGTGCAGTTTGTAAAAGAAACTAGGGGCAAAGTGGAACCTCTCCTGAAACCAATTTGGAGATGAGTGATCAACCCTCTCGCCCAGAAGCAGTCGACAGGCAGGGCGAGTTCACAGGAGGATACAGAGTCCTCCTGCCCGTGTCCGCTGGGGTCAGGAACACTGTCCACAGTCCCATCCAGAAAGGATGCTATTTGGAAACCACGAACCACCAAATACCTTACGGTTTTGCTAATGTTATGACTGTCAGGAAAGCCCCAGTGCCCTGCCTCGTGGTGGCATCCCAGGTACAACCAGGAAGATGCTTGGGCTGACTCACACCTGGGCCTCTGGCCAATAAACCGAGGGCAAGGACAGAGTGGGGGCCAGGCCCGGGGATGTGGGTGGACACGGCAGATCCTATCAAGCCAGTTGCCACTGGACCTGTCTGTACTCCTGCAACTTTCAACTCACATATATGTTCAAGATTGAGATTCAACAGACGCTGGTGAAGAGTCCAGGGTCTTAAAAGAGAACACCCCTGATTATTCATGCAGGCTCAACATTTTCAGGGACTTCTGTCCATAAGAGCGTCACAGAGTTTTAAAGTTCTATGTAAATTTGCCAGAAAGATCTGTGCGATTCCATTCTAGAGGACTCCGCCATCAGTGTGCTTACATGGCACTCACTCTCCATCTTTCCTTCTGGGGTTCCCCGCACACCCTGAGAACCACTGCCTATGCCCCAGCAGGGTCAGGCCAAGAGCGCAAGACCGTCACTGACCCGGTTCCATCCTGGGCACTGCAGTTGACATCAGCGCCATATTCAAGGAGGTGTCGTACGATGTTGAGCCAACCTCTTGCACAAGCCTCGTGCAGGGCACAGTAACCCGCGTTGTCGCGGTGGTTCACATCACAAATCTTGTTCTCCAGGCAGTACAAGACCACTTCCTACGGGGAGGGGAGAGGAGAGGAGAGGAGATACCATCAGACCACCATACAGTGAACCTTGTAAGGGTGACCTCCCCATAGCTTGGTGGTGCCCACTTTCAAAGGCATACGTCCTTGGGGCCAAAAGCCCACCATGGCGCGGGCAGGCGGCAGGCATCCTGCTGGGGGGCGAGAGTGCGTGAGAAGGGCTTGGAGATACAGACAGTGTTGTCTAAGGCTCTGCTGCACCAGTGGCCTGGCCATGGGCAAGTTACCCTTGAACTTCTCCAAGCTTCCACAGGGCTGCTGAGAGGACGCCTTCGGATAGCGATGAAAGCCCTCAGCCCAGGGGCCGACGTGACCAGTACAGAGGTGTCACGGCTGCTAACATCTTAGATGACACATTGCCAAGCACAGACCATTCTCACTTGATGGGTCTGTTCAGTCGGTGGCAGTGGACGATAACACAAGTTTAGATCAAAGTATGGATGACCAACACTTAAAGAGAGCTTAAATCAGCCGGAGAACATTCCCCAGCTTAGAGAAGCAGGGACACCCAGGTCAGCTACATCCTCGCGCCCCCTGTTAAGACCCCAAATCAGAACCTGGGCCTCAGATGCTCTTGTCTGTACGTTAAGTAGATTTAAAGAGAAGCTCTCTCCCTCCATCCTCGAGGAATGACACAAAATGCCTCCAATAACCCCACCCTCTATTTTGCCTCACTCCACCCTCTCGGGGCAGAATCAGTCTAATATTTTCATATTTCTTCAAGTTAATGACAGGAACCTGATACACCACAGGCTGCAACCTCCACATTTCAAGAATCAAATAAAACGTTCACCGCCCCCCCCCCGCCCCCAGAGATGTTCTGTGTCAACACTGTGCATTAGAATCACTGTTATTAACCTTGTTTCTTTGGCTTGTTAAAATATTAATATGAACCACTCCCAGTAAGCAGAGCAGGAATTTATTCAATGTTTTATTACCTTAAGAAAGTTTTCAGACACATCGAAAGCATTTGCCACCAGAAAACACGTTACACTGTTTATACTGGGTAAGTTGTGCCCAGCAGAGAGCTGTCAGGTTCTGAGAGCTGGGAGTAGGCAGAACGTGCATGTGGCCCAGCACATGGTCTGCTGGGTAAGGGGGGATGCGATGGGGTCAGAACAGGCCTCCTTGTGACATCTCTCAGGTAACTCATCTGTTATACCCAAAACGGGGGCCATTCTAGCCGCCCATAAGTGCGAGATGGGTTCTGTAAAACCTTTTATGCCCTTTGGAGGACACGCCAATCAAAGGTGACCACTCACTTGGGAGCGAACTAGAATGTTCCATTTCCTTACCACGTGAACCCAATGGGGCATGCTGGTAAACCTGGCCATCGGTGCCCTGTTACTTCAGGTCACTGCAGCAGCTCCCTTCCAAAACAAGAGGAGGAAGAGAAAAGGCACGCCCACGAATGCGTTTCTCCGTTTACATCCCAACCTGCCAGAAAGCCCACAATCCTCTGGGCTCCCAGGCCACCTGCCCCGAGCCCTGGTATCCAGGATACCGCATGAAGCTGCTGCTCTTTTAGCAGGCCCTCACTAGCCAGACTTGAGTGGACGGCTGCAAGCTAATGAGTTGTGTGCCCCAGCCAGGGAGAGGCCCTGTCACCTGGCTCTGGGATCAGTTCTGAACGCCACCAACTGCTGTGCACACATCAATTTACTCAACCCAGGGTTTATCTGCTGTGACAATCACGGCCTTCGCCTGGAAACCTTCATCACTACTAGGGCAGGTTCAAGGGTACCTAGAAATGAAAGGCCGTCCAAGCTGGTGGGTAAGTCAACTCTCTTCTCCTGGAAGCTGGCAGCAAAGGCAGCAGTAGCCCCACGGCCAGGTCAGACCTTTGGCCACGGGCTGTCCTAACTCAACCACGTTGATCCCACTGTTTACACAGTGCTTCTCATTTCCCCAGATGAGGACGTCTTCTGTCACCCACAGGAACCCAGGAGATAGCAGGAAAGGAAGGTAGTACTATCCTCATTCAACACTTGGAAACTGAGGCCCAGAGATATTAAACCCCAAGTTCAATTAACATGAAGTACTAGACCTATAACTCAGGTCTTTGGTACCTGGTCAGCTGGGAAGATTCAAAAGGCCCAAGAGGGCCCCAGTTAGAGGGATGCAATCCAGCTGTGACGAGCATCCCACAGGCCTTCTCTGTCGGGGGTCAAGTGGGCTAACTACACTCTCCTAGCTAGGAGGGTGATGGCCTCTAAATGGATGGCAACCATCGCCACCAACACTTTCTCTAACTGAAAGGTGAAGAGGCGGGGCGAGTCTGTCGACGCAACACATTCCTTGGTTTATTTTCTCCGCTAGAAATAAACGGGAGTGTCTGAAGGGCAGCCCAGCCATTCCCGAGCAAAGTCAAACTGCTTTTGTCGGACAGCTCTCTGTTCAGCGGCTATAAGCCGAATGCCATTACCCGCAAAATGTAACTATAAAGGCCATAAGCCCGACGTTGTTAGTTAATTAAATGCCTCATTAACTTTTTAAAAAACATGACTTATTCAATTCATAGAAAATTTAACCATCACCGCTAAAGGCACAAGCATGTGGTTGCACACGGGCGTTTCAGCCTAAGAAATAGAAGCCTTTTTCCCAGGAGGGAAAGGTTTGAGGTCTTTGGCCACGCAAGTGATCTATTTAACGCGGATCTGAAGCCAGAGTGCGTTTCTAAACTTCCAGAACCACATTATCATGACATAAAGCTCAGACAGCCTTTATACTGCACATGGTATCTTTGGCTAAGCAGAAGAAAATAACCAAGAATGCTGAAGACAAACTTCAGGAAAACCCTCCCAAACCACACCCTTATCTGCTTAAGCAAACTGTCCTTCAATTTTAAAAGGTTGAAGCTGCCACATCTCCCAACTGGGCCATCATCCCAACATTTAAAATTCTGCCCAGAGAAATCCCAGGAAGTTGGATTCAAAGTTGAAAGCGTTCATCTACTTGTCACAATGTTCAGCATCAACACTGGTGATCTGTGGAATCTACATATTGAAATTTACATTTGAAGAAAAAAACAAATCCCACCATAAACATTCCCAAGGCTTCCTGTGCAATCAAAGGCCAGGTAGCCTAAAAAAGTATGGATCAAGTGCCCCTTGGTCCAGGCCTCAGAGCCACCAAACCAAAATGGAAACTGTCTTAGAGGACCAACGAGGGTCTTTTGACGTCTCTGGTCCCAAAGGGAGGCTGCTGGAAATGATGCCAAGTTCACAGGTGGGGCTCGGAGCCCCGCCCTCCACGGCGGGTGCAGCAGCACCCCGCCCCCCCATCTCCAGCATTTGCTGGAAGCGGAAGTCTACTTTCTCAACCCTAACCCAAAAGTTGGGGTTAGGGGTCTCCCCCCAACCTCCAGCGTTTGCTGGAAGCAAGGAGACTATTTTCTCAACCACGGGGGGTCTAGCTCAACACTATGTGCAACATCTGCTCTGTCCTCCTAGGCGCCCGCTCTCAGCTCTTGGGGAACCAACTGGGTGCTCCTTGGACTTCACCTGCAAGTAAGTGCGCTAACTACCAGAAAGGGCTCTCTAGCTAATGGAGAGGTCTCCAAGAGACGTGTAGATATAAACAACAGCACATTCAACCCACAACAACAACAAAACACCCCCAAACTAAGCATAGCCCTAGTGCTTCCAACTTCCCACCCACAGTCATGCCTTAGGGCCAAGGCAGGCACACTTCCAAGGGCTCACGGCACTATAGACCGGGGTGGGGGGACACGACAGGAGATAGGGGACAGGGGCACAGAGCTGGCTGAGGGTGTGGGCGCCAGGGCTCCGGGCCAGCCTGGGTCCTGCCACCCCAGTGCTCATCCACACCTCCACGCTCAGCCTGCTGAACCGTGTTTTACTGTCACCATTCAACTCCCAGAGGGCTGATGCCAGCACAGAAAAATGCCTTTGCCCTGTGGGCTATTACATCACAATTGCTACTGACAAGTATGGTGGGGGAACTGCACAGGGCAGAGAGAGTCATCTCTCTCACAGAGGTTTTGGACTGTAAAAAGGGCAATTCCAGTGTGAGCCAGTCTTGCTGAGGAGCGTGGTGGGCTGTGGAGCACTGCTGGATTGCTACCTGTACGGGTATCAGCTAACTCCTCTGAGGCTCAGTTTCCTCATCTGAGAGTGGGCTAGTACTCGTTACTCCCAAGTGAAGATGTTAAAAGGGTGAAAGTAGTTACTACAGATCACACGGGCTTAGGCAGATATCAGCTATCTTTCTATGTTGCTCTAGCAATAGAGGCTATCACTGTCATCAGCCGTGCTGGGTTGGGATACAGCAGTGTGGACAGGGAGTTTTGTGCAAGGCTCAACCCCTGCTCCCCGCCCATCAGCCCTCGGCTCCCATGCCCTCTCAGAAAGAGACTGCTCAGGTCTGCCCCACTCCCACCCCTACTCTGCACAGACACTTCCCACCCGCTACCCCACAGGGGCATCACTCTGCCCCAAACAGCACAAGTTAGTAGAGCTAATAACTACTCTACTTCTTGCTATTCAGAATCCAAAAGGCTCATTAAAATTCCCCTGGTCGCCAAGCCCTGGGTTAGGTCAGATTTTGTATCAGAGATAAGTGAGCCGGACTGGCCAAAGCAGCCTACCTGCCTGAACGGGAACGGAACATCAGAGAGGCCTGCCTTTCTTTTCACACCACGACTGAACAAGCCACCAAAGAGCCCGCAGTGTGAGAGGGGCCAACGCAAACACCCTGCTGGAACACCCAGCCCAGCCCGCCACGTGGAGGGGGCTGGGCTCTGAGACCCGCCCCCCATCCCCAGCCAGTGTGTCCCCCACCCAAGGAGCAGTAGCGGGCGGATCCTGATCCGGGGCACCCACAAGGATGCTCACCTCGTAGCCAAGCCGGGAGGCCTGCTGTAGGAGGGTCTCGCCTGCGTTCTTATTGACAATAAGTCTCCGCGCTTCCGGTGGCATCGGGCGGGACTGGGTGGTCTCTGGAGGGGAGCTTGAGCATGTCAGCTGCGAGGACTGGGAAGATGGTAACAATTGCTGTAAACGGTCCAAGGGCTTTTGGTCCTGCTTGGCCGGCGAAAGATCATAGTCGGAACTGGGCTCAGGCCACTCCAGAGTGGAGGAAAGCACTTTTCCTCCTCTCTGTCTGAGGGAGGCGGGGCGCGAGGAAGGGGCTGCATTTTTACTCGCTGGAAACTTCACCGCCACCCAGGAGACAGGTTCCCTAGGAAGGGGCAGTGACATTTTGGGGGGAGGGGTTCAGGAAAAGGAAAGCTTTGTCCCTAGAAGCAGAGAAGTAGGCAGGCGGGATGTGCCTGCACACGCCCGGGGGGCGGGGGAGAGCCAGGGGCAAGAGGTACCTTGCCATCCGCATTGTCCACGTAGGAGTCCCCTGGCAGCGGCAAGCCCCGCCTGGGCTCCTGAGGGATCAAATGCTTGGTTTTGCATGGTTGCTTCGCGGATGGTTTCTCGCTGTTGTCGGTGTATTTCTGCGGCAGGGGCGAAGGCTGCCGATCCATTTCTTTGTCCATGCACAGCACATCTGTCAGGGGGAGAAGAAGCGGGCGTTACACAGTTGTAGCCGGTGAGGAAAGAAAAGCCCATTGTTAGCACTGATCGTTGGAGCAGCTTCAGTTTTTAAAGATATACCAATTATGTTTTCAAAGCGCTAATATTTTAATCATCCCACATTCAACCGGCAAATAGGCTAACCCACGAAACGCCAAATGGCAAGTCGCTTCAAAGGGCCGCAAGAGAGGGCAGAAGCCAGCCCTTCGTGCGCTCCCGTCCCCACCCGTGGGGGGCCTGGGTGCTCGGGACAGGGTGACTGGGGACAGACAGCCTGAGGCTGGAATGAGGGCACTGACAAGCGCCCGGGGTCACCCAAGACTTCCCTTCCTGCCCAGCTGCGGGCTGGGTGATGAGGAGCAGCCCAGGAAGTCGAGCTCCCGCCTCACTCTCCATTCCATAAGGAAGTGTGCAGGCTGAAAGGACCTCAGGAAGAAAACTCCCTGCTCGCCACACGCTACTCTTGTCAACTTGGATGGCGCTCAGGTCCCCTCCAGGCCGTTTCCCACAGAGGGCGGGTGATCCACCCTCCAGGAGCGCCCCCCGCCCCGTGCGTACCTTGTTCATTGTCACTGCATTTAAGGGACTCCTCCAACCAGCTTCTGTTGCTTTTGGCCTCTGCCCTTTTCCTGCCAGGTTTCTCTTCGGAGATGCTATTGCCCTGGGGGGTGACCGCAGGCTGGACCGCCTGGGTCACTTCCTTCCTGCCCTGCCGGCCAGGTTTGCTCTCTGCTGCCGACACCTGCTGCTCCCGCCGTTCTCTAAGGTGCAGCAAGCGGCGCTGCTTTCTGGGATGGAGCCCTGTTAATTCAATGCACACCTCAGGTTGGTCAGCTCACTATAATGTGGCTCTTCTAAGCGGTTAGAGGAACTGTTTGTCATTTCCCTCTCAGGCCAGTCAGCTAATGGAGAAATAACTACAAATTAATAAAGAAGCCCCCCGGGGCGGGGAACGAACTGTCTTACACATCACTAACAGGAGAGGGGGAGGGGAGGGGTGTGGTCACTGTGTTGGCTGGAACTTGTCACCAAGTCTCAGGAGGGGGCCTATTTGCGTTTGGCCAACTTTGGGCTCCAGCCCCGGCACCTGGCTTTGGGGGGATGGGGGTTGGGGAGGTGTGAGTGGCTCCCCCCAGGGCTCCAGGGTAGGACTGGAACTTTCCACTGCTCCGCTCCAGGACTTCCGTAGGGTGTCCTGCGGGCCCGAAGCCAAACCGAGCTCACCTTTGGAGACCCGTCTCGGCTTGGCTTTCAGCAGAGAGTCCTCCGGGAGCACAGTGGTCTCAGTGTGGTTCCTATTGCCAGAGACCTTGCGCTTTCTGTTCAGCCGAAGGGTGGGGCTGCGTGACGCGTCCGGGGCCGCGTGGTCGGCGGGGGACTCTCTGGGGGGCTCCGTGTCCATGTCCTCAGGAAGATCACTGTCTTCTGGGGCTTCGAAGGGGTCAGGTTTGCTTCCATCATAACACTCCCCTAGGGGAGGGGAGACAACCCGGAAAGGAGGGAACAAAGGTCACCAGGAGCAGGCAGGACTCCCATGCCCAAGGCAATCTGCTACCAACAGACCACCCCCCTTTGGAGACCAGGGGCCTCACACACTGGAAGCACAAAACCCTCAGAAAGACGTCCCAAAGGAAGGACAGCTGAACACAACCAGCAAAGAAAGCAGAAGATGAGGCGTGTAGCCCACTCACAATCCATCCTTCAAGGGTCAAGGTGAGGCATCTACACCATCTCTCTATAGGCATGTGAGATAACTCCCTAACTGCTTAACTCTCCAAGGTGGCTTACTTTTAAAGGGGGGGGTGAGTGACCTCACAGTAAGATCCAACCAATCAGGGCAGAGCTACAAATGACTATGGAAAGAGCTGCTAGTCAACAAAAAAGGCTGATGTCATCAAGAGACCAAATAGCCCCCAACTGCCATCTACACAGACATAGCACCAATGTTCACTTGGGTCAGCAGTGGCGAGGGTGAAGAAAAAGGGTAGGGAAAGAATGGTGGGAGGCTGGGAAGCTGGGGAGACCAAGGCAAGAGGAGCCTGGCAAAGGGAAAGGAAAGCCTTCCTGGTGCACACACAAGGGTCAAGGGCAATTTCAAAGAACTCAACCAGATTGCTACAAGTCCGTCTGTCCTCCTTCCACACCCGTGGGGGGAAAAGCATTTCACTGCCATCGAGGGGCTGCTCCTGTTTCCTGTCTAGGAAGAAGGCCCTCAGTGACACCAGTCACCCACCTGGCACGTCTCCACGCCTTCCTTCCCAGGCAACAAGCATCTAAGGACATTTCAAAGACAAGACTCCAACCCCCTTCATGGGGGTGGGGTGGGGGGCTGCGGCGGGCAGGGCTGAACTGCTCACACCCCAGCTCCGCCTGTGTTGCTCCTGCCCCCTCTGCTCAATCTAGCATCCACTTGGGGCTTTTCCTCCAATCACCCCAGCCTAACATCACTCCTCACTTTTGCTCTAGCCAAAGAAACAGTTCAACTGCTTTGCTAGTCACATTGTTTCTAACACACAAATAATTCCATAATGATCACTGTGCTGTTAAAGAGTTCCCCGAAGATGACCCTGTGTCCATCACCGGCCGGGGGTGGGGGTGGGTGTATAAGTTTGGTATTTCGTTAACACCTGAGCTAAGCTCCCACAGCCCGTTTTTCTAGATGAAATCATGGACACACCCCTCACATGCTGCTCGCATTCCTCCTCCTCTCCCTAGACCACTTCAAGTATCACTCCCACTTCTGCCCAGCCGGCTGGTCCCCTGATCAGCCTCTCTTGGGGGCATTCCCAGCATTTAATGGCAGCCAGTTGTGGGGATGAACCTCACCCTGGCCTGGGCTAGCCTGACCTGTGTTCTCAATGGTGGAACACACTTAGCTTTTCTCCAAGGCTATCCCAAGGTGGGAGAGATCCCCATCTACTCTTGCCGGAATGGTGGAATCACCCCAACCGCGAGGGTCTCCTGTCATGGCAGCAGGAGAAACCCCAAACTCCTGGCCTGTGCTTACGGGTGATGCAGCCCAGGCTACCACAGGCCCGGTGAAGACGGCGTGCTGCAACTCTCACTCCGGCTGCTCTGTGACCCTCTTAAACACTCGGGCAGGAATGGCGCCGCTTTACAACTAGGCCCCCTTCACTTGTAAAGTGGGAATGTTACTGCTAGCCTCCCTCCAGGGTGGGCTTCGTAATCACGGGCCGGGCTCAGCACAGAGAAAGGCTGGAAAAATCCCTTTAACCAAAAGATGCCAAGACTTTCAGACCAGCCTGAATCTCAGGCCTGAAATGTAGGAAATTTTAAGAGGTGAGCCCTGCTGGTTACACCATTGGACTTCTCTGGTCCAATCTGGTCCAATCAGCCTTCCCTAAAAGCTCCGTGGGAGGGCATCCATGGAGGAATGGAAGGGCTACCTTAAGAACCCCCATGTCCAATTTGAAAGTTTCTTTTTCCAAACTAGGTCCATCCACCCTTCCCCCAACCCCGGAGCCTTTTAGGGCAAAGATCTCAATTCCCCTCAGCTAAGGCCCCCCAAGACCTTACGCTAGTGTGACCTTACCCAGGCCACTAATAACCCTGAAGGACACCCACCCCGACTGCTCAAGATACCCATGGCCACCAGCTATGGGGTAGAGGCTCCGTGTCACTTGGAGCTTCTCAAAGACTGTTCTAACCACGACCCACAGGAGGATGACCCTTGAGGGCAAAGGAGATGGGGAGATAAATAGATACACGGGGATCCTAACCATCAGGCTTTGCCATCATTGCTACTTTTGGCCCTTCTAAAAGTGGGAAGCCATGTGCCCTTGGTCACCCAGTCTAAGCAAGATGTGAACGTGGTCCCTGCAGCATGGTCCTATGACTCACAACACATATATCCCAAATTCATTATGGTTGTACCATAGCATCACCTCACAGAAGCATCACCTCACAGAAGCATCACCACAGCAACATTTACAAGTCACTGTGGCAGCAAAGCACCCTCACCACTGTTGAGCCATGCCCAGTGAGGCCTAAACAAGGTGAGAGGGTTCTGAGTTGCTGGAAGGCTCCCCAGGATTAAAATCCCCTTCTCTGTAGCTTAACTATAATAGCACCTCCAGTCAGGGCTAACCTTGTTCAAAGTTACTCCCGCTACACAAGGAGTGCAGGGGATCTCTGTTCCAAAGTAGTTTACAAACGTGCAAGTGCTCAGCTGGAAGAGAAGTTCCCTGAGCAAAGAAGTTTCATGAAGGCCCTCGACTAAGGCTTCCTCCAGCTCCTGGCCAGGCACTGCCACTGAGCAAGTCCTAGGCCTGTCCCAGCCAAGTGGTTGGCAAGGGAGATGGTTACTCCAAGTTTGAGAAGGAAGGGACCAATGCCTCCTTGCCCCGCCCCATCTTCAAATGCCACTGAGGGTTCCTAGTGATGAACTTCCAAGTCTGAGGAACCTCCAAACTCATTTGGTGAACTTCCAAAATAAAAATTTCACTCAGCCACCCATGTGATCATAAAGAATAAATGAGTATCTCGGCCACTGTGTTTTCAAGTTAATTCCTTTTTTTAAACAAGCCCCTAGCAACAAGATGCACCCGCACCAGGACAACCAGGGCCACGCAAACAGCACCCACCACCTTGGAAGCTCCTGGTCCCTCCATGGGTAGGGGCTGCCTCAGAAGGGGGAAGGCATCTTGAAGGCATCCTGGACCCTCTCTGTGACCCCTGCCCGCCCCAAATCCCCGCCCCAGCTCCCATGTGCTCACAGCTCGGCTCTCGGCCACACCAACACCCATGAGAAGGACCTGAGCCCATATCAGCTCAAGACGTGATGGCCCAAGAACAAGAAGGCCCGTTCATATCCAGCTGAATGGAATGAACACCTGCTGGGCCTTGGACGTGGAGGCCGTGGTAAGAACAGTGGCCCCTTCAGGTGACCTTTCCTGACCAGCTATTTACAAACCCCACGTCTCTACAAGACAGAGGGTGGGTAGGGAACCCACCTCCGTTGCCCCAACCTTTCAAACGGAGCCCCTCACCTTCCCCAACCCTTCTCCTGCCCTCCCATGGTGGCGATTCATGGCTCACTGGGCCATGTCCCGGGTGCTCCAGGAAGAGACCCGTCGGTCGGTCTGAGATTGGAGGCAGGCGGTGGGGGGAGGGGGCTTTCGGAATCATCTGGGGCTCAGGCCCTGCTCCCCATCAGCCACACCGAGTTCTCGTCTCCACGCTCAGCAGGAAAGACTGGGAAGGACGCACACGAACGTCTCTGGGAAGAAGGGCGGGTGAGGCCACTGAGACGTGAAGGGCAGCGGCCACCCTGGGTTTGGCCACGTTGCTGGAGAAAAGGGCGAGAAGACTCGAGGCCGGTTAACTGCCCGCTCCCTTCCTCCAGCCTCCCTCACCGTCCACCCACAACAGGCAGATCCCCTCCTCAGAAAAGTGCAGCCCCGTGAACTTGGCCTTGCCCACTTTTATCACATCTCTCTGAGAAACTTCCCCAAGAGCTGAGTTATGGGGCCACTCAGGAGGGTAAGGGCTGTGTGTCAGCTGTGAGCACAGGCAAGGAGGGAGGCCTTCTTGCTGCTTCACTCCAGGGTGGCCTGGACCCTCCGTTTTTCATTCCAATCCCGAGGGGGAGGAGCTCGGAATCGTCTACTCCAGGCACATCAAGAGCCCCATCCCTCGGGTAAGGCCTCCACTGACTAGCCCCAGAAATCCCCTTCTACGGGAGCCACGTAGGACACACCGGTCCCGGTGTGGCTTACCCAGAACCCTGGCCACAGGCCTTTGTCTGACCCCAAAGATGAGCTGGGGGAGGGCAGTGCTCCAAGCAGCAGAGAGAAGCACACGCTGTGGCTGACCACAATTTTCCCGAACTGCATCAGGCACCCACGACCTAAGCGTGCGGGCGAACGCCGACCCTACGACTGGGTCCAAGGGCCTGGGCCTCCCAAACGTGCCCACCACCCCCGACTGTCCCGTCTCAGGAGGATTTCACGCCCACCCTGTCCTCGACGTTCACCTAGGGGCCCTCACTCACCATCACCCGTGAGGTTTCTGGGGTCCGGAGCAGGCTGCAGGCCACAGGCCACAAGCACGCACACTGAAGAAAGCGGGAGAAAGACCTCCACTTGCTGCCAACACATCTCATTAGCCCAGGAAGTCTCGAGGGCAAAGCCCGAAGTCAACCCCAGTGGGGGAGCAGCTGACGGGACCGCAGAGTGTGACTCGAGGCAAACACTAGCCTTCTCTCCAGTTTGGCCTCCAAAACCGAATACAGCCCGTCTGGTGGGAAGAACGGCCTCGTCGATCCCACGCCCTCGGAGCGTGCTGTCAACTCCTAGTGACTGCCAACACGCCTCTGCCACAGAGAACAATTCTGCTCCTCTTTCTGGTGCCTTCATCAGCCCTCATCTCACTTGAACGGAACCTCTGCCTTCGGAGGGAGAATCCGAGGACTCCCCACTCCCTCCCATAGGAGACCGTCACTCTGGAGGGTCTGGCTCTGGCTGCAAGTGTCATTCCACTGCTACCAAAAACCCGTATCCGTACCTGCTACAAAACAGAACACATACCTGCTACGCTGGAGGTCTTGCACTGCCATGGCTCTGCTCTACTGTATCAGACTATTACCAACTACAGGACTAGCATTTCTCCGGAAAAAGGAGATGCGTGCCAGGAAACAACATTTCATAGGTGCTTCACTCCTGGATGCCGCAATGCTCAAAAGGACAACCAGCCTTGCAATCCACAGCTGGGAAGGGTGGCCAGAGCAGCCCGTTCTCCGAACAGCCAGCACCCAGACGCTGGGCCGTCGGAAGCGTATTGTTTCCTCTCACCTCCCTCGGCACTGGGAGCGGAACCGCCCCGTTCCCACCGACGAGGTACCACACGCGAGCCGCCTGGGTTCACTTACATCTCTCACTGTCGTTCTGGTCGGCAATGGCCTCCTCCGGGGCGACCGACTTTGGCTTTTTGTCCTGACTTCCTTTGAGCCTTTTCCAGTCAGCGGGGCTGAATTTGCGCACCTCAGAGTCTTTGGTCGTGGGGTGGCCACCTTCTCGCTCTTTCATCTCCAACTCTGAGAAGCGCATCACTGCACGCTAGAAAGAGAACGGAGATGGAAAAATGACACACCTTACCACCAAAGCTATTTCACTGCCCTTACCTTAAAGGAAAGTATCTTCAAAGAAAAGTTTGCCCAAAACCAACCACAATTTATGATACAACTAAGATATTTTAAAATTGAACGATAGAAATGTAAGACTGTCTATGTGTAACTAGTCACACACTCTTTATTCCTAAAGCCATATGTATGTAGAGATATATGTGGTGTGTATGTATAGCCATACATACACTGTGGCATACAGACAGACATTCTCTTTCGAAGGTAAATAAAACAAAACAAAAACGCAATGCAAAGAAAGCGAAACAAAAACACAACAGAAAAGAAAACAAATGCACAATGAATAAAGATGACCATGGCCCACAAACTTCCCTTTGTATATTTGGAAATGAAATTTAACTCAAAAGGTCTATGGAAGATTCTAGTAATAAAAATTTGAAAAACTGACCTCACAGTCAGCAGCGGGTAGACATAAAATACTGTCCTCTTGTAATCCTTCCATCTATGTCATTAAAATGGGCACTCAATGGATCATTTAGATAACTTCATCCATTTTTATAAGCATAAACCAATTTTTTCTTAACATTGCAAAACAATTTGGCTTTATTTGTCTTTTAATTAAAAGTAAAATATCTTAAGGAAATTCCTATACAACATCTATCATTCACTAGCAAGTTAAATACATACTCTATCCCTTTAAGCAAGGTTTGCTTTTTATTTATTTATTTTTTTTTGCGGTATGCGGGCCTCTCACTGCCGTGGCCTCCCCCGTTGCGGAGCACAGGCTCCGGACGCGCAGGCTCCGGACGCGCAGGCTCAGCGGCCATGGCTCACGGGCCCAGCCGCTCCGCGGCATATGGGATCCTCCCAGACCGGGGCACGAACCCGTATCCCCTGCATCGGCAGGAGGACTCTCAACCACTTGCGCCACCAGGGAGGCCCTGCTTTTTATTATTTTTGTTTGTTTGTTTGTTTGGTGGAAAAAAAAATTGCACAAATCTCACAGACATGCGGCCGCTACACACCTCCACCAAGTATCACATAAGGCATTCTAAGCAGCGCTTTTAGGTATATTTGTTAACGTACAGTAACGGCAGAGAAAGCAAAGCGATTGATAGGTAAATGTCATGCAGTCTTTTAGACATCCTTCGCAATAATTAAAACTTCCGTTATCAGCATTTGAGTGGAGTTCGCTTAAAATCTACAGAATAACTTAAAGTATCCACTTACGTCCCCTTACTGGACACATTTCAAACATTTAAATTATCCTAAGCTTCATTAACCAAATCAGCCCGGTGTCCTGCCCTATCATACCCCCGGCCCCCTCCTCTTCACACATTAAAAAAACCTGACAACTGGTCAGGCTCCTGAAATTCGGGGGAGGGGGGGCTCACCTGCAACGCCCGCTGCTCCCGGCCGAGCTGACTGGAGTCTGCGTACAGTCCGGTAGCGACACGCTTGAACCGGTCACCCACGTAACCAGCGGAGTTTGCGATTCTCTTTGCCAGCTTAGATGGCTTCGGGTTCAGAACTTTGCCATCGGTTGATCCTGCCTCGTCAGCTCCGTCTTTGGTGTAGGTGGGGGTGACGTCCACACTCGGTGGGGCACTGCCCATGCAAAATGGTTTGGGATCCTCTTGGGTTTTCCCGAAAGTGACCGCAGAGCTGTCGCTCCCCAGGGTCGGCTCCAGGAATGGAGTCGAGACCGGCGTCGCCAGGTTCTTGTTGGTTACCACTGGAACATTCTCCTTGCTTAAGCCTGAGACTGGCTGGCCCGGAGCCTCTTTGAAAGTATAGGCTTCGTGGAAGTCACTGATGCGCCCCAACTCCTCTCTCAGGGCAATGAAATCCCGGTGTGGCTGTAGAGCCGGGTCAGGCGGGGGTTTGGTGGGCTCGGCACTCTGGCTGACACTCTCAGCTGTGAAGCCGGGTTTGGACACGTTAGCGTCGGTTTTCGCATCTGGCTCTTCCCGGAGGAGGTCTACATAGACAAGCTTGTCACTCTTGACGACGGTCTTCCCTTGATTTCAGCTGGGGCTGGGCTTTAGGTTCTTGTCCGCGGGGACTTTTGGATGTAACTTGGTGCTGCCGGCTTCCAGCATCTCAGAAAACCGGTTCCAGAGGCCTGGGTCCTCGTAGCGGGTCCTCTCGTGGGACCGGTACCTCCTCTCCGGTTTCTCCTCTTTAGTGATCTCGATGGGCGTGTGAGGTATCAACATGGGATGCACCATGCCCAACCCCAGCGCGTCCTGGTAGGTCACAAACTCCGGCCCGCCCGTGGGGAGCCCGTAGGGCAGTCCCGGCTTTGGGGCGAGGTGCCCAGGAAAGAGACTGCCATTGGGCAACACCGGATGAGGGTAGACAGGGCCTTTGCCGTGTAAGGAGAGGGGACTTATGGCAATGCCCTCGGGCGCTGGGTAAGGCAGGTAACTCCTGGGGTAGGGGATTGGTGGGGACCTGAACGCCTCGTTTGGTGAGAGAAATACTGAGCTCGGCGGGAGGCCATTCTCATTCGCTTTGAAGCTCGGCTCTGGGTTGCTGGCTTTGGCGCCCTTGCTGCCGGTGCCGCCGCTGTGCTTGGCAGGTGTGGCCGGGGGCTGGCCCACGTGCTGGATGACGGATGGCGTGGTATCCACGGAGCTCCTGCTGGTCTCGCTGCCCTCGGCGGTGGCATTTGGGGCTGGCGACGCAGAGGCTGGGCGGCCGGCGCTCGACACCGACCCCGAAACGTTAGTGACCACGGCGTCGGCGGCGCCCATGCGGGGACATGAAGAACTGCGCTGCTGCGGGATGGCCCAGTCCAAGGCCTTGTTTTTCAGCGGCAGGCCTTTGCCATTGTTCTCTTCGTTAGGACTTGGCCCGGGCACCACCCAGGACGAGGGAGCCGTGCTAATGACCTCAGATCTATAGATAGCACAGCCATTTCCTGGAGGAGACAGAGTTTCTTTCGGAATCTCACTTCCGGAGAGCACTAGGCCGCTTCCAGCTCTGCTGTGAACCAGGACGGTGGGAGCCACCTTTTCCATGTGGTCAGCTTTGGAAGCATCTACATCCACCACTTTAGAGGACAAGTCTAGTGGCTTATCGGTGACGCCTTTGGTAACCGTCTGCTTCTCCAAGAGAGGAGGTGAGCTGCCATCTTTTCTGTCTTCGCCTGCTGTTTTCCGGGTGTGCCCGGGAGCTGGCTGGGTGCTTTCGGCTCCTTCTGGAGCCTTTGGATACTTGCTGCTGCAGAGCCTGGCCGCGGGGAACTCGCTGCTGACCGTCATGTATGGCTTCGACAGGGTGACCGAGGGCGCGGTGGAGATCCTGGCACAGTGCTTATGGAACGCGGAGTAGGTGTCCGCAGCGGGCTGGGAGGGAAGGTGGACGCGGGGTGAAGGCCGAGGCGAGGGGGGCAACAGGAGAGCCGTGTCCCCCGGCAGGCCGCTGGTGACCGCCTTGGCAGAGGGCACCCTAGGCTGCTTACTGTTCTGGATGTGGGGATACGAGTGGGAATCGACCGGGTTCCCAGGACTGACGCCCATCTTCCAGGGCAGGCTTTTGTCCGCGCAGTGGACCAGAGGCGAGATGGCGGGTGAGGCCGAAGGCGTCGAGAGTCTCATGGGCGAGGCCAGGGATGATGGGATGTGGGGACTGATGTGGTGAGGTGGCGGCAGGTAGAGAAATCGCTCCCCATTGGTACAGACCGGAGAATACAGCGGCTGGGCCACGCCGTAGGACTGCTGAGGTAGCAAGGCCTTGTACGTGTTCAGGGAATACTTCTTTGGCGAGTCGAGGAAAGGGTAGATGGCTGGCATGGCCCCCTCCATGTAGGGATTGGCCCAGGGCAGCCGCAGGTAACTAGCACCATTGATGTTGAGCGGGCTCTGTTTGTCGCTGGCAGGTCTGTCCAAGCCCAGTGTTTCTGCCGTGGGGACAGCACTTTTTCGTATTCCGGGGGGCGCTTTGTATATAGCACTGAAGCCTTTTGGGGGCTTTCCGGAGACAGCGGAGGCCTCCATCGTCTCGGGTGTATTCGGTTTGAACTGCATCTCTGGGTTTCTTTCGGAAGAAAACCCCAGACCACCTATGGTTGTGGCAGCCTCCCGCCCTTTCTCTGAGCCCAGTCCACACGAGCTAGAATAGACGATGTTTCCGGGGACACGCAGCCCTTCCCGGATCAGGCCGGTGCATGCGGTCCATGCTCAGCGCTGCCAGGCCATCGATCCGATGGGCCGTGGTCGCGTCCACCTTCGCAGAAGAAGAATATGGGTATTACCGAGGACATGCCTTCAAAGCAGCCCATCCCAAAGAGAAACCACGGACTAGCTCAATAGGACATCAGCCTCAACATCTGAGCCGAAACGGCTAAAAACTAAAGGATTCACAAGGTCTTTGGCCCCCTCCCCGCTTACCCAGAACCCTCCTCTGCCTGCCGCCTCACCGGTGTCCAACTAGTGTCCTCAAAGCACGGAAAACGTTGGTCCCTGTAGACTTGAGGCCCCTGCATTAATTCAGTCATCTATTAACTCTGGAAGATCCACCTTCTCAGCAGAAATTCTTTGCTGCAACTGAGGTGATACCAACTCCACTGCTCTCAGAACCACCCTCGTGGGGTACAGAACTCGGACTCACCCTCCCCAGGCCCCAGTCAGGTGGGGGCGGGGCGATGTGCACTGCGTTTTTCCCGGATGGAGCGGGGAGGCATTCTTTAACATAACAAAACCCAACCTTCAGGGGGACAGTAAGGAATGAAGGACTTGAGCTGTCTCATTTCTAAATCAGTAAAGAGGCCGCGGGTCAAACTGTAGTTGTGTCTTTTGACTTCCTCTCCCTGGTATCTGAAGACAGCTCTGTTTCATATTTTACTGGGAAGGGAAACCCTAAGGGTCTACTTGGAGGCTACACATTTATCCAGCTGGGAGCACTGATGTGGCACGTAGCTTATCGAAGAAAAGGCGGCACGTATCCCACCAGTCACCAGGGGACGAGGACGTAAATGGCGAGCACAGCCAAGAAAGCGAGCCAGGAAGAAATTGGGTGAGGCTTCGTCCTGCGGCCTAGGCTTTCTACTCAGCCCTGCCCTGAAACACCCCGCCCCGCCCCCAAAAGGCCCTTTAATGGTATGCAAATGAATGCACGATTGATTACAGATCACTGATACTCAGCACATCAACAGAAGCCATTAATCTCTTACCACGTTGTGATTCAAGGGGTTTTCTTCCCTTAGTTCCAGTACGGCCTTTGAAGTGTCACCTTCGTTTACAGGAATTTTCCTATTTAGAAGGACACACCAACTTCATGAAAGCATTCCTCACTTAATCCATCTTTCATAGATTGCCCCAGAATAGACCAGTTTCTAATAACTCCGTTTTTCCAACTGCCCTTAAAAAAAAAAAAATCCTCCCCAATGGCCCATATTGAAAGTTGTCCCCGAATGGTGATTCAACGGGACTGGGAAAAACAAAGGAAAGGCAGGGCAACAGGGATGTGAAATCACAGATGCTACGTCCTCGAGGTGGGTAAGGCAGAAATTCTGCACAACCATGTCACCCTCACAATTTTTTCTCCAGAGAGGCCGGGCAGGACAGTCCGGGCTCTGCTGTCCTAGCAGACCCTTATAAGCTCTACCTGAGGACAGGAATGAAGTAATACAATGTCCAAAGCCAAAGTGGGGACCTCAAGGCTGGAGTCTCCGAGCTGGCTACATCAATCACTTCTGTGTCACTCGTGAGGACAGGCTTTCAAAACTTTTCCCCAAACAAAGTTAGGTACCATGTCCTATGAAACTGGTTTCCATGGTGATAATGAAGCCATATTTGACTGCCTCTATCAAAATGATGGGGGATAACACACTAATATCATACAAATGTCAGCTGCTCCAGGGGAAGCCGCACATCTGTGCCAGGCTGCTTGCGGCTGCCCCTGGAACTTGTTATCAGAGAGCATCGATAAAGAAAGTGCTTGGTGCCAACTTCCAAATCCCCAGGATAAAATCACTGACAAGCGGCAGAGAGGTTTCATCATTACCCGGAAGAGCAGCTTCAATTATCTACTGCTTAGCTGCCTCTACCCCGCACTCCAAAATTACTGATGAGGAAGCATAACAGAGCTGCCGGGTGACTGAAACCAGGAGCCAGTGGCCTCGCTTAACAGGTGGCGGAGGACGCAGAGAAACCCTGGGCTTCAATGGTGTGAAGGGTGGCTATCGTCCCATTTATTACTGAGCAAACTATTTGTTTTAAAAGCACATCGAAGGCCGATCCACCTGGGCCCACACTCCTGACATTTAGAGTTAAAGCAGCATATAGACTGGGATTAATTCTCCTTCGTAAATATGAAATAATAAATTAAGGACGAAAGTAAACTCAAAGGCCGCTTTAGGGGCTAACCTCTTAAAGGGCTGCAATGCTTCGCTGAGCCAGGTTGCCTGTTAAAACTGTAAATCAAGGGCCACCAGCTAGGCAGGAGATCTCCCCCCTACCCCCATAGGGCCCACTCTGGCTGTGAGGACATGAAGGGGGGGGCTCTGCTCAGGAGCCCTGGGGAAGGACCCACGCTCTCCCCAGGCCTCAACCGGACACGCGCATTTACCTGTCGTTGCTGATCCCACACATGCGGACCCTCTCGCTGTTCATCCAGCTGTGAACGTTCCCATACGGGGTGGGGGGGTGCTGAAAGCATGTCGTCTTCTTGGATGGCAGCTTTTCTTCAAGCGTCTAGTCTGTTTAAAACAAAAAGAAGCCCAGGAGGTTGAATAAAAAAGGAGCCAAAGAGGGAACAAGAGAAACCCTCCTTCTAGGCACTTCATACAGAAGGCACTTGGGAAGGCAGACCCTGCTCCACGTTCTACAGATGGCCAGAAGCAAAGGAACACACCTGAGCCAGAGGTTCAAGGAGGGAGGTGGAACTTCCCTGGCAGGAGGCGCTGGGGATGCAGAGAGTTCAAGAGCCACAGGCCACACCATTCAAGGTACAGCACGTGTCACCCTTAACCTGCCCTTCTCCCTTCCCCTCTCCCAGCCTTTTGGAGAACACACTTGGATCGAAAGTGGACGGTGCTGGATTCCAGGGAGCCCCACATTGACTCTTCTTGTGGCTGAAAGGATTGGGGACAGGGGTGGGGTGTGGGATAAAAGGCACAACAGTCCGGTGTGGCGGCCCAAACTACGACTCACTTCCACGGCTGCGGTGCGTGTGACTTACAGATGGAGGGGTAAAAAGAGTCAGTGGGCTGGCGAGCCACCCCACCCGAGCCCTAGATTAGATTAAGCCCCAAACCTGGGTGGTTTGGCCTGGGAGCTGCAGAGGGAGGCGGCTGAGTAATTCAATGACGCCTGCTCGCTGGGGACCAGCAATCAGGAGCGAGTGCAGAAATCATAGCAGCCCAGGCTGCCGGGCTGGGGCTGGGGCTGGGGCTGCAAGACTCCGGCCCACGGGGAGCAAGCAGAAGCCACCCGTTTCCCGTCTACCGGGAGGAGGGGGGAGGCTGCTGAGGCACGGGGGAGAGCCCCGCCCCCTCCTTAACTTCCCGGCCCACCAGCCCCACCCACACCACATTCTAGTTTGCTGCATGAGTGAAGGGTCAGGACAAGCTGCATTTTATTCACAGGATTATCACGGCGCGTGATTTATCCTCGTGCAGGATTTTAATTGCTCTTTGGAGGTTGAGCCGTTTCTTTTGACTGCGCTTCAGCTCCATATCCTGCTGTCAAATGCTGGGTTAATAAGTAGGGGAGCCCTTAATGCCTGGGACCGATGGCCCTAGGCAATTCCCCTGCTCACAGACTCCCTTGTCCGGGGCGGGGTGGCGGGGGAGGCCGCCCCCCCCCCCCAGCCACGGCCTCTTTACACAGGACCCAAACCTGAGTGTGAAATCACTGGTGTGCAGCTCATGGGGGCAACTTTTCTTTCTCCTCCCTCACACACCCACCCACACAGCTTCCGAAAGCCCAAATGTTCCCCAAGTCGACACATTTCCTTTGTTAGCAGGAAAAAATACGCAAATGCTTGCTTTTACACTTCAGCACACGGAGCTGACTGCCAGGTCTGTTGGGTGGGAGCCACCAAGGACTGGGGACTCTTTTTCCGAGAGTGACTAGGGGTGGGGTCGGGGAGCACCTGGGAGACCTGAATCCCAAAGCCAGCCAGGCTATCCCTCTGCATTTCTTTGTCCTAACACAGGCTTTTGTCCACCAGCATCCCCCATCGGCCCCTATACAGAAGAGAACACCGTCTGTTCATCAAGAGCCCCACGCCGCAGACACACGGCGCGTAGTTAGAGCTCAACGATGAAGCTGGAGGAGAGGCAGGGATCTCCCAGTTGTGTCCGGCCTGGTGGGATTCTAGAGAAGCTATTTCTTTAGGAAGCGTCCCTTTCTTTAGACAGACTGGGGCATTTCCAGTGGCTGGCCACAGTGCCCCGAAAAGGTGGACTCAGATGGACTTGGGCATCAAGGAAGGTTCTGTTGGGGGCTCACGGGCTGTTCTTCCGTGTTTCGAACATACAAATCAAGTTGGGGGCAGGCCACCACTAGTGCAGGGCCGACCAGAAGGCACGTTCAACAAAGTGTCCCCTCCCTAACCCCTGCAGCCCCTTCTACAAAAGGAAGACCAAAAGGAAGATGTCCAGGGAAGCCTCATCTACAAGGTGGAGGAGCAACACTCCTCGGTGCAAGTGTCCTGGCCGTGGCTGCAGCGGGAGGACCACACCATGCCACCCCCTGGCTGGGTGTCATGATGAAATTTGGACATTATACCAGAAGCCAAAGGGTCACTCCATCAAACCCTTAAGAAAAGGATGAGGGACGAAGCGTGTGTGCCCTCGAAGCCCCAATCTTCTGGTGCTCCAGTCTTCAAAACTTACACAAGCTGCCTCTTACATGTCTCCTTTAGTTGTCACCTTGGGACAAGGACCTCTGAGCACCTGACTGAGGAAACAGAAAGGCCCCTGCCACAATCATCCTACTGAACCCTCTCCCCTCCCCTCAAAAAGGGCCAGCAGCCCCCTTCCCTTGAAAGGGCTTTTCTTTAGAAAGGGTGGCCTGGACTTAGCATGAGAGGGGAATGCAGTTTAGAGACACCTGGGACCATGGGGTGCTGTCAAAGCCTCTCCCCACCCTTCCAGGTCTTGACTGGTGGGGTTTTCAATATTAACGCCGCACAGATAAATAACACCCAGTGTCAGGATGAAGTGTTCTTAGTGCACAGGGTCAGATGGAGGGTTGAGGCCCCGAGCGTGGTCCGGTGTCACGGGAGTGGGGGCGGGGCGGTGGGGCTGGCCATGAAGAAACAAGAGGAGGGGCAAGGCTCAGTACTGGATCCTGATGACTACACCCACACACACACACCCACACACACACACACTTATAAACTTTAGGTGCCCCATGAACTTTTTGTGAACTGTTTAAAAGTGGAGGTCTGTTGAACAAACAGCGGCGCCACTGCCAGCCATAATTTCATTGCAACGAGCGAAAGACTTTTAACTCTTCAGGTTCCGGGTCAAAGATGGACCTGAGCGGAGAGGGCCAAGGAGCCGGGGGCCCTGCCTGGCGTGAGGCCCTTCTCCAGAGTGACAGCCCAAATCCTGGGCAGGAACACCCTCATCCTGGGCAAAGGCCATACTGCGTACACCCCACCATCACTGAAGAACGAACGGGCCCACCCCCCATCTCTCTGGGATGTAGAACTAAACTAACTAAGGGGATCTTGGGCGCAAGGGACACAGAGATAGGGTCAGAGACACCGCCACGCTCACCCCATTCCTCTTCTAGAAGCGGCTATTGAAATAGTTGGGGGTCTTTCTTACTTTCTTCTTCTTCTTTTTTTTTTAACCTCCAAGGAAAAGTTCTTCAAAAGTGACTTCCCTGACCCTTGGCTGTGGGTCATGCTGCACGGGGCAAATGACGTGATTTAGATGACAGACAGAGCAGGCGCTTTGCTGCTGTATATAAGAGGCTCATCTGCCCTTATTTCTCAACGACCCCACCCTTTTCTTCCACAGGTGGGTGATGCTTCTGGAAGTGCCAAGATGTGTGAAGTCAGTCATGAAAAGCACTTTACAAGCACCAACCTGTTTCCAGTGGGAGCTGCTAAGCTACACCCTGGCTCTGGGTTTTAACCCTTTTTTCCAGCAGTGGAGAGAAGGGGGCAAGGATGTGGGATAGGGATGAAGAGGGAAGGTGGCCAAGAGAAGGGGTCAGCCGGGGAGACGGAAGAGCGTCTGGTTTCTGTAGAACAGACCAGGAATTGTGGTGGCTGCCCGCTGAACACCCAGTTCTGGGAGAGACCCGGCTTGCAAAACGCAGACTTGCCATGTGGTCTCCGGCTTTCGGTCTGGCCCTAGGGGCAAGCACAGGAGAGCTTGAGTCTCCCTCGACAGACTTGGGCAGTCATCTGGTCCAGGAGCCAAGAGTTATGATTAGCATCCGAGCTTGGCCTGGACACTGGGGAGAAGAGCCTGATTGGCAGAAAGAGGTCAGAGGGACCAAGATTAGGAGCTGTCCCCCCAACCTCGGCATCCCTGAGCGAGGGCACCTTGGCCCTCTGTGAAAAGACACGAGGGGGCACACGGGTCCCCAGCTGCACCCACCACCGTTCTGCCGATTCCTGCCATGAAGACACCATTATGGAATGAGGAGAAGGAGAGAACGTTTGTTTTGTTTTTTTTTCTTTAAAGGCGACTTCCCTTGGCAGGCAACAAACAGGTTGCAAAGGAAGGAGCAGCGGCCGTGAGAGGCTGGCGTGAGCGCAGGGAGGAAGGCAGCACCAGGCCACTCCTGCCACCTCTCCTTTCTCTCCACCCCAGCTCCTCCTGGCACTGGGCCACTTTCCACTGCCTCCGCCCTTGAGGCGCTGATGGATTGGTTCAAGTCTGCACAGCACGCTTGTCAAGTGACAGCGACGGAATGGGAAGCAGTGCCACCAAACCATCCCAACTCCACTCCAATACGAACGGTGCCCCTTCCTAGGGCCTCACTCTCTAGGCACCCCATGCCGCATCAGGCACTTATCCAGTTAGTGACCAAGAAGACCTGGACGGGTTTTGGGGAGCTTCCGGCTCAGAAGGCCGGGCAGACGGCAGGGCTCCCAGCCAGCATGCCATGTGCCACGGTCCTCCGTAGGCTGGGGACCTCTTCGGGGAAGGGGTGTCTCTCGCTGCACCGGCATGGCTGGTTCTCTGTGGAGGACACGCGCGCGCGCGCAGTCACCACAGCCTCCCAGCTCCCACTCTCATCCACGGCGTGTCTCTGGGCAGGTGGCCGGACCTCTTCAACTCTGGCCCCCTCATCTGTAAATATTTGGCACCGTGTTTTCCAGAGGATTAAACTGCACTATGGACTTGAGTTCTGCCTGGCAATAACTGGTGCAGGCTACATCTAACCCATTCAACAGCATCTGACTCCACTAAACAGTCTACATAACAAACAAACCCCAGAATGGCTACATAGTTTCCTTGCGGCAGAGGGAAGGCTGAGGCAGGGACACAGAGGGGACCAGGGAGGGGTGACCTTCTGCAGAGTGTGTGGCTTTCATGGAAGCCCAAAGCTCATGGCGCGGGAGCCCTTCCTGGGACTGCTCCAAGCGCAGACTGAGTCACACACAGACACTTCTCTACTGGTGTCAAGGAAGGGAGGGAAGAAGAAGTTCCTATTTTAGCACTGGGGGCCGCGAGGAGGTGGGAGATGAGAAAAAGCGGTCCAGGGTGTGCAGCGTTGGGGCAAGTCCTCCTGGGATGTTTTCCCCAGTATGTGTAGCAGTGGGGAGAAGGGAACCCCAAGGATGCCCCCAGGTCGGGGCGAGGGTCGCAGGCTTCCTGGGGTGTGGCTGAAGGAGGTCGCCCGACGGGTCCTGCAGCCGGGCATGGGTGCTGGGGGGGAGTGAGGGGTGGAAGGAGTGATCCAGCCTGCCCAGGCGCTGTCTCTTGGCACACTCCAAGTCATGGCTGTCGCCGCCTCCAGAGGCGTCCCTACTCACGACCCAAGTTTTGCATTAGTAACAGAGCTGCGGAGCAGGAGTGCGGGTGTGACGGGGTGGGGGACGGGAAACTCACGCGGCTGGCCCTGACCTTTTGAGCAACCAGAACCTTCCCTGCCTCCTCCCAGGGCGCCAGGATAGCGCCGCGAGCCACTCGGGTCAGTCGGGAGTGAACTTGGCCCGCAGCGGCAGCGGCGGCGGCGAGTGGGGGAGGGGCGCCCCCTCCCCCGCCTCAGCCCCGAGCACGGATCGGGTCGGCAGCAAAGGGATTTTCTCTCCCACCACACACACCCGCGCTGCAAAGGGATTTTCTCTCCCACCACACACAGCCGCGCTGCCGCAGGCTCCGCGCCCCTCCTACGCCAGGTCCCCGCGCGGGGCCGCCCCCCCACACGCACCCCTCGCCCGACCTTCCAGGACCCCCGGCTCTCTCGGCCAGCCCCCGACCCCAGCTCACCCCGCCCGCGCGCTCCTCTGGGCTCCCCCTTCCCAGGCGCCTGCCGCTGAATCTCTGACAAAAAGCAACTTTGGGTGGGCGCACGGAGAACCCAGGATGTGCGGCGGCGCGCCCCAGGGGAGTGGGCACTGACTGGAGACCGCTCCGGCCCATCGTCCTGCGCTCCCTTCGGCCAGTCTGGAGTGTTCTCTCCGTGGAAGCCTCCCCCACCTTCCCCGGTTCAAAGATGCAAGCCAGGTGTAGCCAGCTGTAAAAGGGGGCTCGGGGGCTTGGGGAGGGGGGCACCAGCAAGGATCGACCGGGAGAGCCGCTGCCAAACCGGGGCTGCCCGCCACACACCCCCTTTCCCAAAAACAGAGCCGTGGCCCCCCGTCAGCTCTTGGACCAACCTCAGACACTTCCCCTTCCGCCCGCCAACCCCCCCTCCCGACGCCAGGCCTCGGCTTTTTGTTCCTTTCACTTTCTTTCACGGTTGTGCCACACACAAGCACGCGTGTATGCAAGAGGGGGCCCCACTTGGAAGCTGGCGTCCCTCAACAGGAGGCAGCAGCCCAGGACAGGAAACCGAGGTTGAAAGCAATTAACCAACCTGACTCCTCTCCTCCCCGCCCGCCCACCCTCCACACCCCCTCGGGTCTGGTCCCTACAGGCCGGGTTCCCACTTGGAGTCTACACAACCTGGAGGCAGATCCAGAATAAACGACCCATAGACCACGACTCTAGAGGGGGTGTCACTGCACTGCAGCCTCCATCGGGGCTTTGAAGAAATAAAGTGAACTCACTGCAAACTCCTCCCCCCACAAGGAACAAGCTAGACCAGAAAGCTATGAACGACAGCTATCATTAGTACACACAGGAAGCACAAAGGAACTTTTTACGAATAAAAGATGCATAAAACACAGGGTCCTGTGATCTGCACCCGGCTTCCCTGCTGATTGTGTGCAGCCTGGGAGTCCTGGGAAGGCTGGGGATGAGGGTCAGAGGAGGACAGGGGCTCCCACTTTCTTTACGAGGAACAATAGGAACCCCACGTCTGTTCATCTTGGAACCCGAAACACCCCAAACAAAGCTGTGGGAAAACTGCGGTAGACGTGGGGGCCCGTGAATTTTTCTAGCTGTTCAGAGTTTAATTACTCCTCCTTGACCCGTGGGACCAGACACGACACCACCAAGGTTAAAATGCCCCAAACAGCGCCCAGCAGATGTGAGCGAGCTGGCAGACGCGCAAATGAGGCCTGCCTCGGAGCACGATAACAAGTGACTCCTACGTTGTATATCCTTGAAAGAAAATTATTTTTCTCTAATTTGCATTTGCTTCGGGGGAAAAAAAAGCCAACCAGAGTCCCTCTTCACAAGCACGAGTCTAATCCTGGAAATGCAGCCCGGCTGCTTTAAGAGAGCTGGAAGGAGGGAAAGACTGCCAGCGCTTTGGCGTTGCAGGCTTGTTTATCTTTCCGCCTTTCCTCCAAGGCGAAACTCGTTTTGCAAGCAACATTCCTACAGAAAATGGCACACGTCCTAAAAAGAGACCCATTTCTAGAACTGGCACCGAAGTTCATGTATCATTCCAGAAGCATCTCCCAGCTCCCCACTAGGGAACCCAACTAGATGTAGAAGTCCACATTATAACTCAGAGAGTAGATGTGGGGGCAGGGGGGAGCGGAGGTGGACCCGTAATTTGCAGATATCCTGCAAGCTGTACACTCAGGGGCCGAAATCACACAGAAGGGCAGGATATAGAATTAAGTCAGCTCTAAATGATCCTCCAAAGCCCGGGGGCCAGGGCTGCGGAAGCCTTCAACCTTGAGGTTGGGGGGAGTGGTGCTGACACCCAGCTTGCCCCAGGACAGCCCAGGGGCAGGCCCAGCTTCTGGACCATCCTGAGGACCATCCTGAGCCCGCCAGCTTGGACCGGCCCAGCGGGGTATTGCTGCCACCCACCAACTGTTCTCCCTCCCACCCTGGCGCCTCCCCGCAGTGCCTGGCAGAGGACCAGGAACTCAGAGAAGGCCGGGCTGCGGGCATCTCGTTGATTAAGTCACACAGTGGGTGGCGCTGTGGGCAGAGGTCAAGACAGCACCGCTGGTCCTGCAGCTGAAAGGCAAGCGCGCTCTTAAGAAGCGGGAAGGCAAAGGGAGGCGGGTGATCGAAAGCCGACTTGCACCCCTCCCCACCCCCATTCACCCCCCTTCGGGTCCTGAACCTACACACTTGTGTTTCCAATCCAGGAAACGGGGCCGAGGGCAGAGAACACAGCGGCCGCCTGTCTCTTGAACTTGTCTGAATAACAGGGCCATTTCAGAGGAAGAACAACGGCCTTCAGAGCCTCTGCAATTTCCAGAAAGCCTTCAGTTAATACATTCTTTCCAACAGGCTTGCTTTAGGGTGGAAAGTTACTTTCCCAAATCTTAACAACCCGGCCACAAGCCACTGAGGCCCCAGGTCAACAGATCCCGGCCAAACCCCTCCAGACAGTTGACACTCGTGACCCCGCAGGCCTTCTCCTGCCACCTCTGCCTAACAAGTTCCCTAATCCACAACACACCAACCAGCGCGCACGTCCACCACGATCCCAGGAGCCAGAAAGATGCGTGTCGCGGGGTGCGGGGGTGCGGGTGCCGCCGCCGGAGGGCTCTCTCGCAGCGCATCCGAGGGCTCCCGGGCCAGCAAGGGGCGGCCACCTCTGCAGCTCTCCGTGGGCCTGCACAGTGCACGCATTGTGTGAGCGCCGAGGAGGCACAGCGCTGCTCCTGCACCAACAGCTGTCACATTATTTGCACTCGCTGTAAACAGCCTTCACATTCCCCCCTTACCACACAGTTAAAGCCAGACTAACAATCCAGTTAGAGATCAAACCAACAGCAGCATTGTGTCTGCCTTCGCACCAAGCCCAGCAGCTGGCAGGTTTCTCCAGAACAAGAGACCCCCCCCCCACCCTTCCAGGCTCCAGCCAAGGCTAGCCTAGGCAGCAATGCGTGTGTTGCTGCTGATTGTTAAAGCAAGAGAACACAGCCATTTCGCGCAGAGTTCTGTGGGGTTCATCAGCTCTCTCCCAGAGTTTCCACCTCTCAGGCCCCCTCCCCCATTTCCTCAGCTGGGAATAAAGGTTGTTCAGACTCCCAGGGTCGGTTTCTCTGCTCAGCAAAGCGTGGGTCGGCCTGCCCCGGCCAAGCCTGGGGTCCTGCAGTCCTCTCTACCGTGGTCCCAGAGGCTAGGCAGCTCGGCACTTTCTGCAGCCCAAAGCCTCGTGTTTCGGAAAAACCGCCCAACTCCCTGAATCCTTCCTGGTCGCCCCACTGATCAAAATGTCTCCTTTTATGATTTTTGGTTAAGTCGAACATTTCCATCATCGTCATTATTAGCGCAAATTACATGCCTAATCGGTCCTTAAATAGATTTTAATTAAATAATCATACAAGGCTCATTTTATGACTTAAGAAAGGCATTAGTTTTCCTTATAAACTTTCCACCAGGATATAGAATAATGATAGCAGACAAATACTTATTCTTTGAAAAGCACCAATAACTGATGGGCAGAGTATTGGGAAAGCAGACCCTGCTTCACACCTTCTGGAATCCAAGTGGAGACTAGACAGACCACATCTGCACAACTTTCCTCCGGAGAAGGGAGAGGGGATTTCTTCCTCCTAAGCATTACTTTTGTCTTCTCTTTGGGGCCAGGAGAAAGGAACCCCAAATGTTCCTTTTCCTTGCCCATCTGAAGAGATTTCTCCAGCTTAGAAGTCTCTTCTAGAGACCACTCCTCGCCACCCCCATCTGTTTTCCACCCCTCAGTCTGCTGAGAGCCGTGGTGGAAAGCAGGCAGGCTGTGCTTGTTAAATGCTCTGTAAAATGCTGTTAATAAAATAATAAATACAAAGGATGGAGGCTGCTGGTTCCATGGGTGTTTTGACTGGAAATGCCTTGGCACTTGTCATGTGTTTATGGGAGGGCAGACAACTCTAGGAATTACATAGTTTGGACATCTCTGTACTTCATTTATTCTTTCCTAATTGACGTAGGCCTAGAGCTATGTCAAGTTTGCATTTGTACAGAACTGTTAAATGCCTAAGAGTTTCTCCAATTAAACCAAGTTTTAAATCAGACCCAAGGCTGGAACGTACTCTCGGCCTCGCCCCACTCCACCCCTCTGCCTCTGTGGCTGGAGAAAACAAACAGACCCTCAACAAGATCCCCTGTCCTTGCTCTCCCCACCTTCACCACCCCCACCCGCGGGGGGGGCACCTAGGGCAAAGGTTAAGGTGTCTTCAGATTACAGGCAAGGCCCTGGCTACAAACACTGGAAAGCACTGCAGTTGGGCGCATCCTGGGCATACTCGAACCTCTAAAATAGTGAGCTAAGATCGAGGGAAAACTGCTGGCCTGGTAAAACCCACTGTTCACAAAACAATGTCAGCAAAGACTGGAAGGCATTCTTTAGAGAGGTACCAGGGACTCATGCCTACTGAAGCTCTTTCAGCACAAAGGCTTTTAGGGGAAGAAGGGAAAAGGGGGGTGGGGGGGGAGGAGAGAAAGGGAGGGCTCCTGTTTCAGAGCAGGCATCCCCAGAGAGTCAAGAACCAAGTGTAGCTTCAATCAAGCGCTGACTTCCCCTCTGGGAGTCTAGTAGGAAACCTGATCACAGTAGCTTACTACCGGCCTGGATCCATACAGGTCTGGTTTTCTTCTCATGCTAGTAAATTTTTAAAAATACATATCGATAGAAAAGAAGCAATCCCTGACAGACTTTTATTGAAAACCACACTGAGACCTCATAACATCCGGACTTAATCCCTATCAGACAAACCACAGCACCTCTGGCCTCTGCAGCGGGCCAGACCCTTTCACCTCTTACCACCAGGTCTCTCCCCTCCAGCCGCTGCTGTTCCCTCCCCCCGAAAGAATGGCGGGAGGACTTGCCAAAGAGCACCTAGATACCGGTTCTGGAATCAATTCCTAACCATATAAATGATCCCACTTAGGGGGAGAAAAAAAAATCCCAGCCTTTTCATATGGATTCCTTTAAAGCCCAGAATGCAAAGAACTGTAACAAAGGGAAAGAAGGAGGAACCCACGGAGGCAGACCTGGAGGAATAGCCTCAGGAATACCCTTGGAGGGGAGCTTAACCTGCAGGTTGGTCCCCAGACACTGGCCTACGCAGGTCTTGCGGGGGGAGGGCGGCGGGCATCTCAGGGGCAGCAGGGAACGGAGAAGCAACCTATAGGAATCTGACCAGTCATTCAAAGCAATTACTAATCCTCCGGGCCTACTATGTGCCAAGTATTCTCTGATCCTAAAGGTGGAAAATTATACCCAGTCTTACAAATAAGAAACTTACTGAGGCTCAGAGGCCATAAATAACCTGTCCCCAAGGTCACACAGCTAGTAAAAATGGGCGACGGTCAAACTCAGTCCTGGAGTTGCGGAGAGGAGCCAATTATCGGTCAAATTGTGCCATCCAGAATCCCCAAGAAGTTCGGAAGGCTTCCTTAGCCCTTGTACTCCAATACAGAGTAAAAGGATAGCACTTAACACCTATGAAATTCGGTCCACAAGGAGCCCGCATCCTAGTTTCTCCTACACCCAGAAATCTCTTGGTCCATGTGAAGTCTTTCGAAATTTCTGCCAACATCCTACCCATCTCCCTACACTGGAACACCCTGCTGTGAGGCCAGGGATTCCCAACAAGGCTCCACTTTCCCCTCCTCCAGGAGCCCAGAACAGGCAGTGGGAGGTGGGTGCTACTCTTAGGTCTCTGGAAAAAGTGCTGACACCTGGAACTACAAGAAGGCCTGCCACACTAGTTTTGCCACATAAAGCCATCAATCAAATTATCTAGACAGAGCAAAAGCCCTTTGGAAAGACTGCCTACATCTACCTTTCCTAGGACTTTAATGAAAAACCCAGGGACCAAAGTGGGCTGGGGAGGCAACTGAGGGGGAAGCGGCTTGCAAGATGCTGGACCCTCCTGGACTCCTGGGGGTCCCCACAAAAAGCCAAGTCCCGAGACAAGCCGGAGGTTGGGGTTCTCTCTCCTCTCCCCAACTTCTCATCCCAGCAGCGCAGGGTCAGCGCTCAACATGCCCTCCCCACCCCATCTTCAATTTCCTGCTCTGCCCCGGGCTTTCAGAAGCTCCGGGAACCATCCGCACCCGATGCCACAGACGCGACAGGCTCCACGACCGAGGGCCGTCTCCAGCTCAGCTCGGTGGGAAGGGGAACGGGCAGGAGCGCCGGACACTCAGCCGCCCCTGCGGCTTCCCGGCCCCGGGCGGGTGGCTCCTCCAGTGGCCGAGGCTCCGGATGCGTGAAATGGCTCCAGGAGCGCCTGGGGCAGGCCAGGGCCTCCGCAGCGGGAGGGACCGAGGCGATGGCGGAGCCGGGTCCTCACCCCTCTAGTCAGCCAAACACGCCCCGGCGGCCCGGCAGCCCCTGGCTCGCAGCCAGTGGCTTTCTCTCTTTTTTAAACTTTCCGGCCTTGGCGATCAACGCCGATTGGGACAGGATTTCCAGCCCCCGCCTTCCCTCCTCCACACCCTCCGTGCAGGCCCTTCCAACCTCCAGGGAGGTGACCCCCGCCCCCGGGCACCGTGAGTCCCTGGCCCCGCCAGACCCTCCCCCGCCCCCGCCACTTGGGCCACCTGGAACGAGCCGCTTCCCAAAGCGATCAGCGTCCGGCCGAGTCTGGGGCTGCTGCTGCGTCCGGGGAGGAACTCCCGCAGCCTCCAAAGGTCCAGGCCTGCCCGCAGCGGCATGCAGAACCGCCCCCTACTCGCGCTCTCTTCGAAAGACCAGACGGGGGGGGGGCGGGGAAAGTTTAAGGCCTGTCTTTAAAAAAAAATTTAACTCTTCAGATGCAAGAATTTGGGTGCCCTTGGCACGGTTATGAGCGCTCGGGTAGAACAATAGAAATGGGGGGTGCCGGAAATGGTGCAGGAAGACCCCTATAACCCTATAAACCTCTCTTCCCCCCTCGCAGTTACTATTAGCATTAAAAGATCCCAGTGCCTTCAATGCAATAGTGCCTGTTTATAACTTTTCCCTGCTGGGTCCCCATACCCTAAACAAGCCCCCTCCTCACGTTTTGAAATCACCAGGGCAAAGATCGCCCCCAAATCTGTGACCTCCCGGAGCTCTTGGGCCTCTCACCTGCTCTGCCCCTGGCACCCTGACCTCACTCACCCTCTTCCCCCCAGCAGTTCCTCTGGTTTGCACCTAGACAATAAATTTAGTTTCATTTAGCTTCCGGTCTTTAATTTTAGCAGGTCTCCTTTTTGCATGCAAATCAATATGGCAATTACCATCTAAAAGCTCGCCCAGCCCCGGGTCAATGTAAATTGATCATTGTCCGCCTTCCACAAAATAACACCGGGAGTCTGTGATGCATAACGAGATTATACTGGAAACTGTCTTTTAGATCAAATTCTATTTAATGCTGTCAGGATCTTCTCCTAGCGGACTTCCCGCTAGTCTAATCACGGGGCGCCGGAGCCCATGGGTGCTGAGGGGCGATGGCTGGCCGGGGAGACATGGTTCTAAGAAATAACAAAGTGCGGGGACGCCCCCCCCCAATTCCAACACCCTCGACTAGGGGCCGGCGGAAATGAGCCTGCGCTGGGAAAGGGGGCCTGCTACAGAAACGTTGCGGGGGCGGGGGAGCTCGTTGGTTAATTCCCATCCAACAGAAAGTCAGCTATCCCTTCCGGAGGAACACATGGGGGGCAACCAGCGAAAGCCGACGGGCCGGGCTGGAGGTCGGGAGACGTCCCCGGCCAAGTGCTCGGGGCACAGGCGGCTTGGCTGCCACGGGGGTGGCCTGAGAAGACCTTCCACTCCTGCCCCGGCTGCTTCTCAAGCCAGCGCCACCATCTAGGCCCCGGCAGCGCAGCCAGCCTTGCAAACAAACGGAATCCTGCCGGCAGCCTCCCCTCCCCTGACTGGGCGAGGCCCCTCCAGGCCGAGGCCCCTGTGAGCCGAGGGCTGGAGGCCTCCAGCCAGGAGAAGGTCCTCCCGCCCCTGCGCGGCCCCCAGGGCACGGGTGTGACCCTGGAGCTTAACAAAGGGCCTTCAGAGCTCCTTTCGGCCTCGGGCTGGCGGGGGAGCAGTGGGGCCAACGGGGAGAGGGGCGGTACGGCGGCCCAAGTGGACCCGTGAGGTGGCATTGCCGGGGGCCGCTGGGCACTCCCGAGGACCGTCCTGGGGTTCGGGCGGCTCGGAGGCCGGCGAGCCTCCTGCCCAGCCCCGGCTGTCGTGCCCAACCCAGCAAGGGCTCCACCCGAGTGCGGTCTTCCCAATAAAAGCTGGAATTCCCGGCTGGGCTCAGACAAAGAAGGACCGCGGCAAACCGACGCCACGCGCAAACCAAACCCAAGCAGAGTTTACGCGCGCGTCTGGGGTCACAGAGGCGCCTGCTAATCCTCCCTATGCTGGCCGTCCCCGCACGCTCTCCTCAAGGGGGAAAAAAAAAAAGGGAAAGTAAGCGTACCTCCCCTTGATTCCGCCCAGAGGCCGAGCTTCGCACTTCTTTCGGTTCAGTCTCTCTCAGTTCACTAGGCCCTGCGCCACCTTAGCAAACAGGGCTTAGAGGAGCGCAACATCCCTTGCTTCCGACCCAGGATGCAAAGCTACTCCTCTTTTTCCTCCACCATCCATCCTCTCAGGGTCCAGAACTCAAAAATCTTTCAGAAATCCTCCTACCTGCTCAAGACGTACTCTCTTCCCCACTCTAGATGGGAAGAAACTATAACCAGAAGCAATCTTAGTAACCAAGGGCCATCCACCCTTAGCTAGGCACCGTCGCCCTCAGTTTCCCTCTAGCCGAAGACACAGTATTTCCCAGTGAATGAGTGTGCGCATGTGGTTGTGTGGCCCACACTTCCGTGCCCTGCTCTGTCTCACCGGGCAGGAAAATCTTCATCAGGCACTGAGGAGTTTTTGTCGTTCAGCCTGTGTATCTAAGCATGGATGTATGCATGTGAATGCTTTTTGTGTTTCCAAGTGACCCTCTTCACACCTTTAAATGGGCTTTTGTCTCTCGAACGAACTTACAGAAATTCTGCTCCAGTTTCCAGCTCAACAAAGTCTGGGATTTTCTCCTAGAATCTCGCTCTAGGTCTCAGTATTTGCATACCCATGTTTACATTCCTCGCGGCCAGTTCTTTCTCTCTTCTCTATCTCTTGTTCCATGTGGGCACCAGAGCCCAAGTGTCTTGATTTGTCTCAGCACATGTCATTCAGGCGCACATCTTAATCTGTGCATTCCTGTCTAACACGTACACCTCCCCACGACTTACATTCTTGCTTTGCCTATAATGGGGCTCGTTCCCAGACCAATATGGGTTTGCAGTTTAATGTACCTAGAGGATCCCCTAAGACTACAAACCCTAAAAGGAAGAGGAGGGGGAAGGAGAGAGGAGTGTGACTAATGATTCATTTCTCTATAGGGTAACCCACCTACCTCAGGGGTCTACCTCAGGGAAAGAACGAGACCAATGCCTGCAGAGTTGTATTAAATTTTTAGACCCATTCAATGTTGACCCCATGGATGTGTATACAAATGATCGATCTTGTACACATCGCTGTCCAACTCCTGTTTGGAGGCTGCCTCCCTGAACATATTTTATTTGAACTCTCCACAAGTTCATGGTTAAAAGTGTTTTTATTTACATAGACAACTCAAGGACCCCTTTGCTCTCTCCGACGCATACCTGTACGCAGTGGACAGGCATTTCAGGCTTGGGTCTTTGGTAGGCAACACTCTCGGTCAGAGGCCCCACTGACTAAAGCTCTGAGCAGACCTTCACATACTGGGCCGCTGGGAACGGTAAGGTCAAACCTCTGCATCTCCCCAACTCACTTCCTTAAGTGAGGGCGCCCACTGTGTGTGTTCACACCTTCCCCATTGAGAAGTATCGGGTCAAATTAGATCACCTAGCAGCTGCGTTTGGTTCGTCGAAGAATCGAGCCCAATGTACCAGGATGTGAGATTGCATACACAGAAGAGAAAGGAAAACCCTAAAGCCCAGACTCCCGCCTCCTCTCCCCAGGGGGCTACTTTGCCTCCAGGAATTTCTACTACACTCCCCACCCCCACTCTCCCTATCGTCTTTAAAGGGTTAAGAGAAACCCTCGCAGCCTTCCCTCCACCCTGGTCGCTGGGCCCGATGGCTCGCTCGCTCACGGGAGTCTGCCGCCGCCTCCGCGGCCCGCCCCCCACTTCCCGTCCTTCAGCCGGGAGGGAGCCTGCATGCCTGTCTAGACCCATCTATCACAGGCACTCCAACAACACCCGCGAGAGCGCGGAGACCTTACCCAGGTCCCCCTGCCCGCACGGTTCCCGGCGGACAGAACGCTGGAGCGTGACCGCGCCTGCAGGGTCGGGGTGGGACTCTACGGGCTCGGGCTGCCCCGAGCGCACAGCGGGTCCGGCCCGGCCCCGGCCCACAGCGCTCCCGCCAGCCCGGCTGCCGGGGCACAGTCACAGCTCTGCGCGCCGATTTTTATCTTGTCTAATCCCAAACTGGGCGGGGAGCACAGGCGTCGTGCTTAGGGAACAAGAGATAGGCGAGGGAGGCGGGGACGAGCAGCCAGGCAGCGACGCGAGCGGGAGCGAGTTAAAGACACAGTCGAGGCGACCGAGAGCAGGAAGAAGGAGCGGGCTGCGCGGGCCTCGAGGCGCCGCACGCAACGCGCCGCCCGGCCAAGTTACACGCACCTCCCGGTCGCCCCTCGCTGCCCATCCCTCCCCACTTCCCAGAGGCGCTCTCCGCAGCCCGGGCCGCGGGGCCCCGGCCTGTGTGGGAGGCACAGGCCCGGCCGGCCCTGCAAAGGGCTGGAGAGAATCGCTAATGAGCTGTGCGGCCCATTGATCCGGAGAACACTTCCTAATTAACTCTCAGTCACCTACTGGTGACAGCACCTCAAAGGACAGCGCTGGGGCCATCCGAGCCCCAACCCCGACCTGCCCGCGGAGCGCCTGGCGCCCGAACCCCGCCCCCCCACCCACTACCCCAGGCAATCCCGGTGAGTGGCGGCGTAAACCCGCACACTAAAGGCCAGCCTCGGATTAAACCTAGACGGCATATTAATCACCGCCATCTCCCCGCTTCCTCCTCGCGGTGAAATCATGCCCAAAATAAACACGGGAACCGACACTGCAAAGCCCAGACCAGATAACAGGTCAGGGGTGGAGTGGGAAGGGTCGAGAAGCAAATGTATTTTCCAAGTGTCCACGTACAGGAGTATCGGAGGCCGACAATTAAAATGCCTTCCACACAAGCAATTCTGTTGGCCAAACCGAATCCAACACCTCGTAAGGATTGATTTCGGCCCGCGGTGTCCGTTTCCAGTGCCACAGCAAGTGTCAGATGGCTACAAATACCCAAGTCTGTCTGCGTTCACCACCCACCACCTTCTGGGGTGGGCCATTTCCTCCTCGTTTTTATTTCCAAGTCATTTTAAGGATTTTTCTCCAGAGACTACCCCTAGAAGCAAATACCACTACCCCTCCTCTGGCCTTCTCTCAAAAAAGAAACAAACAAACAAACAAACAAAAAGCTAAAACCCTGAGCTGTCTACTCTAGACACAAGAGGCTGTACGAATACCTATTTGAAGCGCGCTGGTTTCTTTTTTTAAGGTTTGTTTTTAAATACACATAACCCTCCCCCCTCCTTCGCTCTTCCATCCCCGCAACCCCCCAACCCTTTAGACGCCGGCGGCGCGCGCCCTCGCGCGCGGGCACTCACAGCCTCTAGCTGGAGATCGCGGACTTTCTGGAAAAGATTCATTAACTGCAAATTAAGCCTCGCCCCGGCTTCGGCCTACACGCGGCCAGGCTCAGCCGTCTCAGGGACCCGGGGACGTGCCCACTCAAGAGTGCAGGCGGCGGGAAGCCCGCCGGGACCACGCGTGCCTCGAGCTGCCCTACTCCGCACACGGCGCCCCGGGGCTTGCTTGGTAAACAGCAGGAGCACGTCGCCGCCACCCCGAGCCCCCTAGTTGGCGGAGGCTCTGCAGCGCAGCCGCCCGCCTGCTCCGAGCGCGGGCCCCAAGGCGCAGCGGCGCCTCGCCCTCCCCGCCTCGGCCGAGGATCGCGCCCGGGTGCGCAAGTTCCTCTTCGCCCTCAGCCTCTGCGCCGCACGCCCTCCGAGTGGGACCAACTTCCTCCGGCCGCAGACTCGCACACGCCCTACAGGGCTTTCCACCAGACTCCACGCTACCCAGAGGAGGAACCAGGTCTCGCCCCCCCGGTCTCGCACCCCCGCCCGCCGCCGCCCCCGCCCCCGCACGATCTACCCCCACCCCTGGGGTCTCACAACTTAAAACCAACCCCACGACGTCGCGGGGAAGGTGGGGGTGGACCAGAGTGGCAGATTAAAATTTTAAAAGAACATTTACAAAACAAAGCGTCTGACCTGACTGGCTGGCTGGCGGGCGGGCAGAGTCGGAACCCCTCGCTCGGCTCCATTTCCTAGTATATATATTTTTTAATCCACGTGATTCACGCTTTGGAGCAAGCCAAAAAAAGCCAAAAAAACAAAAACCCGGGACTCCCCTCCCGAGTCGCGCGGCAGCGGCGGCAGGTCGAGCTCGGCTCGGCCCGGGGCGCCCGCCACACACACCCTCGCGCACGCACACGCCGTCGTTCCACGAGCAAGAACGAGCTGCCCCCGGAGAGGCGAGACGAGGCAGCGGCGGCTGGGGTTTTTTACAGTTCTTTCCCGAGTCGAAAAAGAAAGCAGGCGGGAACCCGCCGCCCTCCCCTTCCTGCTAGCGAGCTAACGCCGAGCCGAGCTTCCCAACTTCCAGCCCAGCTCACCCACCCCCCGCCCCCCACGCCCGACTCGCGGCACTCAGCGACGACCGCGCTCCCGCGCACACAGGCACACACTGCCTGCAAACTTCCACTCCGCGAACACCCTGCTCTCCTCCCAGCCCCCAGGGGGGCGGCAGCCCGCCCCCGCCGCGCCCCTCCCTCCCCGAAGCCCACGCCGGGCCGCTTAGGTTGGCTGCATTTTTAATAACTTACAGCTAGGAAATAAAAACGAAAGCGAGCAAAGCAGCCAAAGTGAAGCGCGAGGTACAAGCTTCGAGGGGTACGCGAGAGAGTCAGAGGAGCCACCCGCCGCTAGTCTGGGCCCCGAGGGAGGGGGCCGACTGCAGCCCGCCGCACGCACGCCCGCCCGCCAGCCCGCGCGGCCTCCGCGGGGAAAGGTGTTCCGGGCACTGACCTGAAATCCCCAGCCGGGGAGTAAGCAGGGAGCCTGCTATCCGGCGCTTTGAAGTTTTCCCCGGAGCAGAGTCGAGGCGGCGAGGAGGAGCGACGGGAGGTGGGGTGGGTGGGGAGAGGTGTGCGGTGTTGGAGGAAAGTGGGGTAGCGACGTTGGCGATGGGAGAAGGGGCCGGGCCGGGGAAGCGCGGCGAACTGCAAAGTTTGCCGTGCCCCGCTGCCCGCAACCCGCTCGCGGCGCCGCGCCCGCTCGCCTCCCTCGCCGTCTGCTGCCAGCCGGCTGCCCTCGGGGTCAGCCCCGCCGAGGGGTGGGCTCTGGGCCGGGTGGGGGCGGGGCGGGGCGGGGCGGGGCAGGGCGGGGCGGGCTCAAAGCTTCCGGGCAGGTGGCGACAGCCCCGCGCGATCCTCCGGGCTCCGGCGGCTGGGCCGGGCTCGGCCGGGCTCAGCAGCTCTCGCGTCGCCGCTGCTGCCGCCCGCGCTCGGGCAGGAGCCCCAGCGCCTTGTTGACGATTAGCCGCGAGCGCCAGCTCGGGCTGGGTGTGTGAACGTGTGTGTGTGAGTGTGTTGGCCAAGTCTTCCCTGCGCGGCGACAGCGCGGCTTGGGCTCCCCGCCCGGCAGCTTGCGGGCTCCCCCTCCGCCGCCGCTGCCGCCTCGCTCCCGCTCTCGGTCGCGGTCTGGGCTCCGGCGCGTCTTCCCCGCTGCCGCCGAGCTCGGTTCGCGTTCAGCAAGGAGCGTAGCTCCGCCTCACCTCGCCGCTGGGAGCCCAGGCTCCGTCTGACGCCGCGCGCCGCGATCCCAACGCGCCCTCCGTCCCTGGTTCCCTCCTCTTCCTCCTCCCCCTCCCTCCGCCCTCTCGCTCGCCCTCCCTCCCTCCCAGCAGCCGACTCCCCTCCCCCCGCAGGCGCAGCGCTCGGGCGACAGCCGCCTGCCTGACGCCTCCTCCAGCTCTCGCAAGTTTGAGCTCCCCCAGCCTCCGCTCACCCTCCGTTGCAGCGCCTGGGCGGTGGGGTGTCGGAGGGGTGATTCCCCAAGAAAGGTTTGCCCGAGTTTCCCCAGCCGTCATCGATTCCCGGCGCGTTTCGCCTAGCTGGGTCCGAACCCCAGACCACATGGGTGGCGTCCCCCTCGCCCCATGTCCTCCCCTCCCCCGCTTGGACCGAGTTGGCTGCGCACACCCCGCCCGGGCGCGCGTCCTGGGCGAGTGAGAGACTGACTTGGGCGGCGGCGGCGGCGCGGGCGGCCCGTTGATCCTGAGCCGAGGGGATGGGGGGCGGCGGGGGCGGCTCTCCCAGCCGCGCGCCGAGACCCGGAGAGTTACAGAGCAGGCGTACATTGGAGAGAGCTTTCCTATATAGGAGAGCCAAGAATTTGTTACTTCTTGAGGGGGGAGCATGAAGGTAGGGGACCCTATAATGAGAATCCTAGGATTGCTTCTAGATTTCTAACTTGGATAAATGACAGGACGGTACTCTTTGCTGAATACTAAAGGAACAGTAACAGCAGCAAAAGTCTAAGAATGGAACCTTAACATATCACAATGCCACCTTTAAAGTAAATTTGGCATTCTCCTCCTTTTTGAATAAAAGAAAATGCATTAATTCAAGACATACACATTCACACACCTGCTAATATCTGCTCTTCTGCAATCATGTGTTTTCTGTATAGTGTCTAAATATCTATTCCAGTTGAAGTAGTGCTTAAACACTTCAATATGCCTCTTTCCATCCAAAAAGAAAAACTGTCTATGACTGTTTCAACGTATTTTAAATATATGTATAATCATTGCCAACTTATCTGCTTTGCAGATTCTCGTTTCCTATACAATATTTAATATCTCCCTTTATTGAAAATGTCATTGCTCAGTATTATGATTTTCATTTTTATTATATGTCTGAATGTTAGAATTATTGATTGATCTCTCTATTAATGGGATAATCTCAGCACAATGTTAAATACACTTCTTCTCTACCATTATTACATGTTATTTTAACGATTTTCCATACAGTTACTTTAAATGGGATTTTCAGAGTTTTCAGGCTTTTTTGAAGTCAGTGGGATAGGCTCCAGTGAGTAAAAGAAATGCTGAAGAACAACAATATGAATTAAACAAATTTAAGTAGTTAAGAAAGCACTAATCTAGTCATTGAGAAATATATACTAATATTTACATAGTATGTATATATAAATCAATAGTTTCAAAATGAGATAATCTACTGAACAAAATATCTTAAAATGTGAATGAAAAGATGTTGTAAAATCGCTATATGATTAAAGTGCAAATATTTTTATAAGCTTGGAATATCAATAAGAAGTGCATTTTTGTCTGGGAGACAAGTTGTTATCTGGGAAACTTCAAGACATTTTGTAGATTATCGAAATCACTTTACTATCAATCTTGAGCATTTCTCCTATCAACTCTGTAATTAGTATTGGAAATTAGCATGATGACTCTATTTCACCATCAGGAACATTGAAGAAACTATTTAAAGTGCTAAACATTGGTTTTAACAAATAAAAAACAATTCATCTGAAGAAGATGTTACAATGAACTGAGGAATTAAAAGATCTCAAAGTAGAGAAATTTCACTGACTGCAGTATAAACAACTTGAGGGTAGAGAGTGTCTGTTTCTCCTGTTTGCCCTCCAAATTTGGCAACAGTGTTCTATGCACGGTGCAGGGTAATAAGCAAATATTTAACAAATGAAAAGTACTGAATTCATTACCTTGTGGTACAAATTAGGATTTCTTTTGTACTGTAACTAGAAGATTTTAACTTCAGCATTATGAATTATTAATGTCTTTATCTGATTCCCAGTTCTGTGTCAACCAAACTTATTTGAGTGATAATTAGAGGACTTCATGTTTATCCTATCTTCTAGGATTTCACTTTTGCATATCTGTTAATTCATAATTTTGACATTTTTATAGCACAACCAAAGACTATAAAAACACAGAGCAAGCACTTGCCAAAGAACTCTAAATAAAACAGGTCTCAGATATGAAATTAGAGCCAAGCTTGGTTATACTTCTAAGTGCTTCATCTAAAGAGAAACGTGCAACACTGCTGCATGAATTAATCACCTAGGGTGACTTTTAAACCTATCAACAGCTGGCCCCTCTATCATATCTGATTTTATTCAATAGTCTAAGTGATAATAATTTTTTGATCAAGAACTGTATTTTACTGGTTGTAAAGGTGCGCGCATGCACGCGCACACAATCCCCAGTGCTTTTAAAAATTGTGGGACAGAATTAATCATAACTATTGAGTTTAAATGTCATTTATCAACTTATTAAAGTGCAAGCATGCAGGGAAAATAAGCTAAAGACAAGACTTTCGTTTTTCAATTTATTTTTTAAAAGTCTTGTAGAAATCTTTATGAAATTAACACAAAATGGTGGTACCACAAATCTTTTTGCTTTGTTTATTCCCTAGTCTGTGGCAATGTAAACAGTGGAAGTTAACCCAGAATTTAAGTTAAGGAAAGCTATATTGTATTAAGTTTAGCCAAAATTCTCTAACTTGCCATCATATTTTTTCAAATAAATAAAATTTCTATTCTCTTCCCTCTCTCCTCATCTCCCTTAAGGTATGTCAACTCTAACCCCGACCCCCCCATACACACACCTTGTTGCCTCTGACATTATCTCCTCTACTAGACGCGCTTTTGAACTTATTGCTACACAATAGTTCAAAATAAAATGAGATAAATGCAGGCAAAGGTGTTTCAAGAAAGAAGGTAAATGTCCTTACACATTTTCAACATAGAAACAGAATTTTTCAAAAATGAGTTACAAAACAGCAAAATTAAAAAAAAATAGTTATAGATAAAGTTTGCAGATAATGTTGTCATCCCCCTTCAAAGAAGAGGGATAAGGCACGGAAGAAATGTAGCGTTGAGGACAATGAAAATCAGCAGTTATTGCAATCTATTTATGCTGCATTCAATGGATTTAGAAGACAGAGGCTTGAGTGCTGTCGTTATTGCTTGTTTGCCATTTGATGGTGGGCAAAATATTTAATTTCATTGGGTTTCTCTTTCTATGCCTCTAAAATGTGGATTCCCAGGCTAAGAAAATATTTCAAATCTTTTCTAGGTCTAAAAGTCACAGACCTTAGTGTACCCTTTATAAAGGCCACATTTTCACAAAAGATAGCATTCTTGTAAAACACCTTTATAGAAAGAAAAAGCTATATTTAGAAAGTTCACTCAGTGTCCAGGGTTTTCTGAAGTCGTACTGCTGTTTATAACCAGGTGTAGGCCAGTAGGACAACACATTTGCTTTAATAACTGTCCAGATTTCTTGGAGTTAAAGATAAGTTTTTCATTATTCTAAGTGTTGACCTAAGAAATTATTGAAAATAAGAATTGTTCTAATTTACTTCTTGAATTGCCCAGTTCTTACATGGCCTGACATGAAAGGTGATTTAAAAGATTGCATTTAAGTTTGGACATATAGCCTTCATCCTGCTGTTTCATCACAGACCTCTTACAGGATAAACACGTGCAACCATTTTGAGTTTCTGAATGGGAGTGCTCCTTATAGTATTTTCCCCTTATAAATTTCTTGCCAACTTACTCCAATTTGAATGCAGGTAGAAATTTATAAATTTCTCCAAGAACTTATTTTTATTTTTATGAATCTTACTGATTTTGTGTTAATACCAAGGACTTTATCAAACTCATAGACATTTGATAGAATAAAAAGCAAAAGCATAATTAGGAAAAATCCAAAAACCTCAAATAGAAAATAAGATGCTATGTTGTTAGTAAAAGAAATTAGCACAAACAGACTGAAAAACTGACCACCACTGTAAACTGAGCTTTTAACTATGGGAGTCGCCAGGAAAAGGAGGGTTACCTGACTCAGGGGTCTTCTCCTTTGTTTGCCTTCTTTTAACAATCTCGAAAATTAAAGAAAGGTTGAAATGACAATAAAAATAATTTATTTCCCAAACCATTTGAGAGTAGTTGCCAACACAATGCAATGTCTCCCCCAAATCCTCTAGTATTTCCTACAAACATATGTCCAAATATAATCATGAAAATCAGGAAATTAACACTGACACATGACTACAGAGCTACTAATCCTCAGACCCCTTTCAAGTTTTGTCAATTATCCCAATCATGTCCTTCATAATGAAAGGATCAGCCCAGTGTCGCATGTTGCATTTAGTTGTCCTGTCTCTTTAGTTTTTTAATCTGGAAAATTTTCTCAGGCTTCCCTTGAATTTCATAAACTAGAAAATTTTAAAGAATATGGATCAGCTATTTTGTAGGATTTAGCTGTTTGTATTTGTCTCATGATTATTCAGGCTATGTATAGTTGGCAGGAATAACACAGTGGTGAAGCTCTGTTCTTCTCACTGCTTCCTATCAAACAATTTCGGCAAACTTTTAACTAGTAACCTTACTGGAATATTATTTTACTCATTTGATTAAGGTGTATCACCCAGTCTTCTCCATTGTAAAGTTATTTTTTCTCCTTCATTATTAATAATTTTTGTGGTAAGGCACTTTGTAATTATGTAAATATCCTGTTCCTCATCAAACATAATTTATTCAATTTAATTATTTAAATCAGTATGAACTCATAGACTCCTATTTTATTCAATTGACTATAATACGTTTCTACCATTATTTATTTTGAGGCTTAGATTGTTCAAGATTTGTCCAGTGGAAACCCCTTCAGTTTGGCTTCCATATCCTTTGATGTTTCCCAATTATTCTTTGATATCTCCCTTCTTCTTCTTTTTTCTAACATCTTTATTGGAGTATAATTGCTTTACAATGGTGTGTTAGTTTCTGCTTTATAACAAAGTGAATCAGCTATACATATACATACATCCCCATATCCCCTCCCTCTTGCGTCTCCCTCCCTCCCACCCTCCTTACCCCAACCCTCTAGGTGGTCACAAAGCACCAAGCTGATCTCCCTGTGCTATGAGGCTGCTTCCCACTAGCTATCTATTTTACGTTTGGTAGCGTATATATATGTCCATGCCACTCTCTCACTTTGTCACAGCTTATCCTTCCCCCTCCCCATATCCTCAAGTCCATTCTCTAGTAGGTCTGTGTCTTTATTCCTTTCTTACCCCTAGGTTCTTCATGACATTTTTTTTTTTTAGATTCCATATATATGTGTTAGCATACGGTATTTGTCTTTCTCTTTCTGACTTACTTCACTCTGTATGACAGACTCTAGGTCCATCCACCTCACTACAAATAACTGAATGTCGTTTCTTTTTATGGCTGATCCCTTACTTCTTGAAACAATAGTATGTTCTAGGGTCATCTTATATTTTCCCTGTAGTGGTTCTAGAATCAGCCATTTCTCCAAAGACCTTTAGTTCCTTCAGTTGGAGAGCTGTATTTAGAAACCAAGATCTGGACACTAGGTGTATTCATTGCTCTTGGGAAGCAGTGGTCCCA